>NC_069392.1:4318926-5661426 GCF_027475565.1 Acinonyx jubatus | reverse complement strand
TCCCTGGAGCCCCGCGGGGCTGTCCTGGGGCCTCGGCGGTGACTTCTGGAGCCGTCTGGCCACCCAGGCCCGCTGGATGCCAGCCCGTGTCTGGGTTCTCGCTGGCTTCTCCCATCTCTTGTGCAGCACGTCCAGTTTGGGTCGGTTTTAGATGTTTTTCCACTGGGGCCCTTTGGAAAACCGTGCCCAGAGCTCCAGCCTCCCCGCCCGGCCTGCAGCCAGTCGGGGAGCGAGATCCGGCCGGCATGGGGCTGCTCTCGCGCGGCGCTCGGGGAGGTACCAGAAGGTCCGGCAGGTTTCTTTATCCTGGGTCGACCCCAGGGGGATCGAACTGGTCCGCTCCGAGAGCGCGTCGAAGGCCCTGCCTCGCCGGGCTATCTTCCCTGCTCCGCAGCTTGGGAGTGAGTCTTTCCCACCCCCACTCGTAGGGGAGGGGTGGGGAGAGCAGCGTGGGGTGATGAAAACCAGCCTCAGGCTTCCTCACTCTGTTTCCAGTCCTTCCACTGATCTGGATAGAAGAAACCCCTCCAGAAACCTTAGCGCCCGTGTTCCCATCCCCTCACACGCCTGCCTCATCTTCTGTTTTCTTCTGTGGCCACGTGTCATCCGCTCTTGAACAAGAGGCACCCTGAGAGGCTCTGTGCCGCATCCAACCCACACCGGGTCTGGTACCCGGTAGGCGTTCGGCCCACTGTAGGTGCTCAGCAGACAGCGGGTGCTCAGCAGACACGCGTACACCTTTGTGAAAATGCCAGTCTGTAGATAATGCCTTTGGGGAGAGAGCATTCTTTTTAAAGGCATCAAGTCACGGAGTTTCAGAGCTGGGTCAGTTGGCTCAACCAGATGTGCCAGGGAGGATGCCAGAAATAACTCATATCTTGTCACTGCCCCCCCCCCAACTTTAAATTCAGTCTGGAAGGTAGAAGCAACGTCGTCTCAGAGCTCACAAGGGTGTGGCTTGTGCCCGTCTCCAGGGAGGACTCCCCACCCCGAACCTTCATGTGAGGGAGGACTCCTGATACAGCCAGTTTTTAAACGGCGCTTACGCGGTGCCAGGCGCTGAGTCCGTGTTTGGACTCAGGCCTCACTGCGACCTGTCACCCACTTCAGGCACCAGGAGGCCGCTGGCCAGAGAGGGGGGTTGTCTGCCCCGAGTCACAAGGGGTATCGGCTTCCCATTGCTGCCGTGACAGACGGCCGCGTGGTGGCTTAGAGCAACTGAAATGTATTCCTTCACGGTTCCAAAAAGTCAGACGTCTACAGTGGGTCTTACGGGCTAAAATCGAGGACTGGTTCCGTTCCTTTCTGGAAGGGCCCAGGGGAGAATTACTCCTTGTCTTTTTCACCTTCCAGAGGCTGCCTGAATCCCTTGGCTGGAGGCCCCTTCCCCCCATCCTGAGGCAACAGTTCAGCATTTGCAATCTGACTCCGGCCCCCTGCCTCTCTTGGGTGAGGACACCCCCCCTGCCATCACACCGGGCCGCCAGGTAGCCCAGGGGCCCCTCCCCATCTCAGGCCCCCTGACCTTAGCACATCACAGTCCTCGGGTAAATTAGGGCATGCACATCTCTGGGGCGTTACTCCACACGCCGTGCCCAGGAAGGGGCAGACGTTGGCCCTTTGTGGGCCGCTCACTCTGTAAATGCCAGCGAGGCGTGGGGCACTCTGGAACACTGTGGTGGGCCGGGGAGGGGCTTTGAGTACCCTGTCCACAGGCCGATACCGCACAGGCTTGGACCTGGCCTTGGGGCTAACAAGTCAGCGGGGCTTCTTGGCACGTGTGAGTTCTCAATTCTCAACGGCACAGGAGCTGGGGGGTGCCCGGCCCTGGGTTAGACAGCCCCTCGGGTCCCGAACCTTACAGAGCCCCCGGCCTGGGGGTGACAGACACGCAAAGGGGTCACGGCAACGGAGGCAGCAGATGGGAGCCCCAGGGACCCCGGAGAGGGTGTGGGGAGGCAGGGAGGTGATGCCTGGGTTGAGCCGCACCGGACTAAGCGAGAAGGAACCAGAAAGACATTCCCAGTGCAGGAAGCAGCACGAACCGAGGCACAGAGGCAGCGGGAGCGTGGCCGAGGGATACGCGGGTGGAGGCCGGTGCAGGAAGTGCCCTGATCCTGTGTGCGAAGGGCAAAGCCCGCTCTGAGCGTCGTCACAGGGCAGGTCCTGGGGCCCCGGTGCCGGTCCCACGGGTGAGAGAGCGAGCCCGGGAGCAGGAGTGAGATCGTGGACCGTGGAGCCAGACCCCAGGGTTCGGACCCTCGTTCTGCCTCTTCCTGGCCGTATGGCCTCGAGCAAGTTCGTCACTCTGGGCCTCTGTTTCAGCGTCTATAAAATGGGGGTCCAACGTAGCTCTCCTGTGGATGAGCGAACGCACGGAGAGCGCCCAGAGCTCGGAAAGCATCGGCCGGCCGCTGTGACTTATCCTCATCCAGGCGAGGGCCGGGAGGACCGGGGGGGGGGGGGGGGGGGCGGGGGGGGGACGGGAACAGGAAATCTCAAGCCGGTCCCGTCTTGTCCCCCGTAGGGGCGGGGGCTGGCCTGCGGGCTGAGCCCTCACTCCTGTGTACGAGGTCCCTCCAAACAGTAGGTAAACGAATACCCTTCAGAACGGTATGGTCCAAGAGAGCGTCCTGCCATAGGGAGAATGTTCTAGATCTGCAACGGACCACGACCGCCTGTGCCTGTGAGCACTCGTAGTGCAGCCAGGGCAACCGAGGAACGGGATTTGGTCATCCCATGCAGCTAAGCGGTCACCCCTGCGGGCAGGGCAGCCCAAGAGCAGCATCCCCAGAGCATGGCGGTTTTAGGAGGGGCACTGAAAAGCTCCCTCCGAGTGGGTCAGGTGTAGGCACGCGATTTACACGTGACCCCAGGCTTCGAGGACAGACCCGCCTCAGGCGGGGCTCTGGCAGGCGTTGGAGCGAAAAGGAAGGCGAGTCAGTTCTGAAGACTGAGCCCGTTCAGAGTGCAGGTGGAAAGGGGACACGGCAGGGGCCGGGGACTGGGCAGTGACGGACGGGCACCCGGGGGACTCGGCTCCCCCCGTCCCCCTCCCCGGTGGGTCCCAGCAGGCGGAGCGGGGAAGGAGGTGTGCTGGTGTCGGGCACTGTGCCGGGCTGGGTCCCAGGACACGCGACCCGTGGGGCCAGGGTTCAACTCCGCTTCGTCCTTGAGATCCCATGTCAGGGGTCACTTCTGCGGGGAAGCCCTCCTCCACCTCCTGATGGTCAACACCCCCTCTTCCCGGGGCCCTCGGAGCCCCAGTGACTGCAGCCCTCACCACAGTTGGGATGTTAGCCTGCTTGGGGGATTGTCTGCAGACTAGAGGAGGATCCAGGCGGCGAGCCCCATAGGAGCAAGGACACTGAATCCTCTGTTCACTGTGGCAGCACAGTGCAGACCCCAGGAGAGCACATAGGCGCTCAGTACGTGAGCTGAAGGAAAGACCCACAGCCGTGTCCCTCGCCCGAGCTCACCGAGTGCTCGGCGTGGGCCCGTGGAGTTAGAGCAGACGCGGGCCGGGGGGTGGCCTGGCGTGGGGACGACGGCTACACGGCCTGGGATACTTACACCGGGTAATGCTGTGTAACAAACATCCCCGAATGTGCAGTGGTACCCAGACGGCAGAGGTTTCCTTCTGGCCGTCCCTCCGTGTTCATGGCGGGCTGACCGTGATGTCGAGACCCCGGTGGTCTGCCTTTCAGAGGAACTGGGGGGTCTCAGGCGACACGGCCTCCATCTCGAGCCTTCCGCCAGAAGGCAAGGTTGGCCGCAGAGGCCCTCACGCTGGCGTGACATCCCGCGCCTGGAGGTGACACGTGTCACAGGCACCTGTGTGCGCCCCTCCCCCACAGGGGGCTGGGAAGCGTGGCTGCCCGCACACAGGGGGACGGCAGAGGGCTGCAGCTCGCTCACGGCCCGGCTGGTGTTTGAGCCTCGCTGGCCACGCTGGGAAGTAAACGAGGGAGGAGAGAGGGCTGAGTGCTGGCGTGCGCACATGTGCAGACCCCGGCTCCAGGCCCCCCCCCCCTGCAGCCGGGGTCCCAACGTCTCTGGCCTAAGGAATGGGGTGAAGTATGGCTTGAGGTTGTGGCCGAGCCCTGAGGGGACCGCCGTGAGCTACCTTAGAAGGTCCTAGGGGGAGCGGCTCCTGGTCCTTTATGAGTCAGGTTTCAGCCACTTCCTGAGGATGTTCCCACCTGCGTGTCCCTCCCAGCAGATGTATCACAGCCCCCAGGAGCAGGGGGCGGGTGCTGCCCTCAGCCTCGGGCTGCGCTAGGCAGGGTCAGGAGTGAGGACCACCCGGTTTCAGCGTCTCACGAGCTCCCAGCTACGGCGTCACCAGAGGGCGGCCTGCGGGGCCCTGAGCTCAGACCCCTCCCGTGTGGTGTGAGCTGGGGGTTGCAGAAAGAGACCCTTCCCACATCCCTACGTGTGGGTGTCTGGGAACCGGGGGGCGGGGGGGGCAGGCCAGTGGGTGGGGAGCTGTGGGCCGTGCCAGGGACCCCACAGAGCAGGCTTCTGGACCGACCCAGGGCTGGGGCGGCCCCCTTGTGCCCAGTGGGGGGCTGAGGCCACAGTCCCAAAGCGCTGTGTAACCCCGTGTCCGTGGCTCTCCCCGCAGCCCCCGGCCCTGCCCCCGAGTTCCCCAGCGCTCGAGATGAGGCCCCGGATGCTGCCTGTGTCCTTCGGGGAGAGCATTGAGGTGCACCCGGAGCCCACGCACGAGATCCGGTGAGTGGGGCTGCTGGGCGGGGTGGGGGCACGGCAGGTGCTGTCTAGGGTGCGGGGACCGGCCTGTGGGCCCAGCAGGCTCCCCCCAACTCTGAGCGCTGCTCCCTGAGGAGGCAAGACCATGTACGTGGCCACAGATGAACTGATTCTAAGAGACTGTGACCCGAGGGTCCCTTCTCTGTCCCCTGTGCTCCAGGTCTGCATCCGGCCACATCCCCACCACCCTTCTCCCCAAGTCTGGCTGATTTTATTTTAATCCAACCTTCCAGAATGTTTGCACCGTGGCCAACACTCACACGCCCAACGTGCCTCCCTCCCTCCCTCCTCCCGTCCTGCCAGATTTCTCTGGTATCTGTGACTGAACCACGCAGGCAACGTGGGACCCCCTTTTCAGCACAGGCTGCCCCAGGGGTCACGTGAATGCGGGCTTCCTCTGTGTTCCTGGGACCGTAGCTCTCCTTTGTCTACTCAGGAGTCCTTGCACTGCACGTGGCTTAGGGGTGTGCCACATGCAGGACATCTGGATTAGGTGACCCCGCCGGGAGCTTTCCTCCATGGATTTGCCCTCCTAAGAGGGCTTCTGAGGCTCAGCGTTCCAGAAGGTGGAGTCCAGGGGCCATGGGTCTTGCCCGCATAGCCACAGGACTCTCAGACGGATTTGTCCACATCACCCTGGCCCAGCCAGGGAGACCCTGCCTCCTGCCCCTCCAGCTCTGGATGTGGTCGCAGGAGACAGATGACTCTACTCTACAGTTTGTTCTCCCCTCGTTATTTAAATGCCAACTGAGATTTTCAGCCGCCCCCTCGAGGGTGGATGAGGGCTGCCTTGTTCCCTTCTGGAACTGATCATCTGTGGGGGGTGCGGTGGGGGACAGGGGGCTTATCATCTGTGGGGGTGCAGTGGGGGATTGGGAGTTTATCTGTGGGGGTGTGGTGGGGGATGGGGGCTTATCGGTGGGGGTGCAGTGGGGACGGGGGGCTTATCATCTGTGGGGGTGCAGTGGGGGATGGGGAGTTTATCTGTGGGGGTGTGGTGGGGGTGGGGGGCTTATCTGTGGGAGTGCGGTGAGGATCGAGGGGAGCCGATCACCTGTCGGGGTGGGGTGGGGGACAAGGCTAAAATCCCCACCCTTGGGCGACTTTTGCTTCCAGTTTGGTTCTGGGAGTTCTGGAAGCAGGGGCTGTGGGCCACTGACAGGGGCTGCTGGTCACTCGTAGGGAGGGGGGTCGCTCATCTAGGGGATGCTGGGGCTGCTTTGGGGGAAACTTATTTTGGTGTCATTTCCAACTTTCAGAAAAGTTGCAGAGAGGGGACAAGGAGCCCCCGTGTGCTCTGTTAAACGGATTCACTGGTTTGCATTTTGGCCCGTTTGCTCGGACATCCGCAAACTCTCCCCGTGCCCTTCCTAAGAACAGGGACATCCTCTCACATAGTGACAGAAGGCCGTCAAGCTCAGCACGGTCGAGGGCAGAACCCCACCGCCCTCCTCCTCCCTGCACAGTCACGTTTCATCCATTGTCCCCAAATGTCCTCTTAGGGCATACTTTTAGCCCAACTCGGCATCCAATCGGGATCACCTGTTGCACTGAGCGGTCCCACCTCTTTCCAGCCCTTTCTCCAAGCTGGCAAGCCCCCTCTGCCCTTCTTTGGCCTGTGGCCTCGACATCTGGGAAGAGCCCGGTGGTGTCGGAGGGTCCGGTTCACGGAGCTCCCGGCCCTGGACCGCGCGGGGGCAGGGGGGCCGGGGGAGGGGGGGCCCGGGGTGATGGGCCCGCCCCCGTCCCGGGCTCACCCTGCCTTTCCCGCCCGCCCCAGCTGCAACTCCGAGGTCAAGTACGCCTCCGAGAGGCACTTCCGGGACAATGTCTTCTACGCGCCCGTGCCCACGGTCACGGCCTACAGCGAGACCATCGTGGCGGCGCCCAACTGCACGTGGCGCAACTACCGCAGCCAGCTGACCCTGGAGCCGCGGCCCCGCGCCCTGCACTTCCGCAGCACCACCATCATCTTCCCCAAGCGCGCCAGGAACACTTTCCGGACCACCCTGCACTGCAGCCTGGGCCGGCCCAGCCGCCGGTTCACGTCCAGCGTGCAGCTCCAGCTCCTCCTGGGGCCCGCGGCGCTCTGACGGGGCGGGGCCGCCCACCCCCGACCCCGCAGCGACCTTGGGCTGGGGGGGCCCCAAGGACGGACCGCGTGGCTCAGCCTGGAGCCGGGCACGAGGGAGGTGGGGTGGACTCGGTGAACACTTCTGTTCCGTGGGCACGACAGCGGGGGACGCGGCATGGGCGTGGCTCCCCGAAGCGCTCCGGGCCGGGGCGGGGGGAGGGGCTTGCGGTAGGTTGGGTGCCCCCCCCCCTCCCGGGGGTCCCCGAGAGAAGAAGGCGTGCGGCCGCGGCGGGCCCTAAGGGCGGAGACCAGCCTCGGTCGGAGGGACTGGCGCCGCCCCCCGAGACCCCGGCCACCCCGTCTGACCGGGGCTGGTGGCCTGGCTCCCAGGCCACGTGCCGTCCAGACACCTGGCTTCCTGGGAAGAGGGGTCTCCAGAGCGGGCCTTCCGCTGGGCGCGCAGCTCGGCTAGAGGCCCGGGCCGAGCGCCCTCTGGTGGCGGCTGAGCCAGGAGGGCGGGCAAAGGCCCGCCGTGAGGCCAGGGCCAGCGCTGGTAGAGACCTTGCCGGAGCTGTTGGCCGTGTGCCGGGGCAGAGGCTTTCGGGCACGGCCCGCCTGAATTGAGGCCTTGGCGCTCCGCGTCGGGAGCCTCGCCCCCAGGGCGTCCCTGCTAACCTCTGTCCGCGCAACCTCTCCAGGATCAGGACTCTCGCGCCAGAGCCTTCCCGCCAGGCGCCAAGGGGAGGCATCGAAGCTCTCGGAAGGTCCGCCGTCACCTGCGTGGGGCTCCGGGCCCAGCTGCTTAAAGAGATGCCGTGGCGGTGGCTGCCCAGGGTCAGGCCGCCCGGTTCCACACGCGGTGATTCCACACGCGCTGTCCCCAGTGCTGCTGGGCCCCCGTCGCATGTGCTGCCAGGGCAGGCGGGGAGCCAGGGGCCACGGTCTGGTGCTGCCCCGGACGGGTGCCGCAGAAACTCCCCGGTGTGGCCTCGGAGGGGCCCTCTGGCCTGAATGGACCCAGTGGGTAAGGGGACTCCCCTCCTACTCCCTTGTTCATCCCCCACGACGGGGGGGCAGAAAGGCTCTCCCACATGGTGGGGGTGGGGGTGAGAGAACAACCCCGAGCCTACGTCCAAGAGAGGCAAGGGCCTGATCTATTTTTGTATATCTACACCGGGTGCATGTTCTCTCCAGAGAGTCCGATTAACAAAAATAACTTAAGAACTTGACTGATTATCTTAATAAAATGTGCAGACCCAGAGAGGCTCCCTGTTCTGTGTTCCCGAGCCCCTCGGATCCCGTGGGGTGGGGCAGGTTTTCACAGGCCCCCGTGCTCTGTGGCCGCCCCCCTTTTCCCACCCGGCCGTAGCTTCCCCTTTGCTTCTCCTCTGCTCACGGGGAGCAGGGCGGTATGCTCAGAAGGCACAGACCCCTGTGCCCAGCGTGCACTGGCTTCCCCCAAGGGCCAGTGCCAGGCCCCACCCTGGGACTTGGGTCTGGGGGCGGTGCTGGGGTGGGAGGCCTTGGGACTCTGCATTTGTTGGTGCCCAAGTGCTTTGTGTTCTGCGTCCCAGCCCCCTGCGCTGATGCCCCCGGAGAAGGGCCCCAGCCGCCTCTGCAAAGAAGCTGGTCCCAACCCACGTTAGCACTTGTTTCCGTCTTGTCCATACCTTTGGAGGGGCCTCCGGGGCCCCGACTGTCCGTGCAGTTAGGGAGACACACGGCGGCCAAAGGACAGTGGCCTCTGGGAATCAGAACGTCAGACTGGAATGTGCCCCAGAGGGGCGCACAGCCTCAGAGAGCCCAGCCGGTTTCGGGTCGGGCTTCCGCGTGGACGCGCACGCTGGGGGCTGCTTTGTGCCTAACGAATTCAGATGTACAAGCTGGACTGCGATCCCAGCGCTGATCTGCCTCGCCACCTGAGGGGAAGATGGGGTGGGTTTCCTGACACGAGCAGCTGGGGGGGGGCCCACGAATCCAGTGACCTTGGAGGTGCCCCTGGGGTGCCCTTCAAGATAGAACTTTCGACGCACGCGATTAGCTGACGGCCTCCGGCTGCAGCTTTCCAGCCGCGGGCAGGACCCTCTAGCAGGCGTCTTTGCCCTCGGGGGACTGAAACTGTCTCTCCCTTTCTCTTTCACGTTGTCGTCACCTGTCTCGGCGTGTCGCAGAAGACAGGTAAGACGCGCGCCTGGGAGACGAGAGCGAGCCCACACCTTGCACTCAAGTGTCTCCGAACATCGTTTTGACCACGTGGATAGCTTTGCCTTTCCCTAATGACACCGGGAATCCCAGACTGCTCCTTGTATACAGGGCCTCAGTGAGGCCCAACCTGGGAGGAGGAGAAAGCGGGGAGCAAGGCAGCTGCCCGTAAGGCCCCCGAGGGCTCCCCGGCTTTCCTGGGAACCCAGAGGGCCTGGAGGTCAGGGGGAAAGTGTTACCAGCGTTGTCTAGATCCCTGGGATTTCCACCTCCAAAATAGAGACTGCAAAGGCCCTTCCACACCCCCCCGCCCCCCCCACGTCTCAGAGAGGCAGGTGTCACTCACGAAGTCCCCTGGGGAGCAGGAGACGACACCGGGGATGGACCCAGTGGCTGGAAAAAGAGCGTGTCGCTTAATGTCTCTACCAAATGGGCACACGGTCTTACCTCCCAGGCTGCGGGAGAGGAGAATTCGCTCTGGTCAGGCCTCTGCTGCAGCCGACCCAAGTTGGGACCCTTCTCGGGGGGGCGGGCAGGGCAGGGCGTCCACTGCTCATGCTGGGGCGGGAACACTTCAAATGTCTGAGGGTCGGCTACGGCCCCAAACGCCCCTCCCGACCTCTGCTGGGGTCACTCTTGCCAGTTCACACGCACAAGCCTCAGATCAAACTCAGCAATCCCCTCCTCCAAACAGGCGTCCCCATCATCTGGATGGACGCCGTCCCGTCCCCTCCTCCCCAGAGTTAAGAGTGACAAGCACAGCAGCCCAGGCAGCCAGCAAAGCCCTCGGAGCTGAGCCGCGCACTCTGACTGCGGGCAGTGGGCCTGCTGTCCGCGTTCTAGCACGTTCCATCCTCGCGGTGACCCTGAGAGGCAGCTGGCGAGAAGTCCCGACGAGGAAGCGGGGCCTGGCCTGCCTGCCTCTGGAGGAGGTGAGAAGGAAGGACCGTCTGTCACAGGGCCGCCAAAGCCTCCCGGCCTCCTGGGGGATCCATCAGCACGGTGGCCGTCCTTAGCCTTCTCAAGGACAGAATGGCCAGGGAGGCCCCCCCGCCCGCTGCTGGCGATCCCCGTTTGCTCCTTTATCAGACCCATTTTGTCTGTTCCCTGCCGGGTCCCCTCGTTCGACACCCGCACCGGTGAGTGAGCAGTGTTCTCTACAAGAGAACTAAGATGGCACACTATCCCATTTTACAGAGGAGGAAACTGAGGCACAGCGGGTTCAAATGACTTGGAGTCACACAGCCACGGAGTGCCAGGGGAGGACGGAACCGGGCAGCTGGGCTCGGGCGGCCTCCTCGTGTGCCCTGCCCGCTCCCGGGGCCGGGGGGCTCTGTCTTGCCCTTCTCTGCTGCGCTGCCCCCGTCCTGGTCCCTCACGGGCCTGCCTCAGAGGCTTCTCCCTCTCAATCCACCCTTGCAAGCTCACTATCGCCCCAATTGCAGAAAACCAGCAAATTACCTTGCTGGGTCTCCTTCCTTCTCAGGAAATCCTGGGTCCCCACACTGACCTATGTGTGGCCGCCCTGGGCTCCCAAAGGTCCCCGGCAGGGTCTCGCCTCCCAGCTTTTGCCCACACACGTTCCCTCCGTTCAGCCCACCCTCCCCCCGAGAGCTACCGCCTCCAGGAAGCCACCCTGACTACTCCGGTTATCACAGTGTCTGCGTCACCCAGCCCCGGGAGGGCTTGTCGTGAGCCAAGCCCCGTGCCCTGGGGACCAGTCCGTTCCTGTCCCCGCCGAGGGCGGCAGCTCTTTTGGCCGGGCGTCCTTCCATGGAGCTTCTTGTGCCCTGACTGGAGACTCCCTGGCCAAACAGAAGGTTCTAGGCAGGGGTCAAGCTCCGGCCTCGGGCTCCCACTCCTGCGGGGGCTGCAGGCCACCCCATCAGAAACCCCTGTGCTGCTTGTTGAGAACACAGATTCTCGGGCCCCACCCCTGACCTACAGACTCATATTCATTTTCTCTAGCGGGGGCCCAGGAATCTGCATTCAACCGACTTCCCAATGCCCTAAAACACGCGGACGTTTGCCAGCAACTCCCCTTCCCTTTACAAATCACACTGTGGCTTTCTAGGAGGTCTGCTCCTCACAGAGTCCGTTCAGCTTAACACAGTCGCCGGGAGGGCTCGCTCAACAACTGGGCTGAAAAGGAAAAACATGAGGTCTGCCCTCGAGGGGTTCTGTCCAACTTGAGACGTGCAGTGTGTTATCAGAGAGCCGGGGGGACAAGAAAATGGAGTTCTTAGAGGAGGCAATGTCCCAGCTGGGTTTTTACATGTGTGTAGGAGTTTTCCAGGGGGGGGGGGGGGTGAGGGTCAGGGGAACACCACAGGCCGCTGCCTTAAAGACGGAACAGTGAGAAAACCAAACCAGATGGGGGTGGAATGAACGCCGGGGGTCGAGGACTGGCCGGTAGGCTGGAGGTCAGGGCAGGTCCTCTGCAGGCACCAGGAGGCCACGAGTTCTCTGTACACCCTGCAGACACCCCGTGTTGGGTCCGGGCCACCGGTGCTCAGAGAAGACAGACGGGTGCCAGACGGTGTCAACTCTGAGGCCACAGAGACAGGGGGCTGGCAGAGAGGACCATGTGGGCGGAGACTTGAGCCCTCACCCCTGTATCACTCTGCGCGGCTGAGGGAGGTGCCATGGGATCCTGGGTAGCACCGGCATGCGTGGCCAAGCCCTGGTGGCTGGTGTGGCCAACACAAGCTGGCCCATCCTGGATTCCAGATGGGGGCAGGTCTACACCTGGAGTGGGGGAGGCCTGTGGTCAGGACAGGGCCCTTTGCTGGCTCGACACTGCCACCTGCCTGCCAGCCTCAGTACTGCAGCCCAAGTGCTGAGCTGAAGCCTGGAGGGGCAGCCATAAGGCCCGCTGCCGCTGCGGGGGGAGGGGGGCACGCAGAACGTTCCGGAGGCTACACAGACGGTCACAACCGCACACTCACATCTTGCCTCGGGGCGCAGGCTTGCAGGATAGACAGGGAGACGCACAGGGCTGGGGAGGCTCGTGGGCAGTGTCCCCTGCGCACTCTGACCCCTCCTCCACCCCTACCCGCCACCCCTAAATCGTGGGACCTCCCAGGTACGCACCCCGAGGAGGTGGGGTGCTGGCCACCAGGGAAACTGGGCACCACTCACGTGGAAGTTGGGCAGGGGACAGCACTTGCTGCGTCCAGCGTACCCGTGTCCGGCCCAAGTCCTGTGGGGGCCCCTCCGATGTGTTGAACGGGGACATCTGGCGTGGGGCAGGACCACCCCCCAACTGGGCCCGCAGCCATGCTTGCTGGCAAGGCCCCATCAGAGTCCTGGAAGCCGGTTCCAAACTGAATAAACACCATCCCCTTGGCCAGACACGGCGGCCTCTTCACAAGTCCGCTGGGCCAGGGTGGCCCTTCTCTGGGTATTCGGGGGGTGTCCGTCCCTGGATGGGCCAAGGGGCCGGCAGCCCTGGGCCGGGAAGCTGAGGGACGGGGACAGGGTGGGTTCCAGGACCATGACACCCAGGCTCGGCACGAGGGGCACCCGGGGGCCCACGTCACACACCCACACACGTGCCAGGCACACAGACAGGACGGTGGGCAGTGAGGACCCCCGAGTGCCCTTCCAGAGTCAGGCGCCCGGCCTGACGGGGCAGACGAGGTGCTGCGGAGAGGGGCGGGGGAGGGGCCCCCATGAGGCTGCCCCCAGCATCCGCCACGGCGACGGATCGCAGCCTTTCCAGAACTCGGGCTCTGTTTGCGACACACACAGGAAGCCAGAGCGGGGACGCTCCGACCAAAACCACGAGCAGCGGCCCGGCAGCCGTTTCCGGGCCCGAGAGGCCGAGGGCTGTCTCCCTTCTGCCTCGCATCGAAGACGGCGGTGACGACAAAGGGTCCGTGTCCTCACGACACCGGCGGGAGTGACAGCAAGCGTATTTAGCAACGACAACCGACGACGGTCATCGTGGACGCGCCCTGTGACCCCTCCCCGGGCGTGCACGCTCCACACCGTCCCCCCACGAGTACGGACGCCGGATACCATCCCCGCGGGCGTGGCTACTTGACGCCCTCGCGGTGACATTCTCGCCACGGATGTAGCTATTCACCTGCCAAGGGGACGGGCCTGGTGACTTCAGGGGGGATGCGTCTTTGCCCCTCCGGGGTCACACTTGCACTGTCCCCCCAAGCCCCCAGTCGCCTGCCCCATGGCCGTGCAGTCCGAGGCAGAGAAGAAGCCTTCGTCGCTTGAGTATAATTCGCTTTTTAATGAGAACAACGTGTGTAAATGACAGAATGCCACCGCCGTGCGCAGATGGCGGTCACAGAATACCCATCAAATTCCTTCTGCCCAAGGAAGGGCGGGGGGGAGGACGAAGGGGCGCCCGCGAGCCGGCAGCCCCCGGCCCCCTCAGGCCCGCGGACGATGGGGTCACCGATGGCGGCCTGCACACGCCTCCTGAACGGTAAGCAGAGATGGAAAAGCACAGCAGCAATAATACTGGGTCAAGTCCTTCCTCGCGTAAAACATCTGAACTAATTCATCAAAGGTATCAAAAATATACCCTGTAAACCAATACATCATGTACACCTGCCTTTCCTTCCCACCGCCGCGGCAACCATGTGTGAGAACAAACGGTCCGGTCCCTCCGAGCCTCCGCTCGCCCCAGACCCCACCTGGCCCTCTCGCCCGCCCATCTGGCCTCACTGGGTCGGCGGCAGTCTCGCTGACTGGGGACGAGAGCGCCGGGGGCTGGACAGCGCCTGTGTCCGTCTGTCCAGAGCGATAAGCGGAATGGGGACGGAGGGAGGGTGCTGCTAGCTCAGTTTAGACTTTGGTTCCAAATGCGTTAAGGGGGGAGGCAGTGGCATGGGAGGTGCGTGGTCATCCTGCTTTGGGTCCCTGGCCGCCCCGGCTGCGTGCGTGTGGCCGCCACACGCCGCCGCGCCCCCTCCCTGGCCCCTCCCCTCCCGAGCACCAGGTAAACATCCCCTGAGTAAGGTCACTGCACAGGGCCAGCCCGGGGCGGGAGTCGTAGTTAAGGCTTTAGACAGGCAAGGATGCCGGCTCTGGACGGACGGACGGACAGGCGCGCAGGCAGACTCAGGGGCTCCTTCCTCGGTGGGGGGGGGGGGTCGGCAGCGGCCCCCTCCTTGCCCGGCTGCTCTGGCCGCTGGCTGGGCCCCGGCACCGCCCCCCAGCCCGTTCTGACGGTCACTCGCTGTCGGAGAGCGTCTCGTACTGTGAGCAGAGCAGCGGCTTGGGCTCCTCGTCCCAGGCGTGGTGGGGACCGGCAAGGGGCCCGCTGCCCGCGGGGAGGCCAGGCGGGGGTGGGGAGGCCATGACACCCGCCTGCAGCCGCATGATCAGGGGGTTGTAGGGAAACGGTGTGGAACCTGCCGGAAAGACCAGGAGAGACGACCGGGAGGCCCCCTGTGAGCTGGGCACTGCCCGTGGGCCCACCCGCCGACCTCGCTGGGGACTGGGCCTCGGCCTCCCACGTCTGGCCACGGTCCCGGCGTGACTCCCGCGAGTGGCTCAAAGCTGCCCACCTCTCCCCACCGACACCACGTCCCCCCCACTGTGCCCGGGGCCAGCTGTCACCGGGACGGGGAGGGGCCTCCTTGCTGTTCCCGCGCCCTCGCCCCTCGGGTCTGTTCTCTTGCAGGCGCTTTCCACCTGGAACCTTCCAGGGGCTCCTTGTGCCCGTGAAGAAAACCCGGCTTCCCGCAACCTGCTGAGCCCATGGGATCGGCCTTCTCCATTCACCCCCCGAACCTGCCCTCCTCTCTGGTCAGGGCCAGAGGCCAGACCACACACTCCGCACACAGTAGGTGCTCAGGCTGCTGGCCAGGCCCAGTGCAGATGCTCCCCCCCGACCCCACCCAGGTGACCCGCGCGCTGCGCTGGGGACAGCGACAGCCCGCCCAAGCATCGCGCCCTGCCGCCCACCTGCGGACGAGGGCCGGTCCTCCCACACGCGGCTGGTGAGTGGGGTCCGGCGGTTGCAGTCCCCCTCCGAGTGCACCGAGGAGACGGAGGGCGGCCGGTCCGCGGACGCCAGGCCCGGGGCCGGGGACTTGGCTTTGCGGCTGCTGGGTCTGCCAGAGACTTTGGCCTTCCCGCCACCACCTGCAGGAGAACACACGGGAAGGGGCCACGTTAGACTGTGCAGACGGCACTCAGGGTGGGGAGCGGGGGGGGGGGGGGGGGGGCTGGGGTGGGTGAGGCCCTGGACGCCTGTCTCCCAGGCCCCCCCAGAGGAGAGAACAGCAGCTCAGCCGTGCTGAGAAGCCAAGGTCGACCAGATGGACAGACCCAGAACCGACTAGGGAAGTGAGCTGAACTACTTTCAAAGCCCCCTCGGGCTGCCCTGAGGCCCACCTACCCACCCAGGGGCTGATACCCCGAACACGAAGCCTCAGGCCTCTGACTTGCCCCTGACCATTGCCCCAGGGCCGTACCAGGGCCAGGAAGGCTGTAGACCTTCCACAGAGAAGCCAGGACCCCTGAGGCCAGGCCTGGGCCCCCATTAAATCCAGAATCTTCCTGGGAGCAGACTGTCCAGGTCGGACAAATGGGCCTGAGGTCTCCTTGCACAGTCCTTGTGCAGATATGCAGAGTGTTGCTCAGGGACATGGGGCAGATGGGGAGCTGGCCCCTGTGCTCTCCCTGACTCATCTGAGTTTGGGGCTGGCACACAGACACTGGTCTCCTCCCCCTCAGGTCCCAGGCCAGCCAGGGACACACACGGTGGCCCCAGCAGATGCGGAGCCAATGGGCCTGGCTGCCAAGAGCCCAGGGGTCCCCTTGACCCACACAGAGGCGGGTCCTCGCTCTAGCCTGATCTCCCCAGGAGACACAAAGCTGGGCCCGGACGTGGGCCTCCCGGGGACCCGTGTCCAGCAGGGGAACAAGGCAGGGCAGGGCTCGGACAGCAGGGAGTGTTTTTAGAAAAGCAGCAGCTCCTTCAGCCCCAGTGGGCAGGGGGGGTGGGGGGGGCTGGGGCTGTGCCCGCCCAGCCTGGGATTAGCTGACTCCAGAACCACGTCAAACACACACAAAAACACAGTCACAAGCTCCAAAGCTGGATGGGGTTGGTCAGAGGAACGCGGAGGCGCGAGATTAATGACACCGGGGGGGGGGGGGGGGGTGGGGTGGGGGCGGGCGGACGGGGCGGACGGGGCTGGAGGACCGAGGCGGGGGAGGCCTGCAGACCTGGCGAGGTGAGTGCGTGTTCGCTCCGTCCGTCAGCAGCGGTTATGGGCATAGCAGCGGGCAGGCTGGCACTGGCATTCAGAGGGTTAAAAGCGTTGGCGCTGAGCGGGGGCTCCTCCCACTGATCATATTTACCCATGAGCGCCTTTCTAATAATGGCCTCCAGCCCCATGTTGGTGCTGGCATGTTCCTGCACCGCCTGGCTTCTGCAGGTCATAAGGCCTGGGAGAGAGACACACACACACAGGGGCCAGGAGGGGCCAGGGGGACAACGGAGAGAGGGGGAGAGAAGCGGAGAGAGGGAGGAGAAGAGAGAATACACAGTGAGCACATTTTGGCAAAGCAACACGTTGATCGCCCTATCCCCCCCCCCTTATTTTCCTGCAGTGGTGATCGGGGGCGGGGGGCTCCCTCGGACTTGGGCCCCGGGGGGTTGGGGGGTTGGGAGGCGAGATGACCACCCCCCCCCAGTTTCTCCTACCCTGTCCTCTGGGAAATCGGAAGCCCTTCTGCCCCCCGAATCCCAGCTGGGCCTGCATCTTTTTTAAAATTCCAAGTGGCTTGGGAGTGTGTGTGTGTGTGTGTGTGTGTGTGTGTGTGTGTGTTGGCAGCAGAAATCGGAGGGACGCCCCATCTGGGGACACACAGCTGGGAAGCCAGGGCAAGCCAGAGCCTGGTCCTGGGTGTGAGGAGTCTGCTCGGGGTGCCTGGGGCCGGCAGGGGCTGAGGAAGAGACTCTGGCAGGGAAGGTGACCCCCGCGAGGCCTGGGACCCCCAGCCCCCCACCGCCCGCCCTCCCCTCTCCCCACACTGGGCCTAGCTCTCCACGCCCCCCCCCCCACCCCTCCCTGCCTGGGAGCCACGAGGAGAGAGAGGTGCAGAGACGAACGGTGAGGTGGGGAGGTAGCCATGCAGTTATGTGCGTGCGGGGGACAGGGCAGAGCTGGAGACAAATGCACGACCACCCCCAGCCCGGCCACCTGCTCACAAAGCGGTCGAATCGACAGACCGGTCCCAGACAGGCCCCTGCAGATGCCCACCGCTCGGCCACGTGAATTAAGTAAGCCTGTTTTCATCCACCAGGTATCCTGCCCCTTTCTCATCTTTCTAGTGAATCATTCCGGGGCCTTTCACAAGCCGGGGGCATGTGTCTCTTCCTCAGCATCTCTGTTAAGCCAGCAAAGCTCAAGCCCCCTCCGCCTGCCGGCCTTGGGCACTGTCTGCATGGATTTCAAAACTTCCACTCTGGTGAACCATGTGAATACCAAGTGGCCAGGGGACGAGTCTTTCCGACCCCCAGCTCATCAGCCAACTTCCCTGATGGCTTCTGTGAGGCTGGGAGGGACACAGAGGCTTTGAAAAATGTCTGAGGCGCCTGGGCGGCTCGGTCGGTTCAGCGTCCGACTCCGGCTCAGGTCATGATCTCGCGGTTCGTGGGTTCGAGCCCTGCGTCGGGCTCTGTGCGGACAGCTCAGAGCCTGGAGCCTGCTTCGGATTCTGCGTCTCCCTCTCTCTCTCTCTCTCTCTGTCCTTCCCTCACTTGTGTTCTCTCCTCTCTCTCTCTCAAAAGTAAATAAACATTAACAATTGTTTTTAAATAAAAATCACAGTTCTGTGTAGCAACTGTTTGCTCCCTACATTTTCTTTTTGTTTTCTTCCTTTCTGCTTCAAACTTGTTCACAGCCAGGGACACCCTCTCCACCTTTTTAGCTGCGTCTTGGCCACATTTTCCTCAGCACTTCAAAAAAACAAAAAAAAGAGGTGGAAAAAAAAGCCACATTCTCCAAGAAAGAGCAGGATTTCCAGCAGGGGTGAACAATCACAGATGTTCCCGAGCCTTCCACCCAGGGCCACGGGTCCCCAATCTGATGGTGCCAGGCAGACAGGAAGCCTGACCATCTCTGGTTACCAAGGCAAAGTCTGATGCAGGGGCTGAGCAGCAGAGACCGGGGTCTGGGGAAACTTTTGTGTGTGGACTAGACTGCTTAAAAAAAAAAGCCAAATCGAGTTTACGTAGAAGTCTTAGCTTCGCTGCACCGCTGCATGGATTTCTGCATATACGTACACGCCTACGTACTACGCGTCTAGTGCCTGTGTCACGATTTGGAATGTTCCGGAAACATTCATTTCTAACCATATCGTTGGTTTGACCGAACCGTCTCCTGCCTGTTGTCCGAGGCTCAGCGAAGCCCCCTGTGTCTAGTCTCTGGGTAGACAGGCGAGCCCCCCACTTGGAGGCCCTGATGACCTCCAGTGAGGATAAAATGCTGGTCTTTCGCTCACCACGTTCCCAGGGTTCAAGACCCCGATGGCCCCAGGAAAGGCCCCCCATCTCCCCTCTGCTCCTCTGGCCTCAGGCTCCCACAGAGCCCAGAGGCCACAGCCCTGCAAACACCCCCGGCACCTCCAACCCCCCTAGACAGGGTCCTGCCCGTGGAGGCGCCAGTCCCCAGTGGGCTCTGGGCTCAAGTCTCCTCTCACCAGACTTTCGAAGCCGATTCCACAAAGCCCCGCCACGAAGCAGTGGAAACACACACTGCGGCCCCACCAGGGGCTGGGGATCCGACCCCGGGGGCCCCCCAGCCGCAAACCATCAAAGCGGGCTGGACTTTTAAACACGCGTGTGAGTTTTCACCCATCTCTGTCACCCGTCTTCGTTGTTCCCTCAGCTCCCCGGGGGGTTCGAATTTCTGAGTGAAGCCGATGCTCTCTCTCTGAGAACGCTCATGCGGACCCTGAGCGAGCCTGGGCACACCGAGCGCACGCCCACTCCCCGTCACACTCCAGTCTCCCCCCTGAGGCCCCGGCAGGGACTGCTGCTTCCACATGGCTGTGCGCCCCTAATCCTGAAATCAACACACCAGGGGGCCTTGCGGTGTAACTCCAGTGTAGACTCCCTACAAAGCCTCGCCTTCCGTGTGAGCCTGTATCCCCACCGCCGGTTTGCAGAGTCCACAGCGGGGGACACAGCTGAACTAAGAGAGGCCCTCTGTCACCGTGACTGTGGCTGGGGCGAGGGCCCCAGCGGAGCGGCCTCCGAGGCTGTGCCCGCTCCCCGAGTCTCCTTCCAGGTCCCACACACCCAGCCTAACCTCCCCAGCACGCAGCCATGACGGGGGGTGGCGGAGAGAGCAGGGAGGGGGCCGGTGGCCGTGTAGCCCGGGCCGGACGCTTACCTGCTCCGGTGATGGCGGGCATGTTGAAGATCTCCGTCCCGGGCTGGCCGATATCTGGAGAGGCAGGCGACAAGAGGCAGGTAAGGCCTGCGGGCCCACGGGTCCGAGGAACGCACCCACCCCCGCACGGTCCCCTGTCGCGTGCAAGCAAGGCGCACTCTGTGGGGAGCTTGTTCAATGTACACAGAGTCAGCAGGTCTGGAGGCTGCAATTCTAACCAGCATTGTGCTAAGGGGCGGAGGCTAAGTTAGGATTTACTTCCGGTAACCGCGTAAGTGGGGAGGAAAAAATCACAAACACGAGGAGTGCTGTGAACAGGGGACACACAGGGCCCTTGGGTGGGTAAGACCCCAATCCCTGGTTCCCAGTAGGGGCTCCTCACAGACCCGCCCATCTAAGTATTCGCCGAATGCCGGCTGTACCCAGGCACTGTTCTGTCCCGGCGGGCACCCGAGGCAGAGACGGAGACCGCCGGGCTCCCTGAATGTGCGGGGAAGGGCCAGTGGGGGAGCCGGGCAAGTACCCCGTGGGTTTCTAGCACCGTGCTGGCTCCCAACCCCACGGGGGCCCCGGGTTCCCAGGGCAGTGGGCTCGCCGCTTACTGTATTCTGGCTCGTTCCGGTTGTGGGTGTTCAGCTTCTTGTTGATCTCCTGCTTCTTCGATTTGACCATGGCGGAGTTGCTCTCGGTCAGTTTGCTGAAGAAGGCCGGCGGCTGGCTGCTGTTGCCTGGAGATTTAGAGCCCATTCTGCTGCGAAGATCAGAGAACCTAGGTCAGTTTGTTCAGTGTGGAGCTTGCATACCTTGGATGATGGGGTGCTTACTACCTGACCTGCCTTAGAAATTCAGAACCGAGCCTCTCCTACCCCGTACCTACATCTTTCATCTCTTAGGGACCACGGCTCCTGGAATCTTCTCTGTAGTTCACCTATTCCTGGGCTCAGGGTGTCTCTGGAGAGCCCCAGCTGCTCTGGTGGGCCATCCCTGTCTACCTGCAACAGCCCCTGAAAAAACTAGACATGTGCTCAGACCACATCCTTCCCAAGGCCCAGGGACCTGGCTTTCTTCTCTGTCTCCACCCCGCCCCCCGATTGGTGCAGCACATTTAGCTCATGGTTTCTCAGGTGCGCCAGCAGCAGGGGCCTGGCCTGAGCCAGGAGGTGCAGTCCACAGCACAGGAAGCTGCTGTGGACGCCCCTCCAGCCGTTAACCCGTGCTCTGCGGGTCTGAGATCTCTCAGCCGCACACAAGGCCCTGTGGACCCCCAAGTGCACCGCGGTGGGCCAAGGCCACGAGTGGGCCAGAGGCTGAGTCATGAGCATCCCGGGGGCGGAGTGGGGTGCCACGGAGGTACCTGGGCTCTGCCTGGTCCCCGTCCCGGTACAGCAGCGGGTACATGGCGCTTCGGGGATGCCCAGGCTCTGCCATGCCCTCGGGTGGGGACACGGGCTCGATGGCATCCTCACTGCTGCCCAGGGCGGACGTCTTGCTGGGCTCTGGAGACCTGAGCAGAGAGAGGGTCTGTGGTCCAAGTTCGGCGCTCTCTCCCCCGCAATGATGTGGGGGACGTGTCCCTCTCCCGCCCCCTCCCAGCTCTGCCCTCCCCTGAATCTTTCGGCACGGGCTGGAGAGCCACTGTTTCGGGCGTTGCGGGCCACTTGTGGGCTCTGCTGTGTTTCTTCTTTTACAACCTTTTAAAAACGTAAAACCACCTGTAGCTCATGGGTTGTGGGCTGGATTTGGCCCACGGGCGGTAGTCAGTTGACCCCTACTGCAGCGCATGCCCGGTGCCCCACTGTCCCCCAGAGATGTCCTTCCCGCCCTCGTGGCTCGCTCATGTGGTGCCCCCCTTCGAGTGGCTCCCTTCGTCCTAGAGCTGGGGGGGCGCCCTCTCCTCTCCAAGCCCTAGTGCTCCCGGGGGAACCAGAAGCGAGTACGTGTGCCTGCAGGGAGGCTGTGCTCGCCACCCTCGGCTCTGGTTCAAATCCCGGCTCTGCCACTCACTGGCTGTGTCCCCGGAGATGAAGGAATTCGCTTCTCCGTACCTCAGTTCTTTCACCGGTGACATGGGGACAATACCGCCTACACTTCCTGGGGTTGTGGTGAGCATCCCGGTTAACACATGGTGCCTGGAGCCCACAGAGCGTGACGGACGCGTCAGCTATTATCTGTCAGCACCGTGGCCTTGAGCAAACCGCCCGCCGTCTCCCTGGGCCTCAGTTTCTCATCCGTGCAAGGACACCAGGCAGGCCTCGCACTTGGCCGAGCTCAGCCCTCCTACAGCAGGCACCTGACAGAGGTGCCCCAGGAGCTAAACCGCAAGGGTCACCTGCCCCCGACGCTCACCTCTTGCCCCCTTCACTGTGGGGCGAGCCGCGAGCCGGGGCGCCATGGTCTGGGGGCGGGAGGTAGAGGTCACTGGGGGGGCGGCGCAGGTCCAGGACCGGGCAGCTGGCTCCAGGGAAGGAGTAGAGGGGGGCCGGGAGGGGTGCGTTGAGCTGCTGCGGGTGGTGCCGCGTGTAATCCTGTGTGATGACCTCCTGAGGGCCGAAGGTGGGGGGAGGGGTGCGGGGTCAGGCAGCAGCCATCCCTCCGGAACCTTCTGGGCGTGCAAAGGCTAGGCTGCGCTTTGGGGACAGAGCCCGGCTCAGTTCCCGGCTCCCTGGGTGTTTCGGGCCTGCCCACGGCAGCCTCAGCGTCCCCCTGTGCACGGGATGGGGGGCTCCGTGTCAAAGTGGCGGGCCCTACACGGGTCAGGTTCCAATGGCCAGCACGCGGGAGACGCGGATCACGAGCTCATGCACCAGAGGCTCCCCAGCTGGGTGAGGGGGCGGCTTCCGCATCTGAGTCTGAGAGTCTGGAATCCCTGACCAGCCTGTCCGCGCCAGCCCTACCTCCCTGGTCCAGTCTGCCAGGACTCGGTTTACCCACTAGACCGAGAGGCTGCGTGTGACCCTCCCCCTCCCCCGGGACCTCATCCCCGCCCAGGGCCGGAGGCAGAGAAGGGGTAGTTACGCTGATGTGCTGTGCCAGGGTGACCACCCTCTGGTGACCTTTGACCCCGGGGGTGGTCTGGAGCAGCGGGCTGGACGAGGGCTGGCTCTCGGGCAGCGGCCGCAGGTGTGGGAGGTGCGCGGCCTCACCGCTGAGCTTTCCGGGGCCTGCGGGCGGAGCAGAGCTGGTCAGGCTGGGGGTCGGGGGTGGGGGGGGGGGGGGGACCCGAGGCATGAGCCTGGCTGGGGGCGCGGTCCCTGCATCCCGACTCTGCCCTCTGAGCGTGGGGCTGGGCCAATTCCTCGGCCACAGGGGCCTTGGTTTTCCCGCCTGTGTGATGGGACAACGGCCGCCCCTGTCTCGCAGGGCTGTGGCGAGGGAGGTGCCGGGGTGAGGCGGGGCGCTACCTGGCTGCTTGTGCCGCAGGTCCCCCTCCAGGTGGCTCTTGTCGAGCTCCTCGAGGTGCTTGGGGAGCCCCTTGTCATGGGTCAGGCTGGGCGAGCTCACGGGGCTGACGGGCTCCACCCCGTCGGGGCTGTAGCTGCCGCCGTGGTAACCTGCAGTGGGCGAGGCCCCGGGTCATGTCTGTGCCAGGACCTGGGGCCAGGGCCACCCCACCCGGCCCGCCCTCCCCCGCTGGCTCGGGCCCCCAGATCAGACGGGTGCCGTGGGTGGATGGGTAGAGAAAGGGAGCCAGACCGGGGCTGCCGGCTGGCTGGGGGGGGCGGGGCGCATCGAGAAATGGGGGAGATGGGGTGGTGGGGTGAGAGAGAGAGGCCGTTGGAGGAAGAACGCAGACGGACACACAGGGAGACAGGCCAAGAGACGGACGATGACCTAGGGACAGGGGAAACACAGACCCGGATGGTGGGGGCTGTGAGGAGGACGAGTCTCCAGGGGAGGCAGTGCAGGAGTGAGATCAGCGGGGGGCGGGGGCCAGGGAGGGACCCTAGGGTCCCAGGACCCGGTCTGGGCCACAGTCCCTGCAGCCCCCCGGGCCAGCAAAGAGGAGCCCTGAGAAGGGGCCAGAGGTGGGAGACGGGGCCCGGGACTATTCTTCTCCCAGGGGCTGCAGGGTGGAGGCCAGCAAGGACATGTGGGGCCGGGGCATCCCCGAGAGCCCCTCACGGCCCTGGCAGAGTGCAGGGGTCATTTCTTCCTGGAGAGCAGTGTGCTCCCCTGCCCTCCCAGACAGTCTGCCTCGCGGGCGTCCTCCAAAGCAGACTCACCCACGCGGCAGCCGGTGGCAGCCCGAGCCCCTCTGCAGCCCCACTCCCTCTGCTCCCCAAACACAGGCGCAAAGGTTGGGACATGGGAGGCGCAGTTGAAGTCAAAATCACAGATCCATTCATTAAAGGAAAAAAAGCGAAAATCCAAAAAAATATATATATATATATCATGATAAAACAATGTGAAATGATGAGGCGCCCCCAAATCAGAGGGGGTGGGCGGCAGCTTGAGGAATAGTCATCATAGCGTGCAATCGACGAGGACGCGTTTAAAAACAAAATACCAAAACCAACGTAAAATGGGGGGAAAAAAATAAAAAGCAGAGATCTGAAAATATCTTTAGGCCACAAGACGGGGTGGGCGGGCGGCGGGTCCGGAAGTCTTACCATCGCGAGGGGAGTCGTTGGCCAGCGAACCTCCTTCTCGCGGCCCTTTATCGTGAGCAATTTGACGCATGATTATCGCGTCTATGAAGGTGGCCGCTGTCAGGGTGGTCTTACCCAGAGAACGGAGCTCCAATTCCTGGATGGAAAAGGGTTTACTTTGAGTCTTTTCCCGGTGCGGGTCCGCGGCCGAGGCGGGCGGCGCAGGCTGGTCCGGGCTGGCGTGGTGGGGTGCGAGGCTCTTTGCTGGGGTGCGGGCGATGGCCGTGTGGCTGGAGCCGGGGGGCGCCAGGGGCCGCGGCTCGGAGCCTTTGCTGGGGGAGGAGGCGGGCTCCAGCCCAGAGCGGGCTGGGGGCTTGGCAAGGAAGGCGTGGCCAGCGTCCGCACGGGGCCGCTCGGGCCGGGCGACCCTTGGGGCCTCCTTGGGCAGCAAGACAGGCTCCATGAGGGTGGGGTAGACCCCGTCCAGGGTGCCACCCAGAGGACAGTGGGTGGTGGGTGGGAATGTGGCGGCCGGGCGGACAGGCGAGGAGGCAGAGGTGGACCTGGGGGAGGAGAGAAGGCGGTCAGGGGGCTGGAGCAGTGCCCCCACTAGGGGCCCAGGAGGCCGAGGCGGGGCCACTCCCTCACTCCAGCACCCTGATGAGTCCCCACTGCTCGCAGAATGAACCCGCCCTCCCGACATGGCCTTACCCACCCCACATGCCTTCACTCACTCGCTCACTCATGCATTCATTCATTCAGTCCGTCGTTCCAAGACTTCTTACTAAACACCTAGTACGTTGTCAGGCACTGTTCTAGACAGTGTTCTAGACCTTGAAGGACATGGCAGCGAATGAACCAGACAAAATCGCCTTACGTTCCGGTTGAGCAGACTATATACAAGTTAACAGAGAAGTTACCCACGCCCACAGCCTGGGAACCGGTCAACAACAAGTCAGGGTGACGGAGAACGGGAGGAGACTCTCGCGCTGGCAGGTGGGCGAGGGTCTGCTGGGGGCGCTCGAGGAAATGCACGCACCACAGCTACGTGAGGAGTTGGAAAAACAGGGGCAAAGGCCCCGAGGGTAGGCGGCGTGGGCGGTTAGAGAACAGCAAGGCTCTCGGGAACTCCGCCCGGCCCTGCTCCTCTGGAGGGTCACTTGCCTCTTCCTCCAAGCAGCCTTCCCCAACTGCTACGGTCGAGGCCGTAAGCCCCAGGGGGGACCGGCTGGGGAGAAGGAATGCACAAATGTACCCTCTGATCTTCACGGGGTAAACGTAATTATCCCCACTTTGCAGATCAGGACACTGAGGCTTGGATGTGAACCGGCCCGACCCCAGCCCTGTGGCCTCTCCGTCAAGCCCAGTGATGCCACGAGGCGGCGCCCTGCCCTTTGCTGACCCTCGCTCCAGCTGCCAGAGGGAAAGGCTCGATGCCCGCATGACAGTTTCTAACTGGCTTGTTGCCAGTGTGCACAAACCACTTTGTGCTGAGCCATGATCTCGCTCTAAGCAGCCAGGTGCTCCCGCTTCGTGTAGCTGCTGAGTAGTTGAGTCAGTGAGGACAAAGCCAGTGCTTCTGGGAAACGGGTTGTCATTTTTCCCAACTGGAACTGTGGTTGGGGGGTGGGTATGACTTAGAACAGCCAAATGGCGGGGGCGGTACTCGTATGAATAGAAGCTTTACCTCGGAAGAAACGCCTGCCTCCAAACAGGACTCTGGGCAGGGAGGAGTACGGAGCCCCCGCCCCCTCGCATCAGGCAGCTCTGCCCGCAGTCCTGGGGGTGGGTGTCATCAGAAGGGACCTGACCTGGGCCCCCTTATGAGAGTGACTTGACTCTGGGGGGGGCACACATGGCCTAAAGAGCCTCTCTCATCTTAACAGAACCCCTAGGTTTTGTCCAGGCAAGAGGGACACCTCCCCCAAGTCTGGGGAGGACCAGAAGAGTCTCTTCCCACAGCCCCCTCTTACGTGTCCGTCTCCTTTCCACAGACTATCCCTGAACCTGACAACCTACTCACCTACTCATCCACCTGCCCACCCAACCTGCCACCCACCCACCCAACTCACCATCTACCCATCCTTCCACCTACCTACTCATCCATCCATTCATCCAACTCACCATCCACCCACTCACCCAACTCACCATCCATCCATCCATCCATCCATCCATCCATCCATCCATCCACCTACTCATCCACCCACTCACCCAACTCACCATCTACCCATGCTTCCACCTACCTACTCATCCATCCATTCATCCAACTCACCATCTACCCATCCATCCATCTACTTACTCATCCACCCACTCACCCAACTCACCATCTACCCATTCTTCCACCTACCTACTCATCCATCCATCCATCCATCCATCCATCTATCCACCTACTCATCCACCCACTCACCCAACTTACCCTCTACCCATGCTTCCACCTACCTACTCATCCATCCATCCATCCATCCATCCATCCATCCATCCATCCATCCACCTACTCACCTATCTCACTCAACCTACATCTATTCAGTTAGCCATCCACCCATCTATTCATCCAGCTCCATCTGTCCATTCACTCACCTGTCTAACCCAACCACCCTTCCATCCACCCAACTACCCACTCATCCACACACCACCCACCCACCTATCCATTTCTCTCTCCACGTGCCCATCCCAACCCAATCACCTATCCATTTCCCTCCCAAATACTCACCCATCTATCACCTTCACCTGCCCTTCCCTCCACCTACCCATGCATCATCCATTCACCCACCTGTCCATCTGCCGTCCTACCTCCTATTCATTTACCCACCATCCATCTCCCTACTCTCCCACCCATCATTCTCCTTCCCATCTCTCTCCCACCAGTGCGCTTTTGCACCCACGGCCCGCCCGCCCGTCCCCTCCCTTGTGCCAACCTGGCCCACCTCAGGACCGTGGGCGTGCTGGGCTCCACGGAGGTGAGGATGCCCTTCATGCCCGTGTTGTGCAGCACGCTGGGTCTCTGCTGGACGGTGTCCTGGGCCCGGGGTGACATGGGCGAGTGCTGGTGGGAGTGGGGGGTGGGGCGGCCACTGCCGCTGCCGCCCCCACCCCCTCCGCCGCCGCTGCCGCCGCTGCTCTGCTCCGTACCTGGCAGGGACAGGCTGCGGGGTCAGGGGACAGGTCGCGTGGCCCATGAGGACCCCCAGAGGCTGGGACAGGGACTTCCGCCGCCCTACCAGGTCTCCAGATGGGCGCGTGCTCCACGGTGGTGGTGGACGTGAGGACCGGCTTCTCGCGCTCCCGGTCACGCTCCCGGTCGCGCTCCCGGTCCCTCTCGGACGACGAGGTGGTGGCGGGTTTCGTCAAGTGAGTGGGACCCCCTGGAGACCAGAAGTCCTGTGGTTCAGCCCCGTGCTCAGGGAGGGCCGGGGCCTGTCCTCTGGGGTGGATGGGACAGGGGAGGGTTGTTACCTGGGGGGTGGATGGGACGGGGCAGGGGTGTTACCTGGGGAGAGCGGGGAGCTGCTGAGCCGGCTGCTGAAGTGCTGGGGCGCTGTGGGGAGGTAGGCAAGGCGGTCCATGGCGGCGGCGGCCGGTGTGCCCGGGGTCGGGGGCACCAGCACGGGGAGGTGTGGCACTTGGGACAGGTCGATGATGCCTGTGGGAGGAGGTGGGGCCGGGGGGTTGTGGGCAAAGGGCCGGAGGGACCGGGCGCCCACTCCTGGTTCTGCACCGGTCCCCTCGGGCCCCTCTTCTGGATGCCAGGCTCTCCCAGTCCCACCTCCTTTGACCTCCAAATCCCAGAGGCGGTCGTGCCCTGTGGTGGGCATCCCCGCGCACTTGGCTGGCCCCTTCCGTTCTTCCAGCCTCCCACCTGCTCCGGTCAGCTCCCTGTATTCAGTCCCCACTGCCTGAAATACCTAGCGTGACTGCTTTTTCCAAACGGACCCTAACTGGTACTTGGTTGTTGAAAAGAACCTTCCAGAAATGTTTCCAGAGGACGACTTGGAACGCACTCACAAAGCAGCCACAGGCTGTTTGTGAGTCGAGGGAGCCAGAAATTCACAGCCTCGTATTTTGATCTCTTTTGGTCAGGCCAAGGACCCCCATCCACACAGAGTTCGCACAGGCACGCGCTCACCTCCTGCGTGTGCATCTGGAACGCACACGCTGTCAGACACACCCCCACCCTCACGCTCGCGGCCCACACAATTCTCAACCCCGCGCCAGGTCCGCGTGCGTTCTCAAGGCTGTTCCACCGCCCAGGCCTCTAAGGTGACCGCACCCCACGGCCTCAGCGAGAACACCCGCGTCCTTCGCACTCCCGAGGGGGCCGGGCGGACGAGGGACGGGGCCGGTTCTGGGGGCGCGGAATGGTGTCCACCCACCCACCCCCTTGCCCGGAAGTGCCCTCCCCACCCACCTCGAGGGCCAGCGGCATAGTTGAGTGCCAGAGAGGATTCGCGGGGCGAGAGGCCCCTCAGCATGTCAGCCCGCTGGGCCATGGCGGTTGCCGCGTTGTGGTGCATCTGCTGCGAGGTGATGTAGTCGTTGATGATTGTCTGGCGGTTCTCTAGCGCCGCCGTGTCGGGGTAGCCGCGGATGAGGTAAGGTGGGTACAGGTGCGGGTAGGTGGGGTTGGGGGCCAGGTGTCGGGGCAGGTAATAGGCCGCGGCTGCGGGGAGAAGGGGAGCGAGGTCAGGCTGGCTCACCCGCCCGTCGTTCCGCCCCCAGCCCGCGCACCCGACGGCCTCCCCCAAACACCGGCCCCAACCCAGAACTGAGGGGCTACGCGCAGAAAAACCTTGGCTCCCCAAGACAACGTGGGGTACTTTTTATCGATAACGTTCTTCGGATCGAAGTTCCCCTAAAGGGCATCCACAGCGTAGACCGCTAAGATCCCCGAGGGATGCATCCTTTTAAACAGATTTTCAGACCACGTCCGTTTGAGAAACACTCAGGCACGGCGGCCTCTTTTTGATACGTTTGCAATTTTAAAGGCACTGGTAAGTTCCACAGGAAACTGGGGCTGACATGGACGAGGTCCCCGGCCCCGCGCTGTGGGGGTCTACGGGTCCCAGACAATCACCTGCATCGAGAGGGATCCCGCGGGGTATGGAGGTGGGATCGAAGGCCAGGGGGATGTGGCCGCGGTACAGGTCCACACCGCTCACGCCCCGAAGCAGGTGTTCGTAGGGCGAGATGGGGTGGGGGTGGTGCTCAGGCACGGCGCTGTGGGGGGACTTGGCGATCTCCCGGGGCGTGGACGTCAGCTTCCGGTCCTGGGATGCCTTGCTAGATGAGAGGCTGCCTGTGGGGACAGGCCAAGGGGGTGGCGTTGGACCTCTGTGCCACCGCTGTCACAGCCCCCAACACGGGGGCCGCCGGGGCCAGCATTTAGGGGAGGCCACTTGAGGGGGGCGGCTCTCAGGGATGCAAGGACCAGACCTCCTCCTTCACCTGTTTCTTTGCCTCCGGTTCCTGTGTTCTTCCATTTACCCATTTGCTGCTGTGTTTGTGTTCTTTTTTAAAAAACTCATTCATTCATGCTTTCATTTATTTGTTCTTTTGTTCATTTGTTCCTTCCTTTCTTTATTCAAGCAATCGAAAATATTTATGGAGCCTCTATTACAGGCCAAGCACTGTCGTAAGAAACGCAGCTGGCCCCGTCAACACAACAGGCAGGAGACCACACCGACGTGGCGCACTTAATTGCTGGAGAGAAGCGACCCACTGGTCTTCAAGCGAAAATCTCCGCGAGATCAACGCTCCGGGGGACGTGCAAAATGTGACAGAATGTGACCAGAATAGTGGGGGAGGGTCATAAAAGCCTTCCCAAGAATGTGACATTTGAACAGAGACCCGAAGGACAACAAGAAGCCACTTAGGTAACACTCTGCATGTGGGGGAGGCTTCAGGCAGCGGGGAGAGCAGGTGCAAAGGCCCTGCGCACACTCAGGAACAGAGAGGAGGAAACCCGCTGGCCCGGCCTCTGGTGGATAAAGGAATGTGGTGACCGTGACGTGCAGAGTGCACCGGGCCAGGTCCTACGGGCTGCTCACGGCCGTGGCTAAAAGGTGGATTTTTTTTTCCCCCCTAAATGCAGTGAGGAATCACTAGAAAGGTTTAAGCGTTAGAGTGGCGTGACGGGATGTGAATGTTTCAAAGGACGGCTCTGGCTGCATCTGGGACGCAGCATACAGCAGGACAGGAGGGGAGTTGCGGTGGCCCCCCAGGTGGGGAATCACGGTGGTCTGGGGTGGCAGGGAGACGAAGAGAAATCAAAGTGTACTTTGGGGGCAGAAGCCACAGGCCCGGCAGGTGGAAAGTACGCGCCGGCCCGAGGGTGCCCCTGGTTTCTAGCCTAAGCTGAGGGTGGGTGGGGAGGCAGTCCCCCGAGGCAGGAGCCCACCCGGTGCCCGCACCCCACCCCCCCACCCCCCACGCACCCTCTTGCAGGCGTGGGGTGGGCTCCCGTGTGGTCACCGGCGAGCCGCGTGGGAGGTGGCCGGCGAAGGGCGCCCCGTGCTCCTCGTAGGCCAGGGGGCTTTGGCGCGGCTTGCCCAGCTCAGGCACGATGACCGGGGCCCCCCGGGTGATGGAGCCCCCCGAGCTGCCGGCTGCCCCCGGCCGGCCCTTCAGGCTCTCTTCGTAGCAGGCGCGCTCTAGCGCCCGGGCGTCGGCCATCACGTCCAGCGGGTGCACGGGCGGGAACGTGCGGCCGGGGCTGCCGATGATGGAGCGCACGTCATGCTTTTTGGAGCCGGCGGAGGACGGGCCAGTGTCATACTTGAGCGGGGTGCCCTGGGGAGACAGGGGTGTGAGCACCGGCCGCAGGACGTCTCTGAGCCTCAGTTTCTCGGCCACGAAGCAGGAGCGACGGCTCACGCCTCCAGGGGCAGGGGGACGAAGGGCTTTGCTGAGCCTGAGATGAACGCACGGGTCACCGCCCTGTCCGTCCCTGTCCTGGCCCCAGGGCCACCAAGCTCACAGGCCAGCCATGCCCGGAGCAAGCGGGGACCCTCCGTCGGCCCCTGGAGCCTCGACACCCCCACTCCTCCCACTGGTCTGGGACCCCCTCCCCCTGCCGGCCCACTCGAGGTCACTCCAGGAAATTCAGCAGCAAAACCCAGTCCCACCGCCTGGTGCCCAAGGCTCAGAGGTCAGGGCTGAGGTCTGTTTGCTCTCCGGCCAGAAGGGGCAGCTGAATAAACAGGGGGTCATGGACCACAGTGCAGGCTGGCCGCCCCGGAGAAGCCCCCGCTCTGTTGACACAGCCTTGGGAACCCGGGGTGCAGCGGGGGCCGGCGTCTGTAAGCAACAGAACCCTGAGTCTACTCACGAACGTTTTCGTCACTTCCGTAAGAAAGGGAAAGAGATACCCTGCTTCTAACGAGGATACTGTAGAGTCAGACTGGCCTTCCTCTGGGGTCCACGGGCAAGTCTCACCCAGGCCCCTGGCGGTGGCTACCGTCCCCACTGCTTCTCCGGGCATCGGGCACCTTCCCCCCAAGGGAAGCTGGGTCGCCCTCCCGGGATACCCTTCCCAGCCCCGTCTGCCTCATGGCCACGCAGCCCCAGGGACGGTTCCCACCATCCGTCCTCCTTCCGTCCGGCCACCTCTGACCACGGGAAGGGACGGTGGTTTCCACTACCGGCTCCTTGCACAACGGGAGCTGATCGTGCCCTACTGGGCTGGGGCCCCCTGGGCAGCCGGGGCCGCAGGGGTGCAGCAGGCTGGTGGGGGAAACGGGACGCCGAGAAGCAAAGACGTTGCAGTTTAGGAACATCTGGGTTTCACCAACTGCCATTCACTTGCTGTGTGACCCTGGGCAAGTCACTTCACGTCTCTGAGCCTCCATTTACGCACCGATAAAACGAGACCCTCAGAGCGTGGCTGCAGGGGCTAAACTGGGCACGACGCGAGGTGCTCAGGCGGCACCTGGCCTGTAACAAAAACCCAGACAGCAGCAGCCGTTCGTTTTCACGGTGAGCTCGGGGACTATAGCGGGCTGCCTGGGCTCTCTGGGCCTCAGGTCTTCCAGCTGAAGAACGGGGATAATGGCTACAGACCCCACAGGACGTAAATACAATTCAATGAGGTCACGGATATAAAGCCCTCAGCACAGAATCTGGGACGCACACGGCAAAGGGTCAGTGGTGAGCAGCTGTGTAATCTCGGGCAAGGTATCCACTGAGGCGAGCCTCAGTTTCCCCATTTGTAGAGGCCAGGGAAGGAGCTGTCCTGCCCAGCCGGCTCGTTACCTGTGTGATGGAGCCCTCCTTGAGCGGCCGCGGGGCCAGGGGCAGCTCGGGCGTGCGCCGCAACTCTTCCCGGGGAATCTCGTGGATGGAGCGGCCGGCCTCCTTCACCGTCGCCACCAGCCCCTCGTGGGCCGGCTTCAGCTTCAGGGGGCCCAGCGCCTCCAGGGGCCGGGCCTTGTAGGCCTCGGCCAGGTCCCGTGGGGGCGGGGGCGGTGGCGGCGTGCCCTCGCGTTTCAGGAGCTTGGCCTCCCGACGGAGGTAGTCTTCCTGGGCCTCCACGTAGGACCGTGGGATCCCTGCCAAGGAGGACAGGGCGCTGGCCCTCGGCTCTGCGCCCCACCATGCCCCATCCTACCCTGGGGTCTCCGCCCTCCAGTGATTCTGGAGCCAGACGACCTGGCTTCTAATCCGCACTCGCCGTGTGGCCTTGAGCACACGACCTGACCTCTCTGAGCCTCCGAGCCTCAGTCTCTTCACATACAGAACAGGACTACTAATCGAAACCCCTCACCGAGTCGCGCACGTTCAGGGAGATACCGCAGACGGAAAGCACGGGATGGGGCCCGTAGCAGGTGGCTGGCCGCCGACCAGCCGAGACAACGTGGGTGACGTGATAACGGAAGCTGCCGGTGAGTGCCAGCAAGCGGTAACGCCGGCCTCACACGACAGCACCGAAGCGGCACGTGGTGAGTACCGAGCACGAAACAGAGGCTCAGTAAACCTAGCGAGGGCAGGGCGGCGGCTGGTAATCTGCTTTCCCTCTACGTTTCTAAGGAACAAGTGTCCCTGCTCTCCGTTTCAGCCCGTGCCCGTACAGCTCGCGTACACGTGCACGGCTCCCCGCCCCCACCCCCGCCCGTCCGGAGGGAAACCTCTGAGCGCTCGTTAGAGCGGCCCTGAGGGCAGCGGGCGGCCGGACGCCGTGGGGGCGGTGGGCGGCTGGCACCTTGTGTGATGGAGCCTCGGATGTGGTGCTGCTCCTTGAGGTGGTGGGGGCTGTGTCGCTCCGGCGGGATGGCCCGGCCCATGAGACCTGGAGGGGGGCAACCGCATCAGGGTTACGTGGGTCCCGTGGCCACTTGAAAGCAGTCCCCAAGATGATGGCGGGGTGCTGGCACCGGACTCTCTCGGGGGCGGGAGGGGGGGGCCGTCACCGCCTCCAGCCCGACCCTCAGCCAACCCCAGCCCCAGGTTTCCTCTCCGGAAAATCGGGCCAACCGTCCCCGCCCTCCTCCAGGGGGCGCTCTAAGGCACTGAGTTGGGAAGGCCCCCCCCCCCCCCCCCGACCCAGGTCCCGGTGCCCACCTTCGATGCCGGCAGAGGAGATGGCCCTGCTGACGCGGCCCTCCATCATGTCGTAGGTGCGCTTGGGGGCGGCCGTCTCGTGCGGGGGTCCAGAGCTGCTCCTGCCGTCCTCCTTGGAGCACTGGGACACAGATATACCACCTGGAAAGCAGACCGCGCTCGTGGCGGGGGGGCTGGCGGCCCACAGGGCCCGGGGACAGGAGACGCGGCCCCGCCACAGGGCCGGCTGAGCCTCGCGGGGAACCCCAGCGGGCAGTCCTGCCAGGGCCTGAGCCCCGACCCACCGTCTCAGGGGCGTGCCTTCGGCCACACGTGGCCACGTGGGTGTGCACGCAAACACGTCCTCACACGGTGCCGGCTTGGGACACGAACAGCAGCGCACACGCGTGTGTGAGCAGAGATCCAGCAGCAGCGTGCGACCATTTGTGTGTGCACGTGTGGGCGTGTGCACGTACACACGCACGCCGAGAACGAAGCGAGGCCGTGCGCGCAAATGTACCTGTCTGCCTGTGTCCTTGTGCACACGTGTGTACAAGCGTGGACGCGCCTTACGAGTCCACGTGGGGAGAGTGTACAATCTGGGAAGGCTGGCCGTGGCACACGTGGCCTTGCTAAGCCGGGAGAAGCCCAGAGGGGCCCCCCAGACAGGCCCGGGGTCTGAGAAGACAGAGGCCCGGCCTCGCCCGGCAGGCTGGAGCCCCGCCCACAGCCTCTCCCCCTCAGGGCGGCCGAGGCCGGGGTGTCGGAAGTAAGCTCCCCACGGCCCCAGGCCGCGCCCCCCCCCCCCCCCCCACTGAGAACAAGCTCTGCCCCCTGTTCCTACACGGAGTCCGCTCCAGAGGCTACAGGCCGGCGGCCTGCAGACATACTGGGCTGCTTTTCTTGAGAATTAATCGCTGATGTTTGAACACGGTGGTTTCAGACCAAAATGGGAAAAGAGTACGTGATATAAAAGGACAGATCAGCAGTGAGCTGGTGGCCTCCCATCCACACGGGGCGACGTCCACCACTGTCGCACCACAGTCGCCGTCCGGGCTGCCGGGGGGCCCGTCCGCCGTCCCCGCCCCCTGCCACCTTCCACCCGGCCCGCCGCCCTCACTCGCCACGCAGCTCCAAGGAAGCACGTCAGGGACTCGAAGGCCTCGTGTGCCCGCATTCTGCACATGACCACTCGAGAGCCACAGGGGCTCAAGAACCGGTCCGGGGACCCGAGCGGAGCCTGTGCCCTCCCTGCCCACACACCTCGACCCCAGGCCCCCCTCAGCCCCTCCCCGGACCCTCAGCCACACGCTGACGCTGGCCCCAAATACACAGCCGATGGCCCGTCCCGCGGCCACATGGCACCACCTCCACCCCTGGCCAGCACCGAGGGGGCGGGCGGGCACAGGCAGAAGCAGGCACAGAGGAAAAGAGATGCCCGCTCGCCAGAGGAGAAATAATTTAGGGCCCTGCAGTGCCAGGGACTGAGCAGAGGTGAGTGCTCAGTGCTGAGAGGGGCGCCTGTCAGCTGCGTTCTGCTCCACCACCCTGGGTGCCCGAGGCCACCAGGAACCTCATATCCCGGCTCTGTACCCCCAAGTGCCCCCATGCAGGCTGCCTTGGCTGTGGGCCCTGAACCCAGAAGGGGAGAGGGGGCGGAGGCAAGGGGAGGTGGAGGGTCACTCTGGCCATCACCTCCCGCTGGTCCCCCGTGTGCTGCCGATCAGAGCTCAGTGTTGGCCAGAACTGCCAGGCTTCCGCTCTCTGGCCTCAGTTTCCCCACTCTGCTCTGGCAAGGCTGGCCACAGCCTTTAGTTTCCTAAACTGTAAAGAACTGAGCGGAGGTAAAAGGGAGACCAGCCCTCACCTGCTGCTGGCTTGCATCCTGCAGGGACAGGAGGGTCACCACCTCTCTGGTCACGCTTCATGCTGTCACCCAGCCCCGGCTCCCGGTGAAGCCACCTCAATGGGCCAAACACCCTGCTCCCCCGATCCCAAGCCTCCTGGTCTGTCGAGGGGCCAGAGGGTGGCCAGAGAGAAGGACCGCTGTGACTATACATCCGTAAAATGGGGATGAAATGCTTCTCCCTGGTTCTCGACCACTCAGGAAGGGCACCAACTCCCCAGATCTGTTTTCCAAAGGCATCTGGCTGCCTTTTTACCCCCACCACATTTTTCTGGACCCTCCTCTCTTGAGCAGCTCTAGAAACACCAAAGCCTGGGGTCTGGTGGACAGGGCTGGAGGAGTAGGTTTCCAGCACTCACAATCTGCATCTCACGTGGTGTCCTGAGAACTCTGTGAGCGGGGGGCTGCATCCGCTGGGCTCCCCATAAATACCACGTGGCCCCACTTTCCTCCAGCGCCCCCCTCGGCCCTCCGTCTCAAGGTTCTTTCCCAGCACTGATAGACTCCCACGGACGGGAAGGAAGGCCGAGGGCCTGGCTGGCCCCAGGCCGCCCCGCCAGCTCCTCGGGGCTGTTAACAACAGGACTCACCCTCGTAGGACAGGACGTGCCCCTTCTTGCCCTCGTAGATGACGTGGCCCTTAGGCAGGCTGTCCTCCCGGCTGCGGTCCAGACGACTCGGGCTGTCCTCGCCGATGATCCTGGTGATGGTGCCTTTGTACAGGACGTCGGCCGGGGTGCCCTGCGGGCACGGAGCGGGTGAGCCCCCGGCAGGCTCCACACGGGGGTCCCTCGGGCTCGGCGGGCACGACGTGGGCGCGTCCAGCGTGCACACACGTGTGCCCTCCCAGCGCACACACAGGCGCATGCACACACGTGTTGGGTCCACCAGCGCACACGTGTGTCCACCCACGTGCTGCTCCCAAGGCGGAGACAAAGCCCGGCGGAACAGCACCACATCAGGAAGGTTAATCCTAAGTGTGCTTACTGAGCGCCCGCCGCGGAACGGAAACCATCCGGAGCCCCCTCTACCTACTAACTCGTTTAATCCTGGCAATAATCCTAAGGCAGGCACGGTCGTGATGCCTATTTCAGACGGGGAAACTGAGGCACTGAGCGGTTAGATGACTTCACCCAGGGTCACCAGCTAAGGAGGGGCAGGGCTGGGATTGGAACCCAGGTCGTCCGGCCCTGGCGTCTGTGTTCCAACCTGAACTGTATGGGTTTTACTTTCTCAGAGCCCTGACGTGTTAAGCACCGACAGTAACTAATGGGGGTGCTGAGATCCTGTCCCTGTACTGTGCCTGTGACCGTGGGCCAGGCACCCCGGTTTCCCAAACCAGGGTCTGTCAACCCCAGCACTATGACGCGTGGGGCCAGTGTCCTGGGTGTGTGAGATGCGTAGCAGGACCCCCAGTATGTATCCGCTAGATGCCGGAACAGCACCGAGCCTCCCCGATCTGCCCCTCTCCAAGGCGTAACAATCCGAGATGTCCCCAGACGTTGCCCAACGTCCCCTGGCAGGCAGAGCTGCCCACAAAGGAGAACCACGGCCGTAGAGTGAGCTCTCCACGAGGGGAGGTATCCAAGCAGAGAGAAGACAGCCACAGGGAGTGCCATCCTGCCCTGGGCAACCTCCGAGAACATGAGCGTGGGGATTAGGTACTGACCCCCAACCGGGTCAGACTGTTGGATGTCAAACAGCAGCTGTACAAACGAGTTGCCGGGTGGCCTGGGTCAAGTCACTTTGCCTCTCTGAACCTCAGTCTGTACGTCCACAAAACGGGAACAACCTCTGCGTCTGTAATTCTCAAAGGCGCTTGACACAGACAAGCTCGCCCTAAATCGAGACGTCTCTTTCCCCTTTTCCTAAGATTACTGGAGCCATTTCACAGATGTGGGGGTCCCACTGAGTGCCAAGCCCCGGACCAGCGAGCCCCGAGTGTCCCCAGAGAAACTCGTCTGCTGAGACACATCCCCCCCTGCGGGCTAAGGGCACGCGCTGGGCTTTTCCTGCATGCCCTGCGTTGCGAGGAGGGGACAGGAGGGCGCTCTCGATGCGGACGAGCTCCCCAGGCTTCCCCCAGCAAAGGCTCTGGCCGGGGTCTCCCCGCCCCCGGGAAGCATCTGTGCGCAGCGCGGTAGAGCTGGGGGATAACTGGGCGTCCCACCCGGGGCGCCCAACAGGGCCAAGCTGTCAGGACAGGCTCCTCCAGAGGCGGCTGCTGCCAGCACGGCCCTTAGCCGGGTGGGGGCGGGCGCCATCAGAACCGGGCCTGTGACCGGGCCCCTCTCGGGCAAAGCAGTGGCTGAGCAGACACCACAACGGATGGTGGGAAGGGGCTCTGCTGGAGGCACCGAAGGCGGTCCGGGCTTCAGCAGAGGACGGGACGCGAAGGGCTGCGGACGCCGCCCCTGGGGACGACGCACGGGGCAAACCCGTGCGGGCGGGGAGACTGTTTGCCTACGGCCTGTTTCGGGGCCGGGAGCCTGCAGCCTCCCGGAGCGGACCCCAGCGAACTTCGCTCCCGGGGGCGGGAGGAGCCCCAGGGAGGACAGCGCGCCGGGGCCTCCTCCAGCCTGCGAAGGGGCGTCACGCCCGCTGGGTTCACGGGCGCGTGCGCGTGCCTGTGGTCTGTGCCGGGTTTCCCCGCCGCCACCCGGAAGCGAGGCCGTGGGAGCGTCTGACTCCCACGTGTTGTGGCAGCTGTCACCCTCTGCGAAAAACAGCCGACGGGGTGTGAGTGACCGAGACAGCGTGGGGTCACAGCTGCCGGGAAACCCGGGGCAGGTGGGCTCCGAGGGGACCCGGAATTCGACCTTTAATCACAACCGGCCCCTTGAGAAAGACTCCGGGAGGAGTGCTTTTCCCCAGAGGGGAAACCGAGTCAGGAGGGGCCGTCCCCTGCCCGAGTGAGTGGGTGGCAGAGCGGGGACCTGAACACCCCGGCCTGACTTTTGCCCCGGGTGCTCGTTCTTTGCACTCAGCGAGGCTGCCTCAGCTTTCCTTCCCCTCTGTGGTCTGATCTGAGGCCACCGGGGTCGAAAACGCCTCACTGCCGCCCAGCCTATGGCGGGACGCGGCGCCTCTAACGTGCGTGTGGGTGGGGCGGGCGGTGTCGCGCGAGCCTGTCTGTGCGCCCGCCTGTCCCGCTGTGTGTGTCCGTGCCTGTGTCCTGTATGTGAGCGTGTCTGCGCGTGTACTTAGGGGCACGCCCACACGTGTGTTCTGGCTCCTCGTTCTCCGGCACCGTGTTCTAGGGCCAGACGCGGCTGGGCACGAAACCCCGGGTCCGCTGCTCACTAGCCATGTGACCTCAGCTTTAATCTCTGGGCTTCAGTCTTCTCATCTATAAAATGGGCTATCCTAGCACGGGCTCTGTGCCAGCATAAAGCATCTTGTCTGGACCTGGGCGGAAGGAAGGAAAATAAAGCCCGGGGAGCTAAGGACCCCAGGAGCCGGTGGTGCCACACCTCGTGCTCACTGGGCAGGGAGGAGAGGGTTCAACGTGTCCCGGATGCACAGGGAGCCCCCGGCCTTGGTCAGGTGGAGAACACAGCCCCCCCACCCCCCGCCCCCATCTGCATCACAGGAGGGCCTCATGACCGACTCCCCCCAGGGGTGGGGGCCGGCTCGGCCACAATGCGGAGCACAAGGCGCAAACAGCCTGAAGGTGGCCTCCCCTCCCTGCTCCAGGCACCGTGGCCCTCACTGGCCCTCGCCCGTGTGGAGACGCGCCCACTCGCTATTCTGAGACTCCTGCAGGAGGCTCACCCCCGAGAAGTCTCCCCGACTTGCCCGTCCGTGTGGCCTCAGCAGCCCCGGGCATTCTGAATCATGGTATGTCACTCAGTTTGGAGCACCGGGCACTCTGAAGTCACCCGCCCCGTTCTCACGGCCTGTGAGCCCCGGCCTACGTCCTCCAGCTACCCAGCCGGCCCCCTGGGAGCAGCCACTTCTGCGTTTTGCTCAGCACCTGGGGTGCGTGGCTCCACACAGGCAAGAGAAACGACCACGGAACGAGCTGCTGTGCCCAGGACATTATCACACCCACCGAGACAGGTGCCATGCGGTGGCACCAGGGGGAACAGAGGGGCCGGCCCACGGCTCTGCCTGCGGTCAGGGCCGCGTCTGGAGCCGTGGCCCGCGGGTTCTTCCCCCCGCCCCTCGTGCGGTGCCCGGGACACCTACGTGGGTGATGGAGCCACGGTACGTGATGGGGCTCTCAGAAGGCACCCGCGTGCCGGGGATGCCCTTGGTGATGCTTCCTCCCGGAACTGAGCCCAGAGACGTCCCTAAAAGACACGAGACACGGGGCATAAAGGGTGTCCACAACCCCTTCCCAGGTCCCGGCCCTAAAAGCCACCCAGACTGGGCTCCTGGTGACCGGCAAGTCCCCCCCTTGGGGTCTCCCCTGGGGCAGAAGGCCCCCCTGGCCCTAAATGGCAAGGTAAACAATCAGGAAGATGGGGTTCTGGACCCTGTGGGAGTTGATGATCCTCAGATTTGGGATCAAAGTACCCGTTCCTGCCTCGACCCTCCTCCAAAGAGCAGAGGGGCACCCGCTAGGGACGCAGGGCAGGATCCGGGCCTCACGCCCACCCCTCACGCCCTCACCTCTCAGCACAGATGTCTCCTGGGCTGTGGGCACCCCCAGGTTCTCCGGGGGCCCAGCCTGGCCCCGCGGGGACAGCTGCTCCTGCTTCACTCCGCTGAAGGGCGCTGGGGACGGGTGAGAGTGGTGAGCCACACAGCACAGGTGCAGGGGCCTGGGGGGACGGCCCCCACCTAGCCCTACCCAGGGGCCGGGCTTCGGCACCCTCCCCTCAAGCCCCCAACGTGGACAGCTGGAGCCGTGCCCGGGCCATCGAGGTGGGGGGCCCAGATCCTTACCCAGCTTCTTGGGGTCCATGGCAAGGGGCAGCCCCATGGTGATGGGGCCCACAGGGGCCTTGGCGTGCTCTGAGTAAGGGACGTGGAGCTGCACCGACATTCCCTGTGGGGGGCAGAGGTCACGGGTTCACGGGCGCCCTCGCAGTCCCTCCACCACACGCCCAGCCAGAGCGTCCTGACGCCCCTTCTGCGAGAGCCCAAGGGGAGGGGCACGCCGGAATCCCACGCAGGCGGGGAGCCGGGGGCTCAAGTCCCAGGCCGCTGCTCAGCTGAGTCACCACGGACAAGTCCCCAGCTCTCCTGGGCCTCGATCCCCTCACCTGCGAAGCGGCCATCAGGAGCCGGTGGGGCGTAAAGGAAACGGTGCGCATGTGTGGTCCGGGGCAAAGCGGACACCTGGCCCCACCCCTCCCCGCACAGGCGGATACGTCAGGGAGGCGAAGGGGCAGGCAGCCACAGACGGCTCACCACGCGCTGTCGAGTGCATCCGACCTTCCGTTTCACAGAGGGGAAACCGAGGCACAGCAAGTTTAGGTAATTTGCCCAAGGCCACACAGTCTGGCTGCAGAGTCCGTGCTCTTGACTGCCCGAGTCCCCAGGTCCTGGGGCAAACTCCAGCCCGCTCGGGCTCTAGCAGTGAAGGGCACAGAGACGACCCCGGCCCCTCGGGTGCCCAGCCCCCACCGAGGCACCGTTGTTTCCGATGCCCCGCTTTACAGACGGAAAGCCTGAACCCCAAAAGAGGAAGGGGCTGTTCTCTGGGCACCAGGCCACACAGATGCTCCGGGGGGGGTGCTGACCCTCCCGCCTCACCTGGGAGATGGCGTTCATTTGCCTCTCGAGGACGCTGGGGTGCTTAGCGGAGGAGATGAGGGGCGGCGGGTTGGAGATGGTGGGTGGGCGAGGCAGGACGGGCCGGGCGCTGTCATGGAGGCCCAGGGGCAGTGGGTGACCTGTAGGGCACACGCCTGTCCGTCACAGGGCCCCTGCCAGACCGACCACCCCCCACAGGCGCCTGTCCACATGCGCCCTTCCCTCCCTAGGGAAGCCTCCCTCCACCCTGCCGCAGCCCAGCCCCCGTCTAAGCCCCTCACCTCCAGCCCGGACCCCCTTTAACTGGTCTCCCCGTTCCCACTTTACCCCCTCCCCCGCCAACAGCAGCCCATTCCCCTCAAAGGAATTCTGAAAAGCCTACTGGTTCACATCCTCCCCTTGCTGTTTACCTTCCATGGCTCCCCACTGCCCCCAGGATGAACTCTTAAACTTTGACACAGCTTTCAGGTGCCCCCGACCTGGTGCCTGTGGTCTCCCCGGACCCACAGCTTGGGCACCAAGCTTCCACCAAGGCAGCCGGATTCTGTTTCTCAAGTTTCTCCCGCTCTTTCCTGCCTCCGACCCTCTGCGCGTGCAGTTCCTCTGCCTGGCCTGTCTCGCCCTGTTTTGCTCCTGGCTCATTTATCCCACTCATGCTTCGCGATCAGCTCTGCTTAGGACGGCCTTTGCTGACATCACAGCCCTTAGCAGTCCCCAGATGTGCTACTTCTGTTGCTGGCGGGGCCCAGCAGGACTGGAGGACCCAGAAAGAATCTCAACCCCCGGCTGAACGTATCTGTAAACCAAAGCAGGTCCCTCCCCTCCTCCCTTCCTCCCAGACTTTTCTTTCCACCTGCCCATACTCTAGCTCTAAGTCACTGGTGGAAGACAGAGCCCCACTCTAGGGCTGCCCCCTCGCCAGCTCAAGTACCTCCTATGGCTCCCTACTGCCAGTGGCTTCGACTCTAATCCTGCACATTTCTCTAATCTCAAAAGACCCCCTTCTTTCCCTTCACCGACCAGACCATCCCTCTTGCTGGGTCCCATCAGATTCTAAGATCCCTCCGCATGCAGCTCCAAACCAGTGCCAAGAGTTGGCACCCAACCAATGACTGCACTGGCCGACCGAGCTTGGGCCGAGCTACTCACCAGGCGGGGCGTAGGAGAAGGCCGAGGGGTCAGGGGCGTGCGGGGAGGCCTTGATCACTTCACGAGGGGGCACAGGGAAGGGCAGGCCCGACGTCCAGCACGGAGGCTCTGTGGGCAGCTTCTGGCCGTCAGCTGCAAAGGCCGAGAAGAACACAGGCTTCTCTGCTGAGGGGATGAGGCAGGGCCGTCAGCCGTACTTGGCCAGCCCCGCCCAAACAAGGCTCTCCTGCGCCCACAGGACTGGCCTTGGGCAAGGATGGGGTCCTGGCCAATAGTAAGGGGGACTATGCTGGGAGCCCACCAAGTCTGCAGGCCAGCACCGCCCTGAGCCCCTGAGATCCCGGGGAGCTTCTAAGCCGCAGTGTGCCGGGCAAGCGAGGGGCCCTGGACCAACGTCCAAAGCAGGCGCTGGAGCTGGCGGCCTGGGCCCTGCCGCCTGATTTTGTACGGACACTTGCTCTGGAGCATGGCCGCGTCCGCCCGTTTATTTACTGCCTACGGCACAGCTGAGTAGCTGCAGCAGAGACCGTCTGGCCCGTAAAGTCTGAAATACTGACTCTCCGGCTCTTTCTAGAACAAGCTCGCTGGCCTCTGCACAGTGACGAAGGCTTGCTTCGATACGTATGCCCTGGCAGGAGGGCCGACTGGAGGTGCAGACCCTTGGGATAACAACGACCACCACGGCCGCCTGTTTGCTGAGCACGCACTGTGTGCCAGGCACTGTGCTAAGCATCCCGCCAGCATGGATCCAAGGAGCAAGCTTGCGAGAAGGAGACTGTTACCAGATCTGTTGCGTGGAGGGGGAAACTGAGGTACAGACACATCAGTGGAGTTATCCAAGGTCACCATCAAATACGTGGCCAAGTCGGGATTTGAACCCTCAACCTCCTGGCCTCTGCAGCTACAGATAACAGAACAGGAGACTAAGGCCCTCCCACAGCCTCCCACGAGCCGGCACTCGAAGTCCTGTTTGTGTACCGACTCGTTTATCCTCATCGCACCCTAAACGGAACTATCACCGTCTCCATTTTACAGCTGGGAAAACTGAGGCCAGGAGAGGCAAAGTCATCAGGTCAAAGGCCCACCGCTGGGAGGGGAAGCAGCTTCGAGCCCGGGCAGTCAGGCTACAGACTGTGACCTTAACCTTCACTAGGCACTGTGCCCACAGGAAGATGAATGAAAGCTGGCCCCAGGTTCTCAGGCCTGGGGACACCCCGCAGCCATGGCCAGAGGCCAGGGGCCCAGGCCTGTGGTCACGGCATTCGCCCGCCCACTTCCTACTCTCCTGAAATCTGCCCCGAGCTCCAAACCTCTCCCTTGAGAACTGGCTCAGCGACTGGGGGAGGTGAGTGGCTGAGAAGCCAGGCAGGAGACACAACTGGGAAACCCCAAAACTCTCCACCCCTGGGGCAGGAACAGCGGGCAGGTGTCGTCTCTTGGGCCACCTCCGATGGCGCAGGGAGGTTCTGAAGGCCCACGGGAGCGTTAGCACGGAGCAGTGAGGCCTGCCGTGGGCACAGCAGGTGGCAGCGCAGGTGGGCCCGCTCTGGATTCTCCACATCTCTCCCACGAGAGACCGAGCCCCCCGGGACCCATGCCCTGGTTGAGGCGGGCAGCCCACAGGAGGGGGTCGCAGATGTGGGGAACAACCCCGTGTAGGGATTCAACAGCCCCTGATGGAGGCGCCCCCACAGGGCCTGGCCTGAACACCCCCCCTGGGCCTTGCTCGTCCAGCTACCCACCCCTGCCTCCTGCAGCTCAGCCTGGGCTGTGGTGGGCAGGGGTGGGGGCTGGGGGGCTCCTGGGGCCAGGCCAGCCTGGGCGGGAGGCCAGGGGCCTGGAGAGACAACCTGTTCCTCCAGCTGGCCCCAGGGGAGCCCACGCAGGAGCCAGGAAGCAGGGGAGCTCCCGAGAGACCAGAATGGTGCCTGAGGCCAGGGGCGCTGTCTGCCGCGGGGAGCCGTTCCAGGAAAACAGCACCCCCCCCGTCCCGCTGCAATCAGAAACCACCAGTGGTGGCACCCAGGACGCGCCCATGACCTGTCCCAGCAGGTCCTGGCTGGCCCCCGGGTGATGCCCGGCCACCCGAGGGTGGCCTAGCCCTGCTCAGATCCGGCACGGGTCAGAGCTGCTTGGGGCCCTGGCCTCGCCACGCAGCAAACCCCTGGGCTGGTGCCCCGAGCCTGGAATGTTCTCCAGAGCCAGGCCCGGCTCCTCCCCGTAGTGAGGCGTCCTGGTCCCAGCGTGGGGGGCTGGCAGGGTCCCGGGAGAAGGCAGACACCCCGCGCCCTCATCCCCACTCGGGTCCCTCAGCAGGCCCGGCTGCCTTCTGCCTCTGAAACAAACTCCCCGCCTCCGTGGTCATCCCTGCAGCCCAGACTGCCACCACAGCTGGTCGGGAGCAGCACGGTGGCCTCCCCCATCTGCCCACAACTCCCTGTAGCCCTTCCTCCTCAACAATGGCCAGAGAGAAAGGGACATCTTTGCAAAATATAAATCAGATTACTCCCCACAGCACAGACACATCAAAATGCCTCCCCAAAAGGCCTCTCCCACACCCGAGACAGAATCCCTGTGGCACCATGGCCTACGAGGCCCTACATAATCCGGGCCCCAGTTTTCCTGCTCTGATCCTCTCTCCTACCCCCTCACCGCCCATATCCACCTTTTGGCAGCTCCCCAAACACACCAAGCTTGTCCCTACCCCAGGGCCTTTGCGTGTGCTACTCCCTCTGCCTGGAATGAATGCCCTTTCCCCACATCTTCCCATGACCGACTCCTCACCTCCACAGAGACCCCTCTTCTGAGCCTCCCCGACCCTGTTTCGTTCTTTAACTGCGTGAGCGACTCCAAAGTCATCTTGCTTCTTTCTGTGTGTGTCCTGGCTTAATGTCCTTCTCAACCACGAAAAGGGCCCTCGATCCCTTCACCTTGCTCACTGCCAACTCCCCGCCGCCTGGCACGGCACTCGGCCATCACAGGTGTTCAACAAGTGTCCCGACCCAGTGGCCAGCAGACAGCCTGCGTGCCAGCCAGGATGCACCCCCGCCCACCCGTGTGGGTGGCGTCTAAGACTTCGCGCAGCAGGGAGAGCGGACGCAGGGAGGCAAGGGGGCAGGCTGACTACATGGGGCATGTCTGGCAGGCCCGTGTCACTAGTGGGAAGCGTGGAGCGGCCCTCCCTCAGGGACGGCCCTGCTCTTTGTTCTCACACAGGCACACAGCAGCACCCTCAAGGGGGCCCACGGCCAAGGGCCAATCCGGCTTCCTAGGGAAGGGCTCTGTACACGAGAAGTGGGTGCAGGTGGCACCCGCCCTCCGACCCCTCGAGCGGCCAGCGGGAGCCGAGGCTGGCCCGGCGCTTGCGGGGGGGGGGGGGGGGGCCTTGGAGGAACTGCGCCCAGCACCTCTGATGCACACGGACCCACCGCGCGCCAGGCTGAACGGGGAGGGGCGCCCCTTCGGGGACACAGGCCTGGAACTTCCTGGGCCCAATGGGGAGTGTGAGGCGGAGAGAAACCGCAGAGCACAAGAAACCACGCCTGGCCCGCCTCCTGACCTTGAGCTTCCCGTGGCCACAACAAAGCGCGCCCCGGGCAGCTGCTGTAACACAGCTGCTCCGGGAATTACCCCACGGGCTCCCCGCTGGACCCGGCGACCTCGGCCTGGAGCAAGGTCAGGGTGAGCGCTGGAGTGGGGCAGCGCTTCCGGCCCGGGGCCCAGAGCCGCTGCCAGCTGGGCGCCGAGCCTCCTCTACGGCTCTAGAAGCTCACACGTGGGCGGAATCCCGTGGAATCAGAGGCTGCGCCACAGACGCGCTTACGTGCAGACACGGCGTCTTTGAACAACTTTTAACGTTGCCAGTGCCGAGAAGCCAGATCTCACGTGAAAACACGGGTTCCTGGCTTCTCTGGAAGAACAACGGCAGGCCCGCACCGCCACGGGGTGACTCGGCAGAAGCCAGCAGGTGCCCGCCTCAGACCAGGAGCTCCCGGTTCGCCACCGTTCCCAGCATGCCCCACGGCCTCGCCTCCACCGCTTCCGCTCACCTACCCGGCTCGCCTGCCCCTACAGGCTCGGAGCCGCGACAGCCGGCCCACGCGCGCAGACGGCCCCCATCCCCGTCCCCGTCGTGCCCCCACGCCCCCCTACTCTCCACCACGGCCATGGGCACCCACTCACCCTCCTTCTCAGCAGGAGGCACGGGGCTCCTGCTTTTGCCTCGGGGGCTGTTGCCGGGCTGTTGGGGGGTGTCGTTCTCCGGCTGCAGGTGCTGTGGCGGCAGGGGGGCAGGGGGAGCCACGTCCTCCCGGGGGGGCTCATGGACTTTGGTGACCTGCTGAGAGAAGCGAGGGGAAATGAGTATCTTGACAGGCCGTCCGTGGGCCGCAGAGATCGGGGAACGCCTTCCAGGCCCCCCGCAGGTGACAAGCCCGAAGGCCAAGGCGGCAAGGTGTCCAAAGGCACGCAGCTCAGGGGACGGGAGGGTAGGTCTTTGCAGAAAGGGCGCGGGGTGTGGCCGCCCGTGCCCCCTGCCCCGAGTCTCCGCGGGTCTGGGAGGTCGGGACGGACGAGCAGGACCGTGCCCGGCCCCAGCAGCTGGCCGTACAGCCTGGCCCGCCCCGTGCCCCTCACTCCGAAAGCCCCTCAGCCGCACACAGGGAGCCCGGGCACACCTCCTCAGAGAGGAGCGGCCTTGGCAGAGGCCGGGCCGTTGTGACGAGGGGGCTCCTCCAAGGGGCTGCCTGTGCGGCCTCGAGCCTCCCCACAGCCTCTCCTGGGGAGCCTCCCACAGGGTCTCTTGTTTAGAACAGGGGAGGCCCCACCTTTCTGCCCACAGTGCTGAGACAGCCGGGGGATGTCCTGCCCTCCCTGGTCTGGGGGAGCTCTGGAGAAGCCTCGGGGGGCAGGGCGGAGGTGGGCACGGTGGGCGCGGCCCCTTGGGCCGCAAGGACCCGCGCGGGCACCGGGCCGGGAGGGTGGGAGGGAGACCCGCAGGCCGCAAGCTCCCTGGTTCCTCCAGAGCCCCACCCTGCACGCCCGCCAGAGCCCTAGAGCTGTTCCCGCCTCATCTCCATGGGGATTTCTCCAGGAAACAGGAGGCTGCCGGGAAGGGCCGAGAAGAGCGAGGCTGCAGGTGCTGGCCCCCACCCCGGCCCCCCCCGGAGCTGGGCACCCGCCCTCCTGCGCTGCCTCCCTGAACCGGGGCTGAAGGTGGGGGGCGTGGGGGGCTGCTGCCTTCCTCGCAGGAGTCCTGGGGTGTGGGAGGGACGCCCGGGCACTCACGATCGGGGGTATGGCAGCCGCCCGCTGCTTCAGCTGCTTCAGGTCCAGCGGCTTCTGGGGGGAGGCGTTGGCCCTGGTGTCACTGCTTGGGGTGAGGAGGCTGGGCCGTGGGGACAGCAGCCTGAGGGGGAGAGGAGCGTCAGCCCACAGGCTCACCGCTGGCCTCTCCGGGCTCCAGCCCTGCAGGACCCGGCCGGAGGGGGCCGCCAGAAGCGGGGCAAACGTCCAGGGTCACCCGGCCGAGGAGACCAACCAGGACTCGGGGGGGGGGTGGGGAACGGGGCCAGGCGACTCCTCCCTCCCTCCTCTGGTCCCGGCCGGGTCCGTGAGGAGCCAAGACCCGCTCCAAGCCCAGCCCAGAAGCCCAGGCCAGGATTAAATACCCCCCCTGAGACAGCCCCAGGCAAGCAAAGTCCCAGGGAAGCCGAGACTCAGGGCCCGCGCCGCGCAGGGCTCTCCCAGAGCTGCAGCAAAGCCGAAGACTCAACCAGATTAAGGCTCGGCGAGCTTAAGAGATTCAGGGAGATTATTCATCACCCAAATAGGGGAGGCTCAGGTGCCTGGCGCAGAGCTGAGTGGACCCCACGTAGGAGGCAGGAGCCGGGGAACCCACCCGCTGAACCAGAACTCGCACCTCACCGGCCCACCGCTTCTGAGGCGCTGAAAAAGCAGGCAGGCTGCAAGCTTCGTGTGGAGGGCCCGGTCAGCGTGCACCCGTCTGCCCATCAGCCACAAGCATGGCCGCGAGCCGAACCGGGCCCGTAAGTGCTTCATTCCGCAGAGCGCGGTCGCCTCGTCTGCTGCTGACACACACGACCGGGAACCCGCACAGGGCACCTGGCAGGGCCCAAGTGGACGCCAGGGACGGGGCCCCGCCCATGCAGGGGCACCCAGACACAGCCTGCCCTCTTCACGGGCGTCACCTCCTTCAGGAAGTCCTCAGGGATTTCCAGGAAACCCCAGAGTACTGGGCACAGCAAGCTGCCACAACCCCTATCTGCCTCCCTCGTTGGCAAGGGGTCTCTGGGGTGGGATCTCAGTCTGCCCCAGCCTGACCCTCACCTACCCACCGGGGCTGCCAGGTTCCCGCCCAGCTCCTGACTCCCTCCCGAGACCTGCACTTGCTGAGCACACAACAGACCCAGCGCTGTGCCCGGGGAGCACAGAGAGACTCGGGATCCAACCTCTGCCTGAGGGACGCCACCGGTGACCCATCAGGGCGTGCAAGGGCACTGGCCCTGGGCCGGGACTCGCCCGGGGGCAGGGGGGGGGGGGGGGCAAAAGCTGAGGCCAGGTCCCCACGGCCAGAGGGCCCTGTTGGCACAGCCCCTACTGTGTGCCGTGACCGGGTCAGGCGACGCCACGTGCAGACCGGAAGCCACAGCCGCTGCCTTCCAGGCAAGAGCCGTGACAACGAGGACGTGGCTCGCGGCTCTCTGCGCCCAGCAGCCGGAGCCAGACGCCCACCCGTGAGGTAAACGTGCCTCCTTCCTGGGGACGGAACAGGGCGCACACCCGACTCGAGGCCTGGGCGCCTTCTGCTCTCCGTGGTGGCCGAGCCGCCGAGCCACGGCCATGACAGCCTGTCCTGCGGGTACCGCCTCCCGCCCGCGTCTGCCACACGCTCGGCTGAGCAGAGACAGACGCGGTGACGCCCGCCGGGGCTGCCCCTGGCGCGCGGGGGAAGGTCGTCCCGACTTCTCCGTGCTCCGCCGGCCTCCACCGTCCTCCCCGCCTGCTCCCCCTCCCGCCCGCCCTCACCTCTCTACCTGCCCTGCTATGCTCCGAGGGCTTCGGGCCTCCCTCCCCTGTGGCCGCTGCCCCTCCCTGCCCCCCTGCACCAGGCACCCCGACGGGCGTGAGCACCCGCGCCATCAGCAGTCCTGATGTTCCCCACCTGCCTCAACTGCCCCCACACCCGGCCTCCCCTCCCCTCCGCCTGCCAGCATCCATTGAAACCAACGGGCCCTTGTTAACCTGAACTTAAAAACGAACACGCTGCAGCCGCTGCGGAAGAAGCCTGGCAGTTACTGCAAAGGCAAGACGGTTACCATCTGACCTGGCGGTCCCACTCTGGGGGCGTCTGCCCAGAACTGAGAACACGGGTCCACACACGCACGCACAAGGTCGGTTCGCTAAGGTCGCAGAGGCACTGTCGCCACAGCCAAAAGGTGAGAAACCACCCACGTGCCCAAAATCGGCTTCAAGGATACAGTACAAAACGTGGTCCGTCCACACGGTGAAACAGGAATCAGCCATAAGGAGGAGAAAGTACCGGGAGGATCTGGAAAACCACGTGCCAAGTGAAAGAAGCCAGACGCAAAAGGCCACACGCATGAATCCACTGGGATGAAATGCCCAGAGGAGGCAAATCCAGAGACAGAAGCCAGGGGCGTGGGGGGCCGGGGGCCGGGGGCGGCGCGGGGAGGGGGGCTGAGCACAGCGTGTCTCTGGGGTGGGGGGTCGGGGTGACGGAAACGTTCTGGGCTTCAACGGCCGTGATGGCCGCACGTCTCTGTGAACAGACTAAAACCCACTCAGCCGTGCACGTTAACGGCTACGTAGTACGCTATGTGAATTATATCTCAAAGCTGTCACGAGAAAAAAGAAAAAAAAAAAAAAAAAAAAAAAAGAACGTACTGTAGGCCAGCCGTAAAATCAAGAGTTTGATTAACCGTATTGCTTCCAGGAGCAGTAAGATGTCGTATTTGATGCATACACAGAAACACGGACACAAGTGTTAAAGTTGAGAAGTAACATTTTGTGTCTGCGTAAATGCTTCTAGAACACGCATAAAGCAAAGTGTCTGGTCCCCGCCAACTGGGCCGTGAACCAGGGCCTTCCCCTGGAGCCTGTGCCTGCCTTGGTTTCCCCACCTCCTCACCCAGGGAGGGGCAAGTCAGACTGGAGGGCAGAAGGGCAGGGGCTGCCCCTCTAAGGCTCTCCACAAGCAAGCGCTGGGGGCACGCACGGAGACCCGGACCCCTGTTGCCTGAGCACCCCCACAGAGGGAGGCAGGAGCTCGGTGGGGGCTGGGGCCACGGGCGCCACGCTCTGCCGCCAGCCCCACCCCTCACTGTAAGAGGGTGGCATCCCAGAGCAAGGGTCTGGGTTCAAGCCCTTCACAGGCCTCAGGGTCTGGAACCCCCAAAGGCACGGGAAGACGGGCGCTCCCACTGCTCCCAACCTCCCCTCGTTCCAGCAGCCACAGCGGCTGAGCACCGCCTCCAGGAGCCTCCTCAGGGGCGGCTGGGCCTCTGTTCTCTTTCCTTTGTTTTCTTGGAAGACAGCAGCTTTTATTTTCCTCTCGGGAGGCCCGGGTGGGGCGGGGCTCTCGGAGCCTGGCACCAGCCATGTGACCCGGGAGAGGCAGGGGAAGGCGGCAGCACGGCCGGGAGCAGTTCAGGGCTCACGCTCCCCGTTCGAATCCCACCTTCAGCCGTATGACTGAACCACTGTGCCTCAGTTTCCTCATCTGGAAAATGGGCATGAGGACCGTCACCCCCTCCCCACCCCTGCCACCGGGAACTGTTCTCTGGGAGAACAAGGGAGCACACACACAGAATGCCGACAGCAGCACCCTGGGCTGAGCGGGACAGAGGGTCTCCCAGTCACTGTGGGTTTCCTTCCCACGCTGGAGGGCCAGGGCTGGAGGGGGGTGCCGATGAGCAACAGGGGGCCGGGGACGCTCCGGGTCTGCGACAGGGTGCCCCTCTTCACCAGTGCCCCCCTTGGCTTCCCCATTATCACCAGGCTGAGATCATCCTCGCTGCCACGCTGGGGCTGGAGAGGGAGGGAACCTGTCACCTCCTCTGTCACCTCCTCCCCTGCCCATCTCCCTCGCTCCACCCCACCGCAGGCCTCTTTGGCCTCCACCGAGCAGAAGCTCATGCGGCCACAGGGCCTTTCCACTGCCTGTTCCTGCCCACACCTCCCACCACCGGCTCTGATCGCCCTCCTACGCCACCTCCTCAGAGGCCTCCCTGACTGCTCCCCACACCCCGATCTTCCCATCGGCCACTCATCACAGGAACAGTTGTTCCGCCCCTTTAATGTTCCCGCGCCTTGCTGGCCGCGCCCACCAGAGCAGAAGCGCTCTGGAATCAGGGCTCACCCGTTCTGTTCCCAGCATCCCTCACACCTAGAAGGGCACCTGACGCGCACCGGCGCCCAGTGATTTACGGAATAAAGCAACGACAGGGAAACTGCTGCTAGGATTCTTGCAGAGTTTCAAGGGCGCGGTGGAAGAACCCACACTCCAGCGGCTCTTGGAGGAAACCTGCAGCGTTCCCGCAGCGGACCCACAGGCGGCAAGCTGTTCGCTGAGCACCTAGCGTGTGTGAGCCTGGCACCAGGCCCGTCTGTGCCGCTCACGGTGAGCCCGCAGTGGGGACACGGAGGGCCAGGGGAAGGGGCTCTCCGAGGTCTCCAGCCCACGAGAAGGTGCCAAGGCGCCTCCTCTGGAAACTGGGACAGAGGAGGGCGGGCGAGCTCTAGGCTTTGCAATCGGGGCCACGATCTCTGGTCGGCAGCCAAGAAAACTCCCGGCCAAGCTGCCTGCGGAAGGTGACAGACAGCGAGAGCAGACTGGGATTCCTCCCTCCAAAGGTCGGCCGGCGGGGGCCAGAACCACACGCATCTTGGGCGCGTCCAGGGCCGCCCGGCTCACCACACCAGGGCCGCCAGGCGGGAAGGAGGGCGGGGGGCGGGCGGCCAGGACCTGGGGTCGTGCGGGGGCCCACCCGTCCCGCCAGCCCTTCCGGGAGGCCCCGGCTGCCAGGGCCTGCTCTGACGCATCTTGCCTGCGCGGCCGCGGCTGGGGGGGGGAGGGAGGGGTGGCAGGCGGCCAGCCAGGAAGAGGTCAGCGAGCTGGCCTCAGTCCAGCCTGGCTCTGAGGGCGGGGGCCCAGCCTCGGTCACACAGGGCGTGACTAAACCAGGTGTCCTGACTCCCAGCCCAGGGCTGCTGCTCCCCGGGGATCGAATGCTGGACGTCCAGGCAGGAAGAGGGGACAGAGCCAGACCCAGCAGGACGGGGCAGGGGGAGGACACGTTCCCCGGGTGGGGCTGTTCTGCTGGGGGTGCGGGGCCTTCAGGCCTGGCCAGAGGGATCCAGGGGGTGAGGGGGGCTGAGCCCAGCCTTCCCAGCTCCCCAGTCTGGGCAGGCCACGTGAGCCCAAACACACTCCGGGAGGCGGCTTATCAGCACGGCTGCCCCATGAGCTCAGCACTCTTCCCGCTAAGAGCAGAAACATATGTTTCCATGACTCCGTCCCCACGGCCAGCAGGAGCAGGGTGGGGAGCAGTCCGCCCTGACCCCATTACCCAGGCACAAAGAGCGAGCGGAGTGGCTGGACCCTGGCCGTGGGCCCAATCCTCCACTGAGGGCACTGTTTTCCAAGGGCAAGCTCAGGAGCTCTGAGCCCCCGGAAGCTGGCCCGGCCTCTGCCTGTCACAGGGCCACCCACCAGACTGTCCTCCTCCTGACACAGGTGGGGTGAGGCTGCCGGTGGTGGCCCCCAGGGACCCCTGGAGACGGAAACCTGGGGACAACATGGCTCACCTCCTTTTGTGGAACGTGTGAAGACCCAACGAGCTCTGGATGAATCTGATTTCCCCATGGAATGTTCTAGAACTTGCCATTCTAACGTGCCCCAAGGTGAATCACGGGGCAGAGGAAAGGCTCCGAGTGAACTCGGCGATTTGAAAGTCAGATTTTCCTCCCTCTCGCTCTGCCCAGAACTTTTCCGAGAGACGGGAGAGGAGAGACAACAGACCGCACTGTTTTTAGTCAAAATAAAAATGACCCGCCTGCCTCACTAGAAAACATTCCTCCAGTGTCCAGATGTGGGTGGGAGTGGGCCTCTGTACCTCTGCCCTCAGCTGCCCGCAACCGGCCCCGAATCCGGGGTAGGAGCTTTGCTTCTGGCCGAGGGTCTCAGGGTCCCCAAGCATCTGTGCCAAAAGTGGCTAAAATCCAGTGCTCCGGGGCTTGGAGTGAGAACCATCCTGTGCCAGGGGCAGAGACAAAAGTGAGAAAGGGAGGAACGCGTCTCAGAACCAGTGGCGTCCAAACAGAAACGGCACGGGGTCCCTCCAGGCCACCCCAGCAGGAGAGCGGCCTCAACAGCTCAATCCGTTGGGAGCCAGGACACGGGCCCCAAGTTCCTGCACCCAGACCCTTGGCGGACGGGACAGGAGCCGCCAGTGACCTCGGGATCCTGCGACCAGCAGCCTCAGGCAGACCCGCACCACTGTCCGCCGGGACGTGGCAGGCCTCTCTCACCCCCGTGCATCGCCCCGCGTTGGCAGCTGACTGTTCTCAGAGCCTAAGTCACAGCCGGCTGAGCAGAGCATTCCCCTGAGAACGGGGCCAGGAGCTGGCACGGCCAGCTGACCCTCGCTGGGTCACTCCGCCCGCAGCACACGGGCTCCTTCCCACCCCCGGGCCTTGGCACTGGCCCTGTTAAGGATGGAATTGTGACCCCCACCCCCACCCCACCCCAAACACGTTCAAGTCCTAACAGCCAGGGACTTGTGAACGTGACCTAATTTGGAAAACAGGCTCTTTGCAGACGTGATCGAGTTCAGATGGGGTCATTCGGGTGGCCCCGAATCCCAGGACGGTGCCCTCGCAAGGAAAAGAAACATGGGGAAATCGGACACGGAGGCAGCGATGGGGGTGCAGAGCACTGAGCACGGCCAGCCGCCGGCACAGTGGCAGGGCCCTGGCCGCACCGGCACACCTCCGGCCACGAGGGTCGCAGGGCTTCGTGCTGCAGCCCCGGAAGCCAGCCCCCCCACCCCCCCCCCGCCCCCGCCCGGCGCGCTTCCCCCTCGACCGCCCCCTCCTCCAGCCGGGCCGCGCTCCCCGAGGGCAGGCACAGAGGTTTTGCGGGGGACAGAAGCCGCCTCCCGGTGTGCCCACCGCTCACCTGTTCTTGTCGCCCCCCTCGGGCTCATCCACCTCGTCCGCACTGCAGGTGGCGCTGGAGTCGCTGTCCTGGGGCGCCCCTGCTCCCTTGGTCGTGGGGGCTTTGCCCCCAGGGCCGCCGCCCTCTTTCTTCTCCACCTTGAGGGCCCCCTCAGGGGCGGCCTCCACGCTGGCCTCAGGGCCTCCTTTGCCCTTGTGGGGCCCGTCCTCCGGGGCCTCCTCTTTGCATTCGCTCTTGATGGGCTCTGTGGGGGGTGCCTCGGCAGGCTCTTCTGACTTGCCCACGTCCACGGACAGCTCCTGGGCCACGGGGGGCTTCTGCTCCTCCTCCTCTGCCACCAGGGGGGCCGTGACAACCTCTTCTTCCTTCTCCTCCTTGGGGACCACAGGAGGGGGTGCGGTGGGCGATGGGGGTGCCGGTGGGGGCGTGGGCGGGCCGGCGGCTTCAGGGGCCGGGGCGGGCTCGGCGGGGGCCAGCGCATCCTCCGGCGGTGGTGTGGGCGGCTCAGGGGCTGGCACATCGGCGCCTGGGGCAGGCGGGGGCTTGGGCCCGTTCTGCCCCGCGTCCTTGGCGGCCTCGGTGCGGGGGGAGGGGATGCTCTCGGTGTCAGAACTGTTGTTGACGGTGGCTGCGGGAGGGGTGGCGAGGAGGAAGGGTGAGTGTTGCAGGGGGCTCAGGGGTAGAGGCAGGGGCGGCCTTCTTCAAGGCCAGACCTGCCTGTCCCGGCTCCAGAGCACAATCTCAGGATGCAGTTGCCCCATGAAGGCTCCTGCACACCTGGGTACCCTGCCCTGCCCCCACTGCCGACCCCGGAGCCTGGGCCCTGGGGTCGCCGGCACCCCGGTGCGGCCAGGGCTGCGGCCTTAGCGCTCCGTCCCTGTCTGCGTGCACGCTGGAAGCCCGGCCGCGGTAATGCGCGTTACCTCTGGGCCTCGCTTTCCCCATCTGGAGAGTGGGGAGAGCGAATCCCAGCTCACAGGGACAGTGAGCCAGGAGGTGTGGCAGCACAGGGTTAGGCTCGGTGACGATCTGCTGTTACATCACCACGACCACGTAAAAGGGGCCCGTGAACTCTGAGGAGCCTGAGGGGAAAGGGGGGAAAGCCTCAGCACCCCCATCCCCATCCCACAGGGCCTGGCACACAGCAGGTGCACAGCAACGTCCTTCGAGTGGCCGAATGTGGGTGCAGACAAGAGGCGAGGACAGCTAGGTTCCGGCTGGGCTCTTCAGCCTTAAAGAAACACACTCCTGCCACCTCTTTGGGTCTCGATTTCCCCCACTTTGTGCAAAACGGGGACATCTGAGAACCCCTGCACTTGCTGTTGGCGAACGAAACGACATAGAAGTCACGAATGAAAGCACCGGTGAGAGCCAACAAGACGATGGAACCGAGCGTACAGATGTGCACGAGTGTGTCAGGGAACAGCACGGGGGACAGACACCGAGCCGGGGAGGGGCACAGAGGCAGCAACAGCACAAATGGTGGCACTCACAGAGGCATGCTCACAGAATTGGGGCCCCTCGCTGAAGACGGGCGACCGCAGGATGCCCCGTACCCCCGGGAAGCCCTAACCCTATCCCACCCCCAGGCCAGATGGCTCCATTCGTACCTGGGCCACTGCATTCCCCTCTGGGCACCTCGTTCCCAGAGGCGTGTAAGGCTGGAAGGAAGGGAGAGAAGGGTTAGAAGCAAGGCAGCAGGAGAAGCAGGCGGGGAGAGGAGGCAGCCAGGGAGGCGGGCCGGCAGTGGGCCTGGGGCCCGGCAGGCGGCAGGGAGGAGCCATGGCGGCTCTCGGCTTTTGGAGCAACGCACCCTCTCCCTTCAGCCCCGAAGGTCCGCAGCGGCCCTGGCCCCTGACGGGGTCCCGCCAGTCCCACCCACTCCTGGGTGTCTCTGGACAAGTCACTGGCCTCGTCTGGCTCTGGGTTCCCAGGACCCCGGGGGTGGGGGCGCTGGCCTCAGAGGCGGCCAGGACTGCAGGACGGGCCCCCCACCCCAGCGCCCAGCCACAGAGCCGGGCCGGCCGGGGCTGCCGTGGCCCTGGACAGAGGCCTTCGGCCTTCACGACCCCCACTGCCCCCCAGCCTCTCCGACTCCTGACCTCCCTTCGAGGAGCTCCCTCCCTACCACTTCCAGAAATAATAAGTGAAACAACAGCAACACAGGGCCTCTGTGGGCGCTGAGCTCTGCACAAAGCCCTTCACGCCCGGGACTCACGTCCTCAGCAGCCACCAAGACCGGCACAAGCATCGTCCCCTTTGCAGATGAGGAAACTGAGGCACAGCGAGCCTGAGTCACGCGCCCCAGGCCACACTGCAGGGGGGCAGGAGAGGGCTGACCCCGGTGTCCGTGTGCCTGCCCCTGCCTGCTGACTCCAGCAATGTCACTCCTGTCCTCTGAGATAACACACGTCGGGGCGCAGGGGGCTAGATCCCTGAATTCCCGGAGCATCGGTCTGCTCATCTACAAAATGGGCACTTACGGCCAGGCCCTCTGCCTCATCAAGAGGCTTCTGCCCATGAGGAGTCCTCAGGGGCGAGCGTGCGTGCAAGCACGGGGGCCGTGAAGATTCGGATGGCGGGGCCCGCCCTCAAAGTGCTGCCTAGTCAGTAGGTCCGGAAAGGGCCCGGGGGTCCAGACGTCCGACCAGTCTGAGCCCTGGTCCCCAAGCAGGCCCTGGGTGACCGCTCTGTGGCTCAGTTTCCTCATCTGTAAACGGGGTGACCAGAGCACCCATCCCACTGGGTCACTGTGACAGTTCAAGGGATTAACTCAAGGCTGCTACTCTGTTTACGACGGCGACACCATGATCGCTACAGAGACGCTGATCGGAGGCTGACTCCTCCCTCCCCAGACGGTTCATCTCTGCCTGGACGCTGCCTGGCCCCTGGAAAGGTCTGGCATGCTGCTGGGGCCGGCTGGTCTTTCTAGAAGGTTCCATCGGGGCAACCTCGGGCCCTGACCCAGAACCTACCTGACCTCCCCCATCCTGGTCACAAGGGACAGGGTTACACAGCAGATGCTGGCTGGATTGGCCGACTCCAAGTCTCCCAGTTACGTGACACCCCGTGAGAGTGGTTCTCCTCTCTCTGGGCCTCGGTTTCCGAGCTCAAGATGCGGGCCTCGGTTTCCCCGCATCTTTGCGCGGGGTTTTCTACCCTGCTGCACGTGATCCGCTCAGAGCCACCAGGTGGTCAGAAGCTCAGCTCCACCAGACCGGCCCTCCCCCCGCCCCCACCCTGATGGGGCAGGTAAGCCCTACAAGTGACGGGAGTTCACTACCACACAGCTCTCTTATTGGGCACCGTCTGTTCTGCTCTTAATGCCGAGCCGAAGTCTGGCTTCCTTTTACTTTCCCACCGAGGCTGCATCCTGTCCGCACAGACAGCTAGCTGGCAGGATATTTAAACAGGGGATTGGGTTTCTGCTTCCTTTTTTCTTTCTGGCTGTAAAGCCAGGACCCAGAACACAAGGACCAGAGGGGTCTGCAGCCCTCCACCGGCCACTGGCCAGGCCTCTCACCAACTTGGCCCAGAGAGGCCCAGAGCCACCAGCACGGGGGCCAGACTCGGTCCCCAGACCCATGCCCAAGTGGAGACGACCACGGTCGTCTCCAGGAACCACCGAGCGCAATTCTCTGTTCTCAGCCGGGAAGCAGGGTTCGGGCTGACGACTGCACTGTGGGCTGGGAGCGCCTGGATTGATTTGCGGGCCCGGCCTGAGGAGCCAAGAGGTGACTCACGCCTTCCCTCGCCATGTCGGCAGAAACCTGGGGGTCTGAATACAGAGGCAGGCGGACAGGAGGGACAAGAAGGCATCCCGGGCGGGGGCAGGAGGAAAAAAGGCTCCGTTCGCCAGAAACGTGAGGACCCGCAACCAGGTCGGCTCTGGGCAGGAAGGCGATGGGTGAGGCGGAGACGTCCAGCTAAGCAGGGGTTGGGGCCTTCAGGGGCATCGTGCCAGGAGGGGGGCGGGGCGGGAAGTTCATCTTACAAAGCGGGGCCCTTGGAAGCAACAGCAACCCACCATCCCCGCCATCCCCGCGCTTCCTCTCCAAGGCAGGCCAAGCCTCTTCTCAGAAGAACCCAGACAGTTGGAGGGCAGGTCAGTTTCTTCCCCTCACCTTCCGCCTCCTCTGCCACGTCCTCTTCGTTCCCGCTCCCTCCTGACACCTCCATCTCGTCGTCCTCCACCGCGGGCGGGAAGGCGGCCTCCTCACTGGCGGCAGCCGGGGCTTTCTTCTTCTTCCTCCGCGCATTCCTCTCCTTCTCCTAGGGCACAGGGACGGTGGCGGTGAGAGCCTGGCCCTCAGCTGTCAGCTCGGGGACTCCCTGTGCCTGAGGCCTTGCCACAGGTGCGATGGACAGCGATCCCGGCCACGTGGCCACCAGGCGACACCCCCCCCCCCCCCCCCGCCCCACCGGCCACATCTCACTGCGGCGGCCAAGCACGCCGGTGGTTATTTTTCCCGAGGGCTCTAATCTTCCGTCAAGTCCTAGATGCACGTATGCCCGCTGCCCTGACATCCTTCTAGAACCGGCGAGGAAGGACTATCTGTGCCTCAAGATCCCCTGTGACTCTCCAGCCCCTCTGGCTAGCCCAGCTAAGCAGTGACCGTGCAGGGCACCCCACAGGACACCTGCCAGGCACGGCCACTACGTGTGGAGCGAAAGAACGAGGGAAACCTTTCCTTGCGTGTTGCGTCTGCCCCTCACCGAGCCCCGCTTGGGAAGCCCGTCATTTCACCCCACTGGCCTTTCCAGACCCCCCTCCTGTGTGACAGGCGCCGCGCGGAGGCTGAGGACCCACGGTCAGTGAGGCAGACCGGGACACCGCCCACAAAGACCTTCCGGTCACGGAGAGCGGCAAAGGGCACATCCCTTCAGGAGAGACTCAGAGGTGGGGATACGGGGCGGACGGAATCAGACAGGGTGGGGGCCGCACGGAAGAGGTGCCACGCGAGCCGGGTCTGAGCACGCAGCGGGAGCTGGCTGGGCAAGGCCCCGGAGGATGGCGTTACCGGTGCAGCCCCCGGAGGTGGGACCCAGCCGAGCGTTCGAGGAACAGAGAGGAGGCTCTCGCCGCAGAGCCCTTCACATCCCTCCACACGGCACCCCGGTCCCGGGAAGCCCGGCTCCTTTGCTCACGGGGCCAGATGGCCACCCCTCCACTGGGGCACCCACTCCTCACGCACTACAGCCCGCGTCTGCACCTCGCTGGGCTGGGCGCCCCGGGAGGCCGTCTCTGCCTCCCACGCTGCGCCCCGCGGAGGCTCAGAGCACGTCCGCTGGCCGACTTCCTGAGTGACTGAATGGGCAGCGTCTGGGGCTTAAACACACAGCTGGCAGGGTTGGGGCACGTGTGGTGGCAGCGTGTGCTGGGGTCTCGGGGTGCCCAGGGACCCCCAGAGAGGGTGGACTGGTTCCTAAGAGGGGACGGCTGTCCCCATACAGCTGGTGTGACAGGAGGGGAGGGTCCCAGCCTGAGCCCTTTGGGGTCTCCAAGGAAGGAAGGAGAACCAACCTACCACTATCCCGGACATGCCCACGGCTCTCAGTGAAGCCCCCCCAGGCCGGGCTGAACACCGTGCCCCAGAATTCACGTCCACCCGAACCTCTGAACGTGACCTTATTTGGAAAGAAGCTCTTTGCACATGTAATTAGCTAAGATGAGGTCACGTTAGATTAGGGTGGGCCCGGAGTCCAGTATGACTGGTGTCCGTACAAGGGGGGAATTTGGACACGGCTGCACACCGGGGAGCCATGCGTCTACAAGCCAAAGGGCATCCCACACTGCCCCTCCCCACCCCCCGCCCCAGAGGCTGCAGGGGCAAGGCGGGCTTCTCCCTGGAGCCTTTGGAGGGAGCAGGGCCCTACGGACACCCCACTTTCGGATCTTTGCCTCCAGGATTGCGACAGAATAGATTTCTATTGTTTCAAGTCACCTAGTTTGCGCTGCCTTGTTACAGGAAACAGGAAACTCGTGCAACTCCCCTGCGCCGATCCCCCGGCCCCCAGCAGAAAGCCGCTCGCCCCAAAATGTGAACAGGCAGCCCACCCTCGGGGCAAATGCCCCGCCGCCTCCAGGCGCCAGCAGGGTCTGCTCGCCCCGGCCCCGCACCACGGCCCGGCTGGGAACGGGCCTCGGAGGGGTCCCCAGACCCCAGACCCCAGCCCCGGCCTGGGGGGGGCTCGCTTCCGGTCCTGCCTTCTTCCTGAGCGAATTGGGGTCCTCTGAGCGTAGCCGCTCGGAACGCGGGGAGGAAAAGGAAAACGTCCGTTTGCCCGTCAGTCACGGTTTCCGCCACCAAGAGGCCAGGGCCGTCGCCCCACCCTGCCGAGCGTCCCCTGGCCATCGTGGGAAGGCCCAGCTCCACCATCCACCCGCCTCCGGGGGCTGGCCCGGCCCGGCCCCAAAGCCCGAGCTTCCCCCCGAGGCGCGGCTGGAGCCCACGGAGGCACGAGAAAGTTGTGTGGCATGCGGGTTCTGTGGGTGCGGCCGAGGGTTCCCCCTTCTTCCCCCAGCTATTTTTAGCGGACAGGGACTCACCCACGAGCTCGGGCTGGGTGAGGCAGGCGACAGGCTGCCCGGGGGGAGGAGGGGGGTGGGGGGGTCCCTCGCAGGGAACGGGGGCTCCCGGGGGTCGGGCCAGGACGCACGTCCTCCTGGGGACCCGAGGCCTCTCCGGGAGGGCTCGCCGGGCCCGGCAGCCTGGGACGCAATGGGCCAAGCGGGACGCACGTGACATCAACACGCAAACGCCAGCACGGGGTCTGAGAGACGGGGGCTGACGGAGCATCTGGGGGATACACCAAACCCTTCCACACGTGGCCTCGTGCCCCAGAGTCAGGAGGCGCGTGTGCCGGAGGAGACGCTGCGTGGCGGAGCCGTATTAGCGAGTGCAGTCACTGCTCGCTATGCACCTACTACGTGCCACACTTTGAGTCACGGGATGCGCACGGCTGCTGCTCCGCAAGCCAGGACACGCTGCTCCCTGCTTCAGACTCTCCAGGGGCTCCTGAAACCCCTGAGAGAAAACCCCAGGTCCTCCTCACTCCACACAGCCCTGCGTGGTCTAGATCCGGACCCCACCCACCTCTCCAACGTGCTCATCCACCCCTGCCCTCCTCGGTCACCCTGAAACAAACACACTAGCCTCCTTGTGCAAACATACTTAGAGGGCCCCGGCCACAGGACCTTTGCACTGGTCGTTCCTCGACCTGGACACCCTTCTCCTAGATAGTGGCATGACTCACTTTCTCATCTCAAATCACGGCTTCACTCAGACATCACCTCCTCCGAGAGGCCTCCCCTAGTACCCTGTCAAAATCAGCTAATCCTTCCCCTCCGCCATCAATCGCTCTATACTATGTCCGTCACCTTATCACCTTCAGACGGCAACCAGAAATCATTTGTGTATTCCTCTGTGTCGCAAACTAGAATGAGTTCCTTAAGAGCCAGCCTCTTTGTCCTCGGTCGCATCTGGGGCATACCTGGGACGGTGCCTAGCACCTACAGAACAGATGTTCTGGAACCGTTTCTTTACATGAGCGAACCTGACAGACAAAGATACTGACTCAGAGCGGCAAAGACACTTTCCCAAGATCACACGGCTCATGAGTTGAGGGGCACAGATTGGAATGCGGGCCAGGTTGTAGCACTTGGTTGCCCGGGCCGTCTTCCTCCGCAGGCCTGTGCAGCCTCGGACAGAGCAGCCAACGGAGGAAAACAAGGCAAGGCGGGGCCTGGGCTGAGACAGACAGCCAGCCAGAAACACAGAAGCTGAGCCCCGGGGCCTGGATTCACAGATGGGAGAAAAGGGTAACCTTCGGCCAGAAGGAGGGGAGGGAAGACCTCGGAGAAGTCCCCGATGCCAAATGTTACATAACTCCGGGACACGCTCTGCCTGCCCGCCCCATCTTGCTTCCTGCTGACGTCGCCCCGGGGCCGTGCTCGGGCCAGGCCTGGTGTAAAGCGGGAGGGGACACCCACTGACCCCCTGCTTCCCCTGCTCCTTCCTGCACCGGCCAAGGGTGACATATCTTCCTGAGCTCCAGGCGGGGCCTGGCCAGGGGCCAGAGGCGGCTGCCGCTGCTTCGGGATCCAGGAGGCTGTATCTTCCTCCTGAGGCCCGGGGAGGGCCGGGGAGGGTGGGAGGCAGAGGTCGTGGAGGTCAGCAGCATCTTGTGAGGCCTGCTTGCATACCACAGTGACAGGGAACTCACCCCTGCACCACGGGTGGCCACCGGCAGGATGGACGGGCCCGGGCTGAGCCCCGCCTCCCGTGACGGGTCCCCGTGTCCGCTCGCCGTGCTCCCTCCACTGCCCTCTCGAGGTCAGCTGGGAACGAGAGCCAGCCCCACGTTCCCGAATCACCCTTCCTCACCAGTAAGTGGTCGGCAAGGCTCCCCATCGGCTGGCCTCAGCACACGGCCTGCTGACCCCCATCTACGGGTCCCACATACTCGGTCCACTGCTCACCCAGCGCGACCGCCCTCGGCTGAGTCCCGCGTGAGCCACGTCTGGTGGAGGACAGGCCCACGAAGGGAAGCTGACCACCCCCCACCGGCCTGGCCTCCTGGCCCCATCTCCCTGGTGAGACCCACCCGCCAGGGCGCAGGGTCGGGCGACAAGGCGGGCGGGCAGCCTCCTCGGTCAGCGGACCGCTGCAGCTATGCCTCACCCGCCTCGCGCCCAGGCCTGCCTCCCGCTGACCCCACGGAACCGTACAGTTCCTCCGCCCGGCAGGGGAAGCCCACACACGGCCTGCCTGGCACACAGTGGGCGCTCAAGAAAGGCCCACTGAGCGCACGGACGCGGGATGCCCACGGCTCCCCGCGCCGACGGGGGCGAGGCGCCGCCCTTGACTGAGAGCCCATCGCCCTAGGGTGGGGCCTAGTCTCCCCTCCGCTTTACGGACGAGGAAACGGGGGGCGCGAGTGCTGAGGCTGCCGCGGGGCTGGGGCGTGGGCCCTCCCGCCCGGAGCCCTGCGCTGCGCCGGGCCGCCAGCTGGCCTTGTCAGGTCGAGCGGCCAACCCGTGGGTCGGCCCGGGGGCAGCCGCACCTCACATCCAGCTGACGCCCAGGGAGACACAAGAGCCCAGCCACCGGGCACCTGGTGGCCACGAGGGCCACCCCGGCTGCAGCTCTCACCTGCAGGGCGCCGGCCCCGTGCCAGGCCCCGCTCTGAGCCCTCAGGTCCGTTCACAGACGACTCTGCCACAACGGCCCTTCGGGGTGGGCGCGCGTATGGCACCCATTGCAGAGCTGGGAAAACCGAGCGCCGAGAGGACAAGCTGCTCGCCCGAGGTCACACGGCTGCTAAGCGGCGAGATGTGGATGAGAATGCAGCTCTCTGGGGCCAGAGCCCCTGCAATGGCTGTTCTGCACACACCATTTGAGAGAGAGCACCCCCAAACGCCCCCGGGAAGGACAGAGGGTCGGCGACTTTAAAAGAAAAGGGGGTATTAATGCCACTAGCGGGAGACAGGGCGGTCACCCTCACAGAGCAGGCACCCAGTTCTGCACAGGAGGTCATCCAGTCAGTCTTCACCTGAGTTCTCTGGGTAACGGCCGTTATTGCCCCACTTTACGGATGAGGAAACTGAGGTTCGGTGGGATGAGGCTGCCACCTAAGGTCACACGGGTACCAAGTCGTCAAGCTGGGACTTGACCCTACACACCGCACCATCCACCTTGCTGGGGTCTCTGGTCCTCCAACCTATGCTCTCAAGTCCTGGGGTCCCCGGGGTGTGGGGCGACCGTGCCCCGAGGACCTCTGGGAAGGGGGAGGCCTGTGACCCGACAGCCTGAGCTGTGGCTGGTTCTGTGTCCGTGCTGCTGGGAGAAGCAGGGGCTGGCCGAGGGGGAGGGGAGGGAGCAGAAAGACATCTTTCTGTGCTTGGGAGATGCTGGGAACCACCCTCCCCCCTCGCCCGTCCATCTCTAGCCAGTGGGCACAGAGGCTGCCCACCGCCAACCCCCCCCCCCCCGGCATGAGCCCCTCCAGGCTGTTCCGGCTCAGCCGCCCTCCGGGCCCTGAGGATTTCAGCAGGCGTCAGAGACAGGTGCTGTGTGGCCTCAACCCTCCCGGAGTCTCCCTCCCTGCGAACACCAGAGTCCTGGAAACTCCGGGAAAAGCAGAGCTGCTCCAGGACGAGGGCACTGCCAGTGGCTCAGGGAGCATCAGGGACCGTCTGAACAGGAGGTGGGGAAGGTGAGGGTGGCCTGGCCTCACCACAGGTGACCAGGAACGGGGGACGGACGAGAGCCCAACCGAAGACCGAAGGTCGGCCTCAGCCCTGCCCGCAGGGGCACGAACAGAGTCTCCTCTGCCTCCAACTGCCAGCAGCTGCTCACACACTCAGTGCAGTAAAATCCCGTTCGAGGGGCCGGTGGGGGGGGCCTTAAATTCCACACAGCGCTCACGCACGGCTCAAATGGGGTGATTCCGTCCCCGACCTGCCCGCCACGCTCTGCGATCTCGGCAGTCGGTTCGCCTTCTGAACCCCAGTGGGCTGCAAGGGGAGCAGTTGAGTGCTGCCTCCCGGGACAGGCTGCCACACTTTATACCCAGCAAGAGGCACCTGACCCGCGGGTGGGAGGGCCGGCAAGAGCTCCCTGGGGAGGACAGCTGCGTGCCCCCCTTCTTAACACCTTCGTATCTACAAGGAAATACGCAGCCTGGTAATCACGAGCATGGGTCCCCAGATCATGCAGTTGTGGGTTCAAACCCCAAGTCGGCTGAGCCTCGGTTTTCCCAGATCGGAAATGGTGATGGTGTGTGGCATGTCAGGGAAAGAAAGGAAAAGAAGAAAAGACAGGACAGTTGAGAGAGAAGAAAGAAAAGAAAGAAAGAGAGAAAGAGAGAAAGAGAGAAAGAAAGAAAGAAAGAAAGAAAGAAAGAAAGAAAGAAAGAAAGAAAGAAAGAAAGAAAGAAAAAGGAAGGAAGGAAGGAAGGAAGGAAAGAGAGAGAGAGAGAGAGAGAGAGAGAGAGAGAGAGAGAGAGGGAGGGAGGGAAAGAAAGAGAGAGACAGAAGGAGGGAAGAGCCTGCCCCCACCTGGCCCTCAGTTCACAGTAACAGCTGTGGAGGAAACAAGCCTCTCTGTAGAGACCACTTACGCGCTCAGCGAGGTGAGCCCGCCCCTTCTGTGCTCCTGGCCTCCCCTCGAGGCCTGAGGGCAGCAGACGCCTAGAGGAGGGCAGGGCTGGGCCTGCTGCCCACCCCCCACCTGTCCTTCCCTCCCCGGGGGCAGCCTGAAGGCCGTGAGGTCAAACGGGGGTGGGGGAGACGCTGGCTGGGGTCCTTCTGCCTCTGGGCCGCCATTCCAATGCACTGACAGTCGCAGTCCCTGGTGAGTCAGTGGCTGGACCCACACCCCCCAGGTGTCGGACCCGGGAGCGCAGGGCGGCGGAGGTGGGGCACCGCAGGTGGGGCACCGCGAGGGCGCGCCGGGCACGTGGGGCCATCCCAGAGCCCAGACGGGGATTTATGGCACGGACCGTCCCTGCAGCCGTCCCACGGGTGCCACTAAGCATGAGGCGCAGGGGCCGTGTCCTAGGCGAGGCGGCCCTGGAGGCGGGCAGCGGGGGACCGGGGGGCGGGGGGGGGGGGGGGGCCGCTCACCATCTTCAGCTTGTGCTGCTGCAGGATCTCGTCCAGGTTCTGCCTCTTCTTGTAGTTGAAGTAGAAGTTCTTACACTGAGACACAGTCTTGGAGCCCACCATCCGTGCGATGGCCGACCAGTTCCGGCCGTGTTCCAGAAGACCTGTGTGGCGGAGGGCGGCAGGTGAGGGGGGCAGGGCACCCGTGCCCACGGCCTGGAGCCCCAGGCAGAAAGTGCTCTGATTACCAGGCCTGAGGCTCCCTGCTTGGGTCTGAGACTCAGGCAGGGGACACGGTGGGGGCAGGGTGGGGGGGCTCCAGAGAGGCGGGGGTGGGGGCCCGGCCCCGGGAGGTGCAGGTAGGTGCCCGCCCCGGGTGCACCCACGCCAAGGCCACCGTCAAGGGTCCTGGGGGCCGGGGCGCAGACCCCGCCCAGGTTCCCACCTCTCTTGCCTCCCCTGGCCGTTGTGACCCAGCGCTGACACTCCCTCACAGCTGCAGATGAGGCCTCAGGCCTCGGGAGACAGGGCTGTTTTCCGGCTGCACCGGGCCAGGGCCAGGGAAAAGGAAGGAACGCGTGAGCAGGGGAGGGAGGGTGGGGTCCGGGGGGGTGTGAGCTGGAGCCAGGAGCCTCTTGACCCGGGTTAACTGGGCACATCCGGGGCCCGAGGCCCAGCATGGACTTGGGGCCCGCAAGGCTGGTTCAGGGGCTAGGAGCAGACTTGCTCCCCAAACATGAGCCCCATCTCCGTGAGCTTCTCACAGCTGCACACACTCCTGATACGGGGAGAAGTCCCCAGGAACTGGCAGACTCCGCCCCAGAGCCACCTGGGTCAAGAAAGTTCTCTCCAGTCGCACAAACCCAGGCCAGAGCTGTACCTGCCCCCCCCCCCCCGCCCCACCAACCCCACACCCGCCTCTAGTTTCAAAGCCGTCAGTACCAGACTCGGCAAAAAATGCGGCCCCCTCCCTGCACGTGGGAGCCGCACCCGGGAAGCCTGGCCCCAGGTCTCAGTCCATCTGCCCACAGAGCTCCTGGCACACACGGGCACGCCCCATGCGGCCAGGTCAGCCTGGGCAGGGAGGGCAGGAGGCAGGCTGCGGACCCCCGAGGGCTGCGGGGCAGGACTGGGCCCCCACAAGGGCAGCAGGCAAGAAGCCTGACTCACGCTGCTGGGAGCACAGCAGCCTCTGAGCCCCGGAGCTAGGCTTTTAACGGCCAAAGAGCTCCCATAACGAAGTTTGAGGCCATTTTCCCTGAATCAAATCAAGCTGCAAGCAGGGAAGCAAAGATTGGAATTTTGCAGGGGTGCAGGAGCACGAGGGGCCAACAGGCTGTGTGCTGGCATTTTCCGTCATTCGTTCGTCCGTCTGTCCGTCCAGCCATCCGTCCATCCGTCCGTCCATCCATCCATCCATCCATCCATTCACCCACCCACCCACCCCAACAGGTGCCGACCGCTTGCTACGTGCAAGGCTCTAACGAAAATAAAACTGCAACAAAAACAACATCAACAAACCACCACGTCACGTGGCCGAGTGACCCGGAGTTTGCAAAGCCCTTCAAAGACACGGTTCCATGTCAACCCCGCTGCCGAGGCCACGAGGCTCGAGGGGTCATGGCCACTCACGAGCTTCCGGGGACAGACCAAGGGGCCGCGCGGGAGCGGGGACCCAGCAGGCTGGAGGTGGTGCCCGACCAACAGGCCACCTGCTTCGCCGTGGAGGCTATGGGCCACGTGGCCCCACGGCGGTTCCTCAGGGTTCCTCAAGGACAGGCGCGGAGGGGGGGGCTGGGGCATGGGATCAAGTGTAACCCAGCCCCCTGACCTTTCCCTCTGCCTGCGCCAGCAGCAGCTGCCACTTCCACAGAACCTGGCGGAGGACGACGGGACGCGAGTTTATTTATATTTCCCCAGCCGGGGCCAAGAGAGCCCAGGCAGACATGTCGGGCCGGAACCCCGGGCGGGAGAGGGCGGGTCTCCCATCTGGGACTGCTGGGGTGGGATGGGGCGGGGGTGGGGGGGGGGGTGGACAGCGAGGGCCCAGGGGGCAGCCGGACCCTAGCGAGGTGGACATTTCCAAACAGCACACAAGCAAAAAGGTGGCTTGGAGGCTGGCGGGGGTTCAGGGTCCTAATCAGGTCCACTTGTGGCAGCAGCAACAGTAGACGCTGACGAGGGTGGCAGGGTCACCCGGCCCTCCCCGAAGGCGGCGGTGGCTCACGAAGGAGCACTGGACCAGCCGTCCAGAAGCCCTGCCTCGAAAGTGCTGTGCGACATCAGCCACCCCCTCTGTTCTCCGGGCCTCGGTTTCCTGGCTGCTGTGTGAAAGGCTGGGGTAAGTGTCCTCATAGCGCTGGCCAGGGGGCCCCCTTCTGGTTCCTGTTCCCCAGGTTGAGGGTGCCGGGCATGGGGACAAGCACTTTAGACCTCACCGTGCCTTAGAGACCACCGAAACCAGACCCAGCTGATAGCCCCCCACAACGCCCGTCCACCCAGAGACAGCGCCTCTGAGCATGTGCCAACCAAGACCCCCCCGCCACCACCCCGGGCCTGCCCCAAGCATTCCGGGGTCCTGCCCTCCCTCCCCGAGAGCCTCAGCCTGACAACCAGAAAGGCAGGGGGGAAGGGGCCCCAAGAGAAAGGGTGGGGACGGGGCCCCGCGGGTGCAAAACTCCCGAGTCCCCGGCCTGGTGGCCACAGCCAAGTCCCTGCCACCAGCACCCAAAGCCGCCCCCAGCCCCTCCTGGGGCCTCACTCACATCCTCTCATCTGCGTCTCCCCCTCGGCCAAGTTTTCCGGAAACATCCGGCTTGGAGGATGCTCCAGGGAGGAGCTGGGAGCAGCAGGCCGGGCCGGGAGGCGGGAGGCGGGAGGCGGGAGGCGGGAGGCCGGGCGGCCGCGGTGCCGGCTCCGCGAGGCTTGTGGCTGGAGCAGGCTTGTGGCTGGCGTCTGCTCCGGCTCAGCTCTGCCTCACATCCTTCTGTCCAACGGCGGCGGCGGTGGCGGGCGGGGGAGGGAGGGCGGAGGCTGGGAGGGGGGCGGGGAGAGCTGCTCCACACCGCCCGCCCCTGGTGGCCCGGGGCTCCTACCGGCGGTCCTGACACCGCCTGCCCCTCCCGGCGGGCGGCTGAGGGTGCGCGAGGCGCCCTTCCCCACGGGGGCGGGCGGTGGGAAGCGGTCAGTTGTGTGCTGGCGCCCCGTGCCAGGCGTCACCAGGGCGCACGGTGCCCGAGGCTCCTCCGGGCACAAGTGCGCCCCGGACGGACGCTCGGCGAGGGGTGCGGGCCAGGGGGCCCCGGTCCCCAGACGCCCCCGCTGGGCGGAATCCGAAGAGCCGGGCCTGACGGGGCAGCCTCACTGCGCGCCCGGGCGCGATCTTCCTGCTGCCTGACCCAGCGAGACGCGTCGTCAGGGCTGAATGTGACCTCCAGACGGAGGCTCGCGGGAGCGGGCGGGCGGGGGAGCGTGGCAGAAGCCCAGGTTCAGAAGGGGCGGGCCAACTTGGCACCCGCTTCCCCCCTCCCTCTCTCCCCATCCGTGGCGGTGGCGGCGTCAGCAGCGGTAAGAACAGATGAGGGTTCAGGAAAACAGAGCTTCTCCACCCCAGCAGACGGGGAGCAAACAGCCCCTTCCGCTGTCATCCCCCTGCGCCAGCGCCACCTGCAGTCTCTGTCCCCCCCCCCCCCCCCCCCCCCCCCGCCCAGCCCGATGCTGCCACGGCCGGCCGGACCCTCCGTGGGACCCCCTGGAGGCCCCGGGACGGCAGGAAGGGGGTTGCGCGCGCCTCCCAGCACCCGCCGGTCTGTGGGTGGGCGGGCCTGGCTCAGGATTCTGGGAGGAAGCTCAGGATCGGAGGAGATGAGATGAGACCTCCGACCACTGAGGATCAGGGGAAGGGCCGGGGTCCCGGAACGGCACTCGGCCGCCCAAGGGCCTCAGGACCACGGCTGCCTCTCCCTTCCCTCTCCCGGACGCCCCTGACAACCAGAGCAGTCCGCCCCCCCTCCCCCCCCCCCATACAAACACCTGCTGGAGGTGTCATGGCTTGAGGTGTCGTGGGCGGCTCCTGGGAGGTTGAAAGTTAACGGGGTTGAACTTTGGAGCCAGATCCAGGTCGTGACCGATTTCTCCAACTCGAGGGTCAATGACCTGCCTGTCCCTTCAGCCCTCAGCCTCTACGTCCTGCCCACGGAAACCCAAGAAACAACAGGCAGCCCTGAAGCCCGTGTGCGCCCAGCCCTCATGCTGGGATCTCAATCATGTCCGGGATCTAGGACGTTCTGCCAAAGCCCCTCGCTCCACACCCTGCAGGGAGGTCCGAGTGAGCCTTTTAAGAATGCCAATCCAGTCGTGTCCCTCCTCTACTTAAAAGTCTCCTGATGGCGACCCAGGCCTCTCAGAATAAAACCCAAAGTCCTCGGTGTGGCGCAAGGCCCCGCAGAGCCAGCCTCGCCCACCGGCTGGCCTGATTCCTACCTGTCCCCTTACTCACTCCAGCCACCGGCACCTGTTATGTCCAGCCCTCGAGTGGGACCCAGGGCATTTGCACTAGCTATTTCCTCGACCTGCACGGCTTTTTCACAGCCCTGCCTCGTCTTCCTCTGCTCCAATGATACCTCCTCAGAGAAGCCTTCCTTGACCGGTCTGTCTAAGCCACTGTCCGAGCCGCCCTGTCATCACGAGACTTTGTTCCCTCCGGGGCACCTCTCTCCCGAAATTAGCTACTTGGCTCCACTGCTCATTGACTGTCCTGTCTCTGCACCTGCAACTGTCGGGCATGTGGGAGGCACTTGGCAAACGAACACAGCTCCAGATACCTGGAGCGTCTGGGTGTGGGGGCCCACCAGATGTCCCACACCACCTCGGCCACCTCTCACGGGCTCCCGGGAAGGAGCTCCTGAGAGGAGGGGACCGAACGTTTATCCCAGCAGCGTGCCCTGGACCCTCGCTAGACGAAGCCCGAGGCAGTGCCCACCTCCTACGCCCAGGGCCGTGCCCACAGGCCTGCGCCCCAAGGCTACATAGTACCGATGTCCCCTGCGGTCTGGATTCCCCGACCCCACTTCTAATTTCTAAGGAAAGAGTTTTGTTCTGAAAAGTCAGGAGGCAGGAACTAGGAAGTGAAATTGACCAAGACAGGAAGTCAAGCCAGGAGGTCTGAGTCACACACTTGGAGCTCCGAAAGAGACGAAGAACAGTGGGTGGCCGCAGGGCTCACTGCAGGAGAGGCGGCTCAGCATCATGGCTGGGGGGGGGGGGGGGGGGGGGGCTGGCGGTGGGGGGCTCGGCCGGGCCGCTGTCTGCTCTTGGCCAAGCTCAGGGGAAGCTTCCCATGCACCTTGCAGGGGCCTGTGATGAACGGTTCTCACGGGAGCAGGGACTCAGCCCCCAGAAAGGCCCCGTCCCTGTCATGTCCCTGCCCCGGCTCCCTCTGGAGGTCCCCACCACAGGCAGCGCTCTCCCCTGAGGGTCTGTGAATCCCCAGCTCACCACCACCGGGAGCTCCGATACCCAAGGCAGGGAGGGTTCTGGAAGTCCTCCTGGTCCCAGGGATGTCACAGCTGTTCCATCTGGAAGCTAGCCCCCCCTTCCAGGAAAGGCACAGGCTCCCCAACCCCAGCCAGCCCCTTCCTACCCTGAGGCTTTCTGTTCCCTCCATGGAGAGCACAGGGTGCCCGCAAGAGGGACACATCCACACCCCTCCTGCCAGCTGCCGTTTCCAAAAGAAACTCCGGTTCGTGAAACAAAATTTTCTGCCCAAAACACTGTCGAAGGAGAGGAAAAAACTCCCAGCAGGCTTCGTCCTGACTCATAGCACTTCCTTCTTTCAGAAACCCCAAGCCCCGGGTGGGTTGGATGTGGACTCAGCCACTCAGCTGGCAACCCTGTCGGGCACCGACTGCATGTCAGAGCTTCCAGAACTCTGGCCAGCCCCGAAATCCCATGAGGAGCCTGGCTAGACAACTTCATACCTGAACTTTGACTTACCTACCTTTTCCTTTCCGCCTATGCTTTTAAGAATAAGCCCTGAGGCCTACGTTAGCCCGTTTCATCACATCCGTGAGAGTCATCGGCAGAATGTCAAATAGCAACCTCTTCCCCTCGCACACGATCCAACAGACACTTCGGATGAAAAGAAATCACCTGGGTGGGACCCCACGTCGCCTTGCCTGCCACTCTGGGAAAATGCCACGTTAGGCGCTCAGCGCCCAGTCTTCCCACAGAGCAGGGCGGAGAGCTCACCCCCGGGGCTCATCACTCAGCCCTCCGGACCTCAGTTTTCCCATGTGCAAAGCAAAAGTCGCGTCTGTGTGCCTGTGCGGGCGTGCACACGTGGACGTTCACACCCGTGCAGAACCCGCCCGGTGGAACAATTCACGCGCAAACAGGCCTCATCGCGACTGTGCCCGCTGCCGCGCGTCTCTCTCTGCGAGGGGTCCCCGGCTTGGACGCGGCTGTGTGCCTCTCCCTCCCGGGGGTGAAGGGAGGGGGGCTGGCAGGGGCCTCACCGCGTCTTCAAGGGGGCCGACGAGGACCAACAGAGGCGTCCGGAGCCTCTGCTCCCTGAGCCCGCCCCCCACCACGAGGTCACGCAGAAACCGGCTTTCTCCTCCTTCCGAACCGCCACGCGCCAGAAGCCTCCGAGTCGGGAGGCAACCGGCCCGAGACGCGGCACCTCCGCAGCGGCCCAAGGGCGTGCTGCTCGCCGGCGTGGGCCCTGGGGTGCCGCGCCGCCCGTCCCCTCCAACGGCCCTCGGCACCGCCACCCCTACGCGTCGACCCTCCTCAGGCACCCACTCGGAGGGGCGGCCCCGTCCCCGCCGGGCCCTCGCTCGCCCCGTCCCCAGAAGCGGCCCCTGTGCGCCAGCCGCCGCGCCACCCTGCGTGTCACCCTGCGTGTCACGGGGCTCGCGGGCCACGCGCGCGGCGGTCCAGGCGGAACACGCACGCCGCCCCTCGTCCGTGCTCCCCGCCGCGGGGCGCTTCGGCGATGGACACGCGTGGGGGGGAGGGGGGGAGGGCCTGCTTTCCCGAGCTCCGCGGCGGGGGGGCTCACGCGTCCCCTCCCCGAACCTCAGACTCTTCATCCGTAAAAACTAATTAAACCAGCCAGTGTGCACAACAGGCACTTTGGAGGTGCAAAGCCATTAGTGGTTTCTCCTTCGCTCTCCGTGAAAGTGGGGGGCGGGGCAAGGATCCAGTCCTGCGGGCAGAGCGGCCCGGGAGTTTCCGAGAGAGTTCCGGGGCCCGCCTCAGCTCCATCCGGCCCGCGGGCCTCGCCCGGGACCCCAGAGCCCCCGGCTGCTCGCTCACCGGGCCTCTCTCCCGTCGCCAGGCGGGCCACTTGAGGCCAGGGAGGGGCTGGCAGCGGGGAGCCAGGCCAGCGCCCACTGCTGGGCTGGAAAGGCGTGACCAGGGGCTTCCCCGCCCCCTCCGCGGCTGGCGCCCCGCCCACCACCGAGGGGCCGGCGTGTGCCACTGCCAGCAGAGCCCCGGGCCTCCCGCACAGCTGGGTCGAGACTCCGAGCCAGGCCAGGCTGACCTTTCCCAGGGGAGCTAGAGCCTCCCGGCCCGGCCCGGCCCGGCCCAGCGCCTGGCCTGCCCCTCCTGCCCAGCATGGCGCTGAGCCTGGGGGCAGGCAGCCAGCTCCCCGGAGCCGCCCGATCCCCGGGGAGGCCGCTTCCTCCACACGCTGGGTCCCTACTGGCTGTGAGCTCCGGGGCAGGCAGCCCCGACTGCACGCACACGAGAAGGGAAGGTGCCCACCTGCCCGCCTAGACCCCTGCAGCTGCCGTGTCCGCTGTCCCACTCCCTCCCCACGCTCTTAGAAAAACGGCCAAACTCTCCTCCACGGCCGCTAAGGCCCGGATCTCAGTGGCCTCTCCACCTCTTCCCTCTCTCCCCGTCACTCTGCGTGTCAACATCTTACTCGACCACGCTGCCTCTGCCCCAGGGCCTTTGCGCATGCTGTTCCTTCGGCCGGGATGCTTTCCCTCCCTCGCTATCTTATTAATAGCAGCCGAGCCCCACGGACTAACTCCTTCACACCTCACACCAGCCCCGTTCCTACTCTGTTACTAGAGTATCTGGGTTCAACTTCCAGCTCCGCCAATTAATAGCTGTGTGGCCTTAGGCCACTCACGGAACCTCTGTGAGCCTCAGTGTCCAAATGTGAATGAAAGAAGTAGTAACAGCACCTGCTTCATAAAACCGGTCGGGATGACGTGACTTTAATACACGTAAAGCCTTTAGCGGCTCTCTGCACCCAGGAATGCTGAGAAGTACTTAACGGTGCCGCTCAATCTCGTCGTGCTCTGGGTGCCAGCCCCAGGGCCCCTATTTCGGGGCACCCTCTCTGGCCCGGTGGAACCTCCTCCAAGCGCCATTCTGCACCTGCTTGGCAGGTCATTTGCCTCCAGCCCACTTCTGAGATGTGCACACAGGGAGCCAGGGCCCCGAGAGGAGCGGGCGCTTGTTCAGGGCCACATCCCGAGGGGGCAGAGCCGGGACTTGAACTCGCAGGAAAGGCTCCGAAGTGTCTGCATCAGACTGCAGCCCTACCACCTCTGAGCGCCTGCTGTATACTAAGACCCGCACATGTATGGTGTGATGCCCCTGGGGGATGGCGTCCTAGCCACGTGGCCACAGCACAAGAGAAACGAGGCCAAGACAGAGATGGGCCAGGCCGAGGGCACACGGCTGAGGGGCCGGCTGACAGGGAACTCGGCCTGCCTACGACATCACCACCCTAAGCTCTTCTGTTTTTTGTCTGCTTGTTTCTTGCCCCAGCAGCACCACACTGGGGGCTGCACTGGCCTGAACAGTGTTCCCTCCGAATTTCATATCCACCTGCTGCCTATAAAGGTGACCTTACTGGTAAAAGACTCTCTACAGAGACGATCAAATTAAGATGAGGTCATCCTGGATGGGGGGGGGGGGGGTCCTTGTAAGAAGAGGGGAATGTGGACAGACACACAGGGAACACGGCCGTGTGAAGACAGAGGCAGAGCCGGAAGAGATGTGCTCACAAGCCAAGGAGCGCCAGGGATCAGGCGGCCCCTGGAGGCTGGAGCAGGCGAGGCACGACTCCTCCCTAGAGCCCTGAAAGGGAGCGCGGCCCTCAACTTTGACCTCTGGCTTCCAGAGCTGCGAGAGGATGCACTTCTGTTGTGTTTAAGTCCCCACGTTTCTATGTTGTCATGGCAGAGCTCCAGGAAACTCACACAGTGGGCGACACTTGAGTTCCCACCATACCGATGAAGGAGCTACGGCACAGAGAGGTTGATGGACTTGCCTGAGGTCACAGAGCCAGAAGGTCTGGTTTCTCTCTAGGCACGGGGCGGGGGGGGTGCCCTCTGCAGCTCAGGCTTTAAGGCCAGGCCGCTGGCAGTCTTCCGGGATGCTCTAGGCAGGCTCGGTGCCCTCAAGGCCCCGGGGGCAGCTGGCTTCTTACTTCCCGGGGCTCCCAGGGGAGGGTCCGGGCTGGCTGATCTCCGGGTACCCCTGCCCTGCGCTGGGTGAGGCACAGGGTCAATGGAAAGGACGGGCAGGAGGATGAGTGTGTGCCATCTGCTTGGGGCGCAGCTGTTTCTTGGGTCCCTTCCTGGGTTTCTGAGGTCCGGACAGGGGCGGGGAGGGGGCTCCACAAGGTTCCTAGCCTCCTGCCGCCCCCCCCCCCCCCGCGCCCCCACCCCTCTCGAAGAGCTGCTGGAGCTGCCGGCACCTGCCTCCCTACCCCGCCCCTTCCCACCGCCGCCGGGAACACACAGCCATTAGCAGCCACCCTGAGCAGTAATTGTCCAGATTGCGGTAATTCACGGCAGACGAGCACGCCGGCGCTCATCGCATTATTACAAATGTCACTGAGCAGGGCCTCGGCGTGCGCGGTCCCCGGGGGGTTCTCGCGCCGCCGTCTCCGTGGGCAGGACCCAGGATGAGCTCACTGCCGCCGTGAGGACCCAACCTTGAGACAGTGGGGCACACTCCCGTCTCGGCTGGTGAGTCATCCCCGCTGACCTCCCTGTCCCCAGATCTGCCCTTTCCAGAGGGAGAGAGGACAGCCGCCCACTTGGCCGACTCCGGTTCCCAGGCAACAGGGAGGGGGCCGGGGCCGGGGCTGCCGTGACAACAGAAGACGCTGCGGGGGGTGAGGGGCCGTGGGAGCGCGGGCTGGCGGTCCAGGCGCGTGCACGTGGAGCCCCTCACTCCCGGCGGGGGCGGGGGGGGGGGGGGGGAGCTGCCTGGGCACAGTCACTGCCAAAGGCAGAGACTCACGAACAATTGCAAACGTTCCCAGCAGCTCTGTTCGCAGTAGCCAAAAGGTAGGAACAACCACGTGACCAGCGGCCGACGGACGAACGAACACATCAACAGGATGCGGTCCGTCCGCACGGCGGGATAGAGCTCCGCCGTAAAAAGGAGCGAGGCCCCCACGCGACGGAGCGGACGGACCTCGGGAACACGACGCCGAATGGGAGGAGCCAGACGCAGAAGCACGTCCTGTAGGACGCCCCTCGTGCGAGAGCCCAGACCAGGCAGATCCACAGCGACGGAAAGGTCGGCGGACGCCAGAGGCTGCGTGTGACAAGCCGTGGGCACGGGGTTTCCGTCTGGGGTGATAAAACGCTCCGAACGAGACGGAGGGGACGACTGCACAAGGCTGCGAATGTCCTTTGTGCCACTCAATCGCACGCTCTCGAACAGTCAAAACAGCGAATTTTACATTCTGCGTATTTTGCCAGAATTAAAAGCGGAGGAGAATAAAAAATAAATCGCGCGGTCTCCGTGAAAGTGAAGCCTCTTGCGCTCAGTGGTGCCGTCCGCACTGGGACCACAGAGCGCACGGAGGACAGACAAAAGCAACAGTGCGGCCCCCCGTGGGGCGAACGGCACCCCTGTGCCCTGAAGCCAGAGACGCCGCCCGGCCCCCGTGCGCCCTGCTCTGACCTGCTGACAAGCTCTCACCTCCCAGGGCAGCGCCTGTCCCGAGTGCCGGGAGTCTGGAAGGTGGGGGGGCCCAGACAGGAGCCAGCGGGGAGGGGCCTGCTCCTGGTAGGGTTCTGAAACTTCAGGGTGGCGCACTCAGGCCCCCTTCCCAGGGTGGGGGGTGGGGGGCAGGGCAGACAGCCCCGTCTCGGCCTCCGTCCCGGCTCGGGCTGCAGGCCACACCGTCCTCAGACTCGCCCGCCCCTGTGTGCCCAGGGCCCTCGCTAGAAAGGCCATCCATTGCTCTGTGGGTCACGTCCTGGAGCTCCGGGCGCCAGAGGCTGCACGTCAGTGGCAAGGCCTTGGTAGGGCCAGGAGGATGAGGGCCGGAGGCCCGGGCCTGCTCCCAGCCCCTCCACACATCAGCTCCGAGACCCTGGCCACCCTGGCCTCGCTCCTTACTCCGTCCTCTGTGAATCGGGATGGGCAGGGGAGCCACCCCTGATCTCGGGGCTGAGATCTAAGCAAGTGAGAACAGGCAGGCACAGGGGGCTCAGGCACCACCCGGCCTCAGCCTTCCTGTCGGTACTGGGCTCGGGCAGGGGAGGAGTGGGCCAGGGACAAGGGGGATCCACAGGATGCAGCCCAACCGTGCAGGGGCCACCCTCAGGACCCTCGATGCCTGCAATCTCTAGTCCCCCACGGTTAACCCGGAAGCCTCTCCTGTGTCACAGGTGGGGAAACTGAGGCACGGAGCTGGGTCACTGAGCCAGGAAGCGAAGGACCCGGCTATTCCGGCTCCACTGAACACACAGCTGGCTTCTAAGGCAGGACGTAAGGTCAGCACCCCAGCACGTGGCCACCAGCCCCCTGTAGCCCCGCCTCCCGGGGGAGAACGCCACCAGTGGAGGGCAGGGGGCTACAGCCTGACCCCGTGACCCCACCGTGGTGGCTGCTGGAAAGCTCTGTGCCTCCCCTCCGCGAGGCCCACGTGTGCTGCCGCCACTCTGTCTACGGGGCCACAGTGCGCTGAGCCCAGAGGCAACAGAAGCCGCCTGCTGACCTCGTACACAGCATGAGCCGCACGGTTTCCGAGCCGCACCTCGACACCGCCAAGGGACCCGCCGCGGAGCCCGGCGACGCAGCCACACGGACCCCTCCTCTGGAGGGCAAAACCGAGACTCCCGGGAAACGGCACGAGTCTGAGGACGCCCCAAAGCGGAGGCTGCCCCTCCGGATGGCACCAGAGGCCCCCGTTCAAGGCCCGGTGGGTCGCCCACTCCCCAGCACGTGAACTTCAGGACCCGGATGCAAACCGAGAGCGGTCAGAGCCGCGGAGGCACTCACCTTTCTTGGCGGTCTCCATCTCCTCCTCCGTCCAGCGAGAACTCTCGTTCATCTCCATCGAAGCTAGAAAGGAAGGCGGGGCGCGTTGGCAGAGGCCCAGGGGGCAATCCCGCTGGGGTTGGGGCGCCGTAAGGAGCCCGTTTGGCAGGCGGAACTCACACTGAGATGGCCCAGGGCCTCTACTGTGAAAGCTGCATCTGCACGCACGAGGTCGGGGAGGGGGCGCCTCCCCCGAGAGCACGGCGACCGCACGAGGGGCACAGGGACCAAGAACGCCAGCTTCGGGTGGGCAGGGACCTCCTCTGAGCTCGGACTTGTTGGGGGCCGGATGGGTCTTTGCCGTGACACCCCTGGTTGACACCCACCAGGTGTCCGTAGTCCCCACTCCAACCATGACAACCAAAGCTGGTTTGGGACACGGCCAATTGCCTCCTGGGGTTTAAAAGGCCCCTGGCCAAGCATGCTGCTCTGCGGGGTGAGTGACACAGTCCCCCCGGTTTCCCCCGTGCAAGGGTGAGGCTTTACAAGGGACTGCGACCCTGGACATCGGGCAGAGTCGGCCAGGCCTCTGCAGTGGCACTGTTTTCGGGTCTCTCCTCCAAGTTCCCCGAGACAGACGCCTGGGTCTTTCCCTGCAAATTGCTTAAGATCTCCTGAAGGGGGCAGACATGAGGGACCAGCTTCATGGACCCAGCGCCTGGAACAGCACCAGGCCAGCCTGGAACTACCAGGCTCGGTAGAGGCCAGCCGACCAGTGGAGGGGAGTTCCAGCAGGAGGGGAATGAGAAGGAGCAGCTCAAGGCAGGAGAGGGGAGACGGCCCCCACCCCCCTCCCTGGGCGGCTTCCCCGCTCCCTGCTACAACAGCCTGCACTCCCTTTCTTCCCAAGGGACCCTCAGAGGGAGGCTGTGAAGTCTGAGCTCAAGGTGTAAGTGCCACTGGAGGGCCCAGGGAGGTGTTTTCCGCCCAGCAATCTAGCCCCACCCAGCATCGGCCGGGGGCCCAGAGGAGCTTCCCAGAAGTTAGGCCGCGGAACCTGCTGCCCCCGGCCTCCAGGCACCAAGGCGTAGTCGCAAAGGCCGGAGTGTGACAGGAGTCACATGAAATTTGTGGCCAACGGGGCTGGTCTGAATTCCAGCTAACTCCATGAATATGGAGGTGACATCCTTTCTCTAAGCTTCGCACAGCCCATCTATGAAATGGGTATGAATTACCTCCCACAGGAAGGAGGGACAGACCCTGGGTGTCAGGTAGGGGGCAACTGTGAGAAATGAAATGTCGCCTCCATCAACTCAACTTCCAGCCTAGGAAGGCACCCTGGTGCCTGGGGCCTGAACCTGGGCACTCAGGGCCCAGGGTGGGGGCTGCCCCAGAGGTGGGAGGGGCGGGCCCCCCAACAGCCAAACACCACTGCGGAGATAAAGGACACACGTTGGCTGCCCCCCTGTGGCTGAATGGGAGAACTACCCGCCGAGCAGGAGAAACTGAGGCCCACGGGGGGAGGGAAGTTGGAACCCGGGTGCCTACCAGGGCTGGGGGCGGGGACAGTCTGCGCCCAGGCCCTTCTGAAAAGGGGTTGCAGCTACGACAACTGCTCCCTGGCGCAAGTGGGGGCCAAGCGCGGCCAGATTTTCCAACTAGAAAACAGAACCTAAAGTGGCGGTCTAGACTTCTACATGAACCCTCCAGGCCCGGGGTCATCGGGGCTGAGGGGCGCTGAGCCCTCCCCAGCCCCACCAGCCGTTGTAGGTTCTTCCCACACCCGGCCCCCACACGGCAAGCGCGTGTGCAGACGAGGGCCCTGGAGCACAGAGAGGGTCAGGAGCTGGCCCCGGGTCACACAGCGAGTTCGGAAGCCAAGGCCGGGCCTCGGAGCCCAGCGTCCTCCCTAGCCTGCAACTCACCCGGCTCGGCGCTCTGCTGTGGGGTGACGGCCTCCTCACTGTTGGCCTCGTTGGCCATGGAGCGGGTGATGCGGCCTTTGCGTCTCCCCTGGCTGTTGGCAGTCTTCCGGCCTTTAGAGGCCACTGCCTCCTTCTCATCGTTGTCCTCCCCAGAGGTGTCGTCCGTCTTCTCCCTGAAGGCCAGAGAGGGAGACAGGGGTAGCCTCGCCTGAGCCGGGAAACCACACGACGGCTGCAGGGGACCTGCTTCCGTCAGCTCGATGGGCGCGGGCTGCCAGGGACCTGTGCGGCTCAGACGCCGGACGGCTCGGGCCGAGGGCCGGCGAGCAACGGGCCGCAAGCCCTCCGCACTCGCCGGACGAGGGGCGTGGGCCGCCGGCTCCCTGCGGCGCCCCTGTATCCACGCGGGCGGAGGTGCGAGCTGGCGGCTGTCACGACCCGACTCCCCAGAGGAGGGGCGTGGGCCAGCAAGTAACCGGGGGGCTCCGCGGGCACGCGCCGCTGTCCGCCTGCCAGACCAGCTCATGTGCCACACAGACGCGCTGCCGTCTGCCTGCAGGCCCGCTGGCTCAGCCGCGTGGGGGGCGGCCAGGTCCCACCCACGAGGCCGCTCGACCCCCCCGAAGCAGAGGTGCCCTCGGCGGGGCTCGAGGCCCGCAGCAGCTCGGCTTGCTCACGGTACCGGGACGGGTCGCTGGGCCTCGCAGAATACCCAAGAGGGAAGGCTCCTGCCGGGCTTCTGCAGGCCGGGCCAGGTGCGGGGGCGTGTGCGGGTGACCTCGGGACCCGGGGCTGGGGCTTTCTCCGAAGCCGCCGCGGGATGCTCAGATTTACACCCCACCTCCCATTCATCTTCCTGAAGGCCCCCCCTGCACGTCTGGGACACAGAGGGCAACGAAGCCAGATGTTCCCCGAAGCCACATGCCTGAGCCCATGCCAGGTACCTGGCACAAAGCCGTGCCCGCCCCCCTTTCTGGAGCGAGTCTCCGGCTGGCTGTGCTCGGCACCCGCCCCTGGCAGGCACGGGAGGCTGTGCCTTGATCTGCAAGAACTCACGCTGACGGCGATAATTCTAAAGGTGAGGGCAGGGCCCGCCTGCATACCTAGTCCTCCCCAGCTCCTCTGATCATCCCCCTTCCCCCGCCTGGCGTCTCAGGAGACTCGGCGGAGGAGGGGGAGAAGATGAGGAGGCCAAGAGCTCCCAAGTCATTGCCTGGATTTATTAGCTCAGGAGTAGAGCTCAAATGAGCTATCAGTCTCAGAGGTCTCCAGAGGGTTGGAGGAGGCAAGGGCGGGCGGGGGGGGGGAGAGCAGGCTTCCGGAAGGGGGGCTGTCAGGTTCAGACGGAGCGGAAAATGCCTCCCTTCCCGGCAGGCAATCCGCAGCTGCCGAATGGCTCGCCTCAGGTGCTTCTACGGAGAGGGCCCCCCCCAACCCCCGTCTCGAGCTGAGTCCAGGCCACCTCCCCGCCACCCAGGGGAGGGGGCCAGGCCACGCGGGGCGACGGGGCGGCCTTACTTGGTCAGCTCCTCCTTGTCGTTCTCCACGTCGGGCTTCTCCTCCTCCTTCTCAGCCTCCTTGTCCTTCTCCTTCTCATCCTTCTCTTCCTGGTTGCTCCGGGGCATTTGCTGCTGCTGCTGCTGCTGCTGCTGCTGCTGCTGCTGCGGGGGCCCCGGGGGAGGCCGGGGGAGGGAGGAAATCGGCAAGGCAGGTGAGCCTTTGCACCTGGGCTGAGTGCGCCCGCAGAGCGGGAACGGGACGCAGTCAGCCGGAGACGCCACAGCCAGGGGCACCGCAGCCCACGGGGTCCAGGGAGGCAGGAGCCCCAGGGCCAGGCGTAGACATCGGAAGCCTGGACGCCTCCAGGACTCCTCCACTCGTGGGCTGTGTGACCCTGGATGAGGACCTTAACCTCTCTGTGCTCTGACTCCTCCCTTGCAAAGCAGGGCTGTTCCGCAGGCCCACCCCGGCCGGGGGCCGGGAGGCCGGAACAAGAGATCCCCGACACGAGTGGGGTCTGGCACGGCTGTTCAAGGGGGGGCCGAAGCCACCACCGGCACGGGGAGGGCTGCCGGTCAGGCTTATTAGGCCAGAGCGGGGCGAGCACCGGAGAACCTGGGGACGCATGCCCGACGAAGCTCGGGCCACCTCGCAGCCCATCGCCACACCCGTAAAATGGGCAGGCGGGGAGGGGAGCCCGGGGCCCGGCCCACGTGCAGGTGCGTGCTGCCGTGTCGAGGGTCCACTGCCTGCCGCAGGCTTGCTCTGCTCGCGTCCAGGGCGAGGCTCTTTCACCTCTTCCCAGGCCTGTTTCCTCTGCTGCCCCCTCGCACCGGGCCGCGGGGCCTGCCCTCAGCAGGACGGGGGAGGAAGTGAGGGCGGCCGGCTCCTTCCCGGGAGGCTGCCCGACTTCCTCCTGCCCTGCTGGGTTTCTTTCAAAGCACCCGCTGCTTCGGGGCGCCCGGGTGGCTCAGTCGGTTAAGCGTCCGACTTCAGCTCAGGTCATGATCTCACGGTTTGTGGGTTCGAGCCCCACGTCAGGCTATGAGCGGCCGGCTCAGAGCCCGGAGGCTGCTTCGGATTCTGTGTCTCCCCTGCTCTCATTCGGTCTCTCTCTCTCTCTCTCTCTCAAAACTAAGGAAACATTACAAAAACTACTTAAAAATTAAAAAAAATGAATAAAGCACACGCTGAGGCCACCCCAAAGCTCTCCCTGCGGGCAACTGCCAGACCGGACCACCTTTCCATCCCAGTGAGCCAAGGGAGACAAAAACAAACCCGTCGAAAAGCCTTTTGGTGTGGGGCAGGGGTACAGTCACCCAAGGAGAGAGAAACCCCAGCAGGTGGAGAAGGCGGGGGCAGGCGGGGTTTCCCTCCGTCCCTCCCTCCCTGCATCTTTCCTCCGCGTCAGGAACACACGGCCCTCCAACGCACGAGGCTGCCTCGGCCTGCGACCCCCTCCCCGGACGGACCCTCTTGCGCGGTTGTTGTTTACGAGGCGGCAGACCACAGCTGGGGGCGTTCTGTGCCACGGGGGCCCAGAGCGCAGAACCCCGGGCTCTCCAAAGCCATGCCAGGGGTCACCCCAGGAACAAGCTGCTCCAAGAACCCCCTCTGCTCTGCAAGAGGAGGCGAGGGGGGCTCAGAGCAGCCTCTCCGCCCCGACCGCATCGCTGCCAGTTCCCGGCGGCTGGCCTCGGTCCCTTCACCAGCCTGTCCCTCACCACCACCAAGACCCCTGAGACACCAAAGCACGCACTTACCACAGCCTGTGAGCCGTGGTCACCTCTCACACCCGAAAGGCAAAGCCTCCTTCAGAGCCGTCCCAGCAGGTGGCGGCAGGAACAGAGAGGTTTTCCGCTTTGTTCTGAGACGGGTGCCCTCTGTGCACTCGCCTGAGGAGGGCAGAGGGGGCGAGCGGGGACCAGGGAGCAGGCTCCGGGGCCAGAGATGGCGTGGCTGATTGGGGAGGGGTGTCCTGTAGGCTTGTCTGACTTCTGCAACCTGGGAACCCGATGCCGGGGGCTGGGCAGGACAGGGGCTTTCCAAACGCAAGTAGCTTGGCATTCCCAACGCCGCCTGCGGCCGCTTCTCTACCCAGACTCCTGCCCGGGCAGCAGCCTCACCCCAAACCTTTTCTTCCGTCCCTCCCAGTGGCCACAAGGGCTCAACTCCGGGCCACCCACCAGGAAGCACCTGTCGTCATCCCCTGGGTCTGGGCTGGTGGGGCCTCAAAGCCCCGTGAGATCTCATCCCTGGGCTGCAAAGCAGGCCACCGTCCAGCCCAGCATGGCCAGGAGGTGCGGCTCCCCACCCATAGAGGCCCAGCCCTGCACCCCTGCGTCCTGATTAACATAGGGCTGAGGCCCGGCGGGGGGGGGGGGGGGGGGGGGGGGAGGGGGGTTCTGCACCTGTGCCCGCACTGAGCTAAGCGCTTTCCTGCCCGCACCCCACCCCCTGCCTCAGAGCCCTGGAGAAGCCCCACTGGGAAGATGCCAGCATTTCCCAAGGGCTTACTGCCCAACACGGAGCTCTATACCCCCTGCTCACCAGCTCCCGGCCCTCCCGAGTCCCGGTGGCGGCCAAGATGAAAACAGACACGAGGGGTGACCCAGGGTTCTGTCCCTGGCCCCACACCAAGCACCTCGTAGGCACCAACCCGCCTGATGCCCCGAACCAACCTCTGACAGAAAGAGCGGCGACCACCATTCCCCTCCCGCACAGCAGGAAACTAGGTGCAGAGGCAAAGCCTCACGGGCTCCGAGGGAGGAAAGCGGATGGTCCAGGGGCAGCAGGCACAGTCCCGCCGTCCCCAAAGCCCTGCTCAGAGTCTCCCCCTACTCCACCCTCCGACCAGAATCGGGGGCCTCGGTTGGGGGTGGGGCGGTCTTTGGGCACCCCTGCCCCTTGCCGCCTGGCCCAGCCCGTCCCCCATCAAGACTCCTCGAGCCCCCACCTGAGCCTGGGCCGCCCCCACCCCTGAACGATCATCCGCATCGCAGCAGGAATCCCCAGAATGGCCCAAAGTGCCATGTGCCGGGCACTGCACCACGGACCTCGACCGTCTCCTTTACCGGCCCCTTGCCTCTCCCGCTTTACAGAAGAGGAAACTGAGGCACAGGGTGGCCGAGCGACAAACCTGGTCAACAGCAGTGCCAGGATTCCAACCGAGGCCCGACTTAACCCTGGCCGTGCCCAGCCCCCCTCCAGCCGCCCCCACCCCCCCTGGCGTGCCGCCCACCCCTCTGCAGGCTCCCGCGCCCGTGCCCCTTGCGGGGAGGCTCGAAGTCCCAACAGACACTGCAGCCCGGCCATTACTCCCACCACTTCCCACCTAGGTCTGCAGTCCCAACGCCAGCCACACCCGGACGGTTTATCAAGCCCCGAGGACAGGGGTGAGGGACGAGGGGGCGTGTGGCTACACCCACTAGTTCAGCACCTTCGAGGCTGCTCTGGAGTCACGGCATGCAGCCCCCCGTGGGCTCCCGGCGTCTCGTGACCCGACTGCCGTCTCCCTTGGGAGCGGAGCCCTGGTCCTGGCCTCAAACGTGTTTCCCAGTGGGAGAGACCCATCAGCACAATAACGACCATCTGCCTGACCTCCTGTTGCACCGAGGTCAACGGCTGATTTAGGGGTGCTCCATTCACTCCAGATCTATGCGGCAAGACGGGGGCCCCAACTCACAGCACCGCCCCCCTCACCACAGCCAGCTCAGTCTCTCAAAATCTGGAAGCCTCTGACGGTCTAGGGCAGCCACCATAAGGACCGCTAACACAGTGAGGATTAACACCTTCCAGGGCCCTGCTTCCCAAGGATCTCACTGTCTGATGGCCGCACACACACGCCCCCTAGGGCGCTCTGGGGAGTCCCGAACCCCAAGACACGCCTGCACCAATGGTATCAGAATCTTGGGGTGAGACCCAGGCCTCGGCGTATTTAAATTCCCAGGTCATCCCAATGGGCATCCAGGCTTGAGAACTGGCGTTTTAGACAAGGAGGCAGCACACTCTTTCCGTACAGCCACAGGTCCACTGGCTTCTGTCACAACTGCTCATACCAACACGGTTTGGGACTTGAGAGCAGCCAAGACGTAGACAAGTGGGCACGGTTACGTGCCAATAAAACTTGATTTACAAAATAGGCAGTGGGCCAGATCTGGCCTGAGGGGGCCATAATTTGCCCAGCCCTGCTCCCAGACCAGTGCTGCTCAATCTAGACCCGCACCCAAATCAGCTGGGCGTGGTGAGAAAATGCAGATTCCGTGGGTCTGGGGTGGGCCCGGGCCTGTGCACTTCGAGGCGTCTTCCTGGGGAGGCTGACGCTGCTGGTTCCTGGGTCACGCCGAGGAGCGAGGCTCTCGAGGATCCTTGTTTCACAAAACGCACCCAGGACCTTTGCCTCTGGCAGCCGGTGACGCCTGTGGACCTGGAAGCCAGACTTCACCATCTCGAGCGACTCTGGAGCTCCTGACGAGGGCCTACCGTTGCGCCTGAGACGCGTCCGCAGTCAGGCTCACGACGGGCTTCGTGCCCAGCGCTGGGTCGGGAGCAGCCGCCGCCCCCCCCCCCCCCCCCCCCCCCACAGCACAGCTTTGCGGAAACCCTGACCGGATCTACGGTTAGCCGGGGTCATCGGTTCAAGTGCCCGAGGGACCCCTGCTTCCGGAGGGCAGGACAGGCAAGCTGAGCCCGCGCTGTGCCAAGGCCCCAGGCCAGGGCCGCACAGAAAACGGCACACAACACCGACAATTCCTGACCGTGCACGGCAAATGTGGGACCAAGCCTTCTTCTCCCAGTCTCGAACCTGGTATAGTTAACCGAATCCCCCCGGCGACGCTGCCAACACCTCTGTTTTAGAGATGAGAACACGAGGACGCAGGAAGTCAAGGAGCTCGCCCAAGGTCACGCGGCATTTCCCAGCGGGATCCCAGGGGCGGGTGTGCTCAGGCTCCCCCCTTTCAAGCCAGACTGTGCCCCCACAGCCCACGCCCCACCAGGGGGACTCCACACCACCAGAACCGCGGGCCCCAGCCTTCCGGAGCTGGCGCCTCAGGTGACAGACAGGGAACGCCCGCCAGGGCGGCCGGCGGCTCAGTGCTGAGAAAACCTGAAAAGGCTCAGCAGGCCGCAGACGTGGTGGCAGATCTTCCTGGTCCACGGGGACGAGGGAGGAGGCCTGTGAGCTGGGTCCCTGAAGGCTTTAGGTTGACAAGGACGAGAGGGGACACCGCAGGGAGGGGGCCTGCGTGGGCAAAGGCACGGCGCCGTGAAAACGCCCCCACCGTGCTCACCAAGTGACACACGGCACCTGGCGGCAGGGCCGGGCCGGCTTCGACACCCACACGCAGGCAGGCGGGTGGCGCCCTGGTGGCAGTGGGGGAGGGGCGGGCAGGGAAGGCCGTGTTCCGCCTGGTGCTGAGCGCAGCGCGGTGGCCGATCGAGGGAGGCACGGCAGTCGGTTCCCGCCGATCCTGCCTAGCGGGAAGTGCCGACAATCCAGGTAGGCGCGGACGCATTCGATCCTCGGAGGATAGGTCCCCAAAAATGTGCCGGGACAGCTTCCCGAGACCCCACACCCAGCGACACCAGAGGCAGCACGGTCTCATCCACTCATTCTACGGACGTGTCACCGGGCGCCTCCGGAGAGCGAACCCAGAGAGGGGCTCTGCCCTCGTGACACCTGCCACCTCTGGGCAGCAGGGAAGGGGGTCCCCGAGGCCGAGGCTGGGGGACAGCTGCGGTCGGGGTCGGGCGTCGGGAGGCGAGACACAATGCAGGTTTCTGGTCCCAGCAGCAACCCCCCCACCCCCCGCCTCCCCGCCGACACTCGGCCCCCTACCCTCCTCATCCAGCCCGTCCGTTTGTCCCTCCTGGGAAACGCAGGTGGGGTTAGTCCGTGCGGGGCGTCTCCACACGGACAGAGGCGTGCGGGAGCTGGCTCGGACCAGCTCGCGAGAACAGACCTCAACTTGCAGGGTTTTTGCAGGTGAGCTGCTGTTACACACAGCCGTTATTAAAAGCTGAAATACGTGACCTTACGGTTAAAGAAATCATAACAAAAACAAAGGTAACAAGTACTCCGAGTGCCTCGCTTCCCAATCATTCAGCTACGTTTGTCTGTCATCTGTGCTCTTGAGGACATTGCCGTCCACCGCAGCCACACAGCGGAAGTGGAGCGGGATACGGCGCTGTGTGTGTCCCTCCTGCTCCCACCTCCCGTGACGTCACGCTGGTAGCTGAGATCGGGGCACGGCAGGAGGGTCTTAACCACAGCCACCGACACGTGCTGCAGATCGGGGCCTCGCCCCCCCAGAAGGCGGGTTGCTAAACACACACCAGCATCCCCTGCAGACACACGTGCCAGCAAAGCCTGAGTTTCACACACGCACCCGTGACATCTCTTCTTGTTCTGCCTGCAGGGGAGGCTTTGGCGGCCAAAGCTCCGTTTTAAGCCGCCGGTCAGAGCCTGTCCCGCCACCGGGAATAAAATCAGCGGTCTGACACAGCAGAAGGCCTCGTGATCTAGCCCCTGCCCACCCCTACCCGCCTCACCCACTTCCCTCGGGGTTGCTCCCCCTTGCCTCCTGGAAGACGCCACATTTATTCCCACCTCAGGGCCTTTGCACTCGCCGTGCCTGCTGCCCGGGAGTCTCCCTCCAACTCTGCCTGGCCGGTTCCTTCTCATCACTCAGGTCTGAGCCCAAATGACACTTCTTCAGCCAGGCCCTCGAGGTCTGCTCCCTAAAAGCTGCCCTCCCCCGTGTCACTTGCCTCCTGACTCTGGCTCACGTTTTGCGGCCCTTCCCACCACCTCACACGATCACGCTAATTCACTGTGCACCATCCGCCTCCCACATGGGCGTGTCAGCTCTGGGGACCTGGTCTGTCTTGTTCGCTGTGGAATCAGCTAGAACGGTGACTGTGTGAAGACACGACGACAAGGTCTCCAACACGGCCACCATCCACCCAGGACGCTCCTCGAGCGGTCAGGCCCACCACGGCCCCCCTGCCGTGGCCCACGCAGGCACCGACCCGCACAAATGCTGCTCTTCTGGTAACTATGTTCTGGCTCTTGGCAGCCCAGCTTGAGACGCCCGGATGTGGGGTGCGTCGGTCCCCAGCCTCTCACCCCCTGGAGTCCAAATGATCCGCGCTCACATCTTCTGGACGGGCTCCTGCCCTCCGTGTCCTTCTATGCCTTTGATGTGGTCTGCCTCGGACGGGGCTGGCAGGGAGCCAGGTCTCCCCTGCCACCACATGACGGCCGGTGAGAAGGCCATGCCTGTGCTCTCCCGAAATGAGCCAGCTTGCTGGCTCCCTGGGGTACGGGCTCTCCTGAGAACGGCGGCTCCTGGAATGTGTCCGGGGACTGTGGGCCTGGAGGGGCCTCCCCAATGGCCTCCCCCATCTCGGGCAGGAATCAGGGACATCTGCTCCCTGGAGCCCTAGATCCGGACACGGTCTGGCCCCCAGCAGGGTGGAAGCATACCTCCCGCGGGCCTGGGCCGTCCAGGAAAGCCAGACAGACCCCCCAGGCCGGAGGCCCATCTGGGCTCCGGGCAGCAGTCTGGCACACTCACGCTTACCCCGTGGCCCGGGAGAAACGCGGCCCAACCTGGAGGCGATGTGGCCATATCTGGCCTGCCACATGTCCCTGCCAGACCTCACTAGAGCGGGGACGGCGGTCAACGATTTCATCAGCCCAAGGCGGGGGGGGGGGGGGGGGAGACATAACCAGGCCCTGGGAACCAGCACGGGCTGAACAGCAGCTGCCCCTCCCCATGTGGACCACACTTGGCTGGGCCTGCCTGGGAACAGCCTTCCGGGTCACACTGTCCTCTGTGAGAGCTGCCCAGGCAAAGGAGCCTCAGGAGTGTCCCAGCAACCCGAACAAGGTCACGTGCTCCCTGACAAGGAGCTGGGAGAGGAGGCTCGGGGGGAGGAAGGTGAGAGATGGGAGACAGAGGGATATGGGTGTGGGGGCAGAGGGGGAGGGAGACAAACACAGAGGGAAACGGACACACAGAGACTCACACGTAGGGAAAAGAATCAGGGAAACAGGACACAGAGGCAGAAAAGGCGGTAAGAGACGGAGATCAACCCAGAAAACACAGGAGCCTGGGCTGAGCACCCGGTCGGAGGTGGAGCTGGACTGAGCCACAGAGAGGAGCCACGAGGGCAAGGATGTGCAGGCCGGGGAGCAGGAGAGGAGGTGGGGCCCCCAGCACATCCCCTCTCAGACGCCCCGGGGACAGGCCAGGAGGCTGGGCCTCAGCGGCCCAGGGGAGCACTCACCCTCGGGGACACGCCCCTCCGTAGCACGGGCCCCCCCATCACCTGGAGGGCCACAGGGGCCCCTGGGTCAGGGCTGCGGCAGGCCGGGCCTCACACTCCCGGCTCCCCGACGCTGGAGCCGACTACTGACCACAGCATTCCTGGACTCTGGTTCTGCAATTAGCTGGCAGAATGTGGCCCCTCCGTCCATGAATCACGAACCATAAACCACCGCACCGTCACCCGCCTTGGCCGGTGACTCAGCTCGCAGAGAGGATGCTGTTTCTTCGGCCCAGCCTACAGCCCGCCCGCCACTCACGGCGAGGTCCCAGGGGCCTGGGGCCAGCACCTGGGGGCTCAGCTCTCACCTGCCAAAGCTCAGGCGCGAGGGGACCAGTGGGGGTGGGCGTGAGGGGCCGCTGGGCCCGCCTCTCCCTCTGTCAGAATATGGAGAAGCTTCTGGAAGGTGGATGGCACCCTCTGTTAAATGCAAACGTGATCCTGATATGCTCCACGTGGCCAGCACACATCCCTTGCCTCCAGGGCCGAGCACCGGGGCCCCCGTGCGCCTCGCCTCTCTCAGGACGACGCACTGACGGGCGACGCTTTCCATCAAAGAGTTGTACGTTCTACTTTTGTAACCATCCAAGCTTTCAAAACACAACCATCAAAACGATGAACAAACAGCTTGGCTCAGGGCGTGTAATGAGGGTGTGACAGGGCGGGGAGTCACCTGGGTGGATGCAGTGACATCTCGCTCTACGCGCTGCGGTTACGCATTTGAGAAGGTCACGGCCGCCGTGAGATGTCGTTTGCAAATAGGAAAAGACGCAGGATTTGTCCGTCGCATGGACCGGCCAGGTCCCCTTCCCCAGAAGGGGCCTGCTGCCCCCGCTCAGCTGTCCATGGCCCGGGGACCAAGACCTGGCCCTGTCAGCCCACCTCAGAACACCCGGGAAAGGCCATTTCAACTCAACTCACCCACGGCGTCCCATCGCCTCTCCCCCAGCCCCTCTCCTCATGGTCAATCTACGCTGCTGGTGAGCCCGTGCCGCGCCTCAGTTTCCCCTTCTGCCACGCTGCTCCCTCCCCACCCCCTCCGGGGGGGCCCTCCCCAGTCAACGTCCCCCCCACCCAGGCTGAAGCTCCGAGTGGCCCCAGACCGGCAGCCAGCGTTGCCGGGTCCGTGGCAGAGACGCAGGCTCCCCGGCCCCGCGGAGGAGACCCTCGGCTGGACGCCAGCTCCGTCTCGGGTTCGTGACTCAGCCCGGGACCCCCGCAGGGGCCCGCTGAGGGGACAGCCTGGCGCGGAGTGAACGTGACTACTGCAGTCAGTTTGGAGCAGAGGGCGGTGTCCACTGCGTTCTGGGGAGAATAACTTCCTGCCGTCAGCGCCGCAGACTCGAGCTCTCGTCCCCAGATGCCGGGATTTGCGCCGGGAACCCATTTCAGTCCCACCGACGCAGGAACGGCAAGGAGGGGGGCTCCGGCAAAGACATCAGGAGCATCCCCCCGTCTCTGGGCCCGGGCTGTGCGCCAGCCAACTCGGGAAAGGCACCGGCCACCAGGCCTGGAGAAGGACCGCCAAGCCCGCTCGCCGACACCCTGAAGCACCGCCTCGCGCCCACCTCACGGCCTTTCATCGGCACCGTCCGCGAGCTGTCAAGACAGCCATGCCCGGCGGACGCCTTCCCTCCAGCTTCCTGAAAGATCACAGTCTGCTATTGCTCTGAAAGCAAAGCTTTTAGCCCCGGCATGCAGTAGGCACTCAATAGATGCCCTTGGACGAACATAATATTGTGCATCTGACACCAGGTGGGGAGGGCCCACCACGGGGCATCTGTTGGGCTGGAAAGCTGAGAGGCCCCTCGTGGCCACCCTTAGCCACCGCGTGGCCCCCAGCCGTGGAAGCCACAGATAGGCGCCACGGCCTCTGCGGTCACTGGTCACCCAGAAGAGGGAGGGGACGCGTGGGGGTCTGGGGGTGCTAAGGCAGACTGCAAAAGGGTAAGAGAGGGAGAGACAGACCAGGGAGAAAACAGCCCTCTAGGTCTCCCAGAGACACTCGCAGTCCAGGGAGCAGAGGAGAGTCGAGAGAGACGGGAAGAGCTTCCAGGAGCAGCTGCCCCACGAGTGGAGAGGGAGACCCAGGCGGGCTCGGTGGGGGGGGAGAGGGGCGGTCCACCTGCTGCCCGGACCCAGCACAGCCTACACGCACAGCCCCCACGGGCGATGCGGTCGGTGAGGCGCGGCTTCCACGGACCCAGCCACACGGCCACAACGTGGCAGATGGGACCCCTCGGGCTCCCGTGGCTGACGGTGCCAGGTCTGACCTCCTCACCTGTAAACCGGGGATCATCGAGTACCCCCCCCCCACCCCCCGTAAGTCCCGGAGTTAAAACACGTCCCGCCCTCCGCACAGACCCCGGCCTCTCCGTCATCAGCCCCGTGCGGTCAGCCGCCGCGCTGGCCCATCACGCCACAAGGCCGGTCGGTGCCTGCGGATTCTGACAGGGCTCCCGTGTCTCGCCAACTCCCCCGGCCTCTCCCTGACAAGGCTGAGACCACCTAAGTCTCCGTCCGAAACTGAAGGGACCCGGCAAGGTGGGGCAGGCCTGACTCGCTCCCCTCAAGAAATAAGTACACCCCCGATGGCTCGGGCCCCATCCGCCTGAGGAAGAAGCCGGGACAGGGGAGGCACCACCTCCTGGCCGCCGTGGCCCCGTCCCAGAGGCGTCTACGTTTCATCTGCTGGAAGGACCTGATGTCTGTCCTCCTGTGGCTGCCCAGGGAGGCGAGGGGGGCCGTCTCCGAGGCGGACAGGAGGGTTGGGAGACAGAAGTGTGGGCAAAGGGAAGGGGCTGCAGGGTGGGACCCGTGGCCCAGGGGCGGGCTGCATGCCGCTCAGACACAAGGATGGGGCGGCAGGGGGTCATCTGGGCGCCTTCTGCTCCCCAGCCCGCGGTTGGTCACCCTGCACGATCAGCCTCCGGCAGCCCCTCTTCCCTCCCGTCCGTTCCCTTCGTCCCACCATCAGCCCACGGAGGCCACCGCCGCCTGCACCCGTCCCACGCAGACGTGCCCTCGCCTACTCCAGGCCGGGCTGCGGGGACCCCGCCTCCCCAGTGGCAGATTTATCGGCAGGATCACGGGTCTTATAAAACCGGGGAGAAACAGGGGGGCCCGGGCCCCACCAGTAACTGCATCTCAGATTAACGAGAGGGGCCGAGGGAACCGCGTCTGCCATTTATGTCACTGTCACAGGGCAAAGAAAAGACTTACGGCCCCAAAGCCAACGCTTGGGTTTGACCCATTTATTCCATATTTATGAACAGGGCCGGTGTGCCTGGCACAGAAGTCCTTCCAGGATCGGCATATAAATCTCTGTCCCCGGGAGGGCCCGGGCCACACTGGCACCCTAGCAGCCCCAGTGACCAGAGGGAGGGGCGAGCCACCAAGACGCGTCCCATCTCCCAGGAGACAGGGGCCTCCTGTCCTGCTTCCTTCCGCCCATTTGCAAGAGGCAGAGCGCAGAGGCATCCTTCCTCCATCCTGGGAGCCCCAGCCCGAGGCATCAGCTTGAGCAGAAGCCAAACCTCACCACAGAAGTGGCGCAGACGCTACGGCTGTTCCAAGACAACACAGACAAAAAGAGGAAACAGACGTTTCTCCTCTGCTGGAAAACACTCCCGGGCTCCCCAGGGCCCCGGGCTTGCCTGGTCTGGCCTGTCCCAAGTCACACAGTCCCTTACGACGCGGCCTGACCATTCTCGAATCCAGAGGTCTGACGCTCGAGGCTGAGGGCAGATTGAGAGCAAATACGATTAAGAGGGTGCTTATCGTGATGGGCACCGAGTGACGTATGAAAGAGCTGAATCGCTGTATCGCACACCTGAAACTAACCCAACGCCGCACACTATCCACTCTGGTGCTACAATTAAAAACTTAATTTCAAAAAAAGAGCAAATGTGAGTTGCCTGGCCTACACAGTGTTTTGTTGTTGTTTTCCAGTTTACTTGTTTGAGAGAGAGAACACGCACAGCATGAACAGGGAAGGGGCGGGGGGGGGGGGGAGAGAGAGAGAGAGAGAGAGAGAGAGAGAGAGAGAGAGAGAGAGAGAGAATCCCAAGCAGGCCCCTCACTGTCAGCACAAAGCCCGACCTGAGGCTCAATCCCACGAACCCTGGGATCATGACCTGAGCCGAAATCAAGAGTCAGGCACTCAACTGACTAAGCCACCCAGGCACCCCTTGGTGTTGTTTCTCATGCACCCTGAGATTTAAAAATCAGGCAATTTCACATAAATCCCGATTTTCAGCTTATCGTCAAAAATCGGCTCTTGGCAATACGAGGCCATCTGGCCAAAGGTCAGCTGGAACGGACACGCGTGAGCTCTGTAAGTCGGCCACGGGCCTCAGCACTCCCTGTCGCCTCTTACGGACGCTGAGGTCAGGTGTGAGCCACCAATCACCATCAGGTTTACGCTCCTGTTTTCCATAGAGAAGAGAAACGTCTCTGCTCACTCAGCAAACATGAGGAGATACAGGGTCCCGTGACCTTTCCCCAATCCTTCATTCATTTAAGACCCTGGAAGGTGCTGCTGGGGCGCCTGGGTGGCTCAGTCGCTTTAGCATCCAGCTTTGGCCCAGGTCACGATCTCATGGTTCGTGAGTTCGAGCCTCGCGTCAGGCTCCAAGCTGACAGTGCAGAACCTGCTTGGGCTTCTCTCTCTCTTCTTCTCTCTGCCCCTCCCCCACTCTCTCGCTCTCAAAATAAATAAACTGTAAAATAAAATAAAATAGACCCGGGAAGGTGCAAAGACTCTGAGGGCGCGGTGCTCACTCATACCCCTGTGCCTTTCACCTGCTGCTCTCTCTGCCCAGGACACCCTCACCTCTGTCCCTGTTCAGCCGAGGGGCCGCTCCTTACCCTCACTTTCGAGGGCCTCTGCTGTATGGGAGCTCACAGGCACAGGGCCAGCACGTGGCGTCAGAACCACGTACGTGCGCTGGTCCCTACAACGGCAAGGAGGTCCCGGTGCCCAGCACGAACACCACAAAGTCAAAGGCATGGCAGCCAGGACCAGAGATGCGGGACACAGGCACCCCCAGCCCTCTAGGGCTTGTCCGGGGATACCCCCTCCCTAAATAACCCTTCCTCGGAGTCAGAACCCTCTCTCCTCTAGGGCCCCCCGCCGCGCCACCAGGAAGGGTTTCATGAGCCCACCCACGGTGCCCCCACCAAGGCAGCGGCACGAGCGAGGGCACGTGCACCTACATCAGGTGCTCAGCAGACACCCCAAAGCAGGACTTACTTGTTTTAATCTTTTTAACGTTTATTTATGAGAACGAGAGAGAGAGAGAGAGAGAGAGAGAGAGAGAGACAGCATGAGTGGCTGAGGGGCGGAGAGAGAGGGAGACACAGAATCCGAAGCAGGCTCCAAGCTCCGAGCCGTCAGCACAGAGCCCGATGCCGGGCTCGAACCCACGAACCGTGAGATCATGACCTGAGCCGAAGTTGGACGCTTAACCGCCTGAGCCGTCCAGGTGCCCCGAAGTAGGACTTATTTTTAAATAAAAAACCTTAATTAATTAATTTTTACATAAACCTACAGGCCTCTATTTTGCCCCAGTCTTCACCACTGTGCCCCTCCTGCCTCAGCACATTCGTGCCCCCTGCCTGGAATTTATGTGAGTTTGAGCCTCTCGGTCTAGAAAATTCCCAACGGCACTTCAGTTTCTCTTTGCAGTGAAACGGCTCCAGGCCAGCAAGCCTTGGTTTTCCGCATCTGTTAGATGGGCAAGCCGGCCGGGCAGCTGTGGCCACACAACACTGAAGGCAAAGTCCGTCCGCGGACCAAACGTCGCCACCCTTCAACGACCCAGCCGGTGAGAACCAAAGCTCGGGCCCGAGTGTGGCGGGGGGGAGGGGGGAGGGGGCACTTAGTCTAACAAACTCGCTCCCCAGATCCCGTGTGGCTTGGCCAACAGGAAAGTGGGTCCGTGCCGCCGAAGCATACTTCCCAGAAGGCAAGAGAGGAGGAGAGGGACGTGGGCTGGGAACCCGTCCGGGGGACCTGACCGCAAAGTGGGGGTGTCGCAGAGGGCACCAGGCCCCCACTGCCGATGGCTGAGCGCGATGACTCACGACCCTGTCCTGGGCGGCCCGGGGAAGGGAAGACACCGCGTCAGGGAGCACCCGCTAGAGAGAGAGCTTCCGGACCCTCTCGTCCCAGCCCCCACTACTCCCGGGTGCCCCAGGCCAGAGGCCCCAGGGAGGCGACGGCTCCGCCTGCTCCCAGCTGCACCCAACGGCCACACCCCCGAAGGCCTCCGCACGCACGTCCGGCCTGGAGCCCTCCTAGGGCAGCGCCAGCCGACCTCCTCCGGGAGCCACGTGCTCCCAGCACCTGCCCTCGGCCGGCTGTCGACGGCCCAGCAGGGAAACAAATCCATGCCGTCCCTCCGTTTCCCACACGATCACCTCGGAGCCCCCTTTCATACGTGTCCTACTGACCCCCACCGTCTTTACCATTATTTGCTGAACACGCCTTCAAACCGACTCCTCGTCTCTCTAACTCAGAGGTATTTTCCGTACCGGACCGGGCGGTACGGATCGTAGGCCTTGCGGTTTCTGTCGTGACTGCTCCCCTCTGCTGCTGCTAACAGGCGAGCTGCCACGGTAACAGGGAAATGGGCGGACGTGGCTGTGTGTCGATAAAACTTTACTCGCAGAGAGAAGTGGTGGGCCGGACTTAGCCTGCAAGCCATAGCTTGCCGAACCGTGCTTTAAGGTAAGTGATCCTTCGGTCTCCTCCCGAGCAGTCACGTCTGACAGACTGGCTGCCTTTTGCTTTCACATACGCAGAACGGTAAACACAAAAGAACTATGATCGGTTTTTAAACGTGCTGTGTGTGAACCAGCCCGAGTCACCCGGAGAACCCCGTCCTTGCTCTAGGGATGTGGCCCTTTTCACCACGGGGATCACGATTCACCAAGCCAGGAGTTCTAGAATTTTCCAGGCTAAGAAAGGGAAGCGGTCTTTCTCCTGGCCCTCCTCTCTGCCGCTGGGGCGGGCCGAACACCCCAGACAGGGTCTCCCAGCCGCCCCCGAGGGGGGCCCGAGCCCGCCGCACCGACGGTCACACGTGCGCCCCCCCCCCGCGCCCCCCGCCAACGACCGCAGGGCACGTGGGGAACCAGCCCCCAGAGCCAACCCCTCCCGCCTCTCACCTGGCTCTTGCCGCGGCGCCGGTAGCTCCTCCTCACCAGGCTCTTGTAGTTCTCGTTCTTCTTGGTCAAGTAGTAATAGAGGACACACTCGGCCACGGTCTGTGGGACACAGAGGGAACACCGCGTACAGCGCGAGCGGTCAGAGCAGGCGGCCAGGAGCCAGAGGCCTGGGTTCAAATCCTGCCTCTTCCACATCCGGCCGCTCACCTCACCTTCTCGGCAGCGTGAACGGGATGCTGAGCGCATGTCTGAGAGCGGCCGCGAGGACAGAGCCCTCAGGACGGCGCCCGGCACACGGTACACACCGTGGGCGTGTTACCCGTCCTGCCGACCGCCGCCGTCGAGGACGGGGACAACAAGGGGTCGCCTGCCTCCCCAGGCCCTCCGACTCCCAGCTGCATAAACTCAAAGTGTGCCCAGGTCGGGCCTGGGTCTCCCATCTCTCAGCCCAGCTCCTTCTTCCCCAACCCCCGGGGCCCCGAGTGCCCTGTGCTGAGCCTCGTGACCCAGCCAGACTGTAAGGTCCCCACGCGACCCTCCGCCTCTTGGGACGTTTATGAGTGTCTCTGCCTTGGTCTTTTCCACACCACTCTGGGTCTGAACCCTGGTGCCACCTGCTGATTAAGCGACTGGCCCGCCCCGAACTCCACCACCTCTTGCCCAAATGGGACCCGTAAGACGACGGGTCCTCAAAGCAAACAGAATCAGCACGGCCGTGCCTGCCACCTGTGACCACAGGCCAGCTCCAGGTGACAGCTGGCTGACGCTGGCAGCCGTGATGGACAGGACGTCAGATGTCGCCGTGGTGCTCAGAGCGGAGCCAAGACTGGGAGCCTCTGGAGGCCGTTCCGTGAGGTGAGGGCCGCTGGGTGCCGAGGCAGGCTGGGCCTCAAGCCCCGGGGCCTCTGCCCCCTCCCAGAATACACGTGGGCAGAGGCTACTGCCCTGGTAAAGCTGGCCCCCCAAACGGGGGCCCGCGCGAGCGTGGAGAAAACCAATGAATCATCAGATGCCAGTATTTGCAAGTCGGGCGACGGGGGTGCCCGACGTGCCCTTGAACGGTTCAGGGGCGCGCCTTCCGCGCCAGACAACAGGGAGCCGGCCCTAAGCAGCAGCTGCCCCCGCAGACGGGCACAGGCTGGCCGGCCCACCGAGCCCCCGGCCGGCCATCGGCCTCGCTCAGAACACGCCTCTCCCCAAAGGCACGGAGCACAGTTGGCAATCCCCGCTTCAGACCCTTCTGGAAGCTCTACTGAAGTCCCGTCCTGAGCTGCCTCTCAACCAAAATACACCCTAAGGTCTACTCTCCAGTGTAGAGACTCTGATTCCCCGGTTCCCAAGCAATTCTGTTCAGTGACCGGCTTCTGAAACCCTCACCTCCATCCCCGAGGAGCCCTGACCTAGAGCCCCCCGGACTGTCCACACCCCCAGCACAGAGCCGTCACGAACTCAGAGGAAGGCTGTTTACAGGGCTTGCTTCCCTGCGCGCGTTTTTCAGGCACAGAGAGATTTCATCTCCCCGCGTTGCCTCGTCTGCCTCCTCCTATGGCTATCAGCTCATTAAGGGCAGACACTGGGAACAACTGTTCAACTTTAAAATAGCTGCGTGGCTCCTGCCCAGACGGCCCTCCCTCGACTGAAAAGCATGAGGCCTCCAGCAGCTGGGCATGTTGTAGGGCTGGGCGTGGGCAGGTGCCCCCGCCTCTGAAGAACCTGATTCAAGGGAGTGCAGCGTAAAACCCCCCGGGGACAGCAGCCCAGAAGTGAGCCTTGCTGGACGCCCTTCCCGCTCCGCCCGACGGCACAGGGTCTCATCCAGACCCCGCCCAGCTTCTCCGGGCTCTGCCCAGCCCAGCGAAGGGTGCAGAGTGGCAGCCGGGAGTGAAGAGGGGCCCTGCCTTGGGCTGGCTTTGGGGGCGAGCTCGGGTTTGAGCAGCAGCTCTACAGAATGTTCGTCCCGGCGGGATGAGGACTTACTGGCCACACGCCTGGCTGGCATCCGGGGTGTCGGAAAGCACAGAGTGGCCCTCGGAGGGCCCAACCCCCTGGAAGAGCGCCACCCTTGCCTATAAAGCCGTAACTGGAGCGCCAGGCACAGCATGGCTTCCAGAACCTGTGCCCAATCCGCAGGGACGCTCGCTGCCACGTCCGAGGCGCTGGCCGGGGAGGCCGGTGTGCACAGCTCTCCCGGGTTTCTGGGCCTGGTGCTCCGCCCCCTGGGCCAGCAGGGGCGGGGCCTGCAGCTGCTTCTCAGAGGAGGGAGCAGGAGGAGTGAGGGGGGAAGGAGGGGAGGAGGGACAGACAGAGCAAGGGGCAAGCTCTGCGGGCAGGGAGGGAGGGCCCTGGGCGCCAGGGCAAGGGGCCGCCCACCGGAGCGGACCCCGGAGAGGCGCGGAGCGGGCAGGGCGGCCGGGCCGGCGTCTGGGCGTGGGGGCAGCGACTCACCTTCCTCTCCAGGAACGATGCGATCAGGCCGAAGTTCTTGGGGTGCTGCATGAACCTGCGGAAGGAGAAGGGCGGGCGTGAGGCCCGGCCGCGGGGGGCTTCCCGGCTGGGCGGGCGCCGAGCACACGGGCGCCTGCCATCTCCGCGGGCCCGGCTGGGCGGGCGACGCCCCACTCGGAGCAATTAAGCCCAGGGGGGTGTGGGAAGGGCGGGCGGGCGAGGGTGAGAGAGGGCGTTCCTTGGAGTGAGTCACTGGTTTTAGCGCCTTTGAAAATATATTTGTTTGTCCTGCTGGAGGCGGCTTCCAGGAAAAATGAGGACACTGCACGCAGCTCTTTGGTGGGGTTCCCCCCCTTGTAAAAAATGCCTTTGTTTCTATCTCCGGCCGGGTCTGGGAAGCTGGGCCTCGCCCGGCCCACGCGGGCCCTCGCAGCCAGGCCACAGGTCAGGCCGAGAACCGCCAGCCTCCCCGGGAGAGCGGGGAGCTGGGGCTCTGCGTGCCCGCGGGGAGGCGGCAAGAAAGGGCTCACGCCGGAGGGGGTGCGGGGTGCTGGCACCCCACCAACGGGCTTCCCGCGAAGCTGGCAGAGTTACTGGGAAAGACTCGGCAAGGCTGAAACGTCAGGGCCACGGGAGCAGGCGGGCAGCGGGGGCAGAGATGTGGGTCATGGCCGCGGGGGCCCCAGGGATGCTGGGTGGGGTCCCTGGCCCCGGCCCAGCCTCGGCCTGCCGGTCCCCACGATGCGCCACTAGCCGCGCAGCCTCCTGCGGGGAGAGAAGGAGCCACTGGCGAGGCGGGGGCCCCAGGTCCCACAAGGGAGCCCGGGCCAGCGCCTGGTGCTCTCCCGCCCGGCCCTCCAGATGGCTGGGCGGGAGGCCAGCGGGCCCCTCCCCTGCTCCCCAACCAGACACCGGAGAATCCGGAACGGCCTCTTCTCTCTTCCAGGAGGAAGCCAAGAGTCAGAGTGGCAGGCTTCCCCGCCTGGGATCCTGCCTCGGGCAGCTTGCAAAGCTGGAGCCGGCCTAACACCCTTCTTTACCAGACAGAGTCCCCTTCCCCTCCCTCTCCCTGCCCCAGTGACATTTCCTTCCCACCTAGATCCCTTCCTCGGGGTTTCTCCTAGGAGAGACGGAGTCCCAGGAGATCAGGTGTCAATCCTGGGAACCCCCTAGCTCACCTCTCCCACCGCCCTCCAACCTGCACCTGTATCCATATCTTCCGCCAACGATCACCGAGAACTTCCTGCACACTGGGCACCTCTCGGCAGCTAAACAAGGGAGGCGCCGTTGCTATAGCCACTTTGCAGAGGTGGAAACTGAGGCTCAGAGAAGCGGCGCGGCTGCTGGGGGTGACAAAGCCTGTCAGCGGTGGGGCTCTAGGCCACTGCGCGTGACTTCCGGAGGCCCGAGAGCCATCAGTCCTGCACTGACAACCTTGACCGCGACCACTCTCCCGGAAGGACACGTGGCACCAAGCTGAGGCTCAGCAGACAGCAGCCCAGCCCGGGTGCCCCACTCTTCTGAATTAACAATGAAATCATTAGGTGAGACGAGCAAACGTGAACTCTCCAGAAAGAATGAAACACAGAAAACACCCAGAAGCGCCTCTCTTTTGTTTGTCTGTTCGTTTTAAAGAAAGCGTAAATAAATAAGCACATCAAACGTGCCGGGGGAATTTAAACACCTAACGCGGCGTAGGTGCTAGCATCCGTGCCTGTGGTCCGTCACTGGTTTAAAAGGAGACGACAGGGTACCCGCGGGACCTGACTGTGGCACAACCACATCTGTGGTTGTGAGGACTTAGAAACGAGCCACCGAGTCACGGGGTTTTCTGCCTCTGAGCGCTCAACCCCAAACGCCCCTGGGCCCTGCTCCCCGCGGTGCTGAGGCTGTGCTAGGCACTCGGGCCCTCCTTCAACCGTCCCTCTAGTTTCACGGATGTTTCAGAATTTCCATCATCAAAAGCTAGTCCAGAAAATACAGTCTCCCGCCACGACCCACATCAGTCGCTCCTCCTGCAGGCCACATCACCCCTGCATTGCCCACCACCCAGAATCATCCCTGCCCAGGGGCCCCCCAGGCACTTTGGGCCACCTGACCCCGCAAAGGGCAGAGACAGCCCCAGGCCCCGGCCAGCCCCACGGCAGGTGGCTGCAGAACGTGGTCGCGTCCCCTGGCCACGAGGCCTTCTCCGGAGGCAGAATCTGTTTCCGACACCCCCTTCTGGCCAAGCGTGGAGCCCTCCGCCCATGCCTGAGTTTCCCGCCCGCCCACCTCACGGGGGTCTCTGCCCGGCACGTGGGTCCATGGGATACAACTTCCGAGTTTAGTTGAGGGAACGAGGATTTTATCCACCTACCAGCTCCTCACCCGTCTCCCCCAAACACTCGGGTCATTCTGTTCTTTTCGTTTTAGAAACCCCAGGCCTCATCTCTTGGCACTCAACCCCTGCCTCTGCTCTGCAAAGCTCTCCGGCTCCCTGGCCCCCTCCCGCTCCCCAACGAGCCTCTTCACTGCAGCTGAGCCCTTGCCCTGGAGCTGGGGGAGTCTGAGACCCTCTGTCCACCTTCCGTCCTCTACCGTTTCTGAGCTGTGTGGCCCTCCTTAAATGTCTTACCCTCTCTGAGCCTCTGTTTCCTAACCTGTGTAATGAGGATGGCCTGATGATGCTCTTATGAGGCATAAGAGGGACAAACACACAAAACCCCTGAAAACACATCTGCATGGTGTCTGGGAAGGAACACGTGCTCAATGAACAGCCGCTTTCAAAATGACACCAAAGGGCCATCGACCAGGCACACACCCCTACCCTCCGGCCCAACCTCCGAGATCCTCTGGCCTCGTCCTCCCCACCCACCGAGCCCCGTTTCACATAAGGCTGCCCTGGACACTTTGCACTGGGCTGAACAGCGTCCCCCGAATTTCACGTCCACCCAGACCCTCCCAATGTGACCGGATTTGGAAACGAGTTCTCTAAGGAAGCAACCAGTTCAGACGGGTCACACGGGAGTAGGGTGGGCCCTGTATCCGACACGGCTGGGGTCTTTACAGAAAAGGCAGACACAGACAGACACACGGGAAAGACCACGTGAAGACACAGGCAGAGAGGGAGCGATGTGCGCACAAGCCACGGGAGGAGGAAGCTGGCCGGGAGCCCCCGAGGCCGGGGGAGGGGCAGGGAGCCCCCTCCCTCAGAGCCTCCGGGAGGAGCCAACCCTGATCAAGGACGCCTTGATCTTGGACTCGTGGCCTCCGGCGCTGGAGTGGGGACAAACTTCCTGTTGCCGCCAGCTACCCGGCCGTGGTCCCTTGTCACAGCGGCCCCAGGGAGCCCGTCCGCGCCTCACCAGTAGCGCTTCCCGGGCCAGGAGAGGGAGGAGGGGTCCGCGGAGGCCCACAGCCGGCCAGGGGCCACTCACTTCTCCCGGAACGTCTCCTTCTCCTGCTCGCTCCACATGTTCATGACCTGGCGGTCCTTGTACACCTTCATGGGGTCGTCCATGAGCCCGTTCATGTTGATGAACTTGATGCGCTGCTGGTCAGCGTCGTACAGCATCGGCGGGATCACGGCCAGCTGGCGCATCTGCTTCTCCAGGTTCTGGAGGGAGGACAGGGCAGGGGGGCCCGGCTCAGAGGGCTCCAGGGGGCGGCCCGGGGACAGGGCGGGGGAGGGGCGGGAGGGGCCCTGCCAGCGAGGGGGGCCCGGTGGGGGGGAGCCAGGTGGGGGGAGCCCAGGTGGGGAGGGGGGGCCCAGGTGGGGGAGGGGGGCCCAGGTGAAGGTGCCAGCGTCCCCAGCAAGGGCGGGGGAAGGCGGAGCCAGAGACAGAGGGAAGGATGAGTTAAAAATAATAACAGGCCATGCCGGCGGAGGGAGAATTTAAAGGCAGCCCCGGACAGGTTTATGGTGGACGGGGCTGTAAATTAAATGTGGAGCACAGCAGCTGCCTTATCTGCAGCGAGAGGGGGACAATGAATCTTCTCTTTGGAAATGCAACTGCCATAAAACACGACAGGAAAGATGTTCAGCCAGCTGGGCCAAACCAGCTCAGGAGACGGGCCTGGCCATCCAGGCTCCGAGGGCACACGGGACAGGGAAAGGGGCCGGGGGGGGGGGGCCCACGGACCCACCCCCTGCCCGCCACCCTCCCCAGCCCTGGCATCGGCTTGGGATCCAGCCCGCCAGCCCCGTGCGGGCAGGAGTCGGGCGGGCTCGCTCATGATGCATCGGGATGGCTGTTAAGAGGCTCCGAGCCACCACTCAGCTGGGCTCATTTCCCCAAATCTCTGCAGCCAGCCCATTACTGGCAATTAATTACCCATCTGAGGAGGCAGGCGAGGGCCCAGCACGGCCAAGGTCAGCAAGTTCAAAGGATCCGCTGCCCAGCATCCCACAGCCAACCTCTCCTTCAACATCTGGAATCCCAGCAGGGGCACACAGCCCTGCGCCCGGCCCAGGAGGACCCCCACCCCCGGAGGCCTGAGGCTGCCAGCACTTGGCACAGCCCTCCAGAACTACCATCTCGCCCGTCGTCCTCCCAGAGGGGCACTGATGACGGACCACGGCATGGTCACTGCACGCTGTGACTGTGGAAAGCTTCCCGAAGGATAGGGCATCTCTCCTCCCACCCGGCCCCCTCCTTCCTGCCCTCCCAGGGAGTCTCTGCCCTGAATTCCCCCTCTGACCACCCACCCCAAAGGCCACCCCCTCAACAGCCTCAGGAGGCCGGTGGCCAGGACCTGGGGAAGCAGGCCTCTGGGCTGGGGGCTGGGGACGGGAACACTGCATCAAACTGCGATGCCCCTCGCCCTTGGCCTTCAAGCGGGAAACACTGGGGAGAGGGCCCCCCACCCTCCTCTTGCTTCCGGGGCAAAGTGAACCCAGGTCCGCACCCCTGCGGGATGTGCACACGGCCACAGATAGCATCCGCGGGACAGGAGCCACAGCAAACCCGCAGGCGTGACTGTGGACAAAGGCTCTCCGAGTTCTGCTTTCTGAGGACCGAATGGCGTCCGAAATAGGGACGTACCATGTGAAGGTACTTTTGTCATTTTTTCTTTAAGTTTTATTTATTCACTTGGAGACACAAAGAAAGAGCAGGGGCAGGGGAGAGGCAGAGAGAGGGGGAGGGCAGCGCAGAGCCCGACGCAGGAGCTCAAACTCTCAAACCGTGAGACCACGACCCGAGCCGAAGTTGGACGCTCCACCGAATGAGCCACTCCGGAGCCCCGCCCCCACCCGCCACGTGAAGTTTTAAAAGGAAGGTCTCTCTTCGTGGCCAGACAGTCTGAATTACCTGCATCAGAATCATGTGGATAACTTGGTAAAAGCTCAGAGTCCTGGGCTCCACCCCAGATCAGCTAAATCAGAGCCTCCGGGGGTAGGGCCTAGAAATCTCCAGTTTATACGGGGCGCCAGTCCCCCACGACTCCTAAGTCTATGGCACAGGAGAATCGGCAGCCAGGGCAGAGCTGCCCAGAAGCCACCTACCCCGTCCAGTGTGGGAGCGACCAACCTACGGAGCTGCCCGGCCCCGAACGTGTGGCGCATGTGACCAAGGAACCGGAGGTTCAGCTCCGTTTCCTTTTAGTTAACTTCGATGTAAACAGCCACGTGCCGCTGGTGGCTGCCACAATGAACCGCAGCCACGCTCCTGGATCCAAGTCCCCCAGGGAAGACGAACGCACTCTCCTCCTCCCACGACACACCCTCGTGTCCACCGTGTTGTCGGGAACAACCAGGGTGGGGGCCTGGCACGTTAGAAGCTTGGCCCCCAAGACCCGGAAGGGACCAGGTGGCTACCAACAACACTTCCCCAGGGCAAATGCCTCGTCTCCCTGCTTCCTGACCATCTCTGGGCCCCCAGACCACGGCCGGGGTCACTCAGGCTGAGTTCGGGTTGTCCAGCCCCCCGTCTTCCCCCCAGGGGACAAGGAGAGCGTGCTCACGCTGGCAGGGCTGGGGGTCCGGCCTGGTGGACGGTCAGCGTGCTGGGAACTGTCCACCTGCCCCCAGCCTGGGCACTGAGAGGCTGGCCTAGAAACCACAGTTTTCAGGCACCCCTGCCTCTGGCTTCCGGTTGGGCTCAGCCTGTGGGAGGCATCGGGAGGCGCGAGAGGCAGGGGTACTCGTCCCCCAGCCCCCCTCCGCTGTGGCCCTCCCGGCCACGTCCTGCCAGATGGCCACAGCCCGGCGACACGCCTTTCTCTGCTCGACCTTCAGGCGGGAGGCAGGCGATGGACGGCCACTCCCGCCGGGCCTCAATGCCCTGCGCTGGTTCTGCCCACGCTTCAGGGACAAGCCCCTCGATTTCAGCCACTGGGTGAGCTCTGCTTCCTGCCAGGACGCTCCCACGCGTGGGGGGCGGGGGAGTGAAGCCGAGGCCAGGGTCACGGCCACGCTCTTACCTCCTGCTCGGAGAGGCCATCGATGATCTCGGACACCTCGTGCTCGCTGCGGGCGGCCGACATGGAAAGCCCGCTGCCCCGCTGGCCCACCCTGCTGGAGACCAAAGGGACACCCTCAGGACCAGGCCGGCGGCAGCGGGGGCCCGCCTGGCACCACGGCGCGGACCGAGCCCACAACTTCCCCAGGCGCAGGGCAAAGTGTAGGCGGCAGGGAGGGAGGCGGAAAGGGGCCAGGCCTCCCATGCCCACAGGGACCGCCCCAGGCTGGGGGCGTCCGGGAGCCCCAGCCCTGACCCAGGAATACCCGAGGCGCTCAGTCCCGCCCTCTCCTCAGATGCCCCCGAAGCCCAGCCCACAGACCCATGTGTGTGGACCTTTGCCTCAGTTCCCTCCCTTGTCACACCCGGCTCTCAGACCTGGGGGGAGGCACCGGTGAGACGTGGACGCGAGCGTCCAGGAGGCCCGGAAGGGGCACTGTCACTGCCCGCTGCCCGTCACCTCTCTGCGTAACAGCAAAGCACAGCCACACGCCCCCAGGCAACCTACTGTGTGCCGGGCCCTCCCACGCAGCCCTCCCGACCACCAGGGGAGACCGGCAAGCACCCTGATCTGGCCGCAAAGCCAGGCGGGCGGTCCCCTGGCCTTCGATCCGCACCCAGCATCTCAGGCTCTGCTGCCCTCAGGGGCCACGCGGCCCACGTGAAGGAACACAGCTGGGTGGTACCAGCCCGTGGCACGCGGGAAGGACAGCTTGCTCCGCCAAAACGTGTCTCAGTTTCCAATCGGCACTAAGGCCAAGCAGGCTCCGAGCGACGCATCCAGGGGCCTGATACGGCCCCTGCATCGCCGGTTTGAGCCCGTGCTGCGCTCGCTGTTTCACACCAGCCCGGGCTCTTCCTGACCCAGGCCCCTGAGGTATCTTGAAGGAAGGGAGGCGGTGGGCGGGGTGGGGGGAGGAGGGTCGGGCTCCGGCCCCGGCTCACCTCTGCATGCGCTCCTGCAGCTCGCGCTGCTTGCGGATCTCGGGGAACTGCTTCTCGTAGTACTCGCGCACCTTGCTCTCCTTGGCCCGCCGCCGGGGGTTGCTCTCGATGCGCTCCACCTTCTTCTCCCAGGCCTCCATGAGCTGGTCATAGCGCTGGCAGAACTTCTGCTCCTGGGGGAGCACAGCACGGGAGCACCGATTAGCAGCTGGTCCTCCCCTAGGCGCCAGGCCCCGGCTCCCGGCTCCGTGCTCCCCGCCGGCGCTGCACGCGGGCACGCACGCTCACGCGGGCACACGGAGACGGGCTGAGATGCAGACACACACAGTCACGCGCAGGAGCACGCACGGCAAGAGCACACGAAGACCCGGGCAGACCCTAACCCCAAGAAAACGCACAGGCTTCCCTGGGCGCCTGGCTGCCTCTTTCCCTGGGGGATGGGCCACCGGCCTGGCCTCCTTCTAGAAATGCCTCGTCCGATGCAAAAGCCACCAGCTACAAGCGGCTAACTTCAAATCACATTACGTAGCACTTAAAATTCCGACCCCGGCCCCCCAGACACGTTCGTCATGTGGCAAAGGGCTACAGCACACGCAGGGACCACTCCCACCACGGAAGGAAGTTACGTGGGACCGTGAGGCTCTGGGGGTGTCTGTCAGGTTTGGGGCGGCCCCTAGAAAGCATCTCCTTTCTGGAAAGTTCCCCATTCCCTGGCCTCAAGCTCAGCCGTGGTCCCGGGTCCAGGGAGTCATCGTGAAAGTCCCGAGCAGCATCCACGGAGGGGCCTCCGCCGTCTCTCCTAGACAAGGAAGTCCCTCTCTGCGTCTACCCACAGTGCCGCTCGCCGCGTGTCCTCAGAGAAAAGACCCCTGCCCAGGCAGGAGCATAGCTTCCCGGCTTCCACATCTCCAAGGTGACCTGGGTCTCGAGCAGGGGGGCAGCGATAAGCCGCCCGTAAGACCCCAACCTCCCGGTCTCTAACAGCTGTGCGGGACAGATGGCACGGTCCAGGAGTCTCGCCTGAACGCCCTCTCGATGCCTCCCTCGTCCTCGTGACCGGACACCTCGCCCCACCCCGTATTCCAGCCGGACTCAGGCAACCCGCGACCTTGGTCTTTGGCAGACCCGGCAGCACGGGAGCCCCTGGGCGGTGGTCAGGCCGGCTTCGAGGGGAGAGAGCCTGCCCCCCCCCGGGGCCCCACGACCCCGCTGGAGGGAGGACGCAGTCCTGGCGGCAGACGACGGCCACGCCGCTTGGGGCGCTGTGGTGCGGCCAGCCCCCGCTGGGCACGGGGAGCCACGCCTCCTGCCGGAGAGCCACGCCTCCTGCCGGAGAGCCACGCCTCCTGCCGCAGAGCCTGTCCTCAGTCTGACGGAGCGGGGAGGAGGCGCAGCGGAGACCCAACCAGCAGAGGAAGACCACGCAGTTACCGGGAAAGACGGGCAGGGTCTGGGCCCGCTCACGGGGGGCCTCGGGACCGTGCCCCGTGTGGGAGACGGCAGCACCCCGGACCCCGGGGACGCGACCGCTGCGTGGGCCCCCCGCGAGGTGGACCCGCCGCCCAGAGCAGGAACAAACTCGCCCCACGCTCGGGCTCAGGCTCACGGCGGAGAGGCCGGGGCAGAGCCGGGCACAAGTCTCCGCGGAGGCCCGGGAGCAGGGCCGCCTGGGATCCCGGCAGGAGCAGCGGTTGTTACGCTGATGACGCCCGACGCCCCCACCTTCCTCTTGCCGCGGGTGCGCTCGGTGTCGTGCCCAAGAACCCGCTGGCAAACCCGAGGTCACCGAGAGTCCCCGCCGTGTTTTTCCGGAGAAATCTTACAGTTTTGGCTCTTGCACCGGGGGGCCTTCAACGGACTGCGAATTAGCCTTTTTCCGTGGGGGCTGGGAGTGGGGTCCAGCCCCACCGTGTGTGAAGAGCCCACCCCCTCTCGCTGACTGCATCTGGCCTCCCTTCAAAACCACCTGCCTACGGCGTGAGGCCTTCTTCCCTCCTGCTCCACTGCTCTCCGGGTCTGTCCTTGGGCCACGACCACACTGCTCTGATTGCTGTAACTTTGTGATGCGTTTTGAAACCCGAGGTGACTCCCGCGGTTGTTCCTGGCCGTGCTTTTTCAGGATCGTTCGGGCTCTTCAAGGCCCCGGCGGTCCCACGCGGGTCTCGTTCTGAGCACCCACCACCCGCCGTGCGCCACCCTGATGAGCACGCTGTGCGAAGCCTGTCGCTCAAGGGCCCGAGGAGGTGGGTGTTAACATCTTCACCGAACGGAGGAGTAAACTGAGGCCAGAAGCGGAGTGCTTTGCCCCAGATGATCAGCGGGGCCAAGTTTGAGACCCTCCTGCCCTGCCAGGCGGGGCTTGATGAGAAATGGAGTTCCCTGACAACCGGGGAACCCAGGCTTCGGCCACGGGACGGGGAAAGGAGGGTGCCGTCGGAGATGGGCAGCCGGAGCCCGCTGCCCAGGGCAGCCGTGTCCCTCCGACCTCAGGGAGGGCACCTCCTCGCACTGGGCCCCCGCGGGGCTCAGCGGGACAGGTCGCAGGACCTGTAGAATGCTCTCCACGCTGGCTGTGCTGAGCGCTGGGGCTCCCGCCCTCCCCGCCTCGTGTTGGTGAGGGTTGAGGGGGACGACAGACAGCTGTCCCCCCACCCGACCCCGTCCTGCTCAGCCTCGGGCCGCTTAAGCAAGTCACGGATGCGGGGCGGCTCCAGGAAAAGCCCAGACTCAGAAAACGGGGAACTCAGAGGTGCAGGGACATGGCAGAGGTGAGCAAACCTTCAGCCACGTAAATGACAAGGAGAGTGGGGACAAGTTGGGGGAAAGCGGAAAGGCAGACTGTGCGGAAAACAGGCCGGTGCCCTCTGTGGCGGCTGAATGGTGACCCCCAGAATCTACACATAACTTGACCTTATTAAAAAAGGAACCTGAGACGAGGTCATCCCACGTTAGAGAAAGCTCTAAATCACATAATCGGGTGTCCATGTGAGAGAAGGAAAGGAGACATGACCCTGTGGAAACAGAGGCAGAGACCGCAGGGACCTGGGCCCCCGAGGCTGGGAGAGGCAGCTGGGACCCACCCTAGAGCCCCCGGCCGGAACACGGTTCTGCCCACACCGTGACTTCGGACTCCCGGCCTCCGGAGCTGGGGGAGCACGCAGTTCCGTTGTCTTCGGCTGCCTATCTGTGGGAGTCTGTTACAGCAGCCTGAGGACACAGGGCTCCCTCCACGGTGGGCCCACCTCCTGCCTGACCCATCCCGCACGGCCACCACACTGTCACACGCGCCCCCTTCGCCAGGAGCCCAAGCATGCACCTCAATCCTCCCTGCACCCCACCCCATTTCACAGAGCAGGAGGGGCAAGGCTCAGGGCGAGACCGTGCTCCCAGAAACACGGCAGGCCCCGGTGGATGGGCTCGAACTCGGGGCCCTGTGCTGACAGCACAGCCTCACCGCCACCCCACCCACCGGTCGGGCCTCCCACGGGCCACACTCAGCTTCCCAGGGAAGGGCAGCGTGGGCAGCTGACTCGTGGTCCTTAGAACCTCTAAGGGGTGGGGGCTCCGTGATCTGAGGGGGGCCGGCTCACGGTGGGGGCGGGACGTGCATGTCAGAGGTCTGGGGGAGCCATCTGGACCAAACCCCTCCGCGTCCCTGCTGAAAACAATGCATCAGGAGCTCTGGGCTCCTTACAGAAGAACAGGAACGGGGTCGGGGGGGGGGGAGGGGCAGGGGGCGCCCGGGCGACTCAGTCAGTTAAGCGTCCAACTCTCGATATCAGCTCAGGTCATGATCTCAGGGTTCGTGAGATGGAGCCCTGCGTCAGGCTCCTCTCTTGATAACATGGAGCCTGCCTGGGATTCTCTCTCCCCCTCTCTCTGCCCGTCCCCCCCCCCCCCATTCTTGCTCTCAGAGTAAGTAAATAAATGTTACCCAAAAAAGAACAGGCTCATTCCAAACGCCCTCCCGTTGAACACAGGGGCCTCTGGACATGGGCTCAGCCCGGCCTCAGAGCCACCCGAGTTTCTTACCAGTCTCCAGCTGCTCTATTTTTAAATAAGCACTCTCCCCACCCCACGCTCGAGGGGCCCCCAAGTGACCACAGCAAAAACTCTTCACCCCATCCAAAACGAACCCCATCCCCAGACAGGGCGACTGGGGCTCTAAGTGTGGCCACGGCTGGAAGATCACAGGGAACCCTGTCCGTTCTTGGGGGCGGTGACGACAGAACTTCCTGTCCTTCAGGAGACAGATGTGGAGGTGCCCGGGAGAGGGGTCCAGGTGTCGGCACCTGCTTCCCACCCGTTCAACACAACTACGGTCAAGGTTCACACTCGTGCACACGCACGCAGCAAAGGAACTGTGATCGATTCTACGTGGTGTTCGTTGTATTTGTCAGATCTCCTATTCGAAAATTCTCAAAATAAAGACTTCATGTTGTTCACTATGTACTTAGAAGAGTAAATTAAGGGTCCCATCGGGTTTAGAATAAAATCTGCATGTTCCATCCTGGTCGAAGGCGAGTGTTTCTAGGTGATCTGGCTCCCACACCATTTACATCAACCGCGGCCCCCAACTCACGAACTGCACTCCAGACTTACTTACTACATGCTGTCCCAGCCTACCCAAGCTGGTTCTGACCTCAGGGCCTTTGCACTTGCTGTGCCCTCTGCCTGACACTCCAGATTTCCACACAGCTGGTCCTTCCTAGTCATTCCCATTCAGTACTGAGGTCACCACCCAGGACATGCAGGCTATCCCCAACCCACCCCGTCCTTCCACGTGGCCCTTCTCTCTCCGTCTCCTCTGCCCACCCCTGTGCCAGGCTCTCGGCAGGTCCTCGCTGCACATTTAACTCGATGAATAAGATGGGACACCCGTTTTCAAGAATCCCACCCACCCCCTGTCTGGTCACCATCCAGACAATCTGGGGATCTGAGGAACATGAGAAAGGAGAGGCTGGGAAGTCTCACCCCATGGGCCCCTGGGGTCCAGAACGCAACCTGCCAGCTTCCCAGCCACCCAGCACCTGCGCCAGAAGGGTCTCCTCTCTTTGGGGACCTAACTGAGGTCTGGGGCCAGCACAGGGTGGGTTCAGAAACTGGTTCAGAGGGACCATGCCATCAAGTGGTCCAATCAGAGCCTTGGTGAGATGGTCTGAGACAGGACAGCTCTCTCTCTGGGCTTAGAAAACTCAGATCTGCTGTAGGCATTCAGGTCCCACAAAGAAACCCGTCTGTCAATGTACTAACATACAGAGTTGGGGGGAAAAACCACATAGTAGTGGAGGTGAAACTTGATCGACCCACTCCTGAACTCCACCCACGGCCTTTCTCAGCTACAAATTTCTGTGCCGTTTAAGCCCATGTGAGCCAGCTCTTCCCACACGGCGGAGCGACTCCCCCTCCGTCACTGCCCTCCCCGCCCCCGCCATGCATCAGTGATGTAAACAGGCACCCGAACCACAACAGCACGTGTCCTCACACACGCTCTCCCTGCCTTGGGCCTGCTTCCCAGAGGAGACGCCAGAGCGCGGCGTGATGCAGGGGTGGCGCCCCCCGTCCGTTCTGATGCAGCCGCTGCCCGCCGGTACACAGCCCACCCCATCCCCCCCCCACCGCCTTCCAACAAGCCTCTCTCTTCCTGCCTGGAAAGGAGGGTCCTCTGACAAGGAACCGCTCTTCCGGGCCAACATGCTGCCTTCTCCCCTTCCAGGCCGGAAGAGGAGCGGCAGAATTCCCGGCCCCAGGCCTCCTTGGGCAGCTGAGCCCCGGGGCCCCGGCGTCGCCAAAGCAGCTGCTCCCCTTTCCCATGTCGCCGCTGTCCCTGGCCTCTGTCCACGGCCCGGACACGCAGCGATGAGACAGCTGCAGACCAGGAGGTCCCGGTGGGCATGGCCTGAAGTGGCCCAGACTCTCCAGGAAGCCTGGCCCAGGGGAGCGACCGGGGAGATTCCAGGGATGGCTTACCCATTGTTTCCGAGCGTGGTTCCTCCTCTTGAAGTACAAGATTAACTTTTTCCGCATCGCCTGGTTTCTAGGCAGGAACAAAACAGCAATGGTCAGTAACGCAGGGTTTCCAATATTTCGTCCTTCGCTGAGCTGTTTCCTGAAAGCAAGCCCTGAGTGTGCCCCTTTACTGGTCCTCGGGGGGCTAAGAGACACCTGCAGCCCCCCAGAGGGAGCCGCGCACTGCCAGAGTGCATCCTCCCTCTCTCCCCGAGGTGTCCTCGTCCACCTTTAGGCTGAGCCCGGGGTGCAGAAGGGTCCCGAGGGCGGGCAGGGTGTCAGCGCTCCCCGCCCCCCGCCACACGCACCCAGGATCCCTCCTGGAAAACCGGCCACAGAGAAACATCCACGGGCTCAGACTGGGAACGCAGGCAGGAGAGACCAGGACCCCAAGACCTGTGGCCACACGGAGACAGCCATCCCCCGGGCTGGCTCCTGGGACAGTGGAGGTCACCCGAGCAGGGCGGCACAGGCTGGCGGCCACCGGGGAGGCGGGACCCCTCAGGAAGCCCCCTTCCTTCAGCCCCTCCCCACGGCCTCCCTACACAAGCGAGTGCTGCCGCGGACGGCCGGTGGGCCTGGGGCTCAGGCGGGCCTGGGGGCGACCCTGGACGTGCTCACCCCGATCTGGGTGTGGCAGCGGCCTCCCCGGGGAGGGCTGCTCCTTCCTCCTCGTGTTCCCAGGAGCGACCCAACCCCACGCAAAGGTTGCAAACAGTGCCCCCGCCGGCCTCCGGGAGATTCCCGAGCCACCCAGCACCCCAACCTCAGGAGAAGGAGCAAGGTGGTGGGAGTCGCCAGGCCCTGACGGATGGGCACAGCTCCCCGAACACACACCTCACGGGGGCCGAAGGGCCCGGAACCAATCGGATCACAGGGACCCCAGGGAGGGTCACTCTCTGCCTCCAGGCCCCCGCCGCCTCAGAGGCCCCACCGCCAGGCCCAGCTGTCCTCAGGGTCTGCCACCATGCCTCTGTCCCAGGCCGAACAACGTCCCCCGTCCCCACGGCTCGACGCGGATCTCCAGCAGGAAGTCGGCATCCTCACTACCGGGGCTCAAGTCCAGGGCCCCTAACGCGCCTGCACGTTCCCTCTTAACAAGGACGGGGAGGCCTCAGCGAGCATGTGGGCAGCACCCCCTGTCCGGAACCCCCACGGCCCCAGCAGTACTCAGAGCCCCCAGGGACCCTCGTGGAAGTGGCATGGGTCCCTGGCTCCCAGGGTCACTCGCGCCTCGCGTCCGCCGGGACCTCCCCGCCCTGAGGCCTCGCCGCTGACCTCAGCCTCCCCTGCCCTGTGCCCGTCAGAGTGGGCACTGGGGGGCCTCAGTCACACAGGCTGAGACCACAGCACTTCGTTCCGTGACGAGGAACGTAAGTGATCTCAGCCTCAACTTCCTCATCTGAAAAAGGGGCACAGTAAGATCACGTTCTCATCTCCTCGGTCACTCAGCAAGTGTTTACTGAGCACCTACTGCATGTAGGTACTGTTCCGGGCACTGGGGACACAGCCTTGAGCAAGGCAGAGTCCCCAGACATCACAGAGAGGACGCTGAGAGGCGTCACACAGACAGGAAGCAAGATAATCCAGATAATCCTGATGCAGAAACCGAAACGGGGTGGGGGGTGGGGGTAGTGACTGGGTGGCAGGGGAGGGGACAGCTGTTTCAGATTCAGTGGTGCAGAAAAGTCTCTCGGGGACGGCCCCAAGCCAAGATCTAGAGCAGCAGAAGGACCCTGCGGTGGAAAGAACCAGAGGGCAGGGCGCTCCAGGCAGAGGGCGCTGCAAAGGCCCTGAGGTGGAAACAGACAGAAGAAAGCCCCCGTGGCTGGAGAGCCCTGGGGAGGGAGGGAGGGGAAGGGAGGAGAGGAGCGGAGCCGACAAGGCCGAGAAGCAGGGAGAGCCCAGAACAGTGAGCCGCGTAGCACGGAGGTCTCTGCTCCTAACACGATTCTCTAACAACAACAAAAAAGCCGTTTCTCTCTGGAGGGATGGTGGATTCCAGTGCTGGCACGGGACTACACAAGAGCCCAGAGCACCTTGAAGCAAAGAAGTGCTAAAACGAAGAGGAAAAAATTAAAGGTAAAAGATCAGAAGGACCCAAGACTCCACCTGAGCTCCTGACCGCCAAATCTGGGGGAACCTGAGCCGCCAGATAAACAATGCCGGTGCTAGATTATAACCCAAAGAGCAAAATAAATATCCGTGCGCCCGCGCTAATATAAATAAATGACTGAACAAATAAATAAGCGGGGAAGAAGGAGCAAGCGTTCCTTCACGGAATTCCAACTGATAACCGCAGAAAGAAGGCGGGCAATGGGAGACCATCACGAGAACGTCCCAGCCCCAACTGCCGCAGGCAAGGTCCACGCGTGAATGTCACGGTAACGGGCAAAACCTTGAGAAAAACGGGACAGGTGCGTAGCCTCCAAGTATCTGCCCCCGAATATTTACCAGTCGCTTGGCATTTTAACTTGCGTCCCTCCGTGCTTTGATATCCCCTGTGGGAGGTGAGCTCCCCTCCCCCTGACGGTAGCCTGGATCCAGGACGCGTCCTAAAGCGCCGAGCACAGGCGGACGAGACAGCCGCACGTGGAGGTGCCGCGCCCGTGACCTGCCGTGGTGGGAAGGGCGGCTGGTCACCTCCGTGGGACTCTTCCCCCAAATCCACACCGGCCCCTCCGTGAGCAAACGCCAGGCAAACCCGACTCCAGGGACACTCGCCAAAATCGCCGACCGCAACCCTTCAGAGGTGTCAGGGTCAGGGAAGCCAAGGGGAGACGGAGACACCGTCACCTGGGGACCATGGAGACGCAGGGACAAGGCGCGGAAGGGGAACCGTGGTCAGATCCCGGACCAGAAAACGGACATTGGTGGAAACGCTGGAAGAGACCAAGGAAAGCGGGTCGGTTCCGAGCACGGTCCCACTGTTACTTTCTGCATTTCGACAAATGCACCCTCGCTTCTGTAAGATTTCACACTAGGGGACGCTGGCTGGTGGGGATCCAGGAAGTTCTCTGTTCTGTCTCTGCCAGCGATTTTAGAGTAACTACGAAAAAAAACAAAACCGGGTCATGATCTGTGTTGAAATGCCACGGTGAGGCCAGACGCAACCTGCTTTAGGGCTTGCAGGAGGCTCGGTGCATGTCACAAACTGACTCGTGTCCCCACTCCCCAGCCAGTGATGCCGGGGTCCCAACCCCCCGCACCTCAGAATAGGACCCTATGTGGAAACCGGCTCCTCACGGGGTCACGAAGTTAGCGCGAGGCCATCAGGGTGGCCCTAATCCCACACGGCTGGCGTCCTTATAGAAAGCGGAAATGTGGACGTGGGAGACGGACACACAGAGGCAGGGCGACGGGTGACACGAGAGGACAGAGAGAGGAGACAGGGAAGGGTCCACGAGGAAAGCACGTCCGGGAGGGCCGCCGACACCAGGTGCCAGGAGAGGCACGGAGTGCTCCTCCCCCGAAGAGCTCGGGGCCTGGCGCCCCTGGACGGCTGGCCCCCAGAACTGGGTGGCCTCCAGCCGCCCAGCTGGGGGCAACCTGCAGCCAAGGCCAGTCTGTGAGCAGCGGGGCTGAGCCTGCACCGCACGGGACTCGGTGAGTAGAAGCCTCCGTGGGGGCAGAGGTGACGCGTGCAGCCGCCCCTGTTCACCGCGGCTGGCGTAGGGCAGGCAGGGGTTCTCCCGGCCGATTCGAGGTTCCTTGCCAAGCAAGCACCGTGCCTGGCGCCCGGAGGCACCCGGGGACCGCCAAAGAGCACAGAGGTTGAGGCGGCAGGTGGCGAACGGGCACGGTCCACCAAGTGGAGCCAGCCCGGGGGAGCGCTGTGTTTGGACAGCAGGGCTTCCTAACACATCTGAGTTCGCTGCCAGTATCGAAAACCAGAAGCCGTTGCATGAAAAGCCGAACTTAGAGCTTCTCTTAAAAGATCAGGCGGTCTGGCACACCCCCTTGTGGCTGCAGCCCGGGGACCGAGGCCTGACGGCCCCTTGGAAAGGGGGATGGGCTCTCGCATTCGCCGCATTCCCCCCCCCCCCACTTCCTACTGCCTCCTGCCAGCCCTGTCCCCTCTACCTTTCCTTCCGGGCGCCCCCGGCACAGCTCTGGTCACAATCCCCCACCTGGCTGAGGGTGTCTGCTCACTCGCCACCCTCCTGGCAAACGTGTCTGGAGTGTTTATTTTGTCCCAAGAAGTGTTTTGGTATCGGAGATGCAAATCGCTTACTGCAGACTGATCTTCACTGCTGGGAATGTTTTCTGGCAAAAAAATAGGGAACACGACTGACGAGCAATGCGATGAGTTTGCTGGGGGCGGGGGGGGAGAGTTTGCATTCATGGGGTGCAAAGGATAGCTATCATCTCCGGGGAAAGTCCGAGTTTATAAAAAAGCACAACCTGTAAGGAAACATCGGCCTCGTCGTCTGTCACTGCACTGGGCAGGAGAGACAAAAACTGGGAGGAAACGATAACAGTAGGGACACTCTGGAGGTTCAAGGAGCGTCCGGCCAGGCCCTGGGTGGGACTGGCCCTGGGCCCACAGGATTCTAAGACAAGAAAGCGTGGGGCAATCAGGGGAGGCTTCCTGGAGGAGGAGAGGTTCGAGCCGAGGCTTGGGAGAAGCAGAACACCGGGGGGAGCAGAGGGAAATGAGAGCACTGAGTTCCAGGGGAACGAGGGTGATGGTGAATCGGGAGGGGATGAAGAGGGGCGTTCAGGCACAGCCAGACCCCCAACTGCAGGGGAAGAGTAAGAAGGAGAAAGTCTGCCTGAGCAGGGCCCTGAATGCCTTGAGAAGAGCCTGTCCAGTGGGGTGACGGAGGGTCTGAAACCTGCTTACTGACAAGCAAAGTGACGTGATGTGATGTGCTCAAGGTCACCAGGCTATCGAGGGGCAGAGCTCAGACTGGAGACCCAGGAGAGGTATCGGTGTGGGTGTGCACATCCGTTTGGCCTAGAAGTTTGGCTGTGTGGCCCTGGCGAAGTTACTTAACCTCTCTGAACTTCCAGAGCAAGTCCACAAAAACCTATGACAGTAACCTGCGTCCCAATGCCCTTTCCACCTGCACAGCCCCGGGGCTGATGGCTCCAATCAGCCAACCCTCGAGTGAGGCAGTAGGAGGGAAGACATCGGACCTGAAGACAAGAAAAGGGGGGAAGGGAGAGAACACCAGGAACCAGCAGGCCTCCAGGCCCCGGGGAGAGACGAGGAACAAGGCCAGTGCCCGGGTTCTGAGCCAGGCAAGGGCAGGGCCGGGAAAGGCACGGCCACGACACAACACACGAGAGCAGTGACCGTCCCCGGGCATCAGTGCCCGCCCGTTCACAGAATCGCACTGGGGCTTCAGGAAGCCGGGGGGCTCCCCGGAGAGCCGTCCCGGCAGGTGCTGTGGAGGGGACACCGGCCCCTCCACGGAGTGCTCGTCAGGTCCGCTCTGGGGTCGCCCTGGCCCCTCCCCTGCTTCCCAGAGCCTGAGACCTGGGGCTGAGATCCCGCGGCAAGTGCCCCACGGAGCGTGGGCAGCCGCCCCCACACCGCCCGATGGTGCAGGTGGCGGAGGGAGAGCAGCGGAGGTGGGTGCAGGTGACTGGGACACGTCTGAGATTGCTGGTACAGCAGGAAGTCAAGCGTGAAATTAACTTTAACTGTGCAGCCCCAGCACGCAGGGAAATTAAAGTGACAGGGCAAGGTCCTTGGGGAGGGGCTGACCCCCCACCTGGCCCACTGACAGCAGCCGGAACGGGGGCGGGGGGGGGGTGTCTCTGCTTGTCCTTATCAAGCTGTCACCAGATCGCAGAACGGCAGGCCCAGAACACAGCGAGCACTCAGAGTATCTGTTGGATGAACGGGCGACAGCAGCAGACGAATGAAGCAGGAAGAGAAACAAAGACCACAGAACACTCCCCACGTGCCTGATGCTGAGCTCGGCACCTCCCGGGACAGCAACTCACCGGATCCTCGGCAACCCTCGCAGGTAGAAGCCACTCTCATCCCCACCTCGCAGATGGGGAAACTGAGGCACTGAGCGTCAGCGGCTGGCCACAAGGGCCAGATGCTCATCGGCCCCTGGCCACCGACCCCCATCTCAGGAAGCGGTTTCATGGTCCCCACAGTGGCCCGGGCCCCCGATCTTTGCCGCCACGGGACCTCCCTGCCCCTGGCCCTCCACACGGCACCGCTGGCGGCCGCCGCAGCACCCAGACCCACCGCTGCCTGCCCGCGTGGCTACGGCCACCTCCACCAAGGTCCCCCCACCCCTGGTCCTTTCTCTCGGCAGCCACGAGAGTGAGCCTTGAAGGCAAAAACTCGGCACCTCACTTCCCAGCATAAATGTCATCGCTGGCCTCCCTTCACACACAAATAATACGACCCAAACTCATCAGCCCTGGGTGAGCTGGCTGGCACCTTCTCTCCTCACCCAGCCCTCACAGCCATGCTGGCCTTCCCTGGGACCTCACCAGCTCAGTCCTGCCCCAGGGCCTTTGCACTACCTGTTCCACTTGCCAGGGAGGCCCACACGGCTCACTGCTGCTCAACCCCACAGTGTCCCCTCTGCTGTCAGGCCCGGATCCCCTGGCTAAAGCCACCCCCACGTTTCTCTCCCGTCCCCTTTTCCATCTTCGTCGCATTCTTTAAAGTAAGTGACTGCACTAATTCACCGACGATCGTACTGAAATTAAAAATACACCTCATTTTGATCTTCGTGGAAAACTAGGAACGACGTCAAAATTCTAAGGACGAATCGGTTCGAATAATTTGCTTACGGGTATGTTTTTCTAACACAAAATTCACCACTTACGTAAGAAATCTTAAATTTACTCATCTCTACGTTTTAAACTTAGATGTGTCCATCTGTGATTTGGATTTGGAACAAATCTGACTAGGCAGTCACCTACTTAGCCGGAATGTACCCCAACAGACCGGAGCCATTCTCTGATGAAGACGGGGAGGGGCCAGAAATAGTCCCATTTTTTTTTTGTTTCCGTAAGTCTATCGCTTTATCCTTAGAGACGTGGCAGCACCTTATCCGCTAATATTATTTGTACCTTTCTCCTGTCCTGTTTGGACTTTATGGTTATTTTCATAAATGGAAATCACATTCAGCTTAAAACATTACTCATTTTTTTGGGGCGCCTGGGTGGCTCAGTCAGTTGAGCGTCCGGCTTTGGCTCAGGTCATGATCTCGCGGTCTGCGAGTTCGAGCCCCGCGTCAGGCTCTGTGCTGACAGCTCGGAGCCTGGAGTCTGCTTCAGATTCTGTGTCTCCCTCTCTCTCTGCCCCTCCCCCACTCATGCTCTGTCTCTCTCTCTCTCTCTGTCTCAGAAATAAACATTAAAAAAAAATTACTCATTTTTAGTGAAGACCTTATGTAAGATTTCAGTACGATATTACTATAAAAATTGGTACGTCAAAAGGAAAAACACAGCTGGGTGAGCGACGTACAAAGAGCTTAAGACAGCTGTGTGAGCACAGTACTTTCTTTCTACAATTTTTTAAGTATCTTTGAGAGGGCAAGCGGGGGAGAGGCAGAGGGACAGGGGGACAGGGGATCCGAAGCAGGCTCCAGGCTCCACGCCGACAGCAGAGAGCCCGATGCGGGCCGCGAACTCAAGAACCGTGAGATCGCGACCTGAGCTCAAGCCGGATGCTCCGCCGACTGAGCCACCCAGGGGCCCCCCACGGTACTTTTTACTAGCGGAATATTTTCTCACTTATTTAACTCACTTTCTCACTACTAGACAAAGCCTGACGAAAAGCATGGCTCTTCATTCTTCGCTCGCAGCTGAAGCCCCAGGTCCTAGAAGAGGGCCTGGCACGTAGTAGGTGTTTGATAAATGCGTGCTGAGTGAATAAAGGAACAAATACTCCCAGCAGCCCTACTCAGAAGGAAACACCCCACTGCCGCACCCTAAACCAGCAAGGATGGCCCTAGAGGCCCCCCGTGCCCTCACCCACCCTCCCTCTAGCAGCGGACCCAGGGAGAAGCAGGTCCCGGGAAGCACAGAAGGGACTGGCGTGGCCCAAGTGGAAAATCAATGGTGTTGTGTCAAGAGGCACACACCCACAAGGCCACACGAAAGCACAGCCTCAGCAGACACGGCCCCGGCCAGCCCCAGGCCGGGAGGGACCCCCCGACAGCGCCGGTGAGGCCTCCTCGGCAGGTGCTCCTAAGCCCAAACGCGCCAAGGACCTCACCGGCCACAAAAGATTTTCTAGGCTGCTCCGTCAGTTACTGGGAACTGTGAGGGGGTGGCCGTTTTAGTGACCAGAACTCGGACCAGTCACGCAAGTCCCGAAACTAAAAAGAAGGGACTCCCCGGTCAACTGGACCAACACCAGTGGATATTTAAAGACCACCGGGAGGTTTGCATGCCTCCAGGGACGGGAAGCTCACTACTGCCCCGTACACCCTGCGGTTCCACCCCAGGGGAGCTCGGGACAATCAGACCAGGCCGGCCTGCCCACTGGACAAGCTGAGTGCTGCCCTCGGAGGTCACGCAAAAACGTCTGCACCTTCTCACAATAAAGAACAGCCAGAAGACGTGCCAAAGAGTCTGCCGCCAACCTAACACCACCGAGTGTTCACAGCCACGTGCTCTTCAAGGAGCCAGGTCTGCGGCCCCTTTTGCCTTTTGGGCTCCTGGATAACGACTCGAGGTAATATCCCCTCCTCTGCCAAACGGCCTATGTTCCCGTTAATACATCCCCCCCAAAAGAAGCCAACCGTCTTCTGCCCCCATACTTCTGACGCTTCCCTCCCGGCTTGAAGACGGGAAGCCACCAGCCTCCAGCGTGATCCCGTTGCCCCAGGATGCCAGGTCAGCCCCTACCCACGACAGGTGGCACTTAACCGGGATTTCCTCACCCCTAGCATCCATCTGGGAAAAGGCCCCATCACTGATAGCTACCACGTTGGCCAGCCCCTGAGCCTCCGGGTCTGGAGTTAGTGCTCCCGGCTGCGGCACACGGGGCCGCAGCACCCGAGGGCCCCCCGAGCAGACCCCAGGACACTCCCAGACGTGCTTACGTCAGAGCCCAAACCACGGGCCCCGCTGGCCCCGGGCCACCTGCCATCATCTCCAGCTCGCTCTCCATCGGGAACAGCCCGTCCGCACGCGATGGGGCCCCGCAGCCCCCGCCTCTGTCTCACCAGGGCTGTGCCTGCAGGGCCCTCACCTGGCCTCCCCAGCTCAAGGTCTGTGTCCCCGCGCTTTGCGGGGCCACCCTGCCCCTCCTGACCCGGGCCTGCCCCGACCCCGACCTCGGCCCTAACCCGGCCCCAAACCCTTGCCCAAACGGCCCTCTCCCGCGCCCTCCTCGAGCACCCAGCCCCGTGTGGGAGGGAGTCGTCGCGGGAACTGAGAGCCCACATCCCAGCCCGGAGCTCCAAGGCCAGACCTCCCGTCCCCCCCCCCCCAGCCACCGGGTGTCCACAAGGCTGCCCGCGAGTACTCACATTTTGATGTTCTCATGATACTGCCTGGTGTCGGACGGCTGGTTGTACAGGGGCTGCGGAGGGAGAGACAGGGAGAGGGAGACGCTTCAGAGCCGGGCCGGGGCCAGGCACGAACCAGCGCACGGGGAGACCCGGGCCACGGCCCCGGCCGGGAGCGGCCTGTGACCCTCGGGGCACGGCCACCGTGGCTGCCCTGCAGGGGCACCGGGCCGCGCCGGCCCGAGCGTGCGCGGCGCTGGGGGCCCCCCGGGGCAGCTGCTCTTGTCCAGGCCCCCCAGACCGCCGCGAGGGACCGTCACCCTCGCCGCCTGGCAGAGGACAAGGGCCCAATGCTGCCAGGAGCCTGGGAGGGCGAGGGGAGGACAGGCAGACGCGCGACCCCACATCCGCTGCACGCGCTGCGCTCCAGAGGGCACCGGGACGACGCGTGTTGGGGAGCGAGACGTGTGTGCCCTCCGGCCCCTCCCCTCCTGCGGGTGCCCGGGGACGTGCGGCTGCGCGTTCCACGAGGAGACGACGCGGGAGCGTCTGTGCAGTAGCGGGGATGCGTCAGAACCAGACCAAACGGGCCCCGCGGGAAAGCTGAAGGGGGAAAGGAGGGCTCGTGAACGGCAGGGACCTGCGGGGCGGTGAGGAAGGCCCTGGGCCCACAGCCGGCAGCAAGTGTGTGCGGGGAGAGCCACCGCGGAGGGTGCGGGGCCAGTTGCTGCGCGCCTCCCTCGCGGACGCCGGCGCCGTGCGCAGGGGCCGGGGGCACAGCCCAGGGACACAGCCTGGATCTGCTGCTCGCCGGCCACTCGTCTCTGGTGAGTTACATAGGCCACCTGTGCCCCGCAAGTTCAGCCGCAGATGGGGTTAAACGCATGGCCGTCGTGAAGGTCAGACGGGCCCATGCGTGCAGAGCTCTGGGCCCCGCGTCTGGCAGGCAGAGAGGCCCAAGAGGGAACCGTGTCGCCGTCATCACGTCAGGGCGCAACGACAGAGCGAGGGTGCCAGCGTTTCCTGCCTCCCGTAGCCAGCCACGCCCTCGCTCTGGCCAATGAAACGCTCGCACACTTGATGAAAGCTGAGGCTGGAAAACACACGTCTGCGTTTGCCTTGCCCTCCTGTTCGCCTGCCCCTGGTGAGAAACCACGCCTGGCCTGCCGCAGGCAGACAGACCGCGGCCGCGCCCTCCCGGCCGAGGCCCAGCTGGTCGCGGAGCAGCAGAAATGCTCAGCTGACTTCTGGGCTCACAGGAAACGGAAACGGTGGCTGTCTCAGGCCACTAAATCTGGAGTCGGTTTGTTACACGGCAGGAGCTAACGGATACACGTATCACCCCCGTTTTACGGAGGAGAAAACCCAGTCCCTGCGAGGTCGAAATCTGTGCCCACAGCTGGTCAGAAATGAGCTGCAACGAGAATCCGGTCTCAGCTCTGGCGCTGGAGGCAGGGCCCTGCTCTCCGCCTCTGCCTGCACCCTCTCTGGGGGTCTTCTCGTGTGTGTGCGTGTGTGTGTCACCCTCTTCCTTGCCATCCACCCGAACGCGCAGCGGGAGCCTCCCAGGGCAGCCACGGGTGACTGCGGGGGGAAGGAGCCCACAGTGTGAGGGTAGGCAGGCCAGCGGCAGCCCCAGGACAGGGCCCCAGGGGAGGGAAGAGGGCACGACCGTCTCCGCCCTAGAACTTCTCCCTGGGGAGGCAGCTGGACACGCCTCCCGATCGGCCCAGCCCATGGGGACCAACCACAGGCAGCACAGCACGGCCACGGGGCACGACCTGCCCGTCCCCAGGAACAGGCCTCCTGTCCCCCGTAGGCGGGGCCGGTCCTCCACGGTTCTGGACATCCCGGCCCTCGGACGGCACTGCAGGCAGCCGTGGCTGATGACAAGGTCACCTGCCCCCCTCCCCGTGTGCCTCGCATTCCCCCCTCGACAAGTCAGCACTGGGCTTGGCCAGTTCCAGGCTCCCAGCTCAGCTGCCCCACCCCCACCCCCAGCTGGTACAAGCCATCTCTCCCCACCCCGGGTCAGGCTGCGCTAACAAGGTGCTCAGCCGGAGAGGGGGGCTGCGAGCCCCACTCTGGGTTTGAACCGCAGGGCAACTGCAGAGCCCCCAGTGAGGCTCACGGCAGAGTCCCAGCTGAGCGCGGTGAGGCGTCACCGCGGGAGGCGGACGGCCCTCGCGACAGCAAGGGGCCCTGCGAGGACTCCTGCGCCACGTTTCAAAGCATCAAACGTGCACCTTTAGCCCCGGGTGACTCTGCACCGGTCCTTTATGTTTCCACGTGCCCATAAAACACAGGCCGGTAGGGGTGGGCGTGGCCATCTGTTCAGGTTCCAAACAGATGCCTCGATGCCTCGATGTACAAAGCGGCACCTCCCTTGCTAGCCGTGCGGCCTCGGGCACATGGGGTCGACACGTTGGGCCTCGGTTTTCTCATCTGGCAAATGGGCACGGAGCAAACAGCAACTACTTCACAGGGCTTTCGAGGAACCCAGGAAACGTCAGACTTGGTGACTGATCTGTGTTGTTTTGGCTTGAAGATGGCAAACAGCCACGTCTCCACAGCCTAAAGAGACCAGGACGGGCTGAAGGACCACACACGGAGACCCCGGGAGCGAGCGATGGGCAGGGAGAGGGGGCTCTGCTTCTCCGTAACAAGATGGGCCAGAAGCAGGGAGACTGGCTTCGGAGAGGGCAGGAGGGGCACAGTCAGCCCGTGACCAGCCAAACCGCCTTCACCTGTGGCCGCCTGCCCGGCCAGGTAAGGACAGAGCAACCTGGCCCCAGAGACGGCCCTTGGTAGCGGGTCTCCACGGAAGAGCTCGCAGAACACTGCGGGCTTGCTGCCTCCAGCCACGGGGGCTGTCCCCGAAGGAGTCACTCACTGAGCACTCTTCGAGGTAAACAGTCCTGGGAAGGAAGGGAAGTGTCTGGGCCAAGTCCTGGGAGGCTGTTCGTTGCCATGGTGACAGGCTCCCTGGGGCAGCCACTCTGGAAGGCCCGAGTGGGATGGGGGGGGGGGGATGGGGGTCGGACAGGCCATGGCCCCTCCACGGCAGGTGCATGGCTGGGGGGGAGGGCAGGGCCCAAGTTGGGGGGCCTCCTGGCCACCTGCAGAGGGGCCTGTGCAAGGCCAGGCAAAGCCTCCCTGTGTCCCAGGAGACAAGTTCCAATATGGCGGCTCCAACCGCCTGTCAAGGGGACACAGCACCTAAGAGGGAAGCCCCCTCCCCCCAGCAGAGCGCGACGGTACCACTGGGAAGGCCCACCCTCCTGGTTGGAGGCCCTGGGCCCATCTCTCCCCCCCCCCCGTCCCTCCATCCCCTCTAAAAGTGGGGGCGCCGCCCAAACAATCCAGAGGGCAGAAAGACAGCGCAAGGCAGGGGACGTGCAAGGCTGTAAAGCAGAAATGACAAGGACAGCAGAGCTGGTCTCTGGGAGAAGGAAGGGGGTGCCCCCTCGGGCCTGACTTCAGCCAGCTGGCAGGGTGGCCGAGAGCAGCCAGCAACCCCAGGTGGACTGAGCTGCTAAGAAACGAAGTGTCAGCCCTGGCCCTCAACCCTCTGGTGACACCACATTCTTAAAATAGCACCTCTGAACAGGAAGGAAACCAATGACTCAAAGCCGCGGGGAGAGGGGGCGGGGGCCACGGTGGCCCACACCCTCCCTCCAGCACCCCTCCGCCAGGCCGGGCCTGGACCCCCCAATCCCAGGGATGCCGGAGGGAGGGGGCGGTGCATACTCAGCCTGGCCTACGCGATCTGCTTCCTTTCCAGAGCAAACTTCTCCTAGGCCCAGGCCTCCCCCCTCCCACCCCAGCAAGGTCGGACAGCACCATCCCGGTCCCTGAGGCCCGGCAGCCTCTCCCTGGGCTAGGGGCTCCCTGGCCACAGATGAGAGAGCCCCTCCCCCGCCCCCCGGAAATGGATCCCACAGTGGTACAGCCCAGTGACCGCAGGCCGAGGGTCCGCAGCATCGGGCCCTCCAGGAAGGAGCCCGGGCACAGGGTACATACGCCTCTGAGCTGCCTCTCCTTGGAGCACACCTCCGGCCACTGGGGCCTTTTGGGGACCAGACAGAGCGCAGACCCGTGCAGATGCGGCTGGCCGCAGCCCCACAGGCTCAGCTCACCTCCCTGCCTCAACTCTTGCTGCATGGCCCTAAACAAGGCACTGGTCTGAGCCTCATCTAGAGAATGGACAGGCCTAACACCAGCAGGCCCCCTGTCTGTGGGAGTCTCCTCCTCGGCCCCACCGAGAGCCACCGAGTCAAGAACCCACTGACTTCCAGAGGGCTCCAGGGACGACCACACGGCCCACCAGGCAGACACTCCCAGACCGCGGCCTCCTGTGCCTCTAGCCTTGAGGAAGTCTCCGCTCTGAGACCCCCAAGCAGCGGACAACCCCCTCACCCACGGAGACCCAAAAAAGAATCACATGGACTGAGCCCAGCAGATGCCCTGCCCCACTCACAGGGAGACCGTCACGGGGAGACCGAGCCTGCCTCCCTCACTGGCGCTCCTCGGGCATCCGGACACAGCGACCTTCATCCACCCCCCCCCCCGCCCCCCCCAGGAGGCCCCTGGGACTAATCAGGTCAGGAAAGGGAAACGGAGAGCCGCCAGGTCCGGAAACGGCTGGGCACCACCTCTGGTCCCGCCATCCTCATTGCCAAGAAGGGGAAACTGAGGCAAGAAGCAGCTTACCGGTGGGAACGGAAGACGGGGCACCATTCACAAAGCGGTCTCGCAATTCCTCAAGAGGCTAAACAGAATGAACATGGCCCACCAACTTCGGTCCCAGGTGTACATGAGAGGGCAAAGAAAACCTGTCCATACAAAAACTTGTGTCCCGGGGCGCCTGGGGGGCTCCGTCGGTTGAGCCTCCGACTTCGGCTCAAGTCATGAGCTCACGGTCCGTGGGTTCGAGCCCCGTGGGGGCTCTGTGCTGACGGCTCGGAGCCTGGAGCCCGCTTCGGATTCGGCATCTCCCTCTCTCTCTCTGCCCCTCCCCTGCTCAGGCCCCGGCTCGCTCGCTCTTTCAAAATAAAAAAAAAATAAAAATGAAAATGAAACTTGTGCATTAATGTTCGCAGCCCCTGTAATAGCCAAAAGCAAACACAGCATAACGCCTGCCAGTGCATAAATGGCCCAACAGACGGGGTCTATCCGTACAATGGAATATCATTCAGCCGTCGACAGGAACGAGGCATAGACACCCCGCTACAACCCGGACCAACCTCGGGGGCGTGATGGGGAGTGAAAGAAGCCAGTCACAAGAGGCCACACAGTGTGTGAGTCCCTTGATACGAGCTCTCCAGCAGGCAAGCCCGTAGGGACAGAAAGTTAAGTTAGCGGTGGGAGGCGGGGACAGGAGAGGAACGGAAAGATAAGGAGGTGATAGCTAAGGACACGAAGTTCTTTCTCGGACGGTGAAACGTTCTGAAATGGATGGCAGAGATGTCACACACACCCACGAATATCCTAGAAAGTACTGAACTGCACACTTTTGAGAGAGAGAGAGAGAGGGAGAGGGAGGGAGAGAGGGAGAGGGGGAATCTTAAGCAGTCTCCACGCTCAGGCCAGAGCCCAAAGCAGGGCTCCATCTGGAGACCCCGGGATCATGACCTGAGCTGAAATCAAGAGTTGGATGCATAACCGACTGAGCTGCCCGGGCACCCCTGGATACGTTAAACTGATGAATCATATAGCACGTGAACATCTCAGGAAGGCTATTTTTTAAAAAACGAGGGTCTTGGGGCACCTGGGTGGCTCAGTCGGTTGAGCGTCCGACCTCGGCTCAGGTCATGATTTCACAGTTTGTGGGTTCGAGCCCAGCATTGGGCTCTGTGCCGACAGCTCGGAGCCTGGAGCCTGTTTCTGATCCTGTGTCTCCTTCTCTCTCTGCCCCTCCCCTGCTCTCACATTGTCTCACTCTGTCTCTCAAAAATAAATAAATGTAAAAAAAAAAAAAAAACAAAAAACAAAAAAAACAAAACGAGGGTCCTAGAGACACCCCAGAAATCACACCCAACAGGGAAAGCAAGCCCCCCGAATGGAAGGGGAGCCTGCCACCCATCCCAGAGGGGCCCTAGGCCCTGTCCCCCTCGCCTCGGGAGCGCCCTACTGCCTGCCTGGCCCTGCCCTCCGGGAGGACCTGAGGACCTGGGGCCACTCCCCGTTTCGCAGTGGCCTGAGCGCAAGGACTCCAGGCCAGAGAGCAGCGGCCACCGAAGAAAAAACCCCAGGAGCAAAGAGTTCAACCCTCTACGTGTTCACGGCCGCCGAGTGCAGGGCAAGGGTGTGCTACGTGAGCCTCACGGGGCATCATTTCACTGAACCGCCCCCCCCCCACCCCAAAGATCCTGGTGTTCCCATTTCACAGAAAAGAAAATCGAGTCCTCTCCCCAAGGCCACTCAGCAAACACACGGTGGAGCTGAGTTTAAAATTAGGCTCCAAATGCGTAAGACCATATCAGGCGTGAGCGTCCGCGTGCACGGGGACCCTCACGGCCATCTTGTGTGCGTGCGTGTGTCCCCACACGCCGCCCCAGTGGGGCGCTGACTGGGCCTGGGCAGCTGGGGCTCTGACCATTCCTCCTGGGCTGAGGTTTCCCACCAGCTGAGAGTGTCCACGTTCCCTCCATGTGTCTCTCTGGTGACACACGAAGGTGACAAGAGGGCCTGAGAGAGGCGAGGCCTGGGGCCGGCTTCCCAGCCCTGCCACCCACATGGCATCTTCCCACCGGGCAAAGGCCACCGACACCCGTCATACGGGTACGAATACCAGCGAATGCTCAGCACTCACTGTCCACCAGGCACCCACGCTAAGCGCTTCGCGAAAGCTAATCCGGCCGATCTGCACTACAACCCCAGGGGACACAGGTTACTATTCCCATCTCACAGATGGGGAAACCGAGCTTGGGTCCACACTGCGATGAGCTGGCAGAGATCACCCGGCCCAGAGCAAGGCTTCCCACGCTGAGCTAGCCCGACTGGGGGGCGGGGGGGCTCCGGTGGGTCCTGGCCGCGGGACAGCCAGCTCCCCGCCTCCCCACCCCCCACCCACCCCGCTATCGGCCAGTCCCCCTTATCAGAAGCGTCTATTTCCTGCCTCCCCAGAGGACCGGGCCGCCTTGGCAACAGCCGACTTCCTCCTTCCCCTCCACACCCACCTGCCTCCCTGCCCACCTCTCCGGCCACCCCTGCCCAGAGCTGCCCCCCCCCGCCACCCCCCCTCCCCAGCTCACCAGCTCCACCTGAGGCCCCAGGCCTTCCAGAATCCGATGGGCGGCTTCAGCCTTCTTCTGCAGGGTGACGGGGAGGAGAAATTAAAAAAAAAAAAAAAAAAAAAAAAAAAAAAAACAGAACAGATTATAAATAGAGGTCTCCGGAACAGCAGGCAGCTGCCCAGCCCAGCAGCCAATCCACGGCCCCGGGGTGGGGGGGGTGGGGGGGGAGGGGGCGCCAGGGTCCCCCCGCAAGCCCTCCCCATGCTGGAGACAAACAGAGGGGCCTCAATACCCCTGCGGCGTCCCTGGCAAGCCGGCCAAGTTTCGATTCCAACAAACGCACGGTGTTCTCCGTTGCCTGGCCCCCCCAAACCCTCAGGCCCAACCCCCGCCCCCCCCCGGCCGGGGCACAGCGCTGTGGGCACGGCTCCCCGCCAGCAGGCCACTCCGCCAGGCCCGAGATGCCTTCCTTCACTTGGAAGCTGGCTGGGTGTCTGCAATTACCTCAGAGCTAGTGCGCCAGCCAGGGAGTGGGGGGGCGGGGGGGACACAGAGGCTCTCAGAGATACCCTTTCTAGGATTCTTGTATTTCACAATCATGTGACTATTTCTGAGCTGCCCTGGGGCCTCCCCGCCTCCCTCCCCACTCACAACCCAGGACTTATTAGGAAAACAGGAACATGTGGCAGAAAGTGCTCGGTGGCTGTGAATGCAGCAGGCTGGACCTCCGGCCCAGCCATGAAGGCGGACATTGTGCCTCCGCCAGGCCCCGCGGGCCCCCGGCCCGGGACCACCAGGGCCTGCTCTCGGGAGGCCCAGAGGATGGCCCGGGGCCAGCTGGGGGAAGGGGTGCGCAGAGAACCACGGACGGTGGCTTCGGCGGGGTTTTCGTCGGATCCGGGCCACTGCGTGCCACGCGAAGCGGGGTGCCCACAGCACGCACGTGGGAGACCTAAGTCCTCTCGCGGCCGGGAAAGGCCGGTGCTCCCGACTCAGCCAAACTCAGGGAGACCATCCGGTATCCGGAGGGAGCCGGGCGGCCGAGCAAGTTACCTCTGACGATCCCCCAATCCAGACCCACTAAAAGAGGGTGACCCCGAGCCCTGGGGAACGTGGCTGACAACAGAATTCGAGGCGCAGGCTCCCGGTGTCGCGGCAGGGAGGAGGGGGGCCGGGAGCCGGCCGGCCGGCTCCCCCTCTCCTGGCTCCCCGTGACAGACAGACAGTGGGTGTGTAGGTGGGCTCAAGCTGGCACCTAGAACGAGCTCCGCCTAGAGCCCTGGGCCCAGCCCACCCATGAACAAGCCATGCTCTCAGCCCCCTTTGTGCACAGCCAAAACCCCGAGACCAGCAGCCTCAGCGTGTGGCTGGGGGCCAAAATATCAGGGGGCGATCTATCACTGTAACGACGGCCCCTTTATCAGGGACCTGCTATGAGCCAAGCATTGAGCACAAAGCAGGTGTTATCAATATGTAAGTCGCACCCAAACACAACGCGAGGCGCATAAATGACACGTCCCCGTTTAACGTACTACGAAACTGAGGCACAGAAAGATCGTGTAAGGAAAAGGTCTTTCTCATCTCCGGACTCCGAGAGGAAAGAAAGACAAAGGCCAGGTCCCACACAGGGCCACCCCTAAGCTTGGGACCAGTATGTCTGATGCTGGAGGACAGGTGTCCCTGCCCTGGCCGTACCTCAGAGCAAGAGAAAGTGTCACCATGCGGCTGAAGACGGGAGAATTCCTGAAGCAGGTCAAGGGAAGAAATGGGCAGGGGGTGGGGGAGGGATACATCAGCCCCCCAAACGCTTCCTGAGGGCCCACTCTGTATTAAGCACTGCGGCGGGGGCACCCGGGGGGCTCAGTCGGTTGAGCACCTGACTCCCGGCTTCAGCTCAGATCATGACCTCACATTTCATGGGCTTGAGCTGCACATCGGTTGGGCTCCGCGCGGGCAGTGCAGAGCCTGCTTGGGATTCTCTCTCTCCCTCTCTCTGCCCTTCCCTGCTCACTTGCTCTCTCTCGAAATGAAGAAATAAACTTGAAAAAAAAAATACAGAAAGAAAAATAAAGCACTGGGGCAAAACATGGACTGAATGAGACCCAGCCCCTGCCTGCAATAAACCGAAGTCTAACATTAGAGCAGCTGGTCAAGGACAGTGAGGACAGGGCTAGTCTGCTCGGGCAGAGAGAGGTATGTATGGTGCACAGGCAAGGCACGGCTTCTCCAGAAAGGTAACAGGAGGGATACGTGAGTGGGTTTTGACGGACGAAGAGGAGTTTCTGTGCATTCCCGAGGTTCTGTGGGGATCAGCGGCAACTTCTCATCTACATAAAAAAAAGAAATGCCAAAAGCAGGAAGGGCACGGCTGGAGGGGCCAGGCCACTAGAAACTGCCACATCACACAGGTAAGCAGGGGTCTTGGATCTGGGCCCAGTGCCCACGGCGGGAGCTCCAGAAGCCTGCATCCTATGAACCATAGCAGATTCCAGCTTCGACCACATCCTCACTCTCAGGAACGCGGGCACCTAGAGAGGGGGGCTTCTGGCAGCCCCTGGAGAAGAGAGCAGGGAAGAGTCCCCTCCTAACCTGCCAAAGCCGCAGGGAACGCGGGCGAGCAGGCAGCGCGTGCCTGCCGTGAGAGTCCCCGTGCTCCCAACACTCCCCCGGGCCCCACTGCTCGGCCCTCGGCAACTCTGGGGCCCTTTAAGGCACGACTCGGTCTCCAGAGGAGGGCACACCCACAGCTTACCCGAAGAAACCCTCCGTGAAACCGTCCCAGAGATGCCGCGGCACCGGAAAGGCTGGATAGCGCGGTGCCCCAGAGCAAGCGCGTCACAGCCAGCTGGCCTGGGTTCAAGTCCTCTAACTGCGCGGCCTCGGGCGAGTCCCTCCACCTCCCTGAGCCTCAGCTTCCTCCTCTACAAGACGGGTCCCAACGGCACCGCCTCAGGCAGCTGGAGCGCTCCGAAACCAGGATCTGGCACACAGTAGGTGCCACATAAGGGCTAGCTACGGACAGGAAGCACGGGGCCTCGGCTCGCACTCGGTGGCCCCGACACGCGCCAGGCAGAGGCTGCGACCCGGCAGGCCCTGAACCAGCACCCCCACCTCCTCGTGCCTCGCTGGGGGCACCTCCCCTCCTCCCGCCATCACACCCCTGCTCCTGCTCCTGCTCCTGCTCCGTTCGGCCCAACCCCATTTCTTGGCTCAGCCTGCAGGGGTGGAGTGGGAGGAATCGCTGGCCAGTTCACGGCGGGGGGGGGGGGGGGGGGGGCGCGGGGCGGAGGGAGGTCCTGCCTCTTGGGCTCTCCCGCCACAACCTGGCCACCGGTGGCAGCGTCTAGGAGTCAGCTCTTCTCCACACTCGGCGAGCCGCTCACTCAAGGCACCAACCCCCCAGGACTTTGACAAGGACGTCCTGCAAGGAACGAAGTCTCTCTTAATGGACCCCTTCAAATGGGCCTCCCCCCGCCCCCCCAGCAAGTAGCACGGTGGGGAGCACAGGTGCGGGCCGTGGATTCAGCACCGCGCCAGAAACTCCCGCCCGCCCCCCGGGCGGACAGCCTCTCCCCGCCTTGACGACCGAAGCCAAACCCCTCAGAGGGTCCATGGGGCCCCTGCTGCCCCTGGCCTTTGGGAGGCCACTGCCGGCGGCTCCCGTGCGGAGGACAAACCCAGAAGCTCGGGCCAACGGGAAGGGAGGGGCAGGGGCTCTCACCAGATGTGGGGGCTCAGGTGAGGGTCTCGCTCGAGACCCTGCACTCCTGCAGGGGGCCCCGGGGTCCACGTGGCCACAGAGCCTGGGGGCTGTGCCTGGGTCACCTGCACAGAGAGGTGCACGCGAGCCCCGCCCACGTGGCCAACACCGCACCTGTCTACAAAGGCGCAGACGTGCGCACACGTGGGTGCCACACAAGCCGACTCACACCCACGCCCACAGCCACACGCGCTAGGTGCGGGCACGTGTGTATCCGTGAAGTGTAAACGACCAACCACACACGCGCCCCAAGCACACCCACTTGCGCACATCTGCACAGGTCGCACAAGGGTGCCTGCGGACGCGCGGGTGTGGAAATGCACAAAAAACCGCGATAACGTCCCGTACGTGCACACGAGTCACAGCGACACACACACACACACACACCCCTCCTCTCGGGCAGGGGCTCGGAGCCTCACCCGACCACCCCCCTGCCACAGATCCCTGTTCTAGCTCCTCAGCTCCCAGTCGGGCCTGAGCTCCAGGCCCCAACCCCTTCCTCCACAGAGGGGGCAGCACCCACGCACCCACCCACCCAGAAAGCCCGAGACCCCGGCGCCCCCCGCCCCCCCCGCCCACGGGCCCACGTGCCAAGCACGGCAGCGTTTCAGACCAGCGCTTACCCCAGAAGTTGAGCACACACATCTGTACGCGGGGCCTCGACACGCTGCCCAGAGCGTTCACGGGGCGTGATGGGGGAGACGTGGCAGGGAGGCAGAATCCGTCCTAACGTACTCGTTAGGCCGACATTCTCTACGTGCAGAAGAGGAAACCTGGAGGAACTCTGGACCCCGGGAGTGGCAGAGATGGCCCGTCACAGACACGGCTCACAGAGGCGGGAGCCCGGTGCAGGTGCCCGTGCTGGGGACTGGACCAGAGCCAGCGCTCTGAAAGCCCTGAACCCCAACGCAGGATGGGCTGGGGGAGTCTGAAGCTGGGCATCGGGGCGCCTGGACCCCCCAAATGCTCTACAAAATGCTTCCTGGTCTCAGCTACTGATAGTCTCATCAGCATCACTACCGACGGCATTATTCGTTTCTATCCTGCTCGCCCCTAATCGTATCAGATGTTTATTTTCTTTTCATTTCTTTATTTTTAAAGTAGCCCAATGTGGGGCTTGAACTCACGACCCCGAGATCAAGAGTCACGTGCTCTGCCAACTAAGCCAGCGAGGCGCCCCTAATCACATTACATAAAAACCTTACTAGTAAGATGCCGGAAACGGGAGACGCGAGAAGATGTGGCTCTTACTCTCTGGCTTCCTCGTCGCTCAGCAATGCACAGAGAACGCACACACTCGCAATCGCGCACGTGCACACAGTCACCCGGAGGGGTCCACCCAAACACGTGTGTGCACCTATGTGCGTGCATGTGCTCAGCCCCCGTAAGTTCAGCCTCCCCACCATGTTCGGAACAGGTGGGGGTCATCCGCCCTAGAAATATCCTTCCGGCTTGTGCCGATAGCGCCCGTTTCTGCACACCTAGTTCAAGTCCTGCTTCCGCCGGGAGGCCTGCCTCAATTGCCCAGGGCCCCAAGTTCCTCTAGAGTCAGCACCAGGCAAACTGGTGTTTATTTGTACACCTCATGTGTTTGCTTTACCAGAACCCTGAAGCGTGGACATGATCCTAGACCCGTAGGCCTTACCTCCCGCCCCTCACACACTCCCATTGAAGATCAAAGGAGACCCTGTCCCTTCGCTGAGCCTTGGCTTGTGCTGTGACCCCCACACACCCGAACGCCCTCCTCCTCAGGAGTGAGGGCCCACCCACTGCTTCGAAGAAGCCTTTCCCAATCCTGGCCCACCACCCTCCCTCCCTCCCCGCCTAGTGCTGCCCCCAGGGGCCTGCAGAAACACTGCCTCCTGCTCGGCATCTGTGTGCACCTGCCCGGCCCCGCCCACACAGGCAGCTCCTGGGAGGCAGGAAAAGCCTTGCTCAGCTGGCTCCAGCTGTGCGTGCTGGGCGCCTCATCCATGTGCCCCGAATGGATAATGAGCCAGAGTCCAAGATGCAGAAAAGCCAGGCAGGCCGTGCCCGGCAGGGAAGCTGCGTTATCCAGCCGGCAAGGCATTTAGAGACAGACCCTTGTCATCCACCTCTCAGAGGAACCAGCAGGAAAGGAAGGAGGATTAAAATTTAATCCTATTGATCCCCCAAGGGGCGGGAAGTTCTGGCTGCTCCTGCCAAAGGCAGCTGAGGGGCTTCCTGCCCACCCAGCCTCCAGGCCCTGAGGCTCAGACCGCAGGGAGGGAGCCCCCCACCTCCACGCTAACCTCCACTGGGGCCAGGGACCAACCTCGGCACCCCCAAAACCAGACGACCCTTCCAGGGGGAGGTGTCTCCCCTCCCCTCTATCATCCTGCATTTATTCAAAAAATGTTTACTGAGTACCTACTATGTGCCAGGCACTGTTCCAGGTGCTGGGGAGACAAAGATCCCTGCCCTCACAGAACTTCTGCTTACGATAAACAAAATGAACAATAAAATATGAACCACGCCCAGAGGAGGGGGAGCAAGGGCAAAAGAGAAGATCAAAGCCAGGAAGAGGAGACCCGACTCTTGAAGCTTTTCAGGATTAAACAGAGGGACAAAATGGGCCTTGCTGAAAAGGGGAGGTTTGAGCAAACTGCTGAAGGAGCAAGTGAGCCTAGTGGGGAAAAGGAGCTCCAGGCAGAGGGCACAGCCAGTGCAAAGGCCCTGAGGCAGGAAGAACAAAGGCAGGTGGGGCTGGGGCAGAGTGGGGGCATAAATGAAGGGAGGAAAAGGGGAATCAGCGACAACGAGGGGCAAAATTCTGGGATCCACGGTGTGATGTGTGGGTGTGATTCTGTCTCCCAGACCACAGAGTTAATGCCAGTGGGCCAAGGTCACCGCTGTGCATCGCTGCCTGGAACGGCGGTGGGCACAGAGCAAGTGTTCAATTACAGGGCTGCCGAATGGATGAATAAACGAACGAATGAAGAGAATGTGTCTAATGCCCCCAGGGAACCTGAACTTACCCGGCAGGGGCCTGCTCTCAGCCCCCCGGGAGCTGGGGAGCCAGGGTTCAAGTCCTAAGCGGCCGCTCACTAGCTATGAGGCCTCGGGGAAATCATGGAGCGTCACGTAACCTAACTCAGCCACTGCTACACCACGAGGACATCGGAATGAAATCGCGAACGTGGGCAGGAAGCCCCCAGCCTGGGGTGCGGGAGCAGACCGGGCAATGCCAGCACCCTGGGGCCCCATCGTGGTAATCACCAGCCCGGGGTGGGGGGCACAGGCCGCAAGTGCCTGCAAGTCCCAAGCTCTTCTTGGGAGAATCCCCCTCCCTGCATCTAGCCCTGGGGGTGGGGCAGCGGTCAGTCTCCAAGGGCAGGGCTGAGTCCCAGCCCTGACCACTCAGTATAGTCGGACCCCCCGCCCTGGGAGGTGGGGGCACCTAGAGCTGCAGCAGGCTTTCCGGCACGCGGGGAAAGCGGGGATGGGGACACAGAGCTCCCCGACATCTTATTTGAGGGCCTGGATCCACCCATACCTGAAATAACAAATTTCACGGTAATTTCATTACAAGACTCAATAGACCCCGTTCAGCCTCAACCAATCTGACCTAAGTTTTTGTCTCTTGTATCCAAGAGTCTTGACTCACCGGACCCTTCCTGGTACGGCACTTTACAGTTTACAAAGCCCCCCCAGCCACGATCTCGGTCACAGCCAACCCTGTGACTTCAAGAACGCAGCCGGGACCCAGAGCAGCCAAACACCCGAGACTAAAACAAATGGCCCAGCTCATCCGGGTGGCGGCCGGCCTGGGATCCAAGCCCCCCCTCCTCTTCCCCCGCCGCCTCCCCCCCCCCCCCCCCCCCCCGCCTGCCCACTCACACAGAAGCTGCAGAAAACCTGGACCCTGGACAGAAGGAGGCGGCAATTCCGGCAGAGAGACCATCCTGGCTAAGAACCGGGAGGGGGTGTGTGAACTGCTCTTGGGGGAGGGGAGTGCTGAGCCGAGGAGCCAAAGACCCATGGGATCTGCAGCCACAGCTCTTTGGGGAGAACCTGATGCGACCTGAAGGACAAACCCCAGGGAAAGGCGGGCCAGGCTTCCCACCGGGGCACCAAAGGCCTGTGCCTCTGCGTTCACCCGGTCCCGGAGGGCTCGGGGCTGCAGCCTGCTGGAGTGCCAGCCCCTGGCAAGGAGCAAGGGCAGTGTGGTGACATCCTGAGCAGAGCCACCAACTTGCCTCCACAGCTGCTGGAGAGAAGCACGCCTGCCCTGTCACCTGAGGATCGGAGGGCGGGGGGGGCGGGGGGGGGGGCGGGGGGGGCGGTAGGCAGGGGAGCCACCTGGGGCGACACGCGGGAGCCCTGCCCCAGTGCCCTCCACCACAGGCTCCTGGAGTCGGCTCAATCCTGACTCCGATTCCCAGCCACAACGCTCACTTGCTGTGCGACCTCAAGCAGTTCACCTTCCCTCTCTGGGCCCCGATTTCTTAAAGGGTAAAATGGAGAGAGTACCTGTTTGGTACAGATCTGGAGGGAATTAAGTGAAATCCTGCAAAACATAAACAATCACCAGAAAAGAAGCATGGCCACAACAAACACCAAATAGCAGTCGCTCACCGCCAGGCCTTGCTCTAAGGGCGCTACATGAGGAGCTCGTTCAATTCTCACGCCGCCGTGCAAGGAAGGTGCCGGAACCATCATCGCTTTGCAGTGAGCCACAGGGAGGTTTAAGTAACTTGCCCAAGGTCACCCGGCCAAGGCGTGATAAAGATGTGACGTGAACCCACCGCACCCAGCTAAAGCATACGTGACCCCTCAGCGCCCCTATCGTCTTGTGACGGGGCCAGGGTACGGGAGGGCGACCGGCCCGGCAAGGCCCAGCACGCAGCTCTGGGCCCCCAGCAGGCTCAGTCTCGGCCCGTATCTGTTGCTGCCTCAACAGGCGGAAGCATAGCCAGTCCAACTGATCCAGGGGTTCCTGCCCTGGAGCCACGGCCACGGGCGCCAAGCACAGGCTCCCAGGCTCCAGAGCAGCCCCCTGGCCCCAGTACCCTCCCGGCCCCCACCCGCACTGTGAACACTGGCTCAGCACCCGGGCAGAGCCTATCGCACAGACGGCTGGGAAAGATGGCCAGGACCCCTGGCTGGGAGTGGGGGCCCAGAGGAGACGAGACCCCCATCTGTCACACTTCACTCTGTAACCTCAAGACAAGGAACGGGTCCCTCTCTGGGCCTCAGTTTCCTCATCTGCAAAATAAGGGAGGCAACTCAGATCCACAGGCCCCGAGTACACGTGCAAAGAGTCGCCTCTAAATCGTGGAAGCTGAGCTCTCGCTGGCTTGATTGGGATGACAATGAGCTCAGCACCTCACCAGACACCGGGTTCCACTTCAGGGCACCTCGGGCCCCGCAGACACTCTGCTCTGGTGCCCTAAGCCACTCCCCCAAGACTGGGCCCCCTCCCATCACCAAGCACCGGCCCTCCACATCCCCAGGAGCCCCCTCAGCCTGCTACAGACCCTGTGTTCGACGATGCCAAAGGCCCCTTCCAGGCCTCAACGTCCGCAGAGGCCAGCGCTGACGATCTAGGACCTGATGGCCCCCAGGTTCAAGTCCCAGGTCCACCACTTTCTAGCTGTGTGGCTCTGGACAAGTCACCTAGTGTCTCTGGGCCTCAGTTTCTCCCTCTGTTAAATGGAAACGGTCGCTGTACCCACCCTCCCAGGACTGCTACGTAAAGAACCTGGCCCACTGCACGTAGGAGCCGTTCGCTTAACGTTTGCTGTTATCGTCCGTAACAGTAACATCAGTATCGTCTTCCCCGCGACAGGAATTTCTCCGGCACGAATGCCAAGCCGCTTGCCCAATCCTTCCCACCTCAACCTTCTAATCGACTGGCCCCTGAGGCCCGCCCCCAACCTGGCGCCTACACTTCCACACCGCATCCCACAGGCCAGCCGCGGTCCACGCCGGGCCGCCCCGTCCGCTCCCGCTCAGGCCCGTGTGCGCGCGTGGGAGACGGCAGAGGTCCCCGTTTCTCAGTCGGGAATGCTGAGGCCCGGGGAGAGAGCCAGGCCCCTCGCGGCGACACCCGCACCCCACCCGGAGGCCGGCCCAGGGCGGGCAAGAGAGCAGGGAGTCGGGGCGCCTCGGGCCGGGGCAGGGCGTACCCGGTTCTCGTCGTAGATGATCTGCACCAGGCTGCGATGCTTCGACTCGATGGGCGGCGGCGACACGGGCTTCTCGGGCTCCGGGGGCTTGGCGGCCTCCTCCTCCAGCTGTTGCTGTGGCAAAGGGGAGAGCGCAGCGGTGAGCAGCCTGGCAGGCGGAAGGCACACTGCAGCACCCCCATGGCGGAGGGCGGCCCCGCGGCCCCAGCAGGCGACGGGCCCCGCGGACTCGCACAGGAAGTCAGGCTGCTAACCACTTCCTCTGAGTCACCCACCAGGGGACTCCGGGCCCTGGAGAGGCCCCCAGCTCGGCAGGGAAGGGCCCACCCCAGGCTCTGGGCTGTGTGGCCGGCCTTCCTGCGTTTGAATCCCACTCTGTCGACTTACGAGCCAGGTGAGCAAAAGCGAGCAGCTCCTGGACCGTGATGCGCTGCGGTCTCCTTATCTGTAAAACGGGGCTCAGCGCCAGGCCTCCCGGACAAGTTACCGCATGGGCGAGCATGGGGGGGGGGGGGGGGTGGCCACGAAAAGCCGGCGGCTACCCTCCGTTATCCGCCCTACAAGTACCATTGGCATCAGGAGAGGCTGTGCGGACTCCAGAGCCAAAGTGTGCAGCCTGGAGCCCTATTTCTACACTTGCTGAGTCGGTAACTGCTGAACTTCTCTGTTCAGCGGGGAAAATGAAACCTCCACCCTAGAGGGCTGGTACGAGGGTTCAAGGCCCCCAGCAACGCACCCAGCACCTAACAGGCAGCTTCTGACCCTCGTCTGCCTCGCGGCCTCTGTACTAGACCGTCCTCCTCCAAACGCCGTAAAGAGCGTCCCTCTGTACCGCTGTGTGCTTTGTACCGAAAAGGAAAAGTAAAGACCAGAGAGCCTAAGACACCGGCCCAGGGTCACACAGAAGACCGATGCCCAGGTGTGTGCCATCTGAGAACATGCCGAGTGAGAACAGACACGCTCTCCGCTCATGACCACAGCCTGCCCACGACCACGGAGCAAACCGCCGTGAAGTCAAAAAGGCAGCCAAGAGAAGAGCACGCGGAAAGAGCCGGAAAATCCAGTCCTGGCTTCTGCCGGCACCAAGGCCTGGCTGGTAGAGCCACGCTGCCTTAGCCCCACAGTGACCCCTGGCAGTAGCTTCCAGAAGGGCAGTCAGCATCTGACAGAACAGAGAAATCCCCCTGCAAAAAGTGCAAAAAAACAAAACAAAACAAAAAACAACGAAGCAAAGAAATGGAAGAAGCACACAGCCAGAAAGGGCAGGCGGAAAGCAGACTGTCCCCCGTTCGCGAAGCTGGTCCTCCCTGAGGCACCGATGAGAAACACCACCTGAGACGCTCAGAGACCCTGGCGATGCAGAGCTCCACCGGGGCCGGGGTTCAAACCTCGCTCCAACGCCAGCTCTGTGGCCTTGGGTAAGTCACCACACCTCTCTGACCCTCAGTGTCTTCCTCAGAGAGGGAGGGGGGAACACCCCCGTAAGGCTGCTCGAGGATCAAAGAGGATGCGCATAAAGAGGGCTTTGTCTACACAGCCTGATAAACACCGGCTACCGAAGGCAAATGGAACCACAGCAAGAGACCCCTTCTGCCCGTCGGGACGGCGTCAACGCCAACAGAAACAAGCGGAGAGAAACAAGCATTGGTGAGGACATAAGAGACGGGGACCTCCGTGCACCGGGGGCCAGAAGGTAAAAGGGAGCAGGTGCTCAAAATGTTACACGCGGGGTTACCAGGCGCCCCAGCGATTGCGCCCCTGCGCACAGAGCCGAGAGAACGGACAGAGCAGCTCACACAGAAACGTGAACACGAGCGGTCACGGCAGCTCTATTCGTAGCAGCCAAGAGGTACGAACAGCCCCACGTCCATCAACACGTGACTGGATGCACAGAACGCGGTCCATCCACACAGTGGATGCGACTTAGCCTTGAAAAGGAACGAAAGGGCGCTGGGCTGGCTCGGTCGGTAGAGCACGTGACACCATCTCGGAGTCACGACTTCAAGCCGCGTGTTGGACTTGGAAATTACTTTAAAAAAAAAAAAAAAAGAGGAAGAAAGGAAGGCAGCGCAGACACCTGCTATGTGTTATAGGATTCCGCTAATACGAAATACCGAGAACGGGTAAACCCGTAAAGACAGAAACGCAGATCAGAGGCCGGTGGGAGAGGAGGGGATACACAATGACAGCTAACGGGTACAGGGCCTCCTTGAGAGGAGACGGAAATGTCCCGAAACCAGACAGAAGGGTGGTGGCCCAACACCGTGGAGGTGCTAAATGACAGTGAATTGTTCACTTTAAAACGTTCTGTGGATTTCAGTTAAAAAAAAAAAAAAAAACTGTCAAGGGCTGCGCTGGGCTGCCTGGCTTCCAGCCACAGTCACAGACGCATGCACACAACCCGCAGCTATAGCCCCGTCCCAAAGCCAGGCCGGGAGGGACCAAAGGTGCCCGTACTCTCCCCCGGCCGGTGCAAATGCTGCCTGACCCCGACCAGGGCCCGGCCCCCTCTCGGGACGCCTGAGCCACCATCTTGCAGACCCACGTACTGTCCCGCAGGTCAGGGACACCTTGCTCGACCTTAATGAGCAGCCCAGCCTCAGGACCGTCCCCCAGTCCCAGCTCTTCCGTGTAAGCACCAGTCCTGATGCCCTTGGGAATCCGTCAACAGCCCATACAGCCATCCAACCCTGCTTACGCGGCCCCAAACTGGCCTGACTCACGGCCCCTGGTGGCCAGGGCGGCCCTTGACCCTACCTGGAGCCCAGACTCCCTTACCTAGAGGGCATGAAGTGTGACCCTGCTTCTCCCAGGGGAAACCCAGATGCTTCTCGGGGTCAAGCCGGTGTCACAGCGGCCCAATCAGCAGTTTCTAACGAGCACCTACGATGCACCAGCAGTGCGAGGAGCACAGCAGGGAGCGGGGAGACAAGGACGCGGCTCACACCGCCGTGGCGGGGAGCCCACGGTGTAACAAAGCAGGAAAGGTCATCAAGAAGGGCACCGGGGCACAACGGGGGTGGCAAACTTCTCCAGGGAAGGCCCCGGGAGTAGAGGCTTCATCCCCCAGCCACCCGGTGTCTGTCCTGACCACGCAGCTCTGACGTCCTATCTCGAGAGCAGCCACTGACAACGTGTGACTTTGTGCCAGTAAAACTTTATTTACGAAAACAGGCATCAAGCCAGACTTTGGATTTGCTGGCCCCGGGAGAGAGGGTGGCTGGGGACGAGAGCTCCTACAAAGGCCTCCGCGGAGGGGACGTCTGAACAGAGACCGGAAGATACCAAAGGGAAGCACGGGAGGAGCAGGGAAAAGGCGGATCGTCAACTAAGTGCATAGTGATTACTGTTAAAATTAAACTCTACAATTAACATCCCAGATCTCTGTGCTAACTTTTCTTTGGTCTCCAGAGTTCCCGCGAGGATTGGTTTTCATGGCACGAGCCCATCCCCTCCTCACAACCCTGCCACGTGCTGGCACATCTGGGCCCATTTCACAGACAGGAAACCGAGGCTGGGGGACGCGACTGCTCCGAGGCAGGGCTGGGAGGCCCCGCCCGTCCCGATTCCAGAGCCCCGGCGAGAGGCAGGTTGCGAATGAGGAAAGAGAAGCTCAGAGCGGTTAACTGCCCGCCCGGGGCATCGTGCATCACTGGGAAGCGGCAGAAAGGAGATCAGGCCTCAGAGAGCCTGGCTGTGAATCCTGACCTCGCCCCCACCCCCGCGCTGGCCGGTACAAAGCCCGAGGCTTCTTTGCTTCAAACGACACTAAGCTAAAAGTTCAGCTCCTTAACCTCACCAACACGCGTCACACGTGACCAGCGGCTACCTCTGCAGACGGGGCAGACCTAGAACATTTCCGCCATCCGCAGAAAGTTCCGTGGACGGCAGCGCGCCCCTCAAAACGGCACTCTCACCCGGGGAATGTAAGGGCAAGGACACGAGCCGGCAGGTGGGCGGGCTCAGCCCACGCTCCCACGCCTGTGCCCGGTGTTCCCGGGGGGCCACCCTCCCCGAGCGCCCGCACCTGCTTCTTCTTCAGCTTGCAGATCTGCTGCTCCACCATGGTGATCTCACGGTCCACCCGGTCCATGTTCTGGATCAGCTCCTCCTTAGAGAGCCGCGGAGGTACAAGCTCCAACTCAGGGCCGGCGTGCGGCGGGCTGGGGGGAGACACGGGCTCCAGCTTGCCCGCCAGGCTGCGGTCCTGCGGCAGAGAGGAGAGGAGCGCGGGGTCAGCACAAGGGGCACCCGGCCGGCGCCCCCCCCTCGCTCCCCAGGCTCCCAGCCACAGCGGACACCCGTCGCGACGGACCCCACGCCCCAGACACAGGGTTGCTGACCACTCCCACCGGTGCACCCTGCCCAGCCCCCTGCCCGCTCCGCAAAGATCAGATCCCTTGTCCTCCTATAGGCCAGTTTTCACCACCCCCTCTTCCCATAAGACGCCCCCTCTCTGGCCCCACCTGCCTGCCGGTGTCCTCCCACCGAACCAGACTCCCCAAGGGTGAGCACCGGGACCCGCACGTCGAGACCCGCATGTCGGATCCCTGAAGGCGAGGCCTCAGCGGACCCTCCGTGGACAGTTATTCACAATGCTCTGTCCGAACTGGCAACTTCACAGAAAGTTACATAGAGGGCAAGACTGGTTTTGTACCCCCTACCCACCCCCGCCCCTACCTCCACGAAAACCACAGGACAAGAGGCAGAGAGATCAGAGTCGCTGTCCGCAGTGGGGGACACTGTCTTACTTTCACTGACTAGTATTTTCCTGCTTTTCCTTCTTTGAGAGTTACTCTTTGTGTACTAAAGCTGTTTTTAAAAAAAAATTTTTTTTAACGTTTATTTATTTCTGAGACAGAGAGAGACAGAGCATGAACGGGGCAGGGGCAGAGAGAGAGGGAGACACAGAATCTGAAACAGGCTCCAGGCTCTGAGCTGTCAGCACAGAGCCCCACGCGGGGCTCAAACTCACGGACCGCGAAATCACGACCTGAGCCGAAGTCGGCTGCTTAACCAACTGAGCCACCCAGGCGCCCCTAAAGCTGTTTTTAAAATTGGGTTAAACCAACGAGGGATCCTTCATTGGGCTATTTGTTTGACGCTTCGTTCCACCAGCTGAAGTTTACTGAGCACCCAGTGTGCTGGGAGCATATGGGGGCGCAGGGGAGAGGTTTAAAAAAAAAACAAAAACAAAACCAAAACGCAGTCCTGACTGGAGCACTCACCTGCATGGCCCCAGGTTCAAATCCCAGCCCACTCGGCCCCCTCGCAGCCTTGTGACCACAGGCAGATCAAGTCTGCTTCTAGCCTCTCTTTCCTCATCTGTACAATGGGACAATTTCCACCTCCCAGGCTGTTGTGAGACTGGGACCAGCGAAGAAGCACAAAGGGCTCAGCTCAGGCCCTGGCACACAAGTGCCTCCTGTGCAGTGGCTGAGACCGTCCTGCCCCACAACCTGGGCTCCGGGCCCGTCAGCACAGGCGGAACCCAGCCCGTGCCCGGAGCCATCCGCAAGGCCAAGCTGGCAGCTGCTGGCAGAGGAGGCCCCGGGAGGAGCTCCAGGCGGCTGCCTCCCCGCCCCCAGGCAGCTGCACCGGAGGACAGAGGACACATTATTCCCCAGGACAACTGCAGCCCCAGGGACTGCCAAGTGCTCCCCATCTCGGGACTAGCAGAGGCCGCTCTCTCCTACATCCACGCCTCTCCCCCCTACAGACCCCTTGGGCAAGGTCCACGGCCCAAGGTTCTCAGGATGTCACTGGGTTTGCCTTCGGCCCCCCGTTGTTCCCAACTGAGACATGGGGACAGCTGGCATCAGGACTCCCAGGCCTTCCACGCTCAGAACCTTCATGGGAAATGCAGAAAAGGCCCCAAGTCCCTCAACCACCTGGCCCCCATGCTGCTCAGGCCACCTCCACAGGGAAACCGCAGAAAGCAAACCAGGCACCGCTCCTGACTCGGCCCATCCCAGTTCTCAGCACAACTTACCCACCAGACTCCCACAGCAGCCCTCCAGGGACCTGCTACTTTGTCCCCATTGCACAGATGAGGAAACTGAGAACCTGAAGGCACCTGCCTGGTGCTGTTCTAAGCCAGTGGCCAGCACGCTTTTCTGTAAAAGGCTAGGTAGAAAATATTTCAGGTTTGCATCTTGGACTCTGCCCAATTACTCACCCATCACTGTATTGGGAAAGCAGCCACCGACAAGATACAAACAAATGAACATGGCTGTGTGCCAATAAAACTTTATTTACAAGAGCGGGCTGAGCACTAAGTTTGAAACTTACTAAGTTTGCCAACCTCTCTGCTCTTCGCAATTCACAAGTCTTAACTCAGGTCGTTGTCGCAAATACCCTAAGAAGTAGGAATAAATAGCGTTTTCCCCATTTCCCAGATGAAGAAACTGAGACCCAGTAAGGTTCAGCGACATGCCTGAGGTCACCAGCCACAATGCAATGGAACCCTGGCTCAGAGGGCACCAGAGGCCGAGGTCGGGCCTCAATCATACCCTCTGGAGGTGGGCGGACCACGAGACCAGGCTGCCGGGTGTTCCACAGCAGAAGCAGGGTCCAGAGCACGCATTTATTTACCTCAAAGAACGGCATGGCTAGGCAAGCGCGAGCAAGATCTCTTCTAGAGTCCAGGACCCCTGAAATTTGTGGCAAACTGTGTGATGAAAAATTCCCTAGAAAGACACTTGCTGGGCTTGGGGACCTAACTACTCCCCAACAGGAGGCCCATGCTGGTGGACACGAGTGCCACGGGCACCTGGCCCCACACATACCAAACCAGAATCAGCTCACGTCCTCTGGCACCTGAGGGCCTTTGCACAGGCCATCCTCTCTGCCCACAGGGCCCCACTCCACCTCCTGGGCCAGCTGAAACCCGCTTTGCCTTCTCATGCCACCGCCCCTAGCCCCTAACTGAGTTCTGCCCCTTCCTCTATGCAGCCAGGGCACTCGGCTGGTCTCTGCCCGCAGGCTCCGTCATTTCCCAGGGTTCTTGAGATACGAGGTGGCAGGGGAGGCGGTTCCCGGCACCGAGCAGCATTAATCCGCTGTAAGAAACATTTCCCTCCCCTCCCCTCTCGGATCTTCCGCCAGGACCAAGAAAGGAAGATCAACAGAATCCCAGCCCAGGAATAGATCTCAAAAGCAACATTAGCAAAAAGAAGGCCTCCATCCCTAAAGCTGGCAAGGTCAGTGCAAGGGTCAGACGAAGCAAGTGGCAACGGCTGGGAACTGCTGACAAGGTTGCTGGAAAACTTCTCCTTAAATTCTCGATGAATAAAAGCGGGTCTTCTTCAATGGCTTCTTATCGCTCAAAGCTCAGGCTTAGCTTTTATGATCAGCAAAAATGCAGTAGGTCCATCAATGGCTGAACAGACCAACAAAATGTGGATCGTCATACAACGGAACGTGACTCAGCCAAAAAAAGGAACAAAGCCCTGGGCCGTGCCACAACGTGGCTGAACCTTGAGAACACGATGCTGAGTGAAAGACACCAGACAGCAAAGGCCACGGATTACATGACTCCACGTACAGGAAATGTCAACAGGCAAATCCAGAAAGACAGAGCGCAGGCTGGTGGTCACCAGGCGCTGGGGAGGGAGGAATGGGGAGTGGCTGCTAATGGGTGTGGGATCTCCTTTTCGGGGTGATGAGAATGTTCTGGGACTAGTGGAAGCGAGTGGTTGCCCAGCGTTGAGAATGCACTAAATGCCACTGAATTGTTCGCTTTATGTGGTTAATTGCAGGTTATGTAAATTTCACCTCGACTTAAAAAGAAAAGGCACACCCAGAGGGCAAAGGGCGCTTTCTCCAGGACCAGGTTTTCCAGGACTGGGACCCAGGGAGCCTGGCTAGAGGACCTCCAGATGGTTCTCCCGATGGCTGCTGGCCTGATTCGCTTCAGCCCAAAGCCACAGGAGCAACACAACAAACCCACACCCCAGCCGGTCGCCAGGTAGGCAGCTGGCACCATTTTTCCCATCAGATGCCTCTGGTGTAAAATTCGGGCCAACGCAGAAGAGAAAAACGCGTTATGCAAAATTAAAGACACAGACAGCAAAAGACCTGTGGCTGGGGAGGCCCCCCTCGTCCCAACTTCAGGAAGGGGCAGGGCTGGCCTCCGACCCTCCGAGTCTACCCCCTTGTGGCAATCACAACAATGGGTTCCAAGACAGGCAAGGACCCCACACACAGGCAAGGAGGGAAACAGCTGTGGGCAGGAAATGTGGAGATGGGAGGGAAATCTCTCCCTTTTCGCTGGCCTTGAACATGGGAAGAGGAAGGCCCGGAGTCTCAAACTGCCTTCTTGTTAACACAAGACCACAGGAAAAATGGCAGACCAAGAGATGGGGACCTGGTGACATTCACGTCACCTGAATCAAGCTGTGCCTGAAGCCCACCAACCCTGGATTTCAGTCGTATGAGCCAAGACCCATGCTGAAGTGAGTCTGACATGGGTTTTCTGTCCGTTTCAGCCAACAGAGCCCCACCACACAAAGGGACTTTCAGAAGTGGTTCTGTGCGTGATGGCTCTAAAGTCCCCTAAAGCAAACTTTGGTGAATTCCAAAGGAAGCCCAATACCACAAAACTCCAGCGGCTCAAGGGCAGGGAAGCGTTAGAAAACAGAACATTTTTATATGAAAAAGGAACACAGCTGGCAGGGGGCGGGGCGGTAAAAAAAAAAAAAAATTTGCACTGAATTCCTGTCTCATGCGTCCGGCTAAATTCCACACGGCAGACGCAAAAAACATCTGAACACTTGCAGAGCTGTGTTCCCTCCTGGCTCCTTCTCTTGCCCAAATCTGCTCGAACTTTCCAAATGCTCTCAGCAGCCTGGGGCAAGAACAGGGTCCAGGTGGCCCCTGTGCCGGGCCCATCACTCCCCTGACCCCCAAGGTCCAGGAAGAGAAGACAGACACAGAGAAACAGAAACAGACACAAAGACTAAGGCTCACAGAGGGAGAGGGAGCCCACCAGGGAACTTCAAGAAGAGGGACGAGCAGGCGATCACAGCTACTGAGAGGCACGGAGACCCTCTGGAGGTTCCAAGCCACCATTCCGGAGAGCCAGGCTGGGCGGGCAGCTGGCCAGAGACAACTGGCAGCCTGTTCTCTGGGCAGAACCGGACAGGAGCTCGGGCCACAGCCCACTGGGGGCCCCAGTCCCTAGGGAGGAAATCAGACCTCCCTGGCGTGGCCCTTGGCCGGACCACTGACCTGGCCCTCTGCCCCTCCACACATACCCCTCTCCCCTAGCCGTCCAAGGCTCTCTTCGGGAAACAGCTTTTCTAACGGCAACATCCCTCCCCCAGCGGAGGAGACAGACTCAGGTGCCCACGGCGGGGGGCGTGGCAGGCACTGGGAGGAGGGAGGCCGATGGCCGGCTAACGGGACCAGACGGGAAGCCTGAGGACCAGGGCAGCCTGGTGGGCAGGGATGGGCTGCAGACCCAGGCTGCCTGGCCTTCAGCGACGTGGGCGAGTGGCTCCCGCTCGCTCAGCCTGGGGCCCGGGGCTCCTTTACAAAAGGAGATGGCAGATCACGGGAGTGGGGCCGAGATGACGCAACGGCACGACACTCGCTTGGCACAGGACCCGGCTCACCCGCTTAGCACCGTCTTGCCGTCGTCAGAGCCCCGAGAGCCCTCCTCTCCCACCAGCCCCCCAGCGAAGGCCCTGCACCGGCCAGAAATCCCACCGATCCATGCTATCCGGCATCAGGCAGGGAAGAGGACCCACAGGCCCGAGTGGGCCACGTCCACCCCCTCGCCTGCTCCCACCCCCACCAGGGCCGCAGTAAGGGAAGCGCTGACCTCACCCACCAGGCGGGAGGCTGCTAACGAGCTAGTTGTGGAGAAACACTCAGCATGTGCAGGAGTGACGTCCATCTCTCAGCCGGCCAAGGACGGGCATGTCACCTGGCCGCGGTCCCTGCCCCATCCCAGGCAGTGACAGTAAAACAGCTTCGGGGGCAGTTAGGTGACCCTAATGGACAGTCCGGGCCACTGGCTGCGATCCCTCCATTAGCACCTCTGTCAGCTTCCTCTGTGTGAAATGGAGCCTCCACTGTCCTGAGGTTTACTGAAGCAGCAGGACCACCTCCCCAACCAGCACACCGTAGGCACTTAATCTGTGCACATTCGCCCCCACCAGCTCCGCTCGACTTTCCACTTAAATTTTTTTTTTACATTTTTATTTTATTTTTGAGAGAGAGAGACAGAGAGCAAGCGGGGGAGGGGCAGAGAGAGAGAGAGAGAGAGGGAGACACAGAATCCGAAGCGGGCTCCACGCTCCGAGCCATGAGCACAGAGCCCGACGCGGGGTTCGAACTCATAGACCGCGAGATCAGGACCTGAGCCGAAGTCAGACACCCAACCGACCGAGCCACCCAGGAGCCCCTCGACTTTCCATTTTAAAGAGGAGTAAAGTGAAAGAGGTCTCCGGGGCACGTGGGGGGGGCATGGTGGCCCCGCAGGCCAGACGCGTTCAGGTAGGAGCAGGCCCCCGGCCGGCCGGGAAGCGGCCTGCGAGCCAACCTCGGTCCCGGCCCCTCCTCTCGCTGCCCACCCTCGGCCCGAGCTGTGCCCCACCTGGCACGCCCACTGCCGCCACCCCTTGCCTTGCACCCAGTGCGGCCGCAGGAGCACCCAGGTCCTCAGGGGCTGCCAGCCAGGGCCGGGCCTTACCTTGGATGGGTCCTCCGAGCCCCCAGGCTGGCCCGCAGCCAGCAGGGGTGAGGGCCGCAGCAGGGGATCCGGCAGCAGCTCCAGGCGAGGGCGCTTGCTCTCGATGAACTCCATCTCTGACTTGCCCAGCTCAGGCAAGTAGGCGTGGGACTCGGGTCGCAGGTGGAGCTCCTGGGACCTGCGGGAGGCAAGGACACAGGGCCTCGCAGCTGCCGCCCTCCCGCCGGGCACCTGCCGTGTGCCCCACCCTCCGTGACCCTGAGGGAGAAGTGCCCATGTGGCCAAGGGCACTCAGCGAGGCAAGCTTCGATCCCAGACTCGTCCTCCCACGAGTCAGCACTCGCTATGTTACTAGGAAGAGAAGGCACTGGTGATTCCCCACCCCCGCGCTGCCGAGAGCGGCCCACGGCCAGCAGCGCCAGCCCCGCCTGGAGCCGGCTACAAACGCACAGCCTTGAGTCCCACCCCAGACCTACAGAGTCAGACCGTGCATGTCAACAAGAACCCCGGGTGATTCATGGGCACGGTCAAATCCAAAAAGCCTTGTGGGTCCAACACAGGCAGTAACACACATGCCGTTATTTGCACATCCCCCACCCGGGGCGGACATCACTAGCCAACCACAGCATTCTGGCTGCTAAAGCTGGCCTTGCGTCCTCCCCAGCTCAGCCAGCTGCCTGGGGCAGAGACGGGAGCTGTCCAGCCTAACACTCCCGACCGGCTCTCCTCAACCCTGCTCCCCAGTCTGCAGAGGTCAAAACTGGGCCAGAGAGAACATGGCCTTGCCTGAACACACACAGCACGGCCAGGACTCACAGACTCCGCCCCTGGCTACTGCTCCCGACCGGACAGCCTAAATACCCCTCTGCTAAAATGCGTTTCAAGTTGATGCCTGCCCAGAACACTCCAAGAACATGCTCACCTCTGGGACTCTGCACACGCTGTTCCCTCTGTCTGGAAGGCCTTTACCAGCTCTCTGAATGGTCGACTACATATCGGACAAACGTCCCTCCCCTGAGAGGCCTTTCTGGCCACCCCAGCCAGAGAGCTAATACCTTGCTCACCCTGTAGCTAATAAATGGGTCACCTGCCTCATTCTGGAGTCATCTTGTGGGTGTCTGTGAGGCATCTGCCCTGGAGACAGGGCCGCCTACCGTCATGCGCCCACAGCCTAGAATGGGCCAGCACATGACATCTGAGCTTAGGACTCTTAGCGGTCAGCGCTGTTATGATCTCCGGCATCTTGGGGCCCCGCTCTGGCCTCGGCCCTCCCCTCACTGGGGTCCCCGTCCCGCTGCACGGGCTCATCCCCTTCCCCCCAGATTTAAGGACAGGCAGGCCCAGCCACAGGCAGACACCAGAGGGCCTCGGCTGGTAGCTGAGGGACAGAGAGGGACTGGGAGAAAAGGGGAAGACAACAGGAGGGAGGAGGGGGCAGCCCGGGTGCACCCAGGCGGGACTTGTCCCTCTCACCGGCACCCCAGCCCCGCCCCTCCGCATCTTGGCGGTCGACCCCTCCTGCCTAGGACTACCCCCCCCCCCCGCCCAGAGACCACTGAAGGCCCACGCTGCAAAGTCGGAGGGCCACGTGGCCCTTCCCCGCTCCCCCGCAACCGTGCCCCAAGTCACAGCTGCACCAGGACGAGGGCAGGCACACAGCACGGCAGCCCCCCGACTTAACACCAGCCCTGCACGCTCCTGCCTCCTCCCCCGGCCTGAGGACCGACCCCGCGGCTCCCAGCTAGGCGGCGTGCAAGCCTCTCCTCACCTCTCGTTCCCAGGCTGAAATTCGGACAGCAGGGAGGGCCTCCTCCTCTGGGGCTGGAGGATGGAACCGGGCGACAGGTGCGAGGCGTAGTCACGGGGGTGGTGCTGGTACTCGAGCAGCCCGACGTCCTGCAGCGAGAGGCCGAGGAAGCGGGTGAGCCAAGACGGCCCCGCTCCACAGTCACCCGGCCCCACACTGGCACCCGCAGCACGTGCGATTACACCCTCCTCCCCGATGAGACCACCGAGCCCGCCTGGTAGCAGGCGGCTGGAAAGGGCACAGCCCGCGTGTCTAGCGGGGCACTGAGGGGATAGGGTGTGTGCGTGAGACTGCAGGGCACAGGTCCGTGAGGCTCGAAGACCAGCTTCCAAAACAAGGGGCCACCTTGGGGTTCCCCTGTCTTGTCTGTGAAAAGAAAACCCACCCACGTGTGTCCGGCCAAAGTCAGAAGGGGAAACGAGCTTCAGACAAAACTCTCCTTCTTCAGTAACGTGCCGTCCATCACCCCTTCTCATCTGGGGAAAAACCAAACGCTAACAAATTACAAGTATCCTGATTATCAACTACACTCTGATTCGATCAACTACACGTTAAAAAGGGTTTTTAAAACAGCATAGAAACGAGCGTTTCGAAAGAGAAAACAGGGCCGGCTTCCCACTGTACCAATCCAAATCGATTCGATCTGCCTGCCTAGAACACTCAGTTACACTGTGTGCGGCAATCAATTAGCGATGTCTGGCACAGGTAAGGCTTAGGCAGAGGGGCACCGTGTGTGATTTATCTTCTTCTGGGCACCTCTCTTAATTCTCCCAAGTTTCCGTTAAAAGAGTCTAGTCGGTCTTCTCATGCTCCTGTTGTCCGGCTTTTTTTTTTTTTAAGCAGTTATTCCTGCAAAGACGATCAGATGCTATCAGGCAGGTGTGCTGGGAGTGTGTGCGTTTCAGACCCTCCAAAGCAAGCATGTAAGAGGCTGGGACGCAAAAGGCTGGAGAAGACGAGTAAATGGAATGAACGGGGACCCCAGCGACTTCGGAGGCTGGAAACGCTGAGGAGGCCCAATGTGGGGAAGAAAGGTTGCAGGGCCTCGGGCTGGGGGAACTGTCCGTCACTCCAACCCTCTGAGCCTCAGTTTCCTCATCTTTGAAACGGGTGCCTGACCGCATGGAAGGAGGTCCCTGTGCTTCCTACCACAAACCTCCGTAACTCTCCAAAGACCTGCCTCAAGATGACAGGTGGCTTCCGGAAGGCAGAGAAGGGCTCAGCCCTCCCCCCCCCCCACTCTGTGATGTCTAGCACGAGGCCCCAGGTGCTCGCAAATGGAGGCGGGTGGGAAGGAGGAGGAAGGGGGAAGGCCCTGGGGGAGGGAGGGAGGGAGGGAGGGAGGGAGCGAGGCCTCTGGGATCATGCTGGCAAGGCTGCCAGGCCCAGATCACACGCACGTGCAGAGGTGTGAGAAGGAATCGGCAGCCTCTGCCGTCTGCCAGGGGGAAGGTTTTCCCCGCCCGGCTCTCTCGCACAAAAGCAAAATGAGCAAAGCAGCAAGAGACAGACAGTCCGATCCCTCAGGAGACAGACAAGCCAACGCCTCGGCGAGACAGCACCTACGTCGGCCAACGGAGGTGGGAAGAGGCACGGGGCACACGGGGCCCTGGGCAGGGGCGGGGGGGGGGGGGCGCGGAAAGGCCACTTCACGAACTTTCTGGCCTCAGTTTCCCAGTTTAGGAGCCAAGCTGGAGACGCTCGTCAGCAAAGCCCCTCCGAGGGGCATCTCGGGGGCCATTTCTGCGGTGTCCTCACTAAACCCCACCCTAGGCCCCGAAGCTGGTCTCCAGGGCTGAGCCGGGGACCCCCCCCAGGGGGGTCTGGAAGCTCCACAGGAAGCCCAGAATCGGGGACGTCCCAAGAGAGAAGCTGACCCGAGGTGGGGCGCACCAGGCCCTCAGGCTCCAAGCCTCCCGGCCACGTCTCAGAGCCCACGAACTCTACGTGATGTAACAAAATAATAACAACACCCAACAACGTTCATGAACTGCCCGTGTCTGCCCGCCGACAAAAGCTTTAAACGTGTTTTTCATTTAATTCCCATGGTGACGCCATGAGACGGGTCTCGCGCACAGTCCCACACAAACATGAGACCTCGGGCACAGAGAAGGTAAGTGACTCGCCTAGGTGACGCAGCAAGGAGGGGAGGTTCTGAGATGCAGGACTGAGGCCAGGCTGGCTTCCTGCTGAGGGACGGGGAGGGGCAGACTGCAGGTTCTGAACGTACCCCCAAAAGGTGACAGCAACAAGCCAGACTTGGGGGGCAGGGGCCTGCCCTGCCCTTGCCACATGCTCGCAGAGCTGCTTGCTCAGAGAATTGGGGGGGGGGGGGGGGGGGGAGGGGCCTCAGGTGAGACCCCTCCCCCCCCCCACCTCTGCCAGCCTCTCCTCAGCCGTGGTGCCTCTGACACTAGAAATCGGGACTTGCCGATAAACTATGCCCCTCAAACTCCCCAGGAAGGGGACAGGCGCTGTGGAAAATCAACTTAACCAGGAGAGAACCCCATCTGGCACGTCCCTGGCTAGATCCTAAGGAGCCACAAGGACAAAGGGGCTGAGGCATCTGGGCCTCAGGTCAAATCCAAACTGGGTCTGGATTCTGGGAGATGTCGGAGGAAGGGGCCGGGAGAAAGGTTTTCTTTGCAGCTGTGCTATGAGAAGATGAGCTCCTCGCTGGCTCCTGGGATAGGGTTTCTCACCCAGGGGGTGCTGAGGAAACGTCTGGAGCCGCACATGGCAGGCAAAGGACTCGTGGGCCCCTCCTGGAGAGGTGGGGCTCCCACCTCAGGGCCTTTGCACGTGCTGTTTCCTCTGCCTGGAACATTCCTTAACCACATTTCCCCGTGCCCGGCCCTCCAGTTCCTTTCAGGTTTTGATCCCAATGTCAGCTTCCCAGTGAGGCCTCCCTCCCTGGCGCCTGACTTCAATTAGGAACCCCACAACCTCCGCCTTCCCTCGCCCCTCCTTCGCTGCTCATTGCTGCCCCATGAGAACACCAGCTGCCTGAGGCAGGGATGCTTCTGGTTTGCTCACAGCTCCGTTCCCAGGGCCTACAGAAGTACTGGCAGACGAGGCGCCTACTGAGTGCTAAATGAATGAACAAAGCTCCCAGCACGGGGGCTCCCGAGAGGCCTTTCTGGGGAGCCGTCCCCCCCAGCACCCAGAACTGGGGGGGGGGGGGGCAGGAAGGGCCACAAAGCTGAGGCGGAGAAACCCCAGGCAGCATTCAGGACACGAGCAACCCACCAGCGCGCCCACACGCGCCCGCGGCCCCCTCTGGCCCAGGCGGGCCCCCGCCCGCGACGAGTGGGTACAGAAGACACGCGTCTTCGTGCGCCAGCCGGCCTTGCCACGGCCAGCGCCCGCACCGGACGGGCGGGGGTTCCGTGCAGTTTGGCTTTGGGGCGAAGTGCAGCTGAAACGGACCGGTCCTCCCCACAGAGCTTTCGGGAAGCACCGATCCGAGCCAGCAGTCCGAAACGGGGCCCAAGGCCCAAGCCGGGCTCGGCCCTCGGCCACTCCTCTGCCTCTCGGTTGCAGCTCCGGAGCTATGAGGGCAGCGGGGCTGAGCAGTCGTGACACAGGCCGCACGGCCCGAAAGGCCCGACACATTTACGGAGGTTTGCCGAGGTCTCCTCTAGAGGAAAAGCCCACAGGCGACGTGGAAGAGGACACTCACGCTACGGTGTCGTCACAAGAACGGCGTCACCGAGGTCATCAGCGGCGTCCCGTGATATCCGTGGGAGCTAACGCTGCACAGGCATCACGCGAAGGCCTCTGCCCACGTCCACTAACCTGAGCCTCAGAACCCCGCAGTTACCGCCACCAAATGACGGGGAAACCGAGGCACAGGGCGGTAAGGCCCCTCGTCCAAAATTCCACAGCCAAGGTATCACTAAGGCAGCGCAGAAACGCAATCGGTCTGGCTCCAGAGCCTGTGCTCTTAGCTGCCCCTCTACACGGAGGCACAGAGAGATTGAGTAACTTGCCAGGGTCCACACAGCAGAAAGCGGAAGCGCCAGAAGTCAGACCTTGCACCTTTTGACTCGAATACATCCATTCAGCACAAGAACTACAAGAGCTCAGGCAAGTCCAGAAGGTCCCGGGGGACTCGGAGAAGTCCCTAGGAAGCCTGACAAAAGGCGAGGCAGGGAAGGTACGTCGGGACCCCAACCCCGGGAGACGCACAGGGAAAGATGTGGGGTCCTGATTCCGTGAGGGAGGGAAGCCAAGACCACAGAGGTGGAGAGGGCAGGGCACAGAGGGGTTCTGTGGGATTCCCCAGGCAACGCGCACGGTGTCCGGAAAGGCCGAGAGGGTGTCAGAAGCCGGCAGGGGAACGGCCAGGCCTCTGCCCGAGAGCACACCTGGAATCACGCCTTCCGCCCGCACCGTGAACCTCACAGCGGGCAGCCTGGAGGTGGCGGGCCAGCAGACGGGACGGCTCCCACGGCCCCTGAGTCCAGGGTCCTGCCACCCCAAAGGACAGGGGCTCCCGTCACCCCGCCAGGAGGAAAGACAGGACTACCGCAAACCCGCCCGGCACCTTCCACGGAGGCTCAGACCCACAACTCCGTACTTCAGATAGGAAAACCGAGGCTGCCCCCCCACAGGGCCAAGTGGACAGCCCAGTGTCACTCAGCAGGTGGGAAGGAACGGAGATTCAAGGCCAGACGTGGAGGTTCTTCTGGGCTCCAGGGCAGACTCGCCATCCAAGCAGCCCTGGGCCCAGGGCACATGGAAAGAAGCCTCTGGAACCAAGAGGTGCTACTCCTGAAGATAAGCCTGTGTGTGTGTGTGTGTGTGTGTGTGTGTGAGAGAGAGAGAGAGAGAGAGGGAGAGAAAGAGAGAGAGAGAGAGAGAGAGAGAGAGAGAGAGAGAAGACTGAGTCTCAGGAAGGTCACAGGTCACCGGGTCCAGGCCCCTCCCCTTCCTCCCAGCTTCCTGCCTTAGCTACTATGCAAGGAGCCAGGACCCTGGGCTCCCACCTGGCTCCTGGATGGGGCATTTTTCTCCCTGTACCTCGATTTCCCCTTTCTTCCACCCTCTGTCTTCTAGACTCAGAAAAGGGGGGCACCTCACCCCACCTGTAAAATCGGCTAATGGGAACATGTTAGAGGGCACGGGCTGCAGTGGGGAGGGCGGGCCTCCAGACTACAGACCCAATGCTGACCCCCCACCAGCCAAGGGAAAGTGGCTCCAGCCAGGACACATGCCCAGGACAGCAAGACCCACCCCCAGCCCGGGGTGCCCGGAATCCTTGCTCCTGCCTTTTAGGTGACAAGCAGGGTTGGGCTGCCCCACACAAAGCAGGGACCGGGGCCCCACTGCTGCCACCACACAGGACAGGAATGTCCCACCCCACCGCTGCCCCAGGGCCCTGCTCACCCCTGGCCTCAGCCTCCTGCCTGGAGTGGGTGGTGACTGCTGGGGCCTGTCCAGCCACATCCTGCGTCACTGAGAGCCCGGTGGGGGCAGAACAGGAGACATTATGGGTCAGCCAGTGACCCCAAATGACCGGGAGAGGGCCCAGCTGGGGCAAAGGGCAAGAAGGAAGGCGGGAGAGTGGGGCAGCGGGGGGTGGAGGGGGGAGGCTCTAGGCACAGGAGGACTTTCCAAAGCTGTGCCCACAGGGAAGAGGTGGGAGAGGGGTGGGAACCCAGCAGGAGGGGCCCAGCAACAAGAGAGAAGCCAAAGGCATCGGCCAGTGGCCCCCAGGAGAGGCAGCCCCTGCAGGCAGCTGCGGTAACGGTGAGGTAACAAGGAATAGCGAGAGCGAACGGACACGTCTGTCAGAGCGGGTGCCAGGCGCTGCCATAAGGATTTCATGCAGATCGTTATGCTTAATCCCCACGAGAACCCAGGAGACGGGTGCTGCCGTGACACCATTTTATAGATTAAAAAACCGAGGCTCAGAACGGTTAAGAACGTGGACCTTTCTCCTCGCCTACGAAACAGTCCCGATCCACAAATAGCATTCGAGACCCTCTCCGGGGTGATTCAGAGCAGCGAGTGAACTGTCCGCGTAGAAGGTTCTAAACAGAGCGTTTGCCCTGTGGCAAGGGCTCGGTAATCGAGGGTTTGCGGTCGCTGTTGCTGGGGACCCCGATACAGAAGGTGACGCTACGTAACAACGTGCGCCCCCAGGAGCACACTCCCGTGGCCCTGGGCACATGGTAGGTGCCCAGCAGGCAGTGGCGTCTGTGACCGGGGCTCAGAACCCCGAGGCTGAAGCGGACTGCCTCCCAGCAGCGATCTCACCTGAGGCCTGCGGTTTAGTCTCCTGGCCTCAGTCCCCTTGAGTGCAAAGTGGGGCACCGACGCCAGACGCTCTTTCACTGGGCCGGACGGAGGATCTGAAGACCACCCACAGGCAAGCTCTCGTCACAGGGCTCGATATGTGCCCGTTCAGCCCGGCTGGCTCTGAAAAGCATCCTGGTGGCCAAAATCCTCAAGAGGCCGCCGCATCTGGGACACCCTCCCCGCGGGGCCAGTGGGTTCACACGCTCACTGATGGAAATGCCCTCCCACACCACTTCCTTTCTTCTCACGAAGAGGAACCACGCCAAGCAGTCCACACGCATGCACGCACACACACACACACACACACACACACACACACACACACGGGCCAGCAGAGCCGGCCTCTTGCCCAGCTACGACCGCAAGGCCCCCCACACCCCCCTGCCGAGCAGCCAGTTGGTCAAACAGGGAGGCCCCAGACCCCGGGAGCCCTCCGGCAAGGCCCAAGGACACGGTACCCAGTAGGTGCCCAAAAAATGCCAGCAAAGGCCCATCCTCACGGCCACACCGCGCAGCGAGAGGCGCGGCAGGAAACGGGGTCACTGCGAGGAGAAACAAGGGTGCAGCTTAGGAGAGCCGGTCAAGGGCGCACACGTGTGCGGGCCAGCACGTAGACAGCACTCCTCTTTCCCCGCAGGCAGGTCGCCCCCGAGAGGCGGGGCGGCTCCTCGGTGAGAGGAACCGACACCCTGGATCCCCAAATCAGGGCTCCAGACACACGTTCCGAGCGTCTTCATCTCAGAGCCTCCAGTGCACGAGCCCCGGGGCCACGGCTCAGGGAGGCAAGGGGCTGTCAGTCAGCACCCGGGAGACCCCAATAAAGCCAAAAGGAGTCCAGGGGAGGCTGGGCTGCCAGCAAAGCGTATACAGCAGGCGTCCCGTGTCCGTACACAAATTCTACAGCTGACTCAGAGAGGCAGAGATCCCAGCTCAGCCTGGCCCCGGTCTCCATCACCCCCCTCCTTTAGAGCGGGGGCTAAGAGATTTTACCAGAATGTCCAGAGGCCAGTGGTCCCTGCCGTGACACCCCAACTCCCCTCAGGGGACCCAGTGAGCCCTGGCTTGACCCCGTCAGAGCCACACCAGCCCTCACGGGGACTCGGGGAGAGAAGGCCCCAAAGGTGGCCCCGGGCATACACCCCCCCCTTACTCACCGTGTGGGGCCGGGCGATCTGCACAGGGTAAGAAATGCCATGGGGCGGGTAGCGGGGCTCGGTGGCCCTCCACGTCTGCGCCACAGGCTGCGTGGACCCCGACATGGCGGCGAGCGTCTGGGGGCTCTGGGGCCCCAATAATCTCCCTCTCGATGGCCACCAAGGTTAAAAGCCAGTCCTCCTCATCTGCTCATGGGCCGCCCTGTCACAGGAACCTGAGAAAAAACCAGAAAAGAAACAAGATCAGCCACGGGACAGTGTTCCCTCCAAGGACCCTGGTGGGGCCCCCTAATAGTTCCTTTGGTCCCTGAGGAAAAGCAAGCACACAGGTCCTCCTGACCCTCCTCCTCCTCCAAATCGCTGGGCGCTTCCTGCCCACCGACAGCAGGAGGTGGCAACATGGCTTCTGGGGGACCCCTGAGCCACAGACCAGGCCAGACACGCCCCCCCCCGCACCCACGACCAAGGCCCTGGCTCAGCAGGCACAGGAACCCCAACCCTGTGAACACTGCCCCACCATTCCCCGAAGGGTCCCAAGCCCCCACGGCCCACCCAACCTCACCCCACGGCCCCTGCAGATTTCCGAGTCACCAGGGCAAAGTTCTTGGAAAGCACCCAGTTCAGGCAGGCAGCTGGGGGCCTGTCCTGAGAGGCGCCGCCAGGGTGAGGCGCACGGTTGCGTCCCTGGCCACGGTGGGCAGGGTCAGCTCGGGCAGGACACGGGTCACAGCGTGACCCCGGGCAAGGCCGGGCCTGCCTGGGCCTCCGCACGACCCCGTGCAGGAGCAGAGCTGGGAGTGGGGGGACTGGGCAGCCGGGGGCCGCGTTGGGGAAACAGCTAAGGACCCAGACAAGAGCCGGGGCGGGGGGAACGGACAAACTGTACCTTCCATGGGACAGAAAACACCCATGTCCAGGCTGGAAAAAAAATCTCAAGAAGCAGTCCCGTGCTTTTAGAGCTAGGGAAACTGAGTCTCGGGAGGAAGACAGGACTCAAGGGCGCCAGGAGGCCCTTAGTCACAAGCTGCCTTTGCCCAGAAATCTCTGGGGGGGGCCTCCATCCCCCCACCCCTGGGCCGCCTGCCCTCGCCCACGGTGAGAGCCGGCCACGGCCACGGCCACGGCCACGGCCCCTCCCCCCTCCCCCGGCCCCGCACGTGCAGCCCCGCCCCCCGCTAGAAAAATCCAATATGGCGCAGGGGCCTGGCACCTGGACGCCCCGGTGCGCCGGGCAAGGCTGGGGCTGCATCTCACGACGCCCCTCGTCGCCCTGCCCCGGGTTCACAACTGTCCTTCTCCACGGGAAGACACCGGGCCCCTCCCCTGGCGATGGGCCCCGTGGCCGTCTCGAACTGGGACGGAGGGCTGAGGTCGCGGTGGTCAGAGGAGGAACGAGACCCCCATCTGAGGCTCTGGTGGCGTCCCCCTCCCCACCCCCATCTTTCCCGCCACTGTAGATGTGACCTTCGTTTCTGGAACCATCCTCCGGCCTCCCACCGGCGCGCGGGAAGTAGTCACGTGACCCGGGCCTGGCCAATGCAAGTCCTGCATCCCCCGGGCCAGGGATTGGTCGAGGGATGCGCCCACGGCCCAAACTAGGCCAATGAGAGGCAGTCTTGAGACTCTGGCTGGAGGAACCAGCTCGGCCCGGAACCAGGAGCTCGAAAGCCTGCGGTTCTGGGGGCCACCTCACGGCAGATGCCCGCCGAGCAACGACGCCGGCCGGCAGGAAGCCAGAGCGGAAGGGCGGAGGGAGCGCAGCGGGGTCCTGATGACAGCCAGGCCTGAAGGCGAAGCCTGCTCGCTCGCTTAGGAGGGCGGAGACGGCCGCGTGCTTGGCCTTCGCCGGCCCAACCTGGGTTTCTGTCGCTTGCCACCAGAAGTCTGACTCAGCCAGGGAAGGAAGGAGTCACAGATCAATGCACCTACGGGCACCTCAGCAAGTTGCCCACGTGGGCTTTTCCCAGCCACGGAGACAGGATGTGCCCTGTAATTTTTATAAACACGGGACCAAATCCTGCTCAGCTAACAGACGCTGTTAGTATCACTTCCCCTAGTACTGTCTCTGCAGTGGCTCCAGCCTAGTGACAGTGACGCTCTGATGGGGGGGCGGGGGGGGGGGGCTGCCCTGCCAGTTCCCACCGAGGGCAACGTGACATCTGTCCGATAGCCCAGAGACAAGAAACCGGCCTGGGGAGAGGGGCAGGTGTGGCCACTTCTGGACCCCGTTCCAGAATTCCCATTGCTCCCATCCATCTCGGAACCCAGTGGATCCTGGTCACGCAACACAGGGACGCAAATTCCGTTCTGCTTTCTCTCTGGGCTCTCCGAGGAGCTGAGGCCAGCACCTCGGCAGGGAGAGGCTCCCACTGGTCGCCCCTCCTCCAAGCGCAGTGGGGGAGCTTCCAAATGGCTGTTTGATTTTGCATTGCATAAGGCGGCAAAGAAGTCTGATTTACCCGCAGCTTTTCTAACTTCCTTTGCCTAGCAAGACGCCAACTGGAGATGGCAGGCCTCTGCCAGATGCTCACGCGCGCAGTGCACGTGGGCTCCAGAAGCCGGGGAGGTGACACCTTTCCAAACCAGCCCTGGAGAACCCTCAGCGGCACCCCACCCTCCTCACACCAAGGCCAGGGTCTGGCCGGGTTCCCATTCCCTCAAGACTCATGGTGTGTCGGCTGCCAAGCTCAAGGGGCCTCAGCCATCAACAGGTCACCCTGGCACTCCCTGGCCCCGTGTCCTCACATCTAGGTTGTCCCCAAAGCCAAGGGACTCTGGGTGCCCCCTCCATTCACCACGAGCTTGTTTAATAAACCCAATTTCCACCCCTCCCAACCTCAGTCACATTTCTTGCCAGCTCAAAAAAAAAAAAAAAAATTTTTTTTTTTTTTTTTTTTAGGAAAACATTTTGGTGGTTCCTCCAAAAGTTAAACACAGAATTACCCAATGACCCAGCATTTCCAGTCCTGGGCACATTCCCAAAAGAACTGAAAACGGGACTCGAACAAATACGTGTATACGAACGTTCAGAGCTGCACTATTCACAACAGCCAAGAGGTGGACACCGCCCAGGAGTCCATCAACAGACGAACGGATAAACAAACTGTGGTCCATCCACACGGTGGAACGCGACTGAGTCACAAAAAGAAATGAACTACTGCCACAGCCACACCGCGGGTGTGAAAACATCACGCCGCGTGAAAGGAGGCGGTCACAAAAGGCCAGCTGGCGTGGGAGTCCCCTTACAGGAAGTAGCCGGAATAGGCAACCCCATAGAGACCCGAAACGGACTGGTGGCCGCCAGGGCCGAGGGCGTGGGCAGTGACTGCTAACGGGCACCCGGGCTCTCCACGCGGGGATGGAAATGTGTTCAAATTAGACACAGGTAGTATTTGCATAACACTGTCAATGGAAAAACAAATGTCTTCCTCAAGGTTTCAATGTGAATGACAAGGAAAACTAGGACGCACCTCCATCAAAGATGGGGGTAGGAGAGGGGTGAGGGAGACCCCGGGGGATTCAGCAGGGTGCCCCGGATCTGGTCTGGGCTGGAAGGCCTTCTGAAGAACGATCGAGGCTGCGGCCAGTCTCGGCACAGCGGCCCCAATACCACCGCGGATCTGGTGGCTTCGGGGTCAAGAGAGGGTAGCACGCATCCATTTATGGACAGAAACTTCGGGGTCCCCGCTGCGCACTGAGCCCCACATGAGTGAATGAGGCGGAGCCCAGCTGCCGAGGGTCTCGGTGCCCCGACCGGGTGGGAGTGGGGTGCAGCAGGGAGCAGAAAGCAAACAGTGACCTCGGAGATGGACGCTCAGGCTACTCCAGCCTCGGGGAGGGCGAGGGGGTCTCGGGGAGAAGGGGGAGAAGGGAGAAGCTCCCGGAGTGGAGCGGGCACAAGACAGCCAGGGGGGAGGCAGGGGGAGGCGGCCACCTGAACAGGAGCCCAGAGGTGAGACCAGGCACCCCGTGCTTGAGTAACTGATTGAGTGAGCACGAGGCAGGTGGGGGGGACAGTCACTCAAGGCCCACGGGCCACGGCAAGGATGGGTTCTGTTCTAAGGGCTCTGAGGAGCCACAGACGGTGGTTGGGGAAATGAAGAGTCAGTGTGTTTTATTTTATTTTTCTTAATTTTTTAACATTTATTTATTTTTGAGAGACAGAGAGAGGCAGAGCATGAGCGGGGGAGGGGCAGAGAGAGAGGGAGACCCAGAATCCGAAGCAGGCTCCAGGCTCCGAGCTGTCCGCACAGAGCCCGACGCGGGGCTCGAACTCACGGACCGCGAGATCGTGACCTGGGCCGAAGTCAGTGTGTTTTATAAGCAGGCGCCACACAGAGCCGGGAGACCTCGGGGCTCCTGCGGGCATCCAAGCAAGAGACGACGCTGGCCGGATCGGAACGGCAGCACCAGAGAAGGAGAAGCAGGCACAGCCCAGGGAAGTCGGGAAGGAGCTCCACCCTGGGGTGGAAGAGGCAAGTGGCCTCCCGGGGACGGGGGCCCTCTGTCCCCTCGTGAGGCAGGAAGCCTCACACCTCTGAGCCTCAGTTTCCTCGGGTACGCGTCCACAATTCCAGCTCCACCAGCCTGCGAGCAGGACGGCATGCTTGGGAAGCAATGCCATCACGCCTGGTAAACAGCAGGCGCTCAATGAGGCAAACTCAGCAAGGGCAGGGCTCGGAGGAGACGAGACGGCCCTCAAGCGGGGCTAAGAAATGGCTGAGCCAGGTAGCGTGGGATACTTCCGAACCCCAAAGCCCCAGTCCGGGCCTCGCACGTCCAAGCCACAAACCAGGGCACTAGGGCCGCCGAGCCAGGCAGAGGAGGGCCAAGAACTCCAGTCCTGCACGGGGCCTGACACGAATGGTCCACGGTGGGGACCACCCACAAACAGCACAGGGGCCCCAGGGTGGCCCTCTACTGCACCTGCCCCAGAGGCAGCGGCCCACCAGAGAGCCCTGCGGGCCCCACGGGGCCGCTCCCCACAATCCTGACCTCACAGCCCGTGTTCCATCCACTGCGTGGCTTTCCGCCCAAATCTGCAGGAGGAAGCTCACCGCTGTGGGTTTTGTCTGCCTTGCCCCCGCTGCATCCCACAAGCCTACCGGTGCGCCTGGCACACAGCAGGTGCTCAGCAAGGGAACCTGTCCAGGCAGGTGCCAGTAACGCCAGGTGAGGCCAGAGCCCTCCTGCCCCCACATTCCTCTCCGGCCCCAGGCAGGACGCTGAGGCCCCACTGAGGCACATTCCATAGATTTTCCGTGCCGAGTGCGGCCCGCTTCAGCTCCAGGGAGGGCGGATTACAGCAGGTCTGGGCCGGGATGGCTCCGAGAGCGGGCGGGGGACGGACGTGCGGGGTGCCCGTTAAGGTGCCTGGGAGCCTTCAGACCTGAGCCCAGGCTCTGGAGAAGACGAAAGGCCAGCTGTCTGCGCCACCCAATGCCTGAGACTTTCCCGTAACTAGTGGGCACCGACGTCAGAACCCGTGGCAGGTGGGGGAGCCTCAGAATGAAAACTCAGCTGTCAGCCGGAGAGAAGCCCCCAGCATGTGCACACACACGCGCGCTCGCCAGAAACCTCCAGAACCCTCCAGAACCCTCCAGGGTGCTCGGAGAAGCCACAGGCCCCACACAGGGGACCTGGTCTCTCGTACCCCCACCCTGCCAGCCTGTCTAGGCTGGAGAGACAGTGATGCACTGGGAACGCCGTGGCCTTCCTCGCCACGGCTCTTCAGCCTCCAGAAGGGCGTGGGACCGCTCAGCAGCTACTGGACAAATGTTTGGATCCACTGGCGATTCCCCTGCAAGGGCCTGGCACACAGAGGTGCGCTGGCTTCCCGGAACCTGGGTGAACAATGCACCACAAACAGGATGTGGAGGGGCGCCTGGGGGGGCTCGGTCGGCTGAGCATCCGCCTTCGGCTCAGGTCATGATCTCGTGCTCTGTGGGTTCGAGCCCCGCGTTGGGCTCTGGGCGGACAGCTCGGAGCCTGGATCCTGCTTCAGATTCTCGGTCTCCCTCTCTCTCTGCCCCTCCCCCGCTCACGCTCGGCCTCTCAAAAATAATTAAATGTTAAAAAAAAAAAAAAAAAAAAAAAGGAAGGGCTGAAAACAACAGAAATGCATTCTCTCACCGTTCTGGAAGCCGGAAGTCCCAAATCAAGGTGTAGGTCAGGGCCACGCTCCTCCCCCGAGGCTCCGGGTCAGGGTCGGGGGAGGGATCCTTCCGGACTCGGACAGCAGCGAGTAGCCCCGGGCATCCCTTGCTTGCGGCCACCTCTCTGCTGGTCCTCCCCCGAGAAGGATCCCAGTCATTGGATCAGGGCCCACCCTCATCCAGTTGTGACCTCATCTTAACTAATCACATCTGCCAAGACCCGCTTTCCAAATAAGATCATGTTCCCAGCTTCCAGGTGGACATGAATTACGGGGGGAGACGCGCATTTCACCCGATACGGTAGGTGCTCGATGCATATTTGCTCGGCCCACTGCTATAATCCGGAGCCTGGCACGCAGGAGGATCCCACAGATGTGTACCGAGCAGAAACCGCCTGGCCCCGGGAGCACGGAGCCCCGGAAGCCAGCACGGGGGATGTGAGCACCGAGGCTGTTCTGGGATGTGACGTTACGAGGTGGCAGAAACGCCAGCTAGAAGGAAGCGGACTGTTTACGCCTTGAGTTTCTAGTTTCTGGCGTGCCGAGAAAATGGGGAGCCGGCCAAGTACCAGCTCCACCTTCCACAGGGCCTCCGTGCTCAGGGATCCGGCTCTCAGCTGAGCCCTGGGACACAGAGAACCCCGTGGGAGGCGGCCCCGGTGAGCCCAGAGGAGCCTGCCCGGCCCACGAGGGCAGGGGGGTGAAGCCAGAATCCCTGCCCCCTCCCAGGCAGCTCCCCGCCGTCAACCACGATTACAGGAACCTTCGTGGGCAGGTTCTGAGACGCGGCCGCGAGTAAAAGACCCCAGACCCCTGCCTTCACAGAGCTGCCATTCTAGCAAGCCAGACCGGAGTAGTTACAGGAATGTTGGGAGGTGTCTGCGGTGTGGGGAAAACGAGAAGCATGAGGAGGGTAGACAGGGGATGGCTGGCGGCGGGGCGGGCATGGAGAAGGAGAGAGAGGGGAGAAAGGAAGCATGCGGATGTCTAGGGAAGCTGCTCCAGGCAGACGGAGCAGACAGTGCAAAGGCCCTGAGGTGGGGAGGGAATGGCCAGGGGGCCGGGATGGCAAGAGTGGAGTGAGCAAGGCCCCTGTGAGGTCACACGGGCTTTCACTCTGAACGAGAAAGGAAGGCGCCACCCTCTCGGCAGGGGTGATGTTCGGGGTCTCCTGTACCAAGCCTGCTCCTCGTGCCCCTGTGTTAAAGGAAACTTCAGCTGTGCCCTCCGTCGGGGAGGAACCCACCTGGAATCCTAACGCGATTAAAGCCACCATTCAGGGTCCCCTAGAACACAGGTCCCTATCCAGCAGGAGTAAAACTGGCCTCCTTGCCCCTGACACGACCTCTCCGCCCCAAGGAGGAGCCAGGGACCCAACCACGGCCTGCTCGTGGCTCTGCCCAAAGAGCAGCACCCCTGAGTGGCCCAAAGTCACGTACGGCTCAGCTCAGAGCACTGCCCTCAGAAATGCCACCCGCCCACCCCTAAATGGAGACCAGCCAAGACAAGCCGGTCCCAAACGGGGTCTCTGCCTCATTCTGGCCAATGAGGCACTGGGGGCGGGCGGCGGCCACAGCAGTGGACCAGCTGGACAAAAACTCCGGCCAACCAGTGACAGGCCTGTCCCAACACAGAAAGCACCTCTTCATCCCAGGTACTTCACAGAAGACGGATGGAGCGGGAAGGAGGAGTGGGTGGGTGGGTAGAAGAAGGAGGGAGGGAGGAAGGGGAGAGCGAGGGGGGAGCATGGATGGAGGAATGACGGATGGACAGATGGACAGACAAATCAACAGATGGACATCAATTTTATTTTCTTTAGTGTTTACTTTTGAGAGAGAGAGAGAGTGCGAGTGGGGGAGGGGCAGAGAGCAAGGGAGACACAGAACCCGAAGCAGGCTCCAGCCTCCGAGCTGCCAGCACAGAGCCCAACGGGGGGCTCGAACCCACGAACCGCGAGATCATGACCTGAGCCGAAGTCGGACGCTTAACTGACGGGGCCACCCAGGCGCCCCAGATGGACATCAATTTAACTGTGCCACTGTCCACAGAGCCCAGCGTGCCTTTATTCCACAAATACGCCTACATCAGGCTCCCCGCCAGCCACTGTGGGAGACACACACGAGCACCACCCCCCTCCAGAATCCCCAAGCCTGCACAACTGCCCCCCAAGTACCAGCCTGCTGGGCACAGAGGACCCTAGAGAAAACCGCCTCCAGTCTCCAACTCCAGAATCAGAACAGGGAGGGACAGGTGCAAAGATTCATCGAGAAGAGATCTCTCAACAGCTCAACACCCACAGAAGAGTCCCCAAAACGAGGGCTATGGCTCAAGTACTCTCGGCTACTAGAAACACGGGGTGGGGACGAGTTAGCCACAATGACGATGGCAATGTTAGTCACCCGGCAGGTACTGTTACGATCCCCATGCTGCAGATGAGCAAATCGAGGCTGGGTGAAGTGAACTGACCAAATGGCAGAGCAAGGCCCTAGTTAGGAGGGTATGCAGGCCTGGGGGGACCCGCGCCCAAACACAGAGCAGACAGAGAGCTTCTCGAGGGGGGATGAGCATGGGGTCCAGGCATCCGGTGAGATGGGCAGTGGCCTGAACTGAGCCCACTTCTGACGCTTCAGGGGAACAACAGCGAGGGTCGTGGGGACAAAAGCTGCCGCCGGTCCACACGGGGGACCAGGTCCAAGGACAGAGAGCCCTGGACTGGCCACAGCCCGCGCCAACCTTCCAGGGAAAACCAGAAGCCTGGTACCGAACACACCCCAGGCAACCTACGCCAGCTCACACCTCCCCTAAAAGGGATCCCCAGCCTCGGCTAGAATTTCCACCGCCCCCAGATGCTGCCTGGTGCCCTCCCGGGGTCCTCAGACCCGCCTGAGAGTCTGTGGTTCTACAGGTGGCATTCTTCGGGCACCCACACAGAGGAAGGCCCCGATTTCCCTCACCGAACATGACTGCCCCATTCAACAGATCAGGAAACCGAGGCTCAGAGAGGTGAACTCACTCACCCAAGGTCATGCAGCCAGAAGGCACCCTGGTCCAGCCCCACACACCCTCCGAAGTTAGCAGAAGAGGGCCACCGAGGAGGCCCATTTCGGTCTCCGATTTAGTTGGTACCTTCGTGTCCACTGGGCTGTGGCCAGCTCGGCCGCCCAGCCCTGCTCCCCCGCCATAGCCAGATCTGCTCAAAATCGCTTCCTCCTGGACTCCCTTCCCCCTCCCCCTCTTAATTTTAAAAGGAAGAGAGAGAGAGAAGCCACAGTCATGACAAACCCTCCCGCACGCCAGGTCACAGGGTCCCCTACGAGAACCCTTGCCTCGAGACGCGCCCTCCCTCTTGGGTATTTCACAAACATTACGCTGGATTTTTCCTGGCTCTTCCTCATTAGGTTCTGAGCACCCCGGGAGGGACGTGTTTTCCATCTGGCCTTCCAAACAGCAATTTTTTCTGCAGAGGGGGAAGAGGGGGAAACCAGAGAAGAAGCTGGTGTCTGGGCAGTGGGGGGGAGGGGGGCGGGGGGGGGGGGGACGCTGGCACCAGCTGTGCGACTGGGCAAAGCGCTCGACCCTCTGCCCCGGGGGCTTGGAACAGAGCGGACTGCAGAGTGGGAAGCAGGGACCTGACTCGGCGAGCCGTGTCGGGGCTCAGCGTGGTACCCGCTCGCAGTGAGCGCTCGTCCACACAGGGGGCGGGGCGACCACATACGGATCCAGGGTGCCGGGATCGCAAAGGCTGCGGGGCTCGGGGTCCCGGATCCGTCCACATCGCTGCCTGGACGGCGACGAACCAACAACCAAGGAGTCAACAGACCACAGATCACCGCTCTGGACATTCTGCTGAATGAAGTGAGCCAGACACACAAAAGGGCAAAAACGCTGTACGATTGCGCTTACAGGAGGCGCCCGGCCTAGTCATCTTCTAGGGACAGAGAGTAGAGGGGTGATGGCTAGGGCCTGGAGGAAGGGGTACGGGAAGTAATGGCCCCTTTAAAAATGCCCGAGACCTGAACGTTTTTGTGATGTGTATTTTACCACAACTTAAAAATTAAGTAATAACAAAAACAAAACAGAAGCAAAGCGCACACCTCCTCCAGGAAGGCCTCCCTGGTTGCTAGCCAAGGCAACCAGCTGGGCTGGTATCCTCTGTGGTGGTTTCCGCTGCCCTGGGGGCCCCGTGGAAGAGCCGGTGCCGCCCAAGGCCCTGCCAGGGGTCCCGGCACAGGGCAGCAGCCCCTCCCGGCCAGGCACTGAGGGGGACCACAGTCAAGGCCTCGTTGCCTGTAGCCCACGTCGCCCCCAACCCAGGCAGCGTCAGGAGAGGGTTGAAAGGCCCCCCGAAAGCCACGGGGACACAGGGAGGGGCTGACCGTCTGCCGGCTCCGCCCATCACTCACCAGGACCCGGAGGGTGGAGGGGGCCGCGGCGAGGGGGCGCGCGCGGCAGACTCCGGGTTCCCACAAACTTCCCTGCGCAACATCTGGCAAACGTGTCCGCAGCCGCGCAGCTGCCGGAAACGCCTCCTCCCGTCCCGCCTCCACGCACGCTGGGCCCCCCAGGACGGCTTTCTGAGGAATTTATGGGGTCGTCCTGAGTATTTCGGGGCAGATCTCTGGGGGACGTCCCCCACCACGTGTGAAGGAGGACAAATGTTCCCGCTGCTAAGAATAGCTTCGCAGCGGCGCCCGGGGCTGGGAGCCCACCCCACCCCCACCCCCCCAGCAGCTCCCCCCTCGCATCATCCCCCCTCCCCACCTTCCACCAATGCCACCCAGGTGCCAGGCCGCGGGGGAAGGGCCCATTTCGACCAGCTCCCTCCAAGGCTCAAATGCGGATCACAGCAGCCCCTGCGATTTCCCCGAGGGCTTTCGCTGATCAGTGAGTGTCAAGGATCAAGAACCCAAAAGGCCCTCCGGGCCCTGCAGCCAGGAGCCCGCAGACGAGCGAGCACACAGGCCTCAGGGCCCGGAGCGGGAGCACGCTTCTGGGATCCGATCACCAGTCCGCGGAGGGAGCAAGATTAACCCGGCTCCGGTGGGGGGAGAGGTCCCAGGGCGGAAATAGGGAGGGGGAAACAGCGAGGAGGGCTGAGGATACCACGCCAGGCCTAAGTCTCACGGAGGAGAGGGGCAGGTGGGGGCTGCCTGTGTCAGGGGGTGGCCGCTGCTCAACCCCAGCCGGGCATCCTCGCCCCTGGAGAACGGGGCCCAGGGGATCACAGCGTCCAATTCTTTCCGGCAAAGAATGTCTGACTTTGACACATCCCTCAATTTACAGTTTTTATTTCAAAAACGTGGACCAAAAACCCAACCCAATAAATCAGTCTGACATCCAAATACAGCCCGTGGGCTGCCAGGATGTGACCTGTGGCTTCTGACATGTGGTCAGCTGGAAACCACAAGAGAGGGCCCAGCAAAGCCCAGGGGAGCTTGGGGAGCAGGGAGGCCGGTGACAGGCAGGAATGTCCTCCCACGTGGCTTGGAGGGGGACCTGAGAGGCCCCTAATTAAAACAGGGAGTGGGAGGGGCTGGGCCCACTTACCCAGTGAGTCTTAAATAACACGCCCCCTCCCCAAAGGACACACACTGGCCGTGAAAGGGGGGCTGGGCAGGGACCCCGAGCTGGCTCATGTCCAACACATGGAGTGAGCCGGCCGTGGCCAGCAGCTCTTGCCTTCGCCCACCCAGCACCCGCTGCTTGCAAACTGTACCCTTATGTCCTTGAGGCTACGACCCCTCCATTCTGGGCTCTGAGGGAGGCTGACTCTGCCTCCCGGGTCTGGCCAATGAGCACAGTCTCAGGAGCACCACCAGGGCCACCACCAGAACCACAGCCACCGTCACTGATTTGGGGAAGGGCTTAACTCTCAAGCTGAGCCCGTAAAGTTCACTCCCACGATTTCTGTTGTAACAGTGGGGACGACAAGGCTTACCTTCCACTGGGCTAAATTGTGATTGTTAGGCTACCAGGGATTGGACACGGGGAGCCCCTTGTCACCTGAGCCCCTGGATCGAACCATGCCTGAAGCTCACCCTGATATCCTTTTGTGCTAAATGCCGGAGGAGCAGAGAGTCTGCCAATTGCAACCAACACACCTAAGACAGAGACCCCCTGAAAACCCCAGCTCGAAGCCATGGATCTCCCTGGAATCAGATCTGCAGTCTCTGGTCCCCTCACCTGTACAGGTAGGGAGGTCTCCCAAGCCAGCCAGAAGGAAGCAAGAGGAAATAGATGGGATCCCCGGACAAGTTCAGCCTTGGAGGAAGGGGCTGGACAGGAGCCTGGGATAGGCCTACGTGGTCTCTCAGCCTGAAGAAACAGTCTCCTGGCCAGGCCTGAGCTATCAGTGGCCCGAACGGGGGAGCCGGCAGGCAGCCACTTTGCGGACAGAGGCTGCCCCTTCCTAGCTGACTCAGATCTGGGTCACTGCCCAGCAGCAGGCACGCCCCCACCCACAACATCCTCTGGCCTCTGGCCTCGGCTTCTGGAGGAATATCCCGAGGTGGGGAGCTGCCATGGCCCCTCTTTCAGACAGGGGCATTGTCCGAAGCCAGGAGGCCTTGCAGACTGCACCCACAGACACACCTTGGGCCCCATCCCTGCTGGAGCCTGTTTCCCGGCCTGGAGGGTGGCCAAGGCTCAAACCAGGAGCAGGTAGAGACCCTGACCCCTCAGCCCTGACCCCACGGGCGCTGACTTCTCCCACCATCCTCTTTTCTCTCCGACCTCCATGTAGCCACAAGTTGGTTACAGCTCCCGTTTCGCAGATGGGGAGACTGAGGCTCTGGGGGCAAAGAGGGCTCTTCGGTGTCCCACAGGCAGGAACAAGACCATGGAAAGATGAGCCAACTCCACCTCCAGATCCCAGGTCCTGAGCAGTCACGATAACAGACCCAAGGTGAGCGCCGTGCACTCATCACCGTGGCTAACTGCTAACACGGTGCTCACTCTCATCAGTTTATTTCATCGTCGCCATATCCCTGGAAGCAACACTGAGGCACAGAGAGCTTAAGTCACTTGCCTGCCAGGCTAGCCCTCTCCAGCACCCACCTCTTATCCATTACGTCCTGGGAATCCGTTGCCAGTGTCCCCAGCGTCCCAGCTCAGGCTGGCGGACACCTCTGCCTCTCCCTGATCAGGCTGCGGTTGGGGCCTCACAGGCCTTGTACCCAACATCACCCCTCACGGGTCCAGGCCAAGTGCTGTCAGCTGGAGGCAACCACAAGTCGCTACAGATGGGCCGTGGCCATCTCCACGTGAACCCGGCCGGCCCCCCGGGCCAGCCGCAAAGCACCACCCCGGGGTCCTGGAAGGAAAAGGGAGCAGCATCTTCAACCCCACCCCAGCCCCCTGGCTCTGCTACGTCCCTCATCGGGACCCGGAATCCTCATTCCCAGGGTCCCCGCTGCTTACTTCCCACCTCCCCACAACCCCAAAGGTAAGGCCCGTGAAGGCAGGATCCACACCTGCTGTGGCCGCAGGCCCTCCATAAGCGCTTGCTGAATCCGTGAGCCCTCCGACAGCATCCCTGCAGACTCTGAGCCGAAGCTCGAAGGCCACTTTGGAAATGGAGAAACTGAGGCCGAGGAGGGGTCGACTTACAGTCAGATCCTGGGGTGTCGCCTACAGCAGGCCAGCACGCCCCAAGAACTGATCCACGTTTACACCGCCGGCTCCCCCACCGCTCTCACTGTGGCCCGGGGCCCTGATCCCTTCCTCCTGGAAGCTGCGATGCCGGCCCATCCATCAGCCGTGGCTGGGGCTCCGGAGGCCGTCACCACCAAGGGGCCGCAGCGTGCCCGCTCTGGGCCTCGGGGTCTCCCCCTGTCCAGGGCACCCGGCAAATAAGGCAGCTTGCGGGGGAGGGGGATGACTGCGACCCAGGTGCTGGGTGAGTGGCCAGGCATGTGGGGGAATGAGTGTTCGGGGCTTGGGGGGGGGAGGGCCCAGCACGGAATCCGGGGAGCCTCCGGCCTCCTGGGTCACGTCCTCCTTAGCAGGGACGCCTGAGCGGGAAGGACGGCTGGCAGCAGGCAACACGCAGGTTCCGGGATCTGTGATTTGGGTTCTGGGCGAGGGAGGCGGGTTCCGGACTCCTCCGACGGGGAGGAGACCTCACTAGGTCCTGGCCCCTCGGCCTGGGACGCGGAAGGGTGGGGGTCCCTGGCCCTATGAGCTTCTAGGGCTGCTGTAACAAATGACCACAATCCAGGTGGCTTACAACAACGGAAATTTATTCTCTCCCAGCTCCGGAGGCCCGGTGTCCAACATCAAGGTGTGGGCAGGCCATGCTCCCTCCGAAGGCGCCCGGGGAGGATCCCTCCGGCCTCCTCCAGCTTCTGGCCACATCACTGCGGTCTCTGCCTGTCTTCACACAGCCATCCTCTGTGCTCTCTCTTCCGTCCCTCACAAGGACACTGGTCGCTGACACAGGGCTCGCTCGGGGAATCCAAATGACCTCATCTCAAGACACGTCTGCAAAGACCCTTTTTCCGAAGCAAGTCCCATTTAGAGGAGACGGGCATGAACGCGTGCGAATCTCTTTTTTTTGGGGGGGGGGCTGCCATTCAGCCCACTGCGCAGGCCGCGGCCTTTCCTGACGTTGCCCACCGATGGCGAGCTCGCTCCCTGCCGGGCCCCGGGCGCGGGGTTCGGGCCCACTTTCTCTGAGCGGTCACGGGGCCGCTGGGCACAAGGGCCTCCCTCACGTTTACAGGAAGCAAGGGACTCTCACACCTACGCCTCCGAGAGAGGGCCAGCCACGGATGACTCACCCCCATTTCACAGGCCAAGACGAGGCGCACAGTGGTTCAGCCGGGGAGCTGAACAAACGCAATCTGTTTGCTTCTGTGTCAAATGGAAACAAATCCCACTCCCGAAGGATGTCACAAGGTCCTGCAAGGAGAGCGCGTCCGCCACCCCCCCCCCCATGATCACGACTCTATTTATTACCGGCGGGGCCCAGCCCACACAGCTGCCCACCCAGCCTCCAGCCCCAGCAGAAAGGGCCCATTATGACATCACAGGCCGAGAATTATGTTATTAGCCTGGGAAGGAGGCTGGACCCAGGGACAAAGGGCTCATTGTCATGCAAATACCCAACTAGGAGGAAGGGGGGTGGGGGGGGCGGCTCTTCTAGTCTTCTAGCTTGTGAGCCACACTGAGAAACCAACGCCAGGCCTTCCAGAAGACTTTGGGCATCTCCTGGCCTCACATCTCGAAGAGGAGGGAGGGGGCCCCTTCCCACGGCTGCATACAAAATGCCATTTACCAGTTAATACTGTGTGCCTACAGCTGTGTGTCTTTGGGCAAGGTGCTTACCCTCTCTGTGCCTCAGAGGATCATTAGAAGAACTCCACAATGTGTGCTCAATGGTCGCCCTGCCCCATCAGCCGTCAGGACTTGAAACTGATGCCGTCAACACCCCTCCCCTGCACCCCAATGCCGTCAGGCCCCCCACTTTCCTGGCTCACGACCTCCACCTCTCTGACCTAGGAGGTCCAGACCTTCTGGAGGTGCCCGATGTGTTACTGCGGAGCCCTCTTGAACACAAACACCAGAACTGCTTTTCAAAGGCCCCTAGTTTTCCACGAATCCCCAAAAGGCATTCTCAACCCCCAGATACAGAGATACAGAACTCCAGGGGCGAAGGGAGGTGAACTCAAGTGAATTCCAGCCCCTGGGCCTGAGTCTCCCTAGCCAGAGCCCTGGGGGGGTGGGAGGGGGGTGGGGGGGGACCCACCCGGAGACACAGTTGAAGCGTATCCATCCATCCCCAGAAAGGCCTCATTCACCGCCAGGGGACGGGCCCACATCCACAGCCTGTGGGGGACACTGAGTCAGGCACAAGTGTCTGCTGAGCACCTAAGATGTGCCCAGTGCTGGGGACACAGTAGTGACCAAGATGAACAGATCCTGGGTGAAGGGGTCGGTGGGGGACGGGGGGGGGGGACACGGCGATGAATATACAACAAATCCCAAGTGATGATGGCACAAAGCGATGGCAGTGACTTTGGGGAGGTCGGGGCCCCACTCTGAAGGGTGAGGGTACAGGAAATACAAAGGTCCAGAGGCAGGAGCATGATTGGAGCTTCCAAGAAACAGCCAAGAGGCTCATGAGACCGTAAGGCCCCCTACTTAGCCCCCCTCCCTGGCCTCCAGGCTCTGCCCAGCAAAGCCCAGAAGCTGAGACCCTAAGAAGCCATGACTGGTGCCCCCGAGCCCCAGACACCGCCTCCACCGCTTGACATGACCGTGGATGCCCCTCTCGGTTCAGGCCCTGCCGGTGCCCCCTGGTCCCCAGCCCGGGATGGTCGGGACCCCTCCCAATCCTTAGGCAGAAGAGCAAGCCGTCCCTGGCATTCCCGGGACGCCCGAAGGCCCAAGTCACCAGTCAGCTGTGAGGGAGACAAAAAACCTCCAAGCCCCCCCTCAGGCACCTCTGGAGACCCGTCTAGCCTTGGATTAGCTTTGGCTGAACGGCAACGCATTTCTCATGCTTAAGCACCGGCTGGGGATCACCCCATCCCTCTAGGGTGGGCGGGCTACACCCCGAAGGCCTTCTCACCACTGCGGGAGGTGGGAAGGGGTCCAAGAGAAACCAGCACCTACCGCAGGGAACAGCAAGAAAGGAAACCATGCTGCCGGAGGACAGAGCAAGGAGGAGAGAGTTACTCAGAGAGGAAGTGAGTTTGGCTGTCACAGGAGTGACCCACAGGCCTCAGAGGTGGCTGAGAGGGGGCAGGCTCCGGGAGGGCCCAGGAAGTGAGAGAAGGACCCAGAGGTCAGGGCTCTCTGGCTTCCACAGTTCATGAGCCCAGCCACCATCCCCTATCCCAACCTCCAAGCCCAGCCTGCAGGTGAGGAGAGAAGGAGGAGGGGATCAGGGCTCAGAGAGGGCAAGGAACATCCCTGGGGCCACTCAGTCAAAGAACCTCCACACCCGGGCTCTGGCCGGGGTGAGCCCCAGCTCCAGCCCTTACAAACTCTGTGCCCTTGGGTGGGTCCCCTGGCCTGAGCCTCAGTTTCCTCATCTGAGAAGTGGGGATCACCCAGCGGCCTCCCATCCCACGGCTGATCCGGGCACGGAACAAGCTAGCACGGGGCGACCCCGTCAGGGATGATCACAATGGCGACAGCACATGCTGCTGGCACCTTCCTAGGCACCCGGCGCGCATCACCTCACCTCACCGTCACTCAAGCCCTCTGAAGCACCAAACGCTACGAGGAAACTGAGGCCTGGAGGGGCTACGCCCCTTGCCCTAATTCACAGAGCTGCCCACAGGCAGGGCTGGATTCGAACCCGGGACAGCCTGGCCCCGGCCTACGCTGCTTATCTCTTTAGATCACTGTAGGTTCGTGCGCAACCGTAAGAAACAATGCAGCGCAACCCCGTGCACCCTTCAGCCAGCCTCCCCCAGTGGTGTCGCCCCAACAGAACAGCCATTCGAGACCAGCAGCATCACCAGGAAACGGACTATTCAGACCTCACAGGTTCTACACACACTCATCTGGGTGCATGTGAGTGTGTGTTTAGCTCCATGCACCTGCACCTCAGGGCAAGTGGGAGGGGGGTCAAGTGTCTGAGACCCTCAGGGCAGGGTGGCTGCAGCGGACCCAAGTAGGTGCAGAGGGCTTGGGGGCAGCAAGGGGACACTGGTGGGGCCCCCTGCTACCGGGGCCTTGGCTGAGGTCCCCAGGAGAGGCCTGAGGACAACCGGACGGCGGGCAGCTGGCCTGGACACCCGGGGAACTCCCCGCCGGCTCCTGCTGGCCCGGGAGGAGAGGCCCCGAGCCAGCCACCGGCCCAGCATCCGGTGTCACTTACACACACAGGATGACTGCCACCCTCAGCGGGAGAGCCAGTCCTGCCCGCCCCAGGCCACACGGGGCAGTTGGGGTGCTCGGCCCACACTTGGGGCGGGATGGGGCGGAACGCGCTGGGACAGCCCCGGGGGACCCCGGCCCGGGCCCAAATGCAAGCAGAGCCTAGGGCTGAGGACCGTAGTTTCCAAGTCTACAAAACAGAAACGTTCTCGACAAGGAAGAAGAGAAAAATCGGTGGAGACCAAGGTGGAGCTAACTTAAATCCAAGTTTATGGTCTAGGCTAACGGAGCCCCCCCCCCCACCCCTGACTCCAGCCCACAGGGGCCCTGCGCAGGCCGGTCCTGGCTTTTTCCCAGGCACCCCCCCCCCCCCACGAAAGGCACTCACACCGTATGGACAAGACAATGGGGGTTCAACAACCTGCACACTGTCACAGCTTCCACGGGGGTGTGGCCCAGGGACCACTTATTAGCCCCCCCTCCATAAGCCACACACGACCACTTCTGGGGTAGAGACAGACGCAGTGTCCATTTGCCATGAGAAAACCGAGCCTCACAGCCAGGAAGTGTTCAACAGGGACCTGAACCCTGGCGGCCTGGCCCCCCCCCCCCAAAGAAACCAGGAGGCCACAGCTCCCCCTCAGCTCAGCCCAATGCCCGTACGACCCCCTCGACCGCCCCATTTTACAGACAAGGAAACGGAGGCTCGCACAGGTGAGGCAAGGCCACCCGGCGTTAAGAGAGGATAGAACCGGGAGTCAACGTCGAGTCAGTGGCAAGGCGAGCGATGCCGTCTGGGAAGCCAGCCCACCCCGGCCTCAGCTCCGGCCCCCGACGAGACGTGCCACCGCCTCCCGACAGCCCTGGCTCACCCAGACCTCAGGACAAATCGCTCCCTCATCCCCTGTGCCTGCAACTGAGGGCTCCTTGTGAGCTCAGGAAGCCCTTCCAACTTTCCAGTGTTTATGCCGGCTCCTCGCTGCCAGGTCCCTGGGCAAGCCTGGGCCGGTGGCGCTGATTTCAAACCAGACGTGGGCACCCGGCCAAGCGCCACCGCGGTGGGAGCCGGGTGCCGGGACAGCCACAGCGCTGCCTGCACCTGGCTCCCCTCCCCTGTCCCCTGCCCGCGGGGGAGCCCGCCCCCCCAGATCCCGAGCCCCCCCGCCCCCAGCCCCAGCAGCCACAGCACCGGGAGCAACCGAGCCCCAGGCTCTGCCACTCTCCCCCAAGGACGCGTGCACCCCTGCTCCGCAAGAGCAGCCGGGGCCCCACCACCCGCACACGCACACGCGCACACACACACACACACACGCGCGCGCGCGCGCGTCCACCCCCTCGGACACACAGCGGCCAGAAGCCCTTCCCGTCCCATCGCCCGCCTCTCGGCCCAGAGCGACTCCCGACCACTGTGACCGCCGGCTCTTCGTCCTCCGGAGCGCCACCCCCGGGCCACCACGGCCGGGGCGCGACCGAGTTCCACCCGGCGAGCCCCGCGGCCCCCCAGACGACGGCTCCCGCTCTTCGCCCGCCCCCCCTTCCTCCGCCGTGACCCGGCCGCACCGCGTCTCCCTGCCCACCCACCGCCAAGCCCAGAAACTTCTCTTACCCGAGCACATGACCAGCCTTTCACTCACGTCAGCTCCAAACACAACTTGAAGTAACTCTCCCACGGAAAAAAAAAAAAAAAGGAAAAGAAAAGAAAAGAAAAAGGGAAAGAAAGAAGTAAAATGTGCCAGCAAGTGGGTCAGTGGAGTCCACACACACAGACTGTTCTGCTGGCTTCCAGAAGATACTCCGCGTCCAACATCAAAGCCATCCTGCCTCCAGGACTGACACGGGGAGCGGCCGCCCGCCTTCCCGCGAGACTACGGGCGCCCCCCCTCCCCGGGGCTGGGGAGGCCCCAAGGCCAGGCCCGGCCCCCCACCCCGGCCCCCCCTGGCCCGCCGCCACCCCCCCCCCAGGCCCACCAGAGGCCCCACCGCCCGACCCCCGGGCCGGGGCCAAAACTCGGTGTCGGGGCCTCCGCCGTCCCTCCTCGCCTCCCACTGCTCCGGGCCTATAAACACAGAGAATTACATAAGGTCCACTCCTCTTGTTTGCAAGCCAAAAGTACGAGCTTTTTCTCCCAGCCTTGGCAGTAAGTAATAATTCCTCATCGCCATGGTAACCCTGGCGGGCTTCCAGCCGACACTCAGGAGCTGAAACGCCGGGAGGCCTTTTTATAGCTCGGTAGAAAAACCTCTTCACTATTCCCTCCTCGGCGGCGAAAGCGAGCTCCAGGCCCGAATTCTCCTACTTTAACCCGCTTCCTCCCAGCCCGACCGGCCGCCGCCGCCTCCTCCCCGGGCCCCCGGGGGTGACACGGTGGCCGCGGGGCAGGCTCTGCCCTGCGTGTAATCTCAGGAAAAGCAAACATGACCCCCTCGCGTTGGTATCCCCAACGAGGGGCATCTCGGTGACCACCCTGGAGGGTGAGAAAAGACAGCCAAGCGCACGCACACGCACGCACACGCACGCACACACACGCACACGCCAAAGTGGATGCTCTGGTGGTCAGCCAGGGCTCTGACCCTTGGCTGCAACCGGCCGCGTGAGTCAGAGACCAGTCTGAGCTCCTCTGGATGTCAACTTCCCATCTGCAGCAGGGGCAGGCTCAGCTCTGCTTCCCACAGGGCTCCAAGCCGCAGGATCCCCCCCACCCCCACCCCGGGGTCTCCAGATTCACGCCCCTGCCCCCAGCAACCAGGACTCCGGCATCCCGAGTGACGACAAGGGGTCCCCCGGGGATGCAGGGCAGGGGGCACGGACTGGAGGCCGGACCACGTTCGATGCGTTGCAGAGGCAGAGAGAAGGCTTGTGTGGAGCGAAGCAGAGTCAGAAGATGAGGTCAGGGGGTAACAGGAGTGGAAGAGGAAGTGGGTCACAAAGACTCCGGGCAAGTCACTCCATTCCCAAAACTGGAAAGGCTCCCGAGAGTAATCACGGCAAGAAAATGTTAGTACTCATCATGCCATGCGCCCAGCGCCGTGAAAATGCGCTTCACCTGTGAACTCGTCTGTCCCCACAGGGGCACGATAAAAGGCAGGTGTGCTTTTGAACCCCAAAATACAGAGGAGGAAAGGAGCCCAGAGAGGTTAAGCAGCTTGCCCCAGATCACACAGCTGGAACGTGGCCGAGCCCGGCCCACATTCACCCTGCCACGTGGTACAAGGAGCCACAAGAGGGTCTGGGGCAGATCAGATTTGCAGGCGACGAGGGTCCGTGGCCACTGGACCAGGCTGGGGACCAGAGCGGCTGCCAGGAGACCAGGGAGGAGGCCCCACAGAGGCCATATGTTGTTGACTTTTGTCAACTCACCCTCCCGCCTTTCCCAAGAAAACACCCCGAAGAGTATTTCCGAAGCTGCTGGGACCTGTCCTGAAAGCCCCGGTGGGGAAGCCTTACAGATGGAGAAACTGAGCCCCAGAGAAAAGCAGGTGGCACCAAGCCGCACTTTTAGCCCCCAGATCCGGGTGCCGTCGCCTGCCTACTGGCTCTTCTCACTCCAACAGTCTGACCGCAAGACTCAGGAACGGGAGAAACCAGCCCCAACAAAGCGGGGCCAGGAAGCAGAGTCTGAAGCGGCAAAGGCAGGACTCGGGGTGCCTTTTGTTCTTTTCTGTTTGTTTTGGACACAGACCTGCGTCCAGACCTTCGCAGAAGCTGGCCTGGAACCAGGAGGGACTTATCCACACCCCCACCAGAGCTATACATGCTTTGGGCAGGTTCAATGCTGGGCTGTGTCATTCCACGGTCACTTCTTTTTTTCTTTTTTTCTTTTTTTTTAAGGTTTATTTATTTTTGAGAGACACAGAGAGACAGAGAACGAGCAGGGGAGGAAGAGAGAGAGAGGGAGACACAGAATCCGAAACAGGCTCCAGGCTCCGAGCCGTCCGCACAGAGCCCTAAGCGGGGCTTGAACCCGCGAACCGCGACCTCATGACCTGAGCCGAAGTCAGCTGCTTAACTGACTGAGCCACCCAGGCACCCCCCACGGTCACTTCTTGGATGTCCCCACTCCCCCACCCCCAAGAAGCTGGGCCACACACGGTTTGTTGAGTGACTTCACGAACGCGGAAAATCATCAAAAACCAGCAAAGGGGACATGTGGCTCCTTCTAGGAGTTCAGAATAGGGCAGCATGAGGTCGACTACCCCGCAAAGGAATGCCTCGCCCTCCAAGCCTCCGGCCGAGACCATCTCCGGGAACTCGTCTGCCGGGCAAAGTCTGTACATCGGGAAAGATCACTGAAGGCTTTACGGGGTCACGCTTTGGTGGAGACCACGGAGGCATGGGTCGAGAGCCAGAGGGGTCCCCGAGTGCAGGCAGGAGGGGCCGTCAGCCTGAGGCAAGGCCCCTGCTTCTGCAGGCATCAGTGTGCTCAGCTGTGAAATGGGGGCACTCTACCTGCCGCCTCTCTCAGGGTCAAGAGAAGCCACACCCTTTGGGGGGCTCAGAGAACCACGGGGTCCAGCCCCAGTGAAAGGGACCCCCACCCACCCCCTCCCCAATTGGGGCAGGGTTGGGGAAAGAGAAAGAAAGAGCATGAGCTAGCAACGGGAGCCTGTTTCCACCTCCCTCTGCTATCCCACACCCCAGCGCCCCAAGACCCAGGCGGTAAGTGACTACGCCTCCCCGGGCAGCCTCGGTCCCTCATCTGAGCAGCCACTTACAAGACGGTTTCGTCAACGATCATCCACACAGCGCGATACGATGCGGCCATAAAAAAGGGAACGAGGCACCGACACCCTGCTCCGGCACCGATGAGCCTCGAAAACATGACGCTGAGTGTGCGAAGCCAGGCGCAAAAGGTCACACATTGTGGGATTCCATTGACAGGAAATTTCCAGAACAGACAGATCCGCAGAGACGGAGAGCAGGTGGTCGCCAAGGGCTGCGGGGAGGGGACAGAGGGGGTGACTGCTAATGGGTTCTGGGTCTCCTTTGGGGAGATGAAAATATTTCAGAACTAGACGGAGGTGTGGGTTGTAAGGCACTGCTTGTGAATGAAAAACTAACGAACTGTGCACTTTAAAGCGGTTAATTTCACAGGATGTGAATGTTGCCTCAGTTCAAACTAAATCAAAAAAGATGGCTTGGTTGAACGACCGCCATTCCGGCCCAGTTTACTAACTTTGAGCGTCAAGAGTCCCTGACCCCACGCCTGGGGCCGTCCCCCATCCAACAAACATTTATTAAGCCCCTACTGTCTGCAGTGGTCACTGGGGACACAGCAGGGTTGAAGACAAGGATCCCCGCCCTCGTGGGGCTGACGCGGGAAGAGGTCAGGAGTCAACGGCAGACAAAGACACGATGCGATTCAAGTTAACGGCAGCTGCCGTGGACGGGCTGGTGTCTGATGTGGTGGCACTTCGACAGTGGCCTGGCTGAGGAAGAAAGCCGGATGTGGAAGCGTCTCAGGAAACAGTGTGCCAGGCAGAGGAGACAGCCAGGGCAAAGGCCCTGGGGCCAGGAGGCCAGCGTGGCGGTGGCGGTCAGCTGTGTCAAAGGGGACAGACTGTGCAAGGCCTTGAAGGCCACAAACAGGTCTTTAAATGTTAGGAGGGATGAAAATAAAATTCGCAAAACCGCATCACTTTCCCAGGGCCGCCGAACCAAATTACTCCAAACCAGGGAGAGGACTCTCAAAGCAGAAGCAATTTCTTCTCTCTCGGCTCTGGAGCCTGGCAGCCAGAAATCAAGGTGTCAGCAGTGATTCGTCCCCGCTGAAGGCTCCAGGGAGGATGCTACCTTGCCTCGTCCGGCTTCCGGTGGCCCCAGGCGGTCCCCGGCCTGTCTTCTCTGCTCATCTACACACGGCCTTCTTCTCTGCGCGTCTTCTCTTAAACCCGGAACTTTGGTCATCATCCTAATCTAGGACGATCTCATCTACAGATGCTTGATTTTTCTTTTAATTTTTTTTACAATTTATTTACTTTGATGGGGGTGGGGGCGCACAGAGAGAGGGGGAGCAAGAATCTCAAGCAGGCTCCGCCCCATCGGCACGGAGCCCATCGCAGGGCTCAATCCCACAAACCATGAGATCACGACCTGAGCCGATATCAAGAGTCGGATGCTTCACCGACCGAACCGCCCAGGCGCCCCAAGATGCTTAACTCGACTGCATCTGCCAAGACCCTCTGGCCAAACGAGGTCACGGTCACGGGTTCCAAATGGACACAACTCAACCCCCTACATCATCAAGACTCAATTCGGCCGCATCAAGTGCTTAGTACCATGCTGGGCCTCTGCTCCCCTTTCTGCACTCAGTCCAGACAATCAGGCTGGAAGCCGTGGGGACAGGCACGTGGGCATCTCGAGGAAACCGTCCCCACGGGGACCCCGCGGCCAGCCCTCTCCCGGCCTAAAAACAGACCGCGAGCAACCGTGACCCCCCCCTTCCCTGAGACAGGTACCTATCAGTCACTCACAGGAGGCTGGCAGCAAACGGACCTCCCTGACGGGCCACAACAGGCCCGGACCCTCCTTCGCCCATCCCTTCAGCCAAGCGCAGAAGCTGCGTCGGCTACAAGCACCAAACTGTCCTCTACGGCTCTTTTCCCGAGTGCTGTTTTTACTTCATTTGACTTCATTTGATTTTCCTGTGTGCGGCCACCCCTCTACCCGCAGCGGCTGGGAGCTGGCGGTGGGCAGGGCTAAGTGCTCACTCAAGACTCACGTCCGAACGTAGTGCCATCCTGCAGCACAGGGCACAGGGCAACTGGCAGGGACGGCTGGGGCAGGGGCAGGAGGCAGGAGGCAGATGGCCGCCTGCGCTGGGGCCCCGGGAGCCCACGCCCCGGGCGGCAGAGGAAGGAGGAGGTGTCCAGGAATGCCCCCGGCCACCGCCAGCTGGATCGCAGGACCCAAACTGGGAAGGACAGATAATACCAGCCCAGGAGGACACACGCTCCCGGCACGCCAGGCGTTGGGCGAACAGGCTTCAGGGTGCTCCTTTATGTCTCACAGCAATCCTAGGGCAAACCACTGACCCCTTACGGCCGGGGAAACCCAGAGACAGGGGGGAAGTGACCTGCCCCAGGGCGCAAAGCTACAAGTGGCAAAGCCTAAAACACGGGGAATGCAGTGCCCGAGTCTAGGTCACTAACCGCTAGGATTTCCGTCTCTCCGAACATGGCAACTCCACCGGAGGGCTCCAGGGGAGACTGCCGTGGCCTTGGGCCCCGACTGTTGGAAATGGGATCTCCAGAGGCGTTAAACGTGACTTCCCAAGCCCCGGGACCTTCTGTTACATTCCACGGGATATTCCGCCCAGATCACAGAGGGCAAAATACTTTGAGATAAAAGTCATCGCTGAGAACAGAGGCCATGAAATGACGACAGCCAGCTGTGGCCAACAGGGAAGCTCTTTCTGGCACACACGATGTTTTTTAAAAAATTAGGACACTGCTTATAAAATCCAGATTTCTAGCTTCTCTGAGGGGAACAACCAGAATGTCCGTGTGCCCCTTAGCCACAATCCCCACCCGTCCCTGTTGCCTCTTGCCCTTCTTTTACCCTATCTGAGTTTGGGGCGCCCCTCGCCCCCACCTCGACCACCTCCCCGGTGCTGTTGAAAATAACTGAACGAGTGTCCAAGGTCTCACGTGGCAAGGATAATGAGCAAGAGAAAGGAGGGACGCTCCGGGGGCTTCGGGTGACTCCTTCCCCTTGGCTGGCTGTGCTGGTGGCATAAACCTGCCTGTAAACAAGGCCCACGCAGAAGGAAGCAGAAACGGAGACAGAGTCCACTCCCCAAGCATGGTTTGAGGCGCTGGATCCAGCCATGCCTGAACTTGTCCTACCCTGAACTTTGCCATGATGAGTACCCATCAACTCTCCCTGTGGCCCAAACCAGCCAGAGTGTGGCTCCACCACGACTCAGGAGCGCTAATGAATTACCTTCAGGTCTCCTCTCCATTGACCCTTGTCCAAGAAGGCCTGTCCTGATCACAGACACGTTCAGACCTCCTTAAACCCCAGGGATAACCTTACTACCTTGGTGCCACCTTTTAACTGACACCCTCCCTCTGGACACTAAACTCCTCAAAGGCATGGACGATGCCTGACCTTCCCATCGTTTTGATCCCAGTGGCCTACAAACGTCCGGAACATTCCATGTGCCCAGTAAATATAAATTAATCGATGAGCAAAAGAACAAAAAGGGAGACACAAAAGCCATTAAACTTGATTTCTGCCTTAAACGTGAAAAGCACCCCACCCCCACGGTCTGTAGAACAGCCTCAGATCCAGAGAACTGTTCTGGTGCCCCTGGCTCTGTTCCAGCCGTGCAGGCCTCCTCAGCCTTCTTGAAACATCACGGCCTCAGGGCCTTTGCACAAGCCACCCAGACATTCCCAGCTACATTCCCCCTACCTAGAACACCCATCCCTCTTCTTTTCACACGTCTGGTTCCTTCTCGTTGTCTAGGTTTCAGCTCCAATGCCACCTCCTTAAAGACCACCCTGGATTCCTTTGCCTAAAGTGAGCCCCCCCCCCCACAAAAACCAGAGCTGTCCCACCCTCCCCAACCCTGCATTATTCCACAGTCAGCATACCCCCGCCTTGCAACGCCGTGTTTGCTTTGTGCACCGCCCGTCTCCCCTCAGCCCACGGGATCCCACAAGGCAGGGGCCCGGCGTGACGTTTGCTGATACGTATCTCCCCACCCTGCCCCAGGAGGCCGTGGGGACACCAGGCTGGCTGCAGGGAGGCATAAAGCAGACCCCTCGTGTCCCGACCAGTCCCGCCCGGCCCAGAGCAGCTGCCGCATGCCTGAGAGCCCTACGTGGCTGGTGGAGCCTGGCCCATGGCCGGCCCAGCCTTGCCAAGAGGTCCAGCCCCACTGTGGGGCTCAGGGGTGGCTGCAGGTGACGCCTGCACAAGCCGCACGTTGACAGCAGGTGCGTGGAGTTCTGCCCGGGTTCGAATCCCAGTTCTGCCAGCTGCCCGCCGCACGACCTTGGGCAGGTCACTTACCTTCTCCGTGCCCCAGCCCCCCCACCTACAAACCAGAGCTGGTAACGACAGTCCTATCCCAGGGCCGCCACAGGAGTAGATGAGTCAGTGCATCCGGCACACTCAGATCACAGCCTGGCATGGGACAAATGCTCAGGAATCGCTCGAAGTGAAGGCAGTGTCGGGGCGCCTGGGTGGCTCAGTCGGTTACGCGCCCGACTCCCGATTTCGGCTCCGGTCGCGATCGCGCAGTGGGGAGATCGAGCCCCGCGTTGGGCTCCACACTGAGCACGGAGCCTGCTGGGGATCCTCTCTCTCCGTCTTTCTCTCTCTGCCCCACCCCCGCGCACACTCTCTCTGTCACTCTCAAAACTTAAAAAAAGACAAAAAAAAACAATTTTTTTTAAGGGAATCAATGTCAACGATGGTGATAATGGCAAACTCACTAAGACAAGCCAGTGGTCAGGAAATGTCAGCTTCGGTCCTAAATACGGTACCTGCTCTGTGCTAGGCCCTGTTTGGAATGCTTGACTCATACTGATTCCTACGAGCTAAGTTTCTCATTGCTCCATGGGCTTGTTCCAGGTCTTCCAGGCAGCCCTCCCAGATTGCTCTAACACCCAGGAGCACCCTGAAGACGCGCAATGCCTCCCGTGAGTCTGTCCTCGATTCCTCTGCATCCCAGGCGGCGGCGAGGGGCAGGGAGAGCACCCAGACCCCACGACCTCGAAGTCAGCAGCGGGGAATGCGTGCCCCACGCCGGAGCCTCTGCCAGAAACGCAGGCCCTGTCTGGCTGCACGAGCCCACCCCCGGAAGTGAAGGGCGCTCCCGCCCTGCAGTCTGCGGGTCGATTCCTCCGGAGAGGCCGGGCATCTCAAGGGCACCGAAGGTCAGATGTCCCAAGACACAGGGCGCAGCGTGAAAAGAACAGGCGTCGGCTGTGGCTGGGGGTCTCGGGCCCGCACGGACGGCACGTGAGAACAGCACCGCTCCCCAGCCAGCCCCGGCCTCCCTGTCCCCAAAATGAGGTGGGCACAGCCGCTCTCCTCTTCCCACCAGACAGAGGGCTGGCCGGGCTCGCCTGGGGCACGCACGAAGGACGGCAGCCCCCCTCCGGTGGTCTCCGTTCCCCGAACCAGGCGGGAAAAGCAGGTTAGAACGTCCCCACCAGTGACCTCACTCGAGTCCGGCCACCCCCCGGAACCTCGGTTTCCTTATCTGGAAAATGGGTCTCACGGTCATCAACACAGTCCCACAGGCAGGACGGGGAGCGCCCAGAGCGCCAGGACACCAAAGCCGCCAGAAGGGAAACAGAAGATCTAGAAAGAAGAAGCTAGTCTAATTTCAGCAAGGGGCTTGCTTGGTCTCTAAGCAAAACACAATTTTATCGTATGGTTCAGAAAAACGATTTCTGTTCGGATTTATAGCGATCGCGGAAGGCAGGCCATAATCTTTTCAGCATGCGAGCCTCTCGAGGTCTCGAGCCACCCTAAATTAGCATCTCCCTCGAAGGGACGTGCCGAGGAGACATCAGTAAATGCACAATGCCTTAACACAGGGCTCAGCCCGGGACGGACTGGCCTAAGTCCCACGCAGGACGACCGGGAGGCTGAGGCAGGAGAACGGGAAGGATGTGGGCGCCGGGGCAGACAGCCTGGGTTCGAACCTCACTGGCTGTGTGACCTCAGGCAGGCCGCCTAACCTCTCTGTTCCTCAGTTTCCTCATCTGTAAAGTGGGGACAATAATAATCTCTGCTCTCCAGGGGATTTTGGAAGATGAAATTACGACCTATAAAGTACAACACAATTACGATTATAAACTCTGCTGTTATTACTGTCAGTTACAACAGTTTCAAAACCTGCATAGGCTATTAAACCCGACTGCGGGAGGCAGACGAGCCGGCCTGGATCCTGGGCGCCAGGGGGGCCCCATCACCAGGCTCAGTGGGAGCCCCTGCAAGGCATGAGCCTCCCCCCTGCCTCCAGCTGGGGCAGGGATTACCGTCAGATGGAAGGAGACGCACATCGGAGCCAAAGATTAAAAACAAGTACAATTATCGGGCAGGCATCCATCCATAATTATAAATTTGATGTAATTAGGCACCCCACTAACTTCATTACTTATTTATTTACGGGATTGCTTATTTAATTTACGGGCCTCCTTCCCCGAAAAGTCATCTTGGCTAACACCCCTCAGGCGAGGGAGGAGGAGGAGAAGGCTCCCCTCTTTGTCCCCACCTCCATTCCTGGGCTTCCGTATGTCAGGCTCCTGCCTTGCCCCAAAAATAGCTCCCCAGAAGGCCTGCGTGACTTTGCCCAAGACGACGGGCTCGCGCCAGGCCTGACATTCACTCAGCAGTGCCGACAGACAGAGCTTGACCCGGAAGGAGTGATAAGCTCACCAAGCCCCCCCTCTCCAGCAGAGGAAGCCCTGGGGGGCTGGGGGGGGGGGGTGGCCCTGCCCGGCCACCAATTCCTGGCACGACCCTCTGGACCAGGAAAGACCATCAGCTGGCACTTTCCAGCTTCAAGGAGGAGAAAGAGCACTCAGCCATTGCAGAAGAACTTTAGATAAGTCACCTGACCTCTTCGAGCCTCAGCTTCCTCATCTGTAAAATGGGAGTATTGAGAACAACACCCACAGCTAGCTAAGCCCCAAAGCCCAACTGCTGATGCCCAGCATACCCCTGGGTCTCAGCCACTGCAACGAGGCAAGAAAAAGCAGGAAGAGGCACAGACTTTCTAGCTTTGTATCTAAAAGCCCCAAACTGCCAACAACCTACATGCCCCAAACTCAAGGATAGATAAATGAACTGTGTGGCACATTCATACATGGAATATTACGGCGATTAAAAAGGAGTTGCTGATACATCCCAAGACACGAACACCTGCCAAAAACATGCACAAAGAGGCCAAACACACAAAAACGCACTCTGCATAATTTTGTTACGAAAACCTAGAAGATTCTAGAATTTCCGGGGTGGCAGATCAGTGGGTGCGTCCGGCGGGGGGGAGGGGGGTTCTTTTGGAGTAGATGGAGACACTCCGTATCTAGATTGTTCTCGTCGTCACGTGAGTGGTTTCAATTGTCCACACCCATAGAACGGAACTCTCAAAATGGGTAAGTCTTGCTACAGGTGAATCACATCTCAATAAGGCTGATTTTTGTTAACTGCGAAGGAAAACGCATACATACGTGTCAGCACCACTAACCCCACTCGGGTGCCCGGAGAGTGCTTCCCCACTTCCGGGTCAGGTCTGCCATTTCCTGCACTGTCCTCCCCAGTTTGCCCAAGCCCCTGATTTATGAGCCTTGGACAAGGAAGGTCAGGGTTGCATCCCGGATTTATCCCTTCCTTGCTGGGTCATTTAGGGCAAATCACTTTGCCTCTCTGCCTGTCAGGCTCCCCATCTACAAAAGCAGGGTTATAAATAGCACTCTCCTCGGAGAGTTATTGTAGAATAAAATGAACCGAGGTGAAAAGCACCAGCTGCGGGCCGTGGCATACAGCAGGGGCCTCATTATTGCTGCTGCAAAATGATGAGCGGGCTAGCACCATGCCCGGCGTGGCCAGGACTGGCCAGGATTCTGGTTCCCGCCCCCCCCCCCCCCCCCACCCAAGACACACGAGACGCCCACCAGACAAGACTCCAGGCCCGGGCAGTGACCCCCATCACTGACAGCTCCCGGCTGCCGGGGCTCCAGGCTGGTGTCCGGAACAGGACAAGGCTCCCTGACTCCACCCAGGAGGGCAGACACAAAAGGGGGGGGGGGCCCTGCGGCGAGGGGCTGGCCCTGAGGGCAGGACAGGACCCGGAAGGTCATTTGGGGACAGGAGGTGGCCAGGGGAGAGGGTATCCCGGTGGAGAGGGACACCTCGGTGGCCTGGCCATCACACGCACGCTAACTGAGGTAGGACAAGGGTCAGCCTGAGCCCCCCGCTTAGGAAAGAGAAAAGGGATGACAGGGACCAGGGGACAGCTTCTGCGCCGGCTCACATGGGCCCGCCTGCCCAGGGCGGCTCCTGCTTCCCTGTGAGTGACGGAGCGGGCAGGCAGCACCTGGGAGCCATGGCAGGAAGGGGCGTCCCCCGGGCCCGATTAGAGGGCCAGCCGCAGGCAGACATGCTCAACTGTCAGCCCCGTCCTCCCAGCCTGCCATCAGAGGCCCCATTAATTGCTGTCATTTGAGGGTGGCCTGTGGGGAGAAGGAGGGGGGCTGCGGGCAGGGGGTTACAGGGAGGAGGGCAGGCAGTAAAGAGGGGAAGGAGACGGGGGAGGGGGGCAGCGGGGTCAGGGGGAGGAGGGGGGAGGAAGGAAAGGACGGGGAGGGACAGCTCGCCCAGGGCTGGCGCTCACCTCCTCCGCCCCGCGGAGGGACCCGAGCGCCGCCCAAGTGGGGACAAAGCCAGCGGACCCACTGCCCAGGTGGCACAAATGGAGTGCAGAGGGGGGCGACTCTGCAGGGCCAAGGCCCACGAGTCTTCCCCCCTCCCCGCCCCCCCCCCCCGACATAGCCACCCGGGCACCTGTCTGCCTGCAGGTTGGCTGGTCCCCATCTGCTCTCCCCAGGGTAGCAGAAAGCCTGGCCGCCCCAGTCCCCGTCCGCTCGCAGCCTCCACCCTTCCCCGACCCCTCCCTCACCCCGCACCTGTGCACCACACGGGAGAGGCCCGAGGCACAGGCAGAGCCCGCCTGCCCGCCTGCGATGCCAGGAGACCCCCCGCCCCCCGCCACACGGGTGGAAACCTCCGTCTGGCTCAGGGGCCCCCACGCAAACACCATCTCCTCCGGCACCAAGATTCCAGGGCCGGGCGGCCTGAGCTCAAATCGTCCCCTGCCACCTGCCCTCTTGGTGCCATCACGTCCCCTCCCTGTGCCTCGGTTTCCTCACCTACAGAACAGGGCGACATTAATCCCCATCTCGTGCGGTCACTCCAAGGATTAAATGAGATAATTCCACGGGGCGCTGAGAAGGGGGCATCGGGCAACGTGAGGGTCGCGAGCGTTTGCTGCTGCTGTTACATTATCGCCCTGGACGCCGGTCCCCCTTGGCCTTCACACACGTCCCCTGCGACCCGTGCACTGTGGTTCTTTCTCAGAAACGTCTGCTCCCCCACGCCCGGCTCTGGCCCCCCCACACCCCCCCAGGTGAGGTCCCAGACAGGCCTTCAAGCTGCCATCCAGGAGCCCCTCCGTCTATACATCCGCCCTGCCCCCGTGCCCACCCCCGGTGACCCCCCTCCCAGCCGCCCCTGCCTGTCCCCAGACGGGCCTTGTCTCTGGGCTAAGGAGCCACTTGGGTCCCGCCAGGGGCTCCTGGGACCCCCTCTGCCCCCTCCCCCATCTGTCTGCCTCGCTCCTTCCTCAGACGTGATGGATCGCCCCAGAGGAGGAAGCTAAGTGCTTGCAGACAAAAAGCCCTTTTATCGTCCTCGGGTGGGCCACGGCATGACAAGCAGATAACTCAGCCATGGGAGGAAGGCTCCCCATTAGGCCAGGGAGGCAGATTGATGGAGGACCAAGGGGCAGAGGAGGAGGAGGAGGAAGAGAAACCACCCCCAGCCAGACTGCCTTCCTTCAACTTCAAAGACACCCAAACCTGGCGGGGTTCCTCACTTTGGGGGGACTGAGTGTGGCCCGTTCCTCCCCGCCTGCAAGAGGAGACCCTCTGCTGGGGGCCCAGGGCCCGGCCCAGGAAGCAGGCAACCCACCAGCCTGCTTAGCCCTCCTGCCTCCTGGGGGAGGGGGGCGGGGGGAGCGCAAAGGCTCAGGAACTAAGGAGAGAAGCCCACCCAGATCTCACACGGCCTCCTGCAAACCCAGAGGCCCGTCCCACACTGCCTCAGGGCCTTTGCACGAGCTGTTCCCTCTTCCTCCAGAGACCCACACACTCCCTTCCTCCCCTCCAGCAGGTCTTGGCTCATATGTCACCTTCTCCAGTGGGACCGTCCTGACCACCCCCATTTGAAGCAGCCCCCAGCCCGCCCACACACTTCCCCGCCCCTTCTCTGCTGGCTCCTGGCACCAACGCCCCCCGCCACGGGACACCCTGGGTATGTGACTTGCTCGCTATCTGTCTCCACCCTACCCAGAGCTCCGTCTCTACCCTCTGGAACAGTGCCTGGCACACAGTAGGTGCTTCAGAAATAACGGTTCTGTCTTCCGAAGGGAACAACACACACCTCTTGGGAGCAGCCAGCTCTGCCTGCCGAGCCCAGCTGTGTGCCCAGCAGTGCCTCGACGGCCCCCGTAGGACACCCACTTGACAGACGAGGAAACCGAGGCACAGAAGCAGAGGCACACCCGGGTCTGCGGGAGGCCCACCCGCTGCGGAACCACCCGCGGAACTGAGGACAGCAGCCTGGGGCCGGGTATCAGGGAAAAGGACCAAAGCTCCAGCGTTGCGGCCTCAGGGAGACCCTGTCCCACCTCTCAGCCTCAGTTTCCCCCTATGCAGAATGGAGCTGCACAGGGGACCCCGGCTGTCCCTCGACAGAAAGCACCAGATCGCAGCCCTGTCGGGTCAGCCTGGGGGCTCTGCCGGCTGCTCAGACGCCCTCCAACCCTCCTGGGGGCCAGGCCCGGCCGGCACCCCCTGCCTGCCCCCAGAGGAACAGCTCTGTCGGTAAGAGGGAAAGACGCGGGGAGCAGTGAACGAGTGCTAAGCCCCGCAGGCTCACGAAAGCCCAGGAGCCCGGGCAGACGGGTGCTCAGTGTCACAGAGCCCCAGAGACGGGAAGGGACCCAGCTGCCACCTCCAGGAGGCCACACCCACTGACCGCCCCCTCCGCAGGGGCTCACCTCGAGACCCGGGAGCCCCCTCCCCACCACCCCTCTGGGAGGCATGTCCCTCTACTCCCCCGAATCCCCCAAGTCTTGGGGACGGGGATGTCGTGTCCCTGTCACGCCCACCAGGGTCTCCTGGGATGTGGCCTGTCTCTGCCAGGCCTGGGTCAGCGGTCTGTCCTCCCCCAGCCAAGCCCCACGACCCCAGGGATGGGGACCGGGCACAGGGAGAGGGGGCCGTGGACTCCTCTCCCTCGGCTGCAAAGCCTCCCAGCTGCGTAAGAAAAATACAAAACCGCTGAAATCTTAGCAACAGCCCCCTCATCACCAATCCTGGGGGAGACTTGATTGATCGAGGCACAGGGCAGTGTTGCCCAGGGTCACGCAGATAATAAGTGGCTGAGAGAGATCTGCACTCAGGCAGCCAGACTGCAGAGTCCCCGCTCAGGAGCCCTGTGCCTCTCAGGTAAAACTCAGTAAATAGAGGGGCGCCTGGGGGGGCTGGGCTGGTTAAGCGTCCAACTCTTGATTTCAGCTCGGGTCATGATCTCACGGTCCAGGGGTGGGAGCCCCGCGTCGGGGGCTCTGTGATGACCGTGGGAAGCCCGCCTGGGATCCTCTCTCCCGCTCTCTCTCTCTGCCCTCCCCTGCTCATGCTCTGTCTCTCTCTCTCGAAATAAACTTAAAAACGTTCTTTTTTTTCTAATCCGCGAAATAGCAAAGACGCTGTGTGCCAGCCAGGCCCGTGTCCGAATTCCCAGCTCCACACACGACCCACTGCCGGACTGCCTTCCCACTCCCCTGACATCCCAAACCCTGCCCGCGCCCCGGTCGCCCCGGTGCGGGAGAGGCCCTGCCGTCCAAGGGACCAGGTGGAGGGGCGACCTGCCACATCCGGGCCCCAGTCTGCCTGCTGCCATATGAGCAGGTTGGGGCAGAACCCGCCAGGTTCCCTGGGAGGCTCAACAAAGGTTTGAGTCCCGGCTCTTAGCTCCCAGCCGCGATCTGGGACAAGCGACCTACCTGTGCCTCGGCTTCCCTGCTCGTAAAACGAGGCCGAAGGTCCGTTCTGACGCCTGTGCAGCCCTGTGCATCAGCTGCTGCCCCGACCCCTTCCACAGGCCCCACCCTCCCCAAGCCTGCAGCCACCTTCGGAGCACAGACGCGATGGGCCCTGAACCCCAAGACAGAGAAAGCCCACCACCCCACATCCACACTGCCAGGGACCGCCCCTTCTCTTGGCCGTCATGCGCCATCCCCAGGGGACCCCCCCAGCCCCCCCCAAGGTGTTCCCCACCCTGAGCAACCCTGGGGTGCCAGGTCCCACCCCACAAGGCCACACCGAGCCCCCAACCCCATCCACCAGGAGGAGCCTGGCTTCCCCGGCGACTCCCGACCCCGCGCATGAGGAGGTCCCGGCGATGCGAATCTGCTAGAGACACAGTGAGAGGGGACAGACGTGAACCTACCAGAAACGGCCTCCGGTGACGCTGAGTCCTCAAAGAGCCCGGGAGACCTGCAAGAGAAAAGAGAAGCCTTGTTAGTGAAGAGTCAGCGGCCCCTACCACACGCGGGCCACGGATGGCACGGCCACGTCGGCGTGTGGGCAGGGGCGGCAAAGCCCGTGGTCCAAGCCCGATGCCCTGCACGGTCGGGCCGAGCACTCCGCCACCAGCACCCCGTGGGCCGCGTGGCGGGCACGGCCACCCCACTTGACGGAGAGGGACACCGAGCCTCCGAGAATCAAAGTCTCGCGCCCCCGGTCCCACCACTAGGAAGTCACCAAGCTGGGGTCCCAACCCGGGCCGTGTGGTTATAAGGCAGCCTCTACCCCGGCAGGGCCACCGAGGAGCTGCGGGCCCCGATCACGGTGAACCCCCCCATCCCAAGTGTCCAGAATAAAGGACACCCACAAAGAAACAAGAAAGAGACAGCGAACCCGAGATGCTTCACAAAAGTGGATACAGACGGCCCAGAAGCTTATGAAAAGGTGCCCGATGTCACTGGTCGTTCGGGAAAGCGCAAGTTAAAACTGAGAGCCCACGACACGGCCACCTGGACGGCTGAGATCACAGACAGACAGGCACCAAGTGTCTCGCGACCACGGGACCCAGCAATCCCACCCCTGGGCCTTTACACGTGACCAACGAAACCACGGCTCCTCACAAAGACTCCAGGCCCGTGTCCGTAACAGCTTTATAATCACAAAAAAACCGGGGCGCCTGGGTGGCTCGGTCGGTTAAGCATCCTGACTCTTGGTTTCGGCTCAGGTCATGATCTCGGGGTTCACGGGATCGAGCCGCACGTCGGGCTCTGTGCTGACAGTGCGGGACCTGCCGGGGATTCTCTCTCTCTCTCTCTCTCTCTCTCTCTCTCTCTCTCTCTGCCCCTCCCCCACGCCCACACTTGCTCTGTCTCAAAAATAAATAAACATTAAAAAGAAAAAACTGACGACAACCCAGCTGCCCAGCAACAGGTGCACCCCGGAATATCTCCTCCACAATACAACATGACAAGCTACGGGAGCACACAACCGGAAGGGGGAACCACAGGCTAACGGGCTGAGCACAGCCAGGTTCAAAGGGCAGCACACGGTCCCCGCAGATGATTCTGAGAAAGGCCACGTTCGACTTGCGCAGGGAGAGAGAGGTCCACAGAGGTGGTCACACCAGCACGGGATGAAGGGGCCTCCCACAGAAGCCAGGACGCTGATCACCACCGGGGAGAAGGCAGGTGGCCACGTGGTGTCCCCTTTATAATTATTCACTAATTTGCAACCATGGGTGTTTGCGTTCTTTATCGTGTTAGCTTCTGCACGAAGCAAAAAAAAAAAAAAAAAAATAGGCTAATGGGCAGAGCACTGGGGAGAGAGTCCAGAAACCTCGTTCTGTTCCCACTAATGGCTGTGACCTTGGGCAAACCCCCGGCACTCTCTGAGCTCAGTTTTCCCATCCAGAAAGTGGGCCCTCTCCCCACGACGGCCCTCTGGCCCACTCATGCGCAAACATCTCGGTATCCAGGGGGCCGTAAGGAGCCTCTTCTCCACCTGTGCTGCCCCCCAGGGATCAGAGGCAAGTGGCACCAGGGACACCTGCTCTCACAATGCTGGGGACAGCTCCACGCAGTGCTCGGGCTCCGCAGCCAAGCTCCCCGGGTTCCAACCAGGGGTTCTGCCCCTTCTAGCTGGAGAGGAGTGGCTTCACCTCCCGTGCCTCAGTGTCCCCATCTCTAAAGTGGGAACGGTGGTAAGTTCACTGGCCTCAGAGTGGATCCCTGCAGGCGCTCAATTACCGCTGGGTGCTACCATTACCCACGGGCTGGTGGCGACGCCCCAAGAGCCTGTCTGCCCAGGCAGGCCCTTCAGATCCCAAAGACCCCTAAAAGGGGCAGCTGAAGGAGGCTCATGGGAGACAAACCCACCCCTTCTCTCCATCGCCTTCTTTTTTTGCTAAGTTTCGTTTTGTTTTTTTACGATGCCCCCAGGCTTGGCACTTGGTCCTGCCTCCTGCTGCCGCTCCAGAGACCGGCCTCAAAGGAAAGCTGGGAAGGGCGAGGGCCCAGGGACGTCCCCATGGCCATCTTGATCTGGGCTCCCAAGGGTCCCGTAAAGGGCTCAAGCAAGGTCAGGCCCAGCGGGCGCTCCCTGCAAGCGACAGCTGGGGGCCCTGGCCCCCCTCCTTCCTACCTTCTGCCTTCTCCTCCCGTCTCCAGCCGGCTCCTTCTCCAACCGCCAGCCAGACACACAGCCCCGGGCAGCGTGGGGTCAAGACCAGCCCGGCCAGCCCCAGGGTCACACGGCCCCAAGGGGAGACACTGAGCATCATGACTGAGCAACAACAAGCCCCAAGAGTGGATCCCAACCTAGAGGATTCACCGGGGCTTCCCAGGAGAGGGCGCAAGGTGCGGCGGGGGCGGTCGGGGGCAGAGAACGCGGGACAAGGCGCTGGGGTGGGAAGGACCCCGGAGCCACGGCTGGAACAGACTGAACTCCCTGCGCGGACGCAGGGAGACACGGCTGGTCACAAAGAGCCCTGCAGACAGTGGCTTCAGCCCCAGGGCAGTGAGACCCCCTCGAGGCTTCTGCAAGCCGTGCAGTGGAGAGTGCGCGGGGGTGGAAGCGGGTGGCCCGGGGAGGCTCCTGGGCCCGTCTAGGCGGGCCACCCGCGGAGGCGGGAGAGGTGGACGGGTGGAGAACAGAACCCACTGGGCGGGAACGGGGGGAGACTGGCTTCCCACTTCGGATGGGGGAGCAGACGGGGAGCCCCGGTCAGCTCTGGGCAGCGGAGGGAAGGAGAGAGACGGCCTGCCTCCTGCGCCCTGTCTGCGTTCCAACTGCTTCCCGAGCGGCGCCTCGTGTGATCCTCACGACCAGCCGGGGCCTCCGTTTTCCGGCCCGGGCAGCCGAGGCTCAGAGACTGGAGGTAACTGCCCCAAGGTCACACAGCCGCAAAGCGAACGGGCTGGGATTCGAAACCAGGCCCACGTTCCCTGGCTGGTGGGGGCCAGGGCGCGAGGCCGGGCACAGATGGCCGTGGGGGAGCTCCCACAGCAGGGACAGGGCTCGCACCTCCCCGGACAGAGCCGCACCCCAGGAACGCCCTCAGCCGGGGTCCTCTCCGGGAGGGGACGCCACGAAGCCCCATGCCCGACAGGCCAGGGAGCAGCCACCGGGGCCCGGCCGCACCCCACACCCCTCGCCCTCACCCATGCCGGTGCTCACACGCATGCACTTGTTCCCGCCCATGCACACCCTCGGCCGCTCGCCCGCCGGCTCGGTGCCCCGTCCACTCACGTGTGCTCCCCCCGGCCCACGCTCACGGGCACCTCCCTCTTGCTCACACCACGCAGGCTTCACTCGCTGGGCAACGGGGGACCGGGCGCCCTTCCCCATCCACCCCCCACCCCCACCCCGGACCGTCCTGGCCCGGCCCAGGCCACACAGGCTGAACTCCAGCCCCTCCCTGTCCCCCTCCTCTCCCAGGGGCTGACCAGATTTGTCTCCCGGCAAAGCGGATCCAGGGAGGGCTCCCTCTCCCAAACCCACCGCAACCCTCGCTCACGTATCTCACCGGCCCCCAGGGCCCAGGGGCTGAGACCTGCCCCTCCCCCCTCAGGCCTCTGCCAAATGCACCCTCGCCCTCCTTCTCTGCCCTCCCAGACCTAGCACAAACGCCGGCTCTTCCTCCTCCAGGAAGCCTGCCCAGATCACCCGAGCCACGGAGGCCAGCCCGAAGTGTCCATCCACTCTGCTCAGAGACAGGGAGCCACAAGGCCCGAGGCCACAGAGCTGGGAGAGGAGAGCAGCCAGGGCTCAAACCCCAAGGTAGATATTCTGCTTGGACCAGGACACCATCACCCTTCGGCTTGACAAAGCTCCTGCCCGGGGACGCAGCCATGAATACAAAAGATGACGGTTCTGGGTGGACACAGCCACAGGCACCCACACCCACACGTGACCAGGCTGGCTTCGGAGGGCAGGGACGGACAGAAACCAGAAGGAACCCGCGATAATGACGGGGAGGGGGAGGGGGCAGGGAATCGGGGAAGGTCTCCCCAGGAGGGGCCACAGGAGACCAGGGCCGAAGGTCAGGGGGCAGCTGGGCCCGCAGAGACAAGCAGGAAGGGCACCCAGGAGGAAGGCACAGCACATGCAAAGGCCTAGAGGTGGGAACCAGCTAAGCTGGAAGCAGCCAGCAGGGCCGGAAGGTGGAGAAGAGAACCTGGGCTTTATCTCCAGGGCAAGGTCACAGGACTGGAGTGGCACACTCTGACCTAACCCAAAACTGGGTAGGAGCAGCGTGAGGCAGGGCCAGCGAGGACACCGCCAGGTCAATCCCTGAGGGCTTCCTGGAGGCAGGGGCCTCCTGCCCAGGCCCAGCCTGCCAGCCCCTCAAGGCCCTGGTGATGCCAGGCTTTTACCTCCACCTGCTCCAGGAGCAGGCTGCTAAAAGCAGCCCCCGGCCCCCACGAACGCACAGAAGAAATCCTTCCTCCCAGCCCAGCCCCCTCCCAGCCTCCAGCCACGGCGGGCAGCACCCTGGGCAGGGCCCCAGGAGACACGCTCCCTAGGTGTCCTATGAAGGACAGCAGGTGTCGATGGAGCACCCGCAGGGCCTGCAGACGACGGGCAAGCTGGGGCTGGGGGGCGAGCCTGGGTTCCTTCCAGGCCCGGCTCAAGCCACTTCTGCACTGGGTACCCAAGTCACTTCATCTCCCGGCGCCTCGGACTCCCCGTCTGTAACCTGAGGGGTGGTGACAGCGCCCCCCACGCAGGGCGCGGTGCCCACTGAATAAGCCAACGCAGGACAGCGCCCAGCATGGCGCAGGTGCCCAAGAAACCTACTGTCGCGACAAACACTTTCAACTTGTCACCACGCGGGGCCCTCAGAGCAGTGCTCCCGAGAGAGGGGGAGAGATGAAGCACGGAACGGTCGCTCACCCGTCCCAAGGGTCTCAGCTGGAAGCAAGTCAAAAGCGAGAACCCTCTCTTGACTCTCCTAGGAGCCCTGCAAACTCCTCCCTGACGTGCTCGTTTCACAGTGAGGCAGACTGAGGCCCGAATCAGACAGGTCTGTGCCCACAGCTTGCCCGGGAACACCTGACAGCAAGTGGTCTCTCCAGAGAACTCCTACATATGCCTCAAAGCCCAGCCCCATCATGCCCTCCCCCCTCCCCCCCCCCCACCACAATGAGTAAGCCTCTCCTGATAGTCCAGGCACGTTCGGGCCCTCACAGCCACCCACTCTGCCCAAAGGCCCTGTCTGGCCACCCTTATAACAGACCCTGGGGCCCCCGGGAAAGGACCTGCTCCGTCTGAGGCCACAAGTCTTTACCCAAAGCCAGATTCGGAATGCAACCAGCAAGGCGAGGCTCAGAGTAGAAGAGGCTGGGTACAGAGGAGGGGCCAGTGCCAACAGTATGGTGTGCAGCTGAGAGATGGCCTGGCACCCAGAGGGCCCAACCAGCTCAAACAGACCTGGCACACAGCGGGGCCCTGGGCCTGTGCTGTCCTCCACCAACCCCCTCTCCCCACAGACAAGCACCCCCCATCCACCCCCCACACCCACCGGAGTCCCACCCTCGCGTACAAGCCCAGCGGCCCTCTTCCTCCAGGCAGCCCTCACTCCCTCACGCTCGGCAGCATCCGGCCTGGCAGCAGGTCACAAAACTGATCGTAAGCGTGGTCGCAACTGACGTTTAGCTGCTCAGGGACAGCCCCGGGCTGAGCCTTTACTTCCTTAACTCCGACGACCCTTCAAACAGCTTCTTCATTGTCCCCACTTTACAGAGGAGAAAACTGAGGCCCAAGGAAGTGGAGAAGTCAGGACAGGAGCCCAAGCGGACTTCAGCCCTGCACGGGGCGGGGGAGGGCTGAGCGTGGGGGATGTCACCGTCGGGGGCGCCCTCTCCCCATGTTAGCTCAGGTTCTGGGCCAGGCATTGGTGACCGATCCAACGTAACCCTTCCTGCGGCCTCTGCAGCCGCTCCCACCCTTCCCCCCGGTGGATAGACTGAGGTTCCAAGAGGGGACCATACAGCCGGCTGCCACATACCTCAGGGGTCCCCCCCCAGAGGGCAGGGTGCCCTCGATGCTCCCCACAGGCAGTGCAGAGGCACAGACCGGGGCCCTACAAGGAGCAGGTGCCACGACTCACCCGCGGCATCCCTGCTCCCCGGGATGACTCCCAGTCATCACCTCCTGCCCAGGGCCGCCCGCGGGCAGGGCTGGGACCAGGTCCCCCTGCCCAGCTCTGCTGCTCCGGGGCAGGGCCCTCAGCCCCCAGCCCTCAGAGGGGGATGCTCCGGCTACAGCCTGTACCTGCCCACTTCAAACCCGCTCAGCAGGTCAAGTCCTACAAAACCGCCTGAAGCCCAGGGGCCACTGCAGTGCCCGCCCCTTTGAGAAAGGGAAAGGGACGGCCACGAGAGCCTCCTCATGGCCACAACGGCCAGCAGAGTCAGCCGCGCCAGAGAGCTCTACAGAGGCCCTGTGCTGCACCCCAGGGGCCCCCAGATCCAGGCACCGGCCCCCAAGGGACCCCAAGTGCGCCCTGCAGGTTGGATCTCGGGGATTTCAGGCACAATATGATCCAGGCTCCAGGCTGGAAGCAGGCCAGGGCCCCGAGGCGTCTGGGGGTGGGAGGAGGCCGAGGAGGACCGAAGGAGGGCCGCCTGGGCCACCTGGCACATCTTTTCACATCAGGTCAACAGGGGCCAGGGGTGGCCCATCCCCTTCACTGTGGTGGCCAGCAGCCCAGACAGCCGGGGCGGGAGGCAGGCTCCGCAGCCCTTCCATTTAGAAGCCACTGGGACATTTTATTTTCCTTCTCAAGTGACAGCTGAGGCGTGCCGGCCCACGCCGGCTCTCCTAGAAGCTGCAGAGAGGCAATCACCGGGAGTTCACCGGGTCTCTGATTCCCCACCGGACTGCGGCAGCCAGCAGCTGCTGGGGGGGCCGGAGGCGGGGGCACGCGGGCCACACTGAGCTCTCTCCTCCCCATCCCTCCCCCACCTCCCAGGACAGGGGCAGCCACATCAAGGCCAGGGGAGCGGATGTAAGTGGACGGGGCCTTGGGTAGGACAAAGGAGGCAAGGGGCGGCAGGGAGGGGGGCCGTTAGTGGCTGCAGGGCGGGGCTGGGGGCTGCTCGGTCCAAAGGGGCATGTGGCTCAACCAAGGGGGGCGGAGGCCACTCAAGGGGACCCACGGTCCAGGCAAGGAGGGGGCTCAAGGGGTCAGGGAGAGAAGGCAGGACACTGCCGGAGCACCACCCCCGCCCCCAAGTGCACACAACCACACCGGCCCGCCCACTGCCAGGCCCTGGGCCATCCCCATGGCCCAGCAAGGGGGACGCTGTCCTGATCTCATTTCCAAGATGGGGAAATCGAGGCCCAGAGAGGTTCAGCAGCCCACGAGATGGCACAGCCCTCGAGGGGAGGGGAGACTGGAACCTGGACTGGAACCAGTCCTCCACCCTCCACACCCCCAGCTGAGCCCCAGACATGCTTCTCCAAAGCCTCCTGCCCATCTCCTCGCCCGGGGCACGGGGCCATCTACGGAGACGGCAACCAACAGGAGAAATCAGACGCCAGGAAGGAGCCGGGGTATCGACTGTTTCTGGAGGGAAGGGGGGCGGCCGGGGGCCCAGGCGCAGAGCTCCGGCAGCCTGGCTTCCGGCCCAGCGCAGGCCAAGGCAGGGCAGGCCAGGCCAGGAGGGCCAGGGGCTTCCCTCCGGGCCCGCGGAGGCGGCAGCACGGAGAAGCCATCTGTCCGTCCATCTGTCTGTCCTCCACCAGCACCGACGGCCCACAGGGACCAGGAGCTGCCCCCCCCCCCCGCCCACCCGAGGGTTACACTGTGCCAGGCACACCACCCAGCCCTTTGTGCTTATTGACTGGCTAATTCTTACAACAGCCCTACGACCCTCCCCACTTTACAGACGGAGGCGATGAGGCACAAGCAGGAAAGCTCAGCCAGGCTCCCCACAGCTGCGCCCAGGCATCCCTGTAACCACACAACTTCGCCTCGGCAGGAGCCCCCTGTGGGGCGGAAGCCAAGAGAGCAGGCTCTCGGGGCGTGGTGCCCCGGGACTGCCTGGGTTGGAAACTTCCAGAAGCCTCTGGATGCCCGTCAGCGGCCCCCCCCTCAGAGGCTCTCTGTAGAGATAATTCAGTCTTTGCACCCTCGAGAGGCACAAAGCAAGCGTCCCAAAAGGTTAGCAGCTGAGTTTCCCACAAAGAGGCGGTTTCAGGCACTGGATCCTGCTGGTCGGCTGGGAGGCAGACCAGAGCCTTCTCGGTCTCCGCCCCGCCCCCCCCCCCCCCCCCCCGCCCCCAGCAGGGTCTGGGCCATTAGTGGCTGCAGGGCGGGGCTGGGGGCTGCCTGGGAGAGCAGGGGGGCCATCGATCGCCAGAAGCAATTAATTGTCCAGGTCAAGAGACGGTGAAAGAGATTTGTCACCCGAGGCCCAGGGGATATTCCAGGGACTCCAGCAGCCCAGGGCAGACAGGATGGTTCCCACTGACCTGGTCCGGAGAGGGATCAGGTCCTTGCACACTTGCTCCGTCGTCCTTTCCTCCCCCTCCCTCTCCTGGCCTCACGCTCCCCCACTGGCTGGGCTCAACCCTCCACCGACGCCTTCCCCACCCTCAACACCAGCCCTGGCCCCAACCCCCGCCCCGGCTCCTGCCTGTGTGATCTGTGCGTGGGGAGGGGCCACACAGTCCTTCGGGCGGTGCTCACTGCACAGACGGGAACAGTAAGGCCCAGTAAGGGAGCCCAACACAGAGTCCCCGAAGCCCAGGACCGGCCTGAGCCCCGGATTCAATCCAAGTGCCCCATGCTCTAGCTGGGTGACCGCCCCACACCTGTTGCCGAACTTCACTGAGGCTGTTTCTTCTGCTGTAAAAGGGTAATAACCAGACTGGCTAAAATCAGGCCGGCTGGGGCTCAAACTTCAGCTCTGCCATTCTGAAAAGCCTGAGGGGTCACCTCGCTTCTCTGAACCTCAGTTTCCCCATCTATAAAACGGGGATGATGCCGCGGGCTATTTTGTAGGCCGGCACGCACAGCACCATTCAAGCTCAGTTCAGGGGCTCAGCTCAAACTTGCCATTGGGGTTGGTCAGGCCAGCTCCCCAGGAGCCAGAGCTCCGCCCCCAATCCCATTCAGCACCTCGGACACCCACACTCAGCCCCTGAGCCAGGCTGTGATGAGAAGACACAGGCTCCTGTCCCAGCCTCCACAGCAGGACCCGGTGGGAGAATAAGGCTTCAGTGGCCACCATTCATTCACCCACTGGGCTTGGCAGCTGGTCATCCTGGAGAATAGAAGGGCCCTGACCTACACGCACTCCATCCGGGATCTGGGAGGAGGGAGGGGTTGGTGCAGGGCATGGGCCTCCCCCATCAGCCTCCACTGGCTTTTAGCCCCTTGTTTCTGCACCAAATCCCTCCACGCACACCCAGACACGTGCGGCCGCCCCCTCACATCCACTGATCCATGTGCAAAACATCAATAAACACGTCCTTCCGTGCCCCCCGTCCACAGATGGGAAAACTGAGGCCCAAGGAAACCAGCAAGGAAGCAGCCTCAAACCTGGTTCTTTATGATGGCTCATAGGAGCATGAACTCGGCTCAGCAGGTGTTCAGAAGCCAGGTCACTGGGGCCAGAGGCAGCACTGAGTCAGAGCGAGAAACTCAGCGGAAACTGAAAACAGCCCAGGGCCCCCCTCCCCCGTCCCCCGTCCCTTCCCCCACCCCGTGCTCCCCAGAGTGAGCCTCGCTGAATCACAGCACCATGCCCTGTGTTGGAAAGTTCCTGCTACTGTAGACAGGTGGGGGTGGGGGTGGGGGACAAGGGGCGACGAAAAGCTCACTGTGCCCGGGGTCCTCTCGGGGCGCAAGAAAGCGAGCAACGCTCCACGCACCCTGCACGTGAACTGGCCCCAGAGCTGCCGGATCCCACCCACGCTCACCCCCAACACAGTGCCCGCCCCCCCCCCCACCCCGCCCCGGGGCCCATCAGCCCCAGAGGAGCGCTGCCCCTCGGGGGTGTCCACGGCTGGAGGGCAAGCTGGCAGGAGACGACAGCAGGCACAGACTATTACCAGATCTCTGGCTGGGCTTAGCCCACGGGGGAGGCCACAGGCCACACACGTGGGGGGCCTCAGGGTCCAGCCCCACGCCCTGCTTCCAGTCTTGGTTCCACCGCTTCCTAGCTGTGTGGCACTGGGCATTTGCTTAACATCTCTGAGCCGGCCCCTTGCCTGTGAAATGGAAACTCTCACCTCCTGGGGACTGACGAACAGACTCGGTGAGCAAACGCATAGGGCGCCTGGCAGACGGGAGGAGCTCAGCAAGCACCTATCTTTTTCAGTTCCCGAATTGTGTGTGTTTCTCTCTTGAGGTGACATGCACGGAACGTCAAAGTGAACAATTCAGTGCCACCGATGACATTCACGATGTGGTGCAACCACAACCCCCGTCTAGTTCCAAAACACTTCCCGGACCTCAAAGGAAAGGAAAGCCCCGACCCGTGAGCCGTCACGCGTTCCCCAGCCCCCCACAACCACTCCTCGGCCCCTCTCTCTACGAGTCTGCTCGTTCTGGACGTTTCCTATCAACGAAATCACACACTACGTGGCCTTTTGTGTCCGGCTTCTCTCGTGTAGACATTTTCAAGATTCGTCCGCATTAGACACGCATCAGCACTCCATTCCCTGTGATGACTGAATAGTATTCATCGTATGGATAGACCGAGAATGTACTTCTTTAAGTTTATTTATCTTGGAGGGAGAGAGAGAGAGAGTGAGAGCAGGGGAGGGGCAGAGAGAGAGAGGGAGAGAGGGAGATAGAATCCCAAGCAGGCTCTGCACTGCCCGCGTGGAGCCCGACCCCAGGCTTGAACTCCCGAACTGTGAGATCACGACCTGGGCCAAAATCAAGAGTCGGATGCTCACCAACTGAGCTACCCAGGCGCCCCAATAAAATAGTTTTAAAACAAGAAAAATAAACGCTATAATACAGAAATGCAACATAAGGCACGTAAACACACACACACACACACGTAGACATGAAATATTTAAAACTTTGTAAAATTATAAAATAAATAACCATAATGACTGTGGTGATGTAGAATCTGGTCAGTGGGAGGAGCCAGCTGGCAGGAGGGGAAGGGACCTCGGGGCCCCAGAGCTGACGTCCCCTCCCTTTGGGGCCTTCCCTGCTCAAACTTCAGGCCTTCCTGGCCCAGGCCTGATGGTGTTGTGCAACCATGAGCCAACTCCTCACCTGCTCTGGGCCTCGGCCTTCCCATCTGTAAACAGGGGCCACTGGACAGGATGCTCTCAGCCCCGGGGAGAGAAGAGGCTACAGGAGCCAGACTACGGGCACTCTACAGGTGTGGGACATGTCACCCAGGAAGGCAGACAGCCACCCTGTGCTGGTGACAGAAACGACAAGCGGCTCTGGGATGCCTAGGCACCCTGCCCAGGGACACACTCTGGGCCACAGAGACGTGGGCACAGCATGAAAAGGGGACCTCGGTTGGCCCCGCCCCCCCTGCCCAGAGCACAACCCAGATGCTGGGTTCCTGGGGCCCCGATGCCAGGTTCTCGCACTTGGACGCTCGGGCCGGATGGTTCTTCCCCGTGGGGGCTGCTCTGTGTGCAGCATCTCCAGCCCCTGCCCACGATGCCTGCGGCAGCCGCTGCCCCGCCGGGTTAACAACCGGAAGTACCGTCAGACACAGTGGAAGGCGCTGAGGGACAAGGGCCCTGTGTCCAGCACCCACCCTCCCCCTTCCCCCAGGCCAGGCCCATGGAGACCTGGCCCAGCCAGGCCCCATCTCGCTGCCAAGGGACCCATCCGGCCACCCACACAAACTGACCGAGCCCCTACAATGGGCGCCCAGCAGCGGACAAGACAGACGCAGCTCCTGCTGCCTGCAAAGTGACCTTTGGTGTGGGAAGGCCACCAAAACACAGGGGAATCAATCCACTGGGGGCCTTCACACAGCAAGTGGGGTGTGAGCAAGGAGGGAGCATGCCAGGGGGGCGAGAAGGGCGGTGAAGGCAGCAGGACCCACGCAGGCCTTGGGGGCCCTGGGTTTATTCTCCAAGGAGGAGGCAGGGCCCGGACGGCCGGGCACCGAAGAGTGTCCTCCTTCAGACAGGGTCCCTCTGGCTGCAGCACAGGGGACAGACCTCAGGGACAAGAATGGATTCAGAGCCCAGGAAGAGGCTAGAGCACACATCCAAGCCAGATGGCGGCAGAGGGGGGCGGATCACAGTGCCCGGTCTGGCGTCACCGTCTTTTGTTTGTTTGTTTGTTTTAAGTTCATTTCTTTATTTTGAGAGAGAGGAAAAAAAAAAAAAAAAAAGAGTGAGCTTGTGTGAGCAGGGGAGGGGTGCAGAGAGAAGGAGAGAGAGAGAATCCCAAGCAGGCTTCATGCTGTCAGTCACAGAGCCCGATGTGGGGCTCGATCCCACGAACTGTGGGACCATGACCTGAGCTGAAATCAAGAGTCGGACGCTTAACCGACTGAGCCACCCGGACGCCCCTGTTTTTGTCGTCACTGATACGAAAGCAGAGAGGGTCTCCAGGGCAATTAGCATCGTTACCATGATTGCAGAAAGAGCCCGGAACAAAGTGGCCCAGGCAACAACAGCACAGGACTGCTCTGTCACCGTCTTCGTGCTGTTAGGGCTGAGGGGGTCTCGGAGGCACCGTCCCCACCGGGAACGTCTCAGAAACGTACAGGGAGGATGCTGGCTGTCCTTGGTCAGGCCCTCGGCCAGCGAAATGGGCCCATGCCAGGAAAGTCACCCTCCCCACTCAATTTTCAAATGACCTGGCCATTTAAAAAACCTACCAGAACCAATCCAAATACTAGCTGTTTAAAAAAAAAAAAAAAAAAGTCACTTTCATGTGTTTCCAGTACTGAAACCCTTCTGATCTCACTTCTCTCGAATCTGCACTTACTCATTCTGAGAGGGACACAGCAGTTCCTTACTTTCATTTCCCTTTATACTACAATTGGGGCATCAGACTGATTTTTCGTGTTGTTGTTGTTAAACTCTGTGTAAAGTCAAGGCTGTACGAAGGAGGCATTTATTTCAGTGCCTGAGAGCAAAAGGGAATTTTTCCGTGGACATGCTGTAAATATTGTTGCGGGGGGGGGGGGGAGGCAGGGAGGCGGGGTGCTGTGTGGCCCTGGGAAAGTTAACTGACCTCTCTGAGCTGTAGCTACTTGCCTGTAACTGGGGGAAAGTGATCATCACCGCTAGCTCATGAGATTGAAAGGGTCAAATGAAAGGCTGTGGAGTGTGCTTTGCCACTATTAGCCCAGCATCAAAAGCACACGGTCCTACCCCGCAGCTGAAGGGGGCTGAAGGCAGGTGAGGGCAAAAGCCCCCAGCGCAGGCCCCAGCTGGGCAAAGTGTGGCGGATAAAATCCTGAACTCCCTGCCTGGGCCAGGTGGCTCCTCGCCTGGCTTTCATGTCTAGGAGATAAGCTGCCTGCTCAAGTTCACGTTCGGATCAAATGAACCCACTTAATCGCCTTAGGGATCTCCACTGAGCCGGCTCCTTATAGGCCTGGGGGGGAGGGCGGCCGAGCTCCCTTCCACCGAAACCCCCACCCACGTGGCCAGGCACAGAGGGGACGCCGTGGACGCTCCACCCGCACACCCCACTCCTGCCCAGCTGGCTGCGATGACCCAAGGGCAGATGCCTGCACACTGGCCTGCAGCTTCTGTGCTCCCCATCACAAAGCACACGCTGTGTGCGTGTGCCTGAGCAAAGAACTCGCTAATCCCCATGGCAACCCACGAGGTTAACTGCTACCACAAACACCACTTTCCAGATGGGGAAACTGAGAGCTAGAAAGGAAACAGCCAGCCCGAGGTGACGGGGCTCCTCAGAGGGTCACCTGCAACCCTCACGACAACCTTGGCCCCATTTCACAGAGGGGGAGACCAAGGGAGGAACAGGCCTTGAGTCACCACCATGTCCCAATGCCAAGCAGGGGCGAGAAGGGGGCCACATGCCCGCCTTGTTCCCGGACGAGTCCCAGCACCTAGGACAGCTCCGAGCACACAGTAGGTATTTCACGAAAGCATCCGAATCAGGAAAAACTACACGTTGGACACAGACGCCAAGGAAAACTCTCCTGGGGCCTCTGTGCCTTCCAGACAGTCCTCTCTGAGGCCCCGTCATGTGCCACAGGGGTCCTGGGGGGAGGGGGTGACTGTGCCCCCCAGAAGTCATTTCTGGCTGCCCCAATGGGTGGGGAGTATCACCGACTGCCTGGGTAGAGACCAAGGATGCTGTTAGACACCTTCTGATGAACAGGACAGCCCCTGTAGGTCAGAACCCCACCGTACCGCATGCCTTCAAGCATCAATTGAGCACCTGCTGTGTACCGGGCTGCACAAAAACCCTGCAAGGAGGCAAGGCCACAGGGCTCTGAGGGGAGAGGTTCCACGGGCCGTGTCACATGGCTACGGCAGGGCAGCGGCGGGACCCAGATCCGGCTGGTGTAAAGCCCCACCCTGAGCCGCCAAATCCCTGCCCGACCCATGAGGATTCTGGCCTCTAAGAGTAAGGGCCGCAGAACCCAAATATTTCACCGCTCTCGCGCCCCACGGTCGCCTCAGGGCAGCAGAGATCAGAGCTGGCCCTTTTCATCAAAACCCACATACACCAAAATGCCGACGCTCTCTCTCCAGGGTGGTGGCGATGCAGTCAGATTTTTTTATGTGCAGGCTTTTTGTGTTTTTAATTCTCCAACTCAGAGAGGACACATTTGTTCTGCTTCTAAAAATCAAAAGTCTTTTTTGCAAGGCAGCTATTAAACCACATGCCCCACCCAAGGGCTTGGCCGTAGGGGGGGCCCACACCCCAAAGCAGAGAGGGTCAGCCGGTGCAGCCCCCGGAGCAGAGCCTGCTGGCAACGTCGGGAGGAGCCACCGGCCAGTGATTTCCCTCCCGGGAATACACAGAGGAGACAAGACGCACGTAAGCACCCAGAGGCCCTCGGAGAAGGTTCAAACTCTGCAATCACCCCCAGCGGCATCTCCGGAGAATACACACCAGTCGTACGTCATGTATCCCCAAGACAAAATACTATCCGTACAGAAGTTAAAATCCATCACCTAGATCTAACTGCAGCAACACAGTACAAAATCATAATTTTAAAAAATTATAGTAAGAGGCACCTGGGTGTCTCAGTCAGTTGAGCGTCCGACTCTTGATTTCAGCTCAGGTCATGATCTCACAGCTTGTGAGCTCAAGGCCCGCATCACGCTCTGCGTGGACAGCATGGAACCTGCTTGGGATTCTCTCTGCCCCTCCTCTGCTCGTGCTCTCTCTCTCTCTCTCTCTCTCTCTCTCTCTCTCTCTAAAAATAAATAAACATCAGGGCCCCTCAGTGGCTCAGCTGGTTAAGCATCCAACTTCAACTCAGGTCATGATCTTGCAGTTTGTGGGTTCGAGCCCTGCGTCGGGCTCTGTGCTGACAGCTCAGAGCCTGGAGCCTGCTTCGGATTCTGTGTCTGTCTGTCTCTCTCTCTCTGCCCCTCCCCCACTCACACTCTGTCTCTCCACCTCCCTCTCTTCCCTCTCTCAAAAATAAACATTAAACATAAATAAGAAAAAACATTTAAAAACATAAATACAATAAACATCAAAAAATTAACCATAATAATAGTAACAATAATTACGGCTATACGGCTTTCAATGCCTTGTATGTTACACTTCCGAGCCTCAAAACACTTGTAGAATGCAGGTCGTGTTTTCACCCCCATGTTACATATAGGGAAACTGAGGCACAGAGGGCTGCAAGACGATGCCCGAAGCCTCACAGCTGGTAACAGGTCATGGGGGGATGGGAACCCACACCATCAAAATCCCTGCTCGCAGCCACATGCTCCGCCGCCTGTCTAAGCAAGGACAGGAAATTACTAGGTGCAATTCTATAAAAACTGTCGATATTCGACCGCTTTTGACCTACAAAACCGGCAGAGTCCACACCTTAATAGCAAACTGCAGACACAGCGCGCACACAGAGGGACACATCCGCGTGCATTTTTCCAGCCCAGAGACGAGCTAGGGCCCCAGGCCGTGCAGGGATCCACACAGAGGCCAGTAGAAGCAGGAGTGCATGTCTAGCCGAGAAGTGGTGGCCTCCAGGGAGAGGACTCGGGTGACCAGAAAGTCGCCTGCAATTTTTTTTTTTTTTAATAAAAGGCAGCCAGCCACCTTAGCCAGCAGCCCTGAGCCCGGCCTCTTCAACCAAGGCTGGCTGGCACATTCCCACCCTCTCCCCTTTCCCTGACAGCTTCTCTGCCCCCTCGACCCCACACAGCCCATCCGCGAGCAGCAGGTCCCCAGGGCCTGCTCTCTGGAGCCACTGCGGGCAGGAGAAGCTCTCCCCACCTAAGGATCTAGTTTCATTTAATTGCAGGCTTCAGGTTTCTGGACGCAGGCCCAGAGGCCTTCAGGGCCAGAGGTGTGGGCCATTTTCTTCCTCTCTTCAATAAAGCCGGGAAGGAAGCAGTGTGTGGTGTCACTTGTCTGCTCCGAGAATCTGAAACACCTGTCCCTTGGGAGACCCCACCCAGAAGAATCGTCCACGGCTCGTCACGGGTTGGCAGACAGGCTGGGGACCTATTTTGTTTCTGGCCATCACTGGGGCCAAATACCCTCACTGGATTTGAAGGAATTAAGAAACACACACACACACACACACACACACACACACACACACACACACAAAGCCAGCAAACCTGGCCTCCCCCGCCCCAAAGCTTCCGAAGGGCCATGTCTCTGCCGCCAGTCCTTTTTTGCATTCCATTTTTTCCCTAGCATGGTGCTTGGCAGTTTGCAGTCCCCTCTCCTGGTGCCAAGCCCCTCACCCATGGCCCCGGGTCAAGGCCCAGACCCTGAGCAGTCACCTGACTCCCAAGGTCACTGGCTGCAGCAGTGGGGACACAGCAGCATCGAAACGAGCACAATGCTCCCGGCTGCTGGTCCTCAGGGAAGATGCAAGGCTATGTATGAGTTTCCTCCTGCTGCTATAGTCGATGGCCACGGACGTGGCCGGCTCCAGACAGCATGCAATTTATTATCACAGCTCTGGAGGTCAGCAGTCCGACCCGGATCTGACAGGAGCTAAAAGCCAAGGTGTGGGCAGGGCTGTGCTCCTCCTGGAGGCTCCGCGGGAGAGTTCGTTCCCGCATTCCTTGGCTCCGTGCCCCCTCCTTCGACCTCAAAGCCAGCAGGATGGCGTCTGCAAATCTCTGTGACTCTGACCTCCTGCTTCCTCCACATAAGGACCCTTGCGATTAGTTAGAGCCCACCAGGATTATCAGGGATAACTTCCCATCCCAAGGTCAGCTGCTTACTAGCCTTAATCTCAGCCACATCCTTAATTCCCCTCCGCGGGGTGACGAGTCGCCGTTCCTAGGACACGGGCAACTTCGGGAGAAGCCCTCATTCTCCTTACCACAGGCCCCAAATACCTCTGAGCCTCGAGGAAACTGCTCCTACAGCCCACCCCCACAAACCCTGAACTCCAAAAGGCAACTGCCAGGGCCTTGTGACTCAGTCTCTCCGCTCCCGCAGCATGAGCAGGCGTATGCCCAGCTCCGGTCACCGGTACGGTGAACACACACAGGGTGTGGAGTCCAGCCTCTGATGAAAATGTGAACCAGGCAGAGTCCTGTGGCTTATCAGCAGACACTTCCCTGTCTGAGATGACAGCAAATAATGCAAATAATTTGGCAATCGATATGCCTAGGCAAGGTTTATTTCTCTTTTTTTGGACCGGTCACCAGTGGCCCCATTGCACATCCCCCAATCCAGCAAGATCGCTCGCAGGGAAGCTTCCTTGCGGAAACCTATACTTATCCACGTTCAGGCTCTCTAGGCCAAGAACGGTGCGGGCACCAACAAGGCACATGACCTCTGTGGAAGGGGAAGGCTTCCCAAGGTCCAGCTGACCCGCAGCAGGGCACTTGTGCTCGGAAAAACGTCCAGGGGATCCAGCCATCTTGGCCTTCACCACGCAGCTGGCGTCAGCCAGACCCCGGGGTAGGGTGGTCAGCGGGGGCTGTGCCCAGCAGCAAAGCCACTCGGGACATCCCCGGTGCGGGTCAGCACCCTCCCCCCGACGGCTGCCACCCCCTGTCCAGCAGCCAGGGCCCCCGGGGACCTGACGGTCCAGAGAAGGACCAGATGAGCCCCACCCCCTAACAACATTAACAATATTAACCGTGAAAACACAAAAGGTGGAAGAGGGCAGGATGAAATGGCTCTTTCTTGCTTGAAAGCCTCGCGCGTCTCTCTCCTGCCAGGAAATCTGAGGAGTTATACAGAGGCCCAGAGAGGCGGTGCAAAACCCACACGGGAACCCAGCAGCCGAGATGGGTCTCAAATGCCCAGTGCCCACCCCACGGCCCGTGTCCCAGTCCAGGATCCTCGGGGCAGCCCCGTCTCCTCACGTCCCCCCACACCCAGCTAGACAGGTCCCGCGTCCCCTCCCCAGACTCCCCGGATATCCCCCCCCACTAGCCTCCCCCACCTCCAAGGCAAAACCCATCCGCAGCCCCCTTCAATGTCAAAGCACCCACCCTGCCCTCCGCCCCTCCCCGGCCGCCATGCTGACACCCTGAAGACACTCTTTACGGCACAGGAAGCACAGAGGCGTCCTGAACACACGGCCAGGGGGCTCAGGGGCACAGAGAGGGCAACGAGGGCCCAAAGGTCACACAGCAGACCTGCAGCACAAGGCTTGGGGTGCACATACACCTCCGCCCTGGCGTGCCCAACGGGAGAGGGGTGGTTCTGTGGCAAGGGGGCAGCGGCTGGGCCCAGGTGCCACGGGATGCAGCTTCCTGCCCACTGCTGTGCTGCGGCTGCCATTTATACTCCACATGGCGGGCTCAGCTTCCTGCACGGCAGAGCCGGCCACGGCCCGGGAGCCTGCAAGGGTGACCCCGAGGGGGACAGGGCGGGTGGGGGCAGAGAGGGGAGCAGAGACGCCCAGGGCTCTGTGCACGGTGGCCCCAGGCCACGCCCCACAGACCCACAGTCCAAGGGAAAGGGAGGCCCAGGGAAAGGCCGGCCCCCGCCTGTGACGACCGCCCACCGAGGAAGGCACTTACGAGCTGTGTGCCCTGAACCAAAGACACGACCACCCTGTGCCTCAGTTTCCCCATCATGAAACGGGGGAAGAACGGTTCTGGCCACGTGGAGTTAGTATGGGGTTTAAATGATCTACCATAACATGGGCGCTCGGTGAGCACGCCCGTCTCGCCAGCCAGCTCAGGGCCTTTTCCCGAGCCCCCCGGCCCGGCCCAGCCCTGCCCAGAGACCAGACGCAGACGGTGGGGAGGGAGCTGACGTGCACACTTGTCCACAACAGGTCATCAGAGGTCACCCCCAACACCCTAACTCACCCCACTCCCCCATGAGGCAGGAAATATAGCTATCCCCATTTTATAGATGCAGAAACTGAGGCACCGGGGCGAAAGAAGAACTCTGCTCAAGAAAAGGAGGAGGAGTCCTCAGGTCCGGGGTTTCCTGGAGTTAATGAGTCTCTCTCCTCACTCGCCAGACAGCAGGTATGTCCCAAAGGCCCCAGAATCCCCCTAAAGGCTGCCTAGTTTGCGCCCCTGCAGAGCTCCCTTCCTGGGAAGGGGGCGTGGCAGGGCGCACAAGCCAGAAAGGAACCAGCTCAGGCCACAGTAGTACCCAGAGGCCGCCTACTCATGGAACACAGGCTTTAGGTACCCCAGGCACCCGGGGTCGTCTGGCTGTGATGTCCCAACCTTGCTCCAAAAACATGGCACAGAGAATATCCATTCAGCAAACCGAAAATGCCAACAGCACACGTGCTGAGCTGGCCGAGGTCTTTCTCTGTGCTCTCACCAAGAGAAGGCAGCAAGCCCTCGCAAGCATGACCTCGCTCAACCCCTCAGCAGCTTCCAGGGACAAGTCGTCGGACTGTGCCCATTTAATGGATGGGGAAACTGAGGCTTGACTCCTTATTATCCCAAACCCCAGGCACCTAGCTCTGCTCTGCAGAACTCACAGTTGTGCAGATATCAGCAGGGTGGTTCCCTCCAGAGACAAGGGGCGGAGGGGGGGGGGGGGGGGCGGTGTCGGCTCCATGAATCTCCCAGCCCAGAATCCTCAGCCCTCTAGGCTCAGAGACCCATCACTCCAATCTCTGCCCCGTCTTCACGAGGCCTGCTCTTCTCTCTCCCATCAGGGCTCCTGGGCGGCTCAGTCGGTTAAGCATCCGACTCTTGATCTCAGCTCAGGTCGTGATCTCACAGTTCGTGGGTTCAAGCCCTACGTCAGGCTCTGAGCTGACAGTGTGGAGCCTGCTTGGGATCTTCTCTCTCCCTCTCTCTCTGCCCCGCCCCCAAGCGCTCCCGTGTGTGTGTGTGTGTGTGTGTGTGTGTGTGTGTGTGTGTGTCTCACTAAAAAAATGACACCCATCATGTTAGATTTGGGGCCCACCCGTCTCCAGCATGGCCTCATCCTACATTATTACACCTGCAACAACCCTATTTCCACACGAGGCCCCATCCTGAAGTTGTGGCGGAACATGACTTTGGGGGACACCATTCGACCCAGTACGATGGCCTCGATGGGGTGCAGGGAGCAGAGACGGGGAAAGCGAAAATACCTAAACTGTTCCGTAGGAGAGAGGGAGGGCCGGGGGGCAAGTGAAAGTGGGCAGCTGCCCGCCCCCTGCTTACACGCCCCCCGACACCGGGTCACAGGAACCACCCACGAGCCACCCGCACAGCCACTGCCCGCCAGAACCCCACCAGGTGAGCCTGGCCCCAGGCCTCGGGACCCTGAAGGGGGCCCCTGATTCCCGCCGGGCCCGGCTCCAGGCCAGCGGCCTGGGGGACAAGCCATGTGGAGCCCTGGGGTAGTGCGTCCCCGGCTCCCCACTTCGGCCGGCAGGCTTCCTCCTCGTTAGCCTAACGAGCAGGGCCCGTGCCAGGCGGTTGCCATGGCCACCGAGACACCACCGCGGCACCGGGCGATGCTCCCAGAGGGTCCGTGGCGGGCACAGGGGTTCAGCGTGAGGACAAGCAGGGGCCTCCGGGGCAAACCCTCTCCGTGGGGCCCGCTGCGCCCCCTCCGGGCCTGGCCTCCAGGCCTTCTGACTGCCAGCGTCTCCCAGAGAGGCCCCCGGGGCCACAAGGAAAAATCCACCCCCCCCCCCAAATCCACACCCCTCCCCCGCAAGCCCTCCAGCCCTGCCTGGCCAGAGGGCCCCCCCCACCACCACCACCATGCAGCCCACAGCGATGCTGGAGGCCCGCCCGGGGAAGGTCGGAGGTCCGCAGGCGCCTGGGCAGACAGGCCTCCAAGGCAGTGAAACGTGCTGGGAAGTCCTTCTGGGCTCTGAGTAAGGTCAGGGCACAGTACCGCTGGGGCCCCCCTGCAGCTGCGTGCGGAGCGGGGGGCAGGACGGCCACCGGGGGACCAGGGAGGAAGCTGCTACCAACGTGACAGGTGGGCCGCCAAACGAGAGGGCAGCCTGGGAGACCCCGGGGTCTCTGGCCCATGCCCCACACCCCAGGAGGAAGGTCTGAGTGAGGAAGGACCTGGGCCCAGTTTGGGACACCTTGGGCCTGAGGCCCCTTAGGGACATCTATGAGCCACTGGCAGGAAGCCGCTGGATCCACCTGCCTGGTCGCGGGCTCCCTGGGTGCACGAGCCGTGGACAGGAGGGAGAGGGCAGGCCTCGGCCTCAGATGGCCCCTCAGCCCCACTCTGCTTTACCAGGTTCTGCGACGATGTGTGTCATTCGTCACCCCATTTCGCTGGTGGGTAAACGGAGGAGCTGTGCGCAGAGGCTCCGTTTCTCGTCCAAGTCCCATCACACAGCCAGCAAGAGGCACACGGGGGACTCAGAGCCGTGGGCCAGTCCCGGGAGATGGGAGGCAGAGAGGCTCGGCCACTGGACCCACAGGAGGGACTGAGCCCCCGGGAGCCTCCGACCCTCCCGGTACCCCCCCCCCGCCCCGCCCCGCACATGCACACACACGCAGGCGCCTGGCCGCCCGGTCTCCTCTAATCCCTACAACCCACCCTCCAGTTTACTCTTTGCCCCACTCCTTTCCCCAGCACAAAGAAACATCCCAGGGTCAGCAGGAGAAAGCAGGGGCGTCCGAAAGGGTCAACAGGGCCAGGAGGCTGGAACCGATGCCCTAGGGGACGGGACGGCCACGCCAACATTCTGAGACCCCTGGACCCCGGGGGGCCAGATCCGGAAGAGACAGAAGTGACACTCGACCCGGGGGGTTGTGAGCAGGATACCTGCTCCGCTCCGGGGCCTTCCCTGGGGCCTCCAGCGAGGACCTCTATCGTCCCCTTCCCAAATCCAACCCGACATGCACATCCAAAGATCCTGGCTATTGCCCAGGGTCTGATCTTAGTTAAGACACTCCACAGGGCCAGGCCTTGGTCTCCTCTTGGGACCGTGAGTCAGGAGGCTGCAGGGTGTAATCTCCCCAGGTGGGGGACCCAGCACCCCCCAGACACACACGGGGGCCCAGGCATGAAAGTATCTCGTGGAGAGTTTTCCTTCTCTTCACGCCCCCTGCCTGCCCCAGCGCGGCCCTCAAGAGCTGAGACAACTTTCAGGAATGCGTATGGTTAGGGTGATACCACAGAGCAAGGTCAGGGCACAGAGCAAAAGCAGGGAGAAACTACTAAAATCAGGATGAGGTGGGTGAAACAAAAATACAGACCAGACCAGACTGCTGGACGCAGGCTGCAAATCTGGCTCCGAGTTTCCTGACGGCCGAAGCAAAGAGGGAAACAAGATGGGGAGTAATGGCTTTCCCAAAATTGTGAAAACGATACGGCACCATACAAAAGGAGCTCCAGCAACCAGCCAGCACTGCCATGGCCACGATTACGGTCTCAGGCATCACCTACATCGGTCCAGGCTGCCCGCTGCCTTAACGGTCCCTCTTCCCTGCCGAGTCCTACAACCGTAAATTACGACCATGCGTATCAGCATCACTTGGCCGGTGACCCGGGCCAACAGGAGGGGTTTTAGGGCCTGCTTGGTATGGCTCTTAAACTCCTCTCTGGGCCCCAGTTTCAAAACCAGTCAAAACCCCAGAAGGTCAAGGTTGACGTTAAAAAGAACAAAGTAGCTCTCTACCAGGGGCGAGGCCTTGCGCGCCTTCAGGCCTCTGTCACAAAGCCTAGACTTTTCCCTTGCAGCCTGAAAACAGCCTCAGACAACACATTAATGAACGGGCATGGCGGGTTCCAATAAAACTTTATTATGGACACGGAAATTCGGATTTCACACAATTCTACAGGTCACAAAATATTATCCTCTTTTTATTTTATTTTTTTTTCAGCCATTAAAAAATGCAAACTCCCTTCTTAGCTTGCACACCACATAAAGACAGGAGGCGGGCTCGCTTTGGCCCGCGGGCCTCCGGAACAAGCTCCAAGGTATGTTACAATTTAGGGGAAGAAAGCAAAATGCGGATAGGGTTCATTTAAGGCAGGCAGAGGGCCAGACTCTCTCTGAGGGGAACCCTTACCTGTCTGCCTGCCTCAGGGGACAGAAGCTGTGTGAACTGTTTTAACCGTTTCTCTTAATGAAATTACTTTCTTTTCTTTTAAAGATTTTATTGTTAAAAGTAACCTCTACAGGGGCGCCTGGGTGGCTCAGTCGGTTAAGCGGCCGACTCCGGCTCAGGTCATGATCTCGCGGTCTGCGAGTTCGAGCCCCGCGTCGGGCTCTGGGCTGACCGCTCAGAGCCTGGAGCCTGCTTCGGATTCTGTGTCTCCCTCTCCCTGACCCTCCCCCGTTCATGCTCTGTCTCTCTCTGTCTCAAAAATAAATAAACGTTAAAAAAAAAAAATTTTTTTTTTTAAAAAAAGTAACCTCTACAGCCAAAGTGGGGCTCGAACTCACAACCATGAGACCAAGAGTCCTATGCTCCCCGGACTGAGCCAGCCAGGTGCCCCAAAATTACTTTTGTTTGTTTGTTTGTTTGTTTGGAGAGAGAGCACGCAGGGGAGGGGGGGAGAGAGAGAGAGAGAGAGAGAGAGAGAGAGAGAGAGAGAGAGAATCCCAAGCAGGCTCTGAGCTGCGGAGCCCAAACTCTCAAACCGTGAGATCAGGACCTGGGTCAAGGTGAACGGTCAGAAGTTCAGCGGACTGAGCTACCCAGGCGCTCCCCCAAAATTACCTTTTATAAAGCGCAAAGTGGCTGGCAAAGAGTCTTGAGCGCCTCACTTTTCAGTTTCCCATATTTTTCAACTGACGACAGAAAGCAACATCATGCGCCCCAAAAGCTCTTCTAGTTGTTACAGAATGCGTTAATTCTTCGAAAAAAATACAGACCGGGAACGCTTATGGACAGCAGGCCTCTGTGTCTCTGCACCGGTGAAAACAAAGGGGGCCGGACCATCCCGTCCGCGAGCCCAGCCAGGTCTGAGGCCCAAGCCGCCCCGCTCAGCACTCAGGAGGGAGCACTACACCCTGATCGGCACAGACCTGCAGCTGGCTCGTGGGCTCGAGAAGGGGCAGCCAGGGAAGGAAGTGGGGCAGGGCACCAGGCTCACTGCCTGTCGGCCCAGAAGAAGAGGTCTGAAAACTGGCGTTGGGCCCGGAGTCCACAGAGAAGGCAAGACACCGAAACCACGCAGCCCAAAGGGCCCAGCGGCGACGGGCCACACGAGGCTGTTTGAATTTATTAAAATTAGGTAAAAAGTGGAATATTCCATTCCTCGCGTACAGTCACTTCAAGGGCTCGGTGCCGCGTGCGGCTACAGCTATGGTGTCGGGACAGGGCAGATCTAGAACGAGCCCCCCATTTCAGAAAGGCTGACTGGCCGGAGCCGCCCCCCAGGCCGGTGGGGACAGGAAGGGGACGGCGAGATCAGGAGCACGGGCGGGAGGAAGAGGACGGAGGTGGAGGCGCTGGGGTCGGCACTAGGGTCAGCCCCGGGCTGTCCGGGAAACAGGGCCGAAGAAGGGGGGCTGGGTGCCCCAAGATCTGACAGTGCCACGCTGGCACCAGCCAGAGAGACAAGATACGCGGACAAGGGAAAAATCGGATGCTAAGACCCAAGCCCTGCTCCCAGGCGCGGCCTCTGACTCGACCATCCAGCCCCGAGCCGTCCGATTAGGCAGCCATCAGCCACAGCCACATGTGCCTATTTAAATTTAAGTTAATTAAAATGAAATAAAATTACCCGTTCGGTCGAGCGCTCGCCACATTTCAGGAGCTCAAGGGCCACATGTGCCCGCTGGCTGCAGGCCGTGCGGGCCTAGAACACTCTCCTCCACGGCAGGAAGTTGGCTGGACAGTGTGGTTCCACACTATCCTCAGCCGTGGGTGTTATTTCCTACCCACGCTGCCCTTTGGGATAAGGAAACTGAGGCCAGAAGGCCAGAGACTTCACTCAAGTTATTAGGTGACGGAAGCAGGATTCGAACCCACGTCTGACTTCAAAGGAGCCCTTTCTGGAACTTGCCCCCCCACCCCGTGAAGAGGAAGCCCAGCCCTCCCCCAGGGGACCCCCCCCCCGCCCCGATCCCCTGTGCCAGCCCTCCCCACCCCCCAACTCTCCAGGCTGCCCAAGCCCTCCAAAACCACCCTGGCACTGGGTGATCACAGGCAGAATGGAAAACCTCAACCTTTGGGGGCAGAGCACATCTGTCAATCACATCAACCGGTCAACCCGAGTCTCTGGAAAGCCAGGCTCAGGGCTCTACAGGGAAGCATTCACACTCCAGCCGGGTGAGCCAACATAGCAATAGGTCTTGTGACACCATCGGGTCCTCGCAGCGCTAAAGTCAGAAGTATCACCACCACCACCACCACCACCACCATCGTCATCATGCCCATCTTACAGATGAGCAAACTGAGGCCCAGAGAAGTTAAGCAACTTGCCCAGAGTCAGGCGGCTGAAAAGCCGCAGAGCCGAACATCAAACCCAATGCTCACGCTTCCTGCCCCTCAGTCCTCTCCACTCCCCCAACCGGCAGTGAGCAATGTGCCCATTTTACAGACCAGAGCACCCAAACTCTGAGAGCCAGGACCAGCCCCTGGGCACACTGCTTGCACACGGCTGAGTCGGGATTTGAACTCACCCGAACCTGCAGTGCTGAACCGGCTGCCGCAGTGAGGCATCGAGGACCAAACGCGGCCGGTCTGTCCTCTACTGTTCGCTTAAGGGGATTCTTTAGGGATCTATGAACCCAAAGAGCCTTCCTCCCAGGGCTTGCCTGAGCCCAAACAGGTGAACAACGATGACGGTTTTGGTCACTGTAAGCAAAAGTCACGCACCTGTGTGACCTTGGGCTGGCCTGGTCCCTCTGGCCTGTGCCTTCATCCGCAGCAAGGGGGAAAGTTGCCTTCCACACCCAGACCTCTCCAAGCCTCCCGCCACAAAGACCCCAGCCACCAGCCGGCGTGCGCCAGCGTGCGCACGGAAACTCCAGGCCACCACCCTCCTCGGCTGCCACTTTCTGAAGCCCCGTTATCTGCCCTGCTAAATAATTCAAAGCCATGTTTTCGTTTCGAAATAAACACAGCCGCCAAAGCGAATGCCAAATTTGCATGAATGTTTAAGCTAAAATGAGACTTCAAAGAAATGCCAGGCCTGCCCCAGGCACTCCCCCCCTCCCCAAATCTTGGGGAGAACAAGTTACTCAAGTCTCCGGCCCCCCTGGGGCAAAGATCTATAGGTGCCGCTCCAATAAGTAACAGAATTTCTTTCTCGCTAACGTGGGCGCCAGCTCCACACCTCGGGTCTGCAGCCCTTGCATGATGGTGAGTGATCAATCCCGGGTCTTAATCCTCGGTTCCACATCCAAAAGCGTGTGACCTTGGGCAAGTCACCAAACCTCTCTGTGCCTCAATTTCACGACCTATAAAATGGGATAATAACAGCACTGACCTCACTGGGGGGGTCACCCAGAGGGAATGAGCGGCTTCCTGTCGAGCAGAGCCTGGCACGCTGTGCTGGCTGCTTTGTGACTGCGTTAAAATACAGCTTCTCCAAGAGCAGGAGCCCACTTGACGGGATAAAATCCCTTCCGGGCCCCCAAGGATCCTCAAAGGATGCCAGCTGACCTTTCCTAAGCACCTCGTGGGTCCCTGGGGACCCCCCCCCCCACACACACACACACACACACCCTTGGGTCAAGGCCTTCTAAGATGACAGCCCTCCCCAGCTCCCCTCCTGGCACCTTCCCCTGGGCGCCTGGGGCAGGAATCACCAGCTCCAGCAAGCTGTTCCCTTCAGAGGTGTCACCTGGGGAGGCTGCTGTTGGCGTCTGAGACATGAAAAGGAAACAGAGGAGGAGGGAAAAACAGACACACGAATAAAAGCTCTCAACCCTCTCTTGTTCAGAGGCGGTGAGGGCCATGGGGGGGGTTCATTCAGAGGGCTGAACGAAGGAGAGACCCCAGCTCTCCTGCCTGGAGCATTTCTGCTTCTCAGAGACAGGAGCCCCTGAGGCTGGGTCATGTGTAGGTGGGATCCCCCCCCCCCAAATCTCAAAGTGAACCACCAAGCTCACCCACGGGCCTCAGGTGGGGGGTGGGAACACAGAACACAGAACGTGTGCCTGAATGGCAAGGCACTGGGGGGGGTGGGGGGTGGGCAGGACTCCTGGGGCGGCTTTCCAGCGTGCCAGCGGGTCGTACCAGCCTGGCCAACCCCCCACCCCCACGCCTGGAGAACAATCACGCCCTCCCGGCTCGGGGCTTTCATGCAGCTAAATGCGTGTTTGCAGAGCTCTCAAAAATCTTTAGGAGGTGGTACGAGCATTATTAATTGGGGGAAAAGAACGGATTATGCCAAATAAATCCTTCCCACGTGGCCGAACCCTGGCCGGGGGAGGGAGGGGGCGCGCGCAGCCCCACGAGGGGTCTCCATCCCTCACGGGGACCTGACAGCCACATTACCATTTACATGGATTTATCAATAGTATTGATCCCAGAGCAAACATAAATAGCTCGGTGGGAAGAGGCCAGGGCTGGGGCCCCGCTGGGCTCCCGCCCCCACGTCTGGGCACCGCAGACTCCCCGGGCACCCGGCGGCAGCGGCGGTAAATTTCCAAGCAGGGACCAGGCGGGCGGGGAAGCCAGACAGCGCCGGGGACGCCCTCGCGGCTGCGCGCCTGCTCCGGGACCTGCGCGCGCCCCGCCGCGGGCTGGGTCTGTGCATCCGCTCAATGGGTTGAAGGCACCACCTGGCTTTCCCCATCCGCACCTGGCGAAACACGGAGGGAGGGGGTGGAAAGAAGGCGCCCTCCCTCCACCAGATCCCCCCTTCCCCGGCAAAAGGGAAGTCGGCCCGTCTCTCAAAATTTCCAGACCGTCGGATTAAAGGCCAAGTTTCAGAACCTGGTAACAACAACAACAACAATAACAACAAAACAGTGGTCACAGTAACATACACACAAATACCTTCTTTGTATTACCTCTCTCAGTTCTCACAACCACCCCAGGAGCTTGGGACTATTACTACCCCACTTTGCGGATGAGAAGCCTGAGGCACAGAGAGGTCAAGTGATTTGTCCCCGGTCATGCTGCCAGTAAACTGACAAAAGAAAGATTCGAACCCAAGGAGTTGAGTTGCAGAGTCGGCAATGAAAGGCTCGGCTGGCTATCCCAGCTCACTTCTCTTCCTTTCTGGTTGCTTCCCCCAACCCAGCAAAAAAAAAAAAAAAAAAAAAAAAAAAAAACCAGACCACCCACGACGAGACACACAACAATGCCCTGGGACGCCCTCCCAGCTCACGCCTGGCCCTGAGAGCCCCTTATATCAAAGCAGCCGCGAGGACCCAGATCTGGTTTAAAAAGGGCAAAGTCAAGGCCACCGATAACACATCCCAACGTGCCCAGAACTCCCCCATCCAGCCCACAGGGATCCTCTCCCCCTCCCCGCCCTCCCTCACACATCCTTCCTCCAAATCTGCAAAAGGGAAAAAAAAATAATCATAATAAAACCAGTTCTCACCAACGGGGGGGGGGGGGGGGGGGAAGGGGGGAGGAAGGGAGGAGGCTGAGCCGACAGAACAGATCCGCCTCCGCTGCCTGCACCAGACCCTTGGAGAGCCGGAGCGCGCGACAGGCGGCGGGAGGACACTAGCTTCCAAAAAAATAAAGCTACAATGTAAAAATAACGCCGGGCGCCCCACGCTAATTGGGCCCGGGCGACGGCAGCTCACAGGTACAGCCTGTCTCTCCCTCCCTCCCTCCCGCCTTGCCCTCTCTCTCCCTCCCTCGGGCTTTTTCCTGCAAGCGCCCGGGGTGAGGTAGGCGCGCCCCACGAGTACCCCCCCTCCCCTCCCCCGCCCCGCAGGTCTCTGGGGATGCACCCCCAGCACTAGGGCCTGGGGCCTCCGGGTCCAGCCCAAGTGGGATCAGCTCTGAATTCCAACTTCCCAAACTAGTGGCATCCCAAGTATCCGCACAGCCCGGGGGAGGGACCAGGAGGCGGCCCAATGAGGCGTCACCAGCCGCGGGAGGCAGGCCCAGACAGCAGGAACACCGGCCCGCGGGGGAGGGGGGACCAAGGGGCGCCTCTCCCGGGGGGACCCCCCACCCGGTGCCCTCCGCTCCCTCGCTCAGGAGCGACCCCCGCCGGCCCCCGCCCCCAGCTGGCGGGAACCCGCCACGCGCCCTTCCACGGGAACCAGGCCGGGGAGCACCGGGTGCCATCTCCAGGGGCTCCCCAAACCCGCGCTGCCTGCTGGAAAATAAGACGCAGTGTCACCCCCCCCCCCCAGCCTGGGGCTACTTGGGCAGGAGGCAGGCGCATGGCGGCCATGCCCACAGGTCTGGGGCTCACCGTGGGGGGCTGCCCTGCGCATTTGCAGGGCGTCCCCCCGCCCGTCCACCCCCACGCCACTTCCCTCCTTCCCGCCCCCTCGCAGGGTAGCTGGAGTTCCCCTAAGTTCCCCAGCGCCCCCACGCACGCGGGCCGCAGTGTCTATGGGGCGCCTCTCTCGCCAGCAGGCCACCCCCCGAGAGCGCCAACTCAGGAGTGCAGGGGCCCCGCCAACTCCGCCGCGTGCGCCGCCCGATCTTCCCCTGATCCCCCGGAAGCGCGACCCGCGCCTCCCCCCGGCCCTCCGCGGGGACCCCCGGCCCCAACTCACCTCGCTGAGGCGGCGGCGGCGGCGGCGGCGCCCGGGCTCGGGGCGCGCTCGGGCCGCCCGGGCGCTCAGGCAAGTGGCGGTGCCGAACGGGCTGGGGGCGCGCAGCAGGCCCGGCCTCCAGCCGGGGCGCGATCCTCCCGCCGCCGCCTCCTAGGGCGCCTGCCCAGGGTCCCCGGCCCGCAACTTGGAGCGCATCTCGGGGCGCACGGCTCGGGCGGGGCGCGGGCGGACGCGGGGCTCCGGTGCGGCCCGGCCTGCCCGCGGCTCCGCTCCCCGGCGGCGGCGGCGGCGGCGGCGGCGGCGGCGGCGGGAGGGGGAGGAGGGGGCGGGGCGGGAGCCCGGGAGGCGGTGGCTCGGCCTCCCCGCTCCCGGCTCCCCGCCCGCACCGACGCGCCCCGGCCCGGCCCCCTCGGGCTCCTTAAAGGGCCCGCGTCGCCTCCCCTGGCCCTGAGCGCACCCACTCGCGCGCGCACTCGTTGCCACACTTACGCGCGCGCGCGCGCGCACACACACACCCTTACACTTGGGCGCGACGCCGTTTCTTTTTAGCAGCATCCCGGAGGAGGAAGGGGTGGGGGAAGCGCCTCCCCATCCCGCCCCCTCCTCCTCCTCCGGTGGGGCTTCGCGCCATCCCTCTCCACCCTAGCCCCAGATACTTAACTGGAATCACGTTTCAGCTATTAAATTATAACTCAAGAGTGGCGGGTGGATAGGGAGGGGGCGTGCGGGGAGGGCCACACACAGATGCGCAAGGACCCGCGTGGTGGAGCTCACTCTGGGGCTGCAGCACACAGTAGGGAGCTTAACCCTCACCAGCAGACCGCGGGGCAGCAGATGTGGCCCAGGCGAACTCAGCGCACCGCACACGTGTGCGTAGCCCGGCCATAGGCTCAAATGTAAGATCACCCGCAGATAAACACGGGACACAACACACACACACAAGTTCCGTAGACGGGCAGGCACGCACACTAGAACATCCAGTTCATGAGGTCGGGATCTCTGGCTGTTTCCACACACAGTAGGGACTCAATAACGTGTTGCTGAGTGAACGCCCATTTGGGGACATCCGAGGACACAAATGCACAGACTAGATGCTGCAAGCCTGTGGTCGGATACACACACACCCAGGAGCACACCCTCCTCACAAGCCCAGACCGCACAAGCGTGCAGGGTCACAGACAAGCACACACGTGGACGCTGGGAGACAGGCACAGCTCCAACAAGAACCGCCCCCCCCCAGCCGTCCTGACGATTGTGCGCCCCGGTTTGCGCCCTCCCAGGGGGCCCTCCCAAGCTAGGGGAGATCTTTTCAAACAGCAGAGGGCAGTGGGAGCCCCAAGCCTGGAGCCTCCCTCCTCCTCTCCTTTCCCCTAAGATGCTGGAGAGTTTGAATTTTTGTTTTCAGTTCAGCTTTCCTTTTTTGGAGCGACGTCTCAGCAGATTCAGTTCTGCCATCTGCCAACATCTGAGAACCCCCCGGGGGAGTGGGGGATGGCTGCGGTGGGGAGGCGGCCGCGGGCGGTTTCCAGGGGCCCGGGCGTGTCTCCTGCCAGCAGGCCAGGGTTGCCTGACTCCCTGGCAGCAGTTTGTCCTTCTCTGCCCCCTCTGGCTGCTAGTTTTCCTTTTATTGGGGGCGGGGGAGGGGGGGCGGAGCACCTGGGGCTGACAAAATCTGGGGAAGAGGGAAGTGCATACAGAGGAACAGTTCAGAGTTTGGAGCCAGAGGGGGACGTGGGTCACCGGCCCCCGCCCTCCCCGTCCTGGCCCCACCGGCTCCCACCGCTGCCAGCCAGACCGTGGGAATCCACAGGCAAAAAGCCAGACCTGCAGAGGAAAGGCCTAGCCCTCCCGAGGGGCCTGGGGAAGGGAGGGCAGGGAGGGCACCGAGGCAACTGGGAAGCCCTCCTCAGCCACCCTCCCTGCCCCCCAGTGTCACCTGGGAACGCTCCCGAGATTTGCATCTCAATGAGATCTGCTCCGGGATTTGGCAACGGAGGCGAGGGTTTGGGGTATCTTCGGGGGTTCCTCCTCCCAGCTTCTGCCTCCCGACGGTTGCCCCCCGGGGGGAGGGGGGGGCTTCGGCCGAGGCTGTGGGCTTAGGAGGGAGTCAGGCAGGTAGGGGGACTGTCAGCCTTGTAACGTCCCAGGGATCACTTGGAAACCCCTCAAAGGGAGCCTATAGTAGAGACCCAAAGGTCAGTGTCCTGGGACCAACCGTGTTACAGATGGAAAAACTGAGGCCAGGAGAAGGGAGATGTTTTTCTGAATGGGGTTTGTTCTCTTTCTTGCCCTCTCCGGTCGCTCTGTTATTCCCATCCTCACGGGCTACAGGGAATAACGTTCGTACATGTCCGCAGGACCTCACAATTTCCTCCCCTCCCTTCAGATGGGGGGCTCCTAGGATTGACCCCACGGATGGGGAAACTGAGACCCAGAGAGATTAAGAGCCTAGCTGCCGGACTCACTCAGCTAGTGGTTCCAGATGGGCGTTCCAGGGCCTGGCTCTGAAGAGATGCGCTAGAAGGGGTCTCAGCTGTGCCCCTGCCCACCCAGAGTCCCCCACAGATCAGCACCCAGCACCTGGGTGGCTATTCTGCAGCGACTGGGCTCTGAGAGCAGCCCCAGGGATCCTCGTGTAACTCATGGGAGCAGCAGCTTTGAAAAATTGCCGGAGAAAATTCCTACCCTGGCCCCCGAACAGCCTCCCAGGAGGGCCCTTAGACGCCGGAGGACATTGGGCCTGAAGGGGAGTTAAGAATGATGTTAGCTAAGAACTTGCCAGACACCTCATTGTCGTGAAGGAAAGACTCTCAATATACCCATTTTATAGGTGAGGAGACTAAGATCAAGGGAAGTCGCTTAAGGACATTGGGCAGCACTCAGTACATGAGTCCTGACCAGATGGGAACAGGGTGAGATGTCCCACACATCCAGGGGGCTTTGTCACCCAAGGGCCAAATTCTGCCTCTAGGCTCGGTTCCCCCTCTCCTTCCAATCCTTCAACCCGTCCCTCCTAAATAATTAGCAAACTTTGGTCAGACTCATTCCTGCCTCAGGACCTTTGCATTTGCTGTTCCTCTGCCTGCGATAGCCATCTTCTATCTTCTGGTCCCAGCTCAAGGTCACCTCCTTAGAGAGGTTCTCCATGATCCTCTGTGAAAACCGCCAAGGCACTAGCCCTCACCCTCTACATTTTCTTCACCATTTATCACCACCTAAAATTATTCTGGGCATTTGTCACTTATATATTGTCTTTTGTCACCAGAATGTCAGCTCCATGAGAGCAGAGACCTCATCTGTCTAGCCCACTGCTCTATCACCAGCACACGATAGACAGCAGTTAAAAAGTGGTGACAGTGAGGCCAGCAAGTGAATAATGAATGCGTGCAACCTGGAGGGTGCTGGCTGGGGATCAGGCTTGGCCTTGCAGGATCTGGACCCAAGGGGGGAACGGCTGGCCCCTGCATCCCTATTTTCTGGCACTTGTCCCTCTGGCATATTTCAGAGCCGAGCCTTCACCTCTCTGCATCATCTCAACCTCTAGGCAAGTGGGGGGATGTGCCAACACCACGCCAGGAGATGCCCATTCAGGCTAACATTCCCTATGGGCCACTGTGATGTCGGGTCAAGCTTCCCGACCCCCCAAAAATGCCCCCCTGGGCCGGCCTGGAGAAGAACCCAGGCTGGGGGCATGAGGATCTGAGCCCCCTTGACCCCAGCCACCCCCGAAACCCTGGCCATCAGAGCACGTGCAGAGGAATGCCCTCGCTCTCTGGGCCTCTTATCGGTGACAACCCAAAAGACGCCCCGATGAACATCCCCGGGGCAAGCCTTGCGCACAGCACAACCATGGTTCGCATGGGAAATCTCACGTGGAGTTTTCAGACTTTGGACATGCTCTCACCCAGGGGTTGCAGGGGCACCTGGGTGGCTCGGTCGGTTAAGCATCCGACTTCGGCTCAGGTCACGCTCTCACGGTTCGTGAGTTCGAGCCCCGCGCCGGGCTCTGTGCTGACGGCTCGGAGCCTGGAGCCTGCTTCGGATTCTGTGTCTCCTTCTCTCTCTGCCCCTCCCCAACTTGTGCTCTGTCTCTCTATGTCTCTCAAAAAATAGATAAATGTAAAAAAAAATTTTTTTTTTTAATTTTTCAGCATAGGCAGGAGGAGGGAGCCCGCTTTCAATAAATGCATCCTAGCTCTGTTCACTTAATACATAGTTAGTGAGTGCCTACTGAGGGCTGGGCATTGTAGGATAGCACAGACAAGGAGATCAAGCCCACCCCTCAGGACCGGGCATCGAGTGAGGGAGTTAACATTCCAAGTATGAAATGGCATCACGCCTGTGTGCTAAAATCCCTTTAAAGGGTAAGAAAAACACCCTGGTGTTCAAAGAACAGTTGCATTTCAGAACACAGAGGATTTTGAAGGGTCAGGAACTCCCCAGATGCCCATCTTTCCAGAATAAAGGAGTCTGGAGGTGCCTTCCAATCTCACAGTCCCGCAAAAGCATCCCTGAGGACGCCACTCAGAGCAACCCCCCCACCCCCGCCACCCCAGACCCTTGCTGCCAGAAACTGCCATCTCACCCAGCTTCCTCTGATGTCTGCACCTTTATTTACGACGCCGCGTGCATTTCAGAGAGAAGGAAGCAGAGGACGAGATCAAGCCCCTGTCTGATAGGCCTGATCGTCTCTGAAGATAAACATCTCCCAGGGCTGCATTTCTCTGGCGTGTGCCTCTGCCCCTGGGCATGTGAGTCTGCTCTCAGGCGCCAGCCGGATGGGACCAGAGAAGTACAGCATCAAAGGGAAACATCCAGCGAGGATCACGGTCCCTGCAGCCAGAGGCTGGGGTCGCCTGAGCGGACGTCAGTGCGGCTGGCTGCGTGCTCCCAGGCATCTGTCCAATGCAGCAGTCAGGCAGCTGTGGACAAGCTTGAGAGCAGACTGTTCGTTCTGATGGGGGAGGAGCTCCAAGATACATTGTTTAGCACAGAAGCGGGTGCAGAGGGGGGTTTGCAGCCTAGTACCTTCGGTGCAAAAAAAAAAAAAAAGGAGGCGGAGTAAATGTGCATATATGTGCTTGTCCGGGAGGCAAGGCAAATGTTCACATGCACGCTTGTCCTTGCGTGGATACTTCAGAAGGGTCATCACTAAGGCAGGAGTACCCACTGTGTGCCAAGACACCACGCTTGGTGGAAGGAATTCGGCAGCGGCCAAAATGAGCGTGGAGCTGACGTTCCAAGGGGGTGGGGGGGGTGGTGCATAAGGAAAAGGACATGAGAATATTATACGACGTATTAGAAGGTGGTGAGCGCGCGGAGAAAAAATAAATCGGGAAAGGAAGACTGCACAGGGTAGGGAGGTCAGGGCTGTCCTCGTGCCGGAATGTGACCAATGAGGGAGGGAACCACGCAGTATCTGGGGCGGAGGGCACGGCCCGTGCAAAGGCCCTGCCGTGGGAATGCTCTTGGCCTACTCGAGGAACAAGAAGGAGGCCAGTCTGAGGAGGACGGACGCAGTGGGAGGTGAGGAGGGTGGGGTGCCCTTGGAGCTTGAAGGAGGCACAGGACACTTGAGAGATGCTACCAGGGGGTGCCTCTGGGCGGAGGGGGTGCCTGGGAGCTGAGGTTGAGGTTGGGGGTGGGCGACTTGCTTTGACCATGTCCCATGGGGACGGTTTAAAGTTGCAAATGAAAGTTTTCTTTCTTTCTCTTTCTTTCTTTCTTTCTTTCTTGCCTTCCTTCCTTCTTTTCTCTTTTTCTGTTTTTCTCCCTTCCTTCCTTCCTTCTGTTCTTTCTTTTTCTTTCTTTCCTTCCTTCCTTTCTCTTTTTCTTTCATTTTCTTTCTTTCTTTCTTTCTTTCTTTCTTTCTTTCTTTCTTTCTCTCTTTTTCTTTCTTTCAAGCGTGGACATCTGGTTTGGGACATCCCTGTGAGTGCTTCTGGGTTTTTTTCTCGAGATTCAAGGAGGTCTCCTTTCCAGCATCTTTGCACCACATTTGCTATGTCTCAGCCTCCTGGAGAATGTCAGGAATTAGCCCCTGGGTGGCCTGACCTCCCCGGAAGGCCTGGGAAGCCGACAAAGGCCCCAGGAAGTACGAGTGGCGAGGGAGAATCTGGCCACTCCACCTGCTTCTGAAAGCAGGCCTGGCCTGACCCGTCCTGCCGATGGACCCGAAGCTCGGCGCCCCTGATCGAGGCGAGATCAGAGCCCAGAGGCCTGTGCGGGTCTTGCAGCTGAGCACGTGCGTCCCTCCTGGGTCCCTGCTGCCTTCTGCCCAACAGAGCCGATCGGAATTCTCATTTAAAAAATCTCAGCCTTGGGGCGCCTGGGTGGCTCAGTCGGTTAGGCGGCTGGCTTCGGCTCAGGTCACGATCTCGCGGTCCGTGAGTTCGAGCCCCGCGTGGGGCTCTGTGCTGACAGCTCAGAGCCTGGAGCCTGTTTCGGATTCTGTGTCTCCCTCTCTCTGACCCTCCCCCGTTCATGCTTTGTCTCTCTCTGTTTCAAAAATAAATAAACGTTAAAAAAATAAAAAATAAAAAATAAAAAAATAAAAAATCTCAGCCTTTCTGGGGTGCCGGGCTGGCTCTGTCCATAGAGCCTGTGACCGTTGATCTCCGGGCGGTGAGTTCAAGCCCCATGTTGGGTGTGGAGTCTGCTTAAAAAAAATAACATCACTGTGGCGCGTTCACCTGACTGGGGAGACCCCTCCAGACCTCTCAGCCCCCTCGGGAGTTATTGAACGTCCAGCACTGCCTGCACCAAGTGTCCGGGGCTCTCAAACCCCAAGGGACGGCCCCGCTAGCAAGAGAGAGCAAGTTAAAAAAGGAAAGGATCCGGAGTTTTGAATCAGATAGATCCAGGTCTGGCCCCCCAACTCTGACACCTCATTCAGTCCCTCAAGGGCATCAGGCTGGCCCCGGACCCGGCAGTGAACAGGGCTCATGCGTGGAGCCAGCTCTCCGGCCGTGCCGTGCAGGGCCGCCGTGGCTGGGCGGGTTCACCCCCCGTGCCTCCCTCTTGCTGGCTTGCCTTCCCAATGGCAGCAGACCACGAGCGCGTTTTCCAGGCTTCCTCGGCAGGGAAGGAAAGGTTCTGTGTGGATTCCGGTTCCGGGAACCCGTGCGCAATAACAGAACTCGGAGGCTTCCCGCACCGGGATAGGGCGGCAACTTTCCGGCCGCCCCGTTCGGCGGTGTGCCAAGCCTGGAAGGGCTGTCTCAAGGGCATCGGCCACTTAATCCCTCCACCCACACAGAGCCCACCCACTCTTCCGTGAGAGACTTAGGGAGTCGGAAAGGAAAGAAAGTATGGTTAACATGGGTGGCGATGGCCACAAAGCAAACAATGGGAGAGGGCTGGCTGGAGGCAAGAGGGAGAACAGGTTTGAGATTCGGTGATTAGGGACGGAAGGTCTCCTTAAGGAGGTGACGTTTAAGATGGCATCCAAAGGTTGGGAAGGAGGCAGCCAGAAGGTGAGGGAATTGCATTCCAGGTGGAAGGAACAGCGGATGCAAAAACCATCCCATGGAAAGTGGACTCGGTGTCTTCAAAGAGAGAACGGACAGAAGACCCGTGTGGCTGGTACAAGGGGAAGCTCCTTTTCCCTCCCTGAGCCTCAGTGTTCCCATCTGTAAAATGGGCTGGACCCCCTGCCTGGCCAACTTTACTGGTTTCAGGAATTCAGTCCCTGAATTAGCTAATACAACCGATTATCCTTTGAAACCCCAAAGAGCTGGCACACTTCAAAATCTAAAGAGCTCTTTCCTTTCTTTCTTTAAATTTTAAAAATATTCTTAACGCTTATTTATTTTTGAGAGAGAGAGAGAGCACGAGCAGGGGAAGGGCAGGGAGAGAGGGAGACACAGAGTCCAAAGCAGGCTCCAGGCTCTGAGCTGTCAGCACGGAGCCCGACGCGGGGCTCGAACTCGTGAACCGCGAGATCGCGACCTGAGCCGAAGTCGGACGCTTCACCGACGAAGCCACCCAGGCGCCCCTAAAGAGCTCTTTCTGTAATGGACCCTGGGCTAGCTGAGCATTTCCAGGGATTATTGGTCTGGATGGGCTGTGTGGGCTCGGAGCCAGGCACAGATATCCTGGAACCACACTGCCTGGTTGGGTGACTTTGGGTAAGTTACTCAATCTTTCTGAGTTTATTTCCTAATCTGTAAAATGGGGAACAGCCACAGCCTGCTGCGTAGGATTACAGTGTCAATGAAGCGAATTAATGGGAGTCGAGCAGGCCGTGCCTGGCACGTAAAAGCACTTTATAAGCATAAACCATTTCTTGTACCTCCCGGAACCTCATGCCAACCCGAACGAGTACCATCCCCACTGTACAGGTGAAGAAACGAAGCCTCGGAGAGGTTAATCGTCAGCCCAAGGCCACCACTGGGAAGCAATTCGCATTTAAGCCCGGCTCTGTCTGGCTGTCTAGTCTTCCCTGCACTACCCTACGAGATCCAGCTGGGTCGTTGTTTTGTCTATAATTTCCTCTGCTCAGAGGCTACAGAGGGTGCAGGGTTGATGTCCCCTACCCAAACATATGGCTCACGGACCCTGCCACGGCCGGTGCGCTGGAACAGAACTCAGAATCTGGCTGGTGTGAATCACCACTGTCCTAGCACCTGGCAGCCCGAGACAGTCAGTTTTGCTGGACTATGCGTGTTGTGATTTCAGCTAGTGTCGGAGGAAGAAGAATAAAGAGGAGGGTGACAGAGGGTGGGCGGGGAAACCCTCTTTGGGGAGGTGACAGTGGGGCACAGACAGGACTGAAGAGGGAGAGCCAGCTGCACGGATATCCGTGGCGATGGCATTTCAGACAGGGGGGAGCAAGTGCAAAGGTCCTGAGGCAGGTTGGGTGAGCCCAGCAAACGTGAATGCCTTCACATGCCGCAACAAGGAGTCCGGACTTCGCCTGCAAGTGCCGGAGACAACCCGAGGGTGTTTTCGGCAGGACCCCGCTCCGGCCTGAGTCATGTTTCAGAACATGAAACATGTTGTCAAAGGTTACACCCCTCTGAGCCACACGGAGTAGGAAAGCACCGCTGTGTCAGGACAGGGACGGGGCAGCGGGGAGGAGGGGACGGGTCCTGGAGAGGCTCAGAAGGCAGCGGGTAGGGGACCCAACCCCCAGCGTCCCAGCACAGAGGAGACACCCGCAGGGCTGGGTGTGGAGACAAGTCTGGGCCAGGCGAAGGGAGTGGAGCCCGTCTGTACCCGCGAGACAGCTCGCTTTGGCAGGGGCGTGCAGGGACATTTTCGGTTCACGCTCCCGGTCATTCCTTTGAAGCTATTTATGGAAAGGCACCCACGGGGGCTGCAAGGCCCGCGCGTCCACCGAGGCCAAGCCACGCCCCTGAAAGCCGTGTGGCGCAGGTGGACCGGGCCTCTGTTTCTCCTCGGTGACGTGACACCAGCATAAAGCCTCCAGCAGGGTGTTGGGGCCGCAGAAATGTCCGCTGTGCTCCTTCTACTCACGGTAACCAGGAAGGGGCGGTGGGCGTGAGCTGGAGGAATCAGGGGCGACTTCCTGGCGGAGGCGTGGCTGCAGCTGGAACTGGCAGGTCACAGCTCCGGCTAGCCTAGCGGGCCTCCCCCAACGTGCGAAATCCCGGCTGGCGCTTCCGGAATCCCCGCCAGAACCCTCGGAAGCAGACACGAAACCAGCCTCAGGGTATAAATCCCCTGCCACTGCTGTGACAGATTGCCACAAATTTGATGGCTTCGAGTGACACAAACCTGCTCCTTTATAGCTGGGGACGTCGGAAGTCCGAAATGAGTCCTACGGGGCTAGACTCGAGGTGCCCGCAAGGCCGTCGTTCTGGAGGCCCCGACGACAATCCACCTCCTTGCTTTTTTCAGGGTTTAGAGCGCAATGGCCCCGCATGCCCCCAACCTCCCCCTCTGCCCTCGCGTCTGTCTCCTCCCTGACTCTGAACCTCCTGCCCCCCAGTGTTCACCCTGGGCCACCTGGGTAATCCAGGCTAATCTCTCCATCTCAAGATCCTTAATCACAACTACAAAGCCCCTCTGCCACGTAAGGTCACACAGTCACAGGCTCCAGGGATTAGGATGTGGACCCCTTTGGGGAAGGCGTTATTCTGCCTCCCAGATGGATCTAATGAACAGCAACACCGAGGGGGGAGAAGTTGCCCTGAGTCCCGTGGCTCAAAAGCAGAGCTCCGGGCCCCGAGCCCTGTCTGTCAGACTGCAAAGCCCACAGTCGCCACCCTCTTGGGATTCCAGTTTTCGCTGTGTTTATCGTGCGAACCTGCATTTGCACGCTTCAGCCACTCTGCTGCGTTAATTCATTTAACAAATACCAACTGGGGGCGCCTGGGTGGCTCCATCGGTTGGGCGTCCGACTTCGGCTCAGGTCACGATCTCGCGGTTCATGGGTTCGAGCCCCGCGTCCGGCTCTGTGCTGACAGCTCGGAGCCTGGGGCCCGCCTCGGATTCTGTGTCTCTCTCTCTCTCTGCCCCTCCCCTGCTCATGCTCTGTCTCTCTCTGTCTCAAAGATAAATTTTAAAAAATCCTAATTGAGCACCTATTGTGTGCCAGGCAGTGTTCCGGGCACTGGAGATACAGCGGCCACCGCCACAAGAGAACATCCCAGTCAGCACAAAGCCGACAGTCACTCGCTCATATCCATTTCGAAGCAAGTAAGAGAACCCCCAGCTCAAATCAGCTTGCCCAGCGAGATGGTTGGCTCCTACAGGACGTGGCAAGAAATCAGCAGGAAGAGGAGTTCTCAGCCCGGTTGAAAGTGCCCTCGTCATGGTCCCAGGTTCTTCCCACCCTCAGCTTTGCTCTCGTTCCAAATTCCCTCGTGGCCACAAACCGGTGCGTGGAGAACGAGAGACTTTCCCCAAAGCCTGCTGCAAGTTTTTGCTCACGTCTCATCGGCTAGATGCGGGTGCCACGTCCATGGCTTAACCGGTCTCCGGGAAGGGAAATGGGGTCACGGCGATTACCCAAGACGCGTCCAGATACCCCTTCCCCCTGCCCAGAGCTGGAGGAGTGTTGCACTTTCTTAACCGCACACCGATGCAGGGTCTCCCCTCAAGAAAGATAATTGCTCTGGCATCAGACGGCTTGGGTTCAAATCGTGGCTCGGCCACATTCCCTCTGAGTAACTCTCTGGGCCTCAGTGTCCCCATCTGTAAAACGGGCACAGTCACGGGACCTAGTTTCGCAGGGTTGTGACCGTAGAATGAATCAACCAGGCAAAGCCCGGCTCTCGACAAGCCTAAGCCACCATTAACTTTTTTTTTCCGCTTCGAGACCCATCCTAGAAGCTGGGGGTGGGGTGAGGGAAGGACTCATGTGATCACTCTGCCCAGAACACGCAAGGATTTGAGAGGTACTTACTAGGAGGGAGGTGTTGGGCTAAGTGTTTGGCACAAGGGGCCTGCCTCGCTTTTGCCTTTATCAGCTGCCCCTGGCAGGTGAGGAGACGGAGGATCCAGGAAGGACCGCAGAATGGCTCGGGTTACCCAGAGCAGAAGCGGAGAAGCAGGGTCTCCTGCGGGTAGATTCTTGGGCCCCCACGACGGTGGGAGCGTCCTATTGGCCGGAATCCGGTCACGGGGGCACTGCTGAATCCATCGTGGGAAAAGGAGGTTGGACAGCCCACAGACCCACCGAGACCTTCTCTGGAGCGGATGGCGGGCTCGGCGACCCCCAGGCTCCCTGTCGGTGGAGGGTCTCAGGACCCCAATAAAGCCGGGCTTTTTCCTGCTGGCTAAGAACCAACCGGGACTCCTTTATCAGTCTTTCCTGAAGGGTAGCACCCATACCGCCGATGGCCCGCGAGGTAATTTTAGGTGGTGAACTTTTGAATAGGTTTTAGATGAAGCTTTCTAATCGTTCTTAGTTTTTATAATAGCTATCATAACCTTTGATTTGTGGCCAGTGAGACTGATTTTTCTTTTATGATAGGTGTACAATTTCCTTTTTAATATAAGCTGACATGGCACTCTTCTGACCTTTGAAGTAATTACGCCCAAAAATAAAAATCACCTAATAACATAAGAAAAGAAAGTAAAATAAAAGAAAGTAAAATAAAATAAAATAAAATAAAATAAAATAAAGTAAAGTAAAAGAAAAGAAAAGAAAGTAAAATAAAAGAAAGTAAAATAAAATAAAATAAAATAAAATAAAACAAAATAAAATGTATAGGCAAATTCTCAACCATTCAGGCAAATTCTCAACTATTCAAATGGTTCGACCAGTTTGGAGAATGCTATCCGCTATAAACTGCTAAACCCTAAAACACAGGCCTGCCCCGTGACCCAGCATCTATCCCGGGTGTATACCCTTTAGAAATGTGTCCGTGTGTTCATAAAAACACATGCACAAGGATTATTCAGGATAAAAACGATCCCGGGGCGCCTGGGTGGCTCAGTCAGTTAACATCTGACTTCGGCTCAGGTCATGATCTCACAGTTCATGAGTTTGAGCCCCGCGTCGGGCTCTGTGCTGATGGCTCAGAGCCTGGAGCCTGCTTCGGATTCTGTGTCTCCCTCTCTCTCTGCCCCTCCCCTGCTCATGCTCTGTCTCTCTCTCCCTGGCTCTCAATAAATAAATAAAAATTTAAAAAAAAAAGAAGAAAAATGACCCTGAACGCCCATGAACCTGGATCGGGTAAATACATCGTTTATACCATGGAAGACCTCATCTACATATAACGAGATGGAGAAAACCAGACACAACAGAGTCCCAGCCGTAAGATTCTCTTAATGTAAAGTCTCAAAACTAGCCTGTAGTTAGAAGTCACCCTCGGGGGTTGTGATAGAAAAACCGTCTGGGCAGGGGGCAGTCCCGGGGAAGCTGGGAATGTGGTATTTCTTGAAGTTAGTGCTGGTTAGACTGGTATGCTCCCTTCGTGAATTCTTTAAGCTGTATGCTAAAGACTTGTGCCTTTTCTGTATGTGTAATATACCTCAATAAAAAGTTCCAGGAAGCAAAGCACGGTGGCACCCTGGCTTATGAATATGTGCAGGTTTCCAGAAACGACTGGGGTCTGGGAATCTGTCTTCCATCATCATTGTTATCACGCCTGTTTTTAGTGGGTGGAGTCGAACGAACAGCAAACCCCCGTTGTGACCACGTAGCCAAAGAGAAGAGGCTTAGAACAGGCCGTATTTAAAAAGCACTATTTGCTTAGAGGTTATTTCCTTTAGCGCTTGATGGAAATAAACCCGCCTTCAGTTGCTGGGGTGGCCTCTTAATACCCCGTCTCCCTGGAATTACCTAGGGAAGGCCTGGCCCAGTCACGGCAAACATGAGGTGTGCCTACTATTCCTTCACAGGCCATGACCAGGGCAGGCATTGCTAATCAACCCCAGATAAAGCCTTTAGTCCTTCACAAGGCAACAATTGCAGCTCACCCTTCCGTGACATCCACCCGGCATCCTGGATTCCAACATCCCCCCCACCTTAATCAGGAGGACCCTAAGCCACAGGTCCCACCTCTGCCAGGGACACACCCAGGAGCTCGCCATGCAGGAGAGGTGGACAGCTTCTACCTGGGACTAGCTCACACTGCCTGATGCCTGGACCCCACGTCTCTGCTCTCAGCCCTGCCCGCCTTCCTGCCACCAGGTCCCTTCCTCTCCTGTGTAGCCTTCACCTGCAGGCAGGGGGGGCCTCACCTGTGTTCACCTGCGAGACCCATGTCCTAGCCACAAAAGCACGATCTTGTTCTCACCGGCCGCAGGGCTACCAATTCGTTTTCTGTGTTAATGGAGGGTTGGAAGACGGGGAGACAACAGCAGATTCATTTTGACTCTGGGATGCCTTTGAGGACTGTCCTCCACGCATGCTATTTGCATAACTAACCATAATTTGATTAGGCTGGGTTTCTGCCTGACCAGTATCCGTTCGTCCTTTTCCCAACAAGGCATCTCGACTTTCCTTGAGGAAACTTTTCCTCTCCTGCTGCTAAATGAAATCATCTTTCATGTGATCTGCGTGGAGGACACGGACCAACCAAGGCAGTCATGGTGATTGGCTCAGGAATGGGTAAAGACCCAGCCACGCCAATCAGAGCTGGCCCAGATACCGGAGCTGCTCAGGTTACCAAGGTGATAAGAGGTAACCCAACAGCTCTTGGCCCCAGTCTTAACACCATTTGAGGAAATCCAATCTTAGAATGAAACCAAATACTGGGGAAAGCAGATCCAGCACAGGGCAGGATTCAGCTGCCCTATGACATCCTCTAAACACCTGGATCGAGCCATACCTGAAACTGGCACCACTCCAGACATTTCTGCTGAAGACCATTTGAATTGGATTTCTTTCCCCTGTAACCCAAAGATTCTTGATTAATACAGGTTATTGAAATAAAATAAGTCTGAGTAGCTCACAAATGGACAATTACTCCCAGAAATGACCTGAAAACGTGTGGGAGAGGAATAGTCTCGCCAGACAAAGCAGATGCAGAAAGCACAAGGCAGATAATCCAGGAACTGATAATAATTCTTGCCCTAAGATAATGAAACCACTACTGTACAGATCCTTCAGGAGGGCAGGGTCCCAGGTGGCCATCCGCTCTACTAGGGTGGTCTCCCCATGAAAATCGGAAGTTGACATTAGTCTACACAACGTAGCTTTAGTGACCCTGTGTTAGCTTCTCGTGATTATCATATTTTCTTCTAAACAGTCGCAAGCCATCTGTGTAAAGCTCTGTTCCAGAATTCTGCTAAGAGCTCTTGCTGTCAGACCTACCCCATCTGGGGTTTCCAGAATCCATATCATCTCCCCTTTTAGAAAATGGGGTCCTCACCCATCTTCAGGCTCCACTTTCCGTCTAGTGGCTTCTTTGGGGACCCTTCTGTATCCTGGGGAGCCGTGAATTCAACTCTCTCTTCAGAACACATCTTCCTCCCGTGGGATTTGAAAGAACATGTGTCCTCAGCGGTAAAGGCAGAGCTGAACCCAAGACGAGTGATTCCTGTCGCTGTCTGACCACACGACTCATCTCCTCCCACAGGAGATCTGTCTCTGACACCTCGTTTTTGCCTCTGAGCTTCTTACATTATTTTTCTCCTAAAATTCACCTGGAGACCTTATTACGTCTTAAAGGCAACACGCACGCGTGAGATAAAATGAGTTCCGAAAGACCTGAAGGACATGCAGTTAAAAGTACGCCTCCTCCCTGCCCCCCCAGCCCCCCGATTTGTATCCCCACGTCTATCAGTGTTTCCTCCCAGAGATATTTGTGCGTACGTCAGGACATACGTTTGCACGTGTATGTGCGTGTTGGCATATATCATCCCCCTGCCTTTTAAAAAAAGTTTTAATGTTTATTTTTGAGGGGGGTGGGGAGAGAGAGCGGGAGTGGGGGAGGGGCAGAGAGAGAGGGGGAGACAGAGGATCTAAAGTGGGGTCCGTGCTGACGGCAGAGAGCCCGATGCAGGGCTTGAACTCATGAGCCTCGAGATCGTGCCCGAGCCGGAGTCAGATGCTTAATCGACGGAGCCACCCAGGTGCCCCTGCTTTTTTTTTTTTTTTAAAGTGACCTCTACACCCGACGTGGGGCCCGAACTCACAACCCTGACGTCGAGAGTTTCACGCTCCGCAGACTGAGTCAGCCAGGCCTCTCCTCTTGCCTCTGTGTGTGCGTGTGCGCGGTGAACGATGCACAGCACAAAGTTTACCAGCGGTGACGTTTGAGTACATTCACGACCACCACTACTATCTAGTTCCAGAACATTCTTATCACTCCGGAAGGAAACTCACACCCGGTTATCAATCGCTCTTTGCTCCTCCCCGCCCGGCTCCCGGCAGCCTTGCTGAGTTAAATGCCTTTGACGCTTTGAACTGCTTGCTCTCCCCAGAGGCTGCCCTCCTTTATATTCCCGCCAACGCTGCAGGAAGGTTCCAGTCTCTCGACATCTCACCGATACTTGTTCTTCTCTGTTTTTCTTTTTTCTTATAGCCATCCTGATGGATGTGAGGTGGTGTCTCATTGTGGTTTTGTGGGGCTTTTTAAATGTTTATTTACTTTGGGGGGGGAGGGGCAGAGAGCGAGGGGGACAGAGGATCTGAAGCGGCTTCTGCGCTGACAGCAGAGAGCCCGATGCGGGGCTGAGGGTCACCAATCGTGCGATTGTGACCTGAGCCGAAGTCGGATGCTCAACCGACCGAACCGCCCAGATGCCCCTCCTGTGGTTTGGACTTACGTTCCCCTAACGACTAACGATACCCTTCGTTTTCACATAAACGTGGCCTACTGTATACGCCTTTTGGCCTCCTGAATACTCACTGAACAATCTAGAATTGGAACCGATCCCTTATCAGTTTCACGTCCACTCTGCGTCCTTCTCAGAGCGGCAGCCTAATCCACGGTCTTGGCTGATCCTGAGTCACCGGCCAGCCCCCTTCTGGCTCCTCACCTCGCGTGACGCTGGAGCATACGCCCCTGGGTGAGCGTCCGTCTGGTTTCCTTAATGTTCTTCCCTGAAGCCGAGGGCGGCCCCATCCCTACTAAGTTCCACCTGTAAAAGCCCTTCATCCTGGCCTCCCAACGACACAATCATCTCCCCGACGTCAACAAAAATCATGTTTCAGACCTCGCTCTTTTCCGGACCCTGAATTTTTTCTTTATATTCACTTCCCCCAGTGTTCTTTGAGGTCACTCATTCTGTTTTTCAGGAAGCAGATGGGGGCACGGGAGGGTCACCGGAGCCCCGTTTTACAAGATCAGGGGTAGAAGCCCCATTCAGCCCCATGCCCAGGGCCGTGCCCTTGACCTCCAGGCGGTTCCCTTGCTTGAGGCGCCTGGAATAGGGTGAACAATCCCGGAGATGGAGGGGTTTCCCAGGACGGGGACCTTTAGTACTTAAAACCCAGAAAGTCCCAGACAAACCAGGGCGGGCTGGTCCCTGCGGTCTGGACAGTCTCCCAGCTTCTGGGCTGGGGGCACATTGCCATGAGTCACCGATGCCTTCCCTGCTCTCTGCTGGCGTCGGGAGCAAGAATCACAGCTCCTGGGCCTTGGTGGGTCTGAAACCCACAGCCTCGACCCTTCATTTCCCTCCCCCACACCGTCCCAAATCTCCCCTTTCCTCCCACGCAGCCCCAGAGAGGCAGTCAGATGACAACCGGCAGCGAGGCCGGCCGAGGGCCCATCCGTCAGCAGAGAGAAAGCAAATCCCGGGCCTCGCCGGCAAGGTTACTGAGTCAAGGGAAGTGGAGAGAAACTCGGCCTTGGGTCTCCTCTGGCGTCTGCGTTTTCCACAGTCCCCTGGGCTTTCGCCACACCTCCCCTTGGGATGGAAGAGGGGTGCAGGGCCCCCCAGGAGTTCAAAGCTATCTGTCTGGGGATCCCCCCCGCCCCCCACCCCGGGCCGATTTAACGTGCCAGGCGCATAACGCAGCTCCCCAGCACGGCAAGCTGGCCACGGCTTTGTCGCATCCGTCATCACTCAGAACCGCTCGCTCAGAGGAGACTCAGGGCACCGACCCGGCCTCCTCACACCCCTGATCTGCCAGCACCGTAATTAGCTTATTACCAGCCACCTTGAGCTAATAACCTCTCCCTTTATTCCCGAGAACGGACTTAAAGGACTAATAGACCAAGGCCAGTAATCCATGCGTGACCTTGCATGTTTTCTCCCGGGTGCCCAGCGAAGACAGAAGTCAGGGGGATTTCCACCCCCACCCCCTCGGGGCCCTGCGTCTTCTTGGACGGTTCCATGGTGTGGTAATAACTACAGAGTTTCCCTTTTCAGTGGGTGCATCTGGGGTTCTGCCGGCCGTTAGGCTGGAAGGAACCGAGGGCGCTGAGTGGGCAGCGGTGGGGTCTGGGGGCGGGGGGGGGGCTCCCCCAGAGGATGGGAAGGGTGGGGAAAGGGGACCCGGCCGACCCCCGGCCTGCTGTGGCCACCCGCCGCCCCTTGGCCCGAGCGCGGTGGCCAGGAGTGGTCATCTGGGGACTCAGTCCTCCGGCAGGTGCTGTCGTGTCTTCCCACCCAGTGGCCATTCTCTCCTGACTTGTTCTCGGTGGGAGCGGCTGCCCCCTCCAGCGGGGACTGAACCTTCCCCTCCCTGCTTCCCCGGGGCAGGGTGGGGGGACCCTGTTGGTGTCCTGCCCTGAACCCTCAGAGACGCTGATGGAACCTGTGCCTTCTCCCCCCCCCCCCCCCCAGGTTCTGCTGACGGCTGGCTCGAAGTTTCCAGGGGGCTGACTTTGGGCTGCCGGAAGCTCCTCACCTCCCTGCCAGAGCTGACGTCCCCTGGTGCAGCCGTCTGGCACCATCAGCTGGCACGGGGACAAAAGCCTGGCTCCCTCGTCTCGAGGCGGTGCCCCCAGAGCCCCTCAGCTCCCTGCGGGACCAGGCCAAGGCCAAGTCCTAAACCGAAACTGCCCCTTCGCCTGATTTCTGCCCCCTTTCCCATCTCGCTTCCCCACTCCCTCCCCGGCTGCCCACAGGAGCTTGTCCTTGGTGATAAATCACCCAGACAGAAATGTCACCCCAGAGTCTGCTTCTGAGGAGACCGACCCAAGACACCCGCGCCGAGCCGGGAGAGGCCCCGTGACCCAGTTTGGCCAGCCTGCCTGCAGGAAGGCTGGGGAAGGTTTTCCCTGCCCAGTGAGAACTGAGACCGGGGTGGGGGGGGGGGGAGCTCCCAGCCTTCTCCCATTTTGGACACAACCGCGTGCAGAAGTGTGGCCGTGGCAGCCGTTTTGAGCTCAGGAGGGCCGCGGGGCTGACACTGAGGACGGCGGGGTGGACGGAGGGAGGGAAAGGTCTTGGGTCCTCGCTGAGGTCATCGAACTGGCAACCAATCCCGCGGCTGCCTCTGTCTCCGCCTCTGTTTCTGCGAGATCACGCTAACCCCTTCTTGTGGAATGTTCTGGTCACTGACAGCGACCCCTTCCGGGTGAGCGAGTCAGGCTTGTTGGGGACACATTCGCCCTCCTTCTGACCAACCGCAGGGAAAGGGACATCTCCTAGGGGCCTCCCGGGAAAAAGGTCGGGCTGCAATGCCCACACCTGGGATGGCCGCCTGGCCCCAGAGAATGCCACCCCCAGCCTCCCCAGGGGATGGAGCCAGAGTCTGCCCGCCACGCTGGGACCTGCGGTGGGGAGGAGGCAGACTTCCTGTCATGCGTGACGGAAACTTTCCTTTTCTTTTTTAATTTTTTTAAATGTTTTTATTTATTTTTGAGACCGAGAGAGAGAGCGTGAGCAGGGGAGGGGCAGAGAGAGAGAGGGAGACACGGAATCCAAAGCAGGCTCCAGGCTCTGAGCGGTCAGCACAGAGCCGGACGCGGGGCTCGAACCCACAGACCTCGAGCTCATGACCTGAGCCCAAGTCGGCCGCCCCACCGACGGGGTCTGCCCAGGCGCCCCTGACCGGCTCCTTCTCAGTCTTGTCAGTTTTCCCCAGGGTTTAGCAATCCCTTCCCTGCTTGCTCCATTTGGCTTATTATTATCAATATTTCAAACACCCACGGCCTAAGAATGCAGGATTCTACCATGAACTCCCGCATGCGCAGCCCAGATTTACCGAAGGCCTGCCTTTGCCCGAATTGCTTCTACGCCAATCAAACGTTACAGAAGCAGACAAAGCTCATGGGGGGGGGGGGGGGGGGCTTTCCCGCCTGTATGCCCCTCCCCAGGGGTGACCGCCCCCCTGCAGTACCCTGTGAACCCACTTAACAGCTGTCGGTCCTTCCCTCCTCTCGAACGCGGCCGTGCGCAGGATACGTAAGATGCCGCGTATTCCAAAACTTTGCCCGGAAGGCATACGATCGCGTGAATTATTTTGCGATTGCCATTTCCTACCCCTTATTATGTTTTTGCACTAAGCCGCGTTGACACAGTCGGGTCGAGTTCATTCGCTTCCACGGCCTTGGCCTACCCCGCTAACAGGCCAGCTATGACTCACTTTTCCAGCCCCCCCGTGGGCGGCTGTGCGGCTGAGCCGGTGGTGTTCGATCCCACCCCGACCAACCCCCCGCCGCCGTGACACAGAAGGCTGGGACGAACCATCGTCCGCGTGCTTCCGGAGGCTCAAGAACCCTCTAGATCTCAGCGCGCCCCTTTAAACCAAATGTTTGGACTGACTCCTCCACGATCCTGAAACGTGGCTCATGACTGATAAGAGCTCCTTACCGAAAATAAAATATACACGCGCAGCACGCCCTGTCTGCGATATCAAGGAAAGTGGTTCCTGTTAAAATAATACGTATTTCTGGGGCGCCTTGGGTGGCTCAGTCAGATGAGCGTCCGACTCTGGCTCAAATTCAGCAGCTGCAAATTCAGGGGCCTGGGACGTTTCTCCAGAGCCCCGGGGAGAGGCCGATGTTCATCGTAAGGGCCAGAAAGAGTCCTGGGCTTTGACTCCTCCGACCCGTGCCAAGACCGACCAGGCCCTCACAGGGCCGGGGCCGGGACTCCAGGACCTCACAGAATGGGGGCATTTTTCAAGGCACTTATGTATTGAGGACCATTCTGTGAAGTACAAATGAGCTAGACACTTTTAAGAGTCTTTTTTTTTTTTTTAACATTTATTTATTTTTGAGAGAGACACAGAGGGGGAGCAGGGGAGGGGCAGAGAGAGAGAGAGACACGGAATCCCAAGCAGGCTCCAGGCTCTGAGCTGTCAACAACACAGAGCCCGACGCAGGGCTCGAACTCAGGAATGGCAAGATTATGACCTGAGCCGAAGTCGGACACTCGACCGACTCAGCCACCCAGGCGCCCCAGCCACTCAATGTCTTCTTAATGTAAGGCTCTGAGGGAGCCCCCAGCCCACCTTGGGCTCCCCTGTCTGGGCTTAGGCTGGCAAGGCCTTCCCATTCCGCAAGCCCCCTGGGGCCAGACAAGGGTCCCTTCAGGCAGCAGGGGCCTGGGCCAGGATATCCTGCACATTTTTCCGGATGGAGGAGGCCACAGCCTGGGGAGCCAGGGTAACTGACCCCAGGACCTCAGCCCCTGCAGTAGACAGGTGTCATGCAAACAGCAAGGGCTTGGGGACTTGAACTACAACGGAGCCACTTCCCAAACAGGGGACTTCGGGCAAAGAATTTCCTCTTTAACCTCAGTTTCCTTGTCTATAAATGGGCATAATAGTAGACCCGTCAGGCTGGGGCATCGTGCCAAGCATCTCCCCCTGTGCCTGGCACCCAGAGGATGCGCAGGACATCGAAGGGACACTGAGTCCTCTGATCCCTCAACAAATAGAACAGCCACCCTTCAAAACAACAGAGGTGGCCTGATATCGGAGTCCTTACAAAGCCTGGCCCTTCTTGATTTCTGTCTCATTAACTTCTGTTTTGTTTTGTTCTACATCCAAGCCTGGTCTGGAACGGCAGTTGCCCAGTTTTAAGCACCAGGATCCCCTGGAGGACTCGTGAAAACACAGACCTTGCTGGGCCCCGCCCCCAAACGTCTGATTCGGCAGGTGTGGGTGGGGGCCGAGAAGCTGCCTTTCTAGCAAGTTCCCAGGAGGTACTGACGCTGGGGAACCGATGGTCTGTCGTATCGAAAGGAGCCCCATGGGTCTCCGTCTGGCCAGAGACTAGGGTCACCTGGGGAGTTTTCAGAACTGCACGTGTCTATCCCCTGACCTGGGATTTCGATTCCATTGGTTCAGGGACGGAACCCAGAACCCGGGAACACCCATGTATGTGAAATGCTCCCCGAGGTGATTCTGAACAAGCTGCCAGGTGAGAACCAGAGCCTCAGCCCGAAACCATCTCAAGCTGTGTGTGTTGCTTGGGATTCTTTTTTTTTTTTTTAATGTTTTTATTTAGTTTTGAGAGAGAGAGAGAGAGAGAGTGAGCGTGAGCAGGAGAGGGGCAGAGAGAGAGGGAGACACAGAATCTGAAACGGGCTCCGAGCTGTCAGCACAGAGCCCGACGTGGGGCTCGAACTCACGCAGTGCGAGATCGTGACCTGAGCTGCAGTCGGACGCTCAACCGACTGAGCCACCCGGGTGCCCCTGCTTGGGATTCTTACACGCCGCATCCTCGAATCCTTTCTCCAGAGAGAGCCCCGAGAAATCGAATCAGACCCCGCCCTTATTCGGGGGGCAGGACTTGGCATTCGTAGGCGCTGAATGCCACAAGAAACAAACCTTTTGAAGATCCCTTTTAAAAAGCAATACCGTAAGCAATTACTTGCTGGGACTCATCAATAATGTACACCCACGAAGCAAATGAAACAACCAATGTCCTAATTTATGCAAAAGGGTATTTGTGGCCTGGGATAACATTTCCAGGGGCTGCGTCACAGGCAGACTCAAAAAAACACCACGTCTGAAAAGTTCTAGACATAACGAGAACAGATGTGATCAGCCAAGCCCCGTTGGATGAGTCAAACCACCATGTCAGAGGCACGGGCACATCACAGCGTTTCACGAATGCAAGCACAGAACAAAAAGAAGTCTTTCTGAACGTATTATACTGCTTACAGAACACGTGGCTCTTCGTAGACGTAAACAGGCGTGTGCAGCTCCCTCACTAGTATGCAAGGGCAGGCGAACATTCGCCTGCTCGATTTACACGTCCAAACTTTGATACTGGAGTTTGTCAAAAACATTTGGGACAAGCGCCCCTCTCACTGGGAGGACGAGGAGCTGCCCTACGTTGGTGCATATATTAGCTTTTTTTTTTTTTTTTTTTTTTTTTTTGCAGCACGATGGTAAGCAAGACAGAAAAGTCTCTGCTTCCAGGAGGAAGCGGACTTCAGAAGGAGAGAGACGACAAACAAATACGATGTTCTGAGGAGTGCCCCGCTGGAAAGGGGAAGAGGGACAGCGAGGGGTGCTGCCACCTTTGAACAGAAAGAGAACAAAGAGGAATTGACCCTTGCAAATATCTGAGGGAGGAGAATACCTGGCGGCCAGAACTGCATGTGCAAAGGCCCTGAGGTGGCATTGCACCTGCAATATTCAGGGAGCAGTAAGGCAGCCAGAGCATCGTGGGAGCAGGGAGAGTGGACAGGCCAGATCTTCTAGGGCCCAGTGGACCATGGAGGGAGTCTGTGATGCCTGGTTCCTTTGGGGCTGAACGGGGCGGAACGTCTCATCTTTCTAGATCTAGGGTCTCTGTCCACAGATGGGTCCGGTCATTGTGCCTGCGCAGCATTCTCAGGGCCTCCAGGATGGAAGTATTCATGCTGCCGACTTCCCCATCTGCCTCCTACCCGCCTCTCCTCCCTGATGGAGCCGCCAAGCGCAGGAAGGAGCCACAGCAAACACGAGATGGTAAGAAAGGGCTTCCCAGCTCCGTCCGTGGGAGGCAACTCAAGTCTGGGAGCCAGCACTTATGTGGCACCTGTTGGATGCAAGGCGCTGACCTCAGCTTGGCACCATGTACCCGCTCGGCACTCAACAACAGTCGCTATTGAGGCCAAAGCTAAGCGCCCGCACAATCACCCTTTGTATTTTGGGGCCCTTGAGGGTTTACTTTGTTCTCAAGCCAGGCCTGCATCCCCCTGGGGCGGGGTGGGGGGAGAGGGGGAGGGCAGGAAGACAGGAAGACAGTACCCACCTGGTAAATTAGAAAACTGAAAGGGAGGCAGAGAAATTGAGGCCCCAGACTCCAGCTCTCCTGGTCCCCAGCCCATGTCTAGCCAACTCACACGTGGAAGGATCCAGGCGCATCTGACTGTCCACACTCTGCTGTGTGCTCCTACCCTTTGGGGCCGATGGGGACAGCTTCCTGGGAGTCCTGCTTGTACACTCGGGGGAGGGGGGGACCCACGCTCAGAAGATCTCGTGACCTGGTTTGACACTGCACTGCCGCCATCTTGAACTTCTTCCTCGTGTTTGAACAAAGGACCCTCTGTGTTTATTTAGCCCCAGGCCCCACAAATCAGAGGGTCGGCCTGGACAGGGACCCCATTCTAGAGGCACGGACGGGGATCTAGAGGGCTGGCTCCCTGACAGCCAGTGGAGATCCGACACGCAGCCTGGACTCAAGGCTCCAAATGCTGTGGCCTGCGGATCCCCACCTCTTGGGCAGAAGCCGCTGGAAAACTTCCGGGCCCCTCTCCCTGTGGAAGAACCTCTCCAGAGGTCGGGGCTGCTCGCAGCAGACGTCTGTGAGGCAGCGCCTGGTTTTGATTAAATATCCAGAGTCACTCATTAACTCTCCCCCCAGATCGACTCGGAAGTCCTCTCGATATAAAACCCTCCTCACCATGGCCACCGGGCCTCACCCCTGCTTCCTACAGTTCCTGCTGGGAGCCAGGAGGCCGGGGTTCAAGGGCTGAGGACACGGAGGCAGGGGGATGGCCTGGAGTGCAGCGATTGTGAGAGGGCTCCCTTGTCTCCTGACTGGGGTCAGAGGCCATCATCGACCCGTATTTAAAAGGGTCCGGGGTGGGGCTCCTGGGTGGCTCAGTCGGTTAAGCGTGTGACTTCAGCTCGGGTCACGATCTCGCGGTCCGTGGGTTCGAGCCCCGCGTCGGGCTCTGGGCTGATGGCTCGGAGCCTGGAGCCTGCTTCGGATTCTGTGTCTCCCTCTCTCTCTGCCCCTCTCCCGTTCATGCCTTGTCTCTCTCTGTCTCAAAAATAAAAATAAAAGGTTAAAAAAAAATATATATATATATATATATTTTTTTTTTTTAAATAAAAGGGTCCGGGAGGGCATCCTGCTCTCAGAGCCCTTCCCTCCCTTGGCCGCTGGGTCTGCGACTCCACTAAAGCCAGTCCTTCTCCCTTTGGGCGAAACCCGCATCTTGAACTGTTTTGCATTTCCTGTTGCACTGTTTTGCACTGATTTATTTACCCGTCTGTCTCCTCTCCAGGCTGGAGCCTGAAGGGCAAATTCAGTGCCCTGTTCATTCATTCCTCAAGAAAGCTGTTCCCTGGCCCCTCTCTGGTTGGAGCACGGGCTGGTACAGGGACTCCAGCACCGCCTTGGAATTTTTTATGTGTGTTTATTTATTTGCGGGGGAGGGGCAGAGCCCGACGTGGGGCTTGATCTCGAGGACCGTGAGATCATGACCTGAGCCGATAGCAGGAGTCGGAGGCTTAGCCCGCCGAGCCCCCCAGGCACCCCTGGATTTTTAACACTATGCTAAGGGCTTCCACCGGTAGGGGCCTTCTAAGTATTCGCTAAATGAGTGAATGAACAAACGAATGAACAAATGAAAGAGAGAAAATTAAAGTTTACATTTCCTGAATGCATACTAGGTGGTAGGCACTCTATTTCCTCATTTAACTGTCCTAACAGCGCTGAATTGAGCTTTTCTTTTCTTTCTTTTTTTATGTTTTTATTGTTGAGAGAGAGAGAGAGAGAGAGAGAGAGAGCACAAGTGGGGGAGGGGCAGAGAGAGAGGGAGACACAGAATCGGAAGCAGGCTCCAGGCTCCGAGCTGTCAGCACAGAGCCCGACATGGGGCTCAAACTCAGGAGTGTGAGATCATGACCTGAGTCGACTGAGCCACCCGGGCGCCCCCTAGCGCTTTGCTTTTCTTGTCCCCATTTTACAGCTGAGGAGACTGAGGCACTGAGGGAAGACACTCGAGGGCTTGCAACATGCATGCACATCCACCTGCATGTGTACACACACACACACACACACACACACACACACCTCAGCAAGCCAGAAACCGGCCGATTCGCAGGCTGGCAGAATGCAGGGCCAAATCAGCACAGTATCTTGAGATGGTGTTTATTTCCCTTCTAGTTCTCGAGTTTTAATGACTGTTTATTCTCACAAACCTCTAATTCGTGCGCTCAGCCTCCCTGTCAGAGCCCAGTGCCAAGTGGCTCGGATGTTTGCTCTCTGGTGGGATATCATACCCCCCTCCCTGTTGGTTTTTTTTTTTATAAAACAAGACTCCTCGCCCCTGCATCTCGCTAGCGTCTCACGGAGGAGACGGGCTGTCCTCCGAAGCCTCTGAGACCTTGCAGGCCAGCTGGAAGCGAGCTGCAGGGGAGCCAGGGCTCTCCGCAAAGGCGGCCATCAGCACATCTCAGCCTCTCCTGTCTGCGTGTGCCCCGAAGCTCCTCCCACCAGGGGGCGGAGTCTCCCCAAAGTGGGTGGGCTCCTTGACTGCTTTGGCCAATAGGAAGCAGTGGGAGTGATTTCACGCCAGTTTGGGACTAAGCCTTAAGAGGCTCGGCAGCGTCCGCTCTCCCTCACTTGGGATCCAGCTTCCTCTGCGAACAGAAGCTCAGGCCAGTTTCCAGAAGGACGCGCGCAAGCCCATGGGCAGAGAGAAGCCTGAGGAAAGGAGAGACGACAAATGCAGAGATGGGCCCCGCCTGCCCCAGCCCTTCCAGCCAGCCTAGCTGCCGCGCCCACCCTTGTGGGTAAAGCCGTGCGGATCGTCCGGCCCCAGCCAGCACCCTGAGGAGTCCCGAGGCTCAGCCCTGCAAACAGCGGCCCCCCAAGTACCTCCCCCCTCCCCAGGAGAGCGCCTGCTTGTTTTCCCAGCAGGTGTGAAAATAACGACCTTCCGCCTAAAAAGGAAGCTGTGCGCGTGGGTGATAAGAGGGTCTGGCTGCCTGAACCGGAAGGAGGGAGGAAGGCAACAGAGGTGGAGACAGAGTCTGGGGAGAGTTGGCAAATTTCGAGGGGGCTACGGACGGGACTGGGGCGGGCGGCACAGAGCTTCTTCCCCCACTGTCCCCACCTCAGAATTCATGGGGCGCCTGGGTGTGTCAGTCAGTTAAACGTCCAACTTCAGCTCGGGTCGTGATCTCCCGGTTTGCGGGTTCGAGCCCCGCTTAGGGCTCTGTGCCGACAGCTCGGAGCCTGGAGCCTGTTTCGGATTCTGTGTCTCCCTCTCTCTCTTTCTGCCCTTGAGAACTTGAAAGAATAAATTTCTGTTGCTTTCAGCCCAGTTTGCGGCACTCTGTGATAGCGTCCCTACAAAAACTAACATACTATGTTGTGCCCTAACCTAGTAACCTTGGACTTCAGCAAGCAGCGTCAGCTCTGCCTTCAAAATACACCCCAAATCTGCCCCCTCTCCCCACCTACAGTGAACACCTTGGTCCACCAAGTTCTCCAGCCTGGACTCTTGCAGTAGCCCCCTCCCTGCTCTCCTGACATCCACCCTGCCCCCTCTCCCTCCAAGCAGCCAGAGGGATCCTCGTAAAACCGACATCAGGCCGGTCACCCTCCCTTCAAATGTTCCCGTCCGGCTCACGATACAATCCCAGTTCCTGCCAGTGGCTGAATCAGGTCCCCAGGAGCTGGCTCCTTGCAGTGTCTGTGATCTTCGGTCCCCCCACCCACTTTGCCCCACCTCGCTGTCCTCCTCACTGCTCCTGAAACACACGGGAAATGGTCCCACCCCAGGGCCTTTGCGTGTGCTGTTTCCCCTGCCTGGAACCCTCTTCTCTGCACACATACACGGCTGCACCTTTTTGTTCCTGTCTTTGCTCAAGTGTCTCCTCCTCGGACAGGGCTTCCCTGACCACCCTCTGTAATATAGCTAAGCCCCCTCCTCCTATCTGTCCCCATCTTTTTGGGAAAGACCCCTGCCAGGCATCAAAACCCAAGCTCTTCATGCAGACACTCTTTGAAGCAACTGTTCCATTTCTGGGAGGTGACCCCGCAGAGATGCTGGAGCGAGGCACGGAACCAGGGACGGACAGAAATGTGCGTGGCCGGGTGCCGATGGGAGCAAAAGCCGGAAAGCTAGCCCGGGGCCCACCGACAGGGGACCCAGTACGTCAGTTACGGGACATCCAGCCGGTGGGACCCCACGCGGCCATCACAAAGGGTGAGGCTGTCCCACAGCCGGGGCACAGAGCCACCTCGAAGACCTATGCTTCCCGCGTCGTTTCTGTTTCGTATTTTTTTCGCCCAGAGATAAAACGCACAATAGGGCACGCACCACATTACCCTTGCGTGTGCTTGCCGGGTTTTTAAAAAATAAACTGTTTCACAGAACGGTTTCAGAGCTACAGACAAATTGCCAAGGTAGGACATCTGGCGCCCAGCTTCCCTTTATTAACATCTTACACTTGCAGGTGACGTTTGCCACGAGGAACAAACCAGTATGGGTGCGTTATTATTAACTAAAGCCCACACTCCACTCGGATTTTCTGCTTTTCCCTAACGTCCTCCTTCTCTCCGGGACCCTGGCCAGGACGCCATGTGACATTCAGGCGTCATATCTCCTTAGGCACCTCGACCGTGATGGCGTCGCAGACTTTCCTTGTTTTCGATGGCCCGGGACGCTTCCGAGGAGGCCCTGGTCAGGGATCGTGCAGGAGGCTCCCCAGTGGGGGCTGGGCTGAGGTTTCTCTTGTGCTGAGACCGGTGACAGACTTGATGGACGTTTTGTTTTTTAATGTTTATTTATTTTTTGAGAGACGGAGCATGAGCAGGGGAGGGGCAGAGAGAGAGGGAGACACAGAATCCGAAGCAGGCTCCGGGCTCCAAGCTGTCGGCACAGAGCCCAATGCGGGGCTCGAACCCACAAACCGCGAGATCATGACCTGAGCTGAAGTCGGACGCTTAACCGACTGAGCCACCCAGGCGCCCTGACTGGATGAATTTTTTAAGCTATTTTGTTCAGTGTGGGCCTCTCACTGGTACTGTACGGAATATGTTCATGTTTAATTTGTGCATTTGTGGGTGTGCGAGCACGGGTCAGCCCTGGAAAGTCATGTGGACACCAGTAACCGGCAGGTGCGTCTGGGGCAGGACAGTGGAGGGCACCTGAGAGTCAGGCGAGAGAGAGACGTGCTTTTTACTGCACCCTTTGAAAAAATATACATGCAACTGAAAAATCTAGAAAGATACGTTGAATAAAGCAAACCTGCCTGCCTTCCCCTGCGCCTCCGTCCCTCCCAGCAGCCCTGAGAGGCTAGGCAGGAGTCCGGGAGGAAACAGGTCAGCCAGGTTGGCGGGCTGGGACTTCAAAGGACCCCCACTGCCAAGAAGGTCCCCCTGGGGCGGGGCCATTGGCCTCCTGGGAGGGAAGGAAGGGTCAGCCCCAGGGGCCTCGGGGACAGGCCACCTGGGCAAGCAGCTTCCTCACTCTGTGCCTCGGTTTGCTTGTCTGCGAATTGGGTTATGCCGAGACGCCCGAACTCTAGGGTTCTGTGACGGTGAACGTCAAGGGTTTAGCTCGCGGCCCAGCTTCTGACACGTAATGTTTGGGCTGACAATAAAATCAAGCCCCCTCCCGACAGCACACAAGGTCCTGGGGAGCAGCCCCTGACCACCCAGCTGTCAAACACCATCCCCGTCGCTCCTCCAGCGCCAGCCACACTGGCTTCCCAGCTGTCCCCCGAACACACCGAGCTGTTCCCACCTCAGGGCCTTTGCCCTTGCCATATCCGCGGCCCAGAACGTCCCCCACCCCCGCAGGTGTCCCCAAGGCTCCACGGGTCCTCCCCGCTGGGTTGGGGCCAGCTGTGCACCACTGGATGGGACATTTTGCCACCTGCCTTCTGGAGCCTGAACGAGTTTGAAGGCAGATGTGTGCTCAGGGGTGTGGGAGTCCAGCCTCCGAGGCTCCAGGGAGACTGTTTCCTTCCTGGAAGAGATTTCTGGGGGTGGGAGGGTGAGTCCCTGCTCCTTCAGTCCTTAAACTCCATTACGAGGAGGGTGAGAGTTTCGGAAGGAGGGTGGCGTCTTGGAGGTAGAAGGGGAGGCGTGAGGCACACAGCCCTAAGGCCAGGAAGCTTCCGGAAAACGGCCAGATGGTCCTTTGCAAGGGAGCCCCTGCTATTTCTAAGCGATGGAAGAGGTCACTGATGGAGGCCCGGTGCTGCCTTCCAGAACAGGCCTCGGCCAGGGTGGCCGTGGGACGTTGTGCAAATGCAGCCCTGCACAATTCCAGGGGCCCGGTGTCCACGGTGGCTTCCGGGGAAGGGCGCCCAGGACTGTCGTCCCCTCCCCTTCCTGCTCAGTCACAACAACCCCCCAGGGCTGCTTGACATCTGGAAGTGGTGCTGGGTTAACGCTGCTGCAGAGCCAGAAAGAAAACACCCACCACCAACACGAGGTGCCACAGCTGCCCCCCTCCCCTGCCGTCACCTGCCGTGCCCTGGGAGGACACGTGACCGGAGGGGTTGTCTGGGGCACCGATCGGGGCTGGTGCCAGCCTCCCGGGTTCAAATCCCAGCCCTGCCACTTCCTGTCGTGCGGCCCCCGGGCAAACTCTGGAAGCTCTTTGGCCTCAGTTTCCCTCTGCAGGAAATGCGAGAAAAACCAGAGCTCGCCTCTAAAGGTTGACACTGAATCCTTCTCGCTTTCCAGGCCCGGGGGTGTGTCCCTGTGAGTGTGAAGCACCCTGCAAGTGTCTCTGAGGGTCCGCGTGAAGGTGGGCATGCCCACGCCACCCCATCGCCTGCCTCTCCGTTGGGCAGACCGGAGGGCTGCCTGGAGGAGGCAGCATGGCCGTTTTCACTGGAGCCGGCCTCCAGGGCGCCGGTTCCCAGTGGAGTCTGACAGGGGTAAGAGGAGCGGTTTCTACGCCGGTGCCGATCACTTCTTTCACGGGACCTGGCAGGTCTATAACCTCTTCTCTGTTGTGTCCCCCGCGGGACGTTGCTTGGCAAGGCGCCCCGCTTTTGGGTGTTTTTAAAAACCCCAAATGGTAACACCAACACAATAACACAACATCTAACCGGTCCCCGTGCACCAGGCACTTTACAGGGCTTGTCTCAGCCCGTGGCGCAGTAAAACTGTCATTTGTCCCCATTTAACAGAAGAGGAAAATTGAGGCACTGGCTGTGCGAGGAGCCCCAGGGCTCACGGCAGGTGAGCGGTCAGCGGGCTCCCAGCCAGAGTCGGGTCACTAAGTCACAGTCCTCCTGGCCTGAGTCCTGCTTCCAAAGACCCTCCCGAGACGCCCCCCCCCCCCCGCCCCCCGCCGTGGAGGGGCCCCGGCTCTTGTGGCCCCTTCCCTGTCCGGGCCCCCCTTGCCAATCCATCTGTGTCCTAGCTGTGTGCATCCCAGTCCCGCCAGGGCCTCCCTCGGAGACCCCAGGACGCTGAGCCCTCGTGACTCGGATAATAAACACCATTCCAGAAAGTTGGGGTCAGAGGGGGGAGGGGTTCCACTCTGGAGCAAATCTTTGGTAGTTCGTCTCTCCATCCGTCTGTCTGTCTGCCTGTCTCCCCTGAATCCACCAGCATTGCTCTCTTTCCCCCAGCCATGCAATTCCACGAGTAGCATTTCTTGTTTCTGGAACATTCTTTGGGCTTGAGCCTCCACCCAGTGGCTTCTCAGAGCGGTTCTCGCCCGCCACTTAGCTGAAGTCAGCCAAGGGCCAGGCCTGGCGCGGAGGGAGGAGGGGCCTAGAGAGGAAAAGCACCAAGCCATCCCCCCCACCCCCCACCGCCCCCGCCACCAGGTGTTGTTCCAGAAACTGAAGCTTCCTGCTTCCTGGGTGCCTGTTGGGGGGAGGGGGGAAGGGAGGCTGGAAGAGTGACAGCACAGCCTCAGGGACGCCCCCCATCCCCCGCCGCTGGGGGCTGGTAGGGGAGCGGTGGGGAGAGCAAAGCCTGAGTCTCCGCAGTGAAGGGAGTGACAGCCCCCCAGGAGACCCCCGATGCTCCTGTCCCCTCCCCCGGCCTCCACCGGGGCAGGGAAGGCCCGCTCGTTCCCGGGACACCGCTGTAGGAGGCAAGCGCTGGGCACCTGCCCCCTGTGGGTGTCTCACCGTGAGGCCGGCCTGTTTCCCGCGTCGCCCCCCCCCCCCCAGGACGCACCCGCATTCGTAGATGTGGAAACTGAGGCACGGAGGGGTCGCTGGGAAGGGGCCGCCTCCGAGGCTCGGACCCGGGCCGGCTGCCTAGGAGGACCACCCGGTGACACCTGTGTGAGGTCACGTGGCCCAGGAGAGCCGTGGCGGGGGTTCAGCCCCGATACCCGCTTGAAATCCCAACCGGGGGACGGTGGGGCCCCTGGCGAGCCGCCTCGTGCTGCCGGCGGACTTCACTTCCCCGTGGCTGTGGGGGTCGCGGGGTCACGACAGCTGGCTTCTTCAAAGCCAGCGACACGGAGAGAAAGGGTCTGCGGTTTCCCGGTTCTCACTGCCGGACGGACGCTCTCTTAGAGCGTTTTGCCTGATTAGGTCGGGCCCACCAAGGATAGCCGCCATTTTGATTAGTGCGAGGTCAACTGATCGGGGCTTTATTTCCGTCCGGGAACCCTGCCCCCCCCCCCCCTTACCTTCTTCACATTCTGCGTGTTGGTGAGAAACAACGAGTCCCCACTCGCCACTCAAGGGGAGGGCGTTACACAAGGTTACTTGGGGTCGTCTTAGAATTCTCCGTACCAAATGTTCCGAATATTCCCAACAAGAATCGCGTCATCAGTGATTTGCATCGTGTTCGCATCTTTGGGGGCTGCTTTTTCTTTTTTGTGTGTGAAAAGATATACATAACGTAACATTTACCATTTTACCGTGTTTAAGCATCCAGTGAGTTCAGTGACATTAAGTACATTCACACTGTCGTCCGGCCATCGCCATCGTGCGTCCCCAGAACTTTTTCCTCTTCCTGAACTGAGAGTCTGTCGAGTCTGTCCCCAAGAAACGCTGCCTCCCCAGCCCCCTCCCCGGCTCCTGGCGCCCACCCTCCTACCTTCTGTCCCTATGAATCGGACTGTTCCAGCGCCTCGTGTCGGTGGCATCATACAACATGTGTCCTTTCGTGACCGGCTTCGTTTACTGAGCACCGTGCCCGCCAGGCTCGTCCGTGTTGGAGCAGGGATGAGCCGCCCCGTCCTTTTAAAGGCAGAATAATACTCCACTGTACGGACAGACCACTGTTGTTTATCTGTCCGTCCGTCTGTCGATGGATACGCGTTACTTCCGCTTTGTGGCTGTCGTGAGTAATGCTGCCGTGCACGTGGGTGTGCAAATATCCGTGGGAGTCCGAGCTGCCGTTGGGTTTTGGCCCAAGGCCGCAGCCAGACTAGAGCCGGCACCAGGGGAACATCAGTAAGGAGAATGATTTTGCTTCCGCCCCCGCTTTAGTTCTCCAGGACGACTGCTTGCCCGCTCCGTGAAAGTCAGTGATTTGTTCAAACGAGATGTGCTGAGCCCAGTCTTGTCTTCTGAAATCCAGTTTGCGAGGCTGAGACACACACATCCGAGGCAAGGAGCAGATGCCCTACCGAATGGGAAGCAGATCTCGCCATTCCCTGGCTCAGATCCTTCTCGTCTGTTCCCTGGGCTCTCGAATCAAAATCTGGACTCTTCGCGGCACCCCACACAGCCCTGCGCGACTGGCCTCTGCCCGCCCCTCCCGCCTCGCCTCCTCCCCCCCTCTCTCTGACATACCGCATCGACTTTCTTGTTCCTTAAACATGCCAAGCCCGTTCCTGCCCCAGGACCTTTGCGTGTGCTGTTCCTCTGCCTGGAACGCTTGTCCCCTAGGTTTTCTCGTGGCCACCTCCTCAGAAAGATCTCCCCTAGCCCCTGCCCCAGGCTAAAGTCACATTGCCTCTCCCTGTTATCCTCTGTCCCATCGCCAGGGATTCACGCCTGCATAGCACCGCTCATAAATAAAACTCCTGTGTTTGTTCTTTTGTGACAACACAGGGACTCTGCCTCTGCCCCCCTGCTCTCCCCCCCCCCCCCCCCGTGCCTGGCATTTAGTCAGGGTTCGGCGAACGTTGGTTGAATGAATGAGTGACCCCCTGAAACAAGGCTGCGGGGAGCTGTTGGTATCTACCCTGTTCAAATAAAGAAACTGAAACTCAAGGTCACAGAGCTTGTAAACAGAGGCGCCAGACTGAAACCTGCGTCAGCCTGCCCGCCCCCCACCCGGAGCTCCTCAGGAAACAGGATGAAGTTCTGGAAGGGGCCCCGGGTGCCCTCCTTTCGCCCCCTTGGGGGGAGCAGTGCGCGACAAGAGAAGGCGCGGCAGCTGGCCTTCCCGGGAGGCTGGGAGCCCGCAGAGTCTCACTGTGCGATGGTAGAATTAATCTGCCCTTGAAGGTGGTGACTGTCACTCCAGATAGAAGAGGGTGCCTCTCGCCATGGCAACAGGGATGTGTTTGCACAGAAGGGGGTGTCGGGAAACACCCACACACGGGCAGCGGGAACACGATGCCGTGGCCTCTCTCCCCGCCTGGGGACAGCTCCCGGGAGGTGGCCGAGCCTCTCCCAGCAGCCTCAGCCTCTCCCAGCCCCCGGGCCTGCCCTCCACGGAACCGAGGCTGAAGTAGAGAAAGAAGGAGCCGTTGAGCTGCCGGCTGCACCTGCTCGGTGCCTGGCACGGTGCCCGCCACCTTCAGGCCTCTTCGAATCGTGCCCACCGCACGGCTTTGGAAACTGAGGCACGGGGAGGCAAGGACGCTTGCCCCAGACCTGGGGAGCCCCCGATGGTGTGGGGTCACCTGCGGGGCTTTGGAGGCAGGCCCCGCCGGGGCTCCGATCCCTGCTTTCCCACGCCCCAGCTCTATCTCCTCGGACAAGTTGCTGGGTCTCCGAGCCTCAGTGTTCTCATCTGTCAAATGGGACCGATAACGGCTTCCAGAACCGCCACTCCTCTTTGGAAGCGATGCGACGCTGTGGTTTCCGCACACTCGCACGCTTGTGCAACCACCACCACTCCCTGATTCCAGAACACTTGCCTCGGCGCAGAAGGAGAGCCCGCACCCTCGGCGGGCACTTCCCTTTCCCCCTCCCGTGCCCCCGGCCACCGCCAGCCTGCGCCCTGTCTCTGTACATTCGCCACTTCCGGACGGGTCGTGTCAGTGGGGTCCCCCAGGGCGCGGCCCGCCCTCCGGCTTTTTCCCATCCAGGCGTCTGGGCTTCACCCCTTTTTGCGGCTGAACGATATTCCACTGCGCGGAGGGACCGCGGGGTGCGCATCCGGTGGCCCGCGGACGGGCACTTGGCTTGTTTCTGTCTTTCGACTCTTGGGAGCAGCTTGCGGGCCGGGCCGCCTGACTCTGAGCGCCCACCTCGGCCCGAAGCGACTGGGTCCGGGGCGGGCGCATCTCAGCCTTGGTAAGAAACCGCCGGGCTGTCTTCCAAAAGGGTCGTGCCTCTCTGCGCCCCCACCAGCAGCGCGTGTGACGCCGGGTGCCCCGCGTCCCCAGCATGTGGCACCCCGCCGTCACTTTGGCAGCCAAGGTGCTTTTAAAGATGCTGAAGGAAACAAAAGAGCCCCTCCATGACTCACAATTACTCACAAACGGTGGGGGGGGGGGGGCAACCCACAAGGCCATCGGCGGATGAGCAGGCGAACAGAAGGACGTGCGGACGGACAGTGGGGTACTATTCAACCTTAAAAAAAGTCCCCTCCCCTACTGTGGGTGTCGTATGCCGAACAGGCTGACAAATGCCCCTGCAGGCTGTTGGTGCTGTCCTTGTATATGTGAGCTAAAAATGGACTCGCTCCCAGAGATATTAAGGCATCAGAAAGAATCAAATCAGTATTTTTTATAACATACCCAGCTGGCATGACCATTGACATAATGTCTGATGATCTGGAATCCAAACAAATAAAATGCCCAAACGTTGGGCCTTCCCCCCCCCCCCCACACACACACTGTACCAGAAGAAGGAGGAGGAAGGGGAGGAGGAGGAGAAAGGGGGAGGAGGGAGAGGAGGGAGGGGGAGGGGAAGGAGGAGGAGGGGGAGGAGGAAAAGGAGGAAGCAAGAGGGAAAGGAGGGGGAGGGAAAGGAGGAGGAGGGGGAGGAGGGGAGGAGGAAGGGGGAGGAGGAGAAGGGGAAGAGGGAGAGGAGGGAGACAGAGGGGGAGGGGAAGGAGGAGGAGGGGGAGGAAGAGGACAACGGGAGGAGGAAAAGGAGGAAGCAAGAGGGAGAGGAGGGGGAGGGAAGAGGACAGAGGGGGAGGGGAAGGAGGAGGGGGGAGATGGGAGAGGAGGGGGGAGGAGGGGTGGAGGGGGAGGCAAGGTTCAGACACACGGATGACAACACGGAAGAGCTGTGGCGCAGAAGGACAGCTGTTGTCGTGTCGAACGGGGATATTCACATCTGTGCAACCATCCCACCCCCCACCCGTCTCCAGAACTTTCTGGTCTTCCCCAACTGCAGGACTCCGTGGGGGCAGAGGCGGGCGGTGCCGGGCCGGCCGCGGTCTCACGACCGTGGCGCCTTTTCTGGCCGACTGAGCTGCGGAGGCCGCCGCGGAGGCTTGGGGCTGCTGTCTGGGGAAGGGACACCGAGCCGGTGGTAGTCGGGTTTTCCTCTCCCTCCCCCCTTGAAAACAGCGCTGAGCATTCACTTAGAGCAGGCTCATAAATCCCCAGCCCTTGCACGGCCTTCCAGCTGGAAATGAGTCAAGCGTTCCTCTCCGCTGAGTTCAAGGTTGGCCCCCCCGTTCCGCTGGCCTCCGGGTCCCTTGGAACGAACGGAGGGGCAGCGCTGCGGGAAAGCAGCGGTCAGCGGGAACAGCACGGCCCTCCCGGAGGGACACGTGGACACTGGCAAGGTCACCCGAGGAGGTCCCCGCTGCCCTTGAGACCGAGCAGCGAACACAGACTTGCCGGTGGCCCCCGGCCAAGGGTGGCGAGTTTCCGTGACCCCCACGAGGGAGGCCGGTGGGCCGAGTCGACCTTCTACGCGTCCAGAAACCGGCTTACCCATCTCATACCCATTCTCCAGACGCCTCCACTGAGGCTGCCGCGGACGGAATATTTGTGTCCTCCCAAATCCATATGTTGAAGGGAACCTGATCCCCAGCGTGATGTTATCAGGAGGTGACTGGTCGTGGGGATGCCCCACCCCACCCTTCACCCTTGGGAAGAGCGCCCTGGCCCTTCTCAAGAGGACTGGGTGGACCAGGGCCTCGGCCCGACAGGGACGTGCCCGGTGTGGCCGGCCTCCAGAGCCCTGAGGGCTGTGTTTAAGCCCTCCGGTCTATGGCACTTTGGCCACATAGCGTCAACTGAGACAGAGGCCCACGGAGACTTTAGGGGCTCTGGGCGGCGGCACCCCCAGCCGCAGCCTCCCTCGGTCTCTCCCACCCCCACCCCACGCTAGCTATTTCCTGCCGGCCTGCCTTCTGGAAGGGCTTTCTCAGACCTGCTGCTTGCTCACCTCCCTCCTCCAGAGGACTGACTCCAAAAACTGTGTCCCTCCTAAGGAATGCAGACTCACGGCCTCTTTGCTTAAACAAAACACTCCAATCCTCACGCCCCATGGGCCAAAGCAAGGATGCAGGAAAACCTGGGGAGGCCACAGAGGACCGGGAGGTGTGGCGGGCAGGAGGGCACTGAAAGCAAAACAAAAGCGGTGGCTTTGGGCCCAACGGGGAGGGAGCCGAGAGCTGTGGGAGGCTCTTTACTGGGCCTGCAGCATCTGCTCCAGCCACACAGGCCTCCTTAAGGGCCCTTGGACACACCTGGCCGGTCCTGCCACAGGGCCTTTGTACCTGCCATTCTCTCTGCCTGGCATCTTCTTCCCCAGATCTTGGCATGGCTCGGGTCAAAGATCACCTCAAATGGGGGGGGCGGGGAACGGGGGTCAAAAGTCCTTTCTAGAGCAGCCGTGCCCCCCTTCTGTCCCTCTTTCTTGTCATTTCATTGTATGGAGTTACCCTTCCCGGTGTCCAGAGTCCGGGAATTACCTTATTTGTGTGTGGTCTTTCTCTGGACCTGCAGCGGCCCCAGTTCTAGGGCAGCGGGACGGATCAGGATGAACCACAGATGAGTGAACGAATGATGGAGCTGGGTTTCGGGGGGCCGGTTATGGCACCGAGCACAGCAGCCCCTGCACGGCCGCGTGGGGGACGCGCCGCCGCCCAGAGCGCCAGCCTCTGCACGGCCGTGAGGCCGGCGTCCCCGCCCGGGAGGCCAGCAGGAGCGGCCTGACATTTCTCAAGGCGCAGGGGGACTGCAGGGCAGCGGGGCTCTGGTTTCCTGTCAGAGAGCCCTCCGGGGAAGCAGCTTTTTTTTTTTTTTCCAGAATGCCGAGGGCAGCCTCTCGTCCGGGACCCGGGCCGTGCACCTGTCAGTGAGGCCTCGGGGCTGCTCCGATACCCACCGAGAGCCGCCGCAGGGCCTGAGGGATGGGACAGAAGTTCCCAAGCGGTCAGAGGGGGCCGAGGAGGACCCAGGCCTGGACGAGGGGTCCGGGACGGAAGCAGGTCTAGCCCTTTGCGACAGACGGCTTTGTGCAGAACGGAGAGATGGTTACCACCGCATCCCTCGTTTTAACCCAATTAGCTGTTCAAAGTCCCCGTCCCCGGATACGGTCGCGTGCCGACGAGCAGGGGGTCAGGGCTTCGACGCAGGCGTTTCGGGGGAGAAAACACAACTCATCACACGGGGCGAGAGGGGCTTCGAGACGGAGTGATTCTCCCCGGTCGTCCTGGCTGCCCGATGTCACCGAAATGTCAGCCGGCAAGAGGGAGAGGCAGGAGCATCAGAGTCAGGGGAGCCAGATAGATGCAGGCACGTCCGGAAGCTGGGACAGGTAAGCGGAGGGCTCTGCTGTGGTCTGCGGCCCCCCAGGACCGTCAGGCAGCACGTCTGCGTGGCTCGAAGCCCCCGAGTTTGTGGCCATCTGTTACAGCAGCAAGAAGAACCCCATCCACCTTCCGAACGTCCGCGTTTGTACAAACCGCCCCCAAGCTTGCTCCTGCCTCGGTTGGCAAAGTTCTACCTTCCTTGGGGATGGGTCGGGATCACCCCCTTCCTGGGACCGGCTTGCCCCGAAGCCTGGCTCTGGACCTAGAAATTTCTCCCTCCAGCCTCCAGACATCGCAGGCCCTCCCGGCAGAGGGACCCAAGGGCCTGGGGCCACCACCTGGGATGAGGCGGCCTGTCCTGGCGGGGTGAGCAGTAAGTCCGCAGGGCACGTGACCACAAACCACCCATTTTTCTCTGTCCCGGAGACAAAATGCCTGAACCTTCAGCCTGACTTCCTGACCTCATCCTGGGCCGTATCCAGCTGCTTCCTCCAACTCCCCAGGCCCTTCCCACCTCCCTGGCCTTGCCCTGATTCATCCGCAAATCCTGCCTCGAACATCTCCCCCCCTCCCCTGGCTGCAGCCTGTCCCACCCGCCCCTGCCCGGGGGCCCCCCCTGGCCTCCTGGATCATTCACTCACATGTGCCTGTGCTTGTCCTCTGTCTCACCGGCCAGCGAGCAGGACAGACACACGGCCCGAACCTCGGTGAGCTGACAATCCGGGGGTCCCGCGGTGTATTCTCCTAAAACGCAGCCACTTGGGGCGTGGGGGGCAAAGATGTGTGAGGACTGTGCTGAGAGAGAGAGAATCCCAGGGGAGGGTCAGAGAAAGAGGGAGACACAGAATCTGAAACAAGCTCCGGGCTCCGAGCTGTCAGCACAGAGCCCGACGCGGGGCTCGAACCCACGACTGCGAGATCATGACCTGAGCCGAAGTCGGACGCTTAACCCACGGAGCCACGCAGGCGCCCCTCTTTTTAGCACTGAATCGTAGTCTACGTCCTGGATAAACCACAGTTTAGCCATCCGCCTGCTGAAGGACCTCTTGGTTGCTTCCCATTTGGGAGATTAGGAATAAAGCTGCCACAGGGGCACCCAGGTGGCTCAGTCAGTTAAGCCTTATTGGACTCTTGGTTTCGGCTCAGGTCTGGATCTCACGGTCTCGTGAGTTCGAGCCCCACCTTGGGCTCTGTGCTTGCTAACCCTGCGGAGGCTGCTTGGGATTCTCTCTCTCTCTCTCTCTCTCTCTCTCTGCCCCTCCCCTGCTCCCGCTCTCTGTGTCTTTTTCAAAATAAATGCGTAAACATCGAAAAGAAAGCGTAAGAACGCACCCACAGTGCCGTCTACAAAGTAACTGTACCATTTTGCGTCCCTACCACGAGTGCATGAGAATATCTGGGGTTTTGACGCTTTTGATGGTTGAGAAAAATCAGAAGAAGAACAACATTTCATGATACATGGAAGTGATACGAAATCGACGTTTCGGGGCTCAGAAACAGCGATTAGAAGGCGGCCACGCCCACTCACTTCCGCCGCGCCCTTGGCCTCTTGGACGCTTCGACGAGGGTGGAGTCCAGTCGTCGGCACAGAGACGCTAAGTCCCGCAAGGCCAAAAACATTCTGTCTGGCCCTTTCCAGAAATCGCTGTGTCCGCCTCGGCACAGCGATGCCGAGACTTCCCGAGGGGGCCTTCGTCACGTGCACGCAGAGTCATCCGTCTGTCCGCCTCTGGATGGACACCGGGCTTTGCCAGGTCTCCGGCTGTTACCAATACAGCTGCCGTGCACACTCGTGCATGAGACTAACCGGGTCGTGGGTTTTCGTTCCTCTCGGGTGGCCGCCTGCGAGTGGAATCACCGGGACCTGCTGGGCCGTCTTTCACGTATTACCTCGGTCAGGACACTGTTTGTAACCAGTGCCCTTTTTTCATACCAGTGATTCCTCCTTTGCCCTTTGCCCTTTGCCCTCTCCAGACTAGACCTCCAGAGGACTTCACTGCGCAGGGAAGGAAAAACAGAGTCGAAGAGTATCCAGCAGGCTGTTCGGCTTAGAAGCCGGGGCTGTTGAGTTGCAAGAATCTGGGCTCTTGAGCTGCAAAGCCAGAGACAGGGGGGATCTCCAGACGTCAGGTTGATGCCCCCCAACAATAGATTGGGGGGAAATATGTATAATGATAAGCCTGTGCCCCCCCCCCCCAGGGGCAGGTGATGGTTTCAGGGGTTGGGGAAGGAAGCCGGGGGATGGGAGGGACACCACTAGCTGTTCCTTTGCCTGTTCTCCCCTACGGGGGTACAGCGGGATGGCATTTCCCAGCCTCCTTTGCGGTGAGCCGTGGCCAATGGAAGGTGAGTCGGGGACGTGAGCCGCGCGGAGGCTGACCCTCGACTCTGCCCCGCAGGCTCCCTGATCTCGTTCTTTTTCCACCACTGGAAGCCGCTGTCACAATACAGCTCAGGGCCGTGGTGGAAACATCAGCGGAGCGAGACCCGGATGTGGATGAGGAAGGCCCCCCCCCCCCACCTGCATGTGCCACCCGGAACCTCGAACCCCGAACTGTAACGTGAGCGAGAGACTTGCTCGTGTTAAGCCACAAGGGGGAGCCTTTCTAAATCGCGAGTGCTGATGGGAGAGCCAAAGGGTTGGCTGTTGGGCAATAGGGAGCGGTGGAGACCACGGCAGGCTGGAGCCCCCACCCCATCTGGCAAGGAGAGCCACGCTTCACGTCCACCACGTGCAGCTGCAGGGGGATACGGACCCAGAAACCCTGACTTTTCTAGAGAAGCTGGAAGTTTAGATGCTGGTGCAAGGTCCTCGTCGTCAAACAGCGGTGACTTATTTAAATTGTATAAAAATAGGGGCGCCTGGGCGGCTCAGTCGATTCCGCATCCGACTCGAGATTTTGGCTCGGGGCATGATCTCACGGTTTGTGAGTTCGAGCCCCGCGTGGGGCTCTGCGCGGACGGTACGGAACCTGCCTGGGATCCCGTCGCCCTCTCTCCGCCCCTCCCGGACTCACTTTTTCTCTCTCAAAATAAACTTAAAAAAGCTGTTTAAGTATATTGTGCCGGCTTGATTCAATGCGTCAAGGTCTGGATGTGACCTATGGGCCACTGGTTGGCAACCTCTGTCCGTTCATTCAATTAATATGCATTTATTGAGCAACTTGGTGCCAGGTGCAGCCTGGGGAAAGAGGAGGGGAGAGACACCGAGGGAGGGGACCGCACAGCCCGGGAGCGGTGGCTGGCCCTGGGGTCGTGCACAGGGCAGCAATGCCCCCCCTGTGCTCACCCAGCCTGTGTGCCCCACGCTAAAGCCCCTCTTCCTGGGGTCGAGGGTCTGTGTGGGTCCGGCAGCCTCCTGGCCTTTCCAAAAATCGACTGAGGAAAATTTCCCCTCACTATTGCCTGGAATAGCTAAACTCCCAGCCATCTGCTAATTACTATGCCCTTGAGCAAAAATGTTAATCTAAAAAACATAAAATTATAATGGCTTATTTGACATAATAGGAACAAACAAGATGAACAGGGAGGTGGCCCACACCAGCCCCCTGCCGGCCTGGGGCAGGGCTGGCGGGGGCGTGGGGGGAGCCACCAGGGAGGGCCAGGCGCCGGGCCCTGGCGGGCAGAGATTGATGTCCCTACGTGCCCCTGGCCTCGGGATGTGGCTGAGCCCATCTTTCTGTAGCAGGTTTCTGGCTCAGATTGAACACTCATCGCATCTGGGTGGGGAGCCGCCAGCCCGGGTGAATCACGCTTCCTGCTGTGTGTCCTGGGGACAGTGACTTCCCCTCTCTGTCTGCCCATTTCCTCCTCCACGGAGCTAAGAGGAATGTCCACCTCTGGGAGTTCTCCCCGACGCGGCAGGTTTGTAAACACCGAGCACGGCACTCTGTGCGCGGGAAGCTCTCCCTACCTGATCATTGCTCTGACCTGCGGAGGTGGGAGGAGAGGGGTGCGGAGGGAGGGCACCCCACCACGCACCTCTGTTCTTCCTTTTCTTCCACGCACACCCCTGGCTTTAGCTCTCAGCTCCCCCTTTGGGAAAGGTTCTCATGCTCCTGCCTGCTTGCCTGCCTGGCCAAGTGTCCAGCTCGAAGGGTCCCGGAGATTCCGGAGTCAGCAGGGAGGGGCGGGGGGAGCTGGTAACCTCCTGATAAGAAATGCTCTGAGGGCCCAGCCCCTCTTGTCTGAGCAGATAAGATGATGAGAGGGGTGGGGCCCCACCCAGAGCCCATGCACGCACCCAGGGCCGTGCTGGTGAAGTTAGGTTGTAGTAGAAATTCCCAAACTGTCCCCAGAGCGGCCCGCAATGTCCCGGGTGCCAAGTTCGGAAGTCCTGGCACCCCACACCAAGTGACCCATTATGCGCAGGGTCCTGCTCCACTGTCGTCCAGGCCTTCGTCACCCTTTTCTGCCTTCTGGGGTCCAGAGCCATGAACTCCAAGGTGGGCCATACACACAGGACCTTGTCACCTTCGGAGACAACAGGACTGCAAGTGACAGCTCATTGAAGGAGCCTCCGCCTTGCAGGTCTCAAGGGGGCTTCGTTTTTAGGACAACAGAAAGGGTGCTTGTTGTGAAAATGTTTGGACACAAACTTTCAACTCTAAAGAAGAAAATAAAAGGCTTCTGTCACCCGGTGGTAGGGCAGCCTTCTCCACCGCTGTTTCTTTTTAAGTTTATTAATTTTGAGAGACAGAGAGCAGGGCAGGTGCGAGAGAGAGAGAGAGAGAGAGAGAGAGAGAGAGAGAGAACCCCAAGCAGGGTCTGTGCTGACGGTGCAGAGGCCGACGAGGGGCTCAAACCCACAAACCGCGAGACCATGACTTGACCTAAAATTAAGAGTCAGATGCTTCACCAGCTGAGCCCCCCAAGCGCCCCTCCAGTGCTATTTTAGTGTATTTCTTTTTTAAAAAAAATTTTTGTAACGTTTATTTACTTTTGAGTCAGAGAGAGACAGAGCATGAACGGGGGAGGGGCAGAGAGAGAGGGAGACCCAGAATCCGAAGCAGGTTCCAGGCTCTGAGCTGTCAGCATAGAGCCCGACACGGGGCTCGAACCCACGGACCGCGAGATCATGACCTGAGCCGAAGTCGGACGCTGAACCGACCGAGCCACCCAGGCGCCCCTATTTTAGTGTATTTCTTTCCAGGTTTCTTTTTTCCCCTATACATCTATATGGACCTAGGATCGTGGCTAATTTCATAACCTACTTACTAAATGCCAAGCACTGTGTTTCAAGCATCTCCCATATATTAACTCGCTTAATTTCCCCCAACAATCCGTTCAAGCGGCTACTGCCACTGTCCTCACTTTCCAGATGAGGAAAACGAAGCCCAGAGAGGCGAAGTGACTTGCCTAAGGCCACGCAGCTGGCACGTGGCAAAGCGAAGACCCGAACGCGGCTCTCTGGGCCGGCTTCTGCTGTCACCGGCTGCAGGGCTCTCCTGTCCTTATGCACCGGGAGTCGCAGGGGTGCGGCGTGGGTGTGGTCGTGGACTCCAGAGTCCCAACTTCCCGCCCCCTGTGGTCAGGCCACGGCACCTGCTGTGCTCGGCTCGCCTGCCCGACTGGGGGCGGAGGGGCGTCCAGCGTCCGGACAGTGCTCGTGGGGAGCCAGCCTGGCCCCTGTTTCCCCAGCCCCAGGGCCTCTGCGGAAGGTAGTTGTGCTGGGGGACGAGCTGGGTGCCTGTCACGCCCGCCTCTGCAGACGAAGACCCGTGGCTGCCGGACGGATCGCTGGAAAATGCCCAGACGTGCTTCACCCGGGCAAGAAGTAGAAAGCCAGTCCTGCCGCCCAGGGCTGCGGGCTCTCCAGCGCATGCTGGGCCGCGGACGCGGACGCGGCCCTTCCCGGGTGTCCCCGAGGCGGGGGGAGGGGGGGGCTGGCGTCTGGTGGGCGCACTCCCAGGCGGCAGGAGCCAGCTCCTCCGAGACCAGCGCTTGGGCTCCCCCACGCCCCACGCCGTGGTCTCCGGCAAGGCCGGCCTCCGTGGGCCCCACCTGGAAAGTGGGCGTAATACCGTATTTCCTCCCAGCGAAGCCACTGTCCGTGTCGGTTGCACCGTAATGTCACGCGCCACTGAGAAAACCCACGGCCACCTAAACTCTGACCAGCCCCTGGGGGTCGCGAATGTTTGCTGTCAGTGACACGGGCCTCTCGAAACTGCTGCGTGCTGTCGTGCTCGGACTTTCTCCTCTTTTTGTGGCGGGGGTGGGGGGCTGGGGGCGGGGAAAGCGGTGCCAGCGTCGCAAAGGAGAGTCGATCTCTGCACCCTTCCCCCCGTCCTGACGTTCGTGGGGGAGATTTTGTCCTCCCAGAGGCCACCTCTGAGGCTGGGGTCGTGGCGTTTTGTCCTCCGCCTTCAGGTGGCCAGGTGGCCCGCCCCACGGTGACATCATTGTCCTCTCTGCTACGACGAAGGGCACCGAGGTGGCCCTAAGGCAGCGAGGCCTCCTCGCCCGGGAGGGCTCTCCGTGGACATTACCTTCTAGGACAGGGCAAGACAGGCAGCAAGCAGATGGACAAGAGACGCCCCCTGATAGCATCGGGGAGACACGACAGAATGAGGCCTCCCAGCGAGCCCTGGGGAGGGTCCGCACTCGTTAGAGAAGGAGGTCAAGCAAGGCCATTGACGTGAGAGGTGAAGGGGGACACGTGGACTCTGAGGGAAAGGCGTTCCAGGCAGGGGGAACAGCACGTGCAAATGTCCTGGGGCAGGAACGAGTCAGTGTGCAGGACGAGCAGAAGAAAGGTCCTTGAGAACGGAGCTGAGTGAATGGAAGGGAAGGGGGCGGGCGGCCAGATGGAGAGACAGGCAGGGGCCTTGAAGGTCGTCATGAGGGTGGATCTTCTGGGAGCATCGGGAGCCCCTGGGGTTGGCATGGTCTGGCTGAGGTCCCAAAGGCCGCCCTGGCTGCTGTGGACGCAGGGGTTGAGGGCAGCCCCACCTCGTAGGGCGTCCTGAAGGTCACGTGGAAAACCCATACCAACTGCCTTCACCACCACAGACATACAGAACGCGCCCGATTATCGGTGACCGACATGGATACTGTGATTCTACTATTTATTGTCAAGGCTGCCTTTCCACACGGCCTCTGTCCCGACGTAATCCAATCCCCCCCAAACTCAGAATCTGTCTGGGAAGATGTCGGCATACACGTTAACTGCTTCGAGTCAGGGACTCCCAGCCTCAGCCCCAAACAAGGCTCTAGGACCCCAGGAGAAGGGGGGGGGGTCTCTTCTCACAGCTTGGAATGTCCAGGACCAGCTGAGCCAACAGCCCCGTTCAGCCCACCCCTTCCTCCCTCAGCACCTGGAAAGCCCCCCATGTGTGTGCCAGGCAGCCTCCGAATGCACCGACCCCAGCGAGGTTCTCTGGCCCCAGCTACACTTCCCCGCGCAGAATTTTCCACGGATCCCGGCCGCCACAGCTTTGCGTCCGCGGGTTGATATGCCCCATGGGCCCGTCGAGACTCCCCAAGTCAGGGACCGTCAGAGCCTTGCAGGAAATTCTGAGTCGGCCAAGCTCAGGGTTGGCCAACGCCCAGCACCTTCCTGTGCCAGCCCCGGGCAGACATCACTAATGGATCCCAGCTTGCTTTCCCTCTGAGTCTGAACGTCACCTCGGGATCCTCAACCTGCACCTGGAGGCGGCCGCTCTCAGTTTCGAGGAGCTGGCGCGTGATAAAAAACTCCTGGCTGCCCCCAGTCGAGCACAGAGCTCCCATTTTTAGAAACGGGAAAATTGAGTCCCCAAACGGGGAAGCAAGTGAAACTCAGGCCCCCTGACTCCCAGTGCACGTCCTCATTCATCGCAGGCAAGGGGACGTCTGTCATTGATGACCTCCCCGCAGGATGTGGCCAGTAAATATTTGCTTGACCAATAACAGGAATTAAGAAAGAAAGAAAGAAAGAAAGAAAGAAAGAAAGAAAGAAAGAAAGAAAGAAAACGGGGAGAGTTCTAGCTGCAGTTGATGAAAACCGGGCTGTGTGTGAGGGGAAAATTCATGACATCAAGGGTTGCTAGACAGTTAGAAAAGTTGCTAAGGGAAATTTGAGAGTGCCTTTCCTTGCTGGACTTTAAAAATAGTCCTGAAAAGGGGCGCCTGGGTGACTTAGTTAAGCGTCTGACTTCAGCTCAGGTCACGATCTCGCAGTTCGTGGGTTCGAGCCCCGCGTCGGGCTCCGTGCTGACAGCTCGGAGCCTGGAGCCTGCTTCGGAGTCTGTGTCTCCCTCCCTCACTGCTCCTCCCCCTCTCGTGCTCTGTCTGTCTCTCAAAAAACAAATAAACGTTTAAAAAAATTGTCCTGGAAAAAAAAACAAAGAGCTCTGATTAAGTACCCATCTGCCCGGGAGAGCTCAGGGTTTATTACGCATCCATCGACAAGTATTTGTTGAGCATTAACTATATGCCAAGCGGAAAACAGTTGCCGAGCTAAAAAGCAAAAGTAACAGCTAGAGGCTGTGTCTCTATGTCCGTCAGGGACCTGGCTCCGTGGGGGCCAAGCCGAGCCTGGGAGCCAGATACGGCCCCTTCCGTGGCCGAAGAGCAAAATACCCATTTAAGCCAACAAGAGGTATTAATCTCACGTGGTTTCTGTGGGTCAGGAATTCGAGAGAGGCGTATCCGAGGGTTGGGGTTATCTGAGGCTTATCTTGGCTGGGGTTGCCTCATCCGAAGGCTTGACCGGGGCTGGAGGACTTGCTTCTAAGATGGCCCGCTCAATGGCCGTTGGCAGGTGTCCTAGTCGGCCCGGGCTGCCGTAGCAAACGCAGACCGGGTGGCTCAAGTGACAGGACTTTTGGGTTTCACGGTATTGGAGGCTGGAAGTCCAAGATCAAGGGCCACCAGGTCTGATCTCTCCTGGCCTCTCTCCCTGGCTTGCAGATGGCTGTCTTCTCACTGTGTCCTCATACGGCCTTTCTTCTGCACTGGCATCCCTCGTACCTCTTCCTCTTCTCGCAGGAACAGAAGTTAGTTGGATGAGGGCCACCTCAACAGCCTGATTTTAACTTCATCATCCCTTTAAAGGCCTTATTTCCAAATCCAGTCCCATTCCAAGGTACTGGGGCTCAAGGGTTCCACACGGGAATTCGGGGGTACGCGATCCGGCCTAGAACAGCAGACCTCAGGTCCTTACTGGCTGTGGGCGGGAGGCGTCAGTTCCTTGCTCCCAGCTCTGCACGGTTGGGGGGTCCCGGCACCCCCTTGCCTCCCAGTGCGACTCTAGCCCCCTCAGGGTTAAACTCTTTCCTGCAGCCTTTGGATCGGAATGCTTTTCACACAGCATCCGGCCCAAGTCAATCAATAATTCATTCCACAAACATTCCTGCTCTGATGTGCCCGAGGAGAATGCCAGGGAGGCTCTGCAGGTGGGACAGAGAAGAAAATGGCCCATCCCAGGCTGGAGCGACAGAATTTAAAAATAACGGGTTGCTGCTGGCCTGCCCACCACGTGCCCGGCACTGCCCCGGGTCCCTTCCGGGCACCGACTCCCTGAACCCTAGAGAGGGTACGCTTGTCACTCCCGGAGAGGGTACTACGGTCACTCCCACTTTACAGACGATGAATCCGAGGCACAGAGGGGACAAGTCACCTGTCCTCAGGCAAAGGAACTGCAGGGGTGGGGCTCCGCCCCAGGCGCCTGGGCTCCAGAACCCCAGGTTTCCACCCGGGTCTGATGCCGTCCCCGTGACTCTCAGAGCAGAGTTTCGCTTCTGTCTGTCCTTGACCCCCGCTCCACTGAGGGCGATTCTCTTGCTCTGCTGGGCGAGAGCTCCCTGGTTGCTGCAAGGCTGAAATGAAATCATAGGTGGCCAGTCCTCACCTGCATCGGATCCTTCCCCCCACTCGCTCACGTCCAAGGATCAGTTGTACTGACGCTGATGAAAGAGGCCGTGGTACCTCCCGCGTCCCGGAGGACCCACTGGTGCGCACATGGCCCTTCGGCTGCATTGCGCCGGGCGTTTGCACCGTCCCCCGGGAGCAGCCAGCCTCGCCCGAGTCCACGGAAGAGCCCCTGCTTCCCGGGAGTCAGGCGTCTGCCTCACCCACGCCCGCCTGCCTGCCGAGGGGACAGTGATTTCACGTTCGCACCCCGAACGCCACGTCCCCTACTTAGACGCAGAGGCACCGTGAGCGCGGAGATGGTGGGAGAGGGTTCCTGTTTAGTAAGTGTCATTTCACCTCCCTCTCTCTCTCTCTCTCTCGCTGCTTTTGAAACTTGCTGGTGGTAACAGAGATCGGAAAAAAGAGAACGCCCCCTGAAACACACGCCCGGGACGAGGCGCACCGGGTGGGCGTGCAAAGAGCAAGTGCCCTTGCACACGCGCCGTGTGCTCACGTGGCTGGGCTTCCCGTGGGATGAGCAGAGCGGGGATTCAGGAGCCACACGGTCCTGGGTTCGAATCCCAGCTCTGCCCTTGGTTAGCTTAGGGTCCCGAAGCAAGGCACTTGACCTTCTCCTGTTCCCCCGGCCGTAAAATGACACCGGATCTTTGTAAGGATCTCGCGCTCTATTCTTCCTTGCTCTGTTCCTGCTGGGGCTGGCCCATGTGACCTGCATCACCTGACCTCCTCCCCTCTGGCCCCTGGGTGAGACTGACCAGAGGGGAGCATCAGAACAGATCACAAGGGCAGGGGGAGAGAGAAGTGGGAGGATTGAACAGTTTCCTTAAATTTTACTTTCGCGTAGCCTCGTTTTAAGTATTCTGGTGGTCTTTCTTTTCCTCTCTTCGAGTAAGCTCTACTCTCAGCATGGGGCTCGAACTCGTGACCAAGAGCTCACAAGTGGCATGCTTTCATTGCCTCTCCAGACCCTCCCGCTCTGTGCACCAGGGAGCCGACCCTGGGGACTACATTACCCAGGCTCCCTTGCACTCTGCTGGGTTCAGCCAATGGGAGGCACCGATGGAAGACTGGCAGGCAGGAGGAGAGAGAGAGGTTGGGGTATTTCCCCCACCTCCCTTCCTGCCTCACTGTGATCGTAACAGGGGCTGTGTTCTTCTTTTCATTTATTTCTTGACTTATTTATTTTTAAACATTTTGTTTTGACAGAGAGAAACAGCACGAGCAGGGGAGGGGCAGAGTGGGAAGGAGGGAGCGCAGAATCAGAAGCAGGTTCCAGACTCTGAGCTGTCGGTGCAGAGCCCCACGCGGGGCTGGAACTCACAAACTGTGAGGTCATGACCTGAGCCCAAGTCGGACGCTTAACTGACTGAGCCACCCAGACACCCTGGGCACGGCGCCGTTCCTTCCTGATTTCCCAAACACATCCTGCTTCCACCTCTGTCAACTGTCCCTTCGTAAACTCTCCCAATTCACAGATCTGGAGGCCAGAAGTCTACAGTCAAGGTGTCAGCAAGGCCGTGCTCCCTCTGATGGCTCTAGGGGGAGAATCCTTCCTTGCCTCTTCCAGCTTCTGGTGCTTGCTGGCAATGACAGGCATTCCGTGGCTTGTAGACACATCATTCCAGTCACACGGCATGCACAGCATCGTCCCTGTGTGTCTTCGCATTATCGTCCCTCCGTGCATGTCTGTCTCTGTGTCCAAATTCCACTTTTCTATAGGGATCCCAGAGAGACGGGATTAGAGCCCACCCTAACAACTGCGCCCTACGCTGATTACCTATGCAAAGACCCCATTCTCAAGTGAAGTCACATTCTGAGATCCTGGGGGTGAGGGCTTCAACATGTCTTTTTGGGGGGAAGGAACACAATTCAACTCATAAACAGACACTCAGTTACAAAAAAAAAAAAAAAAAAAAAGGAAATTATTGTTGTAAGAAAACAACCAAGAGTGTGACTTCAGGTATGGCTTGATCCAGGACCCGCTGTCTTCGCGATTCCACCTCGGGCTCCCCATCTCTCTGCTCAGCCCGATTCTGTTCCAGCTTTATTCTCAAGCAGTCTCTCTCCACGTGGGGGCTCCAGGCAGTTCCAGGTTCCTGCTCCACCAGCTGAGCAACCAAAGCAGAAAGCATTCTTCTTTCTCCCGACTTCCAACGGATTCCTCAGGCCTTGCTGAGAGCATTCGCCCGCTGCTCCACCCATCACAGAGGTCGGCAGGCGGGACTAGGTTGATTAGTCAGGCCTAGGTCACATGACCCTCTCTAGGGGGAGGGGCGGGCAAGGAGTCAGATCGTGGCAGACCTCCCGGCCTGAGCCTAGAAGATGGGTCCCCAGGGGAGGGCCGGGCGTGGTTACCAGAAGCAGGGCACTTGGAAGCTGGCCAGGACAGAGAACAGGTGCCCACCAGATGCCCCGGGGAAAAAAAACAAAACACGAAACCTCAGGATGAACGTGCGCCCGGGTGAACAGTAGTTACCTCGGGAGTCGGAGATCGGCAGCTCTCGCTGCCTACGGATTGCACGGCCGACTCTGACCTTGCTAGAATTTTCTGGAAGAGCGAGTGTCTCCGTTTGCCTTCCCAGGGGTGCAGGCTCGGAGAAGGCGGTTGAGATGCACAGTCTGTGGACGCGGGAGGGCAGGAGGGGGGCCCCTGTGGGGGCTCTGCAGCTGGCATGGGCTCTGTGAGGGGGTCCCACGGGGGGCCGGGCCGGCCAGGGTCTGATACCTGGTGTCATCAGCCGTCAGGGCTTCTCGAGCTCGGCCCCCACTGCCATCTGGGGCCGGATCACCCTGTGCTTCGGGGGGATGTCTGTGCACCACAGCGTGCTCACCAGCAGCCCTGACCTCAACCCACCCGATGCCAGCGTCACTGCCTTGCCAGCCGCCACAACCAGAAATGTGTCCAAATGTCCCCTGGGGGGCAAGACCCCCTGCTGAGAACCGCTGGGTCATCGAATGGGGAGAGCGCCCGGAGGGTCATGGCCCAGAAGTGGCCCCGCAGCAGGGACTCCTGGAGGGGCAGACAGCCGAGGCCCCCCAGACTGGGGCGACAGGCCCCTTCCTTGGAGAGCGGGGGTCCGAGAGACCTTCACGTCCACCCTAGTGAGTGTTCCATTTGGTATCAGAAAAGTACTTAATGGAGGTAAATAAAATACCGCGTTTCCGACATGCAGCTTGGGGAAAACGCCAATCTCACGCAATCCCCTCTCCGGTCCACTTAGTGCACAAATGCCGGGGCCCCCACCCCATCCAGCGCCCGCCCCCCACAACGAGCCGGCCCTCTGGGCAGGGGCCGGGGCGCCTTCCGCCCGCCGGCGCGGGGACCGCACAGTGTGTCTGCACCTCCGGAGCCACCACAACCAGCCCCACTGGGCTTGCCTCGTCAGCCATCCCCCCTGCCTGCCAGCAGGACCTTGATTTTGTCCGGGTGCTGACTCGGTCCCATCCCTGCCCCACAGTGGACGGTGACGATTTAGGTCAATCACAGGGGTCCCGGGGCCTCCCTTGTGCACGATTGGCCTAGGAGAGGTCCCCAGGAAATGCCAGCAAGAGGGGGAGTGTGTCCGGAGGCTGTGGGAAGCTTGCCTTGTCTTTACACATAGCCGTGAGGAAAGGGTATTCGCTCTGCTGCCCCCTGGGCTTTGGGACTTGATGCCTGGCTCAACAGCAGCCATCGTGCACCATGAGGGGGCTAGCCTGAAGATGGAGAAACAGAAACAGAACCAAGTCCTCAGTGACAATGGTGAGTTGCTGAATCAACCAGTCCCGACACCATCTCTCTCTCTCTCTCTCTCTCTCTCTCTCTCTGTGCAGTGAGATAATAAAACTTTCCCTGAGGAAGCCATTTCTGTTATCAGTGGCTCCTTGATTCACTTGGACGAGTGCTGGAGTAAGGAAGCCTGCTTCTCTTTGTGTTTCCCAACATTTCTCAGGCTTCTCTGAGCAGAAAAACCTAAAAGGAACATTTTAAATAAGACCTTTTGATTTCCCTCAGAAGACAATTCGCAAACGCAGCAAAAGCTGAGACCCCTGGCAGGGCAGGAGGCAGGTTCAAAAATGTTCCCTTACCGACCAGCAGTGTGACCTTGGACGAGCACCCTCCCCCATGGGAAAGCCCCAGGACACTGACTGATAATTACCTTCTAGATATCCACCTGCCCACGGTCTTGAGCCACGACATCTTGATTTTGAGCTGGGTGACCTTTCCCAGTGGTTAAAAATATGGCTGTGTGGCTAAATCTGGCTGGTGAGATGAAGGCAGACGGATTTAGTGGAACTTCCGGGAAGGCTCCTTAAAGGAGGATGACTCGGGTGGACAGTGGTCTCTTTCCTCCTTCCTGCTGTTGGAATGCAGACGTGATGGATGGAGCTCCAGGAGCCATCTTGAATGATGAGGTTACTTTGGGGAGGGAAGCCACACGCTAATGTGTAGAGGAGCCCAGGGCCTGGTGCATAATAAGTGCTGCGATTTTATCATTAAGATCTCCAGGACCCAGGGGCACCTGGGTGGCTCAGTCGGTTCAGCATCCCACTCTTGATTTCGGCCCAGGTCGTGATCTCCCGGTTCATGTAATTGAGACCCAGGTCGGGCTCTTCAAGGTCAGCTTGGAATTCTCTCTTTCCCTCTCTCTCTGCTCCTCCCCTGTGTGAGCTTGCTCTCTCTCTCTCTCTCTCTCTCTCTCTCTCAAAATAAATAAATAAACTTTGAAAATATACGTATGCTTTAAATTAAAAAATTTTTAAAAATTTTTAAAAATAATAATAAATTAAAAATTAAAAAAAAAAAGACCTCCAGGACCCAGGTTTCCCTCCTAGTATATTCAGTAGAACACAAGGAGATTCTAAAAAACCATGGGTCCTGTGATATAATCTGTCGTCCAGACAGACAATGTACATTTCCAAATTAAAAGCCCTGATAAGTTCTGTACTCCCTCTTTGTTTAATCTTGCCCTTCCCAGACTGATTTGGGCACTGACCCTCCTCCCCTCGGTACCTTCTCTTTTAATCACATTTACTCTCATTTCCCTAAACACACGCCAGGAAACCCTGATCTAGGCCCGTGCTTCTCAAACCTTACTGTGCACACCAGTCATCCTGGGGAGACTGTTGAAAGACAAGATTCAGGGGCGCCTGGGTGGCACAGTCGGTTAAGCGTCCGACTTCAGCTCAGGTCACGATCTCGCCGTCCGTGAGTTCGAGCCCCGCGTCAGGCTCTGGGCTGATGGCTCGGAGCCTGGAGCCTGCTTCCGATTCTGTGTCTCCCTCTCTCTCTGCCCCTCCCCCGTTCATGCTCTGTCTCTCTCTGTCCCAAAAATAAATAAACGTTGAAAAAAAAATTTTTTTTTTAAATAAAAAAAAGAAAGACGAGATTCAGCTGGTCTCTGGTGGGGCCTGAGATTCTGCATTCCTGGCAAACAGCCCGGCGAGCTGGCCGCCACTGGCCCAGGCGCCACCGTTGGAGAAGCATCCTCTCCGATGGCGGGTGTCCGCTTCACTCGCCTTCACAGGCAGCCTGGGCGTGCTAGGTGGGGAGACGGGCATCAGCCTGGCAAAGTCACGTTCAAATCCTGGCCTCACCCTAGAGCTCTGGGACTCCGAACAAGTCTGGCTCTGCCTCCCTGAACCTCCATTCTGATGGAAAAAGCGAGGCTTTCCAGGGACACCTGGGCGGCTCAGTGGGTGAGCGGCTGACTTTGGCCTTTGGCTCAGGTCGTGATCTCAGGGCTCATGAGTTCGAGTGCTGCATCAGGCTGTCTGCTTTGCTGTCAGTGTGGAGCCCCTTCTGGATCCTCTGTCCCCTTCTCTCTCTCTCTCTCTCTCTCTCTCTCTCTCTCTCTGCCCCTCCCCTGCTCACTCGCACACTCTCTCAAAAATAAACATTAAAAAAGAAAATCACTCGTGAGGGTTGCTCTCTCTCAAAAATAAATAAAACATTAAAAATAATGTTTTTCTGTTTCTTTTCTTAAAATATAATTTCGTGTCAAGTTGGCTAACATACAGCGTGCGAAGTGTGCTCTTGGTTTTGGGGGCAGATTCCCGTGATTCATCGTTTATGTACATCACCCAGTGCTCCTCCCCACCGGTGCCCTCCTCGGTGCCCATCCCCCATGTTCCCCTCTCCCCCGCTCCCCCCCCATCCACCCTCAGTCTGTTCTCTGTATCTAAGAGTCTCTTATGCTTTGCCTCCCTCCCTCTCTGTCACTTTTTCCCCCCTTCCCCTCCCCCGTGGTCTTCTGTTAAGTTTCTCAAGATCCACATACAGTATCTGTCCTTCTCTGGCTGACTTATTTCACTCTACACTGAGTGAAAAATAATTTTAATGAAAAATAAATACATTTTAAAAACTGAAAACAATAACCCGTTCCTTAGACCACGGGTGAGAGGGTCAAAGGAGAGAAAGAATGAATCAAGTGACAGGAGTATTGAGCAAACACACCCTTATGGGCAGACGAGGAAACAGGTTCAGAGAGGTTAGGCAGCTTGCCCAAGGATGCACAGCCAGGAAGGAGCAGATCTGACTCCAGACCAACCGCTTTGGTTTCCTCAGCGCAAGGTTGTGATCGGGGTGAATAAGGTCAGCGTTTCTGGGAATTTCCGGGTGGAAATTAGAGTCGATGGTCACTTCTTTGCCATCAGCCCCCGGCGGGTCTTGGGCTCAACATGGCAGGGTTCCATACTGTGTGGTTGTGTAAGGATTGATCTCAGTCAGGAGGCTGAGCGCCCCAGGTTACCCGGGTCCATCTGTGAACCCCGCGCTGTGTGGACAGGCGTGAAATGCCCCCTTCCTCTTGGCCCCGGGCTGCCTCCCCCATGGGCCCGTACGATCATCTTATCAAACTCCTGGGCTGAGCAAATGAGGTCGTTCTGGAAGGCCTGAGGGCCCTGCCTCCTTGGTGGCCCCCGGGGCTGCCTGCCCACCCTGCAGCCCCCATGTGTCCAGAGGGTCCATTCCACGGGGTTCCAGGAGGGAAGGCTGGAGCCGCCCCCCCCCCCCCGCCCCCGGACCGAGCACTCTGGGGCGCGGTTCAAAACTCCCTTTTCCTCTGCCTTCCCAGACCTGGGGTGGGAAACAGGGGTGCCATGAGGGTAGCGTGGCCCCGATTTCCTCAGGACGGTCCCAGGAATGGCCCCTGGAGCCCCAGCGCCCACACTGGGGTGTCGACTTTCTTTTCTATTCCTGGACGCGTTCCTGCCCCACTGCCTTGTCCCCTTGTCGTCAGATGGCAGAGCCGGAACCGTGTGGGTCTCTGAGCAGGTGCTCGGCGCCCCGGCTCCCTTTTGGCCTTGGTGGGACACGCACGAGGGCCCTACAGTCCAGCCAGAGCTTCCAAGAGGCGTAAAGGGGGTAAAGGCCTTAGGGGACCCGGCAGGGATCCGGGGGCCGTACGGGGAGCACGTTCGTAAGTCATCATTACACAGAGGGGCCCGGGGGGACCGGGCCAGCTGAGCCGTGGGGACATCCCTGCAAGTGGGGGAGGTGGGTCACGTGCCCACGGGGGGCGGCGCCCATGGGGAGCGAGCGCCCGATTCGGCCGCGGAACCAGCGGCTTATCGCCCCCATTGTACAGATGAGGAAGCTGAGGCCGTGAGGGCCGCGGGCAAGCCGCAGGTGCTCCCTCAACTCTCAGTGGCAGCTCTTCTTTTCTGAGCCCCTGGGGTCTCCCGGCCCCCAGCCCAGTGCCCCCCTGGAGCCCCACCGGCCTCAGGCTGGGGAGGCAGGACCATCCCAACTCTGCCTGCTACGGTCCCCGCACCCCAGGCCTCGGATGCCCTCCCGGGCTCTGCCGTCCACAACCACGACTCGGTGCTGGGAGGCAGGCGCCTCAGTTTCCTCGTCTGTAGAGTGGGGATGAGGAAGCCACCGACAGCCGGGGAAGGTAACGCTCAGTGACCCAGCCATAGCCAGCGCCGAGCGACCGGGCAGATTCCAGATCCTTCCGCTAGCGGGGCAGGATGCCACGCTCCCCAAAGGCCCGCACACCCCCCATTTCGGCGCCCGGCGGTCCGGGCTGCACCTCCCCCTTCACTGGCCACCTCACCTACGGGTCTGGCGCCCGAGGCAGGCTGGGTTTTGTCTCCCCCCACCCACCCTGCCGGGTCCCAGCACCTCCTGGAGCCCCGTCCCCCGCCTGCACCAGGGAAACACCAAGCTATATGCTCATTCGCAGGCCAGAAAGGCCCCGCTAGACCCGCCGTCTCAAAATGTGGACCAAGGACCCCGGGGGTCTGAGGCCCTTTTGGGGGGGGGGGGGCACGGGTTTTCCTTTTACAGCCCCATGTAGCTAAGCGGGCTTTCCCTCCCGTTCTTGGGCAGAGATGACAGATCCCTAGGGGCTGGACGCCGAGGATGCCAACACTCAGACCCGGCTCCTTTCCCACGTGGAGCGTGAAAGAGGTTTGCACAAGCCAAACAATGCCACTCCTCTCACGGACCGCGTTGGAAAAAGCAGATACCTCGTTCATAAAAACACACTGTCGACATAAACAGGTAATGGGCATATCCTCCTTCTTTTTCAGTGAATGAATGAACGCACGTTTTAAAACTTTCCTAACGTCGATCTCTAGTCCGGTTAATGCCGAATAATAAGCCCACGTAAGCCAAGACCTCTTTGGGGACCTCGATGACTTGTCAGCCTGGCAGGGTCCCGAGACCGAAAAGTTGGAGGACGGTGCTCCTTTGAACACTAATTTTCCTCAGCTCCTGAAATTGAAATAGCTTAGTTACGTAGCACTTTGTACGTGCCTGGCATCCGTCTAAACATTTTGCGTAGATATTTTTTACGCAGATGTGCTCGCGGGTATTAATTGAGTAGAACAACAACCCCCCGATGTGGGTGCTGGTTACTGCCTTTTGCAGTTGGGGAAACCCGGGCTCTGAGAGGTGAAGCGTCTGGCCCAGATGGGAGGTGGGGGCAGGGGTGGTGGGGATTGGGAGCCTGGGCAGCTGGAGCCTTAACCACCCGGGGGTACTCCCTCTGGCGAAGCCCCGCCTTTGCCTTGCTGAACCAGGACCACCCGAAGCTGATCCAGAAGAGGCCGAGAACCCTGACGAAACCACCTGGAGTCCTCAAAGTTGGGCCCCACTTGGGAGATCTCCCAGGATTCACTGTCCGGATTACCCGGAGTCTAACGCAGTAGAAGGACTCCACCTGGGGTACCCCAAGCCCTGGCCTGTCCGGATTACCTATTCCAAAGGAGGCCTCACTCCCTCCTCTCCGGCCACACCGGCCTCTTTGCTGCTCTTCAGACACGCCGGCGTGCAACCTCAGGGCCTTTGCACCTGCTGTTGTGTCCGCAAGAACACCTTTCTTTGTCTTGGGGCCCCGCCATCTTATCCAGGCCTGATGGGTCTGCCTTCCCTGGCCTCTTGTGTGAGACCACACCCATTCTCTTCCCCTGCTGTGTATTTCCTTAGTAACTCTTGTCACCATGTGACATTCTATTATATATGCACCGGTCTAGGGTTTAGCGTCTGTCTCCCCTGTGAGGATCTAAATGCCTTAAAGACTCAGGCGCGGTGACAGGTCCCAGTGCTTTTGGACGGGTGAGTGTACGAGCAAATGACTGGAACAGAAAAGTCTGACCAGACTAAAGGGCCAGCCACTCTCTCCCCAGCTGCCCCCCCCCCCCCCCGGCTGAGCGTGGCCATGCTGATGTGGCGAACTCTGGCTTGCCAGATCTCTTGATTTTTCAAAAGAAGCTGAACATCCAGACTTTTATGTAGAATCTCCTGGCTTTTATACGCTAGCAACTTATTCAAATCACCCAAATTAAAACACAGCTCCGTGAGCCAACCCTCGTGTAGATAAACTCAGCCGGGTTTGGCAAAGTGGGTTCCCCTTCGCGCTCGTAAGGGGAGGTGACATTTGAGCGAGAGGCTGGAGAGCCTTAATCGGGGACGTTAGCCACGGGCCAAGCCGGGGTGGGGGAGGGGAAGAGGGACTGGGGCCAGTGGGGTGGGTGGGGATGGCGAGCTGCCACCCCCCCACCCTGCGGACAGGCCCGCCCCCCCCCCCACTTCGGAAGCACTCCACCCCACCCCCACCCCGGGCCCCAGCTGGCCGCGAGCCATGCACTTGAAGCCTACGTGGGATTGTTTTCAGAAACGGAACACACAATACACAGCAAATAAGGCTGCTCTCCGTCTGGCCCGGACGCGTCCCGCACTCTGCCAGATGGTCCTCGCCGCCTCCCCAGCCGGGGCCGGGGCTTTGTGAGGCTCGCTCGGAGGCTCCCTGCCATCCTGCGGCCTGCAGCCTGCGGCCCAGCAAGAGGCAGCCGGGAAGCTTTCTCCCCGGGGCCGGGGAGGATTTTTCTTGGCCCGTGGACAGGAAGGCTGATTCAGCTGGGAACCTTCTGGATTTATAACCCCCACCGCTCCATCCCCCGGTGACCCGGAGCCCCAGTGTGCTGGCGTTTATTGCTAATTGTTTTCAGACAGATGGCGTGGCCCAGAGTCTAATTCCCCAGGCTAGAGGGCGGGGCACACCGGGGGTGGAGGGGGGGTGGGGAGGAGGAGGCCGTGCCCTTGACCGCTTGCTGGCTTGCATTCTTGAAGAAAATGTTCAGGATTGGGGGTGGGGCCGTGGCTGTGACGATGATGAGGGCTTACAGAGGAGAAGGGAACAGGGGAGGGGGGGTTGGAGGAAGAGGCTTTGAAAGGAGGGAGCCTACCCTTGAGCCTCAGGGGCGGATGAAGCTGGGGAGAGAATGCCCCCCCCCCTCCAGGAAGTCCGCTGGGATTGAAGCCAGTGTGGCAGGGAGAATTCCTCCTTTAGGGCTGGATTGGGGATGGGGAGTGCTTGGGGGTTTGTAGGGAGGGTGGAAGGACCTGTCCCCAACCTAATAAGCAGCCCTCACTTTTTCATATGATTGCAACATAATTTGAGGGCTCACGGAGCCCCAGAGGGCCAGGCATGAGTGGAGATGCCAAATTACAGATGAGGAAAGGAAGGCGGCCTCTGAGAGGGTAAGTGACCAGCCTGAGGACTTGCGGTGGGTCCGTTAAGATTCACGGCACACCCATATATGCCTGACGGGATGGGCAAGCTTCTGTGCTCACGGCTTGTGATTCACAAAGGAGCTGGTTCGGATGATAGGGGCTGGAAAGAGAATGAGATAGGAAGGTGGGGTAAGCAAGGACCTTAGGCGAAGGTCAGGGAGGACTTCTTGGAGGCGGCAACATTTGGGCTGAGCCTTGGAGAAGAAGGAGGATCCGGCTATGCCTGAAGCTCAGGAGAGAGTGTTCCAGGCAGGGGGAACAACGAGTGCAAAGGCCCTGAGGTGGAGATGAGCTTTTTGTGTCCCAGAAACCAAACGAAAAGCCAGTGTGACCACTGCAAGGGAAGAGTCACGTCCCGTGAAGGACCCGAGGCGGTGCTGGGTTTTCCAGAAGGGCCGTCATCTGCCAATGTCACTGGACACCGAACACAGTTATTACCCTGTGCTCCAGTGCTGAAGCTGGGGCCCCCCTCCGAGAGGACAAGTGACTACCCCAAGTTCACCAGCTAATCTGCAAGAGAATCCGCTAGTCTCAAGGCAGAGAGAGTCAGCCTGGGCTCCGTGGCAGGTTCTGGGGAAACCTGGGAAACTGTGTGTCGGCCTCACGTGCGACGATGAGATTGAACAACGGATGACAACCTTTTGAGCCGGTGCCCGGTCATGACTCTGGGTGACAAGTGCCAGAAACCCCAACACCCCCTGCTATAAACAGAGAAGAGAATTTATCGGGCCAGGTAACTGGAAAGCTTTAGGGAAGGGTGGCTTCAGGAATGGCTGGATCTAGGGACTCAAAGATTCCCAGGTCACTTTCTCGTCGTCTCGCAGTCCGGTTTGCCTTCGCACTGTCCCCAGATGACCGACGCACCCCGGGAAGAACCTCGCTTCAAAGCTCCCAGCGCAGCACGCTCCAGAGAGACGAAGCTTCTCTGCCCCGGGCAATTTGGGCAAAAGTTGCAGGGCTGAGTTTCACTGGTCCATCCAGGTCACATGGCCGTCCCTGAGCCAATCACCGTGGTCAAGGGAATGCGCTACGTGGGTTGGCCAACCCGATCACAGCCGTGGTGGCCGACATGCGCCCTGGAAGGGGTACCTCCTCTCCTCGTTCAGTCAGTAAATACACCCTCTGTGTCTGCACGGTGCCAGGCACTGTCCTTGGCCCTGGAGACAAAAAACAAAAAACCTTCAGCTTCATGACACTTCCGCTCTCCATAGAAGCCGCGGCACAAAATAAACACGCGAAAGAAAAGGTATGTCAGACGGTGATAAACGCTATCAAGAGAAATACGGCGGGGAGGGTGGGAGGGAGCGTGGGAGGTGGGTGTCATTTCAGATAGGGCGCCCGGGCCTCCCAGAGAAGGTGACATTCAAGCAAAAAGTAGGTAAAGGAGCTAACTAGGCAAGCATCCAGGTGCACTCCAGGAAACAGGAACCACCGATACAAAGGCCCTGGGGTAGGCATACATACTTGGTGCGTCCCAGGCACAGCCAGGCAGCCAGGAAGAACAGAGAGGGGGAGGGAAGGGGAGAGTAGGAGCAGCTTAGCTCGAGGCCTGGGGACGATATGGGGTCAGATTGCGTGTGGCCTCCGGGGCCCAAGCGAAGGCTGACTTTTACTCCATCGGGAATGACAAACCCTGATGCCGATTTAGCAGGATCCCTTTGGCTGCTCCGTGGAGAAAAGACTGCAGGGGCGAGGGTGGCCGCAGGGAGAGAGCTGTGAGTCCCAGCCCAGTGATGACGGTAACGGGAGGCTTGCTGAGGGCAGGGGCGGAGAGGAGCGGTCACGGCCTCCGTGGATCTCTTGGGTTTGGCCAGCAGGATTAGCCCACGGAGCAGGTGCAGGTGTGACAAAGCCAGGGGACTCCACAGCCCCCAGGGCGTCTAGGTTCCTGCCTCTCCCTGGCCTGGGCCACCAACAGGCTGTCCCTCTGACCCCCTGGGATTCTGAGACTTTGCACGGCGCGGCCTCGGCTCCGGAACCCACCCCCAGCCTCCCAGCGTTTCAGGGTCTGGATTTCCTCTCTCTTTGGCTGAGCCTCCCGGGCCACAATCCGTCTCTCCTCCCTCAGACCGGCAACTCGTCTGGACCGATGCACATTATCCATACTCCTCATCATTGCCGTGCCTGGTGCCTCGGCAGGCTCAGGTGCGTAAGAAACAGAATTCTCTGGAGGCTTCCAGAATTCACCTGGCTGAGCCGCGTCCTGTGGAAGCAGAACTTTGGGGAGTCTGGGATCTCCCCGCCGACCCCCCCGTCTTTTCCCACCCTGTACCACGGACTGAGTCTACTTGTGACACTGCGGGCAGCGACGGCCGACGGGCCTCTTGGGGGGAAGGGTTCGTACAGAAGTCCTCCAGATGCCTTCCGCCCCATCTGCCCTTAGGTCTCCGTCCGGCTCCGGCCGCAGTGACCTTTCCGTTCCCTAAACGTGCCAAACAAGCACCTACCTCAGGGCCTTTGCACTTGCTATTCTCGCTCCCTTGCCACCTACTTCCTAGTTCGCCTCGCCTCTCTCTCCTACTCACCGTCAGGTCCCAGCTAGACATCCCTGCTTCGGGAAGCCTCCTCTGTGCCCCTGGGATGAGGTCAAGCTCCAGTCATGCTACCCCAGTCATCTCTCCCTGGAAACTTTCCTCTCTGGGCTGCGGTGACTTTTAGAGACGCAGGCAGAAGGCGCGGTGGGTAGATCACAGGCCCTGGGGCCAGATCCGGGCTCCCTCACGGACGAATCCCACAGGGTTGTGAGGGTCCCACGAGACGCTACTCGCCGAGGGCCTGGAACCGTGCCGCATGCGATCAATGGCGGCTGTTGTCACTGTGCGCAATTCCTTGCTCACCGGGCATCCTCCCTGCCAGGCTGTAGTGCTCCCCGGGGGTCTGGACCCGGGGTGGGGGCCGGTGGGCGCCACTCGGTCGGTCATCACGCGCTGACTGGAGGGATGTTTTGAACCCCGGGCCCCGGGGCCTTGCATCCCGCACCCACTCGGCCCCCCCTCCCCCCCCAGCCTCCCCTAACCACCCAAGTGCAATGAAGCCAAACTTCTGATTTAAGGTGTTTATAAAGGCACTGAGAATGTCCTCTAATATCAGCTTATATATTTTTAATCCGCTGTTAACGTGATTTAAAACACGGCTCCGACGGACGAGCGTGATGGAAATTAAAAGTCTCCGTCACCTTCCGCCCCTGCCGACAAGGACGTGGGGGCGCCTCCACGCTCCTCGGCCAGCGCTGGGGCCACAAGGGGTCCCGTAATTAAGTAGGGGGTGCCGAGGCCGGGCGGGGTCTGGAGAAGGAGCCGCAGGGTCGCGCTACACTCGTGGCCTAATGAACGGGGACATCTGCCCATCCGTTTAATTAACGAGCCCCTCGCGTCGTGGCGAGACACGCGTCCTCCGCGCTGCAGAGGGGAGAAAAGCGCCCAGGGCGGAGAGGACTACTCATTTGCAGCGTAATTTTCTTTTCCTGCCTCCCCTTGGAAACCGGAGAGCGGAACCGCTTCCCATCGCTCCCTCCCTCCAGGGCAGTTTCCCGGACTCCCAGCCCGTGTCGTCCTTCCTCCCCGCCCCTGGAGTCCTCCCCCAGGCCTCATCCCGGGAAAGGCTGAAATAATCGCGCAGGCGGCTGAGCACAAGGGTCCGAGGCTTCCTCCGGGCCCGGGGGGGAAAGTGTGAGTCGCCCGGCATTCACCGTCCCACCGTCCCTTCCCTTCGGCAGTCTGTCCCTAAATGCCTCCCCCCTCCCCTCCCCCCACCTCCAGGGACAGCATGTTGCCACCTGGGAAGACAGGCGCAGGGGGAGAGATCTGAGCTCCCAGGTCTGGGACCGGACCACCAGATGGCAGTCTGTTTTCAGGAACGTGTCCTGGTGGGTGTGGGGCGTGTTGGGGGGGGGGGGGGCTGCTGGCACAGCTCCCCATGAAGCCCCCCCCAGACGGGGCAGTTCTGACCCCACCTGGGGGCCTCCGAGGATGCCAGTCCCCGCAGCCCGGCGGAGACTGAGGTCTGGGGTTCAGGCGGCGGAGGGGGGTTTGGGATGAGTCGAGGTCCCTTTAAGAGACATCCAGGTGGCTGGGGCGCCTGGGTGGCTCAGTGGGTTGAGCGGCTGATCTCTCAGTCTGTGAGTTCAAGCCCCATGAGTTCGAGCCCCGCGTCGGGCTCTGTGCTGACAGCTCAGAGCCTGGAGCCTGCTTTGCATGCTGCGTCTCCCTCTCTCTCTGCCCCTCCCCTGCTCGCGCTCTGTCTCTGTCTCTCTCTCAAAACACAAGAATCCAGGTCGTGGTATGAAGGCCCCGGGTCACCGGCAAGGAGGCTGTGGGAGATACAAATGTGGAAGTGACTGAACCGGGGTGCCACGTGGAGAGTGGGACCGGCTGAGACCCCCTGGGGGAGGGGAGGGACTCCGATTGCCCCCCCCCCCAGGCGGAGAAGGAGCCTCAGATGCCCCCCACCGCCCCCTGTCGTCTCCGGGCGTTCAGATCCCTGTCAAATCCTGTCCCCTCGCACCGGGCCGGCCCCAAGACCTGCTTCTTGCCAGGAGAATCATCCTTTCTCAGGCTGGAGGCGCTGAATGGCCGATGCCAGAAAGACCTGGGTGGGCAGGAGCCGCTCATGTCCCAAGAGGAAGAGAGTGAGGTTCCCGAGAGGCCCCACCCCCCGCCGCGGGGCGCAGAGGCACGTGGGTCCCCGTGTGAGGCCTCCCTCCTTCCCCGGGGGCCCAGGGCCTGGAGCTGGGGTGGGGGGCAGGGGGGCCACTGCGTCGGGGCTCCTGCGCTGGCAGCCGCCCTGACCTCCTGCGGGCGGCCAAGGGCGACACAAGGGCCCAGTGTGCTTTCCGCGGCGAGGGTTTGGCAGGGGCTTCACCCAGGAGCCCGGTTCAGACAGGAGCCCTTTGAAGGCAGGATGAATCGGGCTCAATGTCTCCCTCCAGCTGAGGGCGGGCAGGGGCCGAGGCAGCTTCCAGAAGGCCTGCTGTCCGGGGCTGAGGAGGCCCACCTCCAGGCCTGGAGCGGGTTCTCACCGAGAAGGACGAGGCGATCCGGGCCTTTGCCGGAGGGAGCCCCATGCAGAACAGTGGTCCTGAACGAGCGGCTTTGACTTTAAATATTTGTGCATTTATGTTGATGTGTATAAAATACACAAAATATAGCCAGCGCCCCCCCCCCCCCCCCAGTGCTCTCTCAGACTTTACTGCTTCGCATTTGAAACGGGGGCTTACTGGAAACTACTGGAATGTCCCTGGGCAGGAGAGCAGATAAGTAACTCGTGGTACGTCCATGCAGAGGCCGGCCACACAGCAGGGGAGAGTAAGTCTGTCCTCCCAGCGTGGATCCCCCAGTATATGTGACAGGCCAAACACAGATGCCCGTCCCCAAGGGAGGGGACGCTAGGCATGTGCCTTGCTCGGCACAGGGGCCAATACTGGGGCTGCACCAAGGCGCCGGCCCACCCTGAGCCCGTCCCCCCATCTGTCTCTACATCGAGCCAACTGTCCCCGAGGATGTCCCTGATCACTCCCTGCCGACGGCACTGACCCTGATCTGGGTGACTGCGTTTCCCCCTTGGTTCCCCCGGACCCCTGACCCCAGCCCTGCCTCCGGCCTCCGACCTCTTCAAACCACGCCCCGCCCTGCACGAATGCGTCTTGCCAAAGTGCGGTCTGAAGGAGGCTGTCCCCCGCCACAGCACCCTCAGGGCCACCCCATCACCTGGAAAGCCAACAGCAAAACCCTCACCTGGCATCTCACGATCCCGGGACCGTCGAGCAGCCTTCGTCCGCCGTGTACCACCCACGGCAGCTACTTCTGTGTCCCCCGAACATGCCCGCGAGTGCCCACATCTGGGTCTGCTCCTTCCAGCCCGGATGCCCTTTCCCACGTCCCCGTCAACCCGCCTCGGCCGCAGCGACACTCCTTCCTCCGACACCCGCTCCTTCCTCGTTGCCGGGTCTCCACCCTGAACGCCCCCATCCGGCTTTCTGTGACCGAGCTCTGCTCCCAAGGGATTCAGAGTTTAGAACAATCAGTTTGAGGGGCGCCTGGGTGGCTCAGTCTGACTCCGTCTCAGGTCATGATCTCATGGTTTGTGAGTTCGAGCCCCACGTCGGGCTCTGTGCTGACAGCTCAGAACCTGGAGCCTGCTTCTGATTCTGTGTCTCCCTCTCCCTCTGCCCCTCCTCTCCCCTCTTTCTCTCAAAAGTAAATAAACATTTAAAAAAAAAATTTTTTTAAGTGATCCAGGGGCGCCTGGGTGGCTCAGTCTGTTAAGCGTCTGACTCTTGATTTTGGCCCAGGTCATGATCTCTTGGTTAGGAGTTGAAACCCTGCACTGGGTTCCATGCTAACAGTGCAGAGTCTGCTTGGGATTGCATCTCTCTCTCTCTCTCTCTCTCTCTCTCCCTGCCCCTCCCGTGCTCTCTCTCTCTCTTTCAAAATAAGTGAATACATTTTAAAAAAAGAAAAAACGAAAAGCGATTGGCTTTTATAACAACAAAGTCCAAAGGTAGGCCAGCCTCAGGTATGGCTGGATCCAGGGGCTCAAGCACTAACCTCCAGTGCCTTTTCTTTCTGTCTCATGGTTGTTTCTGTTTCTGTTGGCTTCATTTTCGGGCAGGCCTGGCCCTCAAGATGGAAAAGGCATCCCAACAGAGCCAGCTGAATTCTGTGGTTAGCCATCCCCAACTCTCTCTTCCCAACTGTTCCTGCCACCCTTCCGGAATTACCTCCGACTGGACCAAGTCGGGTCACCTACCGTTCCCTGAATCAATCACTGAGGCCACAGGCTTGGAAAATTCAGACTGGCCTGGTGGTAGCCAGATGCCCATCTCCAGGCCAGAGGGCAGAAGTAGTCGAACCCAGACCACGTGGTCTGTAGTGAGGGAGGCGTTGTCTCCCAGGGTGTGCAAGGCTGCGACCGGAGAAGCACCCCTGGGATCTGATGTTCCCCCAAACCCGCCGAGCGGCTGTGGGAGCTTGGGCAGGTGCCTCAGACGTTCTGACTCTCAGATCCCGCTTCTGCAGAGTGGGAATGTTCCAGATCCACCCCAAAGGGGAGGTGTGGGCAGGGGAGGTGCTGATGTCCGTGAAAACAGCTGGCCTTCGGCAGGTGCCTGGGGAAGGTCCCCGGAATCGGAGGCCGGCAAGAACCTGGGGCTGGAAGTATGGCAGGAAAGGTGGGGGCGGCCGTGTGTTCTTCAAGGGGGCCCCCGGCTCGCCCATTTCACAAGCTCTCTGCACGACTCAACGTGCTCGTCTCTCCAGCCATCGAGAGGTGGGGTCCGGGTCGTGGGTAAGGTGCAAGTGACAGTGTGTGATTTCTTAGGCTACATTACAGAGGGTGACACGGCTCCTTCCTGACCTTCGTGGGACACTGTTCCGTGGAGACCCCATGTTGTCAGGAAGCCCGAGCCACCCGTGGAGGCCACGGCCCTGGCTGAGGTCCCCGCCGACAGCCGGCATCGACCGTAGGATCTCAGCCAAGAACGGAGCTGACCTGGGTCCCCGGCACCTGCCCGGGAGACCCTGGCGGAGAACCTAGCTGTGCCCAGTCAGCACCAGAACTGTGACATAACAGTATAGTCATGGCTGCTGGGTTGTGCCACTAAGTGTGGGGTGATTCCCGCCCCTGTTCCACAGACACTTGGAAGAGGGGGCTAGTGGGGGGATTGAGGGCAAGAGGGTGCCACAGGGGCCACCGTGGCCTGACTACACGACACTACCAGGCGCTCCCAGGCCTGGGCGATGCTAGTCTGTCCGAGAGAGACAGAGACAGGGGGCCACGCCTGAGTCCCCGAGTGACCCCCGCCGCTGGCAGAAGCTGGCCCGGCCACGCCACTGGGCACTTGCTATGAATTTCCCAGGATGAGGTGCTGTGGGGACAGACTTGCCCTCCTAGAGGCTCAGGTCCTGCCCACTCTCGCTGACTTGTGAATGGAACTTGTCACCTTCTGAAGGGAGGGAGCAAATTAAATCTTTGACGGTGAACTTGCTAAGTGCTTCGCATCAACCTGGCCAGAGAATCTCCTTTCGCTGAGATTAGGAGGCTGAGTCACGGTGGGGTCCCCCATTTCTCAGCCCCCTTCAGCCCTGGGTCTCCTAACTCCAGGCTCCTGGGGCTTCCTGCTTCCGATTTGGTCCAGTTACCGCGGGGGGGGGGGGTCTCCTCCAAAAGAAGGGAGATGGTGTTGGATGTGAATTGTCCCCAGGGGGAGTCTACACGGATCAGAAGATAATCCAGATAATCAAATCATTGATGCAGACGAGGAAACATTCCGCCCTGGACCTCAAAGCGGGGGCTGCCCTCCGGGGGCCTTGGGGCATCGGCACATGGCTCCGCCCACCCACCCTGTGCACCCTGGGGAACAGGTCCCGCTCCCTCGTGCCAGACCTGGGATTTGCTCAATGCTGCAAAATGTCAACCACTTGCTTTCTCTTTAGGCAAATAAACAAACTTAGAGAGCGTAGAGGGGCGCCTGGGTGGCTGCGTCGGTTAAGCATCTGACTTCAGCTCAGGTCACGATCTCGCGGTCTGTGAATTCGAGCCCCGCGTCGGGCTCCGTGCCGACAGCTCGGAGCCCGGAGCCTGCTTCGGATTCTGTGTCTCCCTCTCTCTCTGCCCCTCCCCTGCTCACGCTCTGTCTGTCTCTCGCTCTCTCTCGAAAATAAATAAACATCAAAATTAAAAAAGGAAAGAAAAGAGAGCGTAGATCGCCCCACAACCAGAACCCCAACAGCACTTGCTCTAAACAGAAGGTGACCACGAACATGAGCAAAGGCGATCACCATCCTGCTGCCTGATGGTTTTCAAGATGGTAACTCTCTCCCGTTCTTTGGAAAAGGTAGCTAGGCCAGACACATCGGAGACACCCCAGCACCCCGCAGAGACCTTCTCCTCGAAGCAGGTAGGAGAAGGGAAAGAAGAAAGGGACTGACACTCTTGCTGTCGAGACTCATTTGCTGCTGTGTCTGCATCCGGCCAGGTCTCTGTAACCATTTGGGAAAGACCCTAAATGAGGACGATCGCAAATGCCCCAGCAGGGCTCGCTGTGTGCTGCAGGCAATTCCAGAAGGTTCCTGTAACGCTCAACAGCCCTATGAGGGTGAGGTAGGTGCTGTCATCATCCCCACGTGGGACCCAGACAGGTTAAGCAACCTTCCAAAGGTCACACAGCCAAGGGGCGGCGAAGCTGGGGTTTGAACCCCGACCTCCCGCTTAAGTCTGTGCTCCCAATTACCCAGCACGCCGCCTGGGAAACACAGATCGGTACCCACCAGGGTCCTGGAAAGTTGCAGAGGGCCTCTGCTGTGTTCAATAGTGTCTCCCCACCCCCCACCCCCCAAAAAAACAACACTACTGAGTCCTTGGAACGCTGTGTTGTTGGGCTGCTGTGATAAGGAACCGAACTTGAAATTTAATTACATTTCAACTTAAAGAGCCGCAGGTAGGAGTTCCCTCCTGCTGCTGGCACAACGATCACACACATACCGGCTTAACACAGCGCGAGTTAATCTTACGGTTCCGGAGGTCCGAAGTCTGAAACGGGCCTCACTGGTCCGACAGCACGGCGTCTGCGGGGCTGTGTCCCTCCTGGAGGCTCTGGAGGAGGACCTTTTCTTGCCTCTTCAGCTTCGAGAGGCCGCCTGCGTTCCTCGGCTCGTGGCCCCACATCGCTGTGCCCTCCGCCTCCTTGTCGAGCCTTCCCCGACTCTGACCCTCCCGCCTCCCTCTGACGAGGACCCGCGAGGCCGGTGGCTGCCATACTGGACAGGGCAGGTGCCGACCGCTGCTTCCCAAAAGACCTGCTCCTGCTTGGGTCGCTGCTGGGTCCCCTGAGCCAGGCACACGGTCCCCAACGAGCGTGTTCAGTTGGCAACATTTTGAGTACTGCTTCTACAGCACGTTGGTCGAAGGACGCGCTGGGTTTCACCTCGGGGTCCGAGCCAAACTTTGCAAAACGGAGACCCACATGGTGGGGTGCCTCTCACCCGAGGGAAACCGTCCTGTCCCGAGCCCTACTGTGCGCCTTCAAGCAGGCCTCTGTGCCTCGTTGGGCGTCACCTTCCCCATCTGTATGATGAGGGGCAGGGAAGGAGCCGTAGAACAGCTCCCAGCAGCCTCAAGAGGGCGAAGAAAATGGACGCACAGAAGCCAAGGGGCTGGCCCGAGGGCCAGGTCTTGAAGAAGGGGAAACCGCCGTCCCAAGTGGAGACTGGTGTGAGACTTCAGAAAGGGTGTGAGAGACGAGCAGGGAGGGTCCCCGCACCATTTGCGGAAGAGAAGACGGCAGCCTGCCCCCGGGGCCGGAATCGGTGACTTCTTCAACGCTGTGCCATCTGCCTAGATAAGTTCTCCGAAATTTCCTCTGCGCATCGAACTCCTACTCATCCTTCAAGACCCAGTTCGAATGTTTCCTTCTTTTTTTTTTTCGATGTTTCCTCTGGGGTGTGGATCCAAGTCCCCTGGCCCGAACGTCGACGCTCTGATGCGGCCATCCATACGTGCTCACCACTCGCGCACACACCTGCCCGCACACACGCGCGTCCCAGAGCACAAACACACACACACACACACACACACACACACACACGAGGGTATACCAGGCGTACCGTCTGCGGGCCCACGCACGAGTGCACATGGACCTCCGTGGGGGCCGTGCACGCACACGCCTCCACACCGAGGCCTGCACCCACGTGCCAGCTCTGCACACACGTCCCCGGGACGGCGCAGGGGGCACACACAAACACCAGGGCATGTGTCCTCGCACACGGACGTCCGCAGAAACGTTGCCGCGGACCGTGAACGCAGTCGCAGACCGAAAAGTACGGAGCTCCTGCCTGCGAACCGGGACGTCTGGGACTTCCCTGTCCCCCCACACACCCACAGACACCCAGAGGCACACGCACGCACACACATGCACACCCACGGACGCGCTCCTGTCCTGCATCCCCGGGGCCTCACTCTCTGCTCCACGGCTGCGGCGGTGGGGCCCGGAGGGCTGACACCGGCTCCATCTGGTCTCGGTCGACGACGGCCTCGTCTGGCCTCATCTGGCCTCGTCTAGGGCGGGGGATGGGACCCCCCCCCTCCCCCCCCGCCGGGCCGAGCCCTCGACGCCCTGCTCGCGCTCCTCTTTTCGCCCGCCGGCCCAGTGCCTCCGGGACCCTCTGGGGCCGGACGCAGAGCCGACGAGTCCCGCAGTGCCCAGGTGAGACCCAGAAGCGTGGGGACGGGCCAGGGCCCCACCCCCGCGGCCCCACCGAACAGAGAGGAAGAGGAAGTACAGCGTGGGCCTGTGTGGGGGCGCCGGCCCAGACAGCCTCCTGTGCAGCCAGATGGCCGGCCATCTGCGGTCCCCTCCTCCTCGCGGCGTGGCCAGACCGGGTGCCGGGGCGAGCCTCCTCAAAGCTGGCAGAGCGTGTTAGGGCCATGTGCTGCCTGGCAGGCTGGGGGCTGCGCCCCGGGGAGAGGCGACCGGACGCACAGACAGCCGGGCAGAGGCAGGCCCGCTGGGCCCAGCTGCTGCGGCCCCTTCTGCGGCCCCGCCTCTCGCCTCATAAGGTAGGCGCCTCTGTTCTGGAAGATTCCAGGGTTGGGGGGGGGGGGAGAGAACAGCTCTTGATCCAAGCACTCGTTCGTTCTCTCATTCACTAAACACCGGGTGCCTACTAACTGCTCGGCACTGGAGATAGAATAACGAACAAAACAAGTATTTGCTGAGCACCTACTGTGTGCCAGGCACTGTTGTAGCCCTTGGGGTTACAGCCATAGAACAAGACAAGTAGACATTAGACATCCACTGTGCGTCAGCTGAGGGCAACCATGATCAAACAAGCGTTTATTGGGCACCCACTGTGTGCCAGGAGCCGCTCTGGGCCCTGGGGACACAGCAGTAAGCCATCTGTTAAACACCTACTGTGTGCCAGGCACTGGGGGCAGGGGGGTGACGGGAAGGATGTGGTCCCTGCCCTCACAGAGCCCACAGTCCTCAGATGAGCGACAGCGCATACCTGCCGTGATGCCACAAGGAAAATAGGGCTGAGGGAGGGACGGTGGCGTTCTTATCCATTTGATCTTTCTAGATGGGGCAATCAGGGAAGGCTTCTCAGAGGAAGGGGCACGGAGAGAGACCCAGTTGGAGTAAAGAGCCAGCACTGAGGCTCCCAGGGGAAGGGACCGGCCCGGAAAGACCCGAGGTGGACAGGCTTGGTGTGTCCAACACCCCAGGGAGTCCAGGCCCTTGGGCTGGCACAGGTGAGCTGGGCAGGGGCAGGGGGGAAGAGGGGACGAGTGTGGGGAGGGAGACCCCAGGCGTTGTGGGGGTGGGGGCCCAACCCCCACCTGTGTTTGGGAGGCTGTATTCGGGCTGGTCCCAGTGAGTCTGGGACCCGAGCGCCGGGATGATTCCCATTTCACAGTCGGGAAGGTAGAGGCCCAGGAGAGGCCGGGGTCACCTGAGCCTGGGGCCCGGGGCTGGCGGAGCCTCTGCGCACCATCCCCAGTCGACCCTTCCGCGCATCCTGAGGCTGTCAGCCTCGATGTCCCCCGGGCTTAGTCACCCCGTACAAGTGACATTTATTTATTCCCTCACACAGGAGCGTGGCGAGAATTAATTATTTCGTGCCAAGGAAGCACTTTGAACATGATAAGTGCTGAGTATGACCGCGACATTACAGAGAACAGTGCTCCCTCCTCGCGCCTGCCTGCAGCTGGGAGGGTTGAGCCGTGTCTTCCAGGGTCCCCACCGCCCACGACGCGATGGGGAACACTGCTCTGAGCTCAGGATTTCTTTTCTGTAAAAGCCTAAGGAAGAGAGTGAAGAGGAAGGCGGGGAGAGAGGGGGAGGGAGGGGGAGGGACAGAGGAGAGAGGGAGGGGGAGGGAAGAGGAGGGACAGGGGAGAGAGAGGGGGAGGGAGAGGAGAGGAGGGGGACAGAGGGAGGGGGAGGGAGGGGGAGGGAATGAAGGTGGAGAGAGGGAGACAGGAGGGAGAGGAGAGGAGGGAGGAGGGAGGGGGAGGGAGAGGAGAGGAGGGGGGAGGGAGGGGGAGGGAGGGGGAGGGACAGGGGAGAGAGGGAGAGGGAGGGGGAAGGAAAGGAAGGGGCTGGAAGGGAAGGATGGAGGGGGAGGGAGGGGGAGGGGAGGAGGAGAAGGAGAGTTTCCCACTCACGCGTTTTTCGGCCACCCCACACTGGGTGAGCTGGGAAGATAGGACAGCAATGAGTCACAAGGACAGGGTTCTGGTTTATAAAGTGCCTTCTCGACATTATTTCAGATCCACAAAACAGGATGGGGGGTTTCTCAGCGGTGCAGGTGTCACCAGCCCCGTTCTACAGACAAGGAAACCGAGGCTCAGAGAGGAGGACCTTGCCCAAGGTTCCAGCCCCTGGGGCCTCGGGGTTCCCTGGGCACAGACACCGGCCACCCCCCAGCAGGGCCCAGCAGGGACCCCGAGGGCGGCCCTGGGACGTGAGCCTCTCCCTCGTGCCACCCTGAGGATCCACGCGTCCCTGGGAAGGAGGCCGGGAGGGGAGATGTTCCTGGAGTGGGGAGTGAGGTGGGGGTGGGGGACGCAGATCTGAGGTTGATTTGACCTAAGATGCGCCCGAAAGAAGCCACGAGGCAGAAGGCACAGCTGGAGGCCAGAACACGGGGGCTGCTACAGCTTCTACTTCCGAGGGAGAAAGGTTGTGGGGCTCCCTTGACCCCCCCTCTGAGCCAGAACCGAGAAATCCCGGAGGAGGCAGAGACCTCGGGGCCCCCGGGCCGTCTGAATGCCTCTTTCCGAGGGTCCCAGCCCTGCCTCGAGCATCCCCACTGGCCCCAGCGGCCAGAACCGCGCCTGCATTCAGTAGGTACCCAATGAATGCCTGCTCGTGTGCGCTGGCTGGTATCTGAGGGGCCCCCTTCCATGCAACAGAGGACCCTGGGAAGCAGAGGCCGTGCCGGGGCGGGTGGCTTAATCTCTTGTGCCTCAGTTTCCCTATTTGTACGACAGGAGCAAACATGATAGAGGGACGTTGAGGACCGGGGAGGATTCAGGGCTTGTCCCCAAAGTGCTTAGAACAGGATCCGCGTGCTGGGTTCAGTAAGTCAGAGCTGCTCTTCGGGACCCATCCCCGCAGAGCCCCCGGCAGACAGTTGGACCCCACAAGCAGCCCTATGTGGCGGGTCCCGTTAGGCTGGTTGCATTACGGTTATTTATTTTGATCGTGAAACTGAGGCCCAGAGAGATCAAGTAAGGTGCCCAAGGCCGCCCAGCTAGACCGTGAGGGAGCTGGCTTCAGGCCCCACCTGCTCCTGGTGGGGCGGGGCCCGGCCGGCCACCTCGCCCTTCTCCCACAGGGGTCCCCTGGGCGTCCTGAGAACCCCGCACCCACTCAACCCCAGCAGGGCGAAGCCAGCTCAGAGACACCCGTCTCTGAATAATAACTAATACCGGCTGTCAATCACTTAATTTTCACGCAGCCCATTCAATAGATGAAAGACTGAAGTCCACAGGGGCAAAATTACTCGTCCAGGGTCACGGTTAGTGTTCAAACCCGGGATTTCCAGCCCGTAGAACTCCATTGCCTAGTGCAGTACAGCGGTGGAGACACGAACTCGGGAGTGAGATAAGCTGTGTGACCCTGGGCAAGTAACTCGGCCCCTCTGGTCTTCAGTTTCCCCTTCTGCAATATGGGATAATAGTGCCCGCTTCAGAGAGGCCTTGGGAGGATCAGCTCCGTTCATGCGCACAAAGCACTTAGAGCAGGAACGGGCAGAGTAAGGCCTGGGGGCTTACCTCAGTTTCCCCCAGCAACAGATTCTGAGCTGAGGACTTGTGGACAGCTGCTCCAGGGGAAGCCAGCAGGGGGAAGGAGGGTCACCGGAGGTACCACCTTCAGTCCCCTAGCCCCAATCCCTGATTGTGGAGGGCTCTGGAGTGTGAGCTACGCCCCAGGGTTCTTGCCTCGAGGCAGGGGGCCCGGACGCACGCACTGTCAGCTGCCACCTAAGGGCTGTCCCAGAGTGATGACAACCCCCAGGCAGGTCAGGCTTTCTGGCCTGGGGCCAAAGCACTTCCGGCAGGCGGTCCAAGAGCCGAGGCAGAAGCTTGAGGAAAGTGCCGGCAGTCAGGGGCCAGGCACCCGGAAGAGGAGGGTCGGAGCCCTGACACCCAGGATGCGTGGGCGGAACCCGACTGGGTGATCACTGCCCTATAGCTCTTGCGACTTTACCTCACAGCAAACCTGTCTGACCTGTGGTGTTGCCCTCGTTTCACAGATGGAACACCACTGGTTTGGGCAAAGTCACACAGATTTGGGAACCAAATCTCTAGACTCCTGATTCAGTCGCTGCCTGCAGGGCCTAAAGAAGAGGATGTTAACTCAGGGAGGGAACTCGGGGGAGGTTGTGTCAGTCGGGATGTCTTGGGCAGCAAATAACAGAAAAACCTCAATTCCAACAGCCTTGATAATGATGAAGGTTTATATTTTCCATAAGAAGTCCTGCGGTGGAGGAACTTCTGAGCAGGCTGGTTCGGCAGCTCAGTGGTGGCGTCCGGACCAGGGTCTCTCCCTGTATGTCCTCTGCCACCCTCAGTACGGATCACTCCCCTCACGGCCCCAAAATGGCTGCAGCAGATCCAGTCATCGCATCCCACCAGGACAAACTGCAGCCCAAGATGAGCCAGCCATATCTTCCTCGTGTTTCTCTCTTTTTCAAGAGCAAACCAAGATTCCCCATAACCCCCCACTGGAACCCCTTTCACACCTCACTGGTTTCAGTTGGGTCACACGCGAGGGGCACAGGACAGCCATTGACTGGCTCAGACCAAGGGTCAGCAAATCTGGCCCCAAGTCCGCCTGTGTAAATAAAGATTTATTGGTACGCAGCCACACCAGTTTTTTTTAACGTTTATTTTTGAGAGAAAGAGAGACAGAGTGTGAGCGGGGGAGGGGCGGAGAGAGAGGGAGACGCGAATCCGAAGCAGGTTCCGGGCTCCGAGCTGTCGGCACAGAGCCCGACGCGGGGCTCGAACCCACGAACCGTGAGATCGTAACCAGAAGTGAACTCAGAGGCTTAACTGACTGAGCCACCCAGGCGCCCCACACACCCATTTTTTTCACATATGACTGAGTTCGTGCTACAACGACAGAGCTGAGCGGTTGCACCTGGTCCGCGAAGCCCGGAAGATTCACTGTCTGACTCCATGGAAAATCAGTGTGCTGACTCCTGGCTACATTAATTGGGATTCACCCCTGTGCTGGGCTGAGTCACTGTCCCTGAGGGATGAACACTGAACAAAACAATAGTCTGTGAGTGAGACAGAAGTGGATGGCGGCCGGGTCACCGCTAAGTCGGCCTCAAGTACTTTGCTACTCGACGCACGGTCCCTAGACCAGTGGCAGGGAGCCAGGCTCGAACCCCACCGCCGCGATCCTGAACCAGAGCCCGCACTTGACAAGGTCCCCAGGGCTCTGTGACAAGCCCTCGCCCTGCAGACAGGGGAAGGTGTGGCCGAGCTCAAGCCCTGACGGTGACCTTGACCAGCTGTGTGGCTGTGGCAGGTCATGGCCCCCCTCGAGGCCCTTGGTGCCCTCACCTGCTGGACGTCTGTGTTCGCATCCTCGGGCTGAGTTAACAACCCCTCCCCCACCCCCTCCCCCACCCCGCCAAGCTGGGTGGCTTAGAGCCCAGTTCTGGAGGTCCGAAGTCTAAAGTCAAGGTGTGGGCAGGGCCATGCTCCCTCCGAGGCTGCGGGGGAGGGTCCTTCCTTACCTCTTCCAGCCTCGGGTGGGCCCCAGGTGGTCCCTTCTTTTTTTTTTTTTTAAGTTTATTTATCTTGAGAGAGAGACAGAGAGGGTGAGTGGGGGAGGGACAGAGACAGAGGGAGACAGAGAACCCCAAGCAGGCTCCGCACCGTCAGCGCAGAGCCCGATGAGGGGCTCGAACTCCCAAACCGTGGGATCGTGACCTGAGCCGAGATCAAGAGTCGGACGCTTCACCGACTGCGCCACCCAGGCGCCCCACCTCCCCTGCTTGTAAGGACACCAGTCCTACTGGATTAACGCCCACCCTAATGACCTCATCTTAACTCGGTTACATCTGCACGGTCCCCATTTCCAAGCAAGTTTGCTTCCCTCCCCCCCCAGCCACCCCACCCCGATCCCAAACCATCAGGTTCCAGCTACACGGACCTCCTTGCTCCTTCCAGAACATGCCAAGCCCACCAAAGCCTCGGGGCCTTGCTGTGCCCTCTGCCGGAATGCTGTTCCCATAGAGACTCCAGCTCACTCCCATGTTTTACGCGGATCTCCGTGCAAACGTTGCCTCCTCGGAGAGGACGGCCTGACCCCACGGCTAGAAGCGGACGTACCCACCCCCGCCAGGCCCGACACTCAGTCACATTCGATCCCGTCAAACCTGTGACTGTCTTCATGGAATTCACAACTGGCTGGAATTGTCACATTCAATCGCATACCTATTGGCTGTCGGTGCCCGGACCGGGGCCTGGCTCATAGCAGGCGCTCAGTAAAAATTAACTACATGACTGAACAGGCCGCTTTCCTCCCCACCCCTCTGGGCTCTTCGGGAACGCTCGGGAATCCCCAGGCCCCTGCATTAGAGGCCTGGCAAGCCTCACCACGCCGTGGAATTTTCCAGATAAAACTATTCCTTTGTGCGTCAACAGAGCCTTTAATCTCAGCTCATCGCTTCTGTCCTAAAGCCACCAGGTAACGTGAGAGGGGCCGGTCGGGAGAAAGCATGTCTCCCCACCCAACGCTGATAGATGTCCAGCGGCCGGCGGCCTGCCTCCACCAGGACCCTGTGTCAGTCCCCCACCCGCCCCCCAAGCTGCAGGACGGCCCCTCGGTGGGTAGGGACACGCCCTGCGTATTAACCCTTTACAATAGCATTACTAATTTTCTTTATTATTATTATTATTAAAATGTATACAGGTAACCCACATGCGCTGACACTAAGAAGCTCCAAAATCTCTAGACTGTGATGGGGCGGGGGGGGGGGGGGGGCGATGAGATCCTCGCCTTCCCGATTCCAGCCCCCAGTGCAGAGGTGACAGACAGCCACAGGCAGGGGTGCTGGGCACCCTTCGGAAGGGCCAGATTCTTCTGTCTGACAGATGCTGGCATAGGGCCCCCAGCGATCCCCTGAGGGTGTCACTATCATTACACCCCTTTTACAGACAGAGAAACTGAGGCTCAGAGAGGGACAGGGCTAGCCAGGTAGAACAGGGCCGAACTCAGACGGTCTGGCTCTGACTGTCACCTGTGACCGCTATGCCAGCGCCCCCTCAACAGAAAAGCTCTTGATTTTTTTAACTCTTTTTTCTTCCCTCCCCCACCCCATTTTCCGTTCCGTACTGTTCCGCGACTTGCTTTTCTCGTATCACCGCTTGCCTAGAAGATAATTTCATGCCAAGCACACAGAGGTCACTCCACTGCTTGTGAGCCCATGTCGTGTTCCGCGGCCCTCGACACGCAGCCCGGAACGATCATTGTGCCCGTCTGGGTCCAAACGGCCCATGTGTGACCCCCTTGAATCCTTAGGACGTAATTCGTTGGGATGCGCACTGTAGTTTGCATGTGACACACAGCAGGCCCTCTGCGGGAAGCCAGTGAGATCTGGGCTTATTGGGCAGGAGGTCTGAGCTGCCCTGTCACCCACAGACTCTACATCCGAGCTTGTCAGGAGGGGAAACGCGGGCCCCAGCGCCATGGTCCGAAACGTCCCCGGTTCCGAAAAAGGCTCTGGGGGTGAAACATTCGTCCTACCGGTCGGCTGCACATCTAAGGGCCCCAGAGTGTCAACCCTTCAAAGCCCCGCGACTCATCCCCGTCGTCGTGCCCGGTAATTCACAGAGCGGCCCGAGGCACACCACGGTTTGTCCACACCTCCAAACAAAGGCCAACTAGGAGTGTCCCGGGAGCAGAGGAACAGAACCCAGGCCTCGGTCCACGGCGGGTATCGAATGCTTTTCTCAGCTGACACAAAGGGGGTGAGGAAGGGCCCTCTGCCTCCCGAGAGTGACTCACCCCATAAAAACCAGATTGTTCCAAGCGTCCAAATCTGCAGAACAGGCTCCAGGCCTTGGGCCTTGTCCTGCTTCCCCTGAGCCAAACATTCCAGCATCTTCCTCAGGTACCTGTGAATACTGTACTGTCTTCTCCAAACACAGCCTTTGTTTTTGAAAGCTCATAAAGAGGAACCCGGCAGGTCAGGAGATAGCCGGCCGCCCACTTCCTTCCCCGGGACGGCAGTCGGCCAGCTCCCAAATGCCTCCCAGCACGTGCCTCCTGCCCATGACCACACTCCAGGCTGCCCCCGAGCACGTAGCGGACCAGGACCCCCGGCGGGCGGCCGACACGTCCTCCGTCGGAGGACCGCCGGCCTCCTGGCCACCGGGAGGGCCAGGCTGCAGCAGGGGGACTTTCTCGCAATCGGGAGCGGGTTGACTTCCCACAGGGGAGAGATGCTTCCCGAGCAGTTTTGTTAGCACCAGGTTCCGGAACGCCTGGTCCGTTCTTTTCAGGAAGATTCTGCGCAGCCCCGTGCCCTCCATAGAGGAGGAGGAAGTTGCCCGGTTTGTGGGTGGAGAAAGGGCTGAGCTGTGTGTTGATGTGAGGGAATCCGCAGGGCAAGCCTGAGATGCCACGCTGGGCCTCGCGGGCTTAGCCGGGTCGCCGCCGTCCTACTGGGTCGGGATCGTCCGTAAGGCGTCCCATAAAAGCCGGGGCAGGTGGCCTGTGTCCGTTTTCAGCCACGAGGGGCACTGGGAGGCGAGACAGTGGGGAAGGCTGCCACTAACAGCCGGAGACAGCTCTGTGCGCGCCGGGCCCGGTCGGAGGACATCGCGCGCGTGAACATCTCACCCAGATGACGGCCCACCGAGGGACAGGCTGCAGTGACTGCCACCTGCACCGATAAGGAACCCGAGGCACAGAGCAGTTGAGTCAGTACCACAAGCCACGCAGCTGGAAAATGGCCGAGCGGGGGTCTGAACTCGGGCGGGTGCTCTTGACTCTCTTGAGTATTGTGGGATCGTCCCGAAGCCAAAAATATTGGCCACGAGTGGGCTCTCTGTGACAGACACTGTGACTGACCCATCACCTGTTCCCAGCCTTTTCTGCTTTCCCGGGCTCGCCTGGCAGTTCTGGCCAATGAAACGCAGGCAGAAGGCAACCGGGAGGTTGTGGCAAATGTTCTGCTTCTCTTGATTTAAAAAAAAAAAAAAAAAAAAAATCAAAGGTAGCTGATGTCCCCTGCGCCCTTTTTTCCTCCCTTGAGTGTGCATGTGATGCCTGGAGTCATGGCAGCCGCCTTGTGATCTGAGGGGAAAGGCTGTGAGAAGCACAGGCGGTGACCTGGGAAGACCTGAGCTTTGGAACCAACTCTCCCGCCTCCCAGACGTCTTTTTATATGGGAAAATGCGACTCCGTTTGCAACGCTGGGTTAGGCTTTCTCTTATCCGCAACCCAAACTCATACTGATGTTCTCCTTTTCTCTCCTCGTACCTCTTTCCTTTTCCCACGGGAAAGTAACTGGTCCTTCAAAGTCTGTACCTTGTCAAAAGTGAGGGACAGGGAGAGGCCTGCCTTCCAAGGATTTGCTGGAATCTCATCTTCCTGCTGTCTTCCCAGTTATCATTTTCTAAGCATCCGCTCTCCGCCAGGTGGGTGCTGGGTGCCGCATGTATACCGTGGGCTCTGTATTCATCCTTCCTGCAGCGCTCTTAACGGCCTGGAAGGGCGGCCACATCTCCCTGCGTCTTACTGAGAAGGATACCGAGGTGCTGGGGCCTTCAGAATTTGCCTGGGGCGTGGGGAGGGGTCGGCGCCTGGGGGGCTCAGTCGGTGGAGCCTCCGACTTCGGCTCAGGCCATGATCTCGCGGTTCGTGGGTTCGAGCCCCGCGTCGGGCTCTGTGCTGACAGCTCGGAGCCTGGAGCCTGCTTCGGATTCTGTGTCTCCCTCTCTGTCCCTCGCCCGCTCACGCTCTGTCTCTGTCTCTCAAAAATAAATAACATTAAAAAAAAAAAAAGAATTTGCCTGGTGGGGGAGGAGCCAGATTCACCCAGGCCAGCCTGACCCCAAGCCCGGGGTCTTACTGTTTTCAGTCGCAGTCACTCGAGCCCACGGCACAGCCCTCAAAAATGTCTCCCACTCCTCAGACTCCAGGCCTGGGTTCCCTCGAGTCCCCTCAGGGCCGGGGCCTCACCATCCTCATCACGATGTGGGGACGATGCTACAGCCCGCTCGCAGGGCCGCCGCGCCCGTTCTGGAACCCCGTCTGTTCCGCACAGAGCCTGGCCTGCGGGGAGTTCTCTGCAAGTGACCACGTCATTGTTATTTCTATTGTTATTGCTAAGGAGCCAGAGTCCCGTCCCCGAGAGCGATTGATTCCCCGGGGCAGCCATGAGTGGAAAGGAGAAGCCAAGGGAAACCGGGGTCTGATTTCTTTTGAGCCTGGCCTGCTTTCGCGCTCCCGGGGCGCGGGCACAGGCGCACCCTCGGGTGGCGGAAAGCCTGCCGTGCGGGGCTGCCCGAGGAAGGACGCTCCTGCCCCACGCCTCGTCTGGAAAGCAGCGCACATTCGAGAAGGTCTGGCCCTTGCCGGGGACTCGGGGGCTCAGGAGCCAGCGATCAGCATCGTGGTCGAGGTTGGCCAGCCCACGAGACTCGGAGCTCACCCTCTGCATCAAAGCCAGGGTGGCTGCCAGAGAGAGCGAGAACGCGTCCCTCATGAGCCCAAGGCCACAGCAAAGGGAGTGGCCCTCCAACAGTGGAGGAGAGGGGCTCTAACTCATTAATTCATTTGTGAGAACACAGCAAATGCCAAGCACTGGGCTACGCGAGTTTCACGGAATCATCACGGCCCCTTTGAGGGAACTGCCATTACCATCTCTATCTTGCAGATGGGGAAACTGAGGCACGGGGAGGGTCAGCGGCTTGTCCAAGGTCACGCAGCCAATAACCAGAGGAGCAGGATCTGAACCCAAGTGGCCAGACCCCTTCCGAGCAATACAGGGGTGACAACACGCACCCTATCCGTGCCCTCTTCGAGTTTTCGTTCTAACAGGGCTGGCAGAGGAGAGACCGGCTGTAAACAAACCAACAAGTGCATGTGATGAGTCACCGGAGGCAGTGATGGTGATTAAATCACGCTGCCTGTCGGGGACTCTCTGGGGGGGGGGGGGTGGCTTGGAAGGCTTCTGAGATGAGGTAGAGACGGAGGGGAAGGATGAATGGGACTTTAACTGGCAGCGGGGGCAGGAAAGACACGCCAAGTGGTGGGACCAGCTCGTGCAAAGACTAGGGCGAGGTCCAGTGGATAGGAGAAAACCATGGAGCCAGAGCTCCCCCGGGGGTGAAAACCCAGGCATACAGTTAGTGCTCAATAAACGGTCGTTGTTGACATCAAAGGATGCACGGGGGTTAAACCCTGGGAGGCTTTGAAGGTCAGGAGGAAGGGCTTGTGTATACACCCTCTTTCCTGGTTTTCCTTCGGGATCCTCCAGGCCCAGAGAGCCAGCCCCAGGGCGTGTGTTCTGATTGGTTCAAGAGGACCAGGCCCCTAACCAGGGATTGGTGGCCGGTGGCGACCAGAGGCCACAACGTGTTCGACTCCTGGCAGGTTTCCAGGCAAGATCTGCGCACTCTCAAACAGACCCTCTCCACCCACCATGGCCCGTGTGGCAGTTGCCTGTTGCCGCGTAACGAGACGCCCCCAAACTTTGCAGCTTTGAATGAAAATTAAGTATTATCTCAGTTTCTGTGGGTCGGGGACCCGGGAGGGACCCAGTGGGTGGTTCTGGCTCCGGGTCTCCCCGGAAGTTGCTCTCGGGACGTCAGCTGCGGTCGTGGTCCCTCTGAAGGGTTTCTGTCCCATCTCTCTCCCTCCAGGTGAAGGTGAAGGGTGTCAGAGGAGGGCTCGCCCAGTCCCAGCCTGCGGGCACCCAGCCCTCGGCTCTTTCCGGACACGCAGAAACACACAGTTCACACATCACCTCCTCCAAGAAGCCTTCCCATCTCATCTTATTTCAAAGTGGCCCCTTCCCCTCCCCCCCCATGCCACGGATTTTCTGTCCCACCTCCCCTGCCTTACTCCTGAGACGCTGCTCTTTATTGTTTGCCTTTCTCTTGGTCCTTCCTTATTTACCTTTTTCTCTCTCTGCCCGGCGACTCACACACACACTCCATGAAGGGTCAGAGTTTGCCTGGTATGTAATAGGCGCTCAGCTAATTGTATGTATATGTTGAGTGAATGAATGAGCGGATATTTCACAGGCCTGGAAGCAGTCTGGAACATCAGGGGATTCTGAGAATCGAGAAAGAGGCTGATAATTTCCCCCCCACACACACACACCTCTCATGCACACACACACACACACATACACACACACACACCCTCTTCCTCCTGCCTGCACACAGGCCGCCCTTATCTGACTGCAAAGCCCCAGCCTTCCCTAACTTGCTTCCCACACCAGCTTCTCTACCCCACTATCCTGCGAGGCCGCCAGCCCTGCGAGGCCGCCAGCCCAGCAAACATTACGTGGACTTTGGTCCCCGTTTGGAACTTTCCAGGCATATGACCTTGAGTCGGCCGCTCTCCCGTGCGGAGCCTCAGTTTCCTCATCTGTCCCGGGGGGTAAAGTGAGCCCAGCATACATAAAGAGCACGCCGTCCCCGTGAACGTGAGTGTGTGGTCACTTCAGGCAGGGAAGGGCGCGGGGCTGGCGCGGAACAGACCTCCCCTCTCCGCGGCGCACAGCGTCTCACCCTGTCTCAAGGCTGACCCGGCCGTTGTGGGTTGTCGCGCTCCCCTCACCGCTGCTCCCCAGAGAGCGAGAACACTTAAGGGCCGGTATTTTCCCCAGCTCAGCACAAAGCGCGATCACCGCGGGGCAGCCGGGAAAGGCTGTTAGCTTGATTGAGTCCTTTTTTCTTCTGCTGTTAGGCTGCTAGGCGCTCTCAGCTCACAGAGGAGCCACTGATCCTTTATTACCAGCGCGACAGCGGGAGGGCCGGAGCCCCTCGGTTATCGGTTATCGCAAGAATGCGGCGCCACTGCATACACCCCAGACAGCACATGTGAGACACCTCCTCTCCCTACTCAAAGACCAGTAACAACGCCTCATTCCCAGGACTCAAGTCCAAAGCCTCCCCCCACCCCCCCATGCCGCGGGTTCTGGGCTGGGACTTGAACTTAGACCTTCTGGTGCTTTTAGCCTCTTCACAAAGGGGAAGGGAAAAGCGGACGTTGCCGAAGCCCAGAGCCCGTTCTTCTATGAGGCCAGGGTGCGGGGAAAGAGTGGACAGCCATTTTCTCTGTAAGACACAATGACGAGGGCTCAGAAAGGTGATGGGAGCCCAAACTTGGGGGGGGGGGGAGGGCTGCGCAGGAAATTCAGGAGATATAGTTTTGGGGGGGAGGGGGAGGGGGGAAGGGGACTGGAAAACAGGAAAGGGGCAGAGTCTGAGCAGCATGGTCTATAAAACCCCTCCCTCGCTCCCAAGTCTCCGCAAAGTCTGCTGAGACCAGAAATGACCCGGGCTGGGGAGGGGGGTGGGTGGGGAATCTCAGAAAGGAGGCTGTGTGAGTCAGGACAATTAACTAGCCAGAGATAGAAGGCCAACGCTCAGATTTCTTGTTTCGTGTAACTGCAAAGTCCCAGGTAGATTTCAGACATGGCTGGGCTCAGGGGCACAAATAACGTCATCGGTCCCTCCTTCTTGGTGCTACTTGCCTCCAGGCGGGTCTCTTTCTCGGGCGGGTTCAATTACATCCCACTGGTATAACAACTCAGTGGGAAAAGAGAGGTTTTTTCCCAAGTGGTTCCAGCAAAAGTCCCAGGAAAGGTTCTCATTGGCTCAGCCTGGGCCACGTGACTAGGTCACATGACCAGCCCCTAACCAATGGCGGTGGTGATGGGGCGGAGTTTCACTCCCTCAAACCACATAGATGAAGAACAAGGAAGGGGTGGTTCCCTAGTGGGACAGGGGAGGGGAGAATTTCCTTCCAGAAGGAGAAAGCCTGGGCAGAGAAGGCCATAGACGTGCACTGTGGGGGCCACGACGTGAGGAGAAGAGAACAGTTGTATGATAGGGTCCGTCAGTGGGGTTAGGTGGCTAAAGCAAAGCCTCAAAGTCCCTGCTGCCTGCACTCACCTGGAATTGCATAGCAATCTTGCCCCGGTCACCGGGCTGCCTGCAGAATGGGGAAAGAGAGAAATGCCCGAAAAGAACAGAGAGATTAACCAACAACCTGCCTCAGTTTCCCTTTCCATAAAATGGGGTCAAAACTAGCACCAACGTCACATGGTTGTAGCGATTACGGGGCTTCGTGAGCGTGAAGGTTAATAAAAACTAAATAACACCAAAGTGCGAAGGGTGCAGAATGGCGTACATAAGAAAGACACAATGAACATTGGATTCTTTGGAACCCAGGCCACCTTTGCCTGGCCTTTCCCTCCACTCCCTTATTGGTGAAATCTAGCCCTCTTCCTCTATGAAGCCTTCCTGGGATCCCCAGTGCACTCAGAGCCCCTGGAGCCCCATGGGCCGAGGTCTGAGCCCCGGCTCTGCTCCTTGAGCTATGCGACCCTGGGAAAGTGGCTTCACCTCTCTGAACCAGTTTCCTCTTCTAGAAGAGACGGACGATGCAAAACTCTTGGGAGGGCTCTGCTAGATTCTGAGCCATTGGCTGCAGTAGAGGCTATGGTCTCTCTGGGGTGGGGGTCACCTCCCTGGCATCTCTCAGTGTCCTCGTGAAGTGCCGTACATAATACGGATCGGCTCACCGGGTTCCTCACAGTTCAGAGTTGAGCCTCTACCCCTAAGATGCTGTGTGACATCAGCGAATCATTCCGCCTCTATGAGGCCGTTTCCTCGCGGGCATCCCTTCATCACAGAGAAGCTATGAGACTGGCGGCTGCCAATACACAGTGCCCGAAATAAGTAGATACTCGGTTAGCGGACATTCTCTTTCCCTGGCTGCTAGCCCCAATGCCACCTCCTCCACGCAGTCTTCCCTGACTGCCCGGCTCCGATGACCTCTTGGTGTCTCCTCTTGCCTGCACAGTGAGCTCCTTGGATGTTTAGGTCAGGTCACTAGCGCCTTTGGAGTCCCTAGGACCCGGCACATGGCCCCGTAAACAGTGGGCATTCTAGGGATTTTGCGAGTGACCATGGTGACGGTGACGGTGATGACGACGATGGAGAAAATGTCATTTGAGACCAGCCAGGTCTCCTTAGTTCCGCTTCCAATTTCATCTCAGCTAACGTGTCTCCAGAAGTGTTTTCAAATCCTCTTTTGCCGGGATGTGGGTCTAAACAGATTCATAAACCCCGGGATCTGCTATGCGCCCAGCTCTATGTCAGGCAAGCCTCTTTTTTGCCAATCTATAATGGCATCTTGCCTTTAACAGTGAAGTTTTCATTCGAGCAGGGTTTCGTCACCTGCAGGATGATTTGGAGGGCACACACAGCTGAACGCTAAAAAAAAAAAAAAAAAAAAGAATCATTCGTGAGGCACCTGGGTGGCTCAGTGGGTTAAGCGTCCCACTTCGGCTCAGGCCACGATCTCCCGGTTGGTGGGTTTGAGCCCGGCGTCGGGCTCTGTGCTGACGGCTCGGAGCCTGGAGCCCGCTTCCAATTCTGCGTCTCCCTCTTTCTCTGCCCCTCCCTCACTCACATTCTGTCTCTGTCTCTCAAAAATGAATAAACGTTAAAAAAATTAAAAGAATCAGGAATATTTTTTAAGCCTATTTATTTCTGAGAGAGAAGAGAGGAAATGAGTGGGGGAAGGGCAGAGAGAGAGGGAGACACCAAATCCAAAGCGGGCTCCAGGCTCCCAGCCGTCAGCACAGAGCCCCACGCGGGGCTCGAACCCACCAACCGTGAGATCGTGACCTGAGCCGACGTCAGACAGGTGCCCCTAAAGTCTTTCATTCTAATGGTCACCTGTGGTCACAAGGTGGCTGCTCCACCTCCAGCATTGCATCTTAATTCCAGGCAGAAAGACGGAAAAGAACAAAGGGCAAAAGGTCTGTACCAGGTCCTGCTGCTCCCCACCCCCACTCTCCACTTTTTAAAGAGTTTTCACCGAAGTGCCACATCTCACTGGCCGGGACTGCCTCATGGGCAACCCCTATGTGCAGAGGAAGCTGGAAAGGTGGAGTTTAAACTGGGCACACACTGCTGTCCCATACAAAATTATTGTTTTATTAGTACCAAAAAGAGAGAGAGAGAATAGATACTCGGAAGGCAACCACCAGTGCGGCTCAGGCACACCAAACCTATGATTGGCAGGAACTATTAAGGTCGTGGTTCTTGGCTCGGGCAGGAGTCGAGAAAGTCCCCTGCAGGGATCTGTGGAAACTCAGGTAGCTGGGTGGAGCCTGAGACTCTGCATTTCTAATAAGCTCCCAGGCCATCCGGGGGCTGCCGGTCCGACACCACACTTAGAACTAGGACAAAGTCGGTACTTGAGCGAAAACGCATGAATTTATTTTAAAAGGATAATCCTTAGGACGTAATGGCTTAGGTATGCTATCGGTTAAGATCCCCATAAGAGACAGAGGGCACCCTCAGATGGGAAATCAAGAAAAGCTAACAAAGGGACTATTTGCAAAAGTATGGGCAGGGTAAAGCCCCTCCCCCTCTCTCCCCCCCCGCCCCCCTCGTCCCCCACCTCCACCGCAGCAAGGTGACAAGCTTTTGCTGCCACTGCCCCGGGGAAGGGTGAGCATTACTGGAGCTGGAAGTGGGGCTCTAGGAGAGGACCACCACCACGGAGGAGGAGGAGGGGCACAGTCAACCTGAGACAGGCAGGCAGAGAGCTGGGGAGTAAATCCCCTGGCCTCTCTCTCCGCCCGCCTCCAGCCTCCAGCCTCCAGCTGGCGCCTCCCATTGGCTGACTCCCCCTGGACGCCAGAGGGCTGAGGAGCCCAGGGGTCGCGGCCCACAGGGGTCAGCCTGTACCGGTCAGAATGGAAAAGAGGTGGAGAGAGACCTGGAGAGGCAAACAGAAGATGTCCAGCACAGACAGAGAAAATACCATGACATCACGATATCCAGGGGCAACCGAGTCTGTCCAGACACCGTTTAAAGTAAGCAACCCCCCCCCACCCAGCTCATTCATTTGTTCAATTATTCATTGAGCACCTGCTGTGTCCCAGGCACTGTGCCAGGAGCCAGGGACTTAGAGCTGAATTAATCATGACCCCCGCCCAGAGAAGATGCCATGTGATGGGGTGTGAGGCAGGGGGGCGGGGTCCTCTCCCCCCTCAGCTCCCCCCGCCCCACCTCACAGCCCACCCAGCCAGACTCACCGTGCCTTCTACTGATCTCATCTGCTTGTCACCCGCGAGAATTCCGGTGTGATTTAAGCTTTCATTAAAGTTTAACTACAGGGGAAAGACTGCAAAAAAAAAGTCACCTGCTCTGTCACAAATCACAATGTTATTATGTGCTGAAATAGGGGACTGCGGGAATATGCCAAGGGGATTTGGCCGGGATTAGGGATAAAATGTATTTAAACCGCTGGGTGCCCGCACGCCCCGCGAGAGCGCCCCGTAAACCTTTGTGCATCTAGATTTATATCTGACGAACTGTTGATTATGATTTTTTTTTCCCGGCTGCAAACAAAACCCCAGCCTTCACCAGCCCCCACGTCAGCCTTACACAAAATGTCTGTCTCCACGCTCAATAGCCAACAACAAAAATGATGGAGAATCTGAGGCAGACGTGGATAATTGCTCTGGCTTCCTCCCGTGAATTTAAATAGCTTTCTTGAATTATTGCCATTGACACGATCAATAAAATTGAGCTACTGCTGTATCAGGCCTTTCGGCGAGTACACAGGAAACCACGCTCCCTGGGGCTGGCATTTCAGCCACCCCACGCCCCTGGCGGGCAGGGCAGGGGCCTGGAGACGGTTGATGGAGTGAGGACAGGTATGGGCCAGACTGGCCAGCAGCCGAAACAGGAAAAGCAGTGGACTGCAACATTCCGCCTCCCGGGTGCCCTCCCTTTTCCTAGATTTCTTTCCCAGAAACAGTTAAACAAGCGAAACTTACCTGTCTGGCACTCCACCCCCCGCCCCCCGTGCTGGGGGCAGTGACAGGTGCCCCAGGACACAGCCCAACCCCCGCTCCCGCGGAGGCGTACTTGCGTTTCAGCTGGGGGCCTCCTGGACACCACGTCTCCAACAAAAGGACCCAATGGCGGCCTTCACGAGACCTCAAGAGCAAAGGCTAACTCGAGGGGTGAGATTTTAGTTACAGGAAAAATACGAAGACAGGAAAAAAAACATTCTCGGTAAAACTCACGTACGATTCAGCATGTTCAGGTGCACACTTCAGGGGCAGGAGCACATCCGCGGCCCCCACCTCTGCCCCAGGACGGTTCGTCACCCCGGAGGAGACCTCGTGGCCACTCGCAGGGACTCCTGTCGCCCCTCTCCCAGCCTGGCCCCCGCCGCTCTGGGCCGTCTCCACAGATCTGCCCAGATAGTCCCCTGTGCTCCCGGCATGGGCTGGTCGGATCCGTCTGCCTGGAAGGGGGCTCTAGAAACAAGCGCCCCCCAGAAGGGAGCTCGCAAGCCGGAAGCTTCTCCCTCGGGTTAAGTGCTTGGAAGGCCAGACGCCGCAGAGATTTCAACAGAGCCAGAAAGCTCCAGAGTCCGGCTGACCGGAGCCCCGATCGCAGCTTCGTTGTTCTTCCAGCCGCGTGGCCGCGGCCACTTGTCGCTTGACCGCTCAGAGCCTCCGCTTCCTCAACCGTGCAATGGGAACGTTAGCTGTGCCCGCGTCCGTGGGCTGCCGTGGGGGGCGACACAGGAAGCCCAGCCCAGTGCAGGCCCGCGGAGAGCAGACTGGGTTGAATAGTAAACGCGCCCCCTCCCCCTCCCCCCCAATCAGTGTCCACCCAGGACCTGTGCCCTGTGGTCTTACTTGGAAACAGGGAGTTACAGGTGGATGGTGTGAAGTCCGGTCGAGATCCTGCTGGATTAGGGCGGCCCCGAATCCCTCCAATGACGGGTGAATTTGTAAGAAGGCCGCACGGAGACAAAGAGACCCGGAGAGAAGACAGCCAGCCACGTAGCCACAAGGCAAGGGTGCCACGGGCTGCTGGGAGCCTCCAAAGCCAGGCGGAGGCAAGGGAAGATTGTCCCCTGGAGCCCTCAGCGAGTGGGACCCTGGCTGCCTCATGGATTTCGGGTTCCCCACGTGGGGGTTCTGTGACAGCAGCTGTACTCATCCATCACCTCGCTGCGGGGTGACGCTGGCATGGCTCAGGGGACCCAAGCAGGGCTGAGGGGCCACGGGGACACTTGGGGCAGTCCCCAGGAGAGCCAACCTTCACCTCCAGCTTGTTTTTTTTTTTTTTATGATTTTTTGGATATTTAGTTACTTATTTTGAGGAGGGGGAGGGGAGAGAGACTCCCAAGCAGGCCCCACACTGTCAGCACAGAGCTCGACACGGGGCTCGAACTCGCGAACCGTGACATCATGACCCGAGCCGAAATCAGGAGTCTGACGCTTAACCGACTGAGCCCCCCGGGCGCCCCGAGAATTCTTGATTAGAGAAAGCCTTTTGGGGGGGCATTGGGAGGGGTGCTGATGATGCTGTCAGAGGACGGCACGTGATTCTTCCGTCTCAGCCCGATTTTTACACCGTCTCCAAGTCTCCGGCCACCTGACGGCTGGGTGACGAGCAGACAGGGTGGGTAACCTCGTCCTTGGCCGAGCTCGGCGGTGCCCAAGCCAGTCACTCGGCCGCGCCCCCGGACGGCTCGGGCTGGACACACGTTTCTGCAGAGCTGCTCCCGGCCCAGGGGAGACACCAGCCCGGCGATGCTCAAGGCCGGAGCGCTCTGGGAAAAAAAACGCAGGCTGGAATTTCTGAAGCCACACGAAACACTGGCTCGAAAAAGCTTTCTTATTATCTCATTCCCCGAATATGGAACAGTCACCCCATTGAGAAGCCATGAGCCCGCCCAAGTTTTAAATTAAACCTCTTGAGTTTTCCCTCTGAGAGCAGATAACATCCTTCCAGCTTATGTTTTGAGGAAAGAATGTGGGGTGTGTGTGTGTGTGTGTGTGTGTGTGTGTGTGTGTTTCCCCTAAAACTCATTTTCTCTCGTTGGATTCCTTGAAGCTCTGTTTGAATATTTCACTTAAGAAAATAATTATGTCTGATGAAGGTGGAAATACCCTCCCAGGAGCGACCCCTCCATGCCGCCCGGACTCCAGAATGAAGTTCTTTCTGAACAAGAAGTGAGGCCCCTTTCTAGGAGGTGAGCCACTCAGAGTGTCCTTGAAGGGCCTTGCCGAGCGGTGACAAGAGACATCTACTCCCCACCCATCTGTTTAGTCACTGGATGTCAACCAGAGGCGCTGAAACTCGGCTGTGTGAGAAAACAGCTCCGGGTGCATGCTGGAGAGGAAACGCGGGAGGGAGAGGAAGCCGCCTTCCGCGTCTGGCCCCAGCCCCAGCCCCAGCGGCTGGTCAACCCGGCCGCCGTCCTCGCCTCTCAGATGCCCCCTCCCAAAACGAAGGATAACGATAAGAGCTTTGGAGGAATTCGCAGCAGCAAATGTATGGAAAGACGCTGCCGGGACGCTGGTCTTCATTCAACGAGCATTTGCTGAGCACCTACTATGCGCCAGAGAATGTTCTAGATGGGGGGAGCCGGTGGGGAATAAGACAACCGACAGCCCTGCCCTCTTGGAGCTGACACTCGAGAAGGTGGGAGAACTCATCTCGTTTAGACTCTAGGAGTCACTCGTGGGGGCGCCTGGGTGGCTCCGTCAGTTGGGCGTCTGACTCTTGATTTCGGCTCAGGTCCTGATCTCGCGGTTCGTGGGACTGAGCCCCACGTCTGGCTCCGCGCTGACAGTGCAGGGCCTGCTTGGGATTCTCTCTCCCCCTCTCTCTCTCTGCCCCTCCCCTGTTTATGCTCTCTCAATCAATCAATCAATCAAACTTCAATCAATCAATCGAACTTAAATAAAGACTGAAACATTTCTCTCAAAAAGGAGTAACTTCTGATTTCATTCTGGAAGCTACACAGGGCCTTGTGTGGGGCCTGTACGTAGTGAGTGGTCAATACTTTTTCTTTGGTTAGAAATGAGTGATAAATACCCAAACACCGCAGGGAAGGGCCAGCGGCAGTGTCCGTGTAAGGGAGAGTGGGTGCTGATTCTGCGTCTGAAGGGTGTAGACTGTACCTCGTCAGTCCTGGGGACATCAAGGGCGCTGCCAAAGATTCTCAGCCCGGCCCTGACCGCGGCCCCGGGGCATCCAGCCGTGCCCACTGTGACCCACGGAAGGGCTTTATTTACCTCGCAACGCGCGCACGACGCTGACCGATGGCGATATTCCACGCACGGATCCAGACGTCTGGCTTCTCTTGAGACATGAGAAATCCCGCCAGGCTGGGCCACGTTCCTGCCTGGCCATGCCGGGCTGGGACCTCTGCTCAGGTCCCCCCATCCTCTCCTTTGTGTCCCCCTGTGGGCAACTGAGTTTTTAACCCCCCCTCGACGTGGAGCGGGCAGGAATTCTGACCAGGATGTAGGTGGCATTTTAAGTAAAAAGAAGCTTTCGGGGCGCGTGGGTGGCTCAGTCGGTTGAGCGTCCGACTTCGACTCGGGTCACGATCTCGCGGTTCGTGGGTTCGAGCCCCGCATCGGGCTCTGTGCTGACAGCTGGGAGCCTGGACCTGCTTCGGATTCTGTGTCTCCCTCTTTCTCTGCCCTTCCCCTGCTCACACTCTCTCTCTCTGTGTCTCTCAAAAATAAATAAATATTTTAAAAAGTTAAATAAAAAAAAAAAAGGAGAAGCTTTTCTCCATCCTTGTTGGTGCAGGCTTGGGATGCAGCGAAGGGACCCCGCGTCCCGGAACCAGATCGTCAGTGGTCCAAATCCCCACTCTGCCACATACTTACTGTGTGATATTGGAAAGGATGTTTTCTCGTCTTAAAAATGTGGGTGTCTGTCCCACCAGGTTGCTTCGAGGGTTGACAGAGGCCAGGACACGAGGAGTCGACAAGGGGTTGGAACACACAACTTAGAAAGGTCAGACGAGCCATGTCAACTGGTGAGGCCGCTTGGCTGTGGGCGATAGGGGCTGGTAGGGAGTGGGGCAAAGTGAACATAAGCGCACCCGCCCTGTTTAAAGGCCAGTTCCCGCCAACTGTCCTCATGAAGGGACGTAGGCCCTAAGGTTACCAAATCTGTTCTTTTTCTTTCGTTTTAACGGAGGCCAAAAATCCAGATTTTCATGTGAAATCTAACTTTAATTTTTTTTAATGTTTATTTATTTTTGAGAGAGAGAGAGAGAGAGAGAGAGAGAGACAGAGCATGAGCAGGGAGGGGCAGAGAGAGAGGGAGACCCAGAATCCGAAGCAGACTCCAGGCTCCGAGCCGTCAGCACAGAGCCCGGCGCGGGGCTCGAACCCACGAACCGCGAGGTCGTGACCTGAGCCGAAGTCAGAGGCTTAACCGACTGAGCCCCCCATGTGCCCCCAAACCTCCTAACTTTAAAATGGTGCCAATCAATTTGTTAAAAGTGCTAAAACTCTGTGTAAGGGCAGCTGAACACGTTTGTGGAGCAGAGGGCAGCCCTGGGTGACAAACGTGGGCTTCCTCCTCCTCTGGTCAACCTCGCAGGCAGCCGGGCGGGGGGCCGGGAGGAGCTGGGTGTGACGAGATAATGTCACAATTCGGAATTCCCGTCTGTGGTTGAGTCGACCAAAGGGAAGAACCCAGAGCCGGGAGAGCAGACTCCAGGGAGAAGGGGAGGTTCCCCGAGGAGGAAGAGACTCGGCCCCTGGGCTCCTGGCACAAAGGGGAAGCAGGCAGGAGGCAGCGAAAGGGCGGGCCCAGCGGACAAAGGGCACAGCGCGGACAAAGGCTTGGCAGTGAGACTTTGCTCTGTCCATCTGGGGATCTGAAAGGCATCCGGAGCGGCACAGAGACTCTGCCCACACAGTTGTTACATCGCTCACCCAAGGGGAGGAAAGGGGCAGCGGCCCTTCTAGAAAAGTCCGCCAGGCACAGAAACCACCCACCAGAATGCCAGCGGGTGGAGGAATAGGGCGTTCTGGAGAACCCCCCTCCCCACAGACTGGCTGGACACTGGACGTGGGGGGACCCTCCTATGGGGGCCGCTCCGTGCCTCCCAGGCCCAACCCGCTCTTGCCTGAAGGAGAGAACCCAGAAGCACGCTTCAGATTCCTCCCGGATTCCGTGCTATTTGGGTGAGGCCTGGCACATTCCAGAACAAATGGATTAGCAGGTGGGCGGGACAGCCTCAGCAGGGAGCGTGGGGACGGGGTACAGATGGAACCCACCTGCCCGGCTGTCACTCCTCTCTGTGGGGCTGGGTCCGGCTTTGACCTTCCCCTCCCTTCCTCTCTTGCCCCCACCTGCTTCAGTTTGCTACAAGGTCCTGGAGAGGTGTGATTTGTCCGCAGGAAATTCTTCAGGGTCAAGCTCAAGGTCGAACTGAGTTGCTCGTGAGCACTTACTTCGGTAGCCCTGGGGTTACAATTGGAGGTGGGGCCACAAGGAGGCAAAGTTAAGGGGACCCTCAGGGTCCCTACATCCTTCACAGCAACTATTCCAGAGACGCCCAGAAGCTTTACTTCTTTCAGCCCTCCACTGGGAACGTTAACATCCGGGGCTGCGCATACAGCCAGCGCTCCATAAATGCACACCCAAAGCAGGGTTATCTGCTAAGGGACAGGACGCGTCTGTCTGCCTTCTGAGAACACAGTCCACAGCACGTGGGAACGCGCACACTCTCAGCCGATCTCTCTCCAAAGACAACCGGGAAGGAAAAATATTAATATGTCCAACCCTAATCAAATCTGGATAATTTCACTAGAAACCTTTCCATAATTTCATCAGCGTTAAAGGATTACAATAGCAACAAATTAAACCAACAGGCATGAATTTAGTTGCTCAAGAGGAAAATGTAGCTTGATTTAGAAACGGATGTTACAGTTTATTAACCAATCTAAATTAATTTGATTTTGAGCCACTGTTAAATATACATTAGGATGTATCGCCCAATAGCATGGCTGGCAAGGGAAGAGAGGGAGAGGGGAGAGGAAGGGAAGCAAGGGAGGCTGACGTGAATTTGGCGCGTTCGTTCTGCAGTCTCGAGCTGGGTGTTCAAGATCGGAGAAGGGAGGACCGGTCAGGGCTCCCAGTCACGAGAACTACAAACTCAGTGTGAGTTGGCTCAAGCCAGAAGGGGGATTCATGATCTCAGCGTCTGAAAACGTCAGGACCTATTCGCTAGCTTCAGGTACAGCTGGATCCAGGTCTCAAGGTCGATAGCGATCGGCCTTTCTCCGGTTCTTAGTCTGCTTTCTTCTGCGTGGACTTTACTCTCAAGCAAGGTCTTCGTCCTTGGCAGAAGGAGGCCCGCCAGCCGCTCCAGAGTTTCATTCCATTGGTGTCGCCACCTTGCAGGAAAAGAGCCCTCCCCAAATCCCAGGCCAAGCTCTTCTCGTTGGCCTGGCCAAGGTCACGAGCCACTCTGATGAGCCAGGCTTGAGCGCCTCCAACTCATCCTCGGGGGGGAGAGGACAGGAGACTGGTCAGATCTGCAAGAAGTGCGTGGACGAAGACAGGAGAGGGGCGGCTCCCCCCAAACACGGACGAGCCCGTCCTTAAGACGGAGGAAGAGCGGTGGTCCAAGGAACGCAGGCCTCCTCTAGAAGCTAGAAGACACAAGGAACGGCGGCTTCCAGGAGGAGCCAGCCCTGTGGACCCCATGATGTTAGACCCGTAAGGCTCCCTTCGGACTTCTGACCTCCAGAAGTACACGGGGAGCCCCCGGGTGCTCCCGCCCACGACCCAGCATGGAAGCGACACGACGCAGGCCCCTTCTGCTAGGATGAGGGTCACCCCTGATGGCGCCTCTCGGCTCCGGCTGAACATCCGCCTGAACAACACTCCCTCGCGGCCGTGCAGAGCCCCTGCTACCCAACCTTTCTTCCGCGTCTTGATCCTCCACAGAGGTGAGGCCGGCATCTCAGCCTGAGGCCCTCCTGCCTCCTCCCCCCCCTTCTCCCCTCAGAGCTATTGCCCTGAAACTCTCACACATCTGATCTCCCCTTGGAGTACCCAACCTGGTCCAGCACCACTGCGAGAGTTAGAAAATGGAGCTCCTCTGGGTGGGTGCGTTACGACAGGTGGTGGGTACTCCTTCCAGGACCAGCAGCCGAGCAAGCCAAGCGTGGCCTGAAATCACCCCTGATGACCTCTTCCTGGGCGCCCTCGTGCAGTGCGCAACATATACACTGTGCATGGCCGGGCTGCTACAGACCCGTTGGCTGTAAGGAGATCTTAGAGGGAACACTAATGTAGGCAGTCCAGGAAGATCCCACCTCACTACTCAGGGGACGACGAGGAGAAGCCAGTGCCTACCCTGCTGGGCCCTACACTCGCTCCTCCGCATCCGGCCTCTGGGCCGTCCGCCCCGGGCGCTGCGATATCCGATATCCGACTGCAGACATTGTTCCCGGCAAGGACCTCTCTGTTTGGCCTATACTGGGCTCTCTAGAACTTGGACTTATTATGTGGCGTTCCTTACAAATGTGGATTTCAGCTTCTCTTGGAAACTCAGCTGACTTGGTCACACGGGCCCCCTGTCCCCCGCGTGGGTATGGTCCAGTGGGGCCTCACGGTGACCACACTCCCTGGCCAGGCCTTGGGTATCCCGGTATGCCACCATCCCCCACCTCGCTCATCGCCCCCCCCCACCCGCCGGGGTCCTGGGGCCCTGGGTGTGCTGGCTCTGGTGGTCCCACCAACTCGCTGTGTGACCTCGGCCCAGCCACTGCCCCTCTCTGAATCCTCTCCTCCTGTTCTTGAAACTGGGGCGGGGGAGGGGGGAGGCAGGCTCCTCTCTCTCTCTCTCTCTCTCTCTCTCTCTCTCTCTCTCTCGGAGGGCCCTCCAGGCTCAGGAAGATGGAAAGGGAGATCAAGAGAAAATAGTTCTGCTTAATTGCCTCATTAAGCCCTCCTTGTTGGAAAGCCAGAATGGGAGCAGCCTGCGCCCTCCCCAGCTGAATGAAGCAGCTGAATGCTGGGAGGGGGTGCGGAGGGGGTTGGGGGGGGAGGGGGGCTGGAGATAGAGGACGATCCTTGGAAGGGGCAGGCTTCCGGCCGGCAGGCCTCAGGCACAAAGCCATGCATATCCCCGTCAGGCACTTACTCGGGCCTCACAGAACAGACCCGCCCCCCAGAAGCGACTTGAGAGGAGGACTTACAACAACAGTGGAATAACAACAGTGACAACTGGTGACTGAGGTGTCCGCGGTGCACAGGTGCACAGAACCTTCCAAGCCCAGCGCACAGACCGACTCCCGCGAACCCTATGACCCGGGGCGGAGAGTGCCCCCCCACCCCGAATTTATGTCTGCCTAGAACCTGCGGATATGACCTCACAGGAGCGTGACCCCTCGGGGAGCCCCGTGTCAGTGGGATCACACGGCACGTGTCCTTTTGCCACCCGCTTCTCTCACTCAGCGTCACGTCCCCCAGGCTCATCCGTGCTGGAGCAGGTGTCAGGCCCTCCTTCCTTTTCAGGGCTGAGTAATACTCCGCCGCACGGATGGACCACATTTTACTTATCCATCTCTCCGTTGGCAGCCGGCTTCCTCGTTTCACTCTCGGGGGTAACGCTGCGATGAAAACATTCTAGCCGTGATGTCATTCATTAGCAGCCTCGGCGCTGGATGTTCTCTGTTTGCCCCGGACACCCACACGCCCCTGGGCTCTAGGCACCGGGAGGCTGACCCGGGCTCCCTCTGGCTTCCAGCGGGGCTTCCCAGCGGGCGGAGGAGAGAGCGACTTGAGCCCAGGCGGTCTGCTTCTAGAGTCCACCCTCTAAGACCAGGGGGTCCGCAAACTACAGCCCTCGGGCCAGATCTGGCCGGCTGCTTGTTTTTGTCAATAAAGGTTTATCGGCACACGGCCGGCCAGGCGCGATCGTTTACATATCGTCTGCGGCTCCTTTCATGCTAGGCCGGTAAAAGTTGAGAAGTTGCAACCGAGCCAGTAGTGGCCCACAAATCCAAAAATATTTACATCTGTCCCTTTACAGGAAAAGTTTGTCAGCCTCTGCTCTTAACGCGCTAAGTTACGCTGCCTTCTGGGGGGGGGGGGGGGTTGGAGCCTTCAAAGCCTCGCTCAGGAATCATTATTATTCTTTTCTGCTTTGACGACCCGAAGAGCTACGCTCTAATGTGGGGCTGCAAAATCACGTGCCTAACCTGGACCCAGCAGGTGCCAGATCGGTCACTCAACAAAGATTACTGAGCGCTCGACTCTGTGTCAGGCACGGATCCTCTGGGTGGGTGCTCCCCTCCTGGAGCGGACAGTCTCACGAGAGACAGTGAGTGTCCAGCCACAGCGATGGGAGATCCACAGGGCACGGTGGGGGCTGCGGAGCGCTGGAGGGCTCAGGCTCTGGCTCCAGACTCCCGGGCCAGAGAAAGTTCTTACCGTCCGAGGATGCCGGGAGGAGGGGGAAGGAGGGTGCGGCTGCTGAAGAAGCAACCCCCAGCCGGCTTCTGCTTACCTCTCACGAGCCGGAAGTGAGCCCCACGGCCACGGTTGCTGCCCGGAGGTCTGGAAAGGGGAACTTTTAGCTTTCCAGCTCTTGATAGGGGAAAGCAGGAGAGAGAGGATTGGAATAGGTTGTGCAAACGGGTAACAGCGGGCCAGTGTTGGAGATCTGCCCGGGATAATCTCCCGAGTCCCCAGTGCATCCTCCTGGCCACCCCCCGGGCACACCCCACTTTGGTAACCGGGGCTGTAAGGGCTCCCAAAGCTCCAGAAAGTGACTCGGAGGCTATCCCCGCCATATGCCTTCCCTGAGGCAAAAGGCTTAAATGAGAGTCTGATAGACTAAGGAAGGGGGAAAAAACCAGAGGACTGTCCCCGGGACCCCACCAAACCAAGAGACAGCCGCCAGCTGGGACAGACGGCAGTCATTTCAAACAGAGCTGCAGGGGAGGGGGGGGGGTGGCCTGGGTGGCTCAGTCAGTTGAGCGTCCGACCTGGGCTCGGGCCACGATCTCTTGGTTTGTGAATCTGGGCCCCGTATCGTGGGGCTCGCCGCTGAGCCGGCTTCCGATTCCCTGTCCCCCTCTCGCTGTCCCTCCCCGGCTCACGCGTGCACGCGCGCTCTCCGTCTCTCAAAAATACATGTCGTTTTAAAAAGATAAATCAACAAATACACTTAATTAAATAAAAAACGAGGTTTCAAGGAGGCAGCAAAGCTCTTATGTGACACCACTAAACGAAGAAACCGAATAAAACGCATAATACACCGTATGATTATAACCAGGCTAAAAAGAAACGTAGCAATTAGAGAGAGAGAGAAGTCTAGAAGGAAAAATCCCCACGGGTTACCACATGTTAAGGGTACTGATTGCCTTTGGATGGTGAAACTTGGGGTAAAGCTTTTACATTTCCACGTTTCAATTTTCTCCTTTCTGTTTAATACAATGAATACCTACTATTGTGACGCAGGTGTAAAAAAAAAAAAATTTCTTTTGTTTCTATTGGAAAATCCTTGGATCAGCTCCATCCGCCCGGGATCACCGAGCAAAACCCAACCGAAGGACTCAGCAAAGAACCGTGTGGCGGGCAAGGCAGGGTCACCACGATGGCACTCTGTGGCTACGGCCCCCAGGTCCTCACCTGAGCTCCAGGGGTGGAGGAAGCAGTGACACGGCCTCGGGCCCGGACCTTTCCTCCACCCCCCACAGCCCCGTGGCAAAGACTTCTTGAGTTGTTCCCCTGTACCTGATGGCCCCTCTTCCTCAGTAACAGAAACCCTGATTTTAGCTGGGCACACAGCTGGCGAGAATGGGTGACATTTTCCAGGCTCCCTTGCAGACAGGTGTGGCCAAACCACACGGCACGGGCCACTGTAAATGGAAGTCGTTTATTCCTCCTTTCTGCTGGTTGGAATGCAGATGAGATGGCCGGAGCCCCAGCAGCCTCTTAGACCACAAGATGAAAGCCAGGAGTCCCTCCTCACTTTGTTTACCTCTGAGAAGTCAACCTTTGGTTTTTTTAAGCCCCATTACTGGGGTTCTCTGTCAAATATTTTCCTAACTCCTAACGGCAGTAAAGGGCCTGAGTAGTCACAGGTTTCCAACGGAGGTTGGGAGAGCCTCCAGGTGGCCTTGTTTTGGTTGAGAGGAGGTGATCTTTTTTGAGGGTGTTCCCGAGGCCTTAGCACTGATCACAGAGGTGACAGACAGAGCCCGCTACGCTTGTACGGTATATTTTGAACTCACGCGTACAGACGATGTGATTCAGACCCTTCTAACATGCCCAGCATGCCCCGCGTGGGGAAACATATTTCAAATAACAAACCAGACTCCCACAGTTATTACACCATCCCCGTTCCAAACTCACTTTCTCAATATCTTGAAAACCGCAAACTATTTCAAACAATCAAAGGGTAAAGTTAATAATGTAACAGACTGTGTATCCAACCGGCTCGGGTGACACACGTATTCACATTTTGCCAAATGTGCGTCAGATCTCTCTTTTTACAGAAATAAAAGGTTGCAGATCCAGCTAAAATCCTCCTTCTCCCACTGGTCCTCCCTCCCCTCTCAGCCTCTGAACCTTGGGGGAGGGGGGGTGTTGGTGGTGAGTGTCTTAACACTTCTCTTACACAGAAGGTCCCGTAAACAAGAGGCAGTCATAAAAACCACTTTCGTATTCTAACTAAATTCATTCCTCTGAATATTTGCTCGCACGGAGCTGAAGCCATCACTTGACAAGAATTCATGGATGACTGCTGGACCCACGGGGAGTATGCAGGTCTCTGGGGACACTTTTTTCCCACCACGATTGCCCAAAGACATACGTGCTATTTTATTTTTCTCGAGTACACGTTACGATACACGTGTAACTATTCAAACAAAAAAAAAAAAATCTTTTTTTTTCAAAAAGCTGAACTGTGTCCCAGCCAAAATCGTGCTGTGTTTGCCTAAAGGTGTGCTACCAGTTGGGAACCCGCTCTAACACAGTCCCACGAGGACCGGGCTCTGTGACCCCCCGCTCTCCTCGAAGGCCCGCCAAACCAGAGTGTTCCGGACACTTCTGATCATACCCCGTGACAACGAAAATAAGTTTTGAGCACCAGACCCCATGATGCGTTCCAGACACTTCTGGAAGACAATAAAAATAAGTTTTGAGCACCAGACCCCGTGATATGAATAGTTCCTAGCTTGTAAATTCTGCACATGCCCTTCTGTATTACTCAGCTGTCTTCTCGCGGCTCCCCCGCATTCATGTTACTAGAATTATCTTCCGCCTGCCACTTCTCTGCAGGAAGACTGTTAAGCCACTTGTCCGTTTCGTGAGGGTTCCTTCGGTTGGTACCAAATATCCTCATCCTTAAAACTGCGGGCCTGGGCTCACGCAGAATGCGCTCGTGAGACTGGGAGCACCAACCCCAGGTGCTCCTGAAAGAAATGCAAACAAGCATTTATTGAGCGTTTACTGAGCGCCGGGCAGCGCCCCAGAGTCAGGGGCTCCGCGGGCGCCTGCTCCTTCTGGCCCTGGTGTGTAAACCGTATTCGCTGGGCTGTCCAATCAGCGGGCTTCCACCCAGGGCCAGCCAATGGGAGGTGCCGGTTGGAATCCGAGGGTGGGAGGAAGGGAGCGCCCGGGGTATTTCCCCAGCTCTTTCTCCTGAGGTCTTTTCTCTGTGTCTCTGACTCTCCTGCACCTGCGGCTTCCGCTGAAACACTCTGCTGAGGCTCGGGGACCCCTCACCTCTCGTTCTGGTACCACGGCCTCCTCCATTTGTCCCTCCTGCCTAGCGACGGCAGTGACTTCCTGCCTTTGCAGGTCACTGGGCTGACTCCTGGCTTCTCAGCTCCTCCCTCTCCTGTGCAACCAATTCCCTGCATTAAGTCCCTTTTGTTGGAACACCTACAGTGGCTTCTGTTTTCCTGATTGGACCCGGGTGGATACACATTTTAACCGTGTTTCGGTACCATGTTACATCAAAAATATGTAATGGGGCGCCTGGGTGGCTCAGTCGGTTAAGCATCTGACCCTCGATCTCAGCTCAGGTTTTGATCTCAGGCTCATGAGTTCAAGCCCCGTATTGGGCTCTGCGCTGGGCATGAAGCCTACTTAAAAATAAATAAAATGAAGTATAAAATAAAATATAAAATAAAATAAAATAAAATAAAATAAAATAAAAATAAATAGATGGGCACAAGGGAAATCAGCACCAACTATGGAAACGGCAGAAGTAGGTCTGCCCCTCAGCCCCGCTCGTTACGCGAGATGGCCCGGCCGTTGAAATTTCTCTCTCCAGCTGCACAGCGGAATTAGCAGGAACGAGCACACGTTGACGAGTCCGCTTCATAACGTAAAGGGACCAAGTGTCTCAGCAAGCACTGGGGAGTGTGGCAGCCCTGGATTCATGTCCCCCCTCTGCCCCTTCATAAGCCCTGTGACCGTGGGGCATTCACTGCACATCCCCGGCCTCAGTGTACCCTTCTGTGAAATAGGTATAATCGCCGAGCCGCCGTCACAGACTTAGGGCAAGAATTCTGGGAGATCGCGTGCAGAACGTGCACACTCCTGGGCTCCTGACACTCACTTTCTAGGGGGAGAGCCAGACAACAAGATAGTGAGTGCGTTACTGCCGATATCAGGGTGGTGAGTCCTCGAGAGGCCAAAGAGGCAGGTGAGGGGTGGGAGGTGCAGGGGACACCCTTGGCGCCCCATCCCCGGGTCCCTTTCCCGGCCGGGGCTCCCTTTCCCCGGCTGCCGTGAGCATTGTCTGTGAGGGGCTCAGCCGCGGCCTTTTCCGGGGACTGGCCTCCACCCTGGCTGCTCACTCGGGTGTCCCCCGCCCTTCAGGGGGCCCATAACTGACCGATGTGGTGGATGGGGGGGGGACAAAAGCCTGGGCCCCCTAACCCGGGACACGCACAGATACCTGCACGCCTCTGTTCATGGCACCACCATCCACAGCAGCCAAAAGGCTAGAGCAACCCGTGTCCATCAGGGGAACAACGGATGAACGAGACATGGCTTATATATACAGGAGACTACTGTTTGGCCATAAAAAGGAGTGCAGGTGCTGGGAACCTAAAACCAAAAATTCAAGTCTATTTAAAATATACAGGAAGGGGGGCGCCTGGGAGGCTCAGTGGGTGAAGCACCCAACTCTCGGTTTCGGCTCAGGTCACGATCTCACGGTTCATGAGTTCGTGAGCCCGCGTCGGGCTCTGTGCTGACCGCTCAGAGACTGGAGCCTGCTTCGGATCCTGTGTCTCCCTCTCTCTCTGCCCCTCCCCCGCTCATGCTTTGTCTCTCTCTCTCTCTCTCTCTCTCTCTCTAAGAAAAAACATTAAAAAAATACTAAACAAAAGATTTAAAAAAAAATATGGCAAAGTAAGCCAGACGCAAAGGGACAAATACGGTGTAATTCCAACATATGGGTTTTGCAGGGGAAACAGTCTACGGCATGTATATTTTACTACAATAAAAAATAAAGCAAAAAGCCCACTATTGCACGCACACACACACACACACACACACACACCCATTGGGTGAAGACGGTGGGCCCCTGGTGTAGCCTCTCCCTCCCGATCCAGGGCCCGTGTGGCCCCGGGCTGAGGCTGGTCATCAGCTGAGAGCACTTGCTTGACTTTTCCTGGGCTCAGTCCTGCCTCTTCTTCCCCAACAAATCATCCCTCTCAGGATCCCTGTCTCAGCCGCTGCTTCTGGGAAAGTTGATCTAAGTCAGGAGGGCTGCAATTTAAAAAAAAAAAAAATGTTTTTTAACGCTTATTTATTTTTGAGAGAGAGAGAGAGAGAATGGGGGAGGGGGAGACACAGAGTCGGAAGCAGGTTCCAGGCTCCCAGCTGCCAGCACAGGGCCCCACGCGGGGCTCGAACCCGCGACCCGTGAGATCACGCCCTGAGCCGAAGTCGGACGCCCAACCGACTGGGCCACCCAGGCATCACTGCGACTTGAAAATAAAGTGATCGGAAGGCCTCGCTGCGAGGTGAGCCCTGGACGGGAGCCCGTGGGCACCAGCAGCTTTGACGAGCAGTCGCCAGATCTCTTCTTTCAGAGGAGCGGGAACTCGGTGCGCAAGGGCCGAGGTTACCCCCGAGGGAGGAGGGCACAGGGGGCCCCCACGGGGGGCCCAGACCCACAGCCCGTGGCATCCTGCCTGGCCTAGCCCGCTAGGTGAGAGGTGAGGCTGCCAGCAGTGCTTCAGAAGCTTCTGGAAAATCTGGTTTGACAGCAACGGCCAGGGAACAGGAGGTGGCCCCTCACCTCCTCCGGCCCAGCTCGCAGGAAGCCCGAGTCTCGCTGAATCCATCGTTATGCGTGCCTGACCCAGACTCTGACCTGCGAGCCCCGGAAGCCACCAGGCTCGGAGCGCTCAGCCTGAAGCGGGACAGGAGCAAAGGGCCCGGCTTCGTGGGACCACTTCTCCGTGGCAAAGGCTGAGCAGACGCGGCCCAGGGTTCTTCTCCGCCCTCTGCTGAAACAGTCACCGTGCACAAACGTGAACTACTGGGTCCCCGGACAGCATTAATTGTGTCTTCAGGTGACAGGGAATTGCATGCAGATAATTATGGTTTTTGCACGTGAAAGGGGAGGGGGGAGGGGGCAGATCTCATTTGACTCTTTGCAGTAAATAGCAGGAGCCAAGTCAGACGGGGAGAACATTCCAGATTTTCGCATTTGGAGCCTCGTCGGGCTGTGGAGTGGCTTCTGCCGGAGCCACGCTTCTTCACCCCGGGGACAGGGGTCTCTGCCATAGCAGGTTGTGGGAAGCGACAGGCCCCGTTTGGCCAGAGGCAGCCGTGGGGTGGCTGCTGGGTCCGGGGTGACCCGTCGTGATAGTCCACCGTGGCCCGTGTGAAGGTTGCCGAGCCGTCCCGATATGGGCCTCCGTGACCCAACACTGTTGCGAGGAAGAAGCAGGGAGAAGGGAACGGCATGACCGAACACCTGTGTGACAGACACGGCGCCGAGCGCTTTATTCCGATGCCTGTCATCGCTCCCTGACTGTGTGTTCAAACACTCAACCAATATTCATTCGTTGAGCACCTACTATAAGCTTCATAACAAACAGCCACAGCAGCCCCGGGCGTCAAGGACAAGCGCCGCGTTAGCCCGTGTGTCTGCAAGGTGGCGGGACCAGCTGCGCGGGCTGGCTCTGTGGACATCACCTGGCCGGGCCTGGGGAGCCGCAGCTTGGCTGGGGGTGGCGGTGGCGGTGGCGGTGGCGGTGGGGGGCCCGCGGCTCGGCCTCACGCCTCCGTCTTCCTCCCTCTGGGACCAGCCGCAGCTCGGCGGCCCTCCTCGTGGCCGCGGACGAGCACCGAACCTCGAGCAGGGTCTCCGGGGACCCCGGCAGGCCTGGCACCGGGTCAAAGCCCAAGTCGAAGGGCGGGGAAGCAGCCCCGCCCCCGCGAGTGGGTGAAGGACGGAGCTGATCTGGCGCAGCCTGCGCCAGACGGTGCTATTTGCTTCAAGAAGCCATTGTTTACTAGACAGCGAGTGTGGGCTGCTTGCTCGTACATTCCGCAAATATTTACTGAGTGCCTGCCAGCCGGCGCTGTGCAACCGCACAGGGCGCGCTGCAGAAACAATCGGGAACAAAGGCGGAGACGTCGCCGCCCCCGTAGACGGCGCGGGGCGTGGAGGGGGAGGGCGCGAAACGAGGCGCTGCGCGCGAACGTCAGCTGTGATTAGTGTTCCAAGCGAGAGGCGCTTTGCTGCGGGGGTCCCCCCCCCCCCCCCGTCATAAGGGAGCTGATCTAGCCTGGGGGGGGGGGGGTGAGGAAGGCTCCCCGCGGGCAAAGAATGTTGGAGCTGAAATGTGACGGATGGCGGTAATCGCGTCCTGGCGAAGAGGGAAGGGAAAAGCATCTTGGGAGGAGGGCTCAGCAGGTGCAAAGCCCTTACAACGAAGGCGGGGACTGCTTGCCGAAGGGGAGAGGCCTGGGGAGGCTGGCGGGGGAGGCACGGGGTCGGGGAGAGGCAGGGGGAGACGGAGGGGGGCCGGGCAGGCGGCTCGCGGGACCCCAGCCTCGGGGTCCGGGCCGCCGCGGGCCCCGCGGGCCTGGCCTTCAGCGCCTGCCGGCTGCAAGGGACGGTGACGACATCTGAGGCCTTCAAAACGGCATGTGTTGCCTCCGAGGTAGAGAAGCCGGTGGTAAAAATCGAAGCGAGTAGCTGTCGACTTGGATCCCGACAGCAGCCAAAAACGTACGGCCTGGTTAACCAGTCAACCGCCGCTGGGAGCGACTCTTAGGGGTTCCTGCTTTCACGCGTGACAACGGCGGGGACTGCTGCCTCCGGGAAGGTGGAGGGGACTCACCTTGCCTTCTTCCTCGCACCAGTTCAGCGGAAGAGGTGACGCTGAACGCCTACCTACCCTCGACCGGGAGCAGGTGCCCCGCCAAGGCCGTTGTGCTCATCGCAGAGCAAGGCGGTGGGGCGGGGGGGGACGATCCATGGGCGCCGCAGCTCCGCAGGTGAGGAAACAGAGGCCCTGGTCACGTGGGTTAGAACACTGGGGACCCATCTGCCTTCTCCCGACTCCGTCACTGGCCGGTGCGCACCAGGCTGCCTTTCTGCTGTGATCCCAGAGAGCCCACAGTAAATGCTGAACTGCCCTTTGGATGCACACACGCGGTAAAAGTTTAGTGAGCACCTACTATGTACCGGGAGCTCTTCTAGGTAGAAGGGATACAGCTGTGAGCAGGATGGAAGGAATCCCCTTCCTATAGATGCCCGCATTCCAGTAACAGGGGGAGACGGGCAATTTAAACAATATATCTATAAACCTATATATGATGGATGATCTATATCAGACACCGGTAAGTGCTAAGGACAGAAAATAAACCAGGGCAGGGACAAGGAATGCCAGGGGGTACAAGTTTCCAAAAGAGGCGAGAGTGGGGCACCTGGGTGGCCCCGTCGGTTGAGCGTCCGACTTCGGCTCAGGTCACGATCTCACGGTTGGTGAATTCGAGCCCCGCGTCGGGCTCTGGGCTGACAGCTCGGAGCCCGGAGCCTGCTTCGGACTCTGTGACCCCCTCTCTCTGCCCCTCCCCCACTCGTGCTCTGTCTCTCAAAAATAAATAAATGTAAAAAAAAATTTTTTTTTAATTAAAAGAGGTGAGAGAGTGAGCCACAAGAATCCGAGGGAGGAGGGCACAGCCCGTGCCAAGGCCAGGAGGCTGGCATGTATCTGACACATGTCAGGAACAGTAAGGAGGCCGGTGTGTCTGATGCTGAGTGAGCAGACAGGGCGACACTGGGAGGTGAGGGCAGAAAGGGAAGGGGGGTAGGGCACGCGGGCCTCTGGGGCCACAGTGAGGACTTTCGTTCTTATCCTGAGGGAGGTGGGAGCCATGAGAGGCTTTTGAGCACAGGAGTGGCCAGCCGTGACTAGGGTTTTCATAGGACCCCTCTGGCTGCCACATGGGCATTAGACTCGGTGGGGCCAAGGTGTCCGCCCGGATTCTGGGAAGGAGACTACTGCACCAGTCCAAGCAAGAGACGACAGTGGGCAGGGGCGGGGGGGGGGGGGGGGGGGCGAGCGTTGGAGGCGATGAAAGTGATCAGACTCTGGATCTGTTTTGAAGATAGAAACAACACGGTGTCCCAGTGAAATGGCTATAGCGGCCGCGAGTACAAGAGGGGTCAGGGACGACTCCGAGGTTGCCGGGCTGGCGGCTAGCGTTCCCGGAGATGGGGAGATGGCTGGAGGGACAGGTCTGGGGTCCATTGTAAACGCAGTCGGCTCGGGATGTGCCCGTGAACCGTCTGCGGCCCCGCCGGGTTTTTCTCTAAGGACACAGCCGCAGGAAAATGTAACGCACTGTCTGGGTTGAGCTTCTGAAAATCTTCCCTTCTCAGGTTTGTTCCCCTCTGGGGATAAAACAAAGCGACCAGATCCTTCTCTGCCGCCTCCCCTGAGCGCGGCGAGCCTCCAACTGGGTCGGCCTCAACTGGCGGGGAAGCTGGCGCCATAAATCACCGAGCGATGATACCAGGGCCCTCAGAGGATGTCTCCCCGTATGAGGCTCAGACAATAGACGGGGATTCAGATGAGCTCATACAGTGGTGGGCACATTAGATTTGCCATAAATTATTACAAAGTAACAGGAAATCGCAGTGATCTCAGCTGAGCTGCGGAGGGGAACAGGGGGACGCTGGAAGGGCCCTCACGCAGCCCAGCGTGCTCCAAACCACCGCCCACAGCGCAGCCTGTGTGTGTGTGTGTGTGTGTGTGTGTGTGTGTCCCCGAGTAGCCCCTGAGCAGACCTGGAATGAGTGAGAAACGTGGCAGTTTTATCAAGGCCACGGGATGATGTCCTTGCTCAGCTGCTTACAAGCTGTGTGTCCTTGAGCGAGTTGCCTCATGTCTCTGAGCCTCGATCTTCCCATCTGAGAAAGGTGGCTACAAATAACAGCTGTGGAGGGTGCAGGACAGTGATTAGCTGGCTCCCTAAGCCAGCGGCCGGCTTTCCGGTTCTGGCCCCGGGCGCACAGTGGAAGTGACATGTGTCCCTTTAAGAGCCTGTGCCTCACGATTCGCTACATTCGCTTCCCTTCAAATACTGACTGTCTCCCCAGGGTGTAGCTCTCTGCTCTGACCTATGGGGCGGGGTCATGGTGAAGCTGGGATTTGGGGGTCGTTTGTTACTGCCAGGACTCAAGGAGTCGTCGGAACACTGCCTAGGACGCAGCGGGCAGCACAGAACGTTAACTGTTGTTATTACTTGAACAATCTCTAAGGGTAATAAGCAAATCTGGACAGGAAGGGTAGCTGGCCGCTCTCAGGTGGCCCCTGTGGCCCTCCCCTCCCCCCAACACACACACCCCCCCTCCCAGAGTGGGCACCGGGACCTGCGGCTTGTTGCTGGCCTTGACAAAGCATGTGACCCTGTGTGTCTGGGGGGGCCCCCGATGGTAGAGCGAAGGGCAAACTCCAGCCAACGCCCGGCCAAGACCTCACAGCAGGCTCTGGAGGGTGGTCAGCAAGAGCCAAGAGCCCTCAGCCCAGCAGCTGGGGTGGCCAACTCTTTCCGATTTGCCCCACACCCTTGGAAACCCCTCGCTTGCCCAGGACTATCCTGGTTTTAAAACTGGAGGTCCTGGGGCACCTGGGTGGCTCGGTCGGTTAAGCGTTCGACTTCGGCTCAGGTCACGATCTCGCGGTCCGCAAGTTCGAGCCCCGTGTCGGGCTCTGGGCTGACAGCTCGGAGCCTGGAGCCTGCTTCCGATTCTGTGTCTCCCTCTCTCTCTGCCCCTCCCCCGTTCATGCTCTGTCTCTCTCTGTCTCAAAAATAAATAAACGTTAAAAAAAATTTTTTTTTAAATAAAATAAAATAAAACAAAACTGGAGGTCCGGTCTTCTTGCAAACTGGGACGGTCAACACCAGTCAGCGCGGGCTATCGATGGTGACAAGTACCACAGACTAGAGAGGCTTAAGTAAACCAGTAAACGTTATTTCTCCGTTCTGGAGGCTGAAGGTCCACGATCGAGATGATGGCAGGGTTAGTTTCTCCCGGGGCCTCTCTCCTTGGCGTGGAGACGGCCGTCTTCTCCCTCTGTCCTCACGGGCCTTTCCTCTGTGCGTGTCTGTGTCCTGATCTCCTCTTCTTGTAGGGACACCCGCCCTATGGGCTTAGCGCCCACCCTAGTGGCCTTATTTTAACCGAATCCCCTCTTCAAAGACCCCGTGTCCGATTCCAGTCCGCTTCCGTGGTATCGAGGGTTACGACTCGAACGTATGAATTTGGGGGGGGGACGCAATTCTGCCCGTAACTATTGGTTACGCTCTTCGGCAGGTGACAACGACCTGAATCGTGCCAAGGACCACGTGAGTGCGCAAGCAGACCCGTCCCCAGTCGGGCATCCAGATGAGCCAGCGCTTCACGGCAGCCTCGCCGAGGCACCAGCTGAGCCACATCCACACTCCCGAGCCGCTGAAACCTGGTGTGTCAGTTTAGGCTGCTCATTTGGTGGTACTTTGTTACACAATAACGACTAACAGATACATCGAGTCGTATCGGCAGGCTTGTCCGACTCTCCAGCACAGAACCCTCTGTTTCCAAATTCTCTGGATGTTCTTCTAGAAGAGCTTCAAGGACCCGTGTTACTCTCCAAGTTCCCCTTCTGCTTCACCTGATAACTCATTCTGCACTAGGCGGTATAGAGTCCCGTCTTGGCAAAGTGTTTTCACATGCTCTGTCAGCCGAGCCACTCGCTTGCTTGCTGAGTTTTTACCTTCTTTCCAGCCACACCAGACGGCTGTTCTCTCCTCACTGCAGCTTGAGGGTGAGGGTCAGAGAGGTGATGTAATCAGTGCAGTAGACCCCACCCTGCGAATGCCTTCACGGCCCTCATCTTGAACCCAGAGTGAAGCAGACTCACTGAAGCACAGAGACGCCTCTGAGAAAGGGATTTCATGGAAAACTGCGTGTTCTCATCCCTGCTTAGAGAACCACACCGGGCATATTAAAAGCACTGATAAGTCCTGCATTGGGGGGGGGGGGGATGGAGAAACCACCTTGATGTCTCTTGAGGAACGTTGTTCTGATGCACACCCTAATGCTACAGGGTAAGTAAAATTATCTCCATTTTCCAGATGAGGATGTCGAGGCTTGTTCTAACGCCTTGCCCAAGGACACCCAGTCTGACCCAGCCAGCCTGGGATTCAGACCAGGCTGGGGGACACCAAGGCCTGGAACGTCACTGACCCATATGACCTCTCAAACCAAGCGAGGAAGTGAGTGAGATTTTGTTGGGTCTCAAGGGGCCGGTTAATGTCGAGAAGTCGCTAGAACGAGGGCAGGGGCCCACACGGGGGGGCCTCGTTGATGTCGTCCTGCTACAAACACGTGACATTCCAGCACCTCCTTTCTCCTTTGAGAACCACAGGTGCAGATACATTTTAATGTGCCGTTTTCTTTAAAATTATGGCACGAGGTGAAGGAACCGGCTGTCTGGGCCCCGGTGCCTCCTGGAACAGCATGAGCCCCGGCGTTTCTTCCCCTGAGACCTCGCTGGGGGTGGTGACACTGTTATTGAAAATGGCTCACGCGCCTTGCGTCCCACGGACGCGCGGGGTGCGCACTGTGCTGAGCACGGCCTCGAGAATCCTGGCGGGGGCCCTGCTCACGCCCCACTCTGCCAGTGAGGAACCCGGGACAGTCACAGCTTGACCAGGTAATGCTGGGCCTGAAGCAGGAGCCAAAGGGTCTTCAGATACGTCGGGAGGGATTTCGGGAGATGCTGTAGAGACTTGCCAAGCGTGTGAGAGAGGGATCACCGACAGTGCCAGCAGGAACACGGTCCGCCAGGTTTCTGTGCGCCCGGCGCTCTCCGAACGGCTCCGCTAGTCCCCGTGACAACTCTGAGATGCTGTCACCATCCCCATTTTCTAGGCGAGAAAACTGAGGCACGGGAAGGTGCAGTGACGTGCCCAGGGCCCCGCGGCCAAGCGGTGGCGGAGCCGGGACTCGAGCCCGGAGCCCTGTGCTCCCACGCCCTGCCCTCCGCGGCCTCTCCAGGCCTCGCCGAGAGCCGGGCCCTGGCATCGGCCCCCCTCCTTCCCGCGTCAGCCCGTGGTGCCGAGGCAGCCACAGCCTCCGCGGGGCGCCGCGGGGCGCGCAGAAGAGCCACACGGCTGACCCGCAGCCCGTGTTCTAACCACCAGGCTGCCCGCCCTGCCCCTGGGGCACCTGGCGCCAGGCGGCGGACGAACGGGTCTTGCCTTCCGAGGGCCGCGCCCAGCTCGGCAGGGCAGGCCCCGACGGACCCCAGCCGCCACCCCCCGGGCCCGTGGCCGCCCCTACGCCGACGTAACGTTGGCCCGAGAGGCCGGGGGCAGAAGACGGCTACGTGCTCTCCTCGTCGGCCGCTCGCTCCGCATTCTTGCTGAACTTTAACAAAATAAATAAAAATCCCAGAGAATGCCAGAACCAGAGCTTAGCTTGCTTAAAACGAAGAGAAGGAGGAGGGGGAGGGGGAGAAAGGAGAGGAGGAGTGGAGGAAGGGGGGAGGAGGGGAGAAAGGAGAGGGGGAGGAGAGGGAGGAGGGAGGGGGAGGAAGGGAGGGAGGAGGGGGAGGAGGAGGAGGGAGGGGAGGGGGAGGGCGGAGGGAGGAGGAGGGGGAGGAGGAGGAGGGAGGAGGTGGGAGGGGGAGGGGTGGAGGGGGAGGGGGAGGGAGGGAGGAGGAGGGGGAGGAAGAGGGAGGAGGGAGGGAGGAGGGGAGGAGGAGGGGGAGGAGGAGGGGGAGGAGGAGGAGGAGGGAGGGAGGAGGGGGAGGAGGAGGAAGGAGGGGAAGAGGAGGGAGGAGGAGGAGGGAGGAGGGGGAGGAGGAGGGAAGGAGGGGAGAGGAGGGGAGGAGGAGGGGAGGAGGGGGAGGAGGAGGAAGGAGGGGAGAGGAGGGGAGGAGAGGGGAGGAGGGGGGAGGAGGGGGGAGGAGAGGGAGGAGGGAGGAGGGGGAGGAGGGAGAGGAGGGGGGGGGAGGAGGGTAGGGAGGGAGGGGAGGAGGAGTAGGGAGGAGGGGGAGGAGGAGGAAGGAGGGGAGAGGAGGGGAGGAGGAGGAGGGAGGAGGGGGATGGAGGAGGGAAGGAGGGGAGAGGAGGGGGAGGAGGGGAGGGAGGAAGGAGGGAGAGGAGGGAGGAGGAGGGAGGGGGGAGGAGGAGGAAGGAGGGGGAGAGGAGGGGGAGGAGGGAGGGAGGGGGGGAGGGGAGGAGAGGGAGAGGGAGGGAGGGGAGGAGGAGGAGGGGAGGAGGGGGAGGAGGGGAAGGAGGGGAGAGGAGGAGGAGGAGAGGAGGAGGTGGGAGGGGAGGAGGGGGGAGGAGGGGGGGAGGGGGGAGGGGGGAGGGGGAGGAGGGGAGGAGGGGGAGGAAGAGGGAGGAGGGGGAGGAAGAGGGAGGAGGGAGGGAGGGAGGAGGGGGGAGGAGGAGGAGGGAGGAGGGGAGAGGAGGAGGAGGGGAGGAGGGGGGAGGAGGGGGGAGGAGAGGGAGGAGGGGAGGAGGGGGGAGGGAGGGAGAGGAGGGGGGGGAGGAGGGAGAGGAGGGGGGAGGGAGGAGTAGGGAGGAGGGGAGGAGGAGTAGGGAGGAGGGGGAGGAGGAGGAAGGAGGGGAGAGGAGGGGGAGGAGGAGGAGGGAGGAGGGGGAGGAGGAGGAAGGAGGGGAGAGGAGGGGGAGGAGGAGGAAGGAGGGGAGAGGAGGGGAGGAGGAGGAGGGAGGAGGGGGGAGGAGGGGGGAGGAGAGGGAGGAGGGAGGAGGGGGGAGGAGGGAGAGGAGGGGGGGAGGAGGAGTAGGGAGGAGGGGGAGGAGGAGTAGGGAGGAGGGGGAGGAGGAGGAAGGAGGGGAGAGGAGGGGAGGAGGAGGAGGGAGGAGGGGGAGGAGGAGGAAGGAGGGGAGAGGAGGGGGAGGAGGAGGAAGGAGGGGAGAGGAGGGGAGGAGGAGGAGGGAGGAGGGGGAGGAGGAGGAAGGAGGGGAGAGGAGGGGAGGAGGAGGAGGGAGGAGGGGGAGGAGGAGGAAGGAGGGGAGAGGAGGGGAGGAGAGGGGAGGAGGGGGGAGGAGGGGGGAGGAGGGGGGAGGAGAGGGAGGAGGGGGGAGGAGGGAGGGGGAGGAGGAGAAAAGAAAAAAGTGGGGAACAAAAGAAAAAAAAACTGATAACGTCAGGAATCTTTCTTGCAAGCCAGTGCGAATCAAACTGGCTTAAGCAAAAAGGGGATTTTTTAGCTCAAGTAACTAACAACCTAATAATAGTTCAGCTTCAGGCAAAGCTGGATCCAGGGGCTTAGGTAATATCATCAGGCCTGAGTCTGTCCCTCCCCCTCTCTCTCTGGTCTGTTCTCTCCTCCACGTTGGATTTATTCACAGAGGCCGCACGTTGGCAAGATGGCTGCCAGGGGTTTTCTGCCACATCCCGTCATTGTCCCTGGGGGCGACGGCGTGGCTACACTACACAGAGAAATGGAACAGCCCCGTGTCCCAGCTCTTTCTGTTTGCCCACCTCTCTCCTTCCGCCCCGGCTCTCTGCCCTGAGGCTGACCCACGCCATCCACAGCCTGCCACCGTCCACCTTCTGGATCGACTCCCCCCAAGGGGAGCCCCTGCAGGGCCCTGGAGGAGAGTGCGGTCAAGGGGTCCCTGGGGCTGACTGTTTCCCTCCACCCCGAGGGCACCCCTCCTCCTACATCCTCTCTCCTGCTGGGTTTCTGGAACTCTCCCTCCTCTCCCCTCTTCCAGCCCAGGGTGGGAACGTTTCCATTTCTAGCCCAGGATTTCCCCACGTGCCTGCCCCCATCTTTGCAAATAGCCTCTTTATAAGGCCTCCTGGAATTACCCTTACGTGACCGATGTGACATTTCCCGAGGTCTTGCCCCCAGAGAGATGCGGAGAGGAAATCCAGTCCGGGCTGAGACACTCGCCTCCTCCCATGACCCTCCGGCACCCGCCTTGCCCTTCCCCGAGTCTGAGAGCCCATGGATGGTCGCACCGTAATGTGAATGTGCTTACTACCACTGACCTGTGCATTTGAAAATGATGTAAAGGGGGCGCCTGGGGGGCTCAGTGGGCTAAGCGTCCGACTTCGGCTCAGCTCATGATCTCACGGTGCGTGGGTTCGAGCCCCGCATGGGGCTCCGTGCTGACAGTTCAGAGCCTGGAACCTGCTTCGGATTCTGTGTCTCCCTCTCTCTCTGCACCCCCCACCCCCACCTTGTGCTCTGTCTCTCAAAAATAAATAAACGTTAAAAAAGGTTTTTAAAAAATACAAATGATGAAAAGGGTAAATTTTACGTTACGGTTTCTTTCTCACCATGATATTTTTTAATGTTGAAAAAAAAACCAAACCCAACAAGAGCCACTGTGCCCCAAACCTCCTCCAAGCAGCGGCCCATCTCTGACCCCGCTCCCCCCACCCCGGGGTCTGGACCCTGCGGCTCAGAGGCACTTGGTAAGGAAGGCGGGCTTCTCTGGATCAATGCCGTATTGATTCGTGTTTCGCGGGGAGAACAAGGCACAGGCTGATCTCCTTCCAGCACATCTGAACTTCAGATGCCCTCGGGCCTCGGATACATAATGATGCAAACCATTCCCAGGCCGGCCGGGGGCGGGCGGGGGAGAAAGGCGCTTGGCACACTCATGACCTGGGCAAGAGCAGACGCCCAAGGTCCCCCTCCCGGGGCAGGAACTGAGTCATCCTGCCCGGGCCCTCCCGGCAACTGGCATACCTCCTGTGGGTGGGAATGCCCCGGTTCCGTGCACAGAAGCCCACGTTCAGCAGATCGAGGACGATCCCTTCGACCGGCAGGTCCGGCGGGCCAGCTTCTAGGAGCCGTCGATGAAGTGCGCCCGGAGCGGGGCTGTGTGCGGTCTACGCGAGCTTGGCCGAGCTGGCGGTCCCCATCAGCATTCCGGGTCAGCTCTGCTCCGGGGAGACACGAGTGAGCCGCGTGTGGAATTTTAAAATCTCCTCGGGACGCCCGGGTGGCTCGGTCGGGCGAACATTCAACTCTCATTTTCGGCTCAGGTCCTGATCTCACGGTTTTGTGAGTTCGAGCCCCGCTCTGTGCTGGCAGCACGGAGCCTGCTTGGGATTCTCCGTCTCTCTCTCTCTCTCTCTGCCCTCCCCCACTCGCACTGTCTCTGTTTCTCTCAAAATAAATACATAAGCTTAAATTTTTTTTAAGTAAGTAAATAAATAGAATCTAGTAGCCACATTTAAAAAAAAAAAAAGAAGGAAAAAGAAACAGATGAAATTAAGTGTCCTATTTTATTTAACCTACTCGGCCCAAAGCGTCATCGTTTCTAGCATCGTATCCACATGAAAAACCATCAGTGAGATATTTGCATTCTTTTTTTTTTTTTTTTGCACACGCACGCCTCGAAATCCACTGTGTCTCTTACGCCTGCAACCCGTCCCACGGTGGGTGCTAAATTCCCATCGGAAACACTTGATCTGTGCTTAGATTTCATAAAGCCGACAGCTGGAAAGGTAGGCTGGCCTGCCCGAGTTAGTCCACAGAGACCCAGTCTTCCGGGCGCTGAACATCAAAAAAGCGTTTCCCTTTCATATTTGCATCCACACCTTCAAAGCCGCTTTGGTGTTTCGTTTTAAATTGAAATTAATTGAAATAAAGTAAAAATTGAAAATTCAGTTCCTCCGTCTCGCCGGCCACATTCCACACGTGGCTACTGGCTATCGTTCGGGACGATGCAGGTCGGAACGCAGGCGAGAGGTGATCAAAATCTGTACGAATGAAATCGTCTCACGTAAATGGGATCACGCGGGACGTCTCTTTACTCTGACTTCTCTCATTGGAGCGTAATTATTCTGAGAGCCATCCACGTTGCTGTTTGTGTGTGTGCGCGTGCCATTTCACCAGATGGAGGTAAGCGCCGACGAGGAAGTCAAGCATAAGGCAAGACTGACGAGGGGGTCTGAGCCATGTTTAGGTCTGGGGGACAGGGTCCCAGGCAGAGGGAGCAACCAGGGCAAAGGCCTGCCTGGGAACCTGCCTGGTAGGTTTGGGAAGCAGGGCAGAGGCCGGGGGGGGGGGTGGGGGGGCTGGAGTGGATGGGGGAGAGTCCTGTGGAGTGTGACGTGCTCCGGTTCCCGCAGGAGCCGGACATTTGTCAACTGCGAACTCCGGCGGCTTTACAGGCAAGGAGGCCGGATGGGAGTGTGAACCAGGAAAGTGGGATCTACTCTTGGTGGGCAGGAAATCAGGGCAGGCTCCTCTGAGGAAGCGGCATGTGAGCGAGGCTCTGCAGATTGACTGAGGACTACCTAGCTGAGTGGGGAGGACGCAGGGAAAAGAAGTCCACACACAAATGCCGACGAATGAGTGAAGACTCTATGGGCCGCAGGTAACAGCCGTGCGGAAATTTATCTCAAAAAATAAGAAGCCAGGAGAGCACCGATCTCCAGATGATCCGGGCTCCACAAACCTCGGAGCTCATTGACTTCCCGCTCCACCATCCTCAATGGGTCAGCTGTGTTTTGCCTCATAGTCATAAAATGGTTGCTGTGGCTCCAGGCGACACTCCCTCACACAACAGTGAACCATGCAGAAAGGAAGGTGAGGCAGTAAGAGGGACTTTCTTCTCACTCTCTCTTACTAAAAGGGGGAAATCGGCCCCCAGCACCTTCCCTGAGCATCTCATTGGCTAGAGATGTATCTCAGGCAGGCTCACCTTGGGTCGACCCAAAATAGGATTTCCTTAGACCTGATTAATCCCGCAGAACAAGGCAGCTCACCCTCCGAATAAAACCCAGGCTTTGCTGGAAAGAAAAGGGAGGGAACAGTGTCTGGCAAGGTGACCCCCAGGGCCTGCCCGGCGCACGGATTACTGTTTAACTGAATCGGCCACCGTCTTGGGACTATCTAGCTGTGTCACCTGAGATGACAGGGCAAAAGCCGAGCAGCAGTCTAGGGGGCCTCATCTCAAACTCCAAACCTTAGTTCTCAAATGTCCCTCTCCCTGCGAGAGGGCCCAGTGGAAGCCACAGCTGGGAACAAGGCACGAGCTTGGGGAGGCCAACCCCTGAGGTTTTCTGAGTGAGGGTCCCGGGCCCCCTCTCCCTACCCCTACTGAGACATCCGGACCAGAGCTGGGGGCTGGTGACAGCCCCGATCCTCCCTGGCACCAGCCCCAGCCCAGCCGGCTGGCGTTCAACCAGCACCCCGCCCCCCAACCCCTTCAAAGCCCTTTGTTTTTTCCCTCCCCTGTGGGAAACATCTCAGCAATCCCAGAAGCATTCCCTGAAGAGGAAAGCCAGCCTGGAACAGGATTAATCCAATGCCGGCTCCACCCTGCCCGAGGCGGGAGCGTGGGCACAGCCGGATTGGGGGGTGGGGTCAGTCTGCACCTGCAGCTATGCCGCTCAGGGGTGTGCGAGTGGGTCTGTGTCCGGGGGCACGGACACCTGTGACAGGTGTGTGCCGTGTGCCTGCCCCCATTCACTGGGCAGGGATCGGAGAAGGACCCACCCACGCCTGGTGCCCCCTGAGGTCCCCAGCAGCTCCCCCATCTCAGGGCCTGCGCTCTGCAGGGGAGAGAGACAAGAAACAGGAACAAACACAGGGGCCGATTTTAGATAACGCCCCAGGCTGGGACGAAAGCAAAGCCGGTGACGCGTGGATTCCTCTGCCCGAGCGAGCGGCGAGGGAAGGCCGTCCACACGGCCTCCATCGGAGCTGAAATCTGGGTAGGAAGGAGGCAGCTGGGCAGAGAGCTCGGGGAAGCTGGTTCCAGATAGAAAGCGTGCAAAAGCCCGGAAGTGCGAGCCCACCAACCAGCGCAAGGGAAAAAGGGGAGGCTGCAGCCGAGGCCGGCCGTACTCGGCTCTGTCTCAGTCTGGATATTAAGTCTAGGCCCGGAAGGTTCTGTGGGCTTTGGTAGGGAAGTTTCACTTTTTTTCTCCAAGTCGTGGAGCCAGATAGAGCAGTTAAGAATCCGTCTAAATGTCTAAACAGCAAAATGAATCTGAGATTCACCCACGTGGTCGTATGCAGCAGTAAGCTCGTTCTTATTTAATGCTGAATAATATTTCACTGCATGGATACGGATATATTTCGGTGGATTTATCCAGTCACCCATGGAATCTGCCCTTGCCCCTTCCCCTTCCCCCCCACTTCCAGCCTACATGTGGACACGATGACTGGAGCTACAGCAGCCATGTTGTAACCAAGAGACAAAGTTAGAAGCCGCGATAAGAATGGTATTGGAAAAGAAAAGGAAGAGCCTGGGTCCCCTCGCCAGCACCCTCGGGATGTGGGGACCCGCAGGGATTCCTAGTGGCTGCGGCCTGTGAATAGAAAGCAAATCCAGCTGCCCACAAAAGGGTACCTCCATTTTACAGATGAAGAAACTGGCATTCAGAGAGGTTAAGTGACTTGCCCAGGGTCACACAGCTAGTAAGAGGTGGGGCTGAGATTTAAACCCATTTGATTTGACTTTTGTCATTTGCCGCCAGTAAGGCCTGATTAAGGTGCCATAGGACCGTGTGCACCCACTCTGAGTCATCCAGGGGATAAACTGGCCCCTTCCTTCTCAAAAAATGGGCTAAATCCCAGCCTTCCCCTGCCAGGAATCCCTGCCCCTTGCTGTCACGGCTGCCACCGTGTCGGCAAGAGATACATGCACCCAGGTCGGGAGCCCCAAGACCACCACAGGAAGGAGCCACATTTCTTTCTCACACCCCACCCACAGAGCAGAGGGAGGATCTGCCCGAAGTTCAATCTCCTTTGAAGTCTGAGTCACCAGCCGAAGATTCCATTTAATGTCCTAATAAAGCAAAACCAGTGGGAAAAACTCAAGGACCCCTCCACCCCCCACCCACCCTGGCGCGTGCGCGCGCGCGCGCGCACCCACACACACACGCCCACCATCCATGATCCCGGGGTTAGCTTGACCCTAACTCAGGAGTGACTCAAAGCTGGCCTGTCACTCAAGGAAGATCCCGGCCCCCCGGAAGTTGCAAGGTCATGGCCATTAGCCCCATTTTACAGGTGAGGAAACAGAGGGCCGGAGAGGTAGCACCACGTGCCTGAAGTTCATGAGGCAGGAAATTGGGAATAACACCCAATCTCCCGATGCCCTTCAGCCCTCTTCCCTCCTTCCTTGGAGCTGAGTGAGGCTCCTCCCTCCTCTGCTGTACAGAACCGTGGCTATTTTTAGCTACATTGCATTCATTCCCCTCTGTAACCAGCTTAATCCTGGGATTTCCTCCACCTACCAAGACTCTCCACTCGGGAAGGTCAGGTGGGGCTCCACCCCCTCGAGGGGCGAAGCCCAGGTCTGGCCAATCATAGTGTTATCAGGACTTACGTAAGAGTTACCAGGGAGAAAACAGCCCGTCTTTTCCACTAGTCTGAAACGGGCCTCTACTGCGCTAAAATCGGAGAGGTCAGCAGGGTCGTGTTCCTCCCAGCGGGTCAAGGGAGAATCCGCGCCTTGCCTTTCCCAGCCCCTTCTGGAGGCTGTCCCCATTCTGTGGCTCGTGTCCCCTTCCCCCTGTGGAGCCCTTCCGTCTCTACTTCTGTACTCACATCTCTCTCTGACCTGGATTCTCTTGCCTGTCTCACTGCTGGGGACCGCTGTGTTACATTACCCTTACAACGACCCAAGATACGCGCGCCATTTCAAGATCCTTAATTGAATCACAACTGCCAAGTCCCTTTTGCCATGGAAGGTCACAGATTCACGGGTCTGCTGGGATTGGGACATGGGTATCTTTGGGACCATTATTCAGACATCCAGACCATGGAAAGCAGGTGCTGAGGCGGAGAAAAAGTAAATCCTGGTCAATGTTTTGAGCCCCTGAGTCAAACCGTCCCTGAAGCGATCTACTTAGCTTTTCGATTGAGTGACGACAGTTGCATTACCTTTTCTTGCCCCAGCTACTTTGAGGCTTTTGTTTTGTTTTATTACTCGCAGAAAGAGGGCCTGATACAAGTCTCAACGAGTAAGGATGTCACAATGAATAATTACCAGCCTGCATGTCTCTGTCTCATGTGAAACCCTCTGAGAGCAGAGACAAGCCCTTATTGAACTCTGTGTCACCAGACCTAGCACAGCGCCTGGCCCATCGGAGGTGCTGAGCCAATGTGTGTTGATGGGATAACAATTGGTTGGGTGAACAATCCAGCAGACGCCCTCGCACACGCCCTCCCTCAGCGGCCATCGCTGGAACAAGAGGGCGGAGAGGAGCCTCAGCAGAATTTTCCAAGGGTGAAGTGCAGGCCAGTCGTTTCCTCTCCGGAGCTGGCCACTTCCTCAGAGAGAGGCCCCGAGAGTGACCCAGACAGGAGGCTCAGAGAAGGCCTGACCTCCGTGGGCAGCCAGCAGCCCCGCCGTCCTGAGCCAGCACTCTCCCAAATTAACCCCAGGATGGCAACAGCAGGCTTCCGCCAACAAATCTCTCTGAGTCATTTCTGGTCAGGAAGCACCTCGCTCTTACATGAGAGTCACGGCAGGCCCCTCTGCACACCGGAAGAGACAGACTCCTCATTTTCTGCCGCTGCAAGGAGGGTTTCCGTGGAGGGAGGAGAGGCACTGAAGACAAATCTCCCAGGACACCTGCGCCTCTTGGTCCCCAGAACTGAGCTACCATTTTAATCAACAGGATCCCCCGTGACCGTTGTCCGCACGCACCCGAGAAACGAGGCCCGAGGGAGGCTTCCTTCCCTCCCCTCTGCACCCACCCCAGACACGGCTACCTGTTCCTTTCCCGCCCCCCATGAAAGGGCCTGATTTGCGGGCGCCTGGGGGGCTCCGTCGGTTAAGCGTCTTACTTACGGTCCGTGGGTTCGAGCCCCGCGTCGGGCTCTGTGCTGACAGCTCAGAGCCTGGAGCCTGCTTCTGATCTGTGTCTCTCTCTCTCTCTGCCCCGTATGTACCAGGCTCTGTTCCGTCTGCTCTAGATACGCATAAATTACTTAATCTTCACCCAAAGCCTAAAAAACTCGCACAACTGGCAAATGGCAGCCGGAGCTGTCCACAAGGGTGGTTGCTTGACCCCCGAGCGGTGCCGACTTGGGACTTAGGGTCCTCGGGGCAGGCTTCCTGGACCCCCGGATTTTAACCAAGTTCCTGCTGTGCCCCCCCGGCCCCTGGAAGCCCCTGTGCTCTGTGAGGATAGGGGTCGGGTGGGGTGGGGGCACCTCATTCGCCTCCGACCCCCAGCACCATCGTGGAATGGATGCGTCAACGCCGCTGGGGGGCTGGGGGCGGATCTTCCAGGCATAAACCAGGTGCCCAGGGTGAGGGAGTTACTAGAGCTGCTTGCTGATCTTGGAAGGCAGCTGCCAAGCCCAGAGAATACAGAAGGGAGCACCCTTGACTTCCCCACTCTGGGGGGGGGGCACATTCTGAGGCCTGATCTCTGCTGGGCTCTGGCTTCTCCCCGACCCGGACTCAGGCAGTGGCCCTGTGAGCGGCAAGGGGATGGCTCAGGATTTTAGAAGCCTGGCTGCTGGAATTTCCCGAGCCGAGGCTCCCTCCGCCAGAGATCTGGGCTCAGAGAGGACTTCCGAACCCACGCGTCTCTCCGGTTCTGCTTGACAAGCGTGAGATCCCGGGCTGACTCCCGGCCACAACCTCATCCTAAGAAACAAATCTGGATCTCGGGAAATCGGAGCCAAGAGTTCTCGAGGAGGCCGAGGCGTCGTGGGCGTCTTCTGACAGAGGAGAGGCCTGCCTTTGGAGACAGGCATCCCATCTGCAAGCAGGCCCTGGCAGGCAGCTGGCTTCTTACCTCTAGGGACGGGGAGCTCACTCCTCCCCGAGTTCATGATACAGGATGCTGGATTGAGTGTGTGCAGAGAGGACCCTCCAGCAGCCACCTGCTTGCTCAGCTCTGCTCACACAGCAGAAAGCCAGCATCTCCGCTCTTGTCGGGTTCCCCACACCTTCTGGCCTGGCCCCGGTCACTGAAATCAGTCCCAAATTGCCAGGAACCCAGACCCTGAGCCTCCCAGGGCTTTCCTTCTTCATGGAGCCTATGTTCCATCCAGAACAAGGAGGCGGGGACCCCAAAATAATCAAAGAAATAAACTGTATAGTTACAAATTACGATAAGTGCCAGGGAGACAGGGGGCAGACCAAGGAGACAGGGGCTACTCGCAAATCTGAGTTTTTACACCAAAGTGTTAGAATTTCCAGAATATTTCCTGGGTTTGGGGGGAATGAGGTTTTGTTGGGAGAAAAGAGAAGAAAAGAAAAGAGAGGAAAGGAAATGAAAGGAAAAGAGAAAAGAGAAAAGGAAAGAAAAGAAAAGAAAAGAAAAGAAGGAAGGAGGGAGGGAAGGAGGGAGAAAAGAGACCATAGGTCTCCATAACTATAATCTAATCCAGGAGTCGGCAAACTTATCACCATGGGCCATATCCACCCCGTGGCCTGTTTTTGTGCAGCCTATGTATGATTTCTTGCATTTTTTTTAAACTTCTTACATTTTTAAAGGGCTGTAAGAAAAGAAAACAAACAAACAGAACAAAGAAGAATGTGTAACAGGGACCTTTATGGCCCACGACGCCTGACGCATTCACTATCTGGCCCTTCACGGAAAAAGTCGGCGGCCTCGGAATCTCACCAGGTTTCGCTCACCGACAGCTTTCCTGGCCTGGGCCGGCTGGGAAATGCAGCATGAAGGGACAGACCAGACAGCCGAGAATTTTCCATTTCTGCCCACGAGGCTGAGCGCCATCCATCACAAACCTTTCAAAGCCAAGGCCCAGGAGGTTAAGCGATTTCTGCTCTGGCTCAGCGAGGCGAGGTCGGGGGCCACGGGAGGATGGATGTCCTCACACACCAAAAAGAAAGGAGTGCTCGTGCGGCCTCTCTCGCTGCCCATTTCTCATCAGCTTTTTAGGAAGCAAGGGAATTAATTTTCCCTGTTCCGGTATGCCAGGATTAGTGGGATTTCTGTTCTATGAAATAAGTGGGGGAGGAAAGGCCTACTTATGAGTCAGGGCTCTTGGTTTCGAGTGACAGAATCCCAATTCAAGGTGACTAAAGCAACAAAGAGTTTTGAGTGTTACTGAAAAGTCCAGAATTTGCACAGCCTTCAGGCATAGCTGGATCCAGGGGCTCAAAACGGCACCATCAGGACTCATTGCCTCTGTTTCTTCTGGGTTGGTTTCGTTCTCAGGGAGGCTGTCCCCTCATGAGGCAAGTGGCACCAGGGGCCCGCATCTCCCCCGCGTGCCAGCCTCAGCGGAAAGATGTGGTGTCCTCGATAGTTCCCAAACTGAATCTCATTGCACCCTTCCTGGATCACTGACCGCCCCTCTACCCAGCGATTGGGGCCAGGGGATGAAAGGATCTCATTGGCCAGGCTTAGTCACGTGCTCTCCCAGGAGTGGGGTGGGAGGAGTCAGCCCCACCTGGTCTGCAGGTGCTGAGAGGAAGGAAGAGAACTTTTCTCCCCCAACGAGATCAGGAGGCCACTGCCAGAAGGAGGAACAGACACTGAGCCATCAAAGGCAGCCGCTGCCCCCACAGAAAACGGATGACATTTCTCAGGCCCCTTTGCTAAGTCTCGTTACCGCCCATTTCACGGGCGAGTAAACTGAGACCCTGGAGGTAAAATCAGTCTCTCAAAGTTACAAACTTAGTTCATGATGGAGGCAGGGTTCCCGTCCTAAGTCGATTCATCCTCTGCTACCCGCACTGACTGTCATGCATTTACTTCCAATCCCGTCCTCCAAGAGCCTAGCAACACCGCATGCAGTCGGTGGGCAATAAACGCCCCTCGAGTCAAACTGTTGTTGAGTGTCTGCCCCCCAGCGGACTGTAAGATGCCCGAGACCACGTCTGTCTTGTTCACCGCGGCATCCCGAACGCCTGACACATGGTAGGTGTTCCACAGACACTTGGCAGATGAATGCCCACGGCCTTAGCATTTAGCACATAGTAGGCGCTCCACAAATAGTTGGTAAATGAGCATGGCCTTAGTGTCCACACATAGTAGGTGCTTAACAAATAGCTGGTGAAGAAATGAATGAATCTCAAGCGGGAGCCAAAGCTGCCTGATGGATGACATTTCCAGATCATTAACAAGATAGATGGAGAAGGGGGGGGGGGGCGATGAAGGAGCCTTGGTTCCTACGGAAGGTCCTAGAGAGGACCTACAGCATCAGGGTTACTTGGAGGGGAGCACTCAGCTTTGGAAAGAGACGCTGGGTCTTTGTGAGCCAGGAGAGGGGGGAGGTGGGGCTGGCGGGAGGAAGCCAGGTCAGCCAGGGCGCAGCCAACTGGCTGTGCCAGGGACACTGTGCCCCGGGCAGGGCCCTGCCCCGCCCCGCCTGCCCCTGACCTTGCCTCATCCGACAATAGAGCATCCATTGTAAGGGGGTAATTGGGTTCCGGCACATCCCCTCCCTGGAAGCAAAGGGAAACACAATCTGCTTTCTATTTGTTACTGCGGCCAAGACTCCACTCCCTCCTCTGCCCAGCCCCCCTCCCCATCCTGGCCCTGCTGAGCCGCTGTGACATTCCTTGGCCGGATTAGAGCTGCCGGCCCAGGCTGCATAACCTGGGAGAATCTGCATGACCGAAACCTAAAAACAGCGTAAAGGGCCTTGTGGCCCGGGGTTCACATCCTCTCCTATGGGAGCCATCAATATGGCCCTAACTGGAGTCTCTCCGCCCACATCCGGGCTCCTCTGTAGCTGTGTGGCCTTGGACCAGTCTCTCACCCTCTCTGGGCCTCAGTTTCCTCACCTGTAAAACAGGGATGACAACAGATGAGAAAAGCTGTAGGCGGCTCAGGATTGTTCATCCAGGCAGGGTTCTGGGCACGGACGCCATTCGAGTCATTGTTTGGGGAGTTAGAGCCTCCTGGTCTCAGCTGACTCTGCAGAGTTGGGTGTCTCGGCCCCAGACCACTTTGAAGTGGGGAAGAAAAGGGGCACATACTCAGGGGGGCCTTCTCATGAGCCCCAGGGCTGTGCCTACTCTGCCCACTCACATCCAGCGGACCCACTGAAGGTCTGGTGTGTGCCCATCTTGTGTTGATGGGGGAGAAGCAGGGAGGTAAGGGAAGAGACATACAAAGCAGTGGAAGGTTTGGGCTCTGCCTGTGAGGGGCTGACAACCACCTGAGTTGTGTTAGAAGACAAACGGGCTCTGGGGATGTGTCCCTGAGCCCCCAAGTGGTGGAGGAGTTGAGGCAATGCAGCAGGCATGGAGGGCTTCCTGGAGGAGGTGAGGTAGGTGTGCCTCCTTCCTCTGCTGGGGATCTTGGGTGATGTATTCACCTCTCTGGGCCTTGTGACCTCATCTTTTGGAGACTTCAAGAAAACAACAGCCCCAGCCAGCCAGGCCTGTAATGGAGAGGATTAGGGCCATTCACAGAGAAACCAAAACATCTTGAACTTGGCTTTTGTTGGAGTGAGACCTTGGCCTGGGTGTTCAGAGTGACCCTGCCCAAGGCCCTGAAGATCCAGGGAAAAGACAGACCTGCACCGAGGCTCCAGTTCCAAAAGCCGTTGGACACCCAGGCAAGTCAATTAATCTCTGAGACTTGGTGTCCCCATCTATAAAACGGGACACCATGAACTCCAGCGTGACTGTGTGTGCTTAAGCCAACAGCGACTTGGCACGCAGTAGCTGCTCAATAAACCGTAGCAACTACTCCTGATTTCTAGAGCCGAGATGGTCTGAAAAGCTCACGGGGACCGGCCAGGCAGCAGAACCCAGGACTTACCCGTGGGGGCTGTTTGCTGAAAGAGCAAATGAACTTTCAGCAAATGAACTTGGACGCAGCGGTAGGGCCCAGCATTGGTTCTTCCGGGGCGTCAGGGGCACACGATCAGGTCCATTCTAATCTCATGACTCACTCCCACCATGGATGGGTGCCTGGTCTTATTTCACAGCTTTGTGTCTGTCTTTCTCTTTGTACCTTTTTTTTTTTTTTTTTTTTTTTTTTTTTTTTTGGTACTTTTAAATTTCCTGTTCCATAATATAACGGACACTCCTGACTCTCCTCCCCCCATTCCGGAACACGAATACGACTCATGGAGGTACACGTGCGTCCCCCCACCCCCCAGAAGGGAGCACGATTCCTTGATTTACTGCATATTTATACTGTCCTCACTCTGGGCCGGGAACACGAACCTGAATGGGTATTCATCATTCCCCTGCGTTTCTACATGCAGGTGTGTGTGTGTGTGTGTGTGTGTGTGTGTGCCTAACATGGTTCTCACACGCGTGTGCTCAGAAACACTGGGAAGCCTGTGGGAACAGATTCCAGGCCCCACCCCCCGGAGGGCCCGGGAATCTGCATTTCTAACACGTTCCCCCAGAGGATGCTGCTGTTTTGGGACCACACTTTGCAAACCATTGCCCTAAATACCGCAGCACCCGAGCTGTGATTGTTTTCAAATTCCTACCAAGGGTGTGGGGTCCCTTGTAGCCTTCCGTGACCAGATTTTCTCATCCTGCCCCAGTGATTCTCAAGCAGGGGCCATTTTACCTCCCGGGGGGAACACTGGGCAATGTCTGGAGACAGTTTTGATGGTCACCAGTCGCGGGGGGGGGGGGGGGGGGCGATGTGCTCCTGGCACCTGGTGGGTGAGAGCCTGGGGTGCTGATGAACATCCTGCAGGACAGCCCCCCCGCACCAGGGAACAAGTGTGAACCTGTCCCAGGAGAAACGGAAGCATATGTCCGCGCAAAACTCCGTACGCAAATATTCACAGTATAGCACTATTCGCAAAAGCCAAAAAATGGAAACAACCCCAGGGGCGCCTGGGTGGCTCACTTGGTTGAGCATCCAGCTTTGGCTCAGGTCGTGATCTCACGGTTCATGGGTTCGAGCCCCGCGTCGGGCTCTGTGCTGACGGCTCGGAGCCTGGAGCCTGCTTCCGATTCTGTGTCTCCCTCTCTCTCTCTGCCCCTCCCCGACTCCCCTCCTCTGTCTCCCTCTCTCTCTTGAGAAACATGAAAAAAGAAAAAAAAAGCGGGAACAACCCAAACGCCCATCGACCGACGAGCACCTAAACAGACTGTGGTCTCTCCATGCGGGTGGAAAACGGTGCGAGAGGGCTCGGCGCTCTGGGGGTTTCCTTTCAGGGTTTTGAACATGTTCCACAAGTGATGGCAGGGCTCTGTGAAGAGAGTAAAACTCATCGAACTGTACGCTCTAGAAGGGTGAATTGCATCACACGCGAATTACGTCTCACTAAAGCTATTGTTGGAAAAGGACAACTGGGAAAAAATAAAAGCGTCAAAGTTTGGAAACTCCGCCCTACGCTCTGCCCTCGAGCGAGACGACGTGTGTTCATTTCCACTGCTGTGTAATATTCCTCTGTGTGAACGAGCCACGATTTGCTTACCCGTTTTCTTTCCAGTGAGCGGAACGGTTGGCTCCAGCTACGGTGAACAGGGCTGCGACGCACCTCCTTGTACGCGTGGCCTGGGGCACGCGCGCGAGTGTCACTTTGGCGTGTCCCTGAGAGAAGAGTCGCTGAGTCGCGCGGAACAGGAAGATTCGCCGTTGCGAGAAGATGCCAGCGTTACATCGAGCTTTTTCTGTTTGCTCCAGGGCCCGGGGCTGAGTCCCCACCGGTCTTCCCACCGAACTGTACCTGCAACCGTGTCGTGGGGTCCATTTCAGAGACGAGGACACTGAGGCTCAGAGAGGTGAATTAACCGGCCTGGCCTAAAAGCGGTGGGTAATTCACAGCCTCTTCCCGCCCAGCCTGGGGTGGGGAGATGACAGGGGGTGACAACTTGTTCGGAAAACAGCCGTTACTTGTGGAGCCTCCGAGAGGCTTCCCGGGGGGCAGCCTGCTGAACTTTCTAGAACTCCTGGCAAACCTACATCACACGTCACGGCCACCAGGCACCCAGAATCCTCCCCCTCCCCGGTTTCTCCCTGCTGCCCTACACCCAAGCCCCAAGCGGTACTTGCACCCCGAGCAGGGCCGGAAGGTGCGCGAATGGTGTGCGGGGGAGGGGTGCAAACGTCAGGCTCCGTTCCAAATCCCACCGTTATCATGAACGTGCTGTGCGACCAGGGGCCGGTGACTTGGCATCTCGGAGCAGATCTCCTCACTCAGTGAAACAGGGACACCCGATTTTTAATTTCCTTCCAATCAACATACAGCCCATTCCAAGCCCTCATTCTTCCAAGATGATAGAAAATTCCGTCTCCGCTGCAAGACTCGGGCTCCTCCACGCTGGGTGACATCAGACACCGAACAGCTGAGAGGTCCCTCTGGCCGCTGCACCCCACCAAGGACCCTGAGACGCTTGGGATCCAGGACCATGCGGCCCCATCCGGTGTGCATCCATATTGCACGGGAGGAAGGGGCTTGTCTACACTGGGACCGCTTTGCTTAGGGCACCCCCTCCCTGGTGCATGATGCAGCTTCTAGATCCTGTCGCCTTCCTGGGGCAGCCCCGTGGAATGAGGTCGCAAGGACTGCCTCCCTCCCCCCAGCGTGTGGAAATCTCTCTCCCTCTCTCGCTCCCCCCTCCAGAACCAGCTCAGGACGCCGCCTGTCCCGCTGTGAGAAAACTTCCACGGGGCCATCGCCGCTGAGCCGGGGGCACCCCTCCCTGCCCCCCTTGCTCCACGGTGGAGTGGGGGGTGGGTAGAGGGTTAAGGGGTTAATGCACGCAGGGCGGACGGCTCAGGAGGCCTGGCACACGGCGAATCCCCAGTAAATGGCAGTGACCCGTGGGGACAGCAGCACGGAGCACTGAGGATCCTGCCTCTGACCTTCTCCAGGGCACGTGATCGCTTCGTAATTGCAGCGAGTAATTACTGAGCGCCCTTTGTGCACCAGGCACCGCTCCAGATTCTGAGGGTACAGTCAGAAGTCAAGGCCTGGTCCCAGCCCCCTCTGGGCCAGAGTTGGGTCCCTGGAGAGTGGCCACCCCAGGGGCCCTTTGCCTGTGAGCCTGACCCGCTTTAAAATTTAGCGGTAGACACAGGGCGACTGCTGTTCACTGACGTCTGTAGCAGAAGGAGTGAGGGGGCCAAGTGGGGGAGGGGGGATTAGAGGCAGAAATCAGCGTCTCCAGGAGGGAGGAAAAAAGTCCTGACTTCTAGGATGGCTCCCTGATCAACAGTAACGCCTCTGGCTTTCCTGCTTATAGTCACACAGTAGGATTTTTCTGTCCTCCCAGCCCCGCCCCCAGAAGCGAGGCGAGGCCACGTGACTGGCCCGGACCAAGGAGACAGGAGCGGAAGTGAGTTCAGTTGCTCCCGGGAAGACACTGTAAGAACCGGGGCACAATTCGCCCCGTGCCCAGGAACAATGCACGTCGTAGACGGGATGCTTGCTCCGTCAGCCTGGGCCCCCCGGGTGAGGAAACGCGGAGCCCAGAGCCGACCCCCGGAACACACGCAGCAGCAGGGAAAACTGAGTTGTGGCTGCGTCAAAAGCCACGAGAGTTGAAGGGATTGGGCGGGGGGGGGGGGGGGGGGGGGGGGGGGGGCGCTTGTTACTACAACCTAACTGAGCTGGTGCCGACCAGCACGTGCCCATTTCACAGATGTGGAAACCGAGAGCCTGCCCAGAGTCAGACGTGGAGGCACGGCCAGGACTCACAGCCTGGTCTGCCCATCGCTTGCGACCTTTCTGGAGACGAGGTGGCTCCAGCCTGAACAAAGCCAGCCACACCCCTCTCTGCTAACCCCTTCAATTAAAGCCAATTTCAAGGTCTCCCGGTTTCTAAATGAACAGCCCTGATCGTGTTCGTTAAAGGCCCTGCCTGCTCGGGCTGTGCGTTTTATCAGAAGCCGCCAACAAGATAAATGGCCCTGTAACTTATTGTTCCACTGCAAAGCACCTCACAGCGAGTGGCGGTACAGATGCCAGGAATAAATCACATCTGATCTTCCGAGAGCCGGGCAGAGCTCCCGCGAGGACGTCAGAGACAGGGGGAGGCCTGGAGCAGCTGTGGACCCGGGGGTGGAGGGGGCGGTCTTCACTGAGGACCACAGACCTGCTGGGGGGGGGGGTCTTGGTCGGGACCCCAGATGTCTGGGGTGAGCGTCGCTTTCTTCTCTGCCCAGCATCTCCTTCCTCTCCTTAAGGGTGAACAGCACCCATTTTTTCTTTGGGAAAAAACCCCCCTCCTGGGCTCTCAGGCCATATGGTTCAGGTCAGGCCATCCCTTCCCCCAGCAACAGAGGGTGAACACATGATCCGGCCTGGCCAGTTGGAGCCCCGCACCCCGGCCCGGCCATGAGTGGTTCCGGGTGGGTATACGTACCACGTGATGGGGCTTATCAAGTCTCTACTTCTGTTGAAACCCTAAGACAAGAGTAGTCGTTTTTTTCAAAATGTTTATCTATTTTGAGAGAGGGAGAGAGAGAGAGAGAGAAACAGCGCAAGTGGGGGAGGGGCAGAGAGCGAGAGGGAGAGAGAGAGAATCCCAAGCAGGCTCCACACTGTCAGCGCAGAGCGCAGTGCGGGGCTCGAACTCATGACCGGTGAGATCATGACCTGAGCCGAAATCAAGAGTCGGACGCGTACCCGACTGGCCACCCAGGCGCCCCAGGAGAAGTTCTTCTAAACCAAGGTTGCTTGCAGAAGGGATGTCCTTTTCACTGTGGTATCTCCAGCTCCCAATACAATTATACACTCATAGTAGCTGCTCAATAAAAACGTACTGAAGGAATGAATAAGCCAGCTGGAGTCAAGGCAGCCGGGTTCTTGTCCGGGCTTAGACACGTGAACTGTAATGTTGAGAAGCTCTTCTCCCCACTCTGGGCCTCAGCGTCCTTGTCTACAGAATGAGGTTAATAACAGCACTTAGCAATAGCAGGTGTCCTCAGCCAGCTATCGTCACCACTATGCTGCGTAACAAGCGGCCCCTCAACTCAGTGGCTTCAAACAACAATCACGCGGGGCACCTGGGTGGCTCAGTTGGTACAGCGTGTGGCTCTTGTCTTGGGGTTCGAGCCCCACGTGGGGGGTAGAGGTTACTTTAAAATACAATTGTAAAATAAACCATCACGCATTGTCAGTTACACCCCTGCCCGGGGCTGATCCAGGCCCGGCTTGGCTGGCCCACCTGTCTCTCAACCCCCGTGGATCAGTGTTTGTCCCGCATGATGGCAAAGGTGCAGAAAAGGATAAAAGGTCCCTTGAGGGCCAGGCACAGCATCAGTGACACTTCATTCGTTCGGCTAAAGCAGGTCAGAGCAGGGGACTTACGCTCTTGTGGGGAAGGGAGAAGAGCGGAGGCCAGCCGTGCGCCCTCCACGCGGGCGCGACGTGTTTCCTTGCTGCGCACCTGCCTTTTCCCCTAGAACGGAACCTCCCGGAGTGCACGGCCCTTTATCTGCTCTGCTCACTGCGGAAGCTCCAGCACCTGGAACAGGCCTGGGACAGAGTAGATGCTCAGCAAATACTTGTGCAAAGACTGAGCTCCCCGCACCGTCGTGAGGACAAACCCAGGTCAGGGACACGAACGACGTGTCGAGAATTACAAGATCCCTCCGAGAGTCCGTCCCGATCCTGTACCCCATACCCTGGCCCGGAATCCGCTCCCCCTACTCGGGGATTGTCCCAGCTCAGGCCCCTGATAAACAACAGAGCCAATTGCGGGTGGGGGTGTCACATCTGGGGACCTGCCTCCTGACCTCGGCCAGTCTGTGCTCAGTTGTGTCTCTCGTTCTCGTCCGGCCTGGGGATCCTGGGGAGGCCCCACCGTGGCGGTTCAAACCCATCCCCCCGGATCAGGAAGTTCAGGTTCGGCTGAGACCTGCTGAGGTCACAGGTCTCTCTGGGCTGAGGAGGAAGTGTCCCGAAGGGCCCCAGGACAGAGGGACAGCCTACCACGGCTGCGTGCTTGTCCGAGAGTCCCCGAGGCCACAGTGCTGCCCCGTGTGGTTTCCCCGGAGCGCTCTCTCCTATCTCTTGAAAACAGCAAAGTCGCAGAGCCCCCGGCCCCCTCCCTGTCTGCTCTTCCCCGAGGAAGCCTCCCCACACCCCCCCACGTCCATCTGGCCCTCAGCACAGCCCTCCCTCCGGGTGGCCCGGCCTCCCCCACGGCCGCCCAGCACGCAGGAAACCTCTCCAGTCTGCCCCCGCGCTCAGCACAAAAACCTTCCCCCTCTCCAGGCCCAGCCGAAAGAACCAAATGTTCCTCTATTATGCAAGCTCATTTCTCTCTTCCTGCTGGGCCGAAATTGCAATCTGCACAGGGGAGGAGGAGGCCTGGCTGGGGAGGCCTCTGAATCAGGAAGCTGAACATCTGTGAAGGCAGGAAACCTCCCTCCTGCCCTGCCCACGGCCACACTGTCACCAGCCCTCACCCTTCCCGCAGCCCGGCCGGACTGGCCACCAAACTCCAACCCAGCCCGTCCCTCGGGCTTCCCCGGGGCAGAAAAACTCAGGGTGTGTTCCGATAGAGCTTAAAGGCAGGTCAGCTACAACACATTCCCCCTCCCCACCCCCCACCCCGCCCCGGGGTCAGGGAGAGGGGGGAGAGGTGTCACAGGCATGATCATCAGACAAGAACTTTGCCTAAAACAACACGTGGGTTTTATCTGCTGAGCGCGGGCTCTGTGCCAGGCACTGCTCTCATTCTCCCTTCTCCCTTCATGGATCCATACTATTCTTATCCCCATTTCACAGAGGAGAACCCTGAGGCTCAGCGCAGGCAACTCACGTGCAAAAACACAAGTAGGAATCAGCAGAGCTGGGATCCAAACCAGGCCCCGGGACCCTGGAGCTTGCCCAGTTGACGCCTGTCAAACGTGTGATCACGGTTCTTGCCTCAGAGGCTTTCCCCGCCAGGCGACAACATACTACCTCTTGTCCGGCAGTCCTGCTTCTGGGCGTATACCCAGAAGGGTCGGGGCAGGATCTTGAAGAGGTATCTGTACGCTCTATGTTCGTGGCAGCGCGATTCGCGGTAGCTAAAACACGGGAGCCGTCCAAGTGCCCAGCTGCGGACGGATGGATAAGCAAAATGTGGTCTAGCCACACGATGGAGTATTATTCAGCCTTGAAAAAGGAGACCTGTTGGGAAAAAAAAGGAAAGAAAAGAAAAGAAAAGAAAAGAAAGGAAAGGAAAGGAAAGGAACAGAAAAGAAAAGAACAGAAAAGAAAAGAAAAGAAAAGAAAAGAAAAGAAAAGAGAAGAAAAGGAAACCTGTTTCTGACCCCTGCTCCCCCACGGACGAGCCTGGAGGACACGATGCTGAGTGAACGAAGCCAGCCGCCGAAGGACGGATACGGCCTGACCGCACTTACACGAGGCGCCCAGAGGAGCCACGTTCATAGAGACAGAAAGCAGGATGGTGGGCGCCAGGGGCCGGGGAGGGGACCGGGGAGTCAGTGCTTCTCAGGGACAGAAGGTGGGTTTGACAGCTGAGAGTTCCGGAGACTCGTGTGACAATGATGCGAACATACCGAACGCCGCGAGACCGTTTGCACACCGTGAGAGGTGTGCAGCCGGCTGGATGTCGTAAGAACTTGACTCAGTCTGTGCCAGATTGCCCTGAAGGTCCCAATTCCACACCCCGACCCGTCTCTGTGCCCTTCACGGGCCCCGAGGCTGGTTCCAGCCAATGAGAGTAGGGGTGTGTTCCTGCCTGCCCTCCCACCCCTCTGCTGTCACCGAGGCTCTCGCCCCGGGCAAGCTGGCTGCAGGAGAGACCAGGGGACACAGAGCCCCTCCAGCAGCCACCGGCCGGCCACCCCAGACACGTGCATATGCCCAGTTGAGACAGGAGACCTCCACCCTCGCCCAGCCTCAACTGCCGGCCCGCAGACTCACGGCTCGAATACAGCTTCCTGGTTGAGGTCACTGATAGTTGGGGCCACTTGTTACGCGGCGTTATTCTGCCAGTAGGTAACTCATACGGACTCACATGAAAGGCCTCCAACCATCCAACTGTTCCAGCACATACCTATCGTTAAACACCTACTCTCTGTATCCAGGAACAGAGCTGCCTTCGCGGCACCCGCAGTTGAGGAGCGGGGGGAGACAGACTCAGACCCAAGTACTCATGTTGGTATGATCCGGGGAAGGGCTGAAGCCTAGAGACGGCAGGGAAAGCACATGTCCCAGGTTGGGAAGTCAGGGAAGGCTTCCTGGAGGAGGAGGCGACGAAACGGAGGCCTGGAGAAGTGAGAGACAGCCAGGCTAGGGGTTGTGTGGAGGCAGGAGCGGGGAGGGGAGCCCCAGGCGGAAGGAAAGGGTGAAGGCCTGGGCTGGCGGGGGGGACAGAGCCGGGCTGCTCAGACGGTAGGCAAGGACGTTGGGAAGGCTGTGTTGAAATCCTCAGGGGGGCGAGACTGTCCCGAGGGCCCACGGGGAGTTCAGCCTCATGCTGCAGGACCGGCCATGCACTTGGGAAAGATCCCTCGGGGCAGCCGTGGAGGCCGACTGCAGTTAGAGGTCCCCGTGGCAAAGTGTGGCGGGGCGGGTCCCCGATCGCCAGCGGCGGCCGGTGGCCGGCTGCCTTGGCTGCCCCTTGCCGCCCCGGGGCCCCCTCGTGGGCAGCGATGGGGAGACGGAGGCCGCCCCGGGGTGGCAGGAAGGAGGATCCCTGCCAAATGTCCGTCCTCTGCCTACCCAATGAGCAGGCCGCCGCCAGCAGCAGGAGACGCCCCTGCCCGGTCGGGAGCCAGGTCCGCGCCCCGTGAGTTTGCGGATTCTGGGCAGCGGCTGGGGACAGCCAGCCAGCCCCCTCCCGCCAGCCGCACCCGGCCAGGCAGTCGGCACCTCTGTCCCCAGCCAGCCTCCCCCGCCCCCCCCCCCCCCCACCGGCAAGACCCTACATCCATCAGCCGGGACCGTCCCCTGGCATCCATCACTCCGGAAAAGAGAAATCAAGACATTGCCATATCGTTGTCCCGGGATTAATGTCCCTGCTGTGAAAACAAACGTCGCGTCTTCCCGCCAACATTTATTTTTGATAAATGCTGTGACTTTGCCTTGACATTTCGGAAGCAGCGGGAGACCATTACCCGGTGACAATGTTCTATTCCACTGACATTATCTCTTAATTATAATATGCAAGTAATGCTGAAAAAAATGGCCCATAAATAGCTCGTTGGGAGTTGCCGCATTCTGCCCTGTCGGGAAATGCTGAAGGATTTCATTCAGGGCTTGCAAATGAGGGAGACAGATGGATATCTTGGGGCCCCGTATGTGTCCTGCCTCTTCAATGACAAAGCTCAAAGCGCGCAGGGTGGCAGGACGTGGCAGGGAGGCGAGGACTCCAGGGCAGGCAGCCGGGCTTCCTGCCGACCCCGAGCCGCCTCCCCCCGCCCCCTCCCCCAAATCAGGGGGCCTCCACCCCCCCCACACCCAGTGACACCCACTAACTCCAGTCTTGCAAAAACGGTGTGTGGTTAGCACAGAGGAGACAGGCAGTGATCCCCCCCCCCCCCGAAATTAATTCCCTTCGGGGCAGGGAGGTCGAGGGAAGGGCGTCTGGAGGAAATCCCCCTTTGCAGCTCCTCTGGGGCCTCAAGAACAGAAGAAACATTTGCCAGAGTTCCCGGGGAACGGGGTTCCGGGAGGGGTTCCGGGGGCTCTGGAACGGGCGGAGAAAAAGACAGCAGACACCGACGGAAAGGGCTTTCGGAGACTCGAGGGGCAACCACAAGTGGGGCTCACGCGATGGGCATTTCTGGGGACACTTTGGGGCGAGACGGGCCACGTTGAGTCACATCTTGAAGAGCCTCCTCGCTCCAAACACAGTCAAAACTCAGTCAAACAGTCGAAACTCAAAAACAGTCAAAGCTCAGACTCAAACCGATGGTTCCCAAGCAGGGGTGATTTTGCCCCCAGGGGACGCCCGGCTCGGTGTGGTAGTGGCACACAATCCATAGTTTCTAGATGGGTGGAGGAAAGGGGGGGCGGGTAAGTACAAAACCAGACCCTGTATCTACAGCTGAGAAGGAGAAAAATCTTCCCATCCATCCTTTGGGGCAGTTACTAGAATTCTCTTTATTTTACAGGGGAGGAAACCCAGGGCTGGCGGGGAGGGGACATGCCCAGTCACAGCCGCAGTTAGGGAGACGGGGTGCAGGGCAGAGGGCGGCCTGGGCTCAGATCCTGGCCGTATCACTAGCCAGCTGGTCAGCTTGGGGGAGCAACTCAACCTCTCTGGGCCTTTTTCTGCCTCTGCTGTAAAATGGGCTCTTAAACCCACTCCACGGGGCGGCATGTGGACCGGCCGCGGTGGCCCCCGAACATGGAGCGAGACGTGGAATCCGGGACCAGTGGTTGGAGAGGTTTTAATGAAGGGAACTATTGGCAGAGAGGCGGGCAGGGCCGGGCAGGGGCAGTGGGAGCCGGGAGGGCCCTGGAGGCTGCAGGGCCCTCCTCCTCCCACCGCCTCCCACCGCCACCAGTGCCGCCCATGGGCCGAACCCGGCCGGTCGCCCAAGGAGGGGCCGCCACCCGGTCGCCCTCCAGGACAAGGGCAAAGTGGAGAGGGACGGGGTGGGACCAGAGGACGACTGAAGAATGCCCAGCACAGCAGGAAAGGCAGACCTGAAGCCCCACGGGCTCCAAGTGCACACTGAGCCCTCACGGGCTGTGTGACCCGGGGCCAGTGGCTCGCCCTCTCTGAGCCTCACTTTCTCATCGCGTTGCCGGGACCGAATGACTTCGCGGAGAGAGGCACATACACTAGGCCAGGGCGGGGACCTGTCGGAGCCCCGCGGCCCCGCGTCACCGTGTTCGTTTCCCGTCGCTGCCGCAGCCAGCGAGCACACGGTCAGCGGCTTCGAGCGGCCGCCCTTTGTTCTCTTACGGTTCCAGAGGCCAGACGTCAAAATCAGGACGTCGGCAGGACTGCGCTCCTTCGGGAGGCTCTCGGTGGGGGGGAGTCTGGTCCTCGTTGCAGTTTCTCGAGATGCCCACACCCCTTGGCTCCCGTGCGTCCCGGCATCCTCTGCTTGCGTCCTCTCGGGCCTCCGTCTCAGACTCGGACTCTCCGGCCTCCCTCTCGCAAGGACCCTCGTGACCACAGAGGGCCACCCGCGTGACCTGAGTTGAGCTACCTGCTTCATGATGCTTCCCTGAGCGGCGTCTGCGAAGCCGCTTTGCCACGTGAGGTCACACGTTCTTCTCAGGGTCTGCGGGTCAGGTCCCCACCCCCCCAGGCTTCGGCGGGGGGAGGGGAATGCAGTCATCACCGTCACGATTTCCGTCTCCCCCTCTCTGTGCGGTTTGCGCCCCGCTGCTCCTCCAGATACAGCGCTGGGACTCGAGGGGTAACGTTCGAGCGGCAGCAGGGAGGAAACGAGGGGCTGCTGGGCCGTGGGACAGTCCGGGGCGGTCCACACACTGCTGATGTGTTTGCCGTGGCCAGGACAGCCCTCTGCCAGTTCTGGAAGTCTGTTCCCAAGAGGTCAGGCTCGGCGCAGGGTCGCGGGCTCCAATGCCACCAGGGCGTGGCAGCATTTCGGCAGCGAGGGCGGCCGGGCGGTGACACAGAATATTCGTCCTTTCTCAAAGCAGCAGTCACCCAGGGCACCGCAGACAGGCAGGCGCGAGGCCCCTGGGTGCCCAGATCTTCTGATTTTGCAAAAGTAGCCGAAGCGCAGGTTTTGTACGAACTCCCTCGAGTTTGAAATTTTGGCCGCTAGTTTAGTTTTTGTTTCCTCCCTGCACACGGTGTAAGCCAAAGTCAACATGTCTGTGGGCCACTGGCTTGCACCCCCTGGTCTGGTCCAAGGCCATCCCTTCCCCCCGGGACACAACCTGGAGTTACCCTAGAACTTGCACTGCCCTGGGGTCACGGCCAGAGACAACAAGCCACGGCAGGTCCCTGCCAATGGGCCCCCAGGGGACACGCACCTGAAGCTCGATGACCCTCCGCCTCCCGCTGACCCCACTCTTTGCCTCCAGAGCCCTGTGTCGCATCAGTGCCACAGAACTGCCCTAGACCAGCTGGCCACTGGCTAGATAGGTCACATCCACGAGCCTCGAGGGCTTCTCCTGTACAATGGGGATAAGGCTAGTTTCCGTCACGGGCCATGGTGAGCGTGGGACGAGGGGACGCAGGTAGGGTTAGTTTAGCGGGGCCGGGCACACAGTAGGTTCTCAGCCACCAGGGTGAAGATAATCAAACCCAGAAAGCACAAAGCTTGCCTCGGCCGGAAGTCACCTTGAGAAGGGAAGGAAGCCCGGGACGGCACTGTGTGTTTCTTCCTCTGGTTCCCAAGCGCGTCACGAGAGATCAGCACAGGGGACGCACACAGGATTTGGGAGAGAAGAGCTGTGTTGGAATCCCGGCTCCCGCGCTACCTGGCTGTGCAGCTTGGAGCGGCTCACTCAACCTCTCTGAGCCTCAACTTCCTCATCTGTAAAATGCAGGGAATTCTTCCTCCTAGGAGGAATGTGTAGGGACTCGCAGACATAAGGGACTCGCAAAAAGGCATTTGAAAAACGTTGGTGGCCTTTCCGAAATGCCCGAGACCCCCCCTTTTCAGCGCAGTCTCTGATTTAGGTGCACATGTGCTCCCCAGGCAAAGTCAATACTGGCCTCTGCCCAAGGCCTGGCGCCGTTACTGACGTCACCGCGGGCCGCCCGGGGTGACCTGGCCTGAAACGGTCACAATCTGCCTGCTGCCTCCTTCGGAGGGAGGGGCTCCCCCAGGCCCTGTCTGCCTGCCACCAATGGTATCTCCAGACCTGCTTTCCATCCCCCCGTGGGCCCAGAACAAAGCGAATGGCCCCATTTTCCTCGCGCACCCAGCCGAGGGAGGAGACAACGCCACGTCAGTAGCACGGGAGCCCAGGGGGTCAGGAATCTGGGTCTGCTTTGCTCGCTACTCTGTCCCCCGTGCCTCGAACAGGACCCAGCAAGACGTGAGCACTCGACAAACATTTGTTGACTTAAGAGAGAAAACTCTACCAGTTCCCGCCTGGTCACTGTGTGCCAGGTGCCGTGTTAAGTCCCTCCGATCCGTGCTTTCGTTGAACCCCCCACGACATTCCCGGAGGCGGGTCGTGACAGTCGAGATGGTCTAGGTTACGGATGCCGCGGTAACAGTCCCCCGGATCTTCGCAGCTTCCGACAACCGAGGTTTATTTTGTGCTCATTCTACACAAGTCAGCTCGGGGCTGTGTCCTGGGGAAGTCCTCATCCTGGGACCCACGCTGATGGAAGCGTCCGCATCTCAGACGCCACCCGCCGTCGGGGCAGAGGGAAGAGGAGTTCTGAAGGTTGTCACAGCAGCAGTTAAATGCCACAGTCCACAGAGTGTTACAGATAACCGTCCGCTCTCGTGAGAATCTCACGACCCCATCCAACCACGAGGCTGCCACCAAAGCAGCCTTCTCCGTGTGCCCGGAAGGTGACAGTTAGAAATCTGTGGTGGACACGCGACTCGGGGCTACGACACTGGGATTTTTATGGCCCCCGTTTTTACACATGAGGATGTTGAGGTTCAGAGAGGTCAAGTGACTTGCCCAAGGTCACACAGCTAGCAACTCACAGATCTGGGATTCGTACCCGGTTCTGACTCCAAAAACCAGGGTCTCAGCTGTTACCACTTACAAACGCCAGAGTATGATCTATTTTCCCCGGTTTGTGCACAAGATAAACGCATCCCATGACTTCAGCTGATGGAAGGCACCCACCTACACGCCTCCAGAAAGGGGTTTATAGCCACAGACACGCATGCCTAAATTATACAACTAACACACAAAGGCAAGTCCTGCTCAGAAACCGACAGACTGAGTCTTGTCCAAGTTGTGTTTCGTTTGGCCCACGTAGTACTTTATTTAATTGGGATTCGTTGCCAATAATTAAAAATCGGGAAATTTCACCTTCTTCAAAGCCGTCTCCTTTTGAAAATTAAACCAAAAATTAGACGACTTGGCCACAATAGCCTGCATCCAGCCTAACAAGGCGGCCGCGGGCGCAACTGAAGGCAAAGCCAGGTTCTCAGGTGACACGAAGGCAGCCTGGGCCCACGGGTGGAGGGAGGGGCCGTCACTCGCCCAGAGCGCAGCCCGCAAAATACCGATCTCTTCGAGCTCGGATCTGACATCCCAGCCGTCTTGCTTTCGTGAAACATCATCAGTCTTCCATAATGGTGTCGCCTGTATCACTTCAGAAGTGTTAGGGGAGCCTGGCGACTCAGTTGGTTAAGCGTCCAGCTCTCGGTCTTGGCTGCGGTCATGATCTCTCATGGTTCAGGAGTCCGAGCCCCACATCGGGCTCTGGGCCGATGGTGCAGAGCCCGCTTGGGATTCTCTCTCTCCCCTCTCTCTCTGCCCCTCCCCTGCTTGCTCCCTCTCTCGAAAATAAATAAGTAAATAAACTTAAAAAAAATTCTGGGGGGCGCCTGGGTGGCTCCGTCGGTTGAACGTCCGACTTCGGCTCAGGTCACGATCTCGCGTCCGTGGGTTCGAGCCCCACGTGGGGCTCTGTGCTGACCGCTGGAGCCTGGAGCCTGCTTCGGATTCTGTGCCTCCTTCTCTCTCTGACCCTCCCCCGTTCATGCTCTGTCTCTCTCTGTCTCAAAAATAAATTCAAAAAAAATTTTTTTCTTAAGTGTTGTCAAAATGTTGCTTTGAGGGAGGCCAAGCATCCACTGCTGCGTGGTTCTGTGGGCATTTGAACTCACCCGCACTGACCTCCATCATCTAAAGAAGTCGGATTTACACACAAAGCCCCCCAAAGACACAGCGGTGTGAGGATGCCCAGGGCGTGTTTGACAGTGACACCTCCTGGTGGCGCCCGGTATTACAGCTCAGCCCCGCGAGACCTGGCGCTCGTGAAGGTGAACTGCATTCTGGGTGCTAGGGTCGGTTCCCAGACTGCTTCGCGAACAGATGTCAAAGTCTTACGCTATTTCCAGCCCCAAGTGCGTAAAAGCTCCTTCTTTACAGCCCTCGTGAGGAGCTGCGACACGAACGGGGGCAGGAGTTCTAATTCCTGTTGGCAGGGACACAGAGGGGTCCCAGCGACTTGCCCGAGGGACGCGGTGAATCAGGCCTGTGCCGCAAACAGCTCCAAACCCTGCCGCCTGCCTGATCCCCAAGGCTGAGCTCATGGAAGAAATCATGTCCCTCCGTCAGACGGCTGCCGTGGCCACCGCCTGAGACCACAGAGCTGAACGTACCACGAAGCAGGCCCAGACACGTGAGTGTCTCCTCAGAGAGCCTCCGTCCCCCAAAACGGGAGACATCCTGCAGCCCGGGGACAAGCAGACGGGGTGGGTCATGGAAACAGACAGAAGATCCCAGGGACCAGAAGAATGTTCCAGAGCTCTGGAAAACTGCCACGGGCCCGGCCGCCACTTTCGTGCCTTCCACAGCAACGTGATTCGAACCCATCTGCCGGAATGTTTTCCCAGGGGAGAGGAAGTCCTACTCCGTTTGAATCCGGCTCTGAGGAACAGATGTCCGAACAACGCTGGCCGGGAGGCACATTTCTGCAAACTAGGTCAGCCGTGCCTAAGGCTTTGTGGCTTTGTGGCCAAGGTGCCGTGAAATCTGGACGCGTCCGTGACTCCAGACTCCAAGATATTGCCACTTGGCCTTCACCCTCTGCGAGAAACACCGGGCCCGGAACCTTCTGGAGCTAGCTCCTGAACCACAGGGAGGGAGGTCCGCGACGCGGGACCCCAGCCGAAAACGAAACGGTGGACCTTATTCAAAAGTCGCGGGGCGCCTGGGTGGCTCAGTCGGTTGAGCATCCGACTTTGGCTCAGGTCATGATCTCGCGGTCTGTGAGTTCGAGCCCCGCGTCGGGCTCTGTGCTGACAGCTCAGAGCCTGGAGCCTGCTTCCGATTCTGGTCTCCCTCTCTCTCTCTCTCTCTGACCTCTCCCGCTCATGCTGTCTCTCTCTGTCTGTCAAAAATAAATAAACACTAAAAAAAAAAAAATTTTTTTTCAATAGTCCCGGCTGCTTCCCCACCCCCCATCTGCTGCCCTCTCGTTCAAGTTTTGTTGTGGGGGTTGGAGACCACGCACTGTTTCTAGAAATGTTACCTCTTACTCCCCATCTTTCCCTTCCATCCTCAACCTCTTTTGGAAGGAGCCTGGATGTTCCCCCCCTGGGAGCCCTTCCACGGAGGCTCGGGCACGTCCACGGCATACAGAGCCTCCTTCTAGACGGACTTGGGGTTGTCTCTGTGGGGAGTGCGCCTTGCCATCCGCCCCGCCCCCCGGCTTCTCAGAGTCTCCAGAACCAGGACCTGTGTGTCCCTTGGGTTGGAAACGAAGCCGGTTCCCCAGTGGGATTCCAGGAGGGATACGAAAAAAGCGGTCTCTGGCTACAGGCAACGATATGAGTCCTGGTCAACCGGACGACAAGGAGGCGTGTAGGGCAGCGGCCGAGCACGTAGGCCTTGCATCCAGCTGCCCGGGGTTCCAATCTGGGCTCTGAGGATTCCCAGCCGTAAGACCTTGGACATTGACTTCACCTCTCTGGGCTCAGTTTCCTCATCGGTAAAAGCAGAGTGATGGTGAGCGGGGCACCTACCTGGATCGTGAGGAAAATGAAGGGAGCTCACGCTGAGGGTTTAAAGTAACACACGGCACCCTCTGAACGCTCACCCACCGTTAGCAACAGGCAGAGCCCAGCTCTGGTCTGACATTTTATTTCAGTTATTTTATTTTTTTAATGTTTACTTATTTTTGAGAGAGACAGAGAGAGCAGGGGGAGGGGCAGAGAGAGAGGGAGACCCAGAATCCGAAGCAGGCTCCAGGCTCCGAGCGGTCCGCACAGAGCCCGACGCGGGGCTCGAACCCACGGACTGTGAGATCGTGACCCGAGCCGGAGTCGACGCTTAACCCAAGAGCCCCCAGTTTTTAATTTTTTTAAGTTTATTTGTTTTGAGAGAGAGACAGAGAGAGAGCATGTGTGCAGAACAGGGGCAGAGAGAGGGAGAGAGAAAGAATCCCAAGCAGGTTCTGCCTATCAGCCCAGAGCCCCACGCGGGGCTCGAACCCACAAACCCTGAGATCATGACCTGAGCTGAAACCAAGAGCCAGACGCTTAACCAGCTCAGCCACCCAGGCGCCCCTCTGGTCTGACACTTTGTATCAGCTGGGCATCCAAAGTTTTGATCTTGCTGGCGTCAGTCCCTGGGGGACCAAGGGCAGCCGGGCGGGGCTGGGCCCTGAGTTCGCCAGAGGTCCACAGTCAGACTCAGGGGCCGCTGTGGAAGCCAGGTCCCGACACCCAGAGCCAAAGACTCATACTCATTTCCCGTTACCCAAACCTGCCTTCTGCCGACAGGACTAATTCCTATTTTCAGCCTCCCCCACTAAGTTCACACAGGTAGATTGCAGGGCATGTTTAGGTGTGGAAACGGTTGGCTTGTTCAACGTGAACGTACAGAGGGACACGGATTGTGCGGCCCCGGCCCGTCAACTTTTCATTTTTTACGTGTGATTGATCCAGAACCTCACAATACAGACGTGGAGGGGTGCCGCGGGCGGCCGGAGAGGCCCGGATGCGGGAACCGGGGCCGCCAGGCGCACGGCGGTCCCGCAGCGCCCCCTGGTGGCCGCGGCCGGCACTCGCTCGCTCTCTCCGGCCACTAAGCCTCCGTCATTCCTTCTTGACTCAGCCGAGACTCACTTGCACACACGCCTGACCAGGGCCTGCGGACGCAGCGGGGACCCCCACAGACCCGGTGCCCACCCTCCCCTCGGGAGCGCGGAGTCTAAGGAAGGAGGTCCAGCGCTCTTCGTGAGAGTGAGGGCATGCACCCTCCCCTAGAGGAGTCACTTAGGAAGCTAGAGGGCAGGAGAGGCGTGGAATATGCCTCAGTTTCCTCTCCTGTAAAACCGGCCGAGTTCTCCTGCCCCAGGCATCGTAGGGGTGCTTTGAGGGCCCCCGGGCACGAGCAGGGGGCAGGGGAGGTGTTACTGTATACAGTGCCTCCTGCTGGATCCCTCTGCACCCACACCTGTCCCCACTGCAACTCCCCCGCAGCACAAACAACAATCCTGTCGCTTCCCAACTTAAACCCCGCCAGTGGTTCCCATTGTGCTTAAAACCCGAACTCCAGGGCCCCGCCTGGTTGAGTCCCTGCCTAGCTCGCCATCTCATCTCCCTCCCCATCCCCCACCCGCACAGCTGACCAAGCTGCAGCCACAGCCCACTGGTCTCTGGTCTGCAGGCCGCTGCCTCAGGGCCTTTGCGCATGCGGTCCCCAGTTCCTAAAGTGCTCTTCTCGCGAGTCCTTCAAATCCCTCGGGAATTAGCATCAGTGGCACTTCTCAGGGGACACTTCTAAAACACTTCTCATCATGCCACCTTGTTTTTATGTCTTTCCTGGCGTTCGTCCCTCTCTGGAGGTGTCTTGCTTTTTCCTTTACTTGTTTGCTGCCCCCACCCCACCCCCACCAGAACGCGAGCCTGGGAGGGCAGGGACCGCTCCCGCTTTATTTGCCCCCACACTTCTGAGGCAGAGCACATCGGTGCTCTGACAGATCCAAAGAGGTCCCTCTTGACTGCTTTTGTGCACCGCTGGAGCCCGTGTACTTCCACGCCCAAACCCTTGGGCTGCGAGAGCCCCCTCTGTCCTCCTGGGACGCCCCGTGGCTCGGGACACCCCTTTGTCTCAGCCACCCCAACTGAGGGACCCAACCAAAGACAACTCCCAGGAGACACATGAGTGCGCTCCCAGGAATGGATGAACGAATGAACACGGTCCTCTCAGAGCCCGACTCCCGCTTGGTACCCAGCAAGCGCCCGACGCCGTCGGTATCTAATAAACGCTTGCTGGAGACCCCACAAAGTTCCCGCGTCACTTCTATTCCATCCTCGCGGGGGTTCCCAGACAGTCACGGAGCGGGAAGCTGTACCTCCCTTTTCACGGGTGGGAAAGCCAAGGCTCAGAGAGGCCACAGGTCTTTCTCTGAGGCCGCCCCGCCGCTGGAGCACGACAGAGGTTGGCACACGGTTGGGCTGCCTCCAAGGCCAGTGCCCCCTGCAGTACGTACGAAGGAAAAGCAAATGTCACGTGACTCCGGTGTTCCTTTTAGGGGTGACGCTGGCCTCCAACACCCCTGGGAAGGGTCAAGGCCCCGCTGAAAATGTGAAGAATATTAAGGAAAAGCTTCCCAGGAAAAAAAGAAAAAAGAAAAAGGCCCTCATTAATTAATTAATTCGTGTATTCATTTATTTATTTATTTATTTACTTATTTTTAAGTAATCTCCACACCCAATGTGGGGCTCAAACTCACAACCCCAAGGTCAGGAGTCGCATGCTCCATCAACTGAGCCAGCCAGGCGCCCCCAAATGCCCATTTTCATAAAATGCAACTTCTTGAGGTTACAAGTTTCTTTTCTTTGTTTTTTAATTTTTCTTATGTTTATTTATTTTTAAGAGAAAGAGAGAGAGAGAGCGTAAGCGGGGGGGGGGGGGGGGGGGCAGAGAGCGAGAGGGAGACACAGAATCCGAAGCAGGCACCGAGCCCGACACGGGGCTCGAACCCACAAACCACGAGACGATAACCTGAGCTGAAGTCAGAGGTTTAACCGACCGAACCACCCAGGCGCCCCGAGGTTACAAGCTTCGGAAGCCAGGCTGTGGCCCCAGGTAACACTCCCCCAATTTAAGGAACACCCTGAGAACCGATCCGCAGCACCTCTTAGAGCCCTGGCCTCCGAACCACCTGTGTGCACAGCTCGCCCCCCAGTGGCAGATCCTGGAATTGCCCAGAAGCCGGCGCCACTGCAGGAGGAGAGAAGGGATTTTCCCAGCAGCCCCCAGGAGGGGGGACTTGATCCTCAGTGTGGAGAACAGTCCAGGCTTAAGCAAGGGATGAACCTTCTGATAGTTCACACTTCAGAAAGACCTCTCGAGCCACTGCATGGAGAAGGACCTCACAGGACCTGCATGGGAGCCTGGACCCGGCCAGCCGAGCCTCCCGGTGAGGGACCCCGATGGCATCCATCAGGTTGGCCCCAAAACAGTGGGCTTGAGTGCAGCGTCCCCAGCCCTGAGCCTTTCACGTGACGCCACCAACTCTTTTGAGATCCACACTTGACCCCGCAGGGCAAGTATTAAATTATCCCCATTTTTTTTTCAGATGAGGGAAGCCCCCCTCGGGATTTTATTCACAAGAACATTGCGAGCACTCAATAAATTGTGGTTTAAAGAAGGACCATCTGAGCAAACAAAGGAATTGCAGAGGAGTGCAACCATCTCAGTTAAGAATATTCCAGTTCCTGCACGATTGTAGGGACCGGGGGTTACACCACAGCCCGTTGGGGTTTGGGACTACAGCAAGTAGAATCGGGACTTCTACTGTTCTAGAACATTCTAGCATCATCTAGGGTACAGACACAGTGTCCCCGGAATTCACGGCGGGGGGGGGGGGATAGCTGAGTGAGCAGAAGTGATCGGGGAGGCTTCCTGGAGGAGAGGGCCTGGCTGGAATGGAGCCTTGGGTGATGCCAGGAGTGAGCGAGACAGGAGGGAAAGCTTCCATAGAAACCATACAAGGGTAACGTTTATTCCACGAGCAGAGTGGGCAGATGGGGGAATGCAGGACACAGTAAGGAACAGTAAGGAACAGTGCAGAGTTCCCACGTATGGCAGGTCTCGTGATACCTGGAGGAACATCTTTCTTTTCTTTAAAATTTTTTAATGTTTATTTATTTTTGAGACAGAGAGAGACAGAGCATGAATGGGGGAGGGGCAGAGAGAGAGGGAAACACAGAATTGGAAGCAGGCTCCAGGCTCTGAGCCGTCAGCCCAGAGCCCGACGCGGGGCTCGAACTCACGGACCGTGAGATCGTGACCTGAGCCGAAGTCGGCCACTTAACCGACTGAGCCACCCAGGCGCCCCTGGAGGGACATCTTTAAACTTCAGTAGTTGTGTGATTTGTTTTCCTGGATTCTGGAAAACAGGTAACTTGCCCATTGGACCCACAAGTTGAGAACAACCGCTTTTTTTTTTTCAAAAGAGAATTCGTTTTTAAAAGATGAGTCAGATTTTAGAAAAGCATGACGTTAACAGGGTCACATGGTAGGTGGGGGTTAGGGTGTCGAGTGCGCGCGTGAGGGAAAAGTCTGAGCCAGGGACGCTTTTGGGGATTCCTTAGACCAAGGCCACCCTGAAGGCTGGCAAAGGGTTAGGGGCATTTCCCTCACGGAGCCCTGGATGAAGCCATCGGATGTATTTGGGCTCCACGGCTGCACCCAAAAAACGAATCGGCCGAAACGTGACAAAGACATTCAGAAGGAAGTTGTTCACATGATGAGCCACGTGGAGGGCAGATCTGCTTCTTCATCCCGTGTTCCCTTGGGACACACACACACACACACACACACACACACACACACACACACCGGAATGCCCTCTAGATGTTGCCTTTTTGTTTTTCTTTTTATAAGCATGTAGAGCTCCGTGCACACGTATAAAAAAAAGTGTCTGTGTTGAGGCTCAGGCCCAAGTGTCCGGTCCTCAAAGGTCATCGCACTCCGCTTGGGGAGTCCTTGAGCTCCGCTTCCCAAGGAGAATAAATGGGGGCTTAAAGGGAACCATCTCGAAGCCTGGACTCCCCGCGAGCTTTCGGCCTGCAGGTCTACCCGAGAGCAGGCCCAGGCCGTGGAGAACATTCTCTCCGCCCCTTTGTGAGCGCCCCACCCCCCACCGCCCACTCTGCGGTGGGCAGACAGAGTCCCCCGCTGCCCTCGGGTCCCCACCGGAGGGACACCCGAATACTGGTTTACAGAACTAATCTAAAGGTTGAGCAATCCTGCTGCAAATGGGTGACCTCCTTTGTTGCCTTCTACACATGTGCAGGAAGGTCGAAGGGACCGGTCAGCTGACACATCAGCAAAAATACTTTTTGATGACAGACGGCTCTCTGACTTTTGCTCATTACTCAAGAGCAGAAGAATTGAGTGACACCACCATCAGGACATTCCTTCTGCCCCCCGGCTGCTTATTCATGTAAACAGGGCTTGTCCGTCTTCCATCTCCGAAGATAAGAATGGAAATGATGATAAATGTGGTCCCCTTCTGGCAAAAAGTTTTTGTCAGTCAAGGACACATGAATTCATGGGGGAGGACGCAGAAGCCTCATTCGCCTCCTCAGGAGGTGTATTTCCGGGCAAATAAGAACCACAAGGAGATTCCACTCCGAATGACTAAAAGGTTTTAAAATACCGAGGGCTGGCCATTACGCAGAACAGGTGACGCTCTCATGCCTTGCCGCTCCGAAAATTATCTGGCGGAAAGTCAAGAGGCTAACCCCAGAATTGCCGTATGGCCCCTACCAACCCCACTGCTAGGTGTTGTTCCTAACCGCCAAAAACTGGAAACACTTTTTTTTTTTTTTTAATGTTTCTTTACTTTTGAGAGAGACAGAGACAGAGTGCGAGCGGGTTGGGACAGCGAGAGAGGGGGACAGAGGACCCGAAGCGGGCTCCGCGCTGACAGCAGAGAGCCCGACGCGGGGCTCGAACCCACAAACCGCAAGATCACGACCCGAGCCCAAGTCAGGCACTCAGCTGACTGAGTCATCCAAGCCGCCCCAAAACTGAAAACACGTCTAAATGCCCTGCGAGTCCTGACTCGCCCAAATCCCCGCGGCATATGCAAACAGCGGGATTCTGCTCCGCGGTAAAGAGAAACAGACCGCTGATCGGTGCAAGGCTTTGCGTGAATCCCACGACGTTGTGCCAAGAGAAAGCAGAGGTCTTAAAAGACCATGCACTGTGCGATTCCATTTATAGGACATTCGCAAAAAGGCAAAACTACCTGGTTGCCAGAGGTTAGGCCTCAGGGGAAGGTTTTACCGCAGAGGAGAAGCAGGAGGGAATCAGCAGGGAAAATGAAGCTGTTCGTTAGGCTGGTTGGTGGTAGTCGCTCACGTGCGTGTAGGCGTTACAATTCCTAGAGCTGCACACACGTCAATTCCACTCTGCACACTGAAAACGTCGTAAAATGCGTATGAAAAAGGAGATGCGTTCCAATAAAGGTTTATGGCTTTGTGATAGATCACAAATGTGACCCATCGATGTTGCTGGTCAGTTGTGTACCTACAATGGAATGGCGGACCAGCGCCCCAAAATGTGAACCTTTGTGGTCACAAGAAGAAATCAGAACACCTGTTTGCATTTCCACAGACACTTGGGTTGCAGAGAAGTACAAGAGACTGATTAAAGGCGTGTATTATATGATGCTTCTCTGAACTTCTGGGGGAGGAGGAGATACACATTAAAAAGGCATCTGACAAGGAGACCTCGTTTGTGAATGTTTTTCAGGGGGAGTATCGTCTATAGATCCCATCCCGGGATACCTGGGTGGCTCAGTGGGTTCGGCAACTGACCCTTGGTTTCGGCTTAGGTCACGATCTCACAGTTCACGAGATCGAGCCCGAGTCGGGCTCTGCGTTAAGCGTGGAGCCTGCCTAAGAGTCTTTCTCTGCCCCTCTCCCCTGCTTGCGGTCACGCTCTCTCTCTCTCTCTCTCTCTGTCTCTCAGATGAAAAAGTAAAAAGAGGAGCGCCTGGGTGGCTCAGGGGGTTAAGCGTCCGAGTCTTGATTTTGGCTCAGGTCATGAGGTCACAGTTAGTGGGGCCCGAGCCCCACATTGGGCTCTGGGCTGGCAGTGCAGAGCCTGCTTGGAGTTCTCTCTCTCTCCACTCCCCCCACCAAACATAAATAAACATTGAAAGAAAAGGAAGAAAGGAAGAGAGAGAAAGAGAGGAAAAGAGAAAATGAAAGGAAAGGAAAGAAAAAAGGAAAGAAAGAAAGAAAGAAAGAAAGAAAGAAAGAAAGAAAGAAAGAAGAAAAGAGAAAAGGAAAGAAAGGAAGGAAGAAAAGAAAAGAAAAGAAAAGAAAAAAGAAAAGAAAAAAGAAAAGAAAAGAAAAGAAAAGAAAAGAAAAGAAAAGAAAAAAGAAAAGAAAAGAAAAGAAAAGAAAAGAAAAGAAAAGAAAAGAAAAGAAGGAGGGAAGGAAGGAAGGAAGGAAGGAAGGAAGGAAGGAAGGAAGGAAGGAAGGGAGAAAGAGAAAGAGGCAGGCAGGTAGCAGCCCAGCCCCTAGAGAACAGCTACCAGGAAGGGGCTATTGACTACGAAGAGCCCAGAATTTTCCAGAAGCCCCTCACTCCCCCACAAACAGGCTGTCACCGACGCCCACTTTAACTTTTAAAAAAGGTTTATTACTTCAATAGTGAATTACTTTTAAAAGATGATGAAACTCATTTCTCTGGCGGTAGAAAAGAGGCAGAGGCCTGCCCCGGACCAGACGGGACACCCACACTGACGGGGCGGAGGGCCCTCGTGGGGGGGCGACTCGGGGCAGAGCCCCCCGCCACCCCCACCCGGGAGCGGCCGGCTCAGTACACAGGATGACGTCAGTTTAGGCGGGAGGAGGGGGCCCCAGGCATCCCGGGCGGCACCCGCGGCAACTCTGGGGAGATCGGGGTCGGCCCGCGGAACAAGGACAGGCCGGTCCCGGTCACGCCGCTTGCTGGGGCCCGCGTGGCGCCGCCTGGCCCCCAGCCCGGGGGGCACGTGCGCGGCCAAAGCTCCGGGGCCCGGCCGGGCCGCCCCCCCCCCCCCCCCACCCGGCCCGCACGGCTTTGGCACGAGAAGTCTGCCTTCCCGGGCTGGGTTTGGGGACAGTAGTGAAAGGCGTGTCCTGCAGGCGAGCCAGCCAGCAGGGACCGCGGCGTCCGTGTCGTGGCTGGTGGAGGGGGCCCCGGGGGAGAGGGGTGGGGGAGGCGCGAGTGGTCAGGAGCCCGGGCCCTCAGGCCGCACAGGTCGGCCCGGGCTCACTCGGGGGAGGGGACCCGGTGCCCGCGGCACTGTGGGTCACCCGGACAGAAGGTTCCAGACGGCCCTGGTTGACGATGCCCTGAGTCTCCTCAGCGGCGGCTCCATCCCTGAGTGTGTCTGCGCACGCCTGCGTACTCGCGTGTGGACACGTGCCGGGGGTGTGCAGCGCGCGGACACGCATGTGGCAACTGGGGGGCTCAGGCTTTGGGACTGGTGGGCTGTCCGCCGAGGGAGTCCTGAAGAAGCGGGGTGCAGGGGCTGGGCAGCCGGTCCGGCTCAGTGGCCACGCTGGGCTGGCTGGTGACGTCTCTGGGACCCTGTGGAGAGAGGGGGGGGGGGGGGGGCTGGGTCACCAAGCCCGCCCCCACCCCCGGCCCCGCCCCCACACCCTCCCGCACGGAAACAGCCCCCTCCGCGTCCCCCTCGGTGTCCCCCTCCGCAGCGCCCACTTATCAAGCCGGAGAGGAGAAAAGCCCGGAGTGACATCCAGCGCCCCCCCGGACCGCGGTTACGAGGGCCCCCCTCTCTCACTGAACACTGCCCTCGCCCCATTTCAGAGGTGGGACAACCGAGGTCCAAAGGGACTTGCCTAACACAGTGAGAAGGCCAAGGCCAGGAATCCAGGGCTTATATGCGATACTGTTAACCCCAAACTGGAAACCACCTAAATGTCCACCGATAGAAGAAACTCACTTTTAAAATACAGTCACAGGACGGCATTGAGCACAGCTTTCACAAACAGAAACCCGAGGAAAGGAAAGCCAGCGGCAGAGTGACCCATGTGCCATGACGGCAGGGGGACAACTTTGTTAATCATCTCTTGTTCGTGGATATATGTATACAGACTTAGAGGGGAGAAGCCCACACACCAATTTCCCGGCAACGGCTGCCTCTGGGGGGAAAGGTGAACAACCAGGACGAGATGGTAACAATTAATGCTGTTGGGGCGCCTGCGTGGCGGGTAAGCATCCGACTCTTGAGTTCGGCTCAGGTCACGGTCCCACGGTCGTGAGTTCGAGCCCCGAATCAGGTGCTGCGTTGACAGCATGGGGCCTACTTGGGATTCTCTCTCTCAGTCTCTCTCTCTCTCTCTCTCTCTGCCCCTCCCCTGCTCATGCTCGCCCTCTCTTTCAAAATAAATAAACTTAAAAAAAAAAAAAAGGAATTGTTTTCAAAAAGTTAATATTGTTGAGTCCGGGTGAGAGGGAACATCACATACTATAATTTATTTACTTTTACGTTTTTAAAAGATTTCTCAACACATCTGTTAAAGACAGCGATGTTGAGGGGCGCCTGGGTGGCTCAGTCGGTTAAGCGTCCGACTTCAGCTCAGCTCAAAGCTCGCGGTTTGGGAGTTCGAGCCCCACGTCAGTGTCTCTGTGTCTCCCTCTCCCTCTGCCCCTCCCCTGCTCATGCTCTGTCTCTCAATAATAAATGGTAAAAAAAAAAAAAAATTAATAATATAAAATTAAAAAAAAAAAAAAAAAGACAGCAATGCTGAGGAGCGCTTGGGTGGCCCAGTCGCTTAAGCGTCTGACTCCACAGGTCATGATCTCATGGTTCGTGGGTTCGAGCCCGGCATCGGGCTCTGTGCTGACAGCTCGGAGCCTGGGGCCTGCTTTGGATTCTGTCTCCCTCTCTCTCTGCCCCTCCCCTGCTGGTGCTCTGTCTCTTTCTCTCTCTCTCAAAAATAAATAAACATTAAAAAGAAAAGACAGCAACGTTGATAAGAGAGAGGCTTATCGTCCCTCTGAGCCCTGAAGAAGGGAGAGGCCTTGGGGCCCAGCAGTGTGGCCAGGACACCCTGAGGGCCTGTGGCCACTTGTGCCTCATTCCCAAACCCCAAGGGCTTGCTTCTCCGGGCAGTGAAGAAAATCAACCCCTTCCCGCCCTCCCGTGTTTACCACCCCCAGGTGGGCAGGACACAGGGAAGGCTTGGACCCCTGTCCCTCTGGGACAGATCTAAGGCTTCCAGGGTTGAGCCACATTCAAGCCAGGGGCAGGAATAGGGGGAGGGGCGGGGAGGCCAGGCCAGAGTGAGACCAGCCTTGCACCCCTCCCCTCCACCACAGAGAGACCGCATGGGGACACCCAGGGGTGCCCAGAACCTCAGCAACGTGGCCCAAAGAGTCACAACTTAAGAAAGCCTTGCTCAGAAGTACAAAGGGAAACTAATCCCAGGCTGTGACAGGGGCCCTGGTCCATCCCAAGGAAGACACACATAACAGATCCGCAAGGAACCAGAAGGTGAACCACATTCCTCCTCTTCCTATTTCCTTCCACTTTCATTTGGCTGAGGAATGAAGACTTAGAACGGGAGAGAAATCGCTGAGAAGGTAGGACAGGTCCAGGAATATTTCCCTGAAGGGTTTCCATGTACGGTTGTCTAAGATGTTCACTGCACAAAGGCACGGCAAATGGGTTATCATGTTCCGTTTGCCAAGCCCTCTGCCCTAGAGCTGGCCAAGTCTGCCCAAGAGTGGCCATCTTCCTTCTCAATATAAGAACACCCTTCCGGGCTAGTGGAGGCCCCGTGTCCTGCTCTCTCCCAGGCAAGGCCACCCCTCGAGACCACTCCCATGCCCAGGTACGAGGCAAGGTGGGGGGCCTCCTCCAGGGACCCAGGCTGAGGCTCCGTGCAGGCTGGGGCCACCATGCCGGGGTTCCAGGTCTCCAGGACCATGGTCACTTCCCAGGTGCCTGGCCCCCAAACCAGAGCCTACAGGGCACTGCTTTCCCCAAGTACCCCACCGGGGGCAGAGGCAGCATCATCCCGCCTGGAGGCCGAGCTGCCTTCCGCGAGGCAGGGCACTAGAATCTCTCTAAGTCAGAAACTTCCCTAACAACTTGGAAACTGGATTCTGGGGGCAAAATGCAGAGGAGACCCCAGTTTTGTTTCTGTGTTATTGGGAAGAGGGTGGGGGGACACTGGAAGGAAAGGGGGACTAGTCTCCAAGCCCGGGGCCGTGTTCTCAGGAGGACACCCCGTGTCCTGGGTGTCCAGCCCTGGGACACCCTGACGTGATCAGGCCCCGGCCTCCTATTCCCCAGTTGTCAGGAGGAGCCCCCCAGGGCCTGGCTGGGGACACAGCTGCCCCTCCCTCCGCCTCCTCGCACCTGTCAACACAAACAGGCCTGCGCTCACGACTTCGCATTTTCTATTTTCTTTCCGCCTCCGGCCCTGGCAAACGACGCCGACTGGAGGCAGCCAACTGGCCCCAAAGAGCAGGGCGGCGGCCTCCCCCTCGTTCCGTGGCTCCCAAGAAGCCTACTTCAACCCGAGCCCGCGCAGCCCCAGAAGCTCGAGGGGGCGGTGCAGTTTTGAGAAGCCAGAGTGACAGCTGTTATCAGAGGTCCAAAACCCACGCGCGTCCCAGTAACTGCACGGGACACACCTACCCTAAACCCTTGTCACCGTTTACCGAACGTCCACCTCTCACCGGGACCCCTTCGTGGTTCTTGTTTCCTGTGGGGGCGGGGGGCGTGTTTGTGCGTCTGTTTTTGCTGCATCTGGCCAAGCTACCCTCTCGGGCTGAATCTGGGGTACCCGGTCGGTGCCCACTTGGTGCTTAGATTCTTTCTCGGTCAGTCCTCCCAGATGTATTGAGACTCGTGTTTCTCAAACGTTGGATCGTCCGCATCAGAATCCCCTTGTTGTGGGGGGGGGGGGCAGGGGGGGTCCATGAAAATACAGATCCCCGGGCTCCATCCGTGTGACTCTATTCCAGGGCAGGGGGGCGGGGGGGGGGGGGTTCTAGAAGGATGTGCAGGGGTCTCAATGTCTCAATTTTGAGCCAACTGCTTACATTCCCAGAGGAGTCCACTGCACCAGAGGTCTGAGAAGCACCTGTGGCCTGAACCTGGACCCTACGTTTCTAAGACAACCTGGGCAACGAACACGTCAGCCCGCGGAACGCGATCGCCCTGCACCGTCCCCTACCACGCCGGGGGCCAAAGAAACCGCCATGCACTGCTCCTCACGTCAGAAGGGCGGGTTCCCCACCAGCAAAATCTACAAGTACGAATTTACGGTCTGCAGACACCCCAGGAGAAGTTTAGGCTGAAGAAACGGATGAGGTCCAAAGTGGGTCAAGCCGCCAGAGTTCTATTTGCTACGGGAGGGGAGGGGAGGGGAAGGGAGGGGGCGTTACCTGGTACCCACCTACAATCTTGCTTCTTGCAGCACAGAGCCCTTGGGTGCTGATGTCATCAGGGATTCAGAATAGGCCTGAATGGCCTCCTTATCCTTTGAGCCCTTTTTACTACTACTCCAAAATAAATAGCATTTCTCCTAGAAGATAACCAAGCTAATTTATAGTTGACTCTGCAGCCAAACGCAAAAGGTTCTTCAATCGCCGAAAAGCAAAGAGCGGGGTGTTAAGTCCAACAACCGTTACCGACCAGAGAGGCTGAGATCGGGGGTGGGGGGCGGGGAGTGGGTGCCCTTCACCAGAGACAGAAATGCGGGTATCTTCAGGAAACACGCCTGGTCGGACAGACTAGCCACGCAGGAACGGCGGCTGTCGGCCCGAACATTCAGGCTTTGGACGGGAGCCAGGGTGGGGAGACGGGCCACGGTGGACAGGGCGTATTGGCCAAGAACCCACGGGCTGAGCAGGTGGCGTTTTAAAGGGACCAGAAACAGCTTGGCTATTTGAAAAGAACAACTTGAGAAGAAAAACTTCTCAGCAATTAAAATGTGCTGAGTTCACCAGCATGTGATGATGATTATTTTCTTAAAATCAGGACAAATCACATAAAACCACGGAAGGCCTAGGGGCACCTGGGTGGCTCAGTCGGTTAAGCATCCGACTTCAGCTCAGGTCATGATCTCAGAGTCTGTGAGTTCAATCCCCGCATCAGGCTCTGTGCGGACGGCTCAGAGCCCAGAGCCTGCTTCAGATTCCGTGTCTCCCTCTCTCTCTGCCCCTCCCCCGCTCATACTCTGTCTCTCTCTCCTTCGAAAATAAACATTAAAAAAATAAAAAAACACGTAAGGCCTAACGCCTGCTAAGTTCCCCCCCCCCCAAAAAAATACATAATGGGACAAATTTCCATTATTTGGCCTCCAGTGACACCTGTAGGGACTGCGTCCTCAGTGAAAACAGACGTCCTTACGGGGTCTGAGGGCGGTGAGGCCTGGAGGCCTGGAGGGAAGGGGCCTTAGCCAGTGATTTCCCACGAGCTTCCTCACTCTCCTTCCCCCTCTGGCTTTCGACGGACACTTAGGAGACAGAGAGGACACATCCAGCCAGTCCACTGGGTCCCCTGGCTGTGACAGTACACCTTCACTGCTGGAAGCACCCAAGGAGGGATCCACAGGCTGGGAGCTTGGCTTCTGGTCCCCTCCACCCTCCTAGCGTAAATCAGGCAAAAAACTATAGGGAGTTTCCTTGCGCTCCCTAGAGCGCGAGGTCTGCTCAGCCCGGTCTCCCTGGGCCCCCAACAGGCTGCTTACACCCCTCGATCACCAGGGACTCAAACACCAGAGCACTGGCATGATGAGAGCTCCGGGGCCTTGGCACCCTGGCACCAGGGCCAACCTTTCCCCCTAAAGGATGGGGAATTTGGAAGGCACATCGGGTTAAGGGTCCGAAACCTATGTTAGGAGCCTGGGAAGGTTTATCGTTGCCCCCAGCGAGCAAGCAAGCGTGCAAGCCGCCCCCCAAAAAGAGGAGAAAGCAGAAGAGTTGTTTGCCAAAGCTGAAGCAAGAAAGCAGGTGCTGCGGGGGCCCAAGGCCCCTCCCACACGGCTTGCCCATCCCCGCCTCAGGGCCTTTGCACTGGCTATTCGTGTGCTTGAAGCACTCCTTCTGTGACTCTGTGCTGACTGCCTCATTAGCATTCACATCTAAGCCTAAATTCTGCCTCTTCAGGGAAGGCTTTCCGGATGCTCTCTATAGCTGTCCCCAGCCCTCTTGAATACAATGCTCCCTGGTCCAGTAGCCACATAGGGCTGTTAGGTCTTTTAAGTGGGGTGAGTCTAGGGGCGCCCGAGTGGCACAGCCAGTTAAGTGTCCAAATCTTGATATCGGCTCAGTTCACGGTCTCACTGTCAAGAGATCGAGCCCCGTGTCAGGCTCCATGCGTTGGACACAGAGCCTACTTGGGATTCTCTCTCGCGCTCTCTCCTATCCCTCCCCTGCTCTCTCTCTCTCTCTCAAAATAAAAAAAACATTTTAAAATAAATAAATAAATAAATGGGGTGAGTCCGATTCAAGACCTGCCGTGTTAAAACACACAGCAGATTTTAAAGACTTAACGTAAAAAAAAATAATGTAAAATACAGTTAAATTTGTATTTTTTATATTGATTGCATGTTCATACGACTGTATTTCGGGCCTATTCGGATTAAACAAAATCTAGGATTAAAATCGATTTCTTTTTACTGGATGTGGCTACTAAAAAAACTAAGTTTCCAATCCCGGATGCGGCTCACGGATTTCTACCGGACAGCACTAACCTGTCACGTGTCCCGCCACCTTTATCATCGGCGGAGTGATCTTTTCTATTTACTTGGTCTTCTGTCTCCCCAACGGGGAAGCCACGTGCCCCCAGAGCGGGACCGTGTCTGTCTCATTCACGGCCGTGAACCTGGCACCCAGCAGGTGCTGACTTGACGAGCAAACCATTCAAGGACCAGGTCTCATTATCAGAGCCCACCCAAAGCCCCTCCAAGGGAGGGTCCCCAGGCCGCCCGGGACAGGCAGAAAAAAGTGGTAAATGCGGGACGCGAGTGAGGCAGAGACGCAGGGCAGCTCCCCTGCCCCGGGCAGAGACATGGCACCGCTGCCCAAGGCGGGCTCCAAGCTGAGAGCGTCTGCGGGAGCGACTGGAGGAACGGCCGGGCGAGCCCAGCCGAATCCCGCTTACCCCGACAGGCGAGCAGGGGGCCGTTCGGCCCGGGCCTCCCTCCAGCCGCCACCTACCTGGCTCCGGATCTGATGGATGATGGGGATGAACAGCAGGACGCAGCCCAGCCCGACGAGGACGTACTGGGCATAGTGTAGCACACTGGGCACCAACACCAGCTGGGTGTAGAAGGTCTGCAGGGGCTCACCTTCCATTGCCCCGCTCTGGGGATGGAGAACAACAGACTAACAGGCTGGGCCGCACTCGGCAGGCCCCGGGACACGGAGGCCGCGCCACGCCACCTCCAGGTCCCCCGCCCCTTACCCGTCTCACGACTGCCCCCCTCCCAGAGCTTGTGATGGAGCCTGTGGGGGCCTGCGTTCCCGCGGGGCCCCAAGTGGGACTACATTTCCCAGACTCCCTTGCAGCCGGACAGGGCCACGTGATCGTGTTCCGGCCAACAGGAGGCGGGCCCGGTATGCTGCGACTTCCGGCACGGCCCACAGACACCTGCCCGCGGATTCTCTAGTTCTCTGTCCTAATTCCCTAAAGGTGACGGGCTCTGAGGCTCCCCGGGAGGGCGGGGCCATGAGGCAGAGCTCCGCCTCCCACAACCGGCCCAGCCTGAGAGGTGAGCTCTGCCTGATTGAAAACAAGCTGGCCATGGAAACCAATTTGACAATAAATTTCATATATTGAAAAAAAAAAAAAAAAAAAAAAAAAAAAAGAAGCTGGCCAGAAGGAACCCTGAAAAGCTGGGAGGAAAGAAAGTTCGAGGGAAAAGCTGATACCCTGGGGGGCGGCTGGGGGGCTCAGTTGGTTAAGCATCCAACTTCGGCTCTCTGGGCACGATCTCAAGGTTCGTGGGTTCGAGACCCGACGAGGGCCTAAACCCTGGCGCTTGCTTCGAATTCTGTGTCCCTGTCTCTCTGCTCCTCCCCCCCTCGTCCTCTCTCTCTCTCTCTCTCTCAAAAATAAACATTAAAAAGTTTTTTTAAAAAAAGAAAAGCTGACACTCTGAAAAGCAACTTCCTCCCTCTCCAGAGAAGTGGTCAAGCGCATTTACAAAATTACACCCTGGGCCAGATAGAGCTTCACATTTTCATGCAGCTTCTGTCTTTCTCACCTCAAGTGATCCTTTCAACTCCGTGGGATAATTGATATAAAGCGCTTGGACCTCAGGAAGCTTCTAACAGATGGTTTTATAGCCCCCCCCCCCCCCGCCCCTTCCAGCTCCCAGCCCAGCCTCCCCTCCTCCACAAACAGCCCCCCTCCTGCAAAGCCCACACCGGCCCCTCCCTGGGGTCCCAGACACCACGCCCAACGGTTCCCGCGCAGGCAACGTGAGACAGCCTCTCACCTCCTCAAACCACATCAACGGCAGGACTACTGGCTCGATCTTCCCTGTTTGTCTGGAAATAAGACCAAAACATTGTGAGTTTTGTCAGCATGTTTTTTATGTCAGGCAGCTTTGGACATGTGATCGTAGGGTCCAGATCAGGAGGGATTTGATTTTGCAAGGACTGGATTGGTGCCGGCTTGAGAGAGGGGTATTTCCTGGCAGGGAGCAACTCGGCGATCTGCTCACATCTTTTTGAATTAAAAACTCACGTCACCTACACGGTGGGGGGCCGGGGGGACTGCCAGCGACCTGGCTGATGCCCACTGGTTCCTTTTAGAAACAAAAGCCCCCAGTAATTCGGGATGGTAATGCACCCGGCACTATGCTCACCTCCTGCTTTCCTTTGGAGAGTCTGGAGGCTGGGTCCACGCCAGAGGGTGTCTACGTGACCAGGCCCCAATAAATACCCTGGGCGCTGAGTCCCTAATGGACTTCCCTGGTAGAAGACACTTCACATGCGTTGTCACAACTCAATGCTGGAGGAATTAAGGGCGTCCTATGTGACTGTCCCAGGAGAGGGTTCTGGAAGCTTCTGCCTGGCTCCCGCAGACTTCACCCCGCGCACCTTTTCCTTCGCTGATTTTGCTTGAATCCTTCCTCCGTAATCAATCACAGCCACGAGTACAACTATGTTCTGGGTGCTGGGTGTCTTCCCAGTGAATCATCGAACCGGACGGTGGTCTGTCTTGGGGTCCCCCCGGCCCAACTGACTAGCTGCGTGACCTGGGGCACGCGACCTACCCTCCCTGTGTCTCCTCCGCCAAGTGGGTACTGCACTGGCACTGAATGCGGCCCCATGAAAAGTGCTCAGAACACCCACCCTATAGAAACTACTCCAAGCTCGTTACTGTCATCGCTGTTGTTCGTTACCAGCAAACAAACGGGCCAAAATATTCTTCAGCTTCACCGTTTTGGGGTCTGCTTAAAGAAGGCACAGCCGGACGGAGGGGAAAGGGGACCCACCAGGGGGACAGAACCAGAGTCGGCACGAATGGCCAAAATCCTTCAATCACCACTCTCAGAACTCTCTCGGGCCGCCTGAGACACAGAGTGTCGTGCAGGGCAACAAGTTTATACGGCACCCGCCGCGGAGGTGACACACAGAAAACATTACAGAAACACAACAGGAAGTCCACGCTGGCCCCTTCTTATTTGAGTTTGTAAGAACTGGTGTAAGTTCAGGGCAAAGAGCACACAACCCAGCTGTCCGGATCTTGCGAGGATGGGGTGCCAGAGTCCCCCGGACGAGCCACAGCGAAACAGCTCTCAGTGCAGGCAGCTGTGTCTCCGGCTTTTTCCCACGGCCACTGCCCACTGGCCCTCGGGGCTGGCGGGAGGCACCGCTGTTAGACCGGTTCCTTCGAGACCAGAAGGAGTTGGGGGGGGTGGGTCAGACAGCTGTGTCGCCCTGTCGTGCCTGTCGCCCCGCACCCAGAGGCCCAGAGAGGTCAGGTCAGGGTAGAGGCCCGGGGGAGTCCCCACCACGCAGAATCCAGCGGCCCCCGGGGGTCCTGCTGACTTGAGCAACGTTTGTCCGGGATTCAAATTCACTTCCCACAGGTGAAAGTTAAGAGAGCGCTGGTTAAAATGCAGATTTTGAGAAACGCCTTTGAAAATGCACCCGATGGGGCCACAGCGGGCAGGTGTGAGCCCCCTGGTGCTGGGGAGGGGCGGGTCCTGGGCCCCATCCCCACCCGGCTTGCCTGGCTTCTCCTAGTCACCTGCTGGCCCCCCACGAAGTGATGCAGGCCCCAGAGCTGGAGCTCTGGGGTGGGGGGGGGGGGAGGGAGGGGAGGGCAGGCGCCTGGTGAACCCCCTGTGCCATTTCACCACCTAGCACACCCTCCGACAGCCCCCAAACACACAGATAAAAAGCCAGGGCGGGAGCGGAAGAGAGGAGCGTGTTCTTTCCAGCTGAAAGGCATTTTACAAAGGCGGCGAGATAGATGCTCACATTCCTGCAGCCCAGGAATCTTTGTAGGGGAAGCTTTTTTTAACGAAACTATTCCAAATATGCGTAAAGAAACAAAACAAAACACGACACAGAAGCCAGACCCCACCACCACGACTAAACCGGTGCAGCCCCTCGCCCAGCCCCCTCACGGCACCCCGTTCCAACCGCCGCTGGCGAGGATCGTGGGGGCCCGACGGCTCCCGCGCTGCTGGCGGGAAGGCCAACCGGGCAGCTGCCGTGCAAAACAGCAACTCCAACGCTGAACGCCGAGTTCCCGCGACGCCCGGCGAGGGATCCGCCCCCAGGTGTCTGCCCAAGGGAATCGAAAGCGTGCACCCACCAGAAACATATACGGGCACGTTCGCTACTCACGACGGCCAAAAGCGACAGAGACCCAGATGCCCCTCAACTGAGCGAGAAGACACGCCGTGTGCGTCCAACGGAACAGGATTCGGCCATAAAACGGAAGACGCTGGGACACCTGCTACGCCTCGGATGAGCCCTGACGACACGACGCCAGACGGCAAAGGCCACGTCTCCTACGCTTCTATTTATGGGACGTTTCCGGCACAGACAAATCCAGAGACACCGAAAGTAGATCAGGGCCTGCCAGGGGCTGGGGGAGGCGGGGGGCGGCTGCTAACGGACCCGGGGTATCTTTGGGGGTGACGGACTGCGACGGCCCTGCGCGACTCCACGGATCTGCCTCCAATCACCGAGCTGTACGTTTGAAAAGGGTGAGCGTAACGGTATGTGAATTGTATCTCGGTAAGGCCACAATGCGACACGGAAATGAAGCAAAACACCAAGGAATAGCTTAAAATATTCCTCCCACAAAGGGAAGAGTCACACTTTAAAATGCCTGTTGGGTGAGTTTCCATTTTCAAAGACTTGCTTTTGCTAGGATTTAATTTTTTTTTTTTTTTCCAGTTTTCTGTTGAGCGGGAAACCGCTTGGACAGAAGAGTCTGCTGAATCTGGGGGACAGATGTTAAGACAGAAAAAGCGGGGGTTCCGGGCCGGGGACCAGCCGGCACATCCGGGAGGAGCGGCTCCCTCCCCACGTGCGTGCGGGTCCCTGGGGACATTCCCCCAGGCCCAAGTCCCCGCCCCCAAACAAGCCACGCGGCCCCTCCTCCCGGACCCACTCACCCGATGCCTTTGATGGCCTTGACGTACAGGCTCAGCTGTAGTTTCACAGAGCAGTTCATGGGGATCCCGGTGACCTGTAGGAACAGCACGGTGAGGGGCCTGGGTTCGCGCCCCGGGAACGCCCCCAAACCCACGTCCCTGGGCCCGCTCAGAGGGCAGGCGTCAGGGCTGAACTGCCGGGGCACCGGGGCCTCCCCGCTGGCTCCAGGCCCTTGGGGGGGGGGGGGGGGAACACACGCTTCCCCGCAGGCTCTTCTGCCCACGACGCTTCTCTGAGTGCAGAGTGACATTTGCCACTCGTTGCCCGCCCCTCCCCCCCTCCTCCAGACCAAACAAAATAGATTTGCATGTGAATATAAAGTCGCTCTCCATCACACAACTTGCCCTGACTGTCTCAAACCTAATGATCTTTTACCCTTGTGTTCAGTTTTATGGCTGCCGCCTTGTTTTTTTGGAGAAATTTGTAATTTCCGACGCGAGGTGGTGACAGGAAACTTCCTTTGTGCCGAAACCTACCCTTTTCTTCTAAGAGAGGAGTTTTTAAAGCGGTAAGCAGACAGCAGGAGAAGCAACACACACGTAGGCCCCAACTCAGGGAGGTGGCTCCCGAAGAGGAAAGGGACCGAGGTTGGAGGTCGGGAGGCCGGAACTGTCGCCTCTTAGCTGAGGCCTGTTTCTTTATCTGCAAAAGGGGCTCATTCCTGCCACCTCACTGCAGGGCAAAATGAGGGATGGAAAACAGCCACACTCAGGGCCATAAACGCTTGCGTGACGATCACGCACACTGGGGGAAAGGGAAATATCTTCCATGGAAAGTAGGCCTTCCGGGCCCCGATGGCACAGAGGGACAGCGCGAAGGCCGTGCTCCCGAGACCAGGGAGAGCTTGGACCCAAGAACCGGCAGGCTGGGAGGGAGTCCACCCGCGGGTGGAAAAGTGATAAGGCAGCAGGCCGGAGGCTGTCCTCCTCAGAGAGGCCTGCTGGCCGGGCTGGTCGGCGGCTGGTGTCCGGGAACCTGGATTTTGGGAGCCCCCACCCCCCACTCCCTAACTGATAAGGGGGGCTCACTGTGCCTGGACTGTTTGTACAAACGTTGTGATTTATGCCATCAGTCTTCCCGCGGGGAGTCTGGAAGTTTGGAAGGTACCAGGCAGAGGGTGCCGCTGGGAAAAGTCCCCGGTGAGCACCCAGGGCGCTGTCTCTAACGGGCTTCCCTGGGGGATGATTCACCGCACTGCTGGGGGAACTAAGTGTGTCCTGTGCGGCCCCCCTGGGAGACGGTACTCCGTGTCCTTTCTCTGCAACAAATCACAGCCGTGATTTCCACCATAGGCTGAGTCTGGGAGTCCTGCTAGCAAATCGTCAGACTTGGGGGTGGTCTCGGAGACCCCGAAATGTTAAGACGATGTGGAAAAGCCTTAGCATTTCTTTTTTTTTTTTTTTTTTTACATTTTTTTAAATGTTTATTTTCGAGACAGAGAGAGACAGAACGTGAGCAGGGAAGGGGCGGAGACAGAGGGAGACCCAGAATCCGAAGCAGGCTCCGGGCTCCGAGCGGTCCGCACGGGGCCTGACGCGGGGCTCGAACTCGAGAACCGTGGGATCGTGACCTGAGCCGAAGTCGGACGCTTACCGACTGAGCCACCCAGACGCCCCGAGCCTTAACATTTCTAACAAGAACGAACGAACTTCAGTGGGACACATGATATATTAATATTAATTACTACCAATTTAATTAATGAATACCATTAAATTAACCTCATTAAAATTCACTAGATATTAGCACAGGACATGAGGTGGGGGCGTCAGAAGGCCTGTGTTTGAACTCAGCTTTGCCACTTCCTCATGCCCACTTATCAAACCCGTACCTACTGAGTTCCTCTATGCGAATGGCTAGAAGTCAAGCGATGAACGGAACAGAACGGATCTTTCCTCTGTGGAGCCAACGGTCCCATTTATTAGTTGTATCACGTGACCTATCTGGGCCACAGTTTCCCCATCTGTACAATGGGAGGAGCAGTGCTCACTGCCCAGATAATTGTGCAAATTTACTGCGTTACTGCATGTGAAAGTCTCCGGCTGGTGTCTGGACCATAATGAGTGTGCAAGCACCATTTGCTGGAGCTGAAGTGCATGTAGTCACAGTTGACTCAACCAGCCTGGGTTCCTAGTGAAGAGAGAGGGGGGCGGGGCAGGGGGAGAAGGTGGAGTGCCAGGGGCTGGTGAACGGAGTCAGGAGCTCCGAAAATCTGAGGGGTACGCAGAGAAATGACGTGGAACGGTGTCAGGCAGAAGAGGTTTGAAAAAGGCCTGTGCGGAAGGCCACGAGTGTCCATGCAGGAAACAGAACCCCGCAGGATTTTTAATCAACAGTGAAGGCCGCCAGGTCCAAATGGGCACCTTTTACAGTGACAGCGATACTAGGAGATAAGGCAATCAGGTAAAGATAGGCCCACAGGAGGGCCACCTCTGTGGGCCTGCTACCCTCTTCTCTTGGTCCCCGCCTGCAGACAGAATGTGACAGAGGACACATTCCCCAGAACCCAATTTATCTACAAGATATTCCAGGCTCTTGTCGGGACCTAGAGATCTTTATGATATATTGGCACGGTCAGAGGGCTCTTCTGGCTAACTGGTATGCTGATAATTCTAACTGATTTACTGTCTTATGGTCCTTTCAGAAAGACAATTCCCTTGTGACGAAATAATGGATCTTTTGAACTATGGAGTCAGGGCAAAGTAGGGACCTCTGACAGCTTGACATTCCAGAAGCTATCAATGCCAAGGAAAGCCAGGCTTCCCATCACCCCCCTACCCCACCACCAGAATAGCTCAGTGCCTGGGGGGAGGGAAGGGGGAGAAGCTGGCATCCCGCCCCCCACAGGCTGACAGGCAGGGGCTCACCGGGTGGACGTCCAGGAATAAGGAATGTTCCTCTGGGTTGGGGTGGAGGCCAAGCACCGCCTCTGCCAGCATCGGGTCGGCGTTGTAGAAGTGAGGGTGGGAGAGAAACAAGGGTGCATCTAGAAGGCAGAGGGGCGGAGAGAAGGGGGGGCATCAGACAAGGGAGAGCGTCAGCACGTCCAAGGCTTGCTTCGTGCCAGGCTCACGGGATGAAACAGAGCCGCTGCCTGCAGAGCCCGCGGATGATGACAAAATGCAAACGACAATAACTAGACAGAGAGAATCCCTTCATCCGGCCTGTAAATGCCTGTCAAGTGCCCAAGAGATGCCAGGCACTGGGAAGAGACGAGCCCTGTGTCCCAGGGATGGGAACGGAGGAGCTGCTGACGCGGGTGAGGAGATCACAGGAAGGAAAGGAGGATGGTTAAAATATGCCAGGCAGGGAAGGCCAGGGCACGACATTTCAGGGGGAGGGTTTGGCAGAAGCAAAGGCAGGGAGGTGGGGAAATGCACGGTGCACGTGGAGCAGACAGGGCATTGAGGAGAATTACAGGAGTTGAGGAGAGAAAGGTAAGTCGAGGCCAGATCTGGACTTGGGTGGGGAAGGGGTATCTCGATCGCCAAGCCAAGCAGCCCAGGCTGTATTCCGCAGGCAGCGCGGCGATTTTCGGAGACGCGGAGGGGTGCACGCCTGCGGCCAGGTCTCCCTAACGTAATGGGAAGGAAGGAGACGCACCTGCTTCGCTTCCCCTCTCCCAGCAGCCGGTGTGGGGGACGGACGCCAGCGAGTGTGAACAGGGACTGACTCGGGCCCCTCCGTGTGAGCAATTCACACCCAGAAACATGAGGCTGAACCTCCCCATCAACTGATCGAGCAAGGCAAACACCAACACATCCTCGTATGCTCAGGACAACGTACAAAGGGCCTGACGGACAATGAGTTGACGAGGAAAAGAATGAGTCTCTCTCAAAAACCCACGAGGATCCAGAAGAGGCAAATCCTAGAGACAGAATGCAGACTGAGCTCACCAGGGGCCGGGGGAGGGGAGATGGAGAGTGGCTGGTGACGGGTATGGGTCTCTTTTCGGAAGGATGAGAACATTCTGGAACTAGACAGAGACGGTAGGTGCACAATATTGTAAATGTGCTAAATGCCACTGAACTGCATTTTTTTTTACATTTTTAAAAATGTTCATTAATTTGACACGGGGGTGGGGACGGGCAGAGAGAGGGAGACAGAGGATCTCCGTGCTGATAGCAGAGAGCCCGATGCGGGGCTCGAACTCACGAAACGTGAGATCATGGCCTGAACCGAAGTCGGACACTTAACCGACTCACCCAGGCAGCCCTGGACTGAACATTTTTAAATGGTTAACTTTAGGGGCTCCTGGGTGGCTGAGTTGGTGACGTGTCTGACTCTTGATTTTGGCTCTGGTCATGATCTCGTGGTTCATGAGTTTGAGCCCCAAAGTGGGCTCTGTCCGGACAGGGCAGAGGCTGCTTGGGATTCTCTCTCCCCCTCTCTCTGCCCCTCCCCTGCTGGTGCACTCTCTCTCTCAATATAAATAAATAAACTTTTAAAAAATAAAAAAAATAAAAATCTTTTAAAAAGACAGATGGGCGAGGGGCGCCTGGGCGGCTCAGTCGGTTGAGCGTCCGACTTCGGCTCCGGTCATGATCTCACGGTTCGTGAGTTCGAGCCCCGCGGCGGGCTCTGTGCAGACAGCTCAGAGCCTGGAGCCTGCTTCACATTCTGTGTCTCCTTCTCTCTCTGCCCCTCTCTGACTTGTGCTCTGTCTCTCAAAAATAAATAAATATAAAAAAATAATAATAATTAAATTTAAAAAAAAAAAAAAAGATGGGCGCTGGAAAGGCCTCTTAGCACTGACAGAGACTCTGCTGGGGGTACCTGGAAGGAGGGTAAGGGACAGGGAAAGCACGAAGGCTCTCTCCCAAGTCGGTCAATGTCACTTAAAGCCACCTCCTGGGACCTTCGAAGCTACCTTGAGCACCCCAGCCCCAGAGACAACGTCCCACAATTCGGAAAACCTCATTTCCCATTCTCCCATCTCTGCCGTGAAAGGAGACCACCAAAGCAAACACGAGGACCCCATGTTTACAGACGGCAGAAGCGAGACCCTCAGTAAGGGGGGCAGTCACCTCGTCAGGCCCTTGAGGGTCGCAAATCTCAAACAAGCCCCCGCGTGCGTCCAAGCCTGGGGAAACCTAAAGTGGGTGAGACCAACGTGCCATCACTTGCTTCGGACGCTAAGCACGCTTGATTTTTCCTAGCAAGCGCACATGCACGAGCCCTTTTCTATTTGATTTCCAAACGTCACAGGCAATGAGTGGTCAGCCATTTATAGCTTTGTGGTGCCCCCAGCCAGACCGAAGCCCAGGATCGCCACAGATTATGACTAAGAGGCTCTGCTGAGCAAGTCTGAGGACCTTACACAGCATGGAAGTCTGAGGAGCCGAGAGTCATGATCCGGGTGCCGGTTACACGGGTCCGTGCGCTTTGTGGAATTTCAAACTGCACGTGTTGCTTGGGGACCTCTAGGTACACGTGTTCATTTCAACACAAAAGGGAAAAATCTTTATACCTATGTTTTAATTCCCTTGCGCTTTTTTTTTAAGTTTATTTATTTATTTGGTGGGGGGTGGGGCGGAGGAAGAGAGAGAATTCCAAGCAGGCTCCACGTTGTCAGCACAGAGCTCCACCTGGGGCTCCGACCCACAAACTGGGAGATCATGACCTGAGCCCGTATCAAGACTGCGACACTCAACCCACTGAGCCACCCGGATGCCCCTAAAATTCCCTTGCACTTTTGAGGTCGTTTGGGCAGATGTGCTAAGATAAGACAGTGCCAACCTCGTCCCTAGCCTTCCCGAGCGGATGGACATACGGTCTGCACCTGCCGGGCACCCACTCTTTCTTCTGCAACCTAGACCCCAACCCTGGAACCAGCCCGCCCCTCACAGGCTAGGCGAGTGCCGGCCCCACCCACGGAATCAGGGGCTGAGCATGTGACACAGCCTGGCCAATCGGCATAACCCTTGGCTACGGTGATTGGCCGTGGATCCAAGGTGGACCAATCAGGGTGAACCCTGGGAGCTTTTGCAGGATGAGGAGGTCTTATGTGGCCCCCTTTGTGCAGGACCCCAGAGGAGAGCAGGGGAGCCTGGGGCCCGAGGGGCTTTTGCCTGCCAGCAAAGCCAGCCTGGAAGGAAACCGAGCTGGCACACGGGGCGGAAGGCAGCTTCCGACGACAGCTGATCTCTGGAGCCATGCCCACAGACCCCACTGAAGGAAGAATTCAACAAAGGGCAAGGCCAGGGGGGCTCACACAAGGCCACGACAGAGGGCATTTCCAGCCCCCAGCTCTAAACCCGTCACCTACCGAGCACCCCATTCTGCCTGAGCTTGGGGACGTCGTCCAACCCGCAGACAGTCCTTCTCCCCCACAAACCCTGCTGCAAACCACCCCTCTCGGGTCCCCATCTCCAGCTGGAAATGCGGCTTCGGCCCCCCACAGGCCCCCAGGAGGCAAGACCCAGTCATGTGAGGAGTGGTTTCTTGTCCCACCAACCGTGTGACCTCAGGCATGTCCCAGCCCTGAGCCCCAATGTCCTAAGTGCAGGATACACCCACACACCCATACCTTCAAATGCTCCATACCAGCCACAGTTCTAGAAGCTGAGGACAAAGCCCTGCCGAGAACACTTACAGTCTAGTGAAGGACACAGACAATAAATAAAACCAAACACACAGTCAGGGATTCCAGGGAGTGCCGAGCACCAAGAACGCGATCAAGGGTGAAGTGACAGAGAGCGGCTGGCGGGGGCAACTTCAGCATGGAAATCAGGGCAGGCCACCTGGAGGAGGTGGCATCTGAACAGACCAAAAGGAAAGGAGGGAATGATCCACATAGATCCACATGGATATCTAGGGAAAGGACTCTGCAGGCAGGGGGACAGCTGATGCAAAGGGCCTGAGGTAGGACCAAGCTTGACAGACTCTAGAAACAGGGAGAAGACGATGGGGCTGAAGACAAGCTGGTGGGGGAAGCAGAGGAAGAAACGATGTCAGAGAAGCTGGCATGGGCCAGATCCCGCAGAGCACGGAGACCAGGGTCAGGGCTCCGGCATACGTCCGGGGGAGCTGTTAGACATTTGAAGCAAAGGGCTGGCTGGCAATCCGTGTTTTGGAAAGGTCCCTCGGGCTGCTGTCTAGAACAGCATCCAACACACCTTTCTACAACGATGAACATGTGGTCCTTCTGTGCTGGCCGTCCTGTACGGAGGTCACCAGGCACATGTGGGTGGTAAACATCTGAAAGGCGGCCAGTGCGACTAAGGCACCACCTTTTCAACCTGGTTGCATTCAAACCCGTTTCGATTTACGTAGCCCCGTGGGGCCAGTGGTGAGTGACCGCACCGGGCAGACTGGGGAACAGATGGTACGTGGGGTGACGGCAGTGCGACGTGGCGGGAGCCAAAGGGAGGGGCCCGGACCGCGAGGAGGCGGGGTCCCGGGAGGGAGGACGGACCCCCTTCACTGCTCCATCCACAAGCAGAGGCTTTCTCTCCTCCCAACATGGGACAAAGGGCCCTTCCCACGAGGCCGCGTCCTCAAGGCACGTCTCCTGGTGTGGCAGGCACAACGAGGCCCTCCCCAAAGACGTCCGTGGAGCCCGTGAAAACGTTAGCCTCCCCATGGCCAAGGGGACCGAAGGACGCAGGTGGAATTAAGGCTGCTAATCGGCTAGCCTTTAACTCAGGGCATGTGGCCCGGATTACCCCCGGGGGGCCCTGGATGGTCTCCGGGGTCTTCAAACTGGAAGAGGGAAGCAGGAGAGATGTGGGATCAGAGATGATCGTGGACGTGGGGCCAGAGAGACGTGGTGTCGCTGGCGGTGAGGCTGGAGACAGGGGCCAGGAACCAAGGGATTCCGGGGGCCTCCCAAGGGCACCGCGGCCCGTGGATCTGCCCTCGAGCGTCCAGCCAGGAAGGTGTCAGCCCGCGGGCATCTGAGCCCTCGCCTGGGGAGGCCTGCGTCGCACCGTCAGAGGCGATAAAGTCGCTGTCGCTCTCGGCCCCTAAGGTCGTGGGAATTTGTGCGACAGCCACTAATCTACGCGGCGTATTGCTTTTTCAGATCATCGGTCCGCTGCCCTCCTTATCTCCGGCCAATTAATGGAATTATCAAGAGTAAAGAGGCCAGAGATTAGACAGACGGCGGGGGCGCGTAGGGACAGAGAGATGCCTGGTCGCGTCCGGCTACACCCTCCCGCCCACCCTCCCGGGGGGACGAGAGGCACGTACTGAACCTGCAGGTGCTGATGTTCTGAATCCCAGACTCCAGGCAGGGGCAGAAGCCCTCGTTGGGCGGGTAGGTGGAGCCGTTGGCAAACAAGGTGCTGGGGGCCACAAAGCGATAGGTGGGGATGCCTTGGAACACCCCTGACTCCTTGTAGACCAGGTTCATGGACCTGTGGGGGACAGACGGGGTACAGGATGACGTCCCGCACATGGCGGCTAGACCGGTCCCGCTGAAGGCGGCCCCAGCTGAGCCCCTCCTCACTGCACTGTCTCCACCCGCACTGCCACCCACCCCCCACCCCCACCACCCCCAGGTCCCAGCAGCTGCCTCCGTCTCTCAGCCGGGGGATTGCCAGTCGCTCTCCCCGCCTCCCCGCCCACACCCATCTGGTCTCCACAAGCAGATGGCAGTTTAAAATAAGAACACAGTATGTCGTGTCCCCACGTGAAGTCGCAATTGCTTCCCGGGGCGCCCGGGTGGCTCAGTCGGTTGAGCGTCCGACTTTCGGCTCAGGTCAGGATCTCGCGGTTCGTGGGTTCGAGCCCCACGTCGGGCCCTGTGCTGACAGCTAGGAGCCTGGAGCCTGCTTCGGATTCTGTGTCTCCCCCTCTCTCTGCCCCTCCCCCTCTCACTCTCTCTCTCAAAAATAAATAATAAACATTTTAAAAATGCAGTATTCCAGTACTTTTTTTCTAAATTTTTTTTTAACGTTTATTTATTTTTGAGACAGAGAGAGACAGAGCATGAACGGGGGAGGGTCAGAGAGAGGGAGACACACAGAATCTGAAACAGGCTCCAGGCTCCGAGCTGTCAGCACAGAGCCCGACGCGGGGCTCGAACTCACGGACCGCGAGATCATGACCTGAGCCGAAGTCGGCCGCCCAACCGACTGAGCCACCCAGGCGCCCCTCTAATTTTTTTTAACATTTATTTATTTTTGAGAGACAGAGAGAGAGCATGAGCAGGGGAAGGGCAGGGAGAGAGGGAGACACAGAATCCCAAGCAGGCTCCAGGCTCCGAGCTGTCAGCACAGAGCCCCCCCATGGGGCTCGAACTCACGGACCGCGAGACCATGACCTGAGCCGAAATCGAACATTTAACCACCTGAGCCGCCCAGGTGCCCCATCAATTGCTTCCAGTCTTATCTAGAATAAGATCCATTGTCCTCACCACGGCCCAAAAGCCTCTTTGGGGTCCAGCCCCTTTACAGCACCCCACGGGCCCCCTGGCTGTGGCTCAGACGTGCTCCCTCCTGCCCCTGGTCCTTTTTCTCCGTCCGGCCTCCCCGGGCTGATCACACATCCAGCTTCAGTTCTGCACACACGTGGTGACTGAGCCGCCACCGCCTCAGCCAGCGGCACTGTGTCCCCCACCCTGTTCACCCTGCTGTGTTTCTCAAAGGCACTTCTGAACTTGAATATGGACTCTGGATTACAACCGTGCTGTCCACGGAGGCCACCTGTCACACACGCCCCTCGGATGGGGCGAGTCTGCGTGTGGCCCGCCGTAAGCTAAAACACATCCCACATTTCTACAGCTTGATACAAAAAAAATTTTTTTTAAAAAGTGACACATCTCAGGGCGCCTGGGTGGCGCAGTCGGTTAAGCGTCCGACTTCAGCCAGGTCACGATCTCGCGGTCCGGGAGTTCGAGCCCCGCGTCGGGCTCCGGGCGGATGGCTCGGAGCCTGGAGCCTGTTTCCGATTCTGTGTCTCCCTCTCTCTGCCCCTCCCCCGTTCATGCTCTGTCTCTCTCTGTCCCAAAAATAAATAAACGTTGAAAAAAAAATTTTTTCTTTTAAAAAAATTTTAAAAAGTGACACATCTCAACAACATTTGACGTTGCTTACAGGCCAATGTGGTAATGTTTTGGATACAGTTGGGTCAAATAAAACCTATCGTTAAAATTAACTTCGTGTACGTCTTGTTACTTTTTTTAACGCAGCCACTAGAAATCTAAAATTGCAGACAGGACTCGCGTTCTTAGGGGACAGCAGCGGCCCAGACAACAGTGTTAAGGCGGATGCTAGATTTCTTCATTTTCATGACGGTAATGTGCTCGCGCAAGAAAACGTCCTTGTTTTTAGGAAACGCTCCCTGAGGTATTGAGGTGTCCAACTTACTCTCGGACGGTCCAGGGGGCTGAGCAGTGACGAGAGAGCGGATGGGGCAGGAGAGAAATGACCTCCAAAACTGAGGGAAATGGCACCTGCTTGCGGCTTTTCTCTGGGTTGAAATTTCTCATTTTAGAAAGTAAACAGAGGCACAGCAAAGGCGACTCCAGCAGAGGGGTCTCTCAGAGGAGAGCTCTGTCTATTCTCACCCTCACTGGGGCCCCCAGAATCCACCGGGCCTCCAAGGCCACACTCTGGAGCCCAAAGAGGCTGTCGGACACGCGTCTAGAGATCTCAGCATCCAAATGGACAACTGGGCAGCTGGACGGATGCCGCAGGGAGCCGGTGCTCACCCCATTCCCAGCCCTCGGGACCCGATGGCTTCCTGCACCCGGCTAATGCCACTTACCAGCATGCCGACCCCTGCCCGCAGCCTCTCTGGGTGCAGGAGGGGTGTGGCCCTTCACGGTGTAACCAAAGAGTGTTCCGGACCGTGCCAAGGGCCCACGAACACACAAAGAGCCAAACGTGCTTCCCAAGCACACGCGAAAAGCCACTCGGTTAGGCCGTGAGCGTCCACAAAGCCAACTTCCGCTGCCCGGGGAAGGCCCAGGATGACCCAGGATGTCCCAGCAATTACCGGCAGGCCTCGGGGCTGTAGAATTCCAGTGAGGTCTCGGGAGTCATGAACGGCGCCCACATCTGTCCAGACGTCCCATTGATCATGTTGCACTGGTCAGAATGCCAGTATTTGACCTGCGGGGAAGCGTTCGGACGCGCCCACTGAGCTCCGCGACGGCTCTCGGCGATGACCACACCCGACCTGGGGCGGCGACCGCACGGGGCCCCGGGTAGAAGGGCGCCCACCACTCCATTCCAGAAGCCGGTCCCCTCGGGGAGGCGAGCGGGCGGCCGCATAGCCAGAGAGTGTCGGTTGTGGCTCCCCGCTCGCTAACACGGACCCTCGAACGGGGCACCTTTGCCCCGGGGACTCGGTGACTTTATCTGTAAAATCACCCCCATCTCCAAGGGGCACAGTGAGCAGGAGAGGAGGGAGGTGAGAGGTGAGACTCCGGCATCCTCACCATTCAGGGAGGACGTCACCAGAACACAGGTAAGGGAGGGGGTGAGTGAAACATTTGCCGTATTTACTGTAAAACATCTACGGTAAGCAAAATATTTAAAATCATCATGGTGCCCCCGTCCCCCAGGGGGCGATCTCAACCCAGCAGCTGCCTCTGGGAAGTGAGGCCTGGAAAGAACAAAACAGACCCCTCCCCTTGTGGCCCTCTGTTGTGTGCACGCGCGTATCTGTGCATTGAAAACACAAGCCAGAGAAGGTGGAGAGCCTCCACTGGGAAGGGTTGTTGCCGGCTGCAAAGGGTGATCTGGCCGCTCCCGGCACAGATGGGGGGGGGCGGGGGAGGGCGGGGGAGGGCCAGAGGAGGACAGGAAGGCCCCACACTGCACACCGCGGACTCCCCGCTGTGCCCCAGTGCAGGGGGCCCTTAATCTGTCTCTACTGGTTTTTCGTTTCTTTGTTTTAATTTTTATAGCCGGCTCCCAGCTGTCAGCCCAGAGCCCGACGCCGACGCCGGGCTCGAACTCACAAACCGTGAGATCCTGACCGGAGCCGAAGTCGGACGCTTCACCGACCGAGCCACCCAGGCGCCCCTGTTGTCTTATCCTTTCAATGTGAGCGCCTTCCTGTGTTCCTAGTGTAATTACATCTTTCAATGCAACGGGTGGTTACAGGATCAGCGTAGTCTTTTTGAAGTGGTTTTGTAAATTCGACAAAAGGAAAGAAAGAACTCACTTCCTGGTATACACTAGGTGCTCCGTAAGTAGAGCTTCTATTCCCCACCCGCCCGTTCAGAACCAAGAGCTAGTTGAACCCCGACCACAGGCAAAATGCCCGACTTCGAGAACGGTCTCCACTCCAGAGGGGAACACCCTCCGGAGTTCCAAGAGAAACAAGGAGCCCAGCACAGGTGGCCTCTGTGGCTCCTGCCCGGCCCCCGAGCAGGAGGGCACCGCCCCTTGCCCTCACCTTGCTAAGCCCGTTCCACTTGTCCACGAGATGGATCCTGCTGAAGTCTTTGACCCCCGTGAACACGGTGAAGAGCCCGGAATTGGAGTTGTTCAGCTGCGGACAACAACAGAGAACGGCGTCTTTAAGCCTCGCGACAGGGGCAGAGGCCCCGGGCCCGGCCCTCGAGCACACCCGTTTATTTAGAGGCCGTTCCCCGCTTCACCCAGAGGACAGGGGCCTCAATATCTTGTTCACCGCTGCATCCCGGTGCCTGGGGACCAAGAGGAGGGAGCATTTCCAGAAGAGGGCTTTCTAGAAGAGGCACTCGATTCCAGCGTCCCTCCTAGAAAGCGTCCCACCTTCCTTTCCTGACTCAAGGAGAGTCTGCTCTTCCTCCCCGGGGGGAATAGCAGAATGCCCCCCTCCCCCCAGACTTAAAATAAAGCAAGGTCATGGGACGTCTCCAATCAACGGAAACGCCACTTCCATGTGGAAGTTTTAGGAGCTAGCACACGCACATGTCACTGTGCTTTCTGCCGCTGCTGCAGGGGTCGTGGAAGCGTGTGTCAAGCTGCTGCCTCCCTCAGCCTGGGTCCCTGAAGTGGCCAAAAAGAGCAGACCACCCCCTGGTCACCCACACTGGACACAGCATACAAGCCAGGAGCGAACTTACTGTTTCGAGCCTCTGAGATTCTGGGGCTGCTTATTACACAGCATAACCTGGTCTATCCTAACGGATACAGGACCTAATGTTTGTTATGGAGCAGGTTCTGGACAGAAAGCCCCAGGCTCTGGCACTCTGAGGAGATTTCCTAGAAACAGATTTCTAATTCACAGCAAAGACACGCAAAGCACACAAAGAAATGAGTGACCGTGGGGTGAAATCTAGAAGCCTCCCCTTCCTCCTTCGTAACAAAACCCAAACCTTACTCAGGGCATCAGCACAGCAGCTGCGGCCTTTAGCCTTCTCGGCTGCATTTCCCCACTTCCCTTGCAGTTAGGCGCGGCCACTTGACTAAGTTCTGGCCAAGGGAAAGCAAGTGGAAATTGGTTTCCTCCCTCCCAAAGAAGGAGACAGCTGGGTCATGTTGTTTCGTCCTCCACTCCCTTGCCTGCCTCTCCATCCCCAACCGCTCCTTCCTTCCCATTCTGCTTCCCGGAAGGTGGGTGCGGCCGCGGGCGCTCCGGCAGCCACACGGGACCATGTGGTAATCTGGAGTACGAAAACCACACCGTAAGGATAGCAGAGCAGAGTAGTAGAAAAACACTCTGGATCCCCGAAGGATATGAAGACACCACACCAACACTGAACAGTCACTGCTGGGATGTTATTTCGGGGTTTCCGTTATACGCAAACATAGATTACGCGGCTGCTACTCGCTTTGCAATAATTCTCACTTGTTTACGAGTCTGTAAGACGCTTTGAAAGGAATCATGTCACTTAACCCCAAACTTGCCAGCTTACCCACCCACTCAGAACCTGCCAAAACGTAGTGAGTGTCTATCACGTGCCAGGGGCGGAATCCCAGCCTGCCTCCCCCGCGCCCCCCAACACAGAGCAGCAGCGCCCAAAGGGGAGGCCGAGGCTGGAGCCACTCGGAGGGCTCGCTGAAACCTGCGGTTGAGGGAGCCAAGGTCAGGCTGTCCGTCGGCCCAGGGCTCAGGAGCCCAATCCCTACCGGACTATCAGGGGTCGAGATCAAGAGGAAAGCAGGCAGCCCGGGGCAACGTTGGGGTCAACACTCGTGACCCGCCTGCCCGGCCGCCGGTCTCCGTTCGTCTGCCGGCAGCCGCAAGTGTCCAGCCGCACCTGAGCACAGGCCTGGAGTTTCCAGTCTGATGAGCCAGCAAACTCTCTAATTGTCCTAAGCCACTTTGAGTTAGGCTTTCTGCCCTTGACAACCCAATGCCCCCAGGTCCCCGGCCAGCCCGAAAAGCAGGCCGCTGACCCATCTTCCAGGCCGTGGCAACGAGGACACGACCCAGGCCCCCGAACTGCTCGCCGAGCCGCACTTACCTCCGCAAAGAGCCCAAACTTGCCCTTGAAGGGAAACATGTTTGGCAGGTACTTGTTGACGAGGTGCACCAGAGGGTCCTCGTAGCCCCACATGATCTCGCCCACGGTGCGGTTCATGAAGGCACGCTCTCCGAGGGTGCTGAACGCCAAGGTCATGATCAGCTTCAGGCTCATGGGCTTGTTCTCCATCATCATCGCCGCGCCCTGCAGAGCCCGGGGACACGACAGGTTAGATGCCACGGGTCCGTCCACCCTGGACGTCACGCCGGGCCCAGGCCAGCGCACTACCTGTTCCCGTACGGTCTGAGAGCCAAGAACATTTTTGTATATTTTTCACGTTTACTCAATTTTGAGAGAAAGACCGCAGGGCAGGGGCAGAGAGAGAGAGAGAGGGAGAGGGAGACAGAGACTCCGAAGCAGGCTCTGTGCTGACCGCAGGGAGCCCGGCGCGGGGCTCAAACTCACAAACCGCGAGACCACGGCCTGAGCTGGAGTCGGGAGACTCGACCGGCCGAGCCACCCGGGCGCCCCACAATTTTATGTTTTCAAACGGTTGAAGAAAAGGGCATTCAAAACAATGAACATGATACGAAACGCACATTCAGTGTCCATACGAAACAAAGTTTCATTGGCACGTAGCCACGTCTACCCATTGGTGTTGTCTTTGGCTGTTTGTGGATTGGCAGGCAGAGCTGGACGGTTGCAACAGAGACTACGTGGCCCTCGGAGCCTAAAATATTTACTGTCTGGCCCCTTACAGAAGTTTGCTCCCCCGTTCAAAATACGTAAAAGCACACGTGTGTACGTGGGGCGTGCACGCAAGGACCGCTGCTTTATAAATGGTGATAGCCTTCTGCTTGTGTTCTGTACCCGCCTTTCTCCCCCTTGGATGTACCTTAGGGACTGCTCTGAGCCACCACCTACGGCCCCGCCCACCGCCCCCGTCCCCGCCCACCGCGCGCATCCCCGCCCCCTACTGCCGGGCCAGGTCCTAGCACCGCCTGGCTGCAATAAACCACCGCAACGAAACTGCACACGATAGAACAATATTTAGGTTGTTTCTGGAATCTGCTCTGACGCGGTTGCCAAAATGAATACCCGCGGGTACAAACATCTTCTGTGTGTGTTATGCTATCAGGAGGACACATTCCTACCCGTGGAGTTTCTGAGGTGGGAAGCAAGGTGCAATTTCTATTTAAAGTCACTACCCTCCGACGGCCCCTCCCAGTTCCCCCCGGCAGGACGTGAGCGTGTCCGTTTCCACGAATGCTCACGAACCCTGGGAGTTCTCGGGAGGGCTGTGCCCGCCTGATCGGTGGGGCAAAGCGTCTTCGCTGCCAAGCTTAAGGATCGAACTCTGGGGGAGGCAGCTGTGAAGCTTCGGGATGCATTTGTTCCCCTGTCCCGTCCGTCCAACGGACTCAGCAGGTGAGTTCGCCTCGGATCCAGGGCCCAGCCGAGGGCCGGCCCCCGGATCACCGACAAGGAGACAAGGTAATGTGTGTAAGGCCCATCAACACTAAGCGTGTTGGCAGAGCATTAACACGACAGGCGTGAGCCCCCTGTCTCTAGAAAGGCCTGCTGGCAAGACTGGCCCTTGGCCGCCATCTGGGAACTTGGGTTTCCAGGGGTTCCCACCCCTCTCTGACTGATAAGGGGTGGGGGTGGGGGGCTCTCTGTGCCTGGACTCCTTGTACAAACAGTATGATTTATGCCAAACACTGCTTTCCTTCCGGGGATCTGGATGTCGGTGGGTGCCAGGCAGAAGGTGCCTCCGTGACCAGCCCCCGATTAAAGCCCTGGGGACGGAGTGTCTAGAGGTCTCCCGGGGCATAAGCCTTCATTCACGTGCGCTGTCACAGCCTGTTGCCGGGGGACGTGGGGGAGTCCTGGCCTCCACCCCACACGCCTTTTTCCCTTTGCTGATTTTGTGCCGCACCCTTCCTCCGTAACAGATCACAGTGGGGTCCTGCGAGCCCTCCCAGGGAGTCGGCGAGCCTGGAGGTGGGCTCGGGGACCCCAGCCCACGGGCACACAGTCTGCAAGCCCAGCGACGACTGTGGCCCAGCTGCAGAGGACGGAGGCCCCGCCTGCAAACGCTGCAGACAGTGACACGACCTGGGGGCGCCCGAGGAAGTCCCCCACCAGCACCTCCGTTTGGAGATGTTAGATTTGCAGACGAAGAAAGGACACACAAGGACTTGGGCCGGGCCCCCCAAGCCAGTAAGAAAGGACGCACCTGGGAAACTCAATGGGCTGAGAGCCGGGCCCCACGCAGGACGGCCCTGCGCGGGGGGCAGGTGAGAAGAGAGACGGAGACCCGCAGGGACCGGGATGAGGGCCGGCGGGGGGGGGGGGGGGGGCGCGGCCCGGGGCAGCCTTACCAAGACCAGGATGTTGGGCATGACGATGTAGTCACTCTCCAGGCCGTGGGACCTGTCAGGCTGGAACTGGAAACTGCGGTACTCGAGGAATGACACGGTGTCATTGTCATTGAAGGTGATGTTACTCTTGTGCCTGAACTCCCTGTGGGCGGGGAAGTCGGGGTCAGCGGGTCCTGGCCGCACAGGGACACAGCACCCGCCGGGAGCCAAGGGCCCCCAGCCGCCTTCCCTGAGCCCACCGTGAGAACGGGCGCCCAAGCCTCCGCGGGGCTCCTCGGGGCCACCCCGAAGAGCACCCGGATCCCAACACACACACACCCCACCCCCCCGCCTGGCCGAGTGCCACCTCCTTCACAGCCTCCCCCCACCGCCCCGGCAGGCGGCTGCTTTTCCGAGGGACGCAGTGTGGCACGGTGGTTAAGAATGTGCACTCTGGGGACACGGGGTCCAGGCTCGAACCCTGCCTCCGTCACTTACTACCGGGGCCTCGGTTTTCCCATCTATAAAATGGGAGCGATGACAAGACCCGCTTCGTAGGGCTGTGTGAGGGCCGAGTGGGTCGGTGCCCGTCAACCCACCCGACAGCGGCCCAAAGCACAGGAGACGCTACGAAGTCTCAGCTGCTTCGATCCGTTATTGTCCCGTTTAACCCATTCTCTACAAGGTACCCGGGCAAAGTCTGAAAAGTGGGAACTCTCTCCCCAACAAGCCTTCTTTGCGGACAAGATAAAATCAAGCCCCTAGTGTGGCCCCCGAGGTCCCCGACACCCAACCCCATCCAATGCTCTGGCCTTGTCTCTGCCACTCTCCCCCCCTCACTCATACCAGGCCAGCCACACAGGCCTTGTCCTTCCCGGACTACCAGACTCTGCCTGCCTCAGGGCCTTTGCACCTGCCGCCGCATCTGCTTGGGGCCCTCCTCCCCCCGGATCTTCAGATAGCAGCACCCCTTTCTCACCACCCAGGCCTCGGGAAGCGCTCCACTGGTAGAGGTCCCCCCCCCGTGACCCTCCAGTTAGACCAACCCCGCCCACACCCATCCCTCCAGCACTTTTCCAGGCTTCCCCTGCGTGCCTCTCACCACACTTACGGCCACCTGATTGGCCCGCATGTTTACTCTCGTGGGCCGTCAGCTCTGCGAGGCAGGGGCTTGGGTCTGCCTCTCACAGCGACTGGCACGGTGCCCAGCTCGCAGGGGCTGCTCAATAAATGCTTCCGGAAGGAAGAAATCAGTAGGAACTTTGGCAAAGCGGGCTCAGCCCCGAAGCCTTTCATGGACCAGCCCGGTCGGCAGTTCTGCGACGTGACTCGTCCCAGAAGGCAGAACGGGCAGGAGCCGGGAACTGGGTCTCACGCTGGAACAGCCCTCCCTCCTCTCTCAGAAAACCGCTCCAGCCGATTCAACGAGCCGCCCTCTCCCAAAGACCATGACCCACGGAAGAGGGTCACGCAGCAACCGTAATAATACGCCAGCAACTAACGTTTACTGGGCAGACGCCGTCCGAAGGGCCCCCCGCCATCTCATCCGGTCCTCATAACCTCACAGCCACCCCAGGGTGGACACGGTTACCGTCCATTTACAGACGGCAAAACTAAGGCACGAGGAAAGACCGCCCCGTCCTGCAATCAGAAAGCCAGTTTTTAAAGCCGGGAGGTCTCTCCCCAGAGTCCACGGTCTCAACCACGAGGGCACGGACTGGAGAAAGCCAGACTGACCTTAAGCAAGCCTCTCCGCTCCCGGGGGCCTCGGTTTCCTCAACTGTAAAATGGGGTGACGACCCGGACCCCCCCCAGTCCCCTCCCTCCTCACCTGTACACGTAGGGCCCTCGCTCCCGCACCTGCGGCTTCTCGCCCAGGAGGACGGCACTGGGGTTGACCACGTCGAAGAAGTAGACGGACAGGTAGAAGGGGACGGGGATCTCCTTCCACATGTTGAAGGACAGGCTGCTGGGGTCGATGCGCACATTCTGTGGGGGCAAAACGAACACGTCCGTGAGGAGCGTGATCCGGGTCCCCACAGGTGCCCACCCCACCGGGCGGCTAGAACCGTGGCCGGGAGCCAGGCTGCACCGCCGGGCCGCACCCGGGCACCCAGAGGGCGCTCTCCGCACACGCACTGCTCCGGAGTGTCCGTTCATCGGCGAGATACTCCTACTTGTTTTTTCCTTTTTTAAAGTTTTTTTGTAATGTTTACTTATTTGTTTTCGAGAGAGAGAAAGAGCAAACACAAGCGGGGGAAGGGCAGAGCGAGCGAGAGAGAGAGAGAGAGAGAGAGAGAGAGACACACACACACACACACACACACACACACACAGAATCCGAAGCAGGCTCAGGCTCCGAGCTGTCAGCACAGAGCCCGACGCAGGGCTCAAACTCACGGACCGCGAGATTGTGACCTGGCTGAAGTCGGACGCTTAACCGACTGCGCCACCCAGGCGCCCCTCAACAAACTTTTCCTGAGCACCTGCTACATACCAGCCACTCTTCTAAGAGCTGGGGATACCAGAGAGAACAAGACAGACCCCAATGCCCAGCGTCGTGGCCTCTTTAACCTAGCCGGGGAAAGGCAGGTACTGCACACCAAGGTAAAAGGTGGGCCGTGTGAGAGGCGGCGATAGGGAAGGGGATTGCAACTTTAAACGGAGTAGACAGGTGAAACGCCAGCAAAAATAGAACAAAAACAAACACAGAATAAAAACAAAGGGCAGCGAGGGGAACGCGTGGATTTGGCGGGAGGAGGACGGCACACAGATGCAATGTCCAGTGCAAAGGCCCTGAGGCAGGGAGGTGCTGAGACAGAGCCGAAGAAAACAGGTCTGCAGTCTGTCTGTCAGATACAGTGGCCTCTAATCCCTGCCTCCCTCCTCAGCTCTGCAAGCCCTGCTCTAGTGTCACAGGGAGGTCCCCCCAGGACCACCCAACCCACCCCCCAACGTGGCCCGGCCACATCACGGGCCCCTGAAGCCTCAGAGCCTGGGTCTGTCACAGGGAGCCAGCCCATGAGACAGATGCCCAATATCACAAAGTGAGGTACAACACAGCACGGGTCACCTTCCAGGTTCCTTTGAACATGGCCTTCCAGAACAAGGACAGCCACGCCCCGACTGTGCCCAAACAGCCAGAACCAACAGGCAGAGGCTAGAGCCGCAGGTTCGGGTCCAGGAGGCAGAAGGCAGGAGTTGGCCAGCCAGGCCCCGCCCTCTGTCCCCAACAGGCAGACTCGGGAGAGGAGCGGATCTGAAGGCGGCCGGATCCCAGGACCACGCGGGCAAGACGGTCATCTCTGAGCCTCGGTTTTCCCATCTGTACAATGGGCGCCAGTGGCTCGGCTGTGTCGCGTTTGACCGACATGGCAATGAAATGAAGACGGGTTGAATTCATTGCCAAGAAGAAAAAACTGGAAGACTGACCACAAAATCTGGATTTCAGGGTGTCATAATCACTTGTTGGCAAACACATCTTCCCTACCAGCCACGGAAGCCACAGGGACCATGTTTATAACGCGACATCTGATACACGCAAATAGAGCTGACTCACAAACGTGATCTGAGCGAAGGACTCTGTGGAATCTCCGAACTGCTTCAATAGCGACAATTTCTTTTTCAAAATCAAACGCTCCTGGGAGCCAAATCACACACCTCGGGCCACCGCTGGCTCACGGGCCACCCCTGTGCCACGCCCGCCAGGGCACCATCTGGAGGAGGGCGACCCCACAGCTCCTGTGGGCGCGGGCTGGGCGAGAGGCTGCTGGGGGGGGGGGGGGGAGCAGGGGGTCGCCCAGCGTGGAAATCGTCAAATCTACAACAGGCCCACAGGGAGGGAGTCCCGACGCGGCCGTCTCAGCCACCGCCTCCCCCACACGGAAAAGACACACACGGTGTCCCTGCCTGTCCTGGCTTCCGCCAGGAGAGAACGCAACGTCGGTCCCAGCTCCTTCCTCCTGTGCGTGTGTGTGTGATAAAAACACCTAACACCAGAGCTACCCTCTTAGCAAATATTTAAGGAGACGACGCAGTCCTGTCAATTGCAAACGCTGTGGCCTATGGGAGATCGCCGGGCTTGCTGGGCTTGCGAAACGAAAACAGGAAGAGCACCCACGCGCAAAGTTGTGGAGGGGGGGGTCTTTCCACACACACCGCGGCGATGGGCTGGAGGGCGATCACTTACCGCAACTCCTCGAGTTGTACACACTGAATATGTACAGCTCTTTAGAACGTCAATCATACCTCAAGCGAGGGGTTTTACAAAACGAAGAGTGTTTCCGGTTCCTGCCTCCCCTCCCTCCCCAGCCCTGTTTCTCAGCCGGACCCGGAGAAGCCCTCGGAACTCCAGCATCCCAGAAGCCCACCCCACGTTCCTCGTCCGCTGTCCAGCTCACCCTGCCCTGGGGACAAGTCACGACCCAAGAAATGAACCTCCAGGCAAAGCCACGTGTCCCTCCCTCTCTCTCTCCAGCAGAAGGGGCTTCTAGTTCTGGGGTTCCACCCCATTCACCCGCTCACTCACAGGGAACGTTCGATGACCCAGCTCTGCCTTCTGGCTGGGTGACGGTGGGTAAGTCGTTGCTCCTCTGTGAACCCTCAACCTCCACATCCATACAATGGGCACGAGCGTAGGGTCCACCTCGCAGAGCTGGGGTGAGGTTTACGTGCGTCTGTAGAGGTAGGGTGCTCAGAACAGGGTATGGCAGAGCCCGGGGCATCCGGAAGGTCAGGCAAGTAGTCACCCGGCATGAAGTGACCGACCCTTCTTCCTCCCCGGCACTGTCGCTGCCCCACCCCCCACCCGCAGGAGGGGGCAGACTTTGCACTGGTTTTGATCGGCATCGGGACAGAGGCATCTGGACCCAGCAGCTGATTAGACAGCAGCGCTAGCCAAGCTCACGGCCTTTTGCCTGATATGACAGAGTCTAGCCCCCTCCCCCTCCCCCCAAGGTCAAAGATCACAGCCCGGAACACAAAGACTTGGGAGAGAGGGCCAAGGTGAGCCCTTGCCGGGCACCACCGCCTCTCACCGAACCAGACCCGCCAGGAGCCCATTCCTGGACGGTCAGAGAGGCCGCCCGGAACAGGGGACAGACACGTGAGCCCAGTACCGAAAGAGTGAGCTGGGCTTTGCCGGGAAAGGAAGACGGGAGAGGGCATTCCTAGCAGAGGACGCAGCCCGTGTACAGGCGGGACGCCTTGAGGACCACGGCTTACCTGAACATCCATCGACAGCGAATATGTTTTTAAAACATACTTTTCTTTAATTTTTTTAATGTTTGCTTATCTTTGAGAGACAGAGCACGAACAGATCGATTTGGGAAAAAAAGACGAGCCTCAGAAAGATACAGTCGGTTGGGACCTTTTCACAGCGATTTGTCAAACATACAACATACTGTGTAAGCTTGTATTTCTTGAAAATAAAATGAACCTAAAAGCTGTCGTCTTCACCCCAGCCGGCAAGTCCCTCCACCTGGTCTGGCCCCTGTGGCCTCTCCAGGACTCACGTCCTGTCCTGTCCCTGTCATTTACTCAACCCTGTCATGATGGCCGACTGGCAGACACTTCTGCCCCAGGGCCTTTGCACGGGCTATTCTGCCTCTAATGTTCTTCCTAAGGTGACCACATAGTCAGATCTCTCGCCTGATCTCCCTGAAACTGTGTTTCCCATGGCCCTTGTCGCCTTCCAGCATACTCTATGTCCACTGTTCTTTCTCCGTCTCCCCTGCTAGGTCATGAACTCACAAGGACAGGATCCTCGTCTGCTTTGTTCGTGGATTCACTGACGTATCCCCAGGGCCTAGGACAGTGCTTGGCACCCAGCGGACACTCAGCAAATTTTTGCTGAGTCAACAAGCAACATGAGCCCTGGAACATGGAAATGTCTACCAGAGAGCGGCTATCTGCTTCCTCCTTTGTATGTACACATATTTTTTAAGTTTATTTACTTATTTTGAAGGAGGGGGGGCATAGAGAGAGGGAGAGAGAAAACCCCAAGCAGGCTCTGAGCTGTCAGCGCACAGCCCGAGGCGCGGCTCGATCCCACGAAGCGTGAGATCACGACCAGAGCCGAAATCAAGAGTCAGATCCTTAACGGGCTGAGCCAGCCAGGCGCCCCTCCTTTGTATATATTTCAAATAGCTCCTACTTAAGGAGATTTTTTTTTTTTTAAGTACACAGCACGGCCTCCTTGGGGCCGAGCTTGGGCCGGGACAGCGGCCCAGGGGACGCGGGATGGCAAAAATGAACGTTTCGTTCACGCTGACTTTCGGCTATCGGTCTCTGTTTCGGTGAAGTCAATCTGTCAAATCAGAGTCGTGATCGCATTCTGAGGCTTAGCCAGCCGCCACCTCACGGGCCAGGCCGCAGCGCCAGGACCGAGGCCGATGGAGGTCACACGTGGATGTCACAGACCGCGAGGGTGGTCTCCACGGGCTCCTCCATTGGCCCCCATCGCCTCCCCAGGCCAGGAGGGGAGGTGCTCCAGACGCTGCCCAGGGAGGGACAGCCGGGCGGGGGATGGGCTGGGGGGTCCTGGGCCAGCCCCGCGCGTCACCGGAGGCCCAAGGAAGGCAGGAAGAGGCCAGGGGCCGCCTGGGTGCTGTTCCAGGGCCTCAGACCTCCAGCCTGGCCTCGAGCGCGCGGCCGGGATGAGCTCTGAGCTGAGGAGTGGGCAGAGGCCGAGAGGGCCCCACGGCTCCCGGGGACCTTACCGTCACCCTTGGCCGGCGGTGGCGAAAGCTCGGGACCTCAGTCCAGAGGCCGGAAAAGCATCGCTCGCCAGATCCCGAGAGCCAGGGAATCCACGACCCCCGGCGAAACCACACTCCGGAAGCCTCAGCTGGCCCCCCTCCCCCCGACCCGGCTGCTCAGACGAAGTCACTCCGGGGGCGGGAGGGGGGACTTGAAGCAACACACATTTGTTCTCTCACAGGTAGGGGGGGGTGGCCAAAGTCTGACCCCAAGGTGTGGGCAGGGCCACGCTGCCCCTGAGCGTTCTGGAATCTGGAAGGGGGGTCCCGACTTGCTCCCCAGCCTCGGGCAGCCACGATCCTCCAACCTCTGCCTCCGTTGTAGCTTAGCCTTCCTGTGTGTCCTCTCCTCTTAAAAAAAAACTCGCGTTGGGTTTAGGGCCCATCTGGTCCTTACCTTAATTTCATCGGCAAAAATCCTATTTTCAAATAAGGTCACATTCACAGGTAACTGGGGTTAGAACGCACACGTCTTTGGTGGGGGGGTGGGGGGGGGACACTTACGGAGCCCAATACAGGGGCCAAGGCCAAGCTAAGTGACCAGAGTGTCACCGGAACCCACACCCAGCCAGGATGGCATCCTGGCCCAAAGCTCACATCCTCGGTCCCCTGGCACCGGGGAGAATGGGGACAGCATCCGGCAGGGAGGCTGTGGGCCCACCTCCGCGCCCCTCGGCACACCCACCGGACCCCACGGGGCGCTCCTCAGGCTCGACGTTGGGGCTCCCGGACGATCGTGGAAAGATGCACCACGCGCCCCAACCATTCACCAGCACCCCCCAAAACTCCCGGGGCACCTGCGGGGGCCCCTCGGCATCCTGAGCGCAGAGAATAAGCCAGCAAGGTCCCCGCACTGGCGGAGGTGATGGCGCCGGGGCAGAGGGCACTGGTGAGCACCAGATAAACAAATCCTCGCAGGAAATACTTCAGGCCCTGACGCTTACTGGGGGAAAATAAAGCCAGGTGGAGAGTGACAGGGCCGTCACGTCAAACAGGGCAGTCCAGGAAGGCCTCTCGGAGGAGGCCATATTCTCCTTCCTCTGAAGGAGAAATAACAGTCTCCAGAAGCACCTGGCGTGTTAAGAAAAAAAAATTTTTTTAACGTTTATTTATTTTTGGAAGAGAGAGAGATCGAGCACGAGCAGGGGAGGGGCAGAGAGAGAGAGGGAGACACAGAATCGGAGGCAGGCTCCAGGCTCCGAGCTGTCAGCACAGAGCCAGACGCGGGGCTCGAACCCACCGACCGTGAGATCGTGACCTGGGCCGAAGTCGGACGCTTCACCGACTGAGCCACCCAGGCGCCCCATGTGGCTCTTTTTTAACGTGGCTCCTAGAAAATTTCAAATCACACAAGGCGTTCACATTCATGATTTGCACTTTTTACAGGCAGCGCTGGTGTGGACGGACCTCACTGGACCCCACGTCCGTCGCTTCCTAGCTGTGCGGCCTCCAGCGACATCTCGGTGCCTCGGCTTGCTCAGCTGTCCAATGGGAATAGTTAACAGCCTCTCCTGGGCAGAGCCGCGGATGAGATTTAGACCCGGTGCAGGGCAAGCGCATACAGGAGGCGCTCAGCGTGAGCGTGATCATCGCTGGGTTCCCGACCACCTTCAGATACGAATTCCTGCCCTTGGCATTCAAGGCCTGGCCGTGTTCTCCCACGCACGAGTGCACTCCGGGAAGGCAGATCAGCTCACCTCCTCCCACGGCACTTGCCCCGGTGCCCAGGGTGCCCTTGCCACCCAAATCCAAAACCCCGCTCCCTAGGTGCCACCTCCTCCAGGAAGTCTTTGGAACTGCCGAAAACAAGCCCACTCTGACCTGCCCAGGACCCCATTCGTCCGGTGCACAACCACCCACCCCGCGCTGCCCCCGAGGAGGCGGGGACAAGCGGAGAGCAGGCGAATCGTATCAACCCTCCCCGTACGGCCCCATTCGGGTAACAACAGCCTTCCGCCTGCTTCACCCCGTTACGTTCTCGAAGGCTCACTTAACAGACACAGACATCGAGGCGGGGAGGCCGAGCGCGTCCCCGAAGTCCGGGGGGGGGGGGGGGGGGAGCCATCCGCCGCGGGGCCCGTATCACATCCGCCGCGGCATCCTTACACCTTCTCACCCACTGGGCTCCGGGCAGCCCTGCAGAATAACCATTAACTTGACCTGGCCCCCGAATTGCAAAATCGAATCCCTCCCCTGGCCAGAAGAGAGGAAACAGGCTCCAGAGGAAACACACCTCCGAGCCCAGTCCTGCCACGGGACCGGCCCCTGCACGCTCCGGATCGGCCGGCGAGCCTCTTGCCACCTCTGCACCCCGGGCTCGCGGGCGCGCCCTGCCCCAGGCGGCCCGGGGGCGCGGGGAGGACCCCGGCGCAGGCTGAGTCAGCGCGGAACCTGGGAACGCCGCACCCTTGGCTCGGGTTCCGACCTCCTTTGATTCTCAAGGTGCTTTTCGGAGGAAAGCCGAGCGGTTTGCCAAGACCACGGCCGGGTTTCTTCCGCCGGGAAGTTGAGCCATTTCTGCCGCCTCCGCTTCCCTCCCACCCAGCGCCCTTGCGCCAGCGTATCTCGCGACGCGCCCCCCCCCCCCCCCCCCGACCGTCGGGACCGCCGCACTCACTTCGTCACCGGCTCTCCTGCCTCAGCTCTTGCCGCTGCTCCGCTCTCCCCACGGGCTCAGGGTTCCGCTCCTAAAAGACAGGTCGGCTCGCGGCACTGCCCTGCTCAAACGCCTCCAAGTGGCTCCCGGTTTACCCCGGAACGAGAATCCCAATCCCTGGCGGCGACCTACGAGATCTGGAGCAACCGGGCTCCCCACAGCTATCCCTTTATCAACTCCCTCCAGCCACACTGGCCTCGCTGCTCCTCCGCCGACCGGGCAAGCTTCTGCCACAGGGCCTTTGCACTGACTGCTTGCTCCTTCCCTTCCACGGCTTCCCTGGTGACCCCCTCGCTTCTTAAGTCTAAACTCACGCTCTCTGTGCAACCTTCCCTGAGGGCTCTACATCCCTCAACAATATTTACTGAGCTCCCCCACCACATGTCAGGCTCTGTTCTAAGTCTAGGGACTATATAGCAGTGAATGAAAAGAAGAAGGCCATCCTTTCTAACATAGTCACATTCTATCCATCACCCTGTTTTGCCTTCCTGGCATTATCGACGTCAGAAATTCCCCTGTATTTGGTGACAAGTCCCCCTGCTGCCTGGACTGCAGTCGTGAGGGATGGAGCCAGAGCAGCCACCTTGGATCGTGAGGCTGCCCTGAGGATGGAAGCCGCAAAGAAAGCACGGCCGAGCGGAAAGATGGGAGATTAGATCCCCACGACTTCATGGAGGCACCCCACCAGTCCCGGGCAGCCTGGTCATCAGAGAAGGTATCCATTAGACTCACGGTGGGGTCCGACAGCCTCCCCCAGAACGGCTAACACAAAAAAGACGGACGATAACGACGCTGATGAGGACCGGAGCACCCAGAACGCTCACACACCACTGGGGGAAGTCTAATAGGCACGGCCGACCATCGCTGGGACACGGGTGGCATTATCTGCTAACGCGGAACAGACTCTTACCCCCCGATACAGCGACCCACCCTAGAGCTTTCCCCAGAGAGACGAAAACCTACGTCCGTCCGCACACGAATGAGCATCGGCAAGCGCTCACAGCAGCGTCTCTCAGAAAAGCCCCAACCTGGAAACACAGACGTCCGCAAACGAGGGAAAGGATGACAAGAGGGGGCAGGTTCACACAGTGGGGTGCCACCCGCCGGGGAAAAGGAGCGGACGCTGGATGCCCGCGACGACACAGATGAACCACAAACACAGCGCCGACCGGCAGAAGCTCAACACGCAGGAGGAGTGCCCTGGGAGCCCGCGTCGGCGACGTTCTGGCGGACGTGCAAAGCTGAGCTCCGGTGACAGAGGCGGGGGCACCGCGGGAGGGAGGGTGCGGACACTGAGGGTGCAGGAGAACCTCCCGCGGGTGCTGGGCGAGCTCGGCAAGCGTGCAGACCCGAGTAAAAATTCACCCACAGCGGCTCCGTCGGTGGAGCGTGCGACTCTTGATTTCCGCTCAGGTCACGATCTCACGGTTCGTGGGTTCGAGCCCCGCGTCGGGCTCTGTGCTGAGAGCGGAGAACCTGGAACCCGCTTCGGACTGTGTCTCCCTCTCTCTCTCTGCCCCTCCCTTGCTCACACTCTGCGTCTCTCAAAACTAAACATTAGTTTAGTCTCTGCGTCTCTCAAAAACTAAACATTAAAAAACGTCGTTAATAAATACAGTAAGTAAAAAAATTAAAATCGCCCCAAATGTCTTAGCTGCCCTCTCCCACCCGCCTCCCCACCCCCAAAACACCCCACAGCCTGGCCCCACAGCTGTCTTCCCGACGCAGCCAGCTGTCCACCCACGGGCCAGCTTCGGCCAGAGGCTGCCTTTCGGATCATCACGCGGGATTTCAAAACGTGTGAATGGGTCAACAGTGTTTTTTAAATGGCAAAGGTAAGTTCTGGACTTCCGGCAACTTCTGACAACCTGGGAGATGGGCCAGCACGGCGCCTGTATCCCTACGAGGCAGCGGCCCGTCGGGACGGAACTCCTCAGACGTGTTTGCGCTCCCGCCCGCGGCTCCCAAATCAGTTCGCACCAGGCTGTCCCCGCCCCCCCCCAACCCCGCCTCTGGTACCTGCAGGGCTCCCGTGGGGATCTGAGTCTACCCACAATCCCCGTCCTATCCACAGCAGCAGCGGATAACAAAACAGCCTTCGTTCGTTCGTTCGTTCACTCACTCCGACCCCGTCTGAGCGTCTCATAGGCTCAAAGCTGGTGCTTAGTTATGGGGGGGAACGTTCATCAATCAGGAGCCGAGCACAAAGTGAGAGAGAAGGTCTGTCGATCAGAAAGGGCTCAGACAGCCAGTCCGAGGAGCTCAGGGTCCTCGAACTTCGCTCCCTACGCGTCGGGCTCCACGTTGCCAGCTCAGAGCCTGGCGCCTGCTTCCGATTGTGTCTCGCCCTCTGTCTACCCCTCCCCAGCTCGTGCTCTGTCTCTCTCTCTCAAAAATAAACATTAAAACATTAAAATGAAAAAAAAAAGGGAAGACTGGGTGATTTCATTCTGATAAAGTACAAAACCAGAGAAAACCAATCGACGCGCTAAGAAATCAGGGTGGTGGTCACGCTTGGGGTGGGTGGCGACTAGAGGGGAAACACAGGGGGATTCTGGGTGCTGCTGTTTCTTGATCTGGGTGCTGGGCCATGTGCTAAATAAGAGCGTGTTACTGCTCACCCAAAGCCCACCTCTCTCCCCTCCCTCAACTAAGAGAACTCTGACTTGCTTCCAGTTTGGGGTACACGGCCCTGAATTTCAGGAAGGTGGGTCCAGCTCTGGTCCGGGCCCATGACCTTATGCTAGTCAATGAGAAAGAAAGGGGGCCTTCTGGGGAAAAAATCCCACTCCCAATAAAAGAACAGAACCCTGCCATTGCCCCATCCCTCCTTCTGGCTCTGAGTGACGTAGGTACCTGCGTGATGTATGGTGCTGTGGCAGCCATCATGAGACCATGAAGTCAAGGCTTAAGAAATCACACAGACACTGACCTAGTGCCCTGACATTACTGAACTGCCAAACACATCTAGAAACACCTACTATCTCTAGTCTCTTATGAAGCACAATAACAAACATCTGTATTACACCAGCCACTAGGAAGCAGGTTCGATGTTGCTACAGGCCAGGGCATCCCATCTGAATCAACACTCTTTCATTTAAACCTGACAACTGGTCTGTGAGGTAGATACCATTACATGTTCTGTCTTATGGATGAGGAAACTGAGGCACAGTGAGATTTTTTTTTTTAAGCTATTTAGTTGCCCAAGGGCACAAACCCAGCAGCGGCAAGGGGTCTTGAACTCCAGTCCGCCTGAAAGCCTGTGGTCTGACCACTACACCCACTGCCCTCAGGGCAGGCTCCCCCCCTCCAGACGTGGGGGAGTAAGGATCACAGCTGAGTGGGGACAGTGCTGGGAGGCATGCACCGTCTTGACCCCCGTCCCCGGGGTTGGGGGGGGGATTGAGCCCAATCCCACTTCCCAGGACCTCATCCGGGCCCCCTAATTCCGCCGCCATGATGGAATCTGGCAGTCCCATCCACACTCTTTCTGGCAGGCACAGACCAGCCCAGGGCCCCGCTCTTCCACCGAGTCAGGCAGAGGACAACAATTCCTTCCATTCCTTAACTTCACTCCCATAACAAAGCAGGGTGTTTCAAGTAAACTGTGGCCCAAGAGCCAAATCTGTCCCGATGCCTCCTTCCATGCATCCCAGGAGCTAACGATGCTTTTACATTTCCTAATAATGTTTGGGTGTTTGGAGGAGGAAAGAAGGAAAGAAGGAAAGAAGGAAAGGAAAGAAAGAAAGAAAGAAAGAAAGAAAGAAAGAAAGAAAGAAAGGAAGAAAAAGGAAGGAAGGAAGGAAGGAAGGAAGGAAGGAAGGAAGGAAGGAAGAAAAAAAGGAAGGAAGGAAGAAAGAGAAAAAGGAAGGAAGGAAGGAAGAAAAAGGAAGGAAGGAAGGAAGGAAGGAAGAAAAAGAAAGAAAGGAAAGAAGCAGAAAGAACCCTGTTTCAGGACGCATGAAATTTACACCAAATCCCCATCTCAGGCCCGCAAATAAAGCTTCATGCACACGGCCTCACCCGCTCAGGGGCGGGCCATCCCTGGTGACGGCTTCTGAGCCCCAGTGGCAGGCCGGGGGTTGACACAGAACCTGTTTGGCCTGCCGAGCCCCGTCCTCCCCACCCCGGCCCCCTCCCCGGCCACAGGGATCCCTCCCCCCGCTTCCTTGGAGCTGGCAGTGTGCAGAGAGAATAAAGTGACCCAGGACGTGCTCTGGAGAAGGCAGCCGGTGTCCACGCGTCCCAAGGACTATTACTAAATGAGCCTTCCTTCAGCCCGCCTTGGCCGTGATTCAAGCACACATGGTGAGACTTGCCAAGGCCTCATAAAATGGGGTAACAGTGGTTTGAATCAGGAGCTCAGGACCGTCTCCTTCAAAGGCTCCAGCTGTTGCAAGAGGCTCAGCATGTTGTAACCTGACCACGGCCGGTGGGCTGGGCCATCTGGCCACAGCTACAAACCCGCTCCCCCTCGGGTTAAACCCCACCACGATTTTTTGCGTGAATAGCATAAAATTTACCATCTCAGCCATGTTGAAGGGTACGAGTCTCGGTGACGTGAAGCACATTCACGTCATTGTGTAACCAGGCCCACCGTCGGCCTCCAGGGCTTTCTCATCCTCCTGATCAGAGACTCCGTGGCCCTGAAACACTGACCCCCCGGTCCCCTCCTCCAGCCCCCGGGGCCCACCCCCCCCTTGCCGTCTCTGTGGAGGCGACTCCTCCGGGCGCCTCACACACGTGGGATCATCCCGTATCTGTCCTTGGGCGGCCGGCGCCTTTCATCACGCAGCACAAATGTCCTCAAGTTGCGTCCCGGGCGTAGCGGGGGTCAGGACTGCCCTTGTTTTGAAGGCCGAATCCTCTTGCGCTGCACGTTTGTCCTTCCTCTGTCGATGGACGCTCGGAGCGTTCCCGCCCCTTGGCTCTCGATGCCGTGGACACGGGTGGGCCAGTGTCTCTCCACGCCCCAGCTCTCAGCTCCTCGGGGGAGAGGCCCACGGGCAGAGGCGCTGGGTCACAGGGCAATGCTGTCCTTGGTTCTCTCAGGAGCCTCCGCACTGTTTTCCATGGCGGCTGTACCATTTCACGTCCCCACCAACAGCGCACAGGGTTCCGATTTCTCCGCATCCTCGTCTACACTGGCTATTCTCTGCTTCTTTGGTAGCACGTCCCGATGGGCGGGAGGTGGGATCTCTGTGGTTTTGATGTGCATTCCCCTAGGGATCAGTGATGCCGAGCTTTTGGTCATTTGTACGTTTTTTCCGGAGAAATCTCTATTAAGTCCTTGGCCCATTTTATTTGATTTCTGTCGCACCAGGAACCTGAGGCCGGATTGAAGGCCGACGCTCTCCATCTGGTCTTGGTTGCCCCTACCCCCCCCCCCAAACCCAGTCTTTCTGTTTTGGAAGACAGCCCCGCACTCACAGTCCCTCCCACAGAAAAGTCTGAGAGCTATCCTGGACTCCTCCCCTCACACGCCTAGAACAGCCTGTCGGCACAACCCCGTGGCTCTCCCTGCAGAAGAAATCTCAAATCTGTTTCTGTCTTCCAAAGGCATCCCAATGAACTGAGAACCAAATCTAAACCCCTCACCATGTCCTACAAAGCCCCAGCCTGCCTCATCACCGCCCCTCCCCCCCCGCCCCCCCACCCCAGCCCCACTGGCCTGTTTGCTGTCCCACCACTAAGGAAGCAACTTCCCATCGCTGGGCCTTTGCACGTGCTGTGCCCTCTGCCTGGGAAGCCACTCCAGCACCCGACTCCTTCCTCCTCGGAAAGGCCCGCCCGACCACCCGGGCAGTCTCCGATGTCAACTCCCCCACCTTGCTCCCTTCGGACGCCTTTCGTGAGCGTCTCTATTTGCTTACTCACGGGCCACCCCTCCCGCCACGATGTCAGACGTTCAGATGGGGCCTGGTCAGCTCCGTCCAGAACCACAGCCCCCACACCGCACAGCACCCCGCACACGGTGCACGCTGAAGGAACGAGCAACCTTCCTGGCCACCCGGGAGCCCGGCCCCCTCCCGTCGGTACCGCTCCCTCGGGCCGGGCTGCCCGGAGCCGATTCCCCACCCGCCTGTCCCACGTGCCCACGGGCACTGCAACCACCCAAATCCTTCAGGGTGTCTAAGCGAGCAACTGGTGATGAATTGCAAAGCATCCCCCGCCCCCGGCTGGAGGAGGGGGCCCTCTGTCGCTCCTGACCGCATGGCAGAGACACCTGGAACTTTCCCAGCCTGCCCCGCGGCGGGTCAACCAGACCAGAGGTGTGGGAGCTCCCCGAAAAGTCAGAGAAGCTGCAGAAACGCAAAGCTGCTTGGCGTCACGTCCAAAACCATCGAGAGGGTTCAAGAAGCCCCTCCCGGCACTGACCCCCAGGGTTGAAGGACGCCTCGGGCCTCAGCTGGACTCTGTCCCAGACCCCGGCCTTCCTTCCTTTCTGACCAGGACACAAGTGGCCGTGACGGCCGACAGCCCCACCACACTTATCTCCGCTCCCTGGCCACAAGGGAGCGTGGAGGTCGGCAATGTCAGTCCTTGCGTCTTGCGGGAGAGGCTGCTGAGGGCCAGGCTGCCCCCCAAGGACAGCCTCCCGGCCCCCCGCCCCCGCCCCTCCGCTCCCACCTCCCGGAGCCGTGTGGACATGCCCTGCATCACCCGCCTCTCCCATCACCATCCTCGGGCTCCCGCCGGGAGCACTTTGCTCCCCGCCTCTCCGTCCTCACCACAGCTCACATCCCCATCCCACCTCACAGCTGGGGAAACTGAGGCTCGAGGAGGATCTGAGGTCACTGCCCACATACGGCCAGGAATTGGGGCCACTTTCTGAATCCCCCCATACTTGCCCAGGGAGACAGAAAGGTGCTGTCCCAGATGAGGAAACTGAGGCAGGGGGCTCACGCCTAACACCTTAGGCGGCATCAGAACCTCCAGCGGCTGCCGATGGCCGGATGTCCTCTGGGAACTCTTGCATCACCCGGGACCCCGGTGGCCTCTGAATTTATTCCAGAAAGAGCCTGGGAATTGATCACAACGATGCCAACCTGATGCAGCCACTGCTCAGTTGCACACGCACGGGGCAGGGCAAACCCGCGCCCTATTTACCAACCTGTTTATCCCTCGAAGCAACACCTGCGTGGCCGGGCCTACTGCTAGCCCCATTTTACGGATGAGGAAACCGAGGCCCGGAGAAGCCAAGTCACTCGCCCGCGGCCACACAGCCGGAAAGCATCGTCCTGGCGAGGTGAGGCTGCTTATAGAACAGATGCCAACTAACTACCACGAGCGTCCAGAAACCTGGATTTCCGTATAAACCCGCCCGTCTTTAAATGCTGGCGACCAATTTATTTAAATAATTGTTTTTTGACTGCCGTGTGGGCCCCATAAAACACCTCTCCAGCCGGGTCCGGGTCTGTGAAGCGGCTGGGCTACAACCTGGGACAAAAGTAGACGGCCCATTCCCACCACCAGCTGTGTGACCTCAGGCAGGTCCGGCAACCTCTCTGAGCCCCTGTGCCTCCACTTGGAAAACACGCATAACCGCACCCCTGAGGGGTGGTGAGGATGTGACAAGCTGTTGTGCGGCTTTGGAGCCTGGCTCACAGGGGGCACCCCATCGACGCCGCTGCCGTTAACATCGGGCTCCCCGCAGCCACTTGAACAGGGGCCCCTCCGAAGACCTGTCCACCTGGAACCTTAACGTGACCCTATTTGGAAGAAAAGGTCTTTGCAGAGACAATCACGGATCTTAAAATGAGATTACCCTGGGTCACGCGGCTGGGTCCTAAATCCAATGGCGAGCGTCCTCGTCGCAGAAGAGAAGTTACAAAAAAGGGCCGTGTGGAAAGGTAGGCAAAGACTGGAGTGATGTGGCCACCAGCCAAGGGCCACCCGGAGCCACCAGGAGAACGAGGCAGGCTCCTCCCCGAGAGCCTCGGGATGGAAGGCGGTCCAGCCGACACCTTGGTTTCAGGCTTCCGGCCTCCAGAGCTGTGAGAGAATGTATTTCTGTTGCTTTATTTTTTTTAATGTTTATTTACTTTTGAGAGAGAGACAGAGACAGAGCACGAGCAGGGGAGGGGCAGAGAGAGAGGAGGGAGGATGTGCCGGTCCCTGGGGACACAAACATTGTTTTTCAGGAAGCAACTACTGGCCCGAGTCAGAGGACCCACCGTCGGCCCTGGGAGTGGCGGTTTGCACGTCGTGCCTTCGTTTTGAGGCTGTGCCGGTGTTTTGTACGCTTTCGCTTCGTTTTTAATCGTCCCCTTCTTTTTAAATTCGCTTCTCTCTCTATCTTCTTTCCGGTGCCAACAGGGGCTTTCTGGGCAAGCGTGGGCCCTGCAGGGCACGGCCAGTCCAGCTGTCGCGAGGAACATGACCGTCGGGGGCCACGCGAGCTGACAAAATCACCCCCACCGCACGGGTGGAAAGTGGCTTTCAGGGGAAAATCGAGTTCCCAGAGAACCCGAGACCCAGGGGCTGCCTGTGAACTGGGCATCTGCAGGTCTGGGGCATCGGGCACACCCACACTGCGGTGGGGTAAATAAATGGTGGTCCCCCCCGCCCCCCGCATTCACGTCCGGCCGGAACCTCAGAACGTGACCTTCTTTGGAAATAGCGTCTTTGCAGGTGGAATCAAGTTGAGGGTCTGGAGATGAGGTCGTCCTGGATTGGGGGGGGGGGGCCCTAAATCCAATGACAGGTGCCCTTGAAAGAAGAGGAAAGGACACAGAGACACGGAGGGGACGGCCGCGTAGGAACAAAGGCGCTAGAAAATAAATACACCCATACACAGGTGCACAGCATTATCAGCAGGCAAGGAACGCCCAAGCTGGTTTGGGGAGGCGGGGCGGGGGGGGGGGGATGGGGGGGTAAGGGGGGGGTCACCCACATTCTCTCCCCGTCCTGGATACACGCCGACCTCGCGCTCAGAGCTCCCACCGGAGAAGAACCTTACGTTCTCTGCCACTGCAGGGTTAGCTGCCCTTAGTCATCAGGGGCCCGAGACTTTTTTGTGGTTGTTGTTGATTTATTTTGACAGGAACAGAGAGAGCGCAAGCAGGGGAGGGGCAGAGAGAGAGAGAGAATCACCAGCAGGCTCCTCGCTGTCAGCGCAGAGCCCGACGCGGGGCTCGAACTCACGAAAACGCGAGGTCACGACCCGAGCCGAAACCCAGGGTCAGGTGCTTAACCCAGCGAGCCACCCGGGCGCCCCCAGGGGCCCCAGACTTCTGATTAAACCGAGCCCGAGCCCCAGTTTGCTGCGTGACCCCCCTCCCCAACAGGCCCCTCAAACTCTGAGCCTCGGACTCTGCACGCCCACTGACGCACAAAAGCAAGGCAAGTCAACCTTGCAAGTCACAGATGCGAATCAAAACAGCAGCCGTTGCAACCACAGCCACCAGAGAAGGCCTGAAGGGATGGGGCGCTGGCGTGGCCGTGAGAGGGACCGCGAAGCACAGCTAAGGAAGCTGGCTCCCGTCGCCCCATGACCCCGCACGTCCCGGCAGAGGCCCCGAGAACCGGAGGCAGAGCCAGGATTTGAACCCGCACCTCCTGCCTGGCTCCAGAAGCGTGCTCCTGACCCCTGCCGTGCGTGCGGACGCCCAGCACTACGCGTGACTATGTACGAGTGCACACGCTCTCCCGCGGATGCACGGTCACGCGCACATCCCCACACAGGCACGTGGGCAAGTCCGTGGACACAGAAAGCGGACTGGTGGCTCCAGGGGCTGGGGGCAGAGAACGGGGAGTGACGGCCCAGGGGGAGCAGGCTTCCCTTTGGAGGGACGGAAATGTTCTAGAAGCCGACAGAGGTCACGGCCGCACAACTCTGTGAAGGTACTAAATGCCACCGAATGGATCACTTTAAAGCGACTAATCGGGGGCGTCTGGGTGGCTCAGTCGCTTGAACGTCCGACTCTTGATTGCTGCGCACGATCCCAGGGTCATGGGATCCCAGGGTCATGATCCCAGGGTCGTGGGATTCGGCCCCGTGTCCGGCCCTGCACCAAGCACGTAGCCTGCTTGGAAGGCGCTCTCTCTCCCTCTGCATCTCTCTTCCTGTGCACATGCCCGCTCTCTCGCTCTCTCTCTCAAATTAAAAAAAAATTTTTTAACAAATGAAGTGACTAATTATACGTTATGTGAATTTCGCCTCCATAAATTATTAAGTAAAAAATTAACGAGGGCGTGAGAGCTGGTGCAATCGCTCCGGAAATGAACGCGGCACGTCCGGGCAAAACTGAGGCTGCACACACCTGGACCCTCAGCGACCTCGGTGTGTACACCCTGGGGGCGGGGGCCGCGAGCGTGCACGACCCAGCACCGCAGGGACTCACGGCCGCCATGAGCAGACCGACACCCCAGGATGGCCTCGTGGAATATTACACGGCCGCGAAAAAGGGAGTGTGGCTTCTTGCAACCACAAGGGCATATCCCGGGGCGCCCGGGGGGCTCAGCCCGTTGAGCGTCCGACTTGGGCCCAGGTCACGCTCTCACAGCTCGTGAGTTCGAGCCCCGCGTCGGGCTCTGTGCTGATGGCTCGGAGCCTGGAGCCTGCTTCGGACTCTGTGTCTCCCTCTCTCTCACTGCTCCTCCCCCGCTCATGCTCTGTCTCTCTGTCTCGAGAATAAATAAAAAATTTAAAAAAAAAAAAGAAAAAAAAGGCCAGATCTCACAAACATAATGAGAAGAAAAACCGACCGGTCCGCCTGGGAGAGGCTGCTGTCACAAAACGCCACAGACAGGGTGGCTTCTAAACAACAGACACTCGCTTCTCAGAGTAGGGAGCCTGGAAGTCTGAGGGCGTCACTGTGGTCGGGGAAGAGCCCCCCTCTGAAGCGGCAGGGAACTCCCTGGGGTCTCTTTTTTTTTTTTTTTTTTTTAACGTTTATTGATTTTTGGGACAGAGAGAGACAGAGCATGAACGGGGGAGGGGCAGAGAGAGAGGGAGACACAGAATCGGAAACAGGCTCCAGGCTCCGAGCCATCAGCCCAGAGCCCGACGCGGGGCTCGAACTCCCGGACCACGAGATCGTGACCTGGCTGAAGTCGGACGCTTAACCGACTGAGCCACCCAGGCGCCCCTGGGGTCTCTTTTTTAAAGGTACCAATCCCATCCGTGGCACCTCATGGCTCTGCCCTCGTGATCAAATCACCTCCAGCACCATCACCCTGGGCATCAGGTTTTCGATGTACGAATTTGGTGGGGGATGGGGGAGGGGGGGCGACGAACATGCCGACCACAGCATTGCGACCCTGGCCCCCCAAATCTACACCCTTCTCACGTGGCATCCACCCACCAGTCTGAGCCCAAAGCCCCATCTAAGTATCTAAACCAGGGGGGCGCCTGGGTGGTTCGGTCGGTTGAGCGTCCGACTCTTGATTTCGACCCAGGTCACGATCTCACGGTTGTGGGATCGAGCCCCACGTCCGGCTCTGTGCTGAGTGTGGAGCCTGCTTGGGGTTCTCTCTCTCCCTCTCTCCCTCTCTCTCTCTCTCTCTCTCTCTCTGCTTCCCCTGCTCTCTCTCTCTCTCAAAAAAATAATTAAAAATTTAAAAACAATTACATATCGAAATCGGGCATGAGTGAGACTCCAGCTGTGCGCCTGTGAAATCACAACCGTCGAGGGCTTGTGACATCCCACCTGACACTCCCGGTCCGAAAGGGGGAAAAGGGGGAACAGGTCGAAGGGGAACCCAAAACCCAACGCGGCGAAGAACCCTGGGCCCCGAGCCTCAAGAAGAGGCCCCCTCGGCCGCCGTCCTGCCTCCCCGACCCACCGTGGCTGGGGTCGGGGTCCCCCCACGCTCGCTGGGTGGTTCTCCTGGGTCGGGACGCGCGCCCCTGGCTCCACCCGCCTGGGGTCCGGGGCTGCCCCGTCCCCACGGCTCTGCCGGGCGTCGCCCCAACAGGGCGTGGGCCCAACAGGGCGCCCTCTGCCCGGGGTGCGCGCCCACAGCCCCTGGGGCAGAAGCCAGCCGGGCCCGCTGAAACCCAGGTGGCGCCCCGCCCCGCCCCGAGGAGGGAGCCCTGAGGACCTCCGGTCCTTCCTGGGGTCCTTCCCTTGTCCCAAGGATCGACGCGCGTGCCCCTGCAGGGCCCTAAAACCTAAGGGTGCCAGCCGCCTTCCCCCACTGCCCCGTCCTTCCCTTTCAGGTCAGGCTGGCTACCTTCCCACGGGGCGAACAAAGTGGGGTTCACACCCACACGTATCTCCTTATCAAACGGTCACTGGCCACACCCGTGGCCTTCTCCTCCTTGGCTCTCTCGTTTCCAGCACGGGGAGGCTGAGATGTTTCCAAATGTTTACCTTCTACTTCCCTTTGAGGAACGGTCCCCGTGTCATTTCTCTGCGCTCGCTCTCCTGTAAGGGCTCACACAAGCCACGCCTTCCACGCTGCGCTTACAGACCGCGCCCCCCCCCCCCCCCCCCCGGCCCTCCCAGGTACCCAGTTTCCTCACCCGCCAGCTCCGCCTTCCACACCTTCCACACGACACAAGGACGCAAACACAATGCAGCTGCTTTAGACCAAGGATCGCCCTTCCTCCAGCTTCGAACCAGGCCCCGGGGGGGAGAGCTGGGCCAAAAGATGGGGGCTCCCTCCCCTCTTCTCCTTCTGAGCCCTCACCAGCACTGACCGGAACCGTCCGTTCGTGGCAGTGGGGGCTCCCTCCGGCGTGCACCCCAAACTCTCCCAGACTCTGCTCGCTACCCAGTTCCAAAGCCGCTTCCCCAGTTGTAGGCGTGTTTATACAGCAGCAACCCACTCCGGGTACCGTTTCTGCCTCAGTCCATCCGGGCTGCGAGGACACAACGCCCCAGCTTACGAACGACGGACACGCGTCTCTCACCGTCTGGGGGCTGCAAGTCTGAGATCCGGGTGCCGGCGTGGGCAGGCGAGAGCCCTCTCCTGGGTCGTAGGCTTTCTGCTGTGTCCTCGCGTGGCCGAAGTGGCAAGTGAGCTCCCTGGGGACTCTTTGACAAGGGCACTAACACTTTCCTAAAGGCCCCACCCTCACCTCCGGTCACCTCCCAGAGGCCCCCGCTCCCACCAGCATTCTGGGCGCGAGGTTTGCGACACAGGAGTTTGGGGAAAACAGACATCCAGACCACGGCAGTATGACTGATTTCAAGTAGAGTTCGGAATCAGAGGAAACCGAGCGTCGTGCTTAGGGGAGCAGAATAAAAAGCACGGCAGGCCGGCAACGAGCCCAGTTTCGTCCGCCGGGGGCTTCTGGAGGGCGTCCGAGGTCCCGCTTTTCCGTCTGGGGGTGATCACACACGTGTTCGTGTTCGGTGTCTATTTAACCGCGTGTGTCTCCGGCACTTTCCTTGAAGTGCACGCTATTTCACAGCAGAAAGAAATCAAAGTCTCTGGGGCTGACACGAGGAAGCAGGAGGCTTTGATGGGTGGAATCCACGAAGCCTGGGAACACGCCGTCGAAGGAAGTCCCGGGGACCAGAGAGGCTCTCGAAGCTGCCAAGGGATTCCGGCTGCAGTCGGCTCTCTGCCGAGTAACGCCCATGACCTCCACCGCCGGCCAACAGGCCAGATGGGGCCGGGCTGATGGGGCACGAGATTCCTGCAGGACTCAGAGGGCTGGGGGAGGGGGGGGCTCCAGAACAGAGGGGAGCCCCCATCCGCCACCCCAGCGTCCCGCTCTCCAGCCCAGAACAGGAGGAGGCGACCATCCAGCCGTCCCGCGGGCAGTCACCCGTCCGCAGTTCTGGGGTTAATCCGGAGGCGGGGAGGGGAGGGGGGCGTCGAGACACCCATCCCAGCTCGGCCAGAGGAGCCCTACTCCCATCTGATTCACACAAGGCCGCTTTTGTGTTGCTACACGACAAAATCTGTCGGAAGAGAATGCGCGCTCATGAGGAAACGATCAGACAAATCCAAACCGAGGGGCAAGCTGCCAAAAAGGCTGGCCTGGTCCCCTCGCGGACAAACTGTAAGCCTTCAGGGGAGCTGGGGACAGGGCTCAGGCCCGTCCCCCGCACGGTCCTGGCAGTTTCTCCAAGCAAAACCTCGGCCGGGAACACGGCGCACGGACCGCGGTGTGGTCGTTTCACGAGGCCGAACGGCCCCTTTGTGGGGCCCGCTGGGGCGTCCACGCTCCGGAACCTTCCCAGTCCTCCAGACAGACCGGCGAGAGCGACCCAGGTGAGCCGGGGAGGTTTAGAAAAGAGAGCGACGACGGAGTGAGAACAGCAAGACGCAGCAAAAGGGCACGGCCCCACTCAGGGGAAACGAAGGCAGCCTGATCCTCTAGGCACGTGTCTATAAGGTTTAGAGGGAGGCAAGAGCAAACACTCATGTAACACTTGCTAAGCTGTTATCCTAAGTGCTCCTCCAGTGTTGAAGAGCTCCAGAGAGAAGATACTTTAGACTCCACTTCGCAGAGGAGGAAGCAGGGCACAGAGCGGTTGAGTCGCTTGCCCAAAGGCACACCGCTGGGGGAAAGGCAGGATCTGAACCCGGACCGTCTGGCTCCAGAGTCCACGCTCTTGGGCCCACCTAAGCTCCTGGACGCCAAAACCCTGGCCAAGGGCTGGGGATTTGAGAACTGACCTTGACCGACCTTGGCGGCCCGGGTACCACCTCCCAGCCCCCACACCGCACTCGGCCTCTCACCCAGATGGAAGGTGACCGTGTGGGCACGCAGGGCACTCCGTCAGAGATGCTCCCGGAGGTCCCCCGGGGCCTGGCCGCCCAGGCAGGCCCCTCCCACGCACACCCCCACACTGCCCTGGCTCAAGAAGGGTGTGCCCCAGGGCTCGGGGCAAGGGCCAGCAGGCTGCTAGTCACTCCTCTGGATGTTGCCGCTGACAGATGTGCCCGGCCACACTGCGGAATATACCTGCTGGCTACACGGATTTCACACCAACCACCCCTCTGACAGACGCAGGCAGACGGTGATACAGGCCACAAGGTCCCGGGCTCATCCCTCGCTCGCCACCCTCCATCTGGCGCACGCCCGGGGAGACGCCCACCTGTGGGGCAGGCCGTCTGAACTTCGGCACATTCCAGCTCTGACGTCTCTCCCAGTTTATAAGGCCTCGCTCCTGCAACCGTCTGGCCTCCCCCTGGCCCTGCTCCCCTGGCCCAGCTGGCCTCCACCCAGCACCCCCCTCCTCTGCTCCCCGGGGGCCATCGGCCCCGCCGGCAGCCCTCGCTGCCAATTTGCTCCGTGGCTCTACGTAAATCCGTGCTCCCTCTGGATTTGGTTTTCCCCAAAGGAGAAATAAAAAACGTGCAATTGAGTAAAACCCAAGTTCCAGATCTAACGATCCGGGAGATTATGAAACCTTCCCCGATACAAACAATTAGCTGATAAGCTACCGCCTCCTCAAGAGGTCTTAGGTGGAGCCAAACAAAATAATCTCTAACACTGTAACAGCCAATGTCACTGAGGCAACGAGATGAAGTGGGGGCAGGGGGGCTATTCTGGGGCAAAGGGCCCTTCAATCATTGTTTGCTGCCTGTCTCCTTTTCCTCCTTCTGCTAAGGCGTCCCCATCTTCCATGTCCCCTACTCCCTACCCAGCCGCCTTTTCATTTAGGGCACCACCTGCCCACCCCACTCCCTGCAGTTTGGGGAAAAGGAAACTCCTCCCCCAGCTCCAGGGATGCACATGTGATCCAAGCCACCGGGGAAAATTCTCTGGTTACCCTTAAAGGTCCCTCCACAAGGTTCCCTTGGGAGACCTCTGCAAAGCACCTGCTCTCCCCCACTGCAGCCCCCCCCCCCATAGTGCAGGAGACCAATCCCGAGCCCCCGACAAGGCTGCTGGTGAGTGAGAGGCATGCACACGGCAAAGACAACCCCCTTGAACTCTGGGACTGCATGCAGCCTACCAGGTGCTCCTTTGCGGGGCCACAGGGAGAAGGGTAGGGCCAGCAAAGCTTCCCTCCCTGCCCTCTCCCTGCGCCCTCAGGCGGCTCACCCTCACCGGGTGCAGGCACGTGACTTTGCACGACAGTGACAGTGCCCGTGAGCCGCGCCTCCCGCCTCCCGTCCCTTCAAAGTAAAATCAGCAGCAGAACGGGCCTGGTGCGTCCCCTCCCGCCTCACACAGTTTGTGCGGGTGAGGACCAGAGACGACACACAAATGGTTCCACTTTAACGCTCAGCTTCTGCTTAAATGCAGCAGGAAGGGAGCCCCCTCCCCCCATGCAAGCCGCCCGCTGGGGCCACGACGCCGGGACAGGTGCCGCGTGGTTACCCGCCGCTCACAGACAGCCCTGATGACCTCTTTGCAAATCTGTGTCCCTCCTGGCCACTCCGTCGTCGTGTTGGGACGGAGAAGGGGTCAACCAGAAGACTTCGGCCAAGGGAAACAGCCAGTCACTGGAATGAGAGAGAAGTCCCAGGGCCCCCGCCTGAATCCACGAACGCATCTCAGAGACCAGGCTCCCGGTGGCTCCTCCGGGCTCCCCTGTGCCAGGCACTGTGCTAATATGGGCTTTTCCACAGCACTGTCTGTGGCACAGCCCTCAGAGGCGGGCCTGGGGAAAGTGAGGGACCGTAAGGTTAAGTCACTCGCCACGGTCGCACAGAAAGGAGTGGAGGAGAAAGTACCGGAATCTAAGGAGTCAGGCTCCAAAGCCCAGGCTTTTGAGGATCCCCAGTAGGATCCCTTCCCTGACTCAGCCCAAAGTCCCGTGCCAGCCAGGTCCCCGCCCTGGACCAGGGTCCCCAACCGTGGGATACGGTCAAGAACAAGACAGACAAGGTCCCTGCCTCACGGAACCTCAGGCAAATGAACACTGTAACTTGGGAGAATGGCAGAGGCCCGGAAGGGAATGACACGGGTGGCTCGAACGCAGACGGGGGACACGGCGGGAGTGGGGCTCACGGGGAGGGCTGGTGGTCAGGGGGTATCTTCTTCGAGAGGTCACATTCGAGCTGAAACACAAAAGCACATGCAAAGGCCCAGGGGCAGGAAAGAACACAGTGCCCTGCAGGAAAAGCAAAGCCTGTGGGGCTGGAGCAAGGGCAAGAAATCTGGGAGTCGGAGCAGGCAGGGGCCCCAAAGAAGCGCCACCGTGGGGACACACAGGCTTCCTACCACCCCCGAGAAGTTTTGCTTTTAATCAGGGCAGTGAAATGATCCAACTTGCATTTTCCGAAGAGCATTCTGGCCGCAGCAGAAAGAGCTGCCCGCAGGGTGGACAGACAGGCAGGGGCGGGCGGCGCGGTGAGGAGGCAGGGGCAGCTCGGGCTACAGCAGGGGCCGTGCAGGGGGGAAGGGCAGCCGACCCCACGTCCCCGCACAGGAGCAACACCCGCCACTGGTCGCAAACCTCCCTGTGAACCACCCTTGTCTTCTAAACCCCCATTCAGTAAATACTTGAGAACCTGTGATTACGTGCTAGGCATCATTCCAGGTGCTGGGGACACAGCAAAAAACAAAACCAAGGGCCCCACGGGCCCCACGGTTTCCTGGGGAGACACAGACAATAAACAACACACAGGACGCACAGGTGAGTGATGCGGCATCTCACGGGGTGACAGGGCTCCAGAAGTGACCGCAGGGGAAGGAGGGACCGGAGCACAGGGGATGGGGAAGGGGCTGGCAAATTCAAACAAGGGAGGTGGGGGGAGGGGGATTAGCCAGGCCCCCTGCGGGGGGTGGGGGGTTTGGAACAGAGAACGGTGGTCCGGCTGCAGATTTCAGAGGCTCCGTGTGGCCGCTGCGTGGAGCAAACCCGGCCAGGGAGCAAAGGCAGAGACAGGGAGACGCGATGGAGCCTTGGACCGCGGCGGTGGCCACGGGCACGGCGAGAAGCAGTGGGATCCCGGACGTATCGTGAAGATGAAACTATAACCGTCCTGCTGGTTCAATGTAGGAAGTAAGAGAGAGAAGGGGGAAGCCAGGCTGGGGCTCAGGCTCTCGGCCTGGACGGCCGGGGGAGAGGAAAACCACCGACAGAGACGGGGGTACGGCCGGAGGCCTGAGGCCGGGGGGTGGGGGCAGCGATGAGGGGTCGGGCACCCCCCCCACCCCGGGGTAGTGCAAGCAGCCTCTGGCCACCCAAACTGAGATCCGCGGTTGGCCCCTGGCTGCCGGAGGCTGGAATCCGGGAGAAAGGTCTGGGCGTGGGGTATCAGCAGCCAGGACAAAGACGCCCCTCACTGCTTGAGACTGGCCGAGGCCCCAACACATAAGACAAAGGAGCAGCTGGCCAGGAGGTAAGGGAACAGACATTTCAAGTGTCTTAAGAGTCCTTCTGGGAGCTTCCAGAAAAGGTGGAAGGAACTTCGCCCAAAATGCCAGGAAGCAAACAAGGGTCGGGCCACTCCTGTTCCTTCCCCCTCCCCAGCAGGGACAGGAAGACATGGGGCGGGGGAGGGGAAGGGGCAAGAGACTGACAGCCAGGCCTCGGACCACCAGGGTCCCGGACCTCTGGGTTCTGGGAGGTTCTGGGCAGGCCAAGCAGCTTCACGTCAGGACCAGAAGCATCCCGGACGCCCCGTGATCGCCAGCTGCTGAGCCCTGTAAAGCTCCAGAGCCAAGAACGGACTGTTTTGTTCCTCTTTGCGTTTCTGCCCCTGCCAGCCATTCCCAGGGCCAGTGGAGGCCAAGGTCACATTTGACAAGGGAAAACGAGGTACGGGAAAGAACTTCTTTTGTTTCTCGGGTGTTTTTTGTTTTTTGTTTTTTTTTTATTTTGGCCCTAACTGTACGACTGAATTCTCTGCACCATAAACATGTTTACAGGGCCAACGCGACTAGATCTTTGTGGCAAAGGGCAGGGGGACCAACTCCTCCACGACTGGGAACCCGAAGCCTGTCCGCGGCAGCCTCGTGCCGGAAACCAGCCCTGGGGGTGGCCGAAGAGCCAGGGGCCTCTGTGCCGCTGACCCGGGACAGCAGGTCGACCCACAGACTTTGATGGAGCAGACGCGCTCCTGCGGGGTCTCCAGGGCGACCAGGACGTGCCCCAGGGAGACGAGACGGAGCACGCCTTCGACACCCACTCGGGACTGGCCTCTGCCTCGTTTGCTGTGCCCGAGGAAGGCCGGCACAAGGCGGTTCCAGGTAACTGCACGTAACCACGTTCTGGCTAATCACACTGACTCACTGGGTGCAGGTGTTGGCAGGTGTTAGTCATTCCAAGAAGGGACGGGGAACATTTCACGGAACGGGAAGAGCGAGGCCCGCGGAACACGCCCCTGGTGCCAGGCCGAGGGGAGGCCGGACTGCGGCGGGACGCGCGGCCACACGCGTATGCGTGCACCCAGCACGCGCGGACACGCGTTAACATGTGTGCGCGAGTGTGCCCGCATGCGTCGCGATACGGACGACGCGACCGCGACGATGTGCGCACGTGCGGATGCGTGAGGGCCGCGCGTGCCACGCCTCCCCATGCGCGCACACGTCAACACACGTGTGCACACACGCCCGCACGCGCGCACATCTATGCCAACACGGCGACACCGCGATCCCTGTTGACCCACGTGCTCCGGGACGGGCTGCACATGCCAACGCGTGTTCGCGCATCACCAGTCACGCGTGTGCCATCAGCGCACGCACGCACACGCCAGCATTTGCGCGTGCGCGCGCGCACACACACACACACACACACACACACACACACACACACACTCGTGAAGCCAGAGCGGAAAACAAAAATAAACCAGACTCCGCGAGACTCAAAATAGCCCCCGGTTTCCAGCTGTCACCATGGAGTAAGAAGGTCTCTCGTGCGCAGGGAGAGAAACCGAGTTCCGCTGTGGGAAAGAGGAAGCAAAACAGGACAGACCCGGCGAGCACCTGCGATCCCAGCCACCCCGGGCGCCCGCCATCGGCCACCACAGATAAATTCCACCGCTTTGCCGCACGCGGCCGGGTGCACGGGTGGGGGGGGGGGGGGGGCCTGCAGGAAACAGCCCAGGAGCCATCAGCCTGTGACACCACGATGCCCTCCAAGACTGACCTGCGGCCTCCCGGAGCTCCGGAGGGGGCGCTGGCCGGCGGGCGGGGCTGGCCCAGCAGACCCCGGGGCAGAGGCACGAGCCCACCCTGAGGGTTGCTGGGACGATGGGCACCAGACGGGCCGCCCTCCCCAGCTGGCCTGGGCATCTGTGATTCTAGAACACAGCCCGCTCCATCAGACCGGCCTGCAAAGATAGCCACGAGGCGCCCTGTACCGACAGTTTGGGGGAGGTGCCGATAAGGAGGAAGGCGGAGCCCGCTGCCCACCGGCCGCGCAGGCAAAGGCGAGGTCGACCCAAGCGGGGAATCCGGGAGGGGCCTGCCCTACCGCGAAATATTGACAGCAGTCAATACAGACAGCAGAGAGGCCAGGCCTCCGGGCTGGAGGCCCTCTGGACTGAAATCCTGATTCTGCCATTTCAGCCGTGTGACCTGGGGCAAGGGACTTCACACCTCTGTGCTTCTCTTTCCCTCAGGAACCAGAGGCAACAGTCACTGTTCGGACGCGAAACGAAATGATTTAATACGTGCACACTTCAAATGGCGTGTGCCAAATACACTCACTGCCTGTCATCACCCCCCCACCTTTTAACTGATGGCCAGAGGACATTTGCCAAAGGGCACAAGGCCACCCAGGGGCAGGGCACGGCGTTCCTGAGGCTCTCCGGGTGGCTCTCGCTGAGGGCAGAAGGAGCAAACTAGAGTCTGGGTCCAAGTCCCGGGCGAGGGGAGAGCGGGAGGAAACAGCCCAACCTCACGGCCCTGACCACCTCTCCGTCACCCACCGTACCACGAACCCACCGCTGCCCTGGCCCCCGGGGACACTGCCGTGGGAGCGACAACGCGGCCCCTGCCCCAGCAGACGTCCACGCTCATGAGGGCGAAAGAGGACACACAAATAAACACACAGCATAACGGAGGCTACCTTCGGGGACGTGCGGGGCGAGCTACACAGATATCTCAGAGTGAGCCTTCCGGACAGAGAGGAGCGCGAGCCAGAGACTCTGTGGTGGCACCAGCCTCGGGAGGCTCGAGGACATCCAGGAGATGTGCAAGGCAGGGGAGCTGCAGGGCCAAGAGCGGGTGAGGTGAGAGAGGGAAGGAGGGCCAGACTGCAGGGGCCTCTGGGCCACCGAGAGGACCTCGGTCTTCACTCAGAGTAACACAGGGAACCTTGCAGGGTTGTCAGCGAGGGGACGTATGGTCTGCTGACTGTTTCATCAGGATCCCTCTGGCTGTCTACGGAGACCAGAGAGGAGACTACTGCCCCAGTCCAAGCAGCGGATGGAGAAGGTTTTCGTGGTGATGTTGAGGCATTAAAACACAGCTAGGTTTTGAAGATAAAGCCAATAGCATCTGCTGATAGACCATATCAGGCATGACCCAATATTCTCAGCTCCGCGCTCGGGGAAATGGAGGCGTCATTTACCGAGATGGAAATACACACGGGGGAAGCCTTCAGCCTCAGCTGGAAAAATTCATGCACAAAGCACCTGAGACTGATCCCAACCAGAAAACCAACTTAAAGACAGCAGAGGGGACTCAGCTCCCCTCTGGGATGTGAAGAAAGCTAAGGGGCCCAGCAACACACACGGTGGCCCGGCAGACGAGCCCTTCCCACCACTGGGCCTTCCCCGTTGGACCAGAGACACCCGGAAATGTACCCTTAGGGACCTTGACCGTGCATTCCTCACCCATTCAAACTTGGGACGACCGCGCATGCCAGGGTCAGTTCTAGGCAGTGGATACAAGTGTCCCCATTCTCCTGGTGTTTTCTTCCAGGATATTTTCACGCGTGTGCATGCGCGCACACACACACACACACACACACACACACGCACCAGGCAAGGTCAGCTGGGGCAAATTACTCCCCGAAGCTTCTGTTTCCCTAACTGTTGGTGATGAGAATGAGAAGTGTCACAGAACTCCCCAGGACCAAACAAGAGGACATTTACAAAGATGGCCTGAATACTGCCCGGCACTCGGTAATTCACGATCACGCCGTCCGGCCGAACGCCTCTTGTCCACTCCTGCCTGCCGCGGGGACGAAGGGACGAGTCTCACTTCCTTCCCTGGACCTCTCCCAGCGACCTCAATCCACAGGGCTCCTCTGCCATTTGTGTCTCTAATTCATTGAGCCATTCTCTGGGGAAAGTTGTGGGTTCGTTACTAATGTTTAATAAAACACATAATACACGAATATTCTCTTTGTTTAAAAAAAAGAAAAAGTTGGGGCGCCTGGGCGGCTCAGTCGGCTGAGTGTCCAACTTTGGCTCAGGTCACGATCTCACGGTTCGTGAGTTCGAGCCCCGCATCGGATGGGATGGAGGGCTCCCACTCGATGTCCTATGCCCCTCCAGAAGTGGATACCCCAACTCGGGGCTGGGGTGCTGGCCCACCACGGCCACAAGCTGTGTAAACCCCGGCAAGTTGCCGATCTTTGCTGTGCCTCCGTTTCCTTATCTGTGGGAACAAAAGCACGGTCTCAGCCTGTTTCTCAAGGCAGTGGTCAGATTCAAGTAAGAAACCAGGCACATCCAGGGTATTTCCACACACATGTAATCACCTTTGCGCTTTGTGATCGTGCCACAAGGCAAACTACATCTGACCCCTGACTCAGAGGTGAAGTAACGCGCGAGGTCCCCAGCCAGCAAATGGCAGAGCCCAGGTCTACAACCCCCCGGGCTCCGGAAACCGTCACAGGTTTCAAAATGCATCAACCCTATCGGCAGCCTGAGACACGTAAATCAAACCCATCAGATTAACAACAACATAACACGACACTCAATTGGTGTGGATGTGGGGGGAGTGGTCACTGTCATGCTGTTGGTGGCCGTATGAATGCTAGAACTTTTCAGAAAGGCAATTCGGCGGTAACTGTCAAAACTCAAGCTGAACAGACTTCGTGGTCTAGAGGCTTCTATCCTGAAAATCCACCCGGCGGAGGCATTGGTGCCTGGACGCCGAGAGGCACGTGCCAGGACATTCACCGCTCGGTTACTCCGTGACAGAGAAAATCAGCCGTCAACAGAGAAACAGGGAAATAAGCCACTGGAAGGAAAGCCATGCAGCACTGAAACCAACAACAAAGACCGTTTAGATCTACCTGTTCTGATAGGGAAACTTTTTCCAAGAGGTACGCAGGAAGTGAAAAGCAAACTGCGGAATATTTACACATAGCTTAGCTCACTATACGTAACAAGTATGTACCAACGTGTACAAATACGTGCTCATGATGCGTGCACTGATGAAAGTCTAGAAAGACACAGGCCAATGACGGTGGTATTATCTGAGGAAGGGAATAAAGTGGAGGGAACTTTTTTTCCTCCATTTGAATGGTTTTTTGTTGTTGTTTTTTTTTTTTTTTGCAAGCAAGGGCTCATGCCTTTGCCATGTGGACTTCTTCAGTGAACCAAAAAGCATAAAAACATGGAAATCAAAAGCACAAGGCCCGCCATTCAAGCTGTCCAGGGGCCTGTGCAGCCAAAGAAAACACCAGCGGGCAGGAAGTTCCTCCCTCTCCTGGGGTCCCACCCTCCAGGTCCCCTGAACACAGTCTTCTTCCACGGGAGGCACTTGGCCAGGGCTCAGCCGGGGCTGCCCAAGAAGTGGCTCTCACGGGCTAGGCGTTGCCTTCCTGCCCTCACGCCACTCAGTCCCAAACCAATCGCCTTTGGGAGAGTCACATAGGATGCTGGGTGGCTCTCGCTCAACTTTGAGCCCGGAAATTCTAGCTGCAGGACAAGGGAGGACAATGTCACTCTCCGCTTCGGAAGCCTAGAGTTCGAGTCGGGAATTAGGAGGCACACGCGTGTGAGCTGATACACGTGGAACCGACATCCCGAACCTGACCAACGTCCACAGACGGAAATCACCCCGAAGTTCGGTCCGAGAAGGACGGGGCCGGTGAGGTTCTTCATCAGCTCTAAACCCCACCCGCCCTCACACTCCCCCCTCCACCACCGGGCTGACAGCGTCTCCAGGATGCACACCGTACAGCAACCGTAACATCGGCGGGCGTCTACGGAAGGCTCGCGCTGAGATAAAGCTCTCACGGCTACTCTGGAAAGCGTAGCCCCTTGGCCACTGCGGGAGAGAACAAAGCAATTTTAATGCTTCGAGGGGAGCTTCCCCTGCCATCCCCAGAGGCCAAAAAAACACGAAGAGGAACTCGGCGTTCAGTGCCGCCGCCAGCCAGGATCGCCTTGGAATCAGGCTACGGGGCTTAATGGGAAAAGATCTGAAAACTAAAGAAAACAAAAACAAAAAACACAGTGTGGCCAGTATAACTCAGACAACTACTTCCCCAGAGACCGTGGTAAAAGCCAAACGTTGCAGCATGTTTGAAGATGGCCAGGTCCCAAGAAGGGACAGGCAGGTGTAGGCGGATTGCAGCCTTCATTCATCCACAGATTCATTCATTCCCAGGCATCCTGTGCTGGGCATGAGGCACACACACACGAAATGTGGACAAGTCTCATTCTTTTTTTTTTTTTTTTTTTTTTGAGAGAGACAGACAGAGTGCAAGCGGAGGAGGGCCAGAGAGAAAGGGAGACACAGACTCTGAAGCAGGCTCCAGGCTCTGAGCTGTCAGCACAGAGCCCGACTCGGGGCTTGAACTCGTGGACCACGAGGTCATGACCTGAGCCCAAGTGGGACACTTAACCCACTGAGCCACCCAAGCTGCCCTAAGGACAAGTCTCATTCTTAAGAAACCCACTTAAAGTAGCCGGCTAAGGGGGAAAAGAGAAATCAACGAGCCAGTGACATTATCCACATCTGTATCCCCGCTCAGTGTCTGGGCAAAGCAAGCCTCAGTTTCCCCTCCCCACACTGCAGGTGCTGTCTCTGGCTTCGAAGCCCTGAAACACTTTTAGCTCAGCTGCGATCCTCTCTGCAGTGTCCCTGGCCTTCCTTAACTCCAGCTCATTCAAACAGGCTGTCCAGACACCCAGGGCAGAGTCTAGTCCCAGGCCAGCTCATTTGTCTCCACGGTTGAAAGGGCAATCGTACCTAAGGTTATGAACAGAGGAAAACCCTCTGCGTCTGCAGCCTTGGGCTTTGGCTGCCTCTGTGTCAATCTGGGGAGAAAGCAGCTTATCGCTTCCAATCTGCATCGGGAAGGCAATGCTGGCGGAGGACAGAGCATTCGGCCCCTGAGAAGGCCTTTCCGTGTGGATTCTCGACAGCAGAGAATGCTCTACTGAGCACGGTAATGGGAGACCGGGGCGCCCATGTGAGTGTCACAGAAGCACATGAATGGAGGGTTCCTGTCCTCTTGGGCGCACAGGAAACAGGCAAAGTGCGGCCCTAATTTTAGTAGACGCGGCCTCAGGCTGCTGTAGTAAAGAGGCAGGAGGGCAGCACCATAATGTGGCCAGACTCCAGGCCCGTCCTGCGCCCCCGACCCCCTTAGAGTGAGGTCAGGCTCCGGGTGGTCTCTCATTCTGGCCTTCCGGACCTTGGCCCGCGCCTCCAGGAAAGTCCCTGGAAGCCTCCTTTGCCCCCCACCTCGGCCTGGGTCGCGGAGGGTACTGGGGAGGCGGCCAGCTGCCCCTGGCGATGTGCTCTGGGCTCCGCCGTGCTCGGGGGCCCGGAACCAGGGCGCCGATCCCGGCCGCAGCTCGCCGGGCCTCCGGCTGCGCGCCCTCCAGCCCCCGACCCGGCGCGGGCCCCGGCCGGCGCCCCTCACCCACCTTGAGCACCTGCTGCTTGATGAGCGTGGGCACCATCACGATCATGACGGCGCCCAGCACCGCGCACAGCAGCCCGAGGAAGCCCAGCATCGCGGCCGCCCGGCGCGCTCTGGCGCGGCTGCCCATGTCTGCGCGCCCTGGCGCCCGCCCGGAGCCCGCGCTGCTCCGCGCCTGGGTGGGGACGGGGACCGAGGCGACAGAGGCGCCGACTCCGGGGACGCGGCCCGCAGCGGCACGGCGGGGCCCGGAGCGCGGCGCGCGGAGGAGCGGCCCGACAGGTGGCCCGCGGTCTTATGAGCCATCGCCGGCGCCGCTGGACCGCCCCCCGGGCCGCCCGGGGCACCGGGATTCGGGCGCGCGCCCACTGGCGGGGGCGGAGGGGCGGGGCCCGCGCGGCCAGGGGGCGGGGCCGGGGCGGGGCGCGGATCGGACGGTCCGGAGGACACGCCCCGCCGTGGGGTGGGGGGAGTCTCGCGCCCCACGCCCTCGCTTCCGTTTCCGCGGGTGGCGGCGGGGGAGTTCCGCCGTCCGCGTGCAGGGGCGTCGGCGGTGCCCGGCTCCCCCGCTCGCTTCCCTTCCCCTCTCCGCCCCGCACCTCCCTTTGCCGGCTCCTCCTCCCCCCTTGACCTGCTCCTTCTCCTCTTCTGTCTCCCCCAGCTCCCCCTGCTCCCCTCCCGCTGCTGCTCCTTCCCCCATCCTGCGCCCCTGCCCGTCCTCCTCTCCCACTTCCTCTGTCACGGCCCACGTCTTTGGTCACATTGGGTAGGAGTTTCCCAACGCACCAGAAACACCAGAACCCTCCGCCACCCCCACCTCTGTCCCCGATCCCCCCCCCCCAGTCCCATCCCCCAAGCCCCCGCCACGCACACCTTCTATTTCAGCCTCGCTCTTCCCGGAGCCAGCCTCGCAGACTCCCGCCTCAGTGCCCGGTACACCGCCCCACCCCCCCCACCCCCACGCCGCTTGGCATTTCTGTTCCCCCGGATATCTGCCGGGCTCCTTCCTTCACGACTGCTCCGCCACCTTATCAGAAAGGCCTTCCCCCGCCACCTTGTGCGAAATAAAATAGCGCCTGCTCTCCCGGGCCGCGCTCCCCCTTATCCCGGAGCACCACCTGGCCTGTAACAACGTTCATTTGTTCTTTGCGTTCTGAGCCCCCCCCCCACACACACACCCCCCCCACCCCCCTGCGCCCCAACTGGGATGCTGTGGGGTGGACGCTTTGTCTCTCTGCCCCGTCCTGCCCCGTCCGGAGCAGCTAGAACACTGCCTGGCAGGTTATGGTTGCTCTCGGCAAGCACTTTAGAATGAACGGAGGCTGGGTGCTGTGCTAAGTGCCTGACACACGGGGCTCCGTTTCCCAGATACGGAAAGGCGCCCGGAGAGGTGAAGTCAACCGATCCACGTTTGTGCTTTCTAACGAAGACGGAGACAGATGACGAGCCAGTGAACGATGGATAATCGCAGGTAACGAGTTGGAGGAAATGAAACAGGTGGCCATGGGCTCCCCGGCAGTCCTCCGCAGACCCCCGCCCCGCCTGGCCTGCCTCCGGGTGCCTGCGACCCCCAACCCCCACCTCACGCTGGGTTCCGGAGCCCTGACGTAGGCCGAGCCCCTCATTCCCCGACTGGGCTGCTGAGAGGGCAAGGGCCGGGCAGGGGTTACACGGGATGGGAGGCAGTGTCCTCAGCACCCGGCTAAGGCAAGCCAGCCCCTGATGGCTCAGAAAGGGGCCTTCTGAAACCCCCACTTGACCCTGGAGGGAAGCAGCCTTATCCCGGGCCCATCCTTAAGCAGCGTGGCCTGGCCTGAGCCCGTGTTTATTGGACACCCACTGCATACCGGCCAGAGAGCCTTGCCTGGAGACCTGCCCTTGTCCAGGGTGCGGGGTGCGTGCAGGAGGGGTGCCAGGGCAAGGCTGTGTTGTCCCATGGGAACAGGTCCAGGGAAACCCGTGCTCCGGGGTTCCCCCACGGCAGAGTCCTGGGGGCAAGTGGCTTGGCCCTCTCTGGGCCTCAGTTTGCTCATTTGTCACATGGGATAAGAGCCTCTCTCCAAGGGCTGTTGTGAGGATTCAGTGATTTGGAAAACTGGTGGCACTTCATGCCAGCTCCCAGGAGGCGTGAACACAGCTATAAGCCCTGTGCCGTCCCTCGGTCTGCCCCACCTGGCTCCCGTCCACGTTTCCGTCCCCATCTCCCAGCCTCTCCCCATGTTCACGCTACTCCCAGCCTCCTGGGCTTGCTTTCTGTTCCTTGAACGGCCCCAGCTTTCTTCTGCCACAGGGCCTTTGCACCTGCTGTACCTCAGGCCTACAACACTCTTCCCTCGGATCCTTCTGGGGCTCACTCCTCCTCCAGGCTTCAGCTCAAAGTCCACTCCTCACAGGGGCCTTTACTGTTAAATGTCCAAAATGGGAACACCAACCCACCGGTCGCTCTCCCAAGTCACCCATTTTATCTGAAATTGTTGTCTTCGTTTCTCTATTTACTTTGTCTCCCCCAGCTCTAGAGCAGAAGCCCTTCTGTTCTTGCTAACGGATGCACCCCCAGCACTGGGACAGTGTCCCGCATGTACTTCATAGGCACTAAAGACAAAGTAATCAACTCGCTCGCTACAGCATTAAGTAATTAATCAAGTCTCTCATGGAGGAATGAATGTACTTCGTCGAATTCCCAAAGGTCTTCAACAGCCATCAGCTTTGGGGACTGTCTCATTCCTATTGACTTTGTGGTTCTTGGCAACTGACCAGTTAACCAAAACCTGGGGTCTGCCCTGGCCGGATGCCCCCACCCACTTCCTTGACACCCCTCCTCCCTCAAAGAGGCTCATTCGCCTTGACCATCTCACCCGATCTAACTTGCATTTATTACGAACTCCTCAAGGTCCAAATGTGCGTGATGCTTACCCAAGACAGGCCCAAGGACATGGCGGGAGTGACCTTGCGTCACGGCTGGCTGTCACCTGACCAGAGGCAGAGGAGATGAAAGGCCATCTGAGACCCGTGACCCGCGATCTCACCCGAGGGGAGTCACTTCCGGTGGGGGGGGGGGTGGCCGGGGCAGGTTTGTGGGGGTGACCTAAGGCGACCTGAGAAGCAGGAGAAAAAGCTTCATCGCACTGGAGAGAAAGACCTTGCCAGGATGAAGAAAGGCAGCAAAAACGCAGAAGAGGAAGAAAGATGAAAAGGAGTAAAATGTTTTCACCGTGGATGCCGGAGGGATCCTGTAAAAACCAAGTCAGATGACGTTCGTGCTCCGCTCCACGGTCTCCCGTGACCAAAAGACGGAGAGTGAGTGTTGGCAAAGAGGCGGGGACACTGGTGGCCTCAGACACTGTTGGGGGAGGGGGGTGTAACATGGTGCGGCCCCCCCGAGGAAGCCGTCCCTCAAAAGGCTGGACACAGACCCACCTTAAGACCCGGCTGTTCCAGTCTGGGGCACACACAAGAGAAATGAGATCCGCGTCCACACAAACACTCGTGCCTCAGTGGCCCCTACGGCGCTGCCCGCGACAGCCCCAAGGTGGAGGTGGCCCCCGCGTCCCTCAGCTGACGAGTAGGTAAATGAAAGGGGCGGTCTCACCCCACGGAACGTTATTTGGCATGAAAAGGAAAACAGCGCTGCTACGAGCCGCAAGACCACATAGCATTGGGTTCCGTTCGCAGGAAATTGCCAGAAGGGGCAACTCCACCAGACAGGAAGCAGATTCGTGGTGGTCTAGGATCGGGGGGTGGGGGGAGGAGGAGGTGTGGGGGGGGATGATGATATCTTTGGGATGATGACAGTGTCCTAAGATTGACTGTGGTGGTGTTTGCACGACCCCGTGCAATAGACTAAAATCTGGTGAGTTGTGCCCATCAAATGAGTGCATTGTATGCTTTATGAGCTACCTGTCAATAAAGCTGTCATTAAAAAAAATCAAACATTTCCTGTGGCCCCCACCTCAGTCAGATTAAAAGCCAAAGTCCTGGGGCGCCTGGGTGGCGCAGTGGGTTAAGCATCCGACTTCGGCTCAGGTCATGCTCTCGCGGTTCGTGAGTTCAAGCCCCGCGTCCAGCTCTGTGCTGACAGCTCGGAGCCTGGAGCCTGCTTCAGATTCTGTGTCTCCCTCTCTCTCTGCCCCTCCCCTGCTCATGCTCTGTCTCTCTCTGTCTCAAAAATAAATAAACATTAAGAAAAATAAAAATAAAAGCCGAAGTTCCCGTGACAGCCCACAAGGTCACCATCATCTCCCTGACCTCGTGTTCCTCAAACCTGCCACCTTGCTTCTGCCTCAGGGCCTTTGCACTTACCGGTCCCTTTCCTGGATTGCTCTTCTCTCAAACCCCCGCAGAGCTCACCCTGCCTCCCTTCGAGTTCTTGCTCAAATGTCATCGCTGCAAGAACTTCCTTCCCATCCCCTCTTTTTAAATTACAAACCACACCCCACAATGCTCCCTATCTCCCTTCCCTGCTTACTTCTGCACTTATCATCTCCAACACACTACATAATGCAGACTTCACAGGGGCAAGAATCTGTCTGTTCTGCCCATGACCGTGTCTCCAACTCCTACAACAGCACCTGGCCCACAGTCGCTCCTTAATCAATATGTATTGGGGCGCCTCGGTGGCTCAGTTGGTGAAGTGTCCGACTTCGGCTCAGGTCATGCTCTCGCGGTTCGTGGGCTCGAGCCCCGCGTCGGGCTCTGCACGGACAGCTCGGAGCCTGGAGCCTGCTTCAGATTCTGCGTCTCCCTCTGTCTCCGCCCCTCCCCTGCTCACGCTCTGTCTCTCTCGGTCTCTCAATAATAAATAAACGTTAAAAAAAATTTTTTTTCAATCAATACGTGTTGATGAACACTAGCTACCAGAGCCCGGTGGTTCAAAATGCACGTCTGCAGCCAGGCTGCGTAGCTGGGTGGCCTCGGGCAAGCCGTCGATCCTCGCTGCACCCTGGCCCCCTTACCTGTGCAATAGTGATGAGCTCAACTGCGCCCACCTCCGGGGGGTGGTCATGAGCTTGAAATGAGTTCATCCCGATTACACACTCAGCAAGGTGCCAGCGCCAGATGGAATCATCGCTCTGTGCAAGCGGCCACATGCCGTCTGCCCCACCCCAGCCCAGGAAGTCTCGGCATTATCCTCAAGAGCGCTAACCGGATCGCGTGGAAAGAAAGGCCTTGACTTCAAAGAGTCCTGGTTTCCAGTGGAGCAGGGGCTAAACCAAAGGCACTTGCCTCCCGAGCCCCCGAGGGATGAATAACGGACGAGGCTCTTAGCTGAGGGAGAGGAACTCGTGGAGGAAGGGAAAAGAGAGGCAGTCGGCCGGAGAGAAGACAGGGGTGAGGGAAAGAACGGGAGAAAAAGAAAAATCTCTTGAGGAAGGGGAAGCAGTCGTGTTTGGCCACAGCTGCCAGGCGAGGGCGAGGGCGGAACCAGAGATCACATCTGCTTTCTCCCTACAGCCACTGCTGACTGGGCACCTGCTCTGTGCTGGGCGCTCTGCTGGGCGCCGGGGACCCAGCAGTGTACGTGACAAAGCTCGCTGGCCTTGCACAACTCCTGTTCCAGCAGACAAGCAAGACTGACAAACGATAAACGTAATCATTGGTAAATTGTATAACGCGTCAGACAAGTGCGGTCCCCTACGGTAGCCGCAGGCCACATGGGCTCCCGGGCGCCCGAGACGGGCTCAGCCCAAGCGAGATGTGTCCTAAACGTGCCGGGTTGCAAAGACTCGGTATGAAGGAGAGAACGTAAACTATCTCAATGTCTTTATATTGATGACACGTTGCAATGAAAACATTCAGATACGTTGGGTTAAATAAAATACACGATTAAAACGAATGTCACCTGTTTCTTTTCGCTCTTTATTGTATTTCTGACAGAGAGAAAGAGGCAGAGCGTGAGCAGGGGAGGGGGAGACACAGAATCCGAAGCAGGCTCCGAGCTGTCCGCACAGAGCCCGACGCGGGGCTCGAACCCACAAACCGTGAGGTCATGACCGCAGCCGAAGTCAGACGCTTAACCGACTGAACCACCCGGGTGGGCCTCTTTTCACCTTTTAAAATATAGGCAGGGACGCCTGGCTGGCTCAGTCAGAGGAGTGTGCAACTCTTGATCTCAGGGTTGGGAGTTCAAGCCCCACATTGACTGTAGAGACTATTTAAAAATAAAATCTTTAAGAAAAACAAAAGCAGCTACTAAAAACTTTGAAATTGCAGATTTGTCTCCCATTGCATTTCTGTTGAACAGCACTGTGTTAAAGAACAGTGCTTGGGGGTGGGGGGGTAAGAGAGCAGCGTAAGTGCCCCCAGTAAGGAGGGGGCAATGCATTTAAATGGGGTGGTTAGGAGGGCCTCTGTGAGAAGGTGGCATTTGAGCGAAGACTTAAAGGAGGTACAGGAAGGAGCCATGCGGATTTCTAAGAAAGGGCTTCCCAGAGGGAAGAGCCAGTGCAAAGGCCCTGAGGCAGAAGGGTTCCTGGATAGATTTTAATGAAAATGCCAATTTCTCATACTGATGCAAACGACTTCTGAAGAGCTGTTTCTCGCCAATGGGCAAAAATGCCCCTACAATCTTGTAAATATTCGCGGAGGTCCCCAGAACGCCCAGTCCTCCCCTTGGAGACTTAGCCCAGCCCCAAGCAATCCCAGCTTCCTGCAGAATCGCTCACCACTTCGCCAGTCTCCAGCCACCTTCCTTCTCTAAAAGCTGGCAGCTGAATAGTACCTTTGCCCCTGGTTCTCAGGACTTGAGATAGTGCCTCTCTGACAGGGGCTAATTCTCCAACACAAAACCACTTTCCAGGACAAAGGTGGAAGGAAGCGCGTGGGAAGAACCGGGCCAGAGCCGTGAGCTAAGAACTCTGCTCCATTTCTGCCACCGCACAAGGGGACAGAAGCCTCCCGTAGGTTGCTGCCTCCTGCAGACGAGAGGATGGCTCCTGACCAGGACAAGGCTCTAAAAGGGTGAGGCACGGGGCACCTGCCTGGCTCAGTCCGTAGAGCTTTGGAGTCTCGATCTCGGGGGTGTGGGTTCAAGCCCCACATCGGGCGAGGAGCCTACGTGGAAAATGTAAGTAAATAAATAAACAAACAAACAAATAAGGCAAAACAGGAAATAACAAGTATTAAAGAAGATACGGAGAAAATGGGACCACTGTGCACGCTGCAGCCGCTATGGGGAAAAAAACGTAGTGGCTCCTCCAGAAAATTAAACCTGACCCAGCAACTCCCCTTCCCAGCCTATCCCCCGAGGAGCTGAGAGCTGGGGCTTGGAGAGACACTGGCCCACCCGTGTCCACGGCATCGAGAGCCAAGGGGCGGGAACGCTCCGAGCGTCCATCGACAGAGGAAGGACAAACGTGCAGCGCAAGAGGATTCGGCCTTCAAAACAAGGGCAGTCCTGACCCCCGCTACGCCCGGGACGCAACTTGAGGACATTTGTGCTGCGTGATGAAAGGCGCCGGCCGCCCAAGGACAGATACGGGATGATCCCACGTGTGTGAGGCGCCCGGAGGAGTCGCGTCCACAGAGACGGCAAGGGGGGGGTGGGCCCCGGGGGCTGGGGGAGGGGACCGGGGGGTCAGTGTTTCAGGGCCACGGAGTCTCCGATCAGGAGGATGAGAAAGCCCTGGAGGCCGACGGAGGTGGCGCTGCACAGACACGTGAGCTCACCGCCGAGGACCCCGCTTCATATCTACACGGTGATATCTACATATCTACACGATGGTAAACGTCTGAGCCGCACAGGGATGGAAAAGGAGCCCCCACGACGCGCAGGGCTTGTGGCCTAGAGCTTTGCCGAGCGTCCTAGGAGGCTGGCAGGAAACTGAGCTGTAAAGAGGGACCCGAGAGTCGATCTTTGATCAAGAACTGGGGAGGGAGGTGGCAGATAAGATATGGTGGGAAGGGCTTGGAGCAGGGGGGAGGCGGGGGGGGGGGGGGTTCTCCGCAGCCTCCAGACAGGGGAGTGAGGGGCCGTGGGCCTCCCAACTGTCACCAAGCCCACCCTGGAGGGACCGCCTCCCTCCTGGGCCCGTCCTGGGCCAGAGAGGGAAGTCCTGCAAAGTGTGAGGGGGCAGCCCGCTAGCTCCCCTGAGCGACCGTCCCAGAAAGAGGACCCCGCCACGCAGGGGGGCAGGAAGGGGACACGTGCCGGCGATGGGGGCTCGCTGCTTTCCAGGCATCCCACCCCAAGCCCGGGACGCCCCTCTAAGACCCGAGTGCCCCCTCTGTAAGAAGAGGCTGAGACCATGGATGCAGTCCCCCACAATGCATTGCTTCTAGATAATTTAAAAACAATAATAAAACCCGCTTGGTCTGCTTCTTTTCTTTTTTTAAGTTTATTTATTAATTTGAGACAGAGAGGATCCCAAGTAAGCTCTGCCCTGTCAACGCAGAGCCTGATGCGGGGCTCGACCCCTGAGATCGTGAGCTGAGCCCAAATCAAGAGTTGGATGCTTAACCAACTGAGCCACCCAGGAGCCCCAAGCTTTTTCTTTTCTTTTCTTTTTTTTAGAGAGACAGAGAGCATGTGCGAGCAGGGGAGGAGCAGGAAGAGAGAGAGAGAGAGAGAGAGAGAGAATCTTAAGTAGGTTCCATGCTCAGCACAAAGCCAACACAGGGCTCCATCCCACGACCCCGGGATCATGACCTGAGCTGAAATCAAGAGTCGGACGCTCAAGCAACTGAGCTGCCCAGGCGTCCCTTCAGTCTGCTTATTATCACGGCGCAACAGTAACTCTAAGAAAGTCAGTGATAAAATATTGCCCCTGAAAAAAAAACCCTTTAAGTTTTCTAAACCAGGAATTGTCAAACGACAAGCCAAATCTGACCCCCAGCCTATTTTTGTAAATGAAGTTTTATTGGAACACAGCCAAGCCCATTCACTACATGTCATTGACCGCTGCTGTCTTGCCTCAATGGCAGAGTTGAGTTGTGACAGAAACCCTATGGCCCAAAAAGCCTGCAATATTTACCTTCTGGCCCTTTGCAGAAAAAGCTTACCAATTCCCATGCTGAACAATTGCTACCTTACTGCTGAGTTTTAGTAATATCTGCGGAAGCTTCAAATTAGCATCCTTGTGTTACTTGCCCTTTACTTCTTTGTTTAAATTTATTTTGGGGAGAGAGAGAGAGACAGAGCACATGGAGAGAGAGAGGGAGACACAGAATCCGCAGCAGGCTCCAGGCTCCGAGCTGTCAGCACAGAGCCCGACGCGGGGCTCGAACTCATGAACCGTGCGATCATGACCAGAGCCAAAGTCGGACACTTAACTGACTGAGCCACCCAGGAGCCCCAATTTGCCCTTTAATAAGTACGGTATTCTATACAGAATTTAGTCCAGAGAACTTCAGATGCCACACACACACACACACACACACACACACACACACACACAATATTTTAATAAACATCTTTAAAATAGAAATGTATTCTTCTTTCTGTTTGTCTAAAACTAAAAAAGGAAGGTACCTGGCTGGCTCAGTCTGTGGAGCATGCAACTCTTTTTTTCTTTTCCAAATTCTTCTTTAAGTTCTAGTTAGTTGGGGCACCTAGGTTTTGGCTCAGGCCACGATCTCATGGTTTGCGAGTTTAATCCCCGCGTCAGGCTCTGTGCTGACGGCTCGGAGCCTGAGCCTGTTTCGGATTCTGTGTCTCCTTCTCTCTCTGCCCCTCCCCTGCTTGCGTTCTCTCTCTCTCTCTCTCTCTCTAAAATAAACATTAAAATTTTTTTCAATTAAATCTTTAAAAAAAGAAAGAAACTAAAGAAGGAATCCGGAAAATAATTATTCTTACTGAAAATAATTGTCGTTTAAAGGGTGGGGTGCTAAAAAATGGTGCACTCAGGGGGCAATTGCTGACACGATCTTTGTGACAGTGAAATGGAACATTAAACTTGCGTGTGACAGGCACCATTGGCCGCCTTCCCCAAACTCCTCTCCACCCCCCTCTCTGCTGAATGCAGAGTGCCCACCTTCTTCCGGGTGGCCGCGAGGCCCAAAAAGGGGGACCCCACGCCCCCCTAGGAGGGGATCCCAATTGTGCCGAGCCAGTCTGGAGAATACTATTCGCCTCGCTATGACTGGCTTAGAGACAAGACGGACACATGACCAAATTCTGGCCAATGAGACAAGAGGGTGGCGGGTGTTATCCCGTCTGGGTGGGACAGACGTCTGGGTGGGTGACCGTCATCTTGCCGTGTAGCAAATGCCGGAGCAGGGAGATGGCAAGAGCCTGGGTCCTCAGCGATACCCGTCCTTGGCCACTGAGACCGAGAACCCCAAAGCGGCCCCGTCACAGGACTCTCCCCCTCCGGAAATAATAAATGCCTTGATTGTCCAACTGTTTGGGTTGGTGCTTTCTAGTAGCAAAAAGCCAGAAGCATCTCAATGGATACAGATACGAAACCCTCCGGCAAGCAGCCAGCAGCCACAATCAACAGCGTCATTGATTGATTCGTTCGGGGAATGTTTACTGAGTGCCGTCTATGTGGCAGAACAGTCCCGGGCACCGGAGAGCTCATGGGAGAGGTCCTTCCTCTCCTCGAGCACCCCGAGGTGCTCCTCGGGTGGGGGCAGACACAAAAGCAAGCCCACGAATGAGCAAACAGCATCATTTCGGACAACGCTAAAGGCTGAGAAAGAGACAGCATCGAGCAGTTTGATAGAGAGAGTGAGGGTGGGGCTTCTCCGAGAAGGTAAGATAGGAGGAAAGAACGGCAGAGAGAAGAGCCAACCGCGTGAAGACCCAGGGAAAGGGTTCCAGGCAAGCGAGCACAGCAGGTGCAAAGGCCCTGAGGTGAGAGTGAACTTCGTGTGTCCAAGGACCTGAAATGCGCAACGTGAGGGTGGCGTGGTTGTGGTAGCAGCTTTCGGGGAAGTATCTGGAAGTGCACAAAAGGCCCGCAGTCCAAGTCTCCCTCTGCCCCCTCCTTCTCTCTCTCTCTCTCCCTCTCCCTCTCTCCCTGTCCCTCTTTCTTAGGGCTTTTGTTCCCAGGTCCAAAGCGTATGAGCGCCGGTTTGTTACACTCTGGGCTGAGTTTTCAGGCTTCTCTTTTTAACTCAAGAGAACCACTTAACCTCTCACCGTCGGGGGCGGGGCCTGACCCCACACCGGCTTGTTAAACGATCGCCAAGTTTTCGTGCTTCGGCCTGACTGAACAGCTCATTTGCACCCAGCCCCCGTCTGTTTGTCTGTCTCACTGTCTGTCCTGCCGGAGCAACATTTTCTGCCCCGCCCAGAAAAGGGCAGCAGCCTGCCCTCCTCTGCCCGGGGCCCGCTGAGGCTCGGGGACACGTCCCGCGGCATCAGGGCAAGACGACGGTCACTGGGCAGCAGCCAGGCACAGCAGGCCAGTGTCGGGACAGAGAATCCTTTGGGACAGGAAAAGCCCGCCGCCTGCTTTAAAAATTCACTCAACCGTAGAACAGCAAAGTTGCCTGTTTCTTCCCCGAGGGGGAGACTGTCCTTGGCCACCAGACCGTATGTCGGAGGCGGCTGGAACCTAGGTAGAAGCAGCTTCCAAAAATATGATCTAGCAAGCGAGGGATGGCAACACCATTCCGGACCCAACTGCCAGCAGCCGAAACTGCTTTTTGCCAGGGACAGGGTGGTGCCGGCGGGGGGAGGGGGGAGAGGAGAGAGAGGCCCGGGCGGGGGGGGGGGGGGGGGGGGAGGGGAGGGGAGGGGGGAGGGGAGAGGGCCCGGGGCAGGCACCGCTGGACACTCACAGGGCCGTCGGTTGAACTGTGTCTACTGAGCATTTCTTACGGGCAAGGAGGACACGGGGCCCATGAGCCGCGGCCTCGTACAGGTTCCAGACCCGTAGGGGCAAAGATATTACTCTCACACCGGTGAGTCTATACTGGCACCTGAGAAAAACGCTCTCAGGGAAAGGAGTCCGCTTCAGTGAGGGTGTATTACAGAGGTGACAGAGTGGCCCTTTGTCAAAGCAAGCAGGATCGAATTACTTCCTGCCTAAACCCCATCCTGGCTTCCTGTCGGTGCCCGTTCCCCGGGCAGAAAGCCTCCAGCCCTCCCTGGGGCCCACAAGGCCCTGGGCCTGGGCCACCTCCCTCCTCCACCTCTCGCCGCCCCTCACTCCGTGAGCTGCAGCCACCCTAAGCCTCTTGTGGATCTTCTGATGTGTCCGGCTTGCACCCACCACAGGACCTTGGCACGTGCTGGGCTCACCGCTTTAAACACTCATCACTGGTCTCCACAGCAGCTCCTTCGAGGTCCAGCTCCAATGTCACCTCCTCAGAGAGGCTTCCCCTGGCCGGCGCATCTAAAGAAACACTCCTTATCACGTCGTCCTGTTTTATTTCCATGACACCCGGATATTGTCCAGCCTGATTCTGTCTGTCTCCTTCACCAGTATGCCTGTCCTCACACCAGGGCCCACAGCATGCGAGGGGTGTGATGGTCTGTGGAATGAATGGATGAGTGAGTGAGTGAGTGAGTGAATAGGGGACCTGACCCCAGCGGGAGAGGTCAGGGAAGGCTTTCTGGGTCGCCCTCTGATAGACAAGGAGGAACCGGGCTGTTAACCTCAAATCTGGCTGAACACCAGAATCCCGGGGGCTCTCAGGCATGCCGAGCAAGGTCCAGGGATCTGTGTTTTCACACGCCTTCCAGAGGCTTCTGATGAACACTCCAGATAGGCCATGGGAGGGGGGAGAAGGATCTTCCAGAAGCCCAAATGTCAGGAGGGACTCCCACGCTGACCTATTCTCCAGCTCCTTCTCACTAAGACAAGCCCAAGGCTGTCTCCCTTTCCACCCTCTCCTTGAGGCGGCTGAGATCTAAGGCGGCCGGGCACCTGATTTTGCACTTGGTGTTGGCTCCCAAGTGCCCCCGCCCCGAGCCGCGGTTAGTGCAATCTGGCTCCGTGGGAAAAATGCATTTTGCTTCAGCTCCCCTGTCCCGGCCCTGCCCCCGCACCGGAAAGGGAGAAAGTTGTCAGGTAGGAAGCTGTTTATTTCGGCAACGTGTTTACCACCGTATGGGAATCCAGCTCCTGAAACTCAATCCTCAGGAGCCTCCACGGAAAGAAACAAGACACCCGCACCCTCTGAGCTTTGCTGCGCGGGTGACAGCAGGGAGTCGAGCTCTTTTTCTCTTCCTTCTCCTTCCACGGCCCCTCCCCATCGAATCTAAGATTTCTCCTGCACGGATAGGTCTTGAATTCTTTGATTTCTCTCCATCTGCGCTGGTTTCAGAATTGGGTCTTCCCTCCCCCACCCCCCCGGCCCCCAGCAGCACCCGCCCTGCCCTCACCTTGATTACCCACTTCTGGCCCCCAGAGACACGGAATAACTTCTGTTGTGACACATCAGCTCTAGCTGGACAGCCAGATGCCCCCTGAAACTCAGGTGCCTCCAAAGCTCAAAGGGACAGCGGCAAACGGTAACCAGAGGCTAATTCTTAATCTCCCCGCGCTATATTCCCTTCCGCCCACCTGCCCCAATGGCAGATATCCTACCAGTTTCTGATTGAAGAAGAATCTGGGGGAAGGTCAGCACTTTTGCTGTCTTCCTGTTGGCACGTTTCATGCTCCTTGGAATTTCTGCAAAAACAAAGAACTGAAGTGAGAGTTTTCCCCAGCCCAGGACTGACAAGAGGAACTGAGTTCGAGGAAAACAAAACACAAACTCTGATCTTCCTGCAGAACAGTAACTCAGACGCTCTTCCGAGCAAACACTCTCTCCTTTAAGAAAGCACCTTTTGGGACGCCCGGGGGGCTCGGTCAGTGAAGCATCCCACTTTGGCTCAGGTCACGATGTCACAGTTCGTGGGTTCGAGCCCCGCGTCGGGCTCTGTGCTGACAGCTCGGAGCCTGGAGCCTGCTTGGGATTCTGTGTCTCTCTCTTCTCTGCTCCTCCCCCGCTCTCACTCTGTCCCTCTGTCTCTCAAAAATAAATAAACATTAAAAACAAACAAAAGAAAAAAGAAAAAAAGAAAGCAAGCACCTTTGAAGCCAAGAACACAAGCTCTCCAGACCCTGTGAGGAAAGGTCAACTTTGCAGTTCGTCTGAATATGAGCCCTGTACAATCCCTACGGTAATGTTACATCTCAAAGCCTCAAGGAAAGCTTCTGGAAAGCCGCAGAAGAACCTCGTACTAGACGTTGCCTTCGAGGGGGGCAGCCAGGGCAGAGCAAGGCTTATCTTCTGCCCAAACCTGTTTATACTTGTGTGGCTTTAACTCATATCTCTGGAGCCTGTGACTGTTCTCCAGAAAAAGCGAAGCCCGTTTTGTATGAAAGGACATGGTCAACAGGGTGAAAAGGCAACCTCACAGAATGGAAGAAAATGTTTGCAAGTCGTGTGTCAGATAAGGGGTTAATATCTAGAATATATACAAAGCTCCCGCAACTCGACCACAACACATCAAAGAACCCGGTCAAAAAATGAACAAAGGACTGGAGTAGGAATTTCTGCAAAAATGATGTACAAGTGGGTCGACAAGCACATAGAAGGATTCTCCGTGTCGCTAGTTATCGGCGAAATGCCAATCGGTGAGATCTGACCTCACACCCATCAGGATGGCTACCACCCAAAAGACAGAAAACAACCAGCACGGGCAAGGGCGTGGAGAAATCGGGAATCCAGCAATCCCACTTCTAGGTATACACCCCGAAGAACTCGAAGCAGGATCTCAAAGAAATAGTCACACACGCGTGTTCACAGCAGCGTTATTCACAATAGCTGAGAGGTGGGAGCAACACCAGCGCCCGCTGACGGACGAATGGCTCAACACGATGTGTTCCAGCCATACGGTGGAATATCATCCTGCCTTAGAAATTTGGAATGGGGCGCCCGGGGGGGCTCAGTCGGTTAAGCGTCCGACTTCGGCCCAGGTCACGATCTCGCGGTTCATGGGTTCGAGCCCCGCTAGCGCTCTGTCTCTCTCTCTGTCCGAAATAAATAAAACATTTTTTAAAAGTTGGGAATAAAATTCCGTCACCTCCTACAACAGGAACGAACCTCGAGAACATTATGCTAAGTGAAATAGGGCAGTCACAAAAGTCGAATATGGATTCCCGTTACGTGAGCAGTCAGATTTACAGTCTGGGGGGCGGGGGGCGGGGGGCACCAGGGTCTGGGGGAGCAGGAGCGAGAAGTTCATGTTTAATGAGCTTCTGTTTTCCAAGATGAAAAAGTTCTAGATAGCCTTAACCTTGCATCTTCTAGCTGTGCTCGCTTCTAATGAACAGGATGTGGCAGAGGCGATGAGGTCCGCCTGGCTCTCAGGGGCTGCTCGCTCTCGGACCCCAGACCAAGTGCCGATGCTCTGTGCTGTGTTCTAGCAACAACCGCCAGCGAGGACCCAGCCCAAACCAGCACCAACTGCCAGCCGTGTGAGGGAGGGAGCTTCTTGATTTCCACAGCCACTTCTGACCCAAGCACCTGACAAAGCTGCGCAGGGACCGCCCTGCTGAGCCCGGTCACCCCCAGAGCCGAGCCACACAATCGTCGGACGGCGTGATTTCCTGTCCCTAAGTCCGGAACGGTTTATTAAGCAGCGACAGATAACTAAGCAATCCTGCTGAATCATTTTCATTATGTCTGTATATTAGGTATGCTTTTAATACCTCATAAATAGAATTAAAGGGCCATCTTTTACGGGGGCGCCTGGTTGGTTCCGTCGGTCAAGCATCCGACTCTTGATTTTGGCTCAGGTCACGATCTCAGTGTTTGTGAGTTCGAGCCCCGCGTTGGGCTCCAGACCTGACAGCTCAGCGCTGAGCCTGTTGGGACTCTCTCCCTCCCTCTCTGCCCCTCTCCCACAGATGCTCTCTCTCTCTCTCTTCCAAAATGAAATAAATAAACTTTAAAAAAGATCAGCATTTAAAAATATAATTTAAAGGATAAGTAAAGCCCTACGGCTGCTGTTCAAGTCTAAAAATTTGCACAAAAGCTCAAAAAAAAATTCTAGATCAGTTTTTGCCCCTGTATCTCAAGGAAATACTTTCAGATTTTTTTTTCCTGATTGTGAAATATCTTAAAAGTATACTATATAGTATAGCATCATGCACACCGGGTACCTAGCACCCAGACCTAATAAGTCTTCCTATTGTGACGTATTTCTTTCTGCTTGTTTTTTTTTTGAAAATGGTACGGAAAAAAAAATACATAAATTTACCATCTTAACTCTTTTTAAACGCGCAGTTCACTGGTGTTAAGTACATTCACGTGGCTAGACACAGAGGTCCAGAACTTCTGCATCTCACAAAAGTAAAGCTCTGTCCCCATAAACAACATGCCCCGCTTCCTCCCTTCCCCAGCCCCTGGCAACCGCCACCCTGCTTTCTGTTTCAATGAGTTCGGCTACTTTAGACACTTCATATAAGTGGAATCAGGCGGTGGTTGCCTTTGGTGATTGGCTTCTTTCTTTCTTTCAATTGAGGTGAAACGACAGAAAAGTAACATTTTCCTACGAACAGTTCGGGGGCATCCAGTCCTTCCAAGACGCTGTGCAACCCCATTTCTGTCTATTTCCGAGACTTTTCATCACCCCAGATCAAACCCCGCCCCCATTAACGTTACTGCCTGCTCCACCCCCACCCCCACCCCACCCCACCCCAGACCCTGGCACCCACCAGGCTACTTCCTGTCCCGATGGATTTGCCGATTCTGGACATTTCATATAAATTAGATCAGGCATCATGTGGCCGTACTGTCTCTGCTTGTTTGGGAAATGCAATATCGGGGCGCCCGGCTGGCTGCGCGGTAGAGCAGGTGACTCCTGATCTGGGGGTCCTGCGAGCTCCACATCGGGTATGGAGATTATTTAAAAATAAGACCTTAAAAAAAATACATTATTACTGACTGACGCCTCTGTCCAGTACCATGCCCGTTATTCTAATAACTAATAAAGAATTTTTTGAAATGAAGAACTGTATTTCAGGATGATAACAAGACTCAAACTTGTAGGGACGCCTGGGTGGCTCGGTTGGTTAAGTATCCAGCTCTTGATTTGGGCTCAGGTCCTGATCTCGCGGTTGGGGAGTTCGAGCCCCATGTCAGGCACTGACGGTGCGGAGCCTGCTTGGGATTCTCTCTCCCCCTCTCTCTGCCCCTCTCCTGCTCATATGCTCTCTCTCTCTCTCTCGAATTAAATAAATAAAAACTTTAAAAAAAAGGCTTGAAGTTGTAGTAAGAATGTCTCCCCAAGTTGGAACCAATTATTGTTATCCACTTGGTACTTATTTCACAGACTTTAATTGAGCGCCTACTATCGCCAAGCCCTGTTTGTGGCCCCGGAGATACGGCAACGGAAAGGCAGGTGAGGCTCCTGCTTTTATTTTTATTTTTTAAGTTTATTTACCGATTTTGAGAAAGTGAGAGCACACACAGGCAGGGGAGGAGCAGAGAGAGAGAGAAAGAGAATCCCAAGCAGGCTCCGGACTCTCAGGGCAGGGCCCAGTGCGGGGCTCAAAACCGAAAACCATGAGATCGTGACCTCAGCGGAAGTCAAGGTTGGAGACTTAAGCGACCCAGCCCCCCAGGCACCCTGAGGCCCTTGCTTTTAAAGAACAGTGGAGGGGCACCTGGTTGGCTCAGTAGGTAGAGCGTGCAATTCTTACCAAAAAAAAAATTTTTTTTAATGTTTATTTATTTTGGGGAGAGAAAGAGACACGGAGCTTGAGTGGGAGAGAGGCAGAGAGAGGGGGGGACACGGAATCCGAGGCAGGCTCCAGGCTCTGAGCCGTCAGCACAGAGACCCATGTGGGGCTCGAACCCGCCAACCGTGAGATCATGACCTGAGCCGAAGTCGGACGCTTAACAGACAGCCACCCAGGCACCCCGAGCGTGCAATTCTTGATCCCAGGGTCGGGAGTTCAAGCCTCATGTTGGATGTTAGAAATTACTTAAAAAAATAAAATCTTAGGGGCACCCGGGTGGCTCGGTTGGTTAAATGTCTGACTCTTGACTTCGGCTCAGATCGTGATCCCAGGGTCCTGAGACTGAACCCCACGTCCAGCTCTGCGCTGACCGCATGGAACCTGCTCGGGATTCTCTCTCTCCCTTTCTCTCTGCCCCTTCCCTGCTTCTGCTCTCCCTCTCAAAATAAATAAACATTTAAAACAAAATGTCTATCATCAGCTGAATGGAGAAAGAGAAGGCCGCCGTCCACAGCGGGGAATAGGGTTCGGGCGTCACAAGGCAGAAGCAGGGACGCACACACCAGGCCTCCGATGCACCAGGCAGGCCTGACCCCCGAGGAGAGAAGCCAGACGCAGCAGGCCACCCAGCCCTGCCTCCACGCACGTCAAGCGTCCAGACCAGGTTCATCCACAGAGACGGAAAGCACAGCGGGGCGGCTGGGTGGCCCTGGCGGTGAGCGTCCGACTGCAGCTCAGGTCATGATCTGGAGGTTCGAGTCCCGGGTCGGGCCCTGCGCCGAGCGCTCAGAGCCTGGAGCCGGCTTCTGATTCTGCGTCTCCCTCTCCCTCTGCTCCTACCCCACTCACACTCTGTCTCTCTCTGAAAAATAAATAAACATTAAAAAAAGATTTTTTTTTTTTTTTTTTTTAAAGAAAGCCCAGGCTGGTGCTGCCAGGAGCCGGGGGAGAGACAGCAGAGGTGACCCCTTGGCGGGTACGAAGTTTCCTTTCCGAGTGACGAAATGTTCCGGAGCCAGAGAGAGGCGATGGTTGCACAATGTCGTGAACGGATGAAACCCCGCTGGGTGTGCGCTCCACCGCGGTTGAAACGGCGCTTTGTATGTTCCGTGAATGTCACCCCAAGGTTAAGAAGGGGGGGGGATACCATTCTGCTGGGGGACGCGAATAACGGCGAGGCTGTGGGGGGTGGGGGTGGGGGGTGGGAGGGGGTGGGCAGTGTGTATGGAAACGCCCTGTACCTCCCGTCAAACTTTGCTGTGGACCTGAAACTGCTCTAAAAAATAAGGGCTATTAACAAAACAAAAACAAAAACAAAAAGCAGGAGGAAATGGAGTGAGGAAGGGAGGAAGGGAGACGGGCCTTGCTCACCCCCTTTCTGGGGTGTTCGGCCGCCTCCTTGCGCCCCCTTGTGGCTCAGGTCACGATCTTGCGGTTGGTGAGTTCGAGCCCCGCTTAGGGCTCTCGGCGCACAGCCTGCTTCAGACCCTGTGTCCCCTTCTCTCTCTGCCCCTCCCCAGTTTGCACCCGTTCAAACATAAATAAAACAGTAAAATAGTAGTAACAATAAATAAATAAAAATCTGGGGCGCCTGGGTGGCTCAGTGAGTTAGGCGTCCAACTTTGGCTCAGGTCACGATCTCCCGGCTGGGGAGTTTGAGCCACAGGTCGGGCTCCCTGCTGTCAGCGTGGAGCCCGCTTCAGCTCCTCTGTCCCCCCTCTCTCTCTGCCTCTCCCCTGTTTGATTGCTCTCTCCCTCTCTCAAAAAGAAATAAACGCCTTAAAAAATACAAATACAAATCTTCCCACATGAAAGGCTCTGTGACCACTCTCAGGTTCTCCATCTATTACCTAAACTCTGTTCCACGTCTTGCCTCCGCACGTATATTTTTCCCCCCACTTGGAGCATTTTTAAGCGTAGGTTCACGGCACGAAGGACACGCCCGCTGTTGTGCAGCCGTCACCTCCGTGCGTCTCCAGAGTTCTTTCATCTTCCCGAACTCAGAGTCTGTCCCCATGAAACACTGACTCCCCAGTCCCCCCCACCCCGCCCCCCCGCCAGCCCCTAGTGCCCACCATCCTGCTTTCTGTCCCTGTGAATGTGACTCCTCTGGGGACCTCATGTACGTGGAATCAGCCAGTAGCTGCCCTTTGTCACTGGCATATTTCACCTAGCGTGATGCCCTCCGGATTCGTCCATGTTGTAGCAGGTGTCGGAGTACCCTTCCCCTTGGTGGCTGTTTCCTATTCCGTCGCATGGGTAGATGAGGTTTTGCTGCTCTGTTCATCCCTTGATAGAAGTTTGGGCTGTTGCCGCCTTTTGGCTGCTGGAACAGTGCTGGTGTAAACACGGGCGTACCATAATTATCTTTAAGTGTTAGACAGTTTAGCTGAAGTCAAGGGTCCTGCGTAGCCATGGCTGCAGAAATCTTGGGTCCCCAGAGCAGATCAGTCGAGCAGTCGCTGCGGATGAGGGCCAGGTGACAGCCCTTTACTGCTTCAGGCAAATGAACACGCTGCACCTGAAAACTAAGTCTCACTGAGAAACATCACACGTTTTCTTTGAAAGTGACACCCGGGTACCCTTATAGTTGGTCAATAGCTTCGAGCACTCCATATGCGATCTCCATCCATCGTAGCTAATAATTAGCACACAGTTCAACACCTAATGACAGGTGAGGCAATCAACATAAACATCCAACGCCCTCCTGAAGGCCAAAGTCCCCAACTGATCCACAAAGGGCTTTGAGAAACGTTTTTCGCCTCGAGAGTGGATTTTGTCGCGTGAAATCGTGAATGAGGTCCTTCTTACGTTGGGGGACACTTAAAAATAGTGTCTGAATGAAAGCTGTTCTAAGATCCCATCATTCACCAAGCCAAGATCAAAGTTCGAGAAGCCCCGGGCTGGCTCACATGTGGGGAACCAGGCGCTCTTGGCAATCGGTGGCAGGAGTGCACATTTCTGTCACCTTTTTGCAGGGGGACTTGGCAAAGCCTGTGTAAATTTAAAACGTATACGCCCTTTGACCCAGCAAGTTGCCTTGAGAAGTTGGTTTTCAGATATACATGCGCAGGTGGGCAGAGATCTGTGCTAACAAGTCTTTGTCGCAGTGTTGATAGAACCAAAGTATCGGAAGCAACATGAACGTCCAACAACAGGGGATTGCTTAACTAAACTACGGCTCGTCTACACTGGCACCCATCCAGCAGGACCTTCTGTGATCATGGACTCCTCTCTGTCTGCGCCGTCCGGTATATTAGCCCAAACCCAACCTTTCTACTGGACACTTGAGATGTGGCTGGTGCAATTGAGGAACTCATTTCGTTAAATTTTAACTAATGTAAAGGTAAATAGGGGCACCCAGGTGGCTCAGTCGGTTCAGCGTCCGACTTCGGCTCAGGTCATGATCTCGTGGCCCGTGGGTTCGAGCCCCGCGTCGGGCTCTGTGCTGACAGCTCGGTCTGGAGGCTGCTTCGGATTCTGAGTCTCCCTCTCTCTCTTCCCCTCCCCTGCTTGTGCTCTGTCTCTCTCAAAAATAAATAAATAAACATTTTAAAAAATCAGAAAGAAAGAAAGAAAGAAAGAAAGAAAGAAAGAAAGAAAGAAAAAGGAAGGAAGGAAGGAAGGAAGGAAGGAAGGAAGGAAGGAAGGAAGGAAGAAGAAAAAGGAGTACCTGGGTGGCTCAGTCAGTTAAGCATCCAACTTTGACTTGGGCCATGATCTCATGGTTTGTGGGTTTGAGCCCCATGTCGGGCTCTGCGCTGACAGCATGGAGCCTGCTTCGGATCCTGTCTCCCTCTCTCTCTGCCCCTCCCCTGCGCTCGCGCTCTTTCTCTCTCTCTCAAAAATAAATAAACATTTTAAAAATTTTTTAAAAATATTTTTTATTTTGTATTTTTAAAAGCATCCTCATTACTCATCAGAGGCCTTTGATCATAAAACCCCATCACTTTACTAATTGTTCAGATCCATGCAGACTTGTCTCAAGGCAGAAAATAATATTTGGCTCTCTCCGTTAGTTCTACACCTAACACAAGAACCCGGTCTTTACTCTTGTTTTCTTTTCAAGCGAATAAGAAGACCCAGTTGGGGTCATTTAAGCATTTCTAGAGCCATCGTATTTAGGGGAAGTACAAAATGAGGAGTGCATGAGAAACTACATCTCGCACCTAATAAATATGGCAGCGTCCTGGGCAGATGCACGAAGTGATCTCCCCAGGACTTTTCTTCCCTTCAGCCTCGACTCAGCATGGGGGTGCCGTAAATCATTTATTCCCAAACTTTCAGGATTCTCTTGTGGCCAGGAAATCCTTGGGGCAAAAATGTCTAATCTGTTGTCAAGTATTGTTTTTTAATGAAAGAAAAACAAGACGGGGAGGGGGGCTAGACATTTTTACTTCGGATGCCACAACTAAATACTGAATATTCCATATTGTATCTTACATTAAAATGTACCCACCTTTGGGGTGCGGGGCTGGCTTAGTGTGTAGAGTATATAGCTCTTGAACTCAGGGTTGTGAGTTTGAGCCCCACGTGGGGCATAGAGATTACGTAAAAATAAAATCTTAAAATAAATAAACATTTTAGTAGCTACACAAGGTGACACAAGTGATGCTCGCCTCAAGTCTGAAGTAGGGAATTGTATCTAATGTGGGTAACTTTTACTGTTTTTATTATTTGTTTGTTTGTTTGTTTATTTATTTATTTTAGGATTTTATTTTTAAGTAATCTGTACACCCAACATGGAGTTCGAACCCACAGCCCTGAGATCAAGAGTCACACACACGTTCCACTGACTGAGCCAGCCTGGCCCCCCTCCTCAATCCTAAAATTCTCAAAGTCAAGTTTTCATATATTGGATACAGTGTACTTTTTTAGACTCTCAAGCAATGTAGCAGGCCTTAAAGACCCCAGCAACTGGGTCTATCGAATCTCATTGACAATATGACCCTGGAAAGAAAGAAAAATGAATTCTGATGACGTCCTACGTGAAATACATAACGTAAAAATCATTAGGTATCAAACCAGGTTTTCTTTAAACAGAAGCAATGATCTTTGGGAATTTGTAACATCTCTTTGAAAGAAAATACTGAAGACCAAGGCAATATGAAATTGATTTCATTGATTTTGAACAAGGCCAGATAATAATCGATCAGGGGCTCAATACAGGGATGACGTCTACCTCCAAGATGATTCCAGTGGCCCCCACCTCCTGGTATTTATACCCTGTGCTGTCCCCTTCCACAGTGGGCAGGGCTGACCTGTGTAACCAATAGGATATTGTAGAAATGTAGGTGTGTGACTTCCAAGGCTAGATCATAAAAGACAGCGCCTCCTCCACTATTTGCTTGAATGACTCACTCTGGGGGAGGCCAGCAGCCATGTTGGCTTACCAAGCCTTCATGTAAGACCTGCAACATCGTCAGAGACCCAAACCAGATCCACTGGTCTGACTCTCGAATTCGGCTCAGGTCATGATCTCACAGTTCGTGGGATCACGTCCCGAGTCGGGTTCCATGCTGGCAGTGCAGAGCCTGCTTGGAATTCCCTCTCTCCCTCTCTCTCTCCTCTCCCCCACTCATGGCTTTCTCTAAACAAACAAACAAACAAACAAACATTTTTTTAAAAAGCAACTTAGGAAGGTCTTCCTCAAGGCAGTCATACACGATGCAGCACAGACTATTGTCATACGGGCTTAAAGGAAATACTGACCCTTCCACATTGGTTCACCCAGACTCTGGGGTCCACCTCCCTGCTCCCTCCTGCCTACATCTGAATTGGCCACTCCCCTGCCATAGTCCCTCTTGATAGGTTCCACTCTTCATTCCATAGAGCTCGGGTTTTGAACACATTTTAAGATTCATTTGATGGTTTGTAAATATGTCCTGTTTATTTTTTTAAAGATTTTAATTTTTTTAATGTTTATTTATTTGGGGGAGGGTGGAGAGAATGAGCAGGAGAGGGGCAGAGAGAGAGGGAGAGAGAGAATCCCAAGCAGGCTTCACATTGTCAGCGTGGAGTCCCACACGGGGCTCGATCTCACAAATAGTGAGATCATCACCTGAGCCAAAATCAAGAGTCAGACACTGAAACAACTAAGCCACCCAAGCACCCCAAGATTTTATTTTTAAAGTAATTTCTACACCCAACATGGGGCTCGAACTTCCAACCCTGAGATCAAGAGTATCACGCTCCACCAACTGAGCCAGCCAGGTGCCCCAATATGTCCTGTTTACTATAACCATCTCTGAGAGATAAATGTGTCCTAATCATTGTTTATATTCCAACCACAAGAAGAAGAAACACAATAAGAACAACTAAAAATCTTAAAAATAGATTCTACAGTTTCAACAACAATAGAATGAATGAACAGATAGTCCTATTCTGGGCAATGAAGGCACGTCTGCCATGGGGACATCCAGGAAAGATTTTTTTGTTTTGTTTTGTTTTGTTTCTAATAAGAGTCACAGGAACGAGATGTGTCACTTTTTCTTCCTGTGGACATTGTCTGATCTGTATGTGATGTCCGGAACCGCTCAGCCATCTTGCTGACGACCCGAGGAAAAAAGGCAACACAGAGGAGGCCAGAGTCCTGGCTCTGAGTGTCTTGTTATAAAGATAATGTATTTCCCTAAGGTTTAGACCAGCTGGTTGAGTTTTCTATTATAGGAAACTTTCTGATACAGTAGGGGCTCAATAAAGTTTTAATTGAGTAGATACCAACAGTTGCTAAAAATAGGATTCCCAATAGTAACTGGTAGAGGGGGAACCTTGAGTGGCTCAGTGGGTTGAGCCATCCAACTCTTGGTTTTGGACCAGGTCATGATCTCAGCGTTCATGGGTTCAAGCCCCACATCAGGCTCTGTGCTGACAGTGCAGAACCTGCTTGGTATTTTCTCTCTCCCCCTCCCATGTCCCTCCCCCACTCACTCTTTCTCTCTCAAAGTAAATAAACTTAAGAAAATAAAATAATAGGGGTGCCTGGGTGGCTCAGTCGGTTAAGCACCAGACTTCAGCTCAGGTCATGATCTCGCATTTCATGGGTTCAACCCCACATCGGACTCTGTGCTGACAGCTCAGAGCCTGCAGCCTGCTTCAGATTCTGTGTCTCCCTCTCTTTCTCTGCCCCTCTCCCGCTTGCACTCTGTCTCTCTCTCAAAAATAAATAAACCTTTGGGGTGCCTGGGTGGCGCAGTCGGTTAAGCGTCCGACTTCAGCCAGGTCACGATCTCGCGATCCGTGAGTTCGAGCCCTGTGTTGGGCTCTGGGCTGATGGCTCAGAGCCTGGAGCCTGTTTCCGATTCTGTGTCTCCCCCTCTCTCTGCCCCTCCCCTGTTCATGCTCTGTCACTCTCTGTCCCAAAAATAAATAAATGTTGAAAAAAAAAATTTTTTTTAATAAAATAAAATAAATAAATAAACCTTAAAAAATTTTTTTTCATAAAATAATTTAAAAAATGTTTTAAATACATTTGAACTTCCTTAATACAATTCTTTGGTACCAGTTTGATTAAAAGGTATTCCACCGATTAAATGACAGCAACAGTTTACAACAGTGGTTCCCAACCCTGGCTTCACTTTTAGATCCACTAGGAGAGGGTTTTTTTGTTTTGTTTTGTTTTGTTTTTTGTTTTTTTAAAGCTGATGCCTGGGCCGCCTTCCAGACCAAGCATTTAGTGTATCTGTTGAAAGCCCTCCGGCCCCATCTCTCCACTCGCTTATTGCACTCCAGCCATGCTGGTCTCTCTGTTCCTCAGATATGCCAAACCCTGCCAATACCGGGGCTCCTGAACTACCTTGTGCTGCCCCGCCTTCTGCAAAGCTGCCTCCACTCATCTTTCAGGTCTCACTTGAGGAGTCTCCTCCCGGAAAGCCTCTCCTAACCATCAGATCATAAGTAGGATCCCAAACTTCTCCCATTCAATCCGATCATCTCTGCTGCTGTGTGTAATTATTTATTCTCAAATAAAGCAACAATTTATCTTATTTAAATTTAAATTTATCTTATTTAAAGGTAAATAAAGTGCTTTATCTCGTTTGAATAAAGAACTTCAATACAAAACTAGAAAGAGCTAGATTTCAGGGACTTCAGATGATGTCCAGTCAGGACAGTCAAGGAAGCCTTTGTGCAACCAACCTTTGAAGCAGGCCTGGACGGATACGATTTGATTTGTTGAGGTCGGGGTTGGTGGTATTTTAGAAACAAGGAGCAGCTTGAGTGGAGAAAGGCGGAAAATGACAGGAAGCATATGGAGAAAAGAAAGTGGCCAGCAGATAAGGGAAGCAGGGAAGAGAGCATTTTGAGGGATTATATCTGATGAGATAGAGTCAGAAATAGAGGGCCTACATTGAATAATGGCTACATTAGATGTTGCGGGTAATTCCAACTGGGGTGGAAAAGGACTGGAAGAAAAAGGAGAACGTACAAGGCATTGGGGCGGGGGTGGGTGGGTGAAGGGGGTGGGGGGACGGAAAGGGTGAGACAGTTAAAAGCCTCACCAGGGAGAAAGGCAAAAACATAAATTGCTTGGTCAACCACAACCGCTTGGAGGCGCTGCGGGCCTCACGACTAAACCGAAGCCTGTCCTAGGGTTCCCTCTTCCGGCAGAAATAAGCACTGCACACTGAGATGGGGATCATTGAAAGGCACTTGCCAGTCTCTAAACAGCATACCTCTGCGAGGGTCATATTTATAACTTGGCGAGGATTTTGTTGTGCTTTCAGACAAAACATGAAAAGGAACACTACTTTAAAATAAATGGGAGCCAGGGCGCCTGGGTGGCTCAGTCGGTGGAGCGTCCGACTTCAGCTCAGGTCATGATCTCACAGTCTGAGTTGGAGCCCCGCCTCCGCCTCTGTGCTGACAGCTTGGAGCCTGGGGCCTGCCTCGGATTCCGTGTCTCCCTCTCTCTCTGCCCGTCCCCCGCTCATGCTCTCTGTCTCAAAAATCAAAACATTAAAAAAAAAAAAAAATGAGATCCATGTGCTTTTCTTCTAGTTTATTCTAGACTTGCAACTGTATCTATGTAGGTGAATCCTTCCATAGCATTAATTCATGTGTGAAAGCAAAATTCGGGGTGCTTTGACCTATTACATCACTCGGTGAAACTGAACAAGTCTATTATCTCTGTTCTTTAACTCGACTCAGGACGCCTAAATGGCAGAAACACATCTTATTCATCACTGTGTCACTACAGTTCTGGATTTGTTGGCGGGGCCTGTAAATGTTCCACCAGGGATTGTGTTGGCTAGGTGGTTTTATTCCTGAGAAAATGAAATCAAAGGCGTTTTTCCTTCATACAAAATGAAAAGATATTAGAACTCTGTCAAAACTATAAAAGATGTAAAGTGTGAACGCAAGGTGCAGGAGACTGCAAACCAGTATGCTATTCTTTGTGGCAGGGGATATTAAAAATTAGCGGTTGCCTGTGTGTGTATAGAGAAACTCTGAAAGTTCGTGGGGGGCGGGGGAAGATGGGGGGTGGAGGACTGGGTGGAGACTTGTTATACACAGTTTTAAACTTTTTGTGTATCTGGAACACATGAAAGGTATTACCTACTCAAAAAATTAAAATAGAAAAGTATCATGGGACAACAAATAGTTATAAAAGCTAAGCTCTAAGGCCAATTTTTAATTACCCTGGAGAAACTTATTACATAGAAATCTCATTATTTATGCTATGCTTTCAAAATATTAGTATAAAAGAGAGATGTGTTTAAGATGACTTTGCTACAGCACTGTAACAGCAAAAACTGGAAACAAATGTTGGTGGAAAGGTTAAAGAAATTATAGGGCATCCATATAATAGCAAGAGTGTTAAAAAGAACAACGCAGGTCTAGATACGGTGGCATGAAAAAATGTCCGTAACTACACTTTAAAAAAAGCTGAGAAACACTGCATTGCAAATGGTCCTATTTGTATGTGTACATACATGTGTATACATATGTAAGTATATAAGTATGGTGTATTTATTTTACAGTCCCCAAAAAGGACCAAACCTTAGAAGTAGCTATCACCGGGAAATAATCAGGAACTCAGGTGGACTATCTTGGACTTTATGATACACACAATGTATGTATACCTTGTAATTAAAATAAGCAGCAAACCTATTCTAAACTCCTTTCTAAGAGTAGGCTTATATGGAACTCTCACTTTACACATCATTGATTTTAATGTGCTTCAACTTTTTAAAAAAATTTTTTTTAATGTTTATTTTGAGAGAGAGGGAGAGAGCACGAGTGGGGAGGGACAGAGAAAAAGGGAGACAATTCCAAGCAGAGCCTGACCTGGGGCTCAAACCACAGACCATAAGATCATGATCTGAGTGGAAATCAAGAGCCACCTAGGCACCCCTGTGCTTGTAATTGTTTTTCAAAACTTTTCTAGTACTTACTCTTGTTAATTAGCAATTCCTCTCATCAAACTTGGCAGGCAGCACTTTAGTTCGAGGAACCAAGTATTATTGAGCATCCCCACCAGGGGTTAGTTTTATTAGGTTGATGCTCTGATGTTCTTACGCTCCAATGCCAAGACCCCTCTAGCTCTGCACAAGGCACTAAGGGTCTCTGTCTTAAGGGACATTGGGCTGTAACAATATGATTCAGCCCCATGTTCTCAAGAACTATTGTTAGCCCCTGAACCTCTTAGTTACAAGACCTTAAATATTTAAGTAATCCCTACACAATTTGGAAGCTCAAACTCACGACCCTGAGATGAAGAGTTGCACATTCCAATGAGCCATACAGATGCCCCTGGAAAATTTTTAAAAGCCACTCATGGGGTGCCTAGGCAGCTCAGTCCATTAAGCGTCCAAGTTCAGCTCAGGTCCCCATCTCATGGCGAGTGGAGTGCTGCATCGGCTATATGTCAGCGCAGGGCCCGTTTCAGATCCTCTGCGCTCTTATTCTCTACCCCTCCCCACCCTGCCACCATTTGTGTGCTCTCAAAAATATTAAAAAAAAAAAACAAAACTCATCAGGGGTGCTTGAGTGGCTGCCGGGTAAGCACCTCTTGATCTCAGTTCAGGTCTCAATATCAGGGTCTTGAGTTCAAGCCCTGCACTAGGCCAAGAGCCTACTTCAAAATTAACTCTCACGATTATTTATGAACCATGTGCTGCCTGTCCTGCAGAGTGGTGATTTTCAAGATGCTTTTGGGGTTTTCCTATAACGTTTGGAATGAGCACCTAATTTACACCACAGTGGTGCTAGTGGAGCTCCTGGGTCTTTCTTGTTTCTTGATATAGGTCAACTTATATGAACGAGTCATGGGACACTTAACTACATTTTGTGCACTTGTATCAGCAAAGTGAAAACTGCAACTAATGTAATTACCTAAGACTTAATAGGTTTCTCAAAAGGCATTTTCTAGTGCCTAAAGCGAAGACTGGGGACTTTTGGTAGACAACACAAAAATCTCCCGTACACCCAAGATTATATACAGATACCCTAAAACACCAGGGAAGTGGAAGGCAGTAGTGTTTTGGAGAATAGTCCCTTCTTTAAAGTTCTAATAGTTCTGATTTCTGGGGCACCTACCACCCGATGGCAATTCCCTACATTAAACAAGTTTCCCTGGACTTCCACCTTTGTTTGCGGTTGACACAAGGATCTGATCGGGTAAAAACCGCTATAAACTTTCCTCAGTGAAGACCAAGAGACTGTGGCCTCTCCTAACACTCTTCTATAAAAGCTTCCTCTAGTCACATGAATTTGAGGATCACTTTGACAACTTACCTCAGCAACTGCTAACATTTCAATAATTTTCATGATCTAAATAACCATGCATTCCTCAACTTTTGAGCATGATGCCATACTTTTTATTACACACTACTTGCCATACTTAAAAACATCTAGTCAAACGACTTTCTGTGTAACTCCATGTGAAACAGAGCAATGTATTAAAGCTGGCTCTTCTATAGATTCCACCTACAGGCTCTGCCATGACCACCTTCCTTTTAATATCACCTGATTGCTGGTAGCCCAGAACTTTCCCATTCTCAGATATCTCACAAACCAAGCCCCAATTCTGTATTTTTAAAACAAGTAGTTTATAAATATAGCTATAGACGTTCCACGTGGAGAATTCTAACTGCAACCTTCCATTTTTACTGACCTTTCTTACCTCCTGGTTACTAGAATCATTTGATAGATTAAATTTCTTGATCCCTCAAACCCCATCCAAAATAAAAAGAACCCCTCACTGGCCAAAAACTCACACCATTTGGGAATGCAACAACTTTATTGAAAGAAAAGTGCAATGCATTTTGTCAAAGCTTACAGCGGGAACTTAGACACCTCCCCTCAAGCGCAGGACCAGGTGGAGCGTGGACTCCTTCTGGATGTTGTAGTCAGACAGGGTGCGCCCATCTTCCAGCTGTTTCCCGGCAAAGATCAACCTCTGCTGGTCAGGGGGGATGCCCTCTTTGTCCTGGATCTTCGCCTTGACATTCTCGATGGTGTCACTGGGCTCCACCTCCAGGGTGATGGTCTTGCCCGTCAAGGTCTTCACGAAGATCTGCATGCCCCCTCTGAGGCGGAGGACCAGGTGCAGCGTGGACTCCTTCTGGATGTTGTAGTCAGACAGGGTGCGCCCATCTTCCAGCTGTTTCCCGGCAAAGATCAACCTCTGCTGGTCAGGGGGGATGCCCTCTTTGTCCTGGATCTTCGCCTTGACATTCTCGATGGTGTCACTGGGCTCCACCTCCAGGGTGATGGTCTTGCCCGTCAAGGTCTTCACGAAGATCTGCATGCCCCCCCTGAGGCGGAGGACCAGGTGCAGCGTGGACTCCTTCTGGATGTTGTAGTCAGACAGGGTGCGCCCATCTTCCAGCTGTTTCCCGGCAAAGATCAACCTCTGCTGGTCAGGGGGGATGCCCTCTTTGTCCTGGATCTTCGCCTTGACATTCTCGATGGTGTCACTGGGCTCCACCTCCAGGGTGATGGTCTTGCCCGTCAAGGTCTTCACGAAGATCTGCATGCCCCCTCTGAGGCGGAGGACCAGGTGCAGCGTGGACTCCTTCTGGATGTTGTAGTCAGACAGGGTGCGCCCATCTTCCAGCTGTTTCCCGGCAAAGATCAACCTCTGCTGGTCAGGGGGGATGCCCTCTTTGTCCTGGATCTTCGCCTTGACATTCTCGATGGTGTCACTGGGCTCCACCTCCAGGGTGATGGTCTTGCCCGTCAAGGTCTTCACGAAGATCTGCATGCCCCCTCTGAGGCGGAGGACCAGGTGCAGCGTGGACTCCTTCTGGATGTTGTAGTCAGACAGGGTGCGCCCATCTTCCAGCTGTTTCCCGGCAAAGATCAACCTCTGCTGGTCAGGGGGGATGCCCTCTTTGTCCTGGATCTTCGCCTTGACATTCTCGATGGTGTCACTGGGCTCCACCTCCAGGGTGATGGTCTTGCCCGTCAAGGTCTTCACGAAGATCTGCATGCCCCCCCTGAGGCGGAGGACCAGGTGCAGCGTGGACTCCTTCTGGATGTTGTAGTCAGACAGGGTGCGCCCATCTTCCAGCTGTTTCCCGGCAAAGATCAACCTCTGCTGGTCAGGGGGGATGCCCTCTTTGTCCTGGATCTTCGCCTTGACATTCTCGATGGTGTCACTGGGCTCCACCTCCAGGGTGATGGTCTTGCCCGTCAAGGTCTTCACGAAGATCTGCATGCCCCCTCTGAGGCGGAGGACCAGGTGCAGCGTGGACTCCTTCTGGATGTTGTAGTCAGACAGGGTGCGCCCATCTTCCAGCTGTTTCCCGGCAAAGATCAACCTCTGCTGGTCAGGGGGGATGCCCTCTTTGTCCTGGATCTTCGCCTTGACATTCTCGATGGTGTCACTGGGCTCCACCTCCAGGGTGATGGTCTTGCCCGTCAAGGTCTTCACGAAGATCTGCATGCCCCCCCTGAGGCGGAGGACCAGGTGCAGCGTGGACTCCTTCTGGATGTTGTAGTCAGACAGGGTGCGCCCATCTTCCAGCTGTTTCCCGGCAAAGATCAACCTCTGCTGGTCAGGGGGGATGCCCTCTTTGTCCTGGATCTTCGCCTTGACATTCTCGATGGTGTCACTGGGCTCCACCTCCAGGGTGATGGTCTTGCCCGTCAAGGTCTTCACGAAGATCTGCATGCCCCCCCTGAGGCGGAGGACCAGGTGCAGCGTGGACTCCTTCTGGATGTTGTAGTCAGACAGGGTGCGCCCATCTTCCAGCTGTTTCCCGGCAAAGATCAACCTCTGCTGGTCAGGGGGGATGCCCTCTTTCTCCTGGATCTTCCCTTTGACATTCTCGATGGTGTCACTGGGCTCCACCTCCAGGGTGATGGTCTTGCCCGTCAAGGTCTTCACAAAGATCTGCATGGTCTGTCACCAAAGAAAAAAACAAAACAAAACGAATACAAAAAACCCAAGATTGTAATAAACAACTCACATGTGAACACATCTCTAGCGTTCAAAGTTATAGGTCATCTTATAAGGGCCCAGTGACTAAAATAAACCTTGCCTGAGAAAAGAAACCCAACAAGGGGGATGCCGGTGACTCAAACCCTTAAGCACCGCCTCTTGGTTTCAGCTCAAGTCATGAACTAGGTGTTTCATGATATTGAGCCGCAGCACTGAGCCAGCTTGGGATGCTCTCGCTCTCCCTCTCTCAGTCCCTCCCCACATGCTCTGGCTCCAGATAAATAACCATAAAAACAAACAAAACAGAACAAAAAAAGCTCAACAGCCCCGTTTCAGGCCCTGAGAGAGAGGATCCCAGCCAAATGAAGGTGCTGTCTCACCTCTCTTCCACTCCCCCTTCCCCCCCCCCCCCACTGTCTGTCCCCTGACGATTCTGCAGGGTCTCCCCCAGGCCCAAACCTTGTGTCCCGTGAGCGACAAAAGCGAGCTACACAAACGGCAGTAGGCGGCCCCACCCTGGATTGTGAGCCCACGCGGGGGTGACATCACGTGACCGACGGAGGGGGCGCGGGGCCGCGCAGGGCGGCACCGTCCCCGTTGCTTCCCCTCACTGCGACCAGAAACCCAGTCTCGTGCCAGCGCGGCCACCAGACATTAGACGCCCCCCCCCAACCGGCCCCGTCGCGCACGGAGCCACAGCAAAGAGCCGTTAAAGCCTCACGGGCCCGTCGCGCTCTCTTCCGCTCCCAACCCCCCTCCCCGCGTCTTCTCCCTCCAACCTCACAGCCCCGCTTATCCCACCCAGGCAGCGGGCACGGCCGCCATTTTGCTTCGTCCCTGCCCCTCAGAACCGCCCTGCTCGCCGGCCGCGTCGACTAAGACTCGGCTGCCGCTCCGCCGCTGGCGCGCCGCACGACCACAAGACCCCCGGGCCGGGGTAGCGGCCCGCTCCTCACCAAGCGACTGTGGCGGTGAGTGACACCGAAGAACAGCAACGGAACTCCCGGCCTCCACGGAACTGCCTACGCCACCCCCGGCACCTCCTTATATAGCACTCGGTGGCACTGCTCCGCTGGATCCCTCCGCAGAAACGCCGAGAACGGACTACTTTTCTCCGCTCTTCCTACCCCGCCCCGGACAGAAAAGGCAGTACCCCAGATCATCGAAGGGCCGCCCCCCGTAGTGATTTCCCGTGGAGACCGGGTGGCAGGGGAGAATCTGAGGAGGAGGGGGCCGCTGTGCTCGGCGCCCTCGCGGAGGGATCAGCGCGACTGTTGAGTGAGGCGTTCGCGGACGTGGCCGGCGCTCGACCTACGGGGCGGGGCGGGCCGCGGGAGGTGCGAAAACCCGGCGTGGATTCTCCCGGGCGCCCGGAGCGGGCTCGGCCCCGACGCCCCCGTCCCTGTCCCCTCAGCCCCAACGGTTCCAGCCGCTGCCGAGACCCGCCCCTGACGCAGGGGGCTCAGGCCTCACGCGCCCCTCCCCCTCCGCGGACAGAGGGGTTTTCGTGAAGGGCCACGTTGAGGATCGCGGCGTGTTCGCGTGTCACCAGAACCCCCGTGCCCCTCCCCCACCCACCCCACCCCCGCCGGGGCAGCTGCCCATCCCCCGCGCGGGCGCCTTGACAGGACGGATGACTCGACAGAACGGGCGCGGGGGGCACCTACGCGCGGGCGGAGGCGGGGCCGCCCTTTCTCCCCCCGCCCCCCCCACCCCCCCGCCCCCCCGCCTGGGGTGGTCGGGGAAGCGCCGCTGGCCCCTCACGCTTCATAAACCTGCGTGAGGTGCCTCCGGACACCGAAAGAACTTTCTAGATTGTTCTTGAGCCGTCCTGTTGCATGGACACGGCCTTGGGTTTGAGAAGATTGTACTTAGATACCGACAGGAAGGCCTCAGGTTTCCATTCTTGTTGATGATACTCAGTGGAGCAGGAAGTGGAACCTACTGAAGCCTGAAGTTTCAAAAACACCGACCGAGTTCCTGTATATTGGGGGGGTGGCAATTTGATATCCCAAACATGAAATTTCATTGTATGCTAAATTCCATTTGGATAAAAGAGAACAAGTTTACCAGCCAGATATTTTTATTTTTACTATCCTCCATTTTGTGATCTCTGTGAGTCCTTTCTTAGCATATTTTTTTATTTTATTTTATTTTATTTTATTTTATTTTGAGAGTGCTCGCTCACTTGAGGGGGAGAAGGGCAGAGAGAATCCCTAGCAGGCTGCCGGCTCAGCACAGAGCCAGACACGGGGCTCAATCCCAGGACTCTGGGACCATGACCTGCGCCAAAGTCAAGAGTCCTCAACGCTTAACAGACTGAGCCCACCCAGGTGCCCCCAACACATTTTTTAAAGCGTTTGTAAAATGCACAAACATGTTGAAAAAAGAGGTTTTCAGAAGTTTACAGTGAAAAGTCTCCCTCAGAAACACTGAGTTCCCCAGTCACTGTCCCTTCTGGACTCTTCCAGAAGTATTTCCACCATGTGGAGGGGGAGAGGGTGTTTTAATTTCTATCCTCAAAGCCTTAAAAAAAAAAAAACAAAAAAACAAAAAACGGGAAAAGATTCCTAAAAAACGTTCTGCCATTAAGAAAAGACTCACTCTTGTTTTAAATTATGATCATTGTATTGTTTTAAGCCACTTAGAATGAGAAAACGAAACTGTTCTGTATTTTCTTTGATAACCCGTGTAGGTAGGTGTTTATGAAAAAGATCTGATGAGAGTTCAGAATTGACTTTGTAATTTTTAACATTTTTCAGAGAGAATGAATTTATGCCTGGGGAATTAAAATGAGTATTAAGAGCAGAATGTCATGTCTCCGGTTAGGAGACGCCAGTAACTTCCTAATCCAGATGTTTCTGAAGGTTATTCGTGCAAAGAGGTTTCACAGGAACAAAACACGGAGGCCCTTTGTAGGGTTGTTTCTCCCCAATTTTCGGGGAACCAAAAAGCTGAGGTTCTTTCTGAGGGGATCAGGCTTAGCTTCAAACCACACCCTGTTCACTGTTGGCCGTGGCTTTTGCTGGAAGCCTCGTGATTCGTGTTGTTTAACGGCTGAGTCACGAGCTTTGTGACATAGTTTTTTCCAGAGTCCAAAAGGTACAGAGAAAAACAGGCCTGGTTTCAGGGGCAGGGAAGGGTGAGGACGACGAAGAGGAGGACAGGAGGAAGAAGAGAGGCTCGGAGGGTGGGAATGGGGTCCAGGGTTATCTCCAAAGAGAAAACATTCTTGGGAGCTGACAACACTGATGTCTTGAGCAGAAAAACAATTCTCTGCAACACCCCTGCTGCATTCCTTCAGTCCAGCGGAGGGTATAGAAGTAAACGTCCAAGGGCACGGGGGTGACAGGGAGAGGGAGAGAAAAGGAGAGGGGATTCTCAAGCACCAGTGATCTGACCCCTCCGAGGACACGTGGCAACGTCCGGAGGCAATTTTTGGCTGTCACAACTGTGGTGTGAGCTGGGAGGAAGAGTTCCTGCTACTGGCGTGTGGTCACCGAGGTCGGGGACGCTGCGGCACATCCCCCCCCCCCCCAACGCGATTACCCAGCCCCGAAGGTCAGCGACACCAAGGAGGTTGAGAAACCCTGCCCTACGGAGGACTATTGTCCTCTTTACAACTGGCTGTTCTATTTGCTGAGACAGCCTCCCCAAACCTAAATGTCCCACTTGGACTCAGGCTTCGGGTACCAAGTCACGTTCCTGAAACCCCAAATCCCCTGACCTAGAATGTAATGTGCTGGAAGGTGCGAGATGCAGGGTGAGTCACAGGATCCATTTTCAGTTCCTTCCGCCCACAGATCCGTCCTTTGCAAACGCCCCAGAAGAGCTCGCTTCGGAGGTGGAACCAATGGAAGAGTGACAGAGGCCCAGCAACACGGAGGGATTGGCGCGCGGACGCGAGCACGTGACGGGCTGAGCTCACAAAGGGCCTGGGGTGTTGGGCTGCTGGGAGCGGGGTGGGCGGTGCTGGTGGGACTGGTGCCCGTCTGTCTGCCTGCCTTTCCTCCTTCCCCAAAGGATTTGGTTCCCCTGAAGGTCATAACCATGTTTGGGACTTAACTCAGCATCATGAGAAAATCCAAGAGCACAGCGATCAGCAAACATTTCCCCCAAGAGAGAGGATGAGATCAAGGGCTGGCTGGGAACCGTTTGCCTTGCTTTGTCATTGTCATGTCATAGGTAACCATAAAAGGTAATAATCAAAGGCGTCTGCAGTTGGGGGGGGGGGGGGGAGAAGCCCAAGGGACTCTTCATTTTCCTGTTTACTTGCGTGTGGCCTCGTGTGGCCGAACTCAGACCGCCCCGGTTTAAAAATAACCAGTTTCATGCCCTACCTCTGGGACAATCAGGCTTTAAAAAGTTCCAGTCCTCAAATATGCCTGCTTTAGGAAGGTTAAGAAGTTAGTTAGCCTGTTGGAGATTTGGTTTGTTTTTAATTCGTTGCAGTTGTGGCGACATACACACGTAACGAAATGTACCATCTTAACCATTTTAAGGATGTGGGAAACAAAGGCAAAGGACAAAATGAAATTTCCTGACAACTTACCAGCCTATTGAAAAGCCCTTGAAACAGAGGGACCTTCCTCTAGGAGCTCAGCTCCCTTCTTTGCTAAGGGCAAAAGGCAATCTTAATCCTGTAAATCTAGTTTAACAAATAAAAATGCCTTTGGGGGCGCCTGGGTGGCTCCGTGGGTTAAGTGTCTGACTCTCGGTTTTGGCTCAGGTCATGATCTCACCGTTCCAGGAGTTTCGAGCCCTGCGTTGGGCTCTTCACTGGGAGCACAGAGCTTGCTTGGGATTCTCTCTCTCTCCTTCTCTCTCTGCCCCTCCTTTACTCACACTGTCTCTCTCTCTCATGAATAAATTTTAAAACTTAATAACATAAAACTGTTTACAAATTCCTTTGGAAACTTCCTTTGTCTCTATCCCACCCCCAAAGATCTATGTTAGCAATGACTCCAAACTCACAGCCCACAGATATACATCTGAAGGGGCTCATGACTGAGGTTTTACTAGACGGTAGTAAGGTAGTAAATGACCTTTTCCTAACCGTGGGAAATCTTGCTTCCAAAATACCTCGGAGGCTTGTGCTGTCCCTAACCCCCTCCCGACTTGAAAGTATATCATCGGCCCCCCTTTAAGACCCTAACACGTCCTGTCCCTGTGCTTTAATAAAACCACCTTTTTGCACCAAAGACGTCTCAAGAATTCTTTCTTGGCCGTTGGCTCCAAAGGCCAACATTTTCTACATCGTGAGGTACACGGGGCGGGGGGTGGGGATATAATTTTCCCTTTACCCTCCTGAGGTCTTAGCTGAGACCTCTGTGATGAAAGACATTAACCAGAGAGAAAAATCCCCAGCAGTTTATTAACATGTAGGTCACACATATGCACAGGAGATACCCCAGGACAACATGAATAATGAAGTCAGAGGTGGTTTTAGAATTTAGGCCTAAACACCATCTGAAGAGGGAAAGAGGAGGGGGGTATAGGCCCCTCGGGGGGCCAGTCAGTGGTTTTTAGGAAAGACCATAGAGTAGATGGGAGGTAGGACAGTGTGTGACCGTGTGCCAGTCCCGGTTGGTGAACCTCCGGAGGGGGGATCTTGGACCAGTGGGCCCCTTGGGAAGGTCTGTATTTAGGCACATAAGGGGGGGTTCAGAGACAGCCTCTCCCGGCATATGCTGGTCTTCAAGTGCCTTCAGCTCAAAATAATCTCAGATGGCATGTTCTGGTGCTCGTCAGCATTCACACTGCCATGCAGCCGTCCCCACCAGAATTCTTCCATCTCGCAAAACGGGTCCTCTGCCCCCATTTACAGAACTCCCATATCCGCCTTCCGCCGGTGCCTGGTACCCACCATTCCGCTTTCTGCCTCTCTGAACTTGACTGCTCCAGCCATATCTACGATGGGCTTTGTCGTTTTAAGTGCACAGTAAAATGCAAGAAGCGTTGACAAAGGCAGAGTTTTCAAAGACTCACAACCGCTTTTCTAGGAAGCTACATTCCCCAGCAAGCCTGATGGTATGTTTCGCCTGGTCAGTGTGCTATCAGAAGTAGTTAATGATAAGACAGAAAGTACACCAGAAGCATATAATTAGCTTCGTGTTAGGCCTGATGCCTTTAGAAATCACCTCGACATTCTGTTCCCTTAACACCCGGTTGACATTTGAGGAGAAATCACCTTCACAGCAGCTCATTTAGACACAGGAGCTGTCACCAAAACTCCACCGCCCAACTGGTGAGTCACTTCACAGATTTCAATGTCATCTCAAAAGTGAAGGCTTTGCAAAGAGTCACGTCCCTCCAGATCTGAGATGAGATGCTTTTATGATTTCATAGATGAGGTCAAGTCACGCGAGAGACAGGATTTGCCGGGTGAGGAATTCATTATTACCGCAGAGAAAGAATTGAACCCACAGAAGGCAATAAATAGAATCCCTTCTTTCTATAAAATGCATCTTTGATCTTTAATGATAAAATACAGATCGTGTATAAATGTAAACATGAACCGTATGTGCATCAGTGTCATTCGTTCGTTCGTTCGTTCGTTCGTTCGTGACCTGTTGCTGATGAAGCGGGAGGCAAAATCCTGCCTGCCAGGGATGCTGGTTTCCCTTCGGGTCACTCCCAAACTGGTTGGTTACTGACAGCACAAATAAAGGGCAAGGGCCAGCAGTCAGACCTTTGAGTGGCTTCCACACTTGCCCTCTGATGGCGGGGCATCAGTCGCCAGTCCTTGGGGACTTCTGCAGTCACGGTGCCACAAAAAGGACCGTGGCCTCCCCCGTTGCTCCTTCTCGGGCTGTTTCAGTCATCAGGTGATGTTTTTGCCTTTACGTTTTGCTGCCAGCAGCTGCCCTCAGCCTCTTGCAACAAAAGCGCATCGGGAGTGTTACAGGTTTCAGAGAGGGGGGGATCCTGCCTCTTGTGAAAATCCCACCGGCAAGTAGGGACCAGAGGAGTCGTAATCACACACATGGCACTTTAATGATGAAGAAGGGGGAGAATGGGAAGAAAAAACAGTGGAGATGCCGGGGATCGAACCCGGGGCCTCATACATGCAAAGCATGCGCTCTACCGCTGAGCTACATCCCCCTCCCTCTTCCCCAGGCTTCCTGAAATTCTCTGCTGTATGCTATTCTTGAGGTTGCTATTTTTCTAATTTCAAGTTTTGTCTAATTAAATGTGTGTTGGGGGTTGGCATAAACAAACCAAAAGTAAATCTCCCCAAACAGGCCCGTTCTACGTAGCCTTGCAATGGAAGTGCTCGCTGATATCGGAACCCAGGAACAAAGGGAAAGAGATCTAGTTTTGAATGGTGCTCATCACAGGGGAAAAAAAAAAAAAGGAAGGAAAATGAGTTTATTTCCAATAAATAAGGGCATTGCCTTGACTGAACCTCTACCCAGCAATGTCTGCTTCTCTGTCCTTTAAAACCATTCCAGGGTAAAACAGGCGACGGGAATTAAGAGTACACTTATCATCACGAGCACTGAGTAACGCATAGAATTGTTGAATCACTATATTGTACACCTGAAACTAAGATAACACTGTATGTTAGCTCTACTGGCATTAAAATTAAAGACATAATACAAAAATATTCCAACCTTCAGTAACTTCTGAGGTTTGCAGACCTCCCCCCCCCACACCCCCACATTCCCAGAGCACTCTTCTGAATGTAAAAAGAAGCAAATTAAAAAGAAATAGGTCCAGCTCCAGAATCAGGGCTCTGAGGGAGGAATCACTTTGCAATAGCCCACTGAAAAGAACCATTTCTCACCGTCGGCACCCGTCTCTTCCAGAGTGCAGAGTGCTTATGAAGCTGCCCTAGGGAGGCGATACGAGGTGTCTTCCAGTCATCAAGGGGCCGCTCAGTGGTGGAGGAATGGTTGAGGGCAGGGAGAGGGCAGAAAGTTGAGTCTCTGCCTCTTTCCACCAGCGCTTGAGATTTCCTGGCAGGAAACAGTCACTTACTCTGATGGGGAGAACACACCCCCCAGTTGTCCTGCCTTGTCCGCCTCGTCCCCAGTCAGCTCCCTTCCAACCCGCCTGAAACCTTCACAGGTAAAGGGCTACCTGAGCTGGTGCCCAGGACACCTGCCGGGCAGTTGTGATTCATATCCCCACCTGTCTGGAGCTCATTCATAAAATGGAGATCTGAGTACTACCTCCTGCCCAGGGCGGGTGTGGCCATCGAGCGATTAGAACAGCGCCTGGTACAAGGGCCGGCCGAGCCTGGGTTCTCAGGATGGCAAATGCAGGTGTTATTATATGAGCTCTGGCGAAGACAGACAGACCTTGGCCCAGCATGGACGGATGGCACTGTTCGCAGCGTTATTTTGCACGAAGTTTGGGAACGAGCTGGGTTTTTAGCAGGTGCCCCTGCTTGCTCTCTTGCCAGACTGCTCTGCTCCAAACAAGCCGATTATGTTGCCTCTCTGCACAAAACCCTAGAATGGAATCCAACCTCCTTAGGTTCGCCTGTGACCTTATCCCTTCCTCCTCTCCCCCTCCTACATGCACACTTGACTCCTTGCTGTTCTGCAGGCATGCTGCCCTCCTTTGCACCTCAGGGCCTTTGCACCTCCCCTTCCCTCTGCCTGCAAGGGTGCTCCCCGGATCTTCTGGTGAGTGGCTCCTTCTCCTTGTCCGGGTCCTGGGAGGGGCCCTCCTGGCTGCCTCACTATTGGGGCCTGCGAATCCCACACACTCCCTGGCGTGCCCTCCCCCCCCCCCTTTTTTTTCTCTTCTGGGAGACTTTTTTTTTTTTTTTTTTTACTCTCTGGGAGACTTTTTTTTTTTTTAATACTATTTGTTTATCACCGGTGTCATAAGCTCAGTAGGGCAGGGGCCAGGGCCTCGTGGTTCCTGCTATAGCCCCAGTGCCTAGAACAGCGCCTGGCCCCTAATAAGTACTCAGTGTATATTTGCAGAATGAATGTGACAAAAAAACGAATGGAAGAAGAGAAGCCTGGGAAGGCTGATAGCCACCTGGGAAGAAGTGTGCAACCAAGTTAAGACAAGAAAGTGTTTCACGGTAGCGTCCCCACACTTCCTGTCTTAAATCCATAAACATTTTCCGAGGGCCAGTCTGGTCCGGAGCAAGCCACAGAGATTGGAATATTTGCAACAGAAGGAGCATTTCCTGGCCTCGAAGGTTGACCCTCTCGTCCCCGGACAGCATGGCGCAAACTCAGCACTTTTGTGCAGCGCTGGGAGCATGAGCGGGGAAATGAAGCCGGGGTGGGAGACCTTGGGCTCTTTCTTTCGTGTAACTGTGGGACACTGGGGACCCGGGGCGTGATTTTGACCAGGCAGTCGATAGAATCTACAACGAATCTCGCACGCCGGTCCGGTTTAGTCGTTCGTAGAAAAGAGTTTCCGTGAAAGTGGGAGAATCTGATTTGTTTGCAGGAGAAATGAAAACAGTAACAGAGGATGTACGCAAAAACCTGCATGCCTCCCCGTCGGGGAATCGAACCCCGGTCTCCCGCGTGACAGGCGGGGATACTCACCACTATACTAACGAGGACCGGCTCTGATCAGTGCTCTCAGGTACGCCTTTTAAGCATTTTCAACTTCCCCTGTGTATCAGTATATATCAAAGGGTTCAATATTTTCTTTTATTCTTTCCGTTCAAAACCGAAGAACAAAAGTCCTACTTGACTTAACTCCATCTTAGGGAAGCTGTCCCCTGCTCGGTCCTTGATTTAGTTGCGCGGGTTTCGGGGAACAGAAATTCATACACAGAAAGCCCAAATTAACGAGCAGACATCAACAAACACGTGACAGACATTAATAAACGTTTCCGAGAGGCGAGAAATGGAGGCAGGGGAAACACAGCCGCGTTAGAATTCTCCACATTGCGCGGAAGTTTCCCTCCGCTCCCATTTCCCGTGGATACCGCTCGGAGCCGGGTTGAAAGAAAGCGAAACTGTTTATTAATCGCGGAGAATTAGCCTCCCTGTTCTGGTTTTTTCCAACCGCCTTTCGCGGCGGGAAAAAAAAACAAAAACAAAGCAACTGCCGAAACCCGGGATCGAACCAGGGACCTTTAGATCTTCAGTCTAACGCTCTCCCAACTGAGCTATTTCGGCTGCTGGTAAGGCGCCGCTTCGCTCAGATCCTCCTGGTCGTGGTGCCGGCCCTGAGTCCTCCGCCCTGGACATCCGATGCGGAAAGTCCAGAACCAGCTGGAACCCACGTCGACCAGGCTCGCCGGCATTTACTCCTTCTTGTCCTTCAAGGTCACCGCCTCCGAGAAGCCCTCCCGGATCACGCCTCCCAACCTGACCCCAGCCCCTTACCGTTTACTGTAAGGGTAGGTATTGTTTTTCCTTGTCCATTCTCTGTCTCCCCAGCGCTAATGACAGACCCCTGAGGGCAGGGAAGTCACGTGCCTTGGTCACCTCCGTATCCTTCAAGGTCTAGAACAGTGCCTGGCACCTAATAGGTGCTTGATAAATATCTGTTGAATTAATGAACAAGTGAATGGATGAATGAATCGTACCTGGCTCAGAACTCCACTTTCTCAAGCCCCCTTCTTTGTACATAGGAACAAAGTCATGTCTCGGGTGCAACTCCCCAAGCAGCCTAAGGTGTGGCAGAGATGCTGACCACGTCAAGGCGTGTGGAGGATGCAACAGCCAGATTGTGACTTTCCTTGGGGCCGTGAGTGACTCAGATCCGGCCTCCACGCGTGGCCACCATTCCTGTGGCACCTGCTCAGCTTCAAGGCGTGCAGAGGTCAACAGGTTGGCGTCCAAGTTCGGCTCTACTTCCCCTCCTTTTGGGAAATGGAAGAGGAGTGTTGTCTGGGAGGGGGGTGGGAGTGGGGAGGTCCTTCATGACGTGAGGTCATCTCACAAGTGTTTGCTACGCACCTACTGACCGTCTGGTCCAGTCACAAATGCACTAACCAGATATTCAGCATAATAGCAATGCTCATAAGCAAAAAAGACCAAAGTTATTTGTAGGTAGGCTTTTCCTTTTGCATTTAAAGTTTGTCTCCCTAATGGCAAAATTCCATGCATGGGATTATCAAGTTAGATGGTGGAATACACGGGTTTCCAGGCGCTTTCTGAATAGGCTGAAGCCATTTACACTCCCATCCGCCCATCCCATTCCTTCCTTCCCCAAACAAGTCTTGATCTGTTGTTACAATTGATTTTTTTTGTTAAAATCAATTTTTTAAAAATTCAGGTGAGATTCGCGTCACATAAAAGTAACCATTTCAAAGCGAACAGTTTAGCGGCATTCAGTATATTCACAAGATGGTGCAACAATCACCTATAGTCCTTTAAACACCATTCTTTGGAAATCATTGAAGTGTATCATTTTGATAAAAATTGAATAAGGAAGGAAAGAAGGGAAGAAAGGAAGGGAGGGAGGGAGGGAGGGAGGGAGGGAGAAAAATAAAATTCAAACGGTGCAGACGGGTACAGAATGGAAGGTGAGAGTCACTCCCACCCTACTGCAGTCCTTCCCCCCAGAGGTAACCGGTGTCTCCAGCAGACTGTGATTGATGCCACCTTGGGCAGGTTACAGAGCTGCTTCCCCACCCGCCTGGGTGACCAGATAGCCCCAGCCAGCCTCGGAAGGAGCGCACACCCGTAAATATTGCCCCCGGGCGTGGTGAGAGCTATAAAATCATTGGCTCTTGTTACTGTGATGCCCATGAGAAGTAGAAATAATAACACACTGACAGTCTGTGTACATTTCATATACGTAACAGGACACACACGGGGTAGCGTGCTTCTCCGGCGCAGTTGACTCCAAGGACTAGCTCGTCTTTGCGAGGGCCCTAAGGGGCGCGTTACTAGGCCCAGCCTCTTCTGCTTTTAAAACGGTTTGCCAGCCTCCCCGTCGGGGAATCGAACCCCGGTCTCCCGCGTGACAGGCGGGGATACTCACCACTATACTAACGAGGACACGCCACAGCAGCCATTTTCTGGGTCGGTCCATATAGATACAGCGCCGACCTGCTACCGCGCGCATCCATCTCCAGCCGGGATTGTCACAGACGCAGCGCCGGGCGCGCCTGGCCAGTGGGCCTCCCGAGGCGCGGAGGGACCTCTCGGAAACGATGGGATACTAAGCATCCGGGAAGGAGAAAAACGTGGGCACGAGACGAAGATGTGGCTTCCGATATCCCTATTCCCCGAAAAAAAAAAGCTCGCGGGTAGGGGATGTAGCTCAGTGGTAGAGCGCATGCTTTGCATGTATGAGGCCCCGGGTTCAATCCCCGGCATCTCCACTTTTCCCTTTTTTTTTTTTTTTTTTTTGTCCGAAAGCCGTCGCACCACCAGAAGGCAAAGCAGGGAAGGTGACCCAGATGCCCCGCATTAGTGGGTCTGGGAAACAAGCCCCCATGGACACGGCAGCGCTAGGAAACGTCCCTGGCCTCGTCCCAAACGCGGTTACCCAGGGAACCCCCTCCCCCGCGGAGATTCAGATTGAATAGGTGGGCGGTGGACCCAGGAATCTGCGTTTCTACACTCGTATTCTAGTCATCGGCTTGTGATTTCTAAGGAGGGTTTCGCAAGTGGCCGTTTAGTCAGTGGCTCCTGAGTGCCTAATGCCGGTGATGCGCATGCATGGAGCTCCTACTGTGTGCCCAGGTACAGTGTTAGTTGAGTATTCCATGGAGAAGACAAGCAAGGTTTGAGTTCTAGAGACTAGCATTCATCCGGTAGCGGGTAAGTTTTAGGAAGGCAGTAATACTGATAAGATGGAGACTGGAGGGGGAGGGTGTGGAAGCTGCTATGCAAGAGCCGTCAGGAGGCCTGGCTAAGCAGGGGAAATGACAGGTGCTAAGGCTCCAGGTTGGGAGGGGGAGGAGAGCTCTGTCTGAAGACACTGAAAGCAAGCCCTGTGCATGGAGTTTGGTGAATGAGGGTTCTATAAGGGGCTTGAATTTTATCATCGAAGATTCTAGAAGGCCTGATGTGGCATGGCATGTTCAGATTTAGGTGTAAAAAGGCTCCCTCTGGCTGCCACGTGGAGAATACGCCCTGAGCCAGCAGGTGGACGCTGGGAGAGCAGGCAGGAGCTGGTGGGGGCTTGTTAGGGATTCAGGGACTGGGGGGCGTGTATGTGGGCGTGCAGGAGTGGAGCTGGGGAGCACGAGGGGGCTCTGGACAAACTCTGGGGGTAGAGCCCACCCAACTTGCAGCTGGCTGGAATGTGGGGAGAGTAGGGGGGGACCTCCTGGTTTGGGGGTACACTGGGATTAGTGGCCAAGCTATGGAGAGAGTAATTCTGGAATATTAAACGTGTATCTCTGTTATTTTATTTACATATCTACGTTTTAGAATTTATGCATTTGTACTACAGCATTAGCACAAACTGGTTTAGGACGAATATTCGGCTGAAGGAAGGAATCAACACCCCCTACAGGCACAGTGAACACCTGGGTGAGCCCCCACCCAGACTAGTTTCCGACCACCCTCGCATTCAGAGACTCACTCGACTCGCTCGCAGTTGTTCTCACGGCTGAGATTTATTACAGCACCAAACCCGGCAAGGGAGCGCCCAGCCCGCTGGGAAGGGCCGGCGCGCACCCTCCCTCTCCCCGCCGCTCCGCCCTCCAGGCTGCTGCCCCACAAGGGACTAATGTAGTCCACAGAGCAGCGTGTGAGAAGACACCATACCCCCTACGGAATAAATAGTTCTAAGAAGCCGCCCACGTCAGACTGCCCAGGACAGCAGCGAGCTGTGTCCAGACATCCCGTGTCCGAGAGGAGAGAGGGTTCCTGGGGGCTCGGCCCGCCTCCTGGGAGCAGCCCGCCTATCAGGGTGGCCACTGCCAGCCTCCTGGGTCTCCAGACAAGTGCTTGGCCTTGCAGCCAGGCCTCAGGTCAGTGGTCGCAGGCAGGGGGCCAGGCCTTCTCGACGTCGGCGTGCATGGCCTGCGGGAGCCACTGGCAGTATTCGGTCAGCAGGTCTGCGGGAAGCAGGAGGGAGGTCGGCGTCAGGGTGGCTCTGGACTCGGCTGCCTGCTGGGGCAGATCCGCCCACCGACCCCGGCTTGCCTCGGTGGGTCCCCTCCTGTCCGCTCCCAACCCCCTGGCCACGGGTCACTCGCCCCGGGGGAACTCACATTTGGGGTTTTTCTTCCAAGCGGCGAGCAAGGCGTCTCGGCAGCTGGCGCGCTCGGCAGCGAGGGCTCTCAGGAGGCTCTCTGTCCTGGGCTGCAGCCTGCAGGTGGGGGACGCACGCTGTGGCGTCACTCCGCCCGGAAGCTGTGCGAAGGGGCAGGCGCTCCCGCCAGGCCAGCCTGACCGAGGCCGGTGAAGGGTCTCCCTCTGTCGTGCTGGCGGCGTTGGCCGGAGAGGAGGGTCTAGACCCTGGCGCCCCACTGACCGCCTCTCCTCTCACACCCTCATCCAGTAGCCTGGCTCTCCTCACTCCCACGCGGGCTGTTCCTCCTGCCTGGAACCTTCCTCCGCATCCCTGCTCCCAGCATCACCTCATCTCCATCTGCTCAGTCAGGCTCCCCCGACCAACCCCAGCCCCGCAGACGCTCATCCCCAACGTGCTGCTCTGTCCCTCTGTCGCCCGGTCCCCACACGCCATCTGCACTAGTCACGTTGGGTCTCAGTGTTGGCCTCCCCGCACTGCGACATCCCCACAGGGGGCGGGGTTGTGCCCGTGCCCCAGCACGCGAACGTGCCTGGCACACAGCTGGTGCTCACAACTGTCTGCCGAGTGAATGACTTGGCTGGCAGAGGGGTAGGGGGCACCCGGCCCCCTGCCCCTACCCAGAGTCCCCGGGAATGCCGGGGCGTGGGCACGCCTGTCTGCTTCGTACGTGTTTGGCCCCCTGCATCGTCTGGGACGCCAGTCTTAGGAAGGCAGTGGGGGCCACGAGCAGGAAGAGAGCAGAAGGGAGGAGCAGGCTGATGGGAGGGAGGCGGGTCTGTGCTCAGCGGGCAGGCAGCCCCCACGATGCTCCCTGCTGATACCTGGAGCCTCACGATGGGCTGACCAGGGTCTCCCCCAAACCGCAGACCGTGACCTTATTTGAAGAGAATCTCTGCGGGTACAATTACTTAAGGGGAGGTCGTACTGATTGGGGGCGGGCCCTAGATCCGACGACTGGTGTCCTTATGAGAAGAGAAGCCACAGAGGCCGAGAGGGCCAGCCACGTGAAAACAGAGGCAGACACGGGGGCGATGTGGTCACAGGCCAAGGGACGCCTGGACGCACCAGGAGCTGGAAGAGACAGGAAGGACCCCACCAGAGCCTTCAAAGGGAGCACAGCCCTGCGGACGCCTTGACTTCCAACCTCTGGCCTCCACGGCCACGAGAAACACATTTCCGTCGTTTTAAGCCTCTCGGTTGGTGGGCGGTGAACTGTCCCGGCTGTCCCAGGGTGCCAGTCCTGCTCCCCCTGCCACCCGACGCTCCCGGGCAAGCCCGTACCTGGCCCACGTCTTCAGCATCGTGCCAGGACTGGACAGCAAACAGCCCCGGTGTGAGGCCAGCTGAGGGAAGACCTGAGGAGACAGCACAGGACAGGGTGAGGGGTCCGGCTCCCCTTCTGCCCACGACACCAGGGGCCGGGGGGAGCCGCCGGGCCGCCTACCTGCCCTTCCAGCAGAAACCGGGCGAAGTGCTTGTAGCAGTCGATGCCTTCCGGAAAATCCACCTGGACCGCGGGGAGCGGCCAGCCGACACGGTCTGGAGGGCAGGGGCCCGTGAGCGAGAGATGGGGATGGGTTCCCACAGGCCCCTCGTCCTGGCCCCGAGCCCTTGGGCCCACCCACCAAAGACAAAGGCTGAGGCCACACTGCCCGCGCCACACGCTTCCAGGGCACGTGGTGGGTGGCCACGTGTCCACCAGGACCGGTGGCAGGTCACCCCCACTCACAGAACACGCTGGCCCGGTGGCACTGGACCCGCCCCTTCTCGGGGCAGTAGGCAGGGGGCGGCGTCTCCAGGGGCTTGTCGAACTGGCAGTAGGAAGGCAGCAGGGCTGGGATCCACTGGACCTCCACGGCCGAGACGCCTGCGGGCCAGGAAGAGAAGGGCCGGGGGTCGCAGCGGGCACCTCCGCACGGGAGGGCCTCCCGGGTTCTCCCCCGACAGGGTCCCGGTGACACAGCTCAGCAGAGCCGCAGTGGGCCAGGCGAGGGGCCGGCCACCGGCCTGGCTACCTTTCATGTACATCTTGGTCGTCTCCACAATTTCCTGGTAGACCACAAATTCAGGGAGTTCTCTGAAAAGGACGGAACTGGGGTGGATGAAGACGGGGTCATCGAGGAGAGGCGTCTGCGGAGACACGGCGAGTGGGCGTGAGACCAGGAGACGCGCGCACAGCAGCTGAGGCTGACCCGTGTGAACCGGATCCCACGCTCAGCCCAGAGAACAGGAGAGCGTTCCGCCAGCCGCCGGCGTGGCTCTCCGTGCGTCTGTCCACGGAGACGTGCGCGTGGCGGATCCGCCCCGCGGATGCTGCACCGAACCGTGCCAGCACCTGGATGAACCTGAACGATGAGATGCCAAGCGAGAGAAGGCACAAAGCGCCTCGTACCGGTCGCCTCCGCCAGCACCAAGAGTCCGGCACAGACACAGAGCGGGTTAGGGGTGGGGAGATCAGGAGAAAACGAGGGGCCACTGCTAGCGGGCACGCGCGTCTTTTGGGGACGCCGAATGTGTCCCGGAATCAGCTGTGGGGACGGTTGCATCGCTGGGCGACCAGACTAAACACCTCCAGACTGCACACCTCGAGACGGTGAATTGTACGGTGTGTGATTTCTCTCTCAATTCAGCTGCTACAAAAATGCAGCTGGGGCAACGCCAAGGCCCAAAGGAAGATGGGAGCCCGCCGTGACCCCACCCCGATCCTTGGCGGGGGCTTTCCCAGAGGGGGACGGGTGGGGGTGGGGAGGGCAGGGCGGAGGGCAGCCTGGCGCAGCGACCCACCCGCACGCTTCCCGAGGCTGACCTTGTAGGCGTTCTTCCACTTGTCGTCCAGCAGGTCCTCGCTCTGGACCCTGCGGGCCAGGTGGTCGCCCAGGCCGGCCACCACGATCTGCCGTAGGTAGGTCACCTGGCTCTCGGAGGGTGGCTGCATCTTGGGGTCCACGAAGAGCCCGGCCTCGGGGCACACGGTATTGACTGCGGGGAGAGCCGGGTGTGAGGACGGCAGTGGTGGGGACGGCGAGGCCCGGGGCTGCCTCTGCCCTGACCTTCTGGAAGGCCTCAGGCCCCTCGGCGTGAAGCTCCCGACTCAGTCACCTACTCGCCGGGGCTCTTCTCCACTGAGGTTGCCGGGGTGTCCTCAGCAGGACACAACCAGCTGCCTGCCCCAAATCCACGGCCTCCTCCCCTTAGGACAAGACCCCAGTGCCTTAGTGGGCATCTGAGTGAGGCACCAAGGGAGACCCTGCTCGGCCTGCACGCGACTTCCCCGATGGGCTCTGTGTTGGAGCACACGTGCCTGGAAGGGACCCGTGAACGGGTCACCCCCCCCAAGCGTGCATGGCAGGGCGAGATCATCTCCTCTCGAGCTCCTGCGGGGGGTGCTGCTGAGGCAGGCCTGACACGAGGCGAGGCCTCACGCTTCCGCACCAGAGGAGGGGGGTCTGAAGCTGTGGGGGTACCTGGCAGGGGGAGAGAGGGGATGGGGGCTTCGGGCCCTGCACCTCGGAGGGGGACGTGGCAGGGTGGAGAACCAGGGGATGAGGACCAGGAAGGAAGGCAGGCGCAGACTGGACTGTTTCTGCTCTGAGATTTGCCCCGTAAACCTGCTTCTCTACAAAGCCTTGGGCAAAACAAATGTCGTTGGAGATGAACAAAGAGAAAAAAGGGGAAAAAAAATAACAAACAGGCCCCAAGGACAGAACATAGAAGCCCGGCAGCCTCTGTGCCTGGAGCCCCCGCCTCCCGACACGGCCTCACACAGGTCTGGTCTCTGCCGGCTCAGCCCAGGGGCAGAAAGTGGGGAGCCCCAGAGTGAGACTGTGGGGGGGCACAGGGGCCGCTGAGAAGGGGGTATGGTGAGCAGTGGGAGGCAGAGGGTGACAAGAGGAATGTCAGTAAGGAAAAGAGGAGACCCAGGGACAGACAGGCTGATGGGAACCAGTGTGCACGTTACTCCCCCGCTGGCGCGCACGCCCGGGAAGCACCCAATACTGGTTTGGGTTCAAGTCTCGGGAAGCAGGTGGGTTTGCAAATGTGGAATCCGTGGGTAACGGGGATTGACTGTACGTGGCTGGTGTCGCCCAAAACAACTTGAAACCTCAAAACAGTCAAGTTCTCTGCCACGTGCTGCCTGAGAACCGGAGGCTTGCGTTGGGGGGGGTGGGTAGTGGTACCTGCGGTGGTCAGCTGGCCCCGCAGGCGCCGGATCTCCATCATGGCCTTGTACCGAAGCCCATTGGCCTCGCAGAACTGGGGCGAGCAGCCGGAGTACTCACAGGCTCCCACGGCACCTGTGGAGGAGGTGGGCGCTCGCTTGCTGCCCTGCCCAGGCCCGCCTGTCCCCTTCCCCCCCCCCCCAGAACCCCGCCCAGGCCAGCCTACCACCCCCCCCCCCCCCCCCCGCAACCTCGCCCAGGCCCGCCTGCCCCCAACCCCTCCACGCCGCACCGGGCACGCACCCAGCAGCACCATGACGTCCCCGAGCTGGAGAGAGGCGCCTTGCCCGGCCCAGATCCTTTTCATCTGGGCCACCCGGGCCCGCTTGCCCTTCAGCCTGGCAAGCTCCTCGTCACTGGTGGCCGGTCTGCCAACATAAGTACCACCTGGGTTACTGGCCCGGCCGGCCGCCCTCCGGGCCGCAGGGGCAGGGAACGCATTAGTTAATCAGGGCAGGCTGGGAGGCTCAGGGGCAGAGGAAATGCCTGGTGGGGCCGCCGACGAACATAACTGAGGTCCCAGAATCAAAATTCTCTGCCAGCAGCCCACGAGATGATACACACGCCTGCTTCCTGACCCGACCAGTCCGCGTCTAGGGACTGATACAGAGAAAGGATCCAACAAACGAGTGACGTCGCATGTTGCCAAGCTGCTCACAAGCGACAAGAGCCTGAACCCTGCTGTGACCACCATCGAGCGTGGCCTGGATCAATTACCCTCCTGGCTCCCTGGCCTGAAGAGCGGACGTGCAGGTTAAGGCACCCGTCAGGCCCGGTTTGGAGCGCTTTGCTCGCGTCCGCTGCTTTATTTTTATTTTGTTTTTTTAAATGTTTTTATTTATTTTGAGACAGAGAGAGACAGAGCGCGAGCAGGGCAGGGGCAGAGAGAGAGGGAGACACAGAATCCGAAGCAGGCTCCAGGCTCCGAGCCGTCAGCCCAGAGCCCGAAGCGGGGCTCGAACTCACAAACCACAACATCATGACGTGAGCCGAAGTCGGACGCTTAACGGACTGAGCCACCCAGGCGCCCCTCGCGTCCGCTACTTTAACCCTAACGACAGCTCAACTGTTATTAAGGCCTCATCCCCCCTTTCCCCCTCTCTTCACAGAGAGGTGAAGTCGTCTCCCCAAGGCCACACAGCCCGGAAGTGGCAGAGGAAGAGCTGAACCCCGGCAGGCTGGCCGTCACACAACCGACCTTCGACGTCTGCGCTGCCCCGGAAGTTCTGCGAAGGCAGAGCTCTGCCGGGATGGAACTGGGACGGAGCGCTGCCGGCTCAGGGAGGCCCCGAGCTAGCACGAGGCCACCCCACACGCCAGTCACCCCCCACCCCCGGAGGGCAGCCCCCGCAGGCCCACCTGTCCAGCTCCTCGAACAGCTCCCGAACCGTCATGGCAGCCACGAGGGTGATGGCGTAGGGCAGGCAGCCATGTTGTCTGCTCAGCGCCAGCATCTTGGCGTAGCGGGGCGCCACGGGGAACGTGGCCATGGTCCTGCCCAGCGCGGTGATGGGGCAGCTCAGCCGGGACCTCTGCAGCTCCTTCACCCTGGAGGACGGAGGTGTGCGGTGGGTGGGGGGCACGGCTAAGCGGCCCCGGGGCTCGCTGCTCCCCCCACCCCCAGCCCCGCCTACCTTTCTGTCTTCTGGGGCGCCTGCAGGGCACCCAGCGCCACCAGCAGCTCCTCGGCGGCGACGAGGGCCTCCGCGGAGGGAGGGGTTGGAAAGGGGAAGTTGATGACCTGGGCACGGGAGACCCGGCAGGGGCAGCGGTGAGACGTGGAGAAGCAGGCATGGTGGCCACAAGGGGCAGCAGGGCCTGGCCTGGCAGGGGACGGCGCCTCCCGCACCAGTCCAGACACCGCGCACAGCCCTGGGCACTCAGGAAGTAGCCCCAGGCACACTCCAGCACGGTGTGCCGGGGGGACCCCTTCGTTCACACAACCCACGGACTCAAAAGCACAGACCGAGCACCTCACGTGTGCATCCACTGAGCACCCTGTGCATCCTAGGGGCTGTTCTTGGCAACAGAGACAGAGAAAGCACCAGATAAGGGCTCCGCCTCCACGGGGCCCCTTCAACCAGAGCAAATGCATTAAGTGAACGGGAACAGACGTCCTCACGCAATAAAAGGGTGAGGGAGGGGACAGACAGACCGGCTCGGGGATGGGGGCACCTGAGAAAGCGTGACCAACTCAAAACCAGTGTTCTAACAAATCCGTACACGGCCGCGTTGACAGCGGCTCTGTGTGTAGCAGCCAGAGGTGGAGATGCCCCAGGTGCCCGACAACAGTGGGACAGACAGGACGCGGCCCGGCCCTACGACGGAGTGATACTCAGCCGTACAGAGGAACGAAGTACTGACACATGCCACGGCGTGGGTGACCCCCGAGGATGTTTACGCGAATGATCCCTTTTATACGAAACGTCCAAAACAGACAAAGCCACGGGGACAGAAAGCTGGTGCACAGTTGCCCTGGGGGTCAGGGTGGAAGGAACGGGAAAGGACTAATGGGTCCAGGGTCTCCCTCTCTTTCTCTCTCTCTCTGCACAACCCCTTGTGGAGCAGCAGAAAGGCAGGTGACCCCCGGACAGGTGCCATGTGAGGACCGTGTCAACAGAACGTTCTGTGAGCCCCAAGGACAGCGACATGTCTCTGTGCAGTGGGCAGGCCTTCCCTGTGTGGCTTCCGTCCCAGGCACTCGTTCCCCGGGTGCTCCAGGGGTGCAGCCCCGAGGGAAGCGGTGCCTCGAGAGGTGGGAGGGCCCAGCGGCACGTGTGGACGCGGCGTCCCACGAGAGCGCTCCGGGTGGCTGGGCCGGCACCACGGGGCTCCGCTCCTGGGTCCCCTGCATCTCAGGAGCTGGCCCATGCGGAGGCTGGGGGCTCGGCGGGGTGCTGGCAGGGCCGGGGGCCGCCACTGACCTTCTCAATGTTGAGTGCTTTCATCTGAAGGATCAAGTCTTCAACCGGCCTCCGGGTGATTTCAGGAGGAGGAAACGGCTCAAAGTCACCGAAAACCGCAGATGAATAGAGCCTGGGGGGAGGAAGCACCAGAGAGAACACCATCCTTTTATAAATAAATAAAAGAGCAGCTCCACCAAACTACCGGGCACTGGATTTCAACCAGGACGCTTACGAGGGCCGGCACTGACCCTCCTCGTGCCTCTTTCCCTCTCCTGCCGGACAGGCCGAGCCAGCAGGGGACTCACCGGGGCTGGGGCACAGATGTCCGAAGCCACACATGCAGGGAGACCGGTGCCTGGCACACAGTCCGCGAGACTACTGTCGCTCCTCACTAGCTTTCTCTACACAGGTTCCCAATTTCCTTTTCTCGTGATTTAAAACATGTCAAACACACCCCAAAAAACCCAGCTATAAAGTGATCGAATAACCATAACAAAACACAGACGGGAAAGATATTCGCCCATGACGCCTCTGACGCAGAGCTAATCTGCAGATTAGGTAAAGAACTTTTACGACTCAACGATAAAGGAAAAAGAACCCCGTTAAAGAAATAAGCGAAAGAAACGAACAAACACTCCTCCCAAGAACACAGACAAATGGCCAACAGCACACGAAAAGACGCTCAAGACCATCGCGGAAACGCAAAGCAAGTGCACCGCGAGTGACCACGCACATTTGCAGGTCTAAAAAAACGGAAAGGAACAAACGTTGGCGAGAATGCGGGGAGATGGGAACCTGCGAGCACGGCTGCTGGGAACATCAGAGTGGGGCAGCCGCTGCGGAAGACGCTTGACGGGCCCCAGAAGGCACAAGAGTGACTACGTGACCCAGCAACCCCCCCACCCCCCCCACCCCAGGGAGAGACCCAGGGGAAGCAGAAACACCAGTCCGAGCAAGGGGACGGGAAGGGGAGGAAAGCGCCTAACGGATGGGGGCTTCTTTTGGGGTGACGACGTCTGGGACGGGCTGGGGGACTGCCACACGGTTCTGAGAACACCCAATACCAGAGAAGCACACGCTTCCAAACTGTCAAAGTTCCGGTACGTTAACGGTACCTGCGCAAACCCGTAACGAGAGAAAACGAAAACAAAACAGCTGAAAATGAGTTATCGCTTAAGGGTCAGAATGAAGAAAGCACGTTGAGTGCTTGAGAGCCAACAAGGGCTCGCACGGCACCCCAAGGACCGTCCCCAGGGGCACACGGCACTCGCTGCAGACTGGGGCGGGGGCCCCCTTCCTTGCTCCTCAGTGGTGGCTGCCGTAGAGGGACCCCCAACGTCACTGGAGAGGCCCGGGGAGTCCCACCTGTAGCAGTGGCCTGGCTCCGTACGGCCCGCTCGGCCCGCCCGCTGATCGGCTGAGGCCTGTGACACCCAGGTGACTCGGAAGGAGGACACGCCAGTGACGCGGTCATAGTGACGCCTCTTCACTTTCCCACAGTCCACCACGTACTTGATGCCCGGGATGGTGAGGGACGTCTCGGCCACGTTGGTGGCCACGACGCACAGCCGTGTCCCTTCCGGGGGAGGCTGGAAGACCTGGGGTTGTCAGGGAGCAGAGGCCGGAAAACACCGGAGTCAGGAAAGAGCTGGTGGCACAGACACGTGGGGCTCTTGACCCCAGAGAAATCGGCCAGGCTGGGGGGGCCCACGGGTGGCGAGGTGGACAAGCCCTCCCCTTGCCTCTGGCCGCGACATTGCTCAGCGCAAACGCAGGTACGCGTTCCTGTTCTCCAAGGAGATCCCAACGCCCTCTCCCATCTGGGGGCGCTGACCTAACTGCTGAGGAGGAGGACAGCCCCGGGCCTGACCTGCCCCTATCTCAGTGCCCCTAGGAGGCGTCCCCAAGAGGCCAGGAGGAGCCCACACAGTTACCTGCGCCTGCTTCTCTGGGGCCAGCAGGGAGTACAGCGGGAGCACGTGGAGGGGCAGCGACGCATCCGGCTGTGCACCTGCACGGAAAGCAGGGCCGGCTGGTACTCCCCGCCACCCGCGGGAGCCCACCTCAGGCTGCCCCGCGTCCCCCTACCTGTTGCACTCGCTACCAGGCGCCGCCCCCCGCCCCCCCAGACCAGCACAGCGTGGGCTGAGTCTGAGAGGCTCCTGGAGGCTCTTCAGGCCCCACGACCCTCCTCCAAGGGGGGGGGGGGGGGACGCCCACCCCGCTGGAGAGTCTGCTGGGAAGAATCTGGCCACGAGCCCTACCGCCGGCTGGGTGCCCCCGGGGCTCCCACAAGGCCGTGGGCCCATCTCCGTACAGGGGGCCCTGGGACCGGGCAGCCCCCCCAGCCAGCCCTGAGGCCCGCCTTTACCCAGCAAAGCTGAGCCGGGGGGTGGCATGCCCATCACAGTCGACACTACGGACATCGGAGGGTCTGTCTGCAGGCAGCTACAGGAAGTCAGCAAACAGCAGGCGCAAGGTGGCCACAAAGCCCGGCCCTCTTGAGCTCCAGACCAACAAGTCTGGGCCTAACCACGGGGCCTGGCACACCGCGGGTACCCTGCAGACCCCTGCCGAGTGAATGACCCAGGAAGCGCGAGCAGGGGCCCTGCCCAGGGCACACCTCCGTCTGCCCCGTCGTCCCCCAAGTCCAGGTCAAGGTCGGAGCCCAGGGCCTCCTCCTCCTCCTCGTCGTCCATTTCCGCCTCCCTGTCCTCGTCGCCTTCGCCTGCAGGCAACACCGAGTAGCTGTCCAGACTGATCTGCGGCAACGTCTAGACAAAGAAGACAGCAGAACTCCAGCTGCAGGAGACATGGTCACAGGCAGGAAAGACGAGCACGTCCAAGAACGAGGCCCAGCACTGCCCGTGAGCCCTCACAACCATTCTGCCCGCTTCCTCGCCTCAACGCCGGCACGCCCACAGAGCTTGTCTCAACGGGCTGCCGTGAGGACCAGTCGACACTTAGACTTACGACGCCGCCAGGCAGGTCCAAAACGCAGCGGGCGGGGCAAGTGACCCCCCAGTAAGGACGCCGTCGCCCCCGGAACCACAACGACATTGTGTGGGACTCCGCACCCTTGCTCTCCCTGCCCTCCCAGACATTCTCACAGGCCCTGCTCAGAACCTCACGGCCAGCCTTCCAGAAGCTTCTTCCTGGCCTCAGGGCTGGCCTTCCAGAAACTTCTTCCTGGCCCACAGCACAGGGAACCTTCAAATCACAGCCCACCCTGAGGCCTCTAGGGCAGCACCACCCAACAGAACTCTCTTCCACGGTAGGAATGTTCTGGACCCAGCACGGTTGCCAGCAGCCCCAGGTGGCTACTGAGCACCTGAAATGCGTCTGACAGAATTTGATTAAAACAACGTTATTTTTATTTCGTTTTAATTACATTGGCATCTACATGCCACGGGGCCACTGGGACTTCAGAGTCCCCAGGCGCCCACGAGCCTCTACATACCGCTGCCCGGGCCTTCCTCGCTCTCGTCCTCGACTTCTTAAACTTCCGCATTTCCTCTACTGAATCTTCCTGATCTTCCTTTTCTGTAAGAAGGAGCAGATTCAGCAGGGACATGTCTCGAGGCCACACGCGGGTTACCAGGGCTCTGTTCTTCACCGTCCAGAGTAAGGCCACCGCACTGCTGGCCATTTATTGGGGAACGGCAGGGCGGGCAAGGCGCCGGCTCTCATACAGGGAGGCTCTCGGGGCCCAGTGCCGCCACGGTACCTGGAGGCCTGCGTCTGGCGTGTGGGAAGGCTCTCCTCAGCCTGCGGCACAGCGCGTGCACCTCTGCCTGCCCCGTCAGGAACACCAGGATGCCCCCTGCAAAAAGAACCAGATCCCTCGGCTACCCGGTCATTCGTGGAGCAAACATCTACTTAGCAACTACCACCTGCCAGGAGCTGGGCGTAAGGAAGAGCCAGTCACGGCAGGACTCAGCCACAGAGACATGCAGCGGCAGCTGCCTCCCACACAGAGGACGGGTGACAGAGAGCTGGACAGAGCCCCTGCACGACCTGGCTGTTCCACTCGTGGGCATTAGCCCAGGAGACCGGGAAAGAGGGACGCAACCCAAGACCTGTCCCCAGATACCCACGGCAGCTCCACTGACAACAGCCAAGAGATGGAACAATCCAAGTGTCTGTCAGCTGGTGGACAGACAACCAGAGCATGGTCCGTCCACACGGCAGAACACACACAGACGAACCCCAAAAAAGCAATACTACGTGAAAGAAGCCAGGCACAAAACCCACACATCGAACGAGTCCGTCTGTGCAGAATGTCCGGAATAGACAAATGCGTCGGGACAGAAAGCAGAACGGGGGGAGGGGCCAGGACAGGGGGATGGAGAGTTAGTGTTTAACGGGGACAGAGTTTCCCTTGTGGATGGTGGGGACGGCCGCACAGCACGGGCACACCTCAGAGATGCCGCGGGGTCTGGTCCCGGACCACCGAGAAGCGAGTGTCACAATGAGTGACGCAAGCGAGCGTCACAGTTGTTGCTGGGTTGCCCTGTGCACACGGAAGTTACGCTTACGCTATGCTGTAACCTACTAAGCGCGCGATGGCGTCACTGTCTAAAAAGACACCGCGGATGCCTCAATTTAAAATATCGCTAAAAACTGCTAACCGTCACCGGAGCTCTCAGGAGTGGTGACCGCTGCTCACAGATCACTGGAAACGTACAAGGGGAGAGTCTGAAATACCGTGGAAATCACCACCGCGTGACACGGACGCTGAAGGGAGCAAGTGCTGTCGGAAAAGCGGCCCGATCGGCTGGCTTGAGGCAGGATCGCCACGAACCCTAACTCGTCAAAGTGCAGAAGCCGCGAAGTACGACCAAGCAAAGCGAACAAGCAAGGGAAGCCTGCACTTGGGAAGGCGCTAAACGCCTCCGGATTATACACTTAAAAACGGTTCAAATGGTCCAACTCGTGTACGTGTACGTTCCACCAGCAGGAAAGAGCCAGCGCGGGGAGGTGGGGCCTGGGGTCCGGAGGGGAGACCCGGCCTCGCCCGCCGCCGGGGCCTCACCTGGAGGCAGCATGCGGTGGATTTTGCAGACCTTCCGGAAGCACTCGCCACTGTAGTCTTCCAGCGGCGTCCGCTTGCTGAAATGCACCGTCACCGGGAACTGCCTGGACTCCACCTGGGACACACGCCCACAGAGGCACCGGGGGCGGTGGGCTGAGCTCGGTGCCTCCCCCGTCCCTGGCCCCTGCGACCCCAGAGCTCTCCGCTCGGCGCGAGCAGCTCCCCAAGGCCTCCCGGTCTCGGCCTCCACCAGCAGAGCGGGGCCTTGCGGGAGCGGCCTCGAGACCAGGCGTCCCGCTGCGGGAGCTGACGGGCCCGAGACGCCGACCCAGGCGCTACCTTGATGACCGGGGGCGGCCGGGCAAAGAGCCGCTGGTTCTGCGTGAAGTCCTCCACCCGCAGCGTGGCCGACATGATGACCAGCTTCAGCGGCAGGTGCCTCTGCGGGAGGGCAGACGGGGTGACGGACGGAAGGGTAACACGGCCGGACCCAGGATTCCAAGGGGGAGGAATCACAGGGGGGCCGCTCACACCGAGAGTCACAGCCCTGCCCCTGGGCCCGGGGGACCCCGTGCTCAGGAGACCCTGTCTCACCTGACCCCCGCCACCCCGCCGCCCTACCTTCGCCCGGAGAGACACGATGCGGGACAGGAGACCGATGAGGATGTCCGTGTACACGCTCCTCTCGTGGGCTTCGTCAATGAGCACCACCTTGTACCTCCGCAGCAGGAAGTCCTGGGGAGGGGGGCGTGGTGAGGCCCGCCAGCCTGGGCCCGAGCCACTCCGGCATCACTCACACCCCAGAATTCCCGCTCCAGGAGACCCCTTCACAGCTGGCACGGGTCCGGGAGCACTGGCCTGGGGGGTCCTGGTTTGTGACCTCAGGCAAGTTATTTCACCTCCCCGTGTCTGTTTTCCATCTGTAAAACGGGGCAACGGGACCCACTTCACGGGGTCACAGGGAGGTTTCCGTGACAAACACCATCCGTAAAGCACGCAGCCTGGGGGCTGGCGCCTGGCAGAGAAATTGCTGGAGAACGGGCAGCTACCATTTATTAGAGGCGAGCTACCAAATCCAGACGCCTGTAGAGCAGAGAGGACAGGCAGGGCAAGGGAACGAGGGGGTGGCGGGTAGGAGCGAGGACACTGGGACAGCGTCTCCCACACAGAGAGGAGCCGCAGTCAACCACACCGGAGCCACATTCACAGCCACCTCCCTGGGTGACCCTGGCCGGCCTCATGGCAGAGGGGGCAGGCGTCACCTCTGCCCAGGGGGACGCCACACAGCCAGCAAGGAGCAACACGCGTGTGGCCGAGGCACAAAGTCTGTGAACCAAATCCTGACGACACGCGCTCCCGCGTAACGAGCCCCTACAAGGCGCTACGCTGAGGCGCGTTCCCGTGGCGTACAACTTCTGCTTCAAAACAACCGCGTGAGGAAGGTACCGGCTTGCAGATCAAGAAGACGAGGCTCACAGAGGGGAAGGAACTTGCCCAAGGTGACACAGTGCTGCCGTGCCAGCGGGTGGCATGACAAGCGCTCGAGCTGCCCGCCCCATGCTCGCTGGCCTTGCGTCCGGAGAGGAGACGAGCAACCAACCTTCTGGATCTCCTTGAGCAACACACCATCTGTCATGAACTTGATCCTGGTCTCTTCGGTCACGTTTCCCTCGTATCGGATCTGATAGGAGACGACCCTGCAGGGACAGACTCCGGCTCAGGGCAGGTAAGGTCCCGACCGGTTGCAGCCACGTGGCCACACGGAGGCGGACGGCAGAGGCCCGTCGCCAGCGTGACGCGCAGGGGCCGTCACCGCCCTCTGAAAAACGGGTCGACTGAACGCGGACCTCGGTCGGAGCGCAATTTGAACGACCAACGGTGGACAAGTGTTCAGAGGAGAGACAACGGGGGCCGGAGGGCCCTCCGGCGTGTCACAGGGTTTCGGTCACGGTGAGGGCACTGAAGTTGTTCTAGCGTCTTCTCGCACAGAAATGAAATACAGCCTTGATCTTTCAGCCCAACAGAGAAACCCCAGGAAGCAATTCTCTAAGAGCAGCTCTGCACCCCTGGGGTGCAGAGCACACGGTCAGAACCAAGTTGGCCACCAGCTGACCATCACCGAACTGGGTTTCGGGTCCACGGGGGCTCGTTCGCTACGCTTTCTACTTTCGTGTGTGCTTAAAAGCTTCCGCAAAAAGTTGAAGAGGGGGCGCCTGGGTGGCTCGGTCAGTTAAGTGTCCGACTCTTCATTGCGGCTCAGGTCACGATGTCGCGGTTTGTGGGATCGCGCCCCGCGTCGGGCTCTGCACTGACAGCGTGGGGCCTGCCTGGGATTCTCTCTCTCCTTCTCTCTGCCCCTCTCCTGCTCTCCCTCTCTCTCTCTCTCAAAATAAACATTCCCTTAAAAAAGTTAAAAATGGTGACCAAAAAGGACGGCTTTGTATGTATTGTTTTCAACACATACCATCAAATACAACGGGAAAGGTTCAGAAGGGGTGAACAATATGAATCGTTGACGTACAAGTCGAAGAGGAGAAATACAGAGATGCCCACGGTTGCTTGTCTGTGCCTGTGACTGTCTGGAACAATCCACAGGAAACACGCTGGGGGCACCCTGCCCCCACACCACGCGCACGCAACAAGCCTCCCCGACCCACACGCCAGTCCCAGGAGGGCGGGCCGTTCTGTCTCGCTCACCCTGTCCTGAGACCCGGGGCCGGGCCGGCCCACGGCAGGTGCTGCTCAGTAAATATTCAGAGAGAGGGCAGATGAAGGAGACTTTCTCAATTTTAGGCCCAGTAGACATGCTACCCCCTCAAACCTGGATGCCCCGGTGCGGGCCGAGGCCCAGGCACGTGCGGTATGAACGCGGCCCCAGCCACCCTCAAGCGGGCGCTCCGCCTGCTTTGTTCGGTTTTCCATATCGAGTCCTAAAGCCTCGCCGCCTGCAGGGGACCCGAACTCGGGACCCCTGCCTAGACAGAACTACTGGACCACGGCAAGCAGTAATCACTGCCTGCCTGCGTCTGGCCACCTGCCACTCTGCTCCGCCCTCGAGCCCCAGAAAGGGCCACGGTCTCCTCGGGGCACTGGGCACGGGGTGAGCCCGAGGGCCTGGCGGGCTCGTCCTTGCCCGGTGGCCCCTCCCCAGGAAGGTCCTGCCGTCCAGAGGGCGGAAGCCCTCTTGCGGGAGGAGCCCCTCCGCTCGGACGCAGAAGCAACACTCCCACCCAGCACCCTGGAGACGGACAGCGCCCACGAGGCTGCTCTGCTCCTCCTGGACAGCGCGCCCGGGGCCAAGCCGGGGGACCACCCCCTTCCCTCCTCCAGGACGCAGAGCCCTCACCGCTGTGACAGATTCATCTCCTTGGCCACCCGCTGGGACATGGCCACAGCAGCCACGCGGCGGGGCTCTGTGATGCCGATGATGCTGTCGTCGCTGTGGGAGGGAGAGAAGACACATCAGCAGTGCTTGGGCCCACCTGTGAGTCCCACGGTCACACACGGTTCCCCGTCAGGACTCCACGTACAGAGTGGCCCTCCCTAGAGGTGACAAGGCACCGCCTGACAGCAAGAGGGGACAGCCTGGCGGTCCGCACACAGACGCCGTGGGGGTCACAGTGGAAGGGAAAGCAACCAGCTGCGGACGGGAGGCTGGGCTGGAGCTGGCCTGGAGCAAGTGCTCTGCAAGTCACAGGACCTGCCAAGGGGACGGTGGACGACAGGCAGCACAGAAGCCCGCGGCCGGTCCCCTTAGAAAGGTCTGCTTACTGGGTCGGGGGTGGCTGGTGTCTGGGATCCGAATTTCCGGAGGGTTCCCGATCCTGATAAGGGGGGGCTCTCCGTGCCTGGACTGTTTGTACCAACAACGTGGTTCATCCTGACCACCGGCTTTCCTTCTGGGCGCCTGGGACTTGGGGAGGTGCCAGGGAGAGGGGGTCCGACCCCAACAGACACCCTGGGCGCTCAGTTTCTACTCGGCTCGTCTGGTGACAGCTCTTTACACGGACTGCTTCCGTGTGACTCTCCCGGGAAAGGGCTCGGAAAGCCTGTGCCTGGTTCTCCCAGACTTCACCCCGTGCACCTCTTCCCTCTGCCGATCGTGTTTCGTGTTCTTTTGCTCTAAGAAATCGCAGTCACGTGTACAACTACACGCTGGGTCCCGTGAGCCTTCCTCGCAAATCAATGAACCCGGGGTGGTCTTGGGGACCTGTGACACACCCGGGTCAAAAGTGCCAACAGGAGGCGACATTCATAAACACACCGCCCCACGTGACAGGGGCTGATCTAAGCATTTTACACAAAGTCTCTCATTTCGTGCACACGACACCCGTGTGAAGTAGGTGCAACGACTGTGGGAGGACACCAAGGCCCAGAGAAGTTAAGCAGCTTGCCCAAAGCCACACAGCATACCAACGGCGGAGCCTGGATTAGGGCCCTGGGAGCTCCCACTCATAGTAACTTTTGGGGGTTGCCCGAGGGGCCAGCCCCCAGCCCCCACCTGGTGTAGCCTGCTTCGTAGAGAAACTGTGGCACCTGCGTGGTCTTCCCGCTGCCGGTCTCACCACACACGATGACGATGGGGTGCTCGGCCACCGCCTCCATGATCACTTGCTCTTCAGCAAGAATTGGGAGCTTTAGCCGTTCTTCCTGGCGAAGAGAGGAAGTCAGTGCTCGGGGAATTGGTGGGGGGGGGGGGGGGCTGCCCCGCAGAACGGCAGAGGGGATCAGCGAGACTGCGAAGGGTGACGTGGTTTCTATAAAGATGGCCGTGGGCATGTGGATGCCGTGAGCCCTCCTAGCAAAGCCAGTGAGGCCCAGCTACAGGGGACGGAGACGGCAGTGGGGTCCTCCCGTGCCAGAGCGGGCGTCCTCGGGGACAGCCCAGCACGCAAAGCCGGCCCCTGAACAACTGCGGGGCTCTGCTTCCTCACGCACGGACTGTTTTCAGTACAGTACGGGACTAGGGGCGCCAGGCTGGCTCAGTCGGTAGTGCATGATCTTGCGGTCGTGAGTTCAAGACACATGGAGGCTGCAGAGATTACTTAAAAAAAAAAGTACAAGGCTATAAATGTTTTCTCTTCCTTACGATTTCCTCAGTAACATCTTATTTCTCTAGCTTACTTTTATTTTAAGGATACAGAAAGCATATGACACACATAACATACAAACCACGTACGAACCAACTGTTTTGTGTTCTGAGCCTTCCGGTCAACAGTACGCTATTAGTCGTTAAGTTTGGGGGGAGTCAAAAGCTGCACGTGGATTTCTGACCGCGAGGGGGGCGGAGCCCCTAGCCCCCGTGATCACATACTGCAGTGTTATCATATACTGCAGAAGTTTTACGACCCACGGCTCACACCTTCATTACGTGAAGCATGCTAAGTGCGGATTTAAAACATTCTGTTCCGTCTCTATTCTTCTCCATTTTGTTTCAAAACCAAGAGTGCTGGTCATCTCGTGACCCGGTCGCGGCTGTGACCTACAGTTTGCCGACACTGCCCGAGAGGAAGCTGCGTGCATGTGAAGAATGCTCGCAAGAATACGTGCCCTGTGCTCTAGTCACACGCCGGAATACTCGAGAGTAGCAGGGGGAAAACCACCCAGAATAAGGGGGACTTCGGTTACCGCACCGACACGGACGAATAAATCTCAGAAACGTGAAACTGACTTGACCAAGCGATCAAAGTGCAGGGAGACGAGTGATATGATGTCACTTATCAAAACAGGTGGTCGACCTGTCGTAATGGCTTAGGAACACGTGTGGAGAAAAGCCACGGAGAAAGAAAGGGGCTGAAGCGGGGGCAGCCCGGAGCCCGCAGGGACCGAGTGAAGAGATTCTCACACCAGCAGCAGCCATGTGATGGCACCTACGAGCAAATCTTTGTAGCATGAACCCAGGGGCACACCGGGTGGTTCCTCAGAGCCGTCAGCTCGCCCCAATTATACCCGAGCCCACGAACTGAAATCCCGGTTTCAATAAACAGTTCTGATGCTTACTTAGAACGCTGTGCTGATATTTTCTGTTCTTTTTTTTTTTTTTCATTACAAGAAAGGAGCTGGTCGCATCCCTCCGGTTTCTACAACGCGGCGTGCGGTCTGCCACAGCCCCGCTAGGACCCAGGAGGCCTCCTGCCTCAGGGCCTTAGCTCCTGCTGTTCTCAGTGTGGGACAGCCCCCTCTCCTCCGCTCCTGCTGGTCTCCCAGCTCCTGCCCCAGATGCCTCCCCAGGCCCTCCTGCTCTCCCCCTTCCTGGCACCCAGCCTCCTCCGTTCACAACAGCGGGGGCGCTGTCTGCTGCCCTCCCCCCCCACCCCGTGCCGGGCCTGCAGTCGGCTCATGCACACACACGCGCGCCCACGTCTCCACGCCGACCCTACAGGAAGGCACAGTTGCTCCCGTTCTGGGCGAGGACACCGGCACATGGGAGGGATCCCACCCGCTCGAGGCACAGGACGCCCCCCCGCCCCTGCACCCCCAACCCCCCACCATGCTAGCCTCAGAGCCCGTCGCAGACACGGAGCAGCAAACCTGCACTTCGGGGAAGCGGTTCACAGGGATGAAGACGGCGGGCTTCGCTGGGGGCCTGGCCACGGTGGGGGCTGCTGCGGGAGGTACCGACGACGTCGCGGCCAGAGAGGGCTGGCCGCTGGAGCCGGGGCCCCCGGCCCCCGCCCCCGGTGGAGCTGGCGGCGGCCCCGCACCAGCCTCCTCCACGGGCGCGGCGGCAGGGGCCTCATCAGGCTCAGACTCCACCGAGGACTCGGATGACTCCTCTTCTGCCTCCTCGCGGGGGCGCTTCCGATGGGCCCCGCTGAGGCTGCTGATCTTCTGCCCCTGGGCTTCGATCTCGTCAGACCTCCTGCCAGCACGGCCAGAAGTCAGGCACGAAAGCCCTAGGATGGGCCGGTCGACCTGAGGCAGCTCTGTGTTGCGACACACCCCTCAGAAGCCGGGATTCAAAGGACACCCCCCTCTCCCACCTCAGGGCCTTTGCACATGCTGTTCCCGCTCCCTATGCAGAAGTGCTCCCTCACTTCACTCAAATGTCACCCATCAGGGAGACTCTCCCATCTCCCTCCATCCTCTTTCCCTGCATTACTTTGTGCCTAGTGCTTCCCAGCACTAGATACGTATGTATTCGTTTGATTATTGCCCATCTCCCCATGATGAGAACGCAGGCTTCTTAAGGGAAGCTTACTTCTTATTTTACTTGTGTGTACTCTCCATCCCCGGGGCCTAGAGAGCCTGGGACAGTCTGCACTCAGAGCAGCCATAAATGCACAAGGCCTACAGGGAGCAGGCTGACAGTAAGACGGCCGTGTCCCGTGGGTCTGTGGCGGGGGGGTGCGGGTAGGCACATGGGCTCCATCTAAGGGTCAGCTGCCCTGTGAGAGTGCCATCTGGTGTGGCACAGGACCAGGCGGGAACCTGGATTTTAATACGAGATCAACTTTTCTTTTTTAATGTTTATTTATTGGAGAGGGAGAAGGAGAGGGACAGGGAGAGAGGGAGGGAGGAGGAGGGGGAGAGGGACGATCTTAAGCAGGCTTCAAGCTCAGGGCAGAGCCTAATGCAGGGCTCGATCCCAAAGCCCAAATCAAGAGTCAGATGCTCGGCGCACCCAGGTGCACCCCGACTCCTGCGGTCTAAATCTTGGAATGTGGGTGGTATTGGGTTGAACAGTGTCTCCCTAGAATTCACATCCAGAGACTCAGAATGTGACCTTCCTGGAAACAGGGTCTTTGCAAATGTAATTCAGGTGAAATGAGGGCATCCTGGATCAGGGCGGGCCCCAATTCCAATGCCTGGGTGTCCTTAAAAGAAAAGACGCGGACACAGAGGAAGGCCACGGAAGACAGAGAGACATGCCGGGAGACACAGCGGAGACGGGGACCGCGGCGTCACATCTACAAGGAAGGAACCCCCAGGACGGCTGGCAGCCACCCGAAGCCGGGGGAGAGGGGAGGAACAGCTTCTCCAGCTTCCAGAAGGGACCAAGCCTGTAACACCCGGAAGGCCACACTTCTGCGCTCAGAAATAAGCTGAACCGAATCCCTGATCACCTGAAAGCAACGTCTATCGTCTGGGCCAGAGCTGGAAGACCGGGTCACGCAGGACCCCGCATGAGTGAGAAGGTCCGCGTGTGGGCGGGAATCAGCAGCACCCAGGCCCCCACGCGGCAGAGGCGTGTTAGCACGGGGGCCTCTGCAGGCGTCTTTCCTCCTAAAGCTCAACCCGGAAGGCTCGGTGACCTGTGAGGCCGCCCCCGGGGCCCTGGCAGGAGGGGCACCCGACTCACTCTTTGGCGTGGTACATGCGGTTCCCAGTGCCCAGCTTGGACGTGGTGTAAAGGAGTCTCAGCTCGGCTTCTGAGACCTGGACTTCACTCAATTTCTGTAGCATCTCCACTCGCTGGGGAAGGAAATGACAGTGTCAGACATGTGGCAGGGCGACCCTCTCTTCAGAAGGGAAGGGAGACCTGGGGAGTGCCCGGGGGGCTTAGTTGGTGAAGCGTCTGACCGCTGATTTGGGCTCAGGTCGTGGTCTTGCGGTTCGTGAGTTCGAACCCCACATCGGGCTCTGTGCTGATGGCAGGGAGCCTGCTTGGGATTCTCTCTCTCTGCCCCTCCCCTGCTCACACGCTCTCAAGGATACACTTTAAAAAAAAGTTACGAATTATAAAAAGAGATCACTTAAAACATTGAGTTAAAAAAAAAAAAGGAAGGGAGGCCGTACATCCGATTTCGGCCGCGCTAACACCTAGGCTTTTTAAAGCAAGCATCCGGTTGTAAGTGCATCCCAGGCCGGGGGCCTTACGTTCACGTGGCTGGGCTGGCTGTCTACCCAGGGCTCTCTCTGCGTCACTGTGTGTCATAAGCAACCCTCCCACCATCCAGACGCCCATCCGCGGGAGACCGTATAATAAAGGAGGGTTTACGTGTACAAAGCGGGGCTCCCCCGCTGGGTCAGAGCGGAGGCTCTTGTGTGACATGGCAAGCGGCCCCTGTGCCACCTTCTAGAAAGCAGCATGTGGAGGCGGGGACAGTTGGCCTCTTTCTGCTGAGGAACGATTCAGGAGTTTTTCTTCTTCTCGAAATGATAAACGTGCATTTTAAGCGTGCTCCCACCCACGTATTCTGCAATCAACGAGAGGAAAAAGCACGTGCGGAACAGTGAGAAAAAACACCGCACAGGATTTTAAAAGGACACACTCGCGGACCGTGAGCCTCCCTGCAGAAAGGGCTCCGGGGGCCGAGTGTCAGGGCTGTGAGCAGGGGACCCTGTGTGGTGATCCTGGTGGAAGGCCAAATGTGAACCCCAGGAAGTCTCCAGATTGGGGTTTCTCGGTCTCTGCACTGCAGGCAATGCGGGCCAGAGAACGTTTTGTCCCAGCTGAGGATCCCTGCCTCAGATCCAAATAGCATTTCCAGGACATTCGGAGGCAGAGGGGTGTGTTTAACTGCACCACAGAGATGAAGGTTTAAAAACGCAGACGGTGGGAAACCGCAGACAAGCAACCTGATTTCCCTCAACAAATAAATGACAAGGGCGGGGGGAGGAGGAGAGAAAGAAAAATAAATAGGTGGGCTAGGGGAGCATTTATGAAACAACTGGGAATTCGACCATTTAGGGAAAGTTGATATTTTTAAAAAATTTAGGTGGGCTAATGGCCTTGCGGGTTATTTTAAAAAAAGATTTTTTTTTTTTTTACATTTATTCATTTTTGAGAGACAGAGAGAGAGCACGAGCAGGGGAGGGGCAGAGAGAAAGAGGGAGACACAGAATCCGAAGCAGGCTCCAGGTTCCGAGCTGTCAGCACAGAGCCCGACGCGGGGCTCGAACTCACTGGCCTGAACTCACTGGCCGTGAGATCATGATCTGAGCCAAAGTCGGATGCTCGCGCCCCTCTTGCCGTTATTCTAAATGGCCCTTATTTTAGAGATACAATTGAAACTGTTTATGCATAAACACAATGGTGTCCTGCCCTCTCAAAGGATAACTCTTTTCCCAGAATGCAACCTTGTTTGGAGAAAAGGTCTCTTCAGATGTAATTAAGTTAAAGATCCCGGGATGAGATCTGGATTATCCAGGTGGGTCCTAAATTCCAAGGCAAGTGTCCTTACAAGACACACACAGAGGACAGCCACGTGAAGACAGGGGCCAAGACTGGACAGATGAGGCCACAGGCCAAGAAGGCTGGGGGCCACCCAAAGCTGGTGGACCCTCCCCTAGAGGCTTCACAAGCAGCAGGGCCCTGCCGACACCTTGATTTCAGACTCCGGCCTCCAGAACCACAACAGAATACAACTCTATCCTAAGCTGCTCAGTTTGCGGCCCTGTTTCAGCAGCCCCGGACACCAATACAGACTTATGCTTCCCAGGCTTTGACCCTGGAGGTGGGAAACTGGCCAGCAGGAGGGATGACGAGGGGACTCTGGGCTGGCAGCCGCTGGCACTGGTGACAAGGACACACGAGTCCATTACACTAGGTTCTCTGCTTCTGTAGAGGTTTGAATTTCCCAATACAAAATTTGTTCTGCAAAGAAGTACGAAGGGAGGGGCACCTGGGTGGCTCAGTTGGTTAAGGGTCCAACTCTTGATTTCGACTCAGGTTGTGATCTCAAGTTTGTGGGTTTGAGCCCCACATCCGGCTCTGCGCTGACAGCTGGCCTCAACAAACCTGGGCCGGTCAGTCTGTCCCAGACAGACTGAGACGGCCGTGTCAGTCAAGGGCCAGCCACGGGGAGGCCATTCAAATTTAAATTAATTAAATCACATAAAGAATTCAATTCCTCAACCTTGCTAGCCACACACGCCTAGTGACTACTGTATGGGATTGCGTAGACACAAAGCACGCCCCGCATTCCGGAAAGTTCTACGGGACAGTCCCAAGGAAGAGATCAAGTTGGGGGACACAGACCCCATCCCTCCGCAGTCTGGGGGGCCGTGCGCAGACCCTGCCACAACAGGCGTACCTGGCTCTTTTTCTCCTTCTGATCTAAGATCTTCTGCAGCATTTTCCGCTCTTTCTTGGTCAGAGGCTTCTTCTCCTTCTTCGCCAGGGGAGGGGCCTTGGGCTTCTTTTTCTTCTTTCCCGGCAAAACCAGCGCATTGCTTGCGTCAACTCCTTTCAGCGTGCCCTGATCTGGAAAGACACACATGCCTGAACCCTGGCCCAGGGACCGGAGACTCCGGAGGCCAAGTAACGGTCAACATTAACGCCACCGGCTCGGTGCGGGGCGGCTCCATGTGGCCTCCCCACCCCTGTGTGAGCCCCCTGAGCGCCCCCCCAGGACCGGGGGTGCGGGCCCACCACCGTTCACTCAGCTTGCCTACCCAGCACCCGCCACGCAGGTCAGGGCACCTCCACCCTAGTGGTCAGGGCAGAGGAGAGCGGGTGCCAGGAGGGAGGGTACACGGGACAGCATTGCTCCGCTCAGAATGTGGCCTGCTTTCGGCAGACCTGTGAGGTCAAAACTATTTTCAGAGCACTGGTACAACGTCCTCCTCAGACACGCAGGCAACTAAGTACTGAGTTTGTACCATATCTATTTTCATTTTTATATTTTTTAAATTGTTTATGTTTATTAATTTTGGGGGGGGGGGGCCCGAGCGCGAGCTGGGAAGGGCAGAGAAATAGAATCCGAAGCAGGCTCCAGGCTCTGAGCGGTCAGCACAGAACCCAACGTGGGGCTGGAACCCACGAACCGTGCGATCAGGACCTGAGCCGAAGTCAGACCCTTAACCAACTGAGCCACCCAGGTGCCCCATGTACCATACCTACTTTTAAATGTCACAGTCTGGGGGCGCCTGGGTGGCTCAGTCGGTTGGGCGTCCGACTTCGGCTCAGGTCATGACCTCACGGTCCGTGAGTTCGAGCCCCGCGTCGGGCTCTGGGCTGACAGCTCAGAGCCTGGAACCTGTTTCGGATTCTGTGTCTCCCTCTCTCTCTGCCCCTCCTCTGCTCATGCTCTGTCTCTCTCTGTCTCAAAAATAAATAAATGGTAAAAAAAAAAAAAAAAATTAAATGAAAAAAAATAATAAATGTCACAGTCTGAAAGTATACAATCTAGACCTAAATTCAGCTACCACATACATTACTATTCAACTCAACCTGCTATGGCCCCCCTCTCCCGTGTTCCGTGGGGGCCCTGACTTTCAGTAGTTCCTCTGGCTTCGTCCATCTTGCCTTGTGTCACAAAACGTAGGAGAGAACGAGACAATTTTAAGCAATGCAAGTGATCCATTGTGCAATTCTCGCATAAAATAGAATTAAAAGCGAGAAAGAAAAAAAAAAAAAAAAGAGCGTACAGCAAGCATTTTCCAGAGGCTCCAAATCGTGTGACGTGTAGCTGCTCTCACAGCTGAAAAAGCGTGTGCTCGTATATACTGGTTTCAAAATTTCTTGGCTTTGATGGATAGAAGCCACACCAACAAAAGCACTTTGGGACCCTCAGTTTTTAAGAACGTAAAAGGGTCCTCGGTCCAAAAATTTGAGAACCACAGTACTATAGAAAAAAATAATAATAATAAAGGAAGTGATAAAAACAAAAATCAGGCAGCGGGTGGCAATGTTAGGTCAGTGGTCGGGGAAGGCTCTTTGAAGAAGGCAGGCGATGTGATGGATGTTTTTATAAGCCTCCTCTTGGCCCCTCAGGAAGGCGGGGATTAATTGGAGATGTCCTGAGGTGGGAAAGAACCTTCCCCAATCTTTGGGTCCAAGAGACCTCAGGCCCCCCCTGCTCCAATCACCTCCTCCAAAACTCCGACGGGGGTAGGACGACTGCTCCTCCTGGATCCGTTTTACAGATGAGAAAACTGAGGCATGGAGATGTTAGGCGGTTTGGTCAGCCCCCAGCCTATCCGTGCGACTTCTCAGGAGGGAATTCAGGCTCCAGATTCCCACCCTAAAATTCTGTCTGGTAACCTCACTGCCTTTCAGGCCCAACGAGAGTGCAGAACAGAAGGCCAGGCCGTGGGTCGAGGGACACAGGCCTTTCCAGCGGCCCTGCTCTCCCTCTGTCCATCTCCAGAGCCTAGGCCCACTGTTTCCTGATGTTTAACTCGGCTGGACCTCAGGGAGCACGGGCACTCAGCTGGGGGAGTCCGAGCTGGGACCACATCCTTTTCAGGAGCCTGCGAGACAACTCTGAACGGACTCAGTCACTTCATCTCACCTCTCCTGCACAAGTGGCCCCATCCAGGTCATGGACAGCTTCCCTGGTTACATCCAGAGGTCCCTCCCTCCCTCCCTGACCCCTTGGGAACATCTGATGCGGATGGTGGGTCCCCCTCCACGGCACCCACAACCACACGCCCCAGAGCTCTCCTCCCCATATCCTTCTCCAGGGCGGGACTCACCCCCTCAGTGAGCTAATCCAGCCTGGACTTGAAATGAACAAACCCCATCCACTCACAGATGACTCCAAACTGCCATCTCCCCCAGGAACGGCCTCTCTCAAGCACCTGCCTGCCTACCCTGGCCGCCTGGGTTATGGAACAGGACCCCCAGACCCCTCATATCCCAAACATGGCTCTGGGTCTCCCAAGCTGCCCACCCTGCCTTTTCTCCACCGGCTGGGCCCAGCGCCTGGGAGTCCTTTTCGGCATCAGTGTTCTTGTGCACGCTCAGCCAGCAAATCCTGTGAGCTCCTCGTAGCCTGACCACCACCAGCTCACCTGCTCCCTGCGTGAACGAATGAACAAGCTCCTAACCGACCACCCTGGTTCTACTTAACCTTCTACTGCTTCTCTACGCAGCAGCCACAGAGATGCTGTTACTGCATAAGCCTATGTCCCCCAGGTGCTCTAAACCCTGCCCCGGCCACAGTCCTCACCATGACCCCACCCCACGGACCCTACATGATCCTGCCCCCATTTCTTCTTTCACCTCCACTCAGCCATTCTGGCTGCCTTCAGGCCTTGACTCAACGCCTTATCTAAGTGAGGCCTTCCCTGCCCACCCGATGTCACATTGCAACCCACCCAAACACCCATTCTGCTTTCTCTCCTTAGTATTTATACCCACGCAACATCCTGTATATTTTACCTGTCTGCTTTTGCCTGTTTCCTCCCACAAGCATCTAATAGGCTCAGCAGGGCAGATTCTTTTTTTTTTTTTTCTTTCCCTTAAATCTCCTCTTCCCTTATGTCTCCTAAAGTCCTGGCAGCTCCTACTAAAAAGGAGTCTGAGCAGAAACGTCAAGCAGCCTGGAGCTGAGCAGACAGGTCTGGGCTAAACATACTTACTTATTCGGGGGTCGCTGGCAAGGAGATTATAAAACAGCCATAGGAATAGAGGGAATTACCTTATTTTCTTGCCCACGTTCCCCCATACTACTAAACTAGGGGTGGGGGCACCTGGCCGGCTCAGTCTGAAGAGCACCCGACTCCTGACCTCAGCTAAGGTCCTCAGTTCGAGTCCACCGCTGGGTGCAGAGATTACTTAAAAAAAACTTTAGAAAGTAATAAACTAGGGCCGGACTCCCATAGAGGAGCAAGCCCCGGGGCTGTCCCAAATTCACCGTTAAAACCATAGTGTCACTGTCTCCCCTTCCCCGGATCATCTGAGAGGAGGTTCCTCCCGGTGCCCCCCGCCCCAGAGTCGCGGAGCCCTTCGGCCCCTCCCCGAAACCCAGCCCCCGTCCCGGACGCCTTACCCTCTAGTTCCAGCAGGACGGGGGGCGGTTCCGGGGGGCCCTTCGAGGGGCCGGGGGTCGCCTGCTGGCGCCCCTTGACGTTGTAGCGCCGGCGCAGCTTCCCCATAGCGCTGGGTCCGGCAGGGTTAACGGCTGGCTGCGGGAGCCGCGCACCCCAATACCCAGCCCACGTGGGTTCCCTCCCAGGCCCCAGGCTCTGGCCGCGAGACTTCCGGGCTGCACTCTCGCGAGAGCTGGGAAACAACAGGGGGCTGGGGGCGGGGCCTGCGGGGAGGCGGGGCGGGGCCAAGTTAGAGGCGGGAACGAGGCCTGAGGTCTCCTGGGAGGCCTGAATTTAAACTGGGGATAGTTCGCACGTGATGTAGGCAAAGTCCCTAAATCGGAGTTACCTGCTAATACTTATTTGGCTACCTGGGAGTGGGGCTGTGTTGTCACCTTTCCAACTATAACCCCGTCCCCATTGCAAACTGCTTCTCTTTTTTTTTGCTCATTTGCAGTTTGTTACTCCGATAAGAAACATCATTAGTTGTGTAGTAAAAAGGCACGAAATATTTCCATTACAGGGACAGAAGAACTAAAAGAAGAAAGTATCTATTAGGCGGCTTTAAACTCTCATTACCATATCACATTGTCTGTAGCACATTCGGAAATAATGTACTTTGTGAGTCCTGTAATTATGTTGCGTGTAGAACAGTTACATCGTGCAGCATTTTTTCTGTTAAAAGCATGAGTTCATTAAGGGCAGACATTTAAATAACATAACAAAGCCAGGTGAAGGCATTAGGATTTATTTTAGAATTGTATTTATTTTAATGTTCATTTATTTGAGAGAGAGTGCGCTCGAGCAGAAGGGCCAAGAGAGAGAGAGAGAGAGAGAGAGAGAGAATGCCAAGCAGGCTCCTTGCTGTCAGTGCAGAATCCAGCGCGGGCCGAACTCACCAACTGTGAGTCCAAATTCAGGAACTGTGGGATCATGAGTTGGAGGCTTAACCGACTGAGCCACCCAGGCACCCCTTAGTTTAGAATTGTAGAAAGGAACCTAGAACAAGATGTGCTGCAGAGTAGGTAAGCAATAAGGAGTTACTGAATGTAATAATCACTGAATGAATAAATGAAGAGCATGATTGTATAGACTTTCTCCTTCCCCCCAAATTCAAAAGCAAAAACATCCCTATGAACACACAGGTGGTGCATGAGAGGACTTAGATAATGTATGTATGAACATGTTTATAAAGTTATATACTGATTTAAACGAATTTTGGGGAGGAGAGAGAATAATTAGCATATCAAACCTCTGGTTTCAGGGGTCTTATTGCTTAGAATGATAGTGATCTGCAGTTTTTCCTTTAAATATGTTTAAGTAAATAAAAGGTGTGTCCATGTTAAAATTGAGTGGGTAATAGTAACTTCTCCTATAGTTTCCTTATATACCAAAGTATTATCTCCAGAAAATACAATGTTGTGTAAAACAAGAGGGAAAAGACATAGGGGTGCCTGGATGGCTCAGTCTGTTGAGCATCTGACTCTTGACTTCAGCTCAGGTCATGATCTTGCGGTTTGTGGGTTCGAGCCCTGCATCTGGCTCCATGCTGACAGTGCAGAGCCTGCTTAGGATTCTGTCTCTCTTCTGTCTGCCTCCTCTCTCTCTCTCTCTCTCAAAATAAATACACTGGAATCAAACAAAAGAGACAAGGCATATATACAACAACATGGCTCTCATAACTATGTTGAAAAACCAATCACAAAAGAGCAGACTGTCTGATCCCATATACATAAAGTTCAAACACAGGCAAAATTAAGTTCCTAAATTTTGGAGGGAAAATAGTGAGTTTCCCCAGGAAGCTGGTAATGTTCCATTTCTCCATGTGGGTGCTGGTTACCTCATGTGTTGTTTAAATGCATACAGAAGCACCTTACGCTTTGGGTATTTTTCTGTGTGTAGGCTCTACTTCAGTAAAACTTTTCTTAAAAAATAAGAACTTAAAATATATGGCCACTAAATACGTGAAAGCTTCATCAGGAATCCAGAGAAGTGTAAGTTCAAAAATAAAATACAATCTTTCACTCTTTGGATTGGCAAAGGTTAAGTTTAGTTTTCCTGGTTATCTCAGAAAAATGGTTGGACACCGTTTGCTTTAGGCCCTTGGGTTGCATTTGGCTATTATGGCTTATGGGTGTTTTAAAATCAATAATCCTTCGCTTTGTATACCATTTAATTTATTGAAGACACTGGGTCGCTTGCCCTGTACATTCTGGATTTGACTGATTGCTTCTGCTGCTTTCTCATTTTCTCCTCCATCCCCCATATTTCCTGTAAATTGTTGGTTAGCTGTAGAGACCAGATCCGGTTAGGGTTCAAAGTGTTCGGGCAAGAATCCATCCCAGGTGGGGCAGGTACTTCCTGCTTCTAGGGTTTGTCCCGCGTCCAGGTCTGCACAACTCAGCGCCTCCATTTTCAAGTTCCCCACCAGGCATTCACCTCTTGGTTTCAGTCTCTTGATGACCATCGCCTGGATCCATCGTTCCCCTAAGGGGCAAAATGATTTTCTAGCTCCTTGGCTCCCTCCTCATTTACCAGCTGGACTTATGTTCAGAGAACTTTCCGTCCTCCCGCTTTGTGAGGCTGAAATAGTAGGTGAGGAAAGGCAGGAGGGAGGCTTGATGCTTTCCCTTTAATTCAAAATCTCAGAATGAATGAATGAATGGGTGGAGGAGCGGTTGCCCTTGCCATCGCCAACGGTGGCCAAGTATTGGGGATCAGTAGAAATTCAGGGACATGTATGTATCTGGTTTTCCAATCAATCGCAGTCACCATCCTTGCTGAGGCCGTTGCAAGTTTTACCAGCACAGCCTCCTTTTTACAGAAAAGTTAAAAATAACAATTACTTTTTTTTTTTAAAGGTCAACCGCTCCCCCACCCCCACCCCCACCCCCCTCCAGCTCGGTGGGGGCGGGGAGACGAAGCGGCCGCACCGGCCCCGCGCGGGGTCGTCGGCGGGGTCCTCGGCCGGCTCCCGGCGTCCGGGGGGCGGGGCGAGGCGTGGGCGGGGCCGTCGCGGCTTTGCGCGCGGGGCGGGGCAGGTGGCGCTGCGACAGCGGCGGCGGCTGACAGAGGCGCGGCGCGCGGCCCCCGAGCGCGCTAACGCGGTCCCCGCCGGAGCCGCGGCGTCCCCGGTGCGGCCCTCGGCCCCGCTCCCGACCCCGCATCCCGCCGGCCCCAGGATGGGCGCGCGCGCCTCGGGCGGGCCCCGGGCCCGGCCCGGGCTCCTGCTGCTTCTCCTGCTGCTGCTGCTCGGGCTCCTGGCCCCGGGCGCGCAGGGGGCGCGGGGCCGCGGCGGCGCCGAGAAGAACAGCTACCGCCGCACGGTCAACACCTTCTCGCAGAGCGTCAGCAGCCTGTTCGGCGAGGACAACGTGCGCGCCGCTCACAAGGTGGGCGCCGGGCTCGAGCCTGCGGTCACCTTGCCCGGGCCAACGCGCACCTGGCTCCCGGGGCCGGCCTGGGCCGTGCGCGGCCTCCGGGGCCGCCGGGCGGCGGGGAGAGGGGAGGCCGGCCTGCGCCCCGGGGCCTCTGCGGCCTGCGGCCCCCCGCGCGCGGCCGGGGTCGGGCCCGGCGGCCGGTGGCGGCGCACGGCCGGGGGCGGGGGGCGGGCGCAGGGCCTCGGGGCGCCCTCTGCTCGGCGCCACACTTCTCCTTGGACCTTGCCCGCGGGCGCGGCGCGGCCCCTGGGCTGCGCCCACGCCGGCCGCGCCTCTCATTCATTCATTCAGCGCGTTTGAATGAGCACCTACTGTGAGCCAGGCGCCGCGCGCGCTGCCCAGGGGGCGCCCTGCCCTCTCCCCAGCAACCCCTGCGTTTCTGCCAGCCTCGCGCCGACCCACTTCCCCCGAGTACCTTAGGCCCTCCTCCTTCTGCTGCGAAGATATCTCGGCTTTTTTTTTTTTTTTTTTAACTTTACAAGAAAAGAAAGGGACCGATGCAGTCTCCTCTGTTGCTTTGGCCCAGTAACCCTCCTGAGCTCCTACTGTGTGCCGTCCCTTGATTCGGAGCGTTTTTACTTTGGAGCTGCTGTGTCGAGCGCTCAGGAGGAGCGCGGGAACGTGTGTCCGCACCCTGCGCTGCCCTCTGGAGCCCGGTGGGACAGGCTTCATTCGGGCCCGAGAAAGGGGAAGTGAATGAAAGACAGTTGCATGTGGTAACGTGGTTCCCTGAGGACAGCCCTTGCTGTTCCTCCTGTTGATGTCTTTGCTCCGGGCTGGCTAGCCCTGGGGTTTGGGAACTCAGGTTCTGGCTACCAGTTGACGGGCTGCTCGGCTTTGGGCCACGTGTGGCTTCATTTCCCTGAGCCTCAGTTTCTTTATCCTCTAAAAGGGGCTAATAATAATATCCCCTTCATTATGCGGTTGTAATTATGAATGCTTCCTGTAATTATGGTGCTTTCCTGGCCCAGAGTAATGACTGAATGTGTCAGCTACATCGTTTTGCGGACATTCCGGCCAAGGCACACATCCACTTTGCTTAGCCCTGCTGGAAGGACTTTCAGGATTTAAAAAAAAAAAAAAAGTTTTCTGGCGCTTGAGATAAAACAAAACAAAACCCAACTCAGACTGGCATTCTTCTTGGGTCGAGATCAGAACTCTTTCTGGGGTGACCAAGGTTTGTGCCTTCCACGGGGCTAATACAAATTTGTTATTCGCTTAAAATGTGCTGAGTGCTTTTATAGATAGAGTCACTCAATTAATTCTCAGAAAAACCCTATGAGTAGGTACTGTTCATGTTTTCATTTTGTAGGTGGGGAAACTGAGGCACAGAGTGGTGATGTGAGTGGCTTCAAGTCAAACTGAGTGGCAGAGCCGGGAATTAAACCCAGGCAGCTGGTGCCTTCATGGGTCTTTATGCCTCATGACCCTTTCCGTTCCTCCCCTCCCCCCATCAACGCAGCATCTAGAAGGAGACTGACCTGACATTTCCTGCCGAGCGTGGTCGCCCAGACTGGCCGGGCTTGGGGGAGACTGTTTTGTTAATCTTAATCAAAAGATTAAGCACAAAAACTGGGTATGCTGGCGATGTTGTTTTCAGCATGCCTGGGGTTACTAAGTCGGAGCCAGACCAGCTTGGTGGGTTGTGAGGTTTGAGGGTGTTTAAAGAAACACCCCATGGTCTAAGCTAGGCCTCGTCTGAAATAAACCTGCGGTGCTCTGGTTTGGAGCATGGGCCTTGCTGTCCAACAGACATGGATTGGAATTACTAGCCTTTGATCCTGGGCCAGTTGACTTGACCTCTCTGTCTCCTCTCCAGAGGAGATGAATTGGAGGGCCAAATGCGACTAGGTTGTATAATACCAGGTACTGAATGATTGTTTAGTAAATGGTAGGAGATATTTATGTAAGAAAGGGACTCTGGTAGGAAAGTGATATACTCACTTAGTCAATTAAAAATTATGAAGCGGCTTGTACATGAGTGTTCATCGGAGTGCTTTTCACGTTAGCCAAAGGGTGGAGACAACCCAAATGTCTATCTGCCGATGAATGAATGAACTGTGGCCTGTCCGAGCATGGAATATTATCCAGCCATAAAGAGGAGTGGAGCACTGATGGTGATACGTGGATGAACCTTGCAAACAGGTGAAAGAAGCCAGACACAAAAGGCCACATATTGTACAATGGCATTTGTGTGAAATGTTCCAGGACAAGCAAACCCATAGAGACTGAAAGCAGATGAATGGTTGCTAAGGGGAGGGGGTGGGGCGGGGTGGAAAGTGACTGTTTCATCGATCGGGGGTTTCTCTTCTGGGCAGAAAATGTTCCGGAACTAGGCAGAGGTGACTTGCACAGCATTGTGAATGTACCATATGGCACTGAACCGTACACTTTAAAATGGTTCAACCGGTTAATTTTATGCTATGTGTATTTTACAACAATTTTCAAAAATTTCTTAAGCACCTGCCATATGAGCCCAAGCCAGACAAAATCGTCCCCTCTCGAGGACCTTTCATAGGACAGGCAATAGACAAGTCAGACACTTAAAACAAGGTTATTTCAGGGGCGCCTGGGTGGCTTGGTCGGTTAAGCGTCCGACTTCGACTCAGGTCACGATCTCATGGTCTGTGAGTTCGAGCCCCGTGTCGGGCTCTGTTCTGACAGCTCGGAGACTGGAGCCTGTTTCAGATTCTGTGTTTCCCTCTCTCTCTGCCCCTCCCCTGTTCATGCTCTGTCTCTCTCTGTCTCAAAAATAAATAAACGTTAAAAAAAAAAAACAAGGTTATTTCGGAGTAGTAAGCACCATTAAAGAGGTAAGAGAAGATGATGTGCTAATGATGATGGGTAATCTTTGTTTAAGCTTAGGATGTGTCTCTCGCTGTTCTAAGAGAGAGAGCCTCTCTTATCAGCCCTGTTTTACGGAGAAGGAAAGTAAGGCAATGGAAAGGTTGAACCTCTCGCCCCCAGTTCCACTAATCAGTTGGAGGGAGGACTGGGAGTGCCCACACTTGTCACCTCTGCAGAATTGGAAATGACTGGAACAGAGTGGCCAGGGAAGTGAGCTGAAAGAGAAGGAGCTGGAGGGACAGAACATCCCAGGCAAAGGCAACAGTGTGAGCAAAGGCCCTGTGGTAGGAACAGGTTTGGTGTGTGAGGGCCAGAGAGGGTCCGTAGTAGGGCTGTGGCAGAGTGAACAAGGGACAGAGGGAGATTGAGACCTAGGTCACACAGGACCTAGGGTTTAACAAGACATCAATAGTGATGCCAGAAAGGCCTTGTGGAGAGCCAGGAGGAAGAGATCTGGTGCCCTGCCTGGAAGTATTGGGCAGGGGGTGGAGGAAGGGGTGTGAGTTGGGTCTGGGAAGATGGGTTGGCAGGGGAGGGAAGGGCTGAGACAAGGTTGGGGTCCGGTTCACAGGCGGCTGCGTTGGGGTGTGGATCTTGGGGAGCACAGGGGAAAAAATACAGGTGGACCCATGTGGTGGGAACATTTGAATGAGAAGCTGAGGGTTGGTGTTCTTATTAGTCCTTTGTTCCTTAGTTGTTTTGTTTTTAAGAAGATTAACATTTTTTTTTTTAATAAGGCCGTAGCTGCATGCAATGCCATTTCACATAGTTCAGGAGTAAAAAAAATGAATCTGCTTGCCCACTCTGACCCCATCTCCCATTTTCCTTCCTAGAGTAGCCTGCTGTTCTGAGCATCCGTACAGATCCTGCCCCTTTGTGGGTTTTCTGTTTTTCATTACGCATGCTGTTCCACTCCCCCTCCCCCTCCCCCTCCCCCTCCCCCTCCTCCTCCTCCTCCTCCTCCCCCCCTCTTCCTCCTCTTCTCCTCCTTCTCCTCCTTCTTAACAAATTTTGGCAACCAGATCTTATCGGTACATAAAGCTTTGCTTCCTTCCTTTTGGAGGAGTGCAGAAAGCAAACCATCATTCAGGACGTACCATAATTGAACCCACGCCTAATAGCTGACATTTTGTTAGCGTCCCCTCTTGTGCCCTCCAAATCTGGCTGCAGTAAAGGTCTTTCTATAGAGATTTTTGTGTGCAGGTTGTTAGAAATGGAATCGCTGAGTCAAAGGGTCTGTGCGTTCACAAGTGTTTATTTTTACTTTTTTTTTTTTTTTAAGTTTATTTATTTCGAGAGGAGGGTGGGGCGGACGAAGAGAGAAGCCCAAGCAGGCTCTGTGATGTCCACGCAGAGCCCTCCCCGTGGGACTCGAGACCACACACGCGAGATCGTGACCTGAGCTGAAATCAAGAGTCGGACGCTTAACCCACGGAGCCCCCTCCATGCCCCCATTCACAAATTTTCAAGTTGGAATATAATCGGTGTGCTTTTCTCCATGAGAAGTATAAAGCATCGTGAACTGTCACACCCCAAACACACCCGTGTCACCGGCATGCGGATCTAGAAATGGATTGTTCCTTGGGGCCCCTGGGTGGCGCAGTCGGTTAAGCGTCCGACTTCAGCCAGGTCACGATCTCGCGGTCCATGAGTTCGAGCCCCGCGTCGGGCTCTGGGCTGATGGCTCAGAGCCTGGAGCCTGTTTCCGCTTCTGTGTCTCCCTCTCTCTCTGCCCCTCCCCCGTTCATGCTCTGTCTCTCTCTGTCTCAAAAATAAATAAACGTTAAAAAAAAAAAATTAGAAATGGATCGTTCCAGTTCCCCTGTCCCCCACCCCAAGGCAACCGCTCTCCTGACTTGTGGCAACATAAGTTAGTTTTGTGTTTACCCCCACTTCCATATACGCTTTCAATACCGTGAAAGACGACTGAATTGTTTTCCAAAGAATTCTGCTGGTTTCCACTCCTGCCAAACACGTGAGCTCTACCTTCCACACCTTGTCCGACGAAGTGTGTCATTAAGTTTTTTATTACGTGTTTTATTGGTTTTATTACATCTTTTCACATATGCAGACTCCATCAGCCTTTTCTTGTCTGGAGACTGCCTTTTGTTTTCTTTGCCATTTTTTCCTATTGAGCTCTTTCTTTGTCTTTTGTTTTTGATTTTTTGAGATGCTGGCCCGTTTCGCTGTTTGCCGGTGAGCTTGTGGGGCAAAAATAACTCTGACGCTTTCCAGGCTTTTTTTCCCCGGCCCGTCTTAGCGGCTTTTTGGAGGTGTGACTGACATTACGCTTCGATAGACAGCGCATATTTAAAGTGGGACAAACGTGTCCGAAAGCGTACAAGTTGATAAATTTCGATGTGCGTGCACACCCGTGTAAACACCACCACAATCAAAACGTTTCTCGTTTTTATTACGAGAAATTTGGAAGTAAGGAACAGATGAAAGGCTGGAATGAAGAACAGGTAGAAACTTTCCCACTGAACCCACATTTTCACATTTTCCCCAAACTGGTTTCTCCCTTTTTCTTTACACACACACACACACACACGCACACACACACCGTTTTCTTCACGGAACCATTTGAAAGTAAGTTGCACGGGTGCCTGGGTGGCTCAGTCAGTTAAGCATCTGACTCTTGATTTTGACTCAGGTCATGATCTCACGGTTTGTGGTCTGTGGTTTGTGAGATCGAGCCCCATGTTAGGCTCTGAACTCACAGCACGGAGCCTCTCTCTGCCCCTCCCCTGCTCACGTGCGCACGCGCTCTCTCTCAAAATAAATAAACGTTAAAGAAAAGAGTAAGTTGCAAACATCGTGACACTTTCTCCTACAGAACCACAATACCACGGTCCCTCCATCCCCCCAAATTACATTTAGTACAGTAAAAACTTGTCCCGTACAGTCTGTATTCACATTTCCTTCGTAGCTTTAAAAAGAAAATCTAACACTTTATTAACCATGGCTCATTGCATTTGGTTTTCATGTCTCTTTAATGTCCTTTAGTCTGTCAGAGTCCCCTCACTTTTTGGGTGTGGGTGTGGAGAGCTTTTCTGACATTGACATTTTGGAATAGTGCAGACCAATTGTCTTTTTTGCTTTTCTTGTTTTGGTAACAGCTTTACTGAAAGTTCAGTAGTTTTGAGTATATTCAGACAGCTGCACAGCCCTCACCACAGTCAATTTTATTTTTATTTATTGATTGATTGATTTAAAATATTTATTTATTTTTGAGAGAGAGAGAGAGAGCGCACAAGCTGAGGAGGGGCAGAGAAAGGGAGATACTGAATCTGAAGCAGGCTCCAGGCTCTGAGCTGTCAGCACAGAGCCCGACTTGGGGCTTGAACTCACAAACCATGAGATCGTGACCTGAGCCAAAGTCGGACGCTTAACTGACTGAGCCACCCAGGCACCCCATTATTTGTTTTTGAGGGAGAGAGAGCAGGGGAGGGTCAGAGAGAGAATCCCAAGCAGGCTCTGTGCTGTCAGCAAAGAGCCCAATGCGAGGCTCGTTCTCATGAACTGTGAGATCATGACGTAAACTGAAATTGAGTCAGATGCTTAACCCACTGAGCCACCCAGTCGTCTCATCGTTGTCTTTTTGATTATAGTCCACAGGGTGAGGCTGGAATGGTATCTCACTGTGGTTTTGACAGACCAGTTCTTTCCTTCCTTCCTTCCTTCCTTCCTTCCTTCCTTCCTTCCTTCCTCTCTTTTCCTTCCTTCCTTCCTTCCTTCCTCCCTTCCTCCCTTCCTCCCTTCCTTCCTCCCTTCCTCCCTTCCTCCCTTCCTCCCTTCCTCCCTTCCTTCCTTCCTCTCTTTTCCTTCCTTCCTTCCTTCCTTCCTTCCTTCCTTCCTTCCTTCCTTTCTTCTTTCTTTCTTTCTTTCTTTCTTTCTTTCTTTCTTTCTTTCTTTCTTTCTTTCTTTCTTTCTTTCTTTCTTATTTTATTTTTAAGTAATCTCTACACCCAACATGGGACTCAAACTCACAACCCCAAGACCAAGAGTCACATGCTCCACTGACCCAGCCAGCCAGTCGCCCGCAGACCAGTCATTTCTTGAAATGTCCCATGGTGTGGTCGGATTGTTTCCTCGCGGTTAGGATGAGGGCACACGTCCGGATCTGGCAAGAATTCCCCTGAAGGGGTCTTGTGTCCCTGCCTTGTGCCCTGGAGGTGCCTTTCCCTTTTGTGACCCATTTGTGATCCGGTCGTCGGTTCCACTCTTTCCTGTTCGTGCAATCTTTGCATTTCTGGGTGTTCTTCACATGCTTGGGCAAACTCGAAACGGCAGAAACCCCACTCCTCCTCTGACTCGCTCGTCAGGACACATTTGCTGATCTTCCCTGGAGCCCATTTGCACAAGCCAGGGGATGACGGGCCGAGGGAAGGTTGGGGCGGAGGCAGGTGCCCTCAGGAGATGGACGTCCAGGCTTCTCTGCTACAAGAGAAGGGATAACGAAATCCAGGCTTCAGTAATTTTGTCCCTCCCACCGTGACGGCCGCCGGCCTCGAGTTAATTCATCTGAATCTCCCTTGGTTTCGTATTTCATACTGAACATTGTCCAACAGGTTCAAAGGCAGAATCCTGTAATGAACCCTGGACCCACCAGCCACTGCTTCCACGAATCAACCTTCTGCCATTCTTTTTAAAGCTTATTTATTTATTTTGAGGGGGAGGGGGCAGACAGAGAATCCCAAGCAGGTTCCCCGCTGTCAGCGCAGAGCCCGACGCGGGGCTCCATTTCCCGAACCGTGAGATCAGGACCTGAGCCGAGATCAAGAGTCATACGCTCTACCCACTGAGCCACCCGGGCTCCCCTCTTCCTCTGCTCTTTATGTCCACAGCGGCTTGTGTGGCGAGGTTGGGACTTGCCCTGGAGGCAAGGCCACGTTCACATTTGGCTGGGTGTGTTTCTCGACCCCCGCGGCCGGTGGTGGGAGAACCCCGTTAGTGGCTGGGGCCGCCCTCCCAGTGCCACATACGGGGCAGCTCGAACAGTAGGAATTTACTAGAAAACTGAGACCCTGGTGTCTCTCCACGGTGTGCGGGCAGCTGTCTTCTCCTTGCGTCCTCGCGGGGTCTTTCCTCTGTATGCGTCTGTGTCCCCATCTCCTCCCCAACAGGTCCCGTTGGCTGAGGGCTCAGCCTGGTGACCCCGTTTGACATTTCTTACCTCTCCAAAGGCCCTGTCGTCAATTCCAGTCACATTCGGAGGGCCTGGCGATTAGGGCTTCGACATAGGAAATCTGCAGGCACAAGGTTCATCCCCCTGAGGGCTCCTGGATGCCCTTCACAGGGTGAAGTGGGCCAAGGTGTCACAGGGCTGTATCCAAAGCAACCGCGCCGGCCCCCAGGGCCCAGGGCGAGTGTGTCCTGCTCCTGGCTAGAAGGCCAGCAGTGGGCCCTTCTCTGCTCTCAACCTCTCCTGCCCAGACCAGTTTCCGGGACGGGTCTGTTCTTTCTCCTGAGCAATGCCAGTCATGTTTGGGCCTGAGGGTTTCCTAAGAATGGCAGGTCTCCAAGCACCTACCTGGAGACCAGCGTGGGTAGGCGCTGAGACAGAAGCGTCCTTAGCCTTCGGCCGCCCGGGCTCCCGGTCTGTGCCAGCACCACGCAGAGGCCTTTACAGGTCGGAACGTCCAATCCTGTCTTTGCCCCATTTGACAGCTGACAAAGCTGAGGCACAGAGAGGTTCAGCAACGTTGAGCAGCCGTGTCTCTTCCTTCCAAAATAGCTGTTTCCTCGCACCCCTCCTGGGGGGCTCAGTGCCCTCCGAAGGACCCGATACCCTTTCCTCACAAAAGCCTTGGCGTTCCTTCCTTCTTCCTCCTTCCGAACAAATGGTAAAGCCTGCTACCTGGTTTTACCGACAGACACGCACAGATCGAACATACTTTCTGTGAGAGGACGCACAGAACAGGGGTGCCCATCAAGTGGAACGCTATCTGCCACCATAAAAAGGAATAAACTACTGAGTCCCGGTACAACATGGGAAATGTTATTTTGAGAGAAAGAAGCCAGACACAAGAGGTCACCTGCCGTATGATTCCGTTTGTACGGAAAGTCCAGGAAAGGCAAATCCGTGGAGACAGATTAGCGGTTGCCTAGGTTGGGGAGGAGGGATGGGGGTTGGCTGCTGATGAGTATGGGTTTGTCTTTCTTTCTTTCTTTCTTTCTTTCTTTCTTTCTTTCTTTCTTTCTTTCTTTCTTTCTCTTTTTTTAAAGATTATTTATTTATTTTGGGAGAGAGCCATCGAGCAGGGGAGGGGCAGAGAGAGGGAGAGAGACAATCCCAAGCAGGCTCCGCGCTGTCAGCACAGAGCCCAACGTGGGGCTCGATCCCACAAACCGTGAGATCGTGACCTGAGCCGAATTCAAGAGTCAGACGCTTAAATGACTGAGCCAGCCAGGCACCCCCTTTTTAAAAACATTTGATTTTATTTTACTTTTTCTTTTAAGCAGGCTCCACTCAGAACGTGGGGCTCGAACTCATGACCCCAAGATCAAGAGTCGCATGCTCTACCGACTGAGCCAGCCAGACACCCTGTTTTCTTTTTGTTGTTTGTTTTTTGTTTTTTAAAAATTTTTTAATTTGCCTCAAAGTTAGCATATAGTGCAACAATGATTTCAAGAATAGATTCCTTAATGCGTCTTACTTATTTAGCCCATTCCCCGCCCCCCCACAACCCCTCCAGCAACCCTCTGTTTGTTCTCATATGAGTGAAGTCATATGATTTTTGTCTTTCTCTGACTAATTTCACTTAGCATAATACTCTCCAGTTCCATCCACGTAGTTGCAAATGGCCAGATTTCATTCTCTTTGATTGCCGAGTAATACTCCATTGTATATATATAACATCTTTATCCATTCATCCATCGATGGCCATTTGGGCTCTTTCCATACTTTGGCTATCGTCGATAGTGCCGCTATAAACACGGGGGTGCATGTGTCCCTTCAAAACAGCACATCTGTTTCCCTTGGATAGATACCTAGTAGTGCGATTGCTGGGTCGTAGAGTAGTTCTATTTTTAATTTTTTGAGGACACTCCACGCTGTTTTCTAGAGTCTAGAGTGGCTGCACCAGTTTGCATTCCCATCCCTGTTTTTGTTTTTGTGTTTGTTTTTAATGCCAGCTCTTCCATTGTATGTTTTTTTTACCCTCCCATTTCAAAATAGCTTCATCGAGGTATAATTCACGTGTTCTACAATTCACCCCCTTAAAGTGCACCGTTCAGGCCTCGTTAGTCCGACCACAGAGCTGTGCAATCATTACCACAGTCGATGTTAGGACATTTCCTCGCTGCTAAAAGAAATTTTAGCTCTCACCGCCCCTGGCAACCAGCAGTCGACTTTCTGCCTCTGTGGGTTTGCCTCCTCTGGACTTTTCATACAGATGGAATCATACGATATGTGGTCTTTTGCGTCCGGCTTCTTTCCCTTAGCATCGTGTTTCAAGGTTCACTGACGTGGAAGCTCATGGTAACTCATTCTGTTTTATGGCCAAATAACATCCCACTGTATGGATGGACCAGGCTTTGTTTCTCCATCCGTCAGCTGATGGCCACGTGGTCTTTACGTGTACAAATCCCTTTAGTGTGATGACCTAAGGAGAAAAGGATGATTCCTTGCAGGAAGTGCTCTGGGGTCAGGGCTCAGTGCGAGTATGGGATGTCAGTGGGAATTTTGACCATTTACCATGTGCTCGAGGCATTTCATATGAGTATCCCGCTTAATGCTAAAATACCCAGTTGGGGTAGATACTAGTACATGCATTTAGTTAGTGGGAGCTCTGATACGTATCATATGTGTGTATACACACACACCCGTGGCTACGTAGCTAGCAGTAAGAAACAGAGCTGGGATTTGAACCCAGGCCCTTAAACTCAGCCACACGCGCTCTCAGCCAAGCCACAGAACTAGCACGGAGGTTACTGGAGTCCTGTCTCTCCTGGTGGCTGATTCAACCCTGCTCTCTTTCCCCTTGCGTCCTGGAGCAGTGATCCAGCCGTAAGGTCTGATTCAAAATGCTGTAGCCAGGGCTCCTGGGTGGCTCAGTCGGTTAAGCGCCCGACTCTTGATTTCGGCACAGGTCACGATCCCGTGGTTCGTGGGTTCGAGCCCCACATCGGGCTCTGCGCTGACAGCGCAGAGCCTGCTTGAGATTCTCTCTCTCCCTCTCTGACCCTCCCCCACATGTGCCCTCTGTCTCTAAATAAATAAATAACTTAAAAACAATAGCCATTTCACTCCAAGGCATTGATCACCCGCATGTGAGCCAAAGTGCACAAGTACAGGGCTCCCCTGTGTCACTCCCCTTTGCTGCAGTAGCGTGGGTGGGAATAGCCTAGGTGTCCATGGGTAGGGGATCGCTCAAACATCTTTAAGGAGAACAAGGCAGCTCTGTACGGTCTGAGGCAGAGTGTCACGTGAGAAAACCGTGCATAGTCACTGGCGCTTGGAGGAAGAATGTTTGTCTGCTGCTAGTCCCCCGGTGCATCAAAGGCAAGCCACAGAATAACGACAGAGCCTCCAGAAGGAGATTTGCATTATGGGGAGTGAGATGGGAGGGTTAGTTTTCACTGACTTCCCATTTGCAACTTTGAGTTTTATACCATGTGTACAGAATAGCACTTATTAAAAATAATAACCGGATGAATGAGACTACACCTCATTGAGCTGTTCCTCTAGCCTGGTCTTTCTCTGGAATCACCTGTAGAGATCAGGAAGCCCTCCGAGGACCTGGGTCCTTAAAGCCAGGTGGACATGGGTCTCTAGTGTTTCCCTCATGCCCAGGAGATGTGATACAGCTCACATGTGAGAGCCACCGCCCTCCCACCCTTCCTGTCCCAGGAGGCAGCACCCAACGTCCAGGCGGAATGGGAGGGGGTGGAAACTCCCACCATTTAAAAATGAGAAACCAGGGGCGCCTGGGTGGCTCAGTCGGTTAAGCGTCTGCCTTCGGCTCAGGTCATGATCTCGAGGTCTGTGAGTTCGAGCCCCGCCTCGGGCTCTGTGCTGACGGCTCAGAGCCTGGAGCCCACTTCCGATTCTGTGTCTCCCGCTCTCTGCCCCTCCCCCATTCATGCTCACACACACTCTCTCTCCTTCAAAAATAAACATTAAAAAAATAAATAAAAGATAAAGGTGAGAAATGAGGCAGAGAAAAGAAGGAGACCTTGAGCTTGACGTGGGCAGGAGGGCTTCAGGAGAAGTCAGAGGTGGAGTGGATCAGCTTTGTGGGGACCTCCTGTCTCCCCCTCGGCCCGTGGAGGAGGAGGCCTGAGCAGATTTCGCCCAGCTCCTGGCCCACCAAGCTCATGTCTGTGCCCAGGCTACTCGGCCACTCCTGCTGTGTCCTTCATCCCTGGCCGGCTCTGTTTTCCCACTAACGCGTGAACCAATGGCCCTGGGTGGACCAGGAGAAGGGGGCGTTGTCCCAGTCAGTGGTAGTGACCACTCTCTTGTTTTTGCAGTTCCTGACCAGGCTGACCGAGAGGTTCGTGCTGGGGGTGGACATGTTCATCGAAACACTGTGGAAAGTTTGGATGGAGCTCTTGGATGTTCTTGGACTTGATGGTACGTGGCGGGGGGGGGGGGGGGGGGAAGGCATTCATTGAAGGTGCTGTTTTATTCGAGTGGTTATCAAAGTGTGGACGCAGTACCCATAATGGGTGGCACACAGGACCCCTGGGGGGGGTAGGGAGGACACAAATGAACACTTAAAAAAATTTTTTTAAGGTTTGCTAATTTATTTACAGAGAGACAGAGACAGTGTGAGCGGGGGAGGGCCAGGGAGAGAGAGGGAGAGAATCCCAAGCCAGCTCTGCACTGTCAGCACAGAGCCCGATGTGGGGCTTGAACTCACGAACCGTGAGAATGTCACCTGAGCCAAAATCAAGAGTCGGATGCTTCCCTGACTGAGCCACCCAGGTGCCCCACAAACGAATATTTTTTATTGTGATAGTTGCATAAAGAAAGGGCCCGTCAAAAGTGAGATTCACAGATGCTGTTTAGGGTAAGGTACGTGTGGGTAGGGCTGATTCGTCGGCCCCCAGGCAAACCGCAAAGACCAGAGGTGGGGCCTCCGGGGTGTTGGGACCCATCACACACTCCTACCTACAGTTATTTAGGCACAAAGGGATTTCATACAGAGCTTGAGGCGGTCCCAGAGCCGTGCCCAGAACGCTGCCGAACTGGCCTGCCGCGGGAGTTGCTGCTCTGTGCGGAATCAGGAGGCTACTGCTGGAACGGTTCGATTCAAGGACTCGGCCGGTCCAGGCTGCCACCTCTCCCTCCAGGAAGTCTGCAGCCGCCCGTGTTGAGGCCCCAAGACCACCCCCAGGTTCGGCGAATCACCAGGAGGACTCAGGACTCAGTGTTATCGTCATGCTCACGGCTGTGATTTATTCCAGTGCAAGGACACAAAGCACCCTCAGCAAAAGGGGACAGGCCGGTGGGAGCCCCACAGGAAACCCTAATTCCACCAGCAACGATTTGTGGTGACGCGTGTAAAGTCGTCATCCACCAGGGAAGCCCGTTAGAGACTCTGCGCCCAGGGTGTTTCTTAGGGGCTGGTCATGTGGGCACCTTCTGCCCGGCACCTGCCAAAATTCCCGACACCCCGCGGGAAAGCAGGTGGTCAGCATAAACCACAGAATGTGTGCAAATAGTCCAGGCACAGGGAGCCCCCGTTATCAGGGAATGGAGGGAAGGCCCCTCCACTACCCGTGTTCTTTCCACCCCCCAAGCAGATAACTCAACTCTCCGTGCGTTGACCAGGCGTCCCACGAATTGAACTGAATTCTGAGCCCGGCTACCTGGAGGTATAATGTCAGAGCGAGCCCACGGGGTCAGGGCTCATCCCACAGGACTGCCCCTCCCTCTTCAGATGCCAGTTGCAAGCCCCCGCTGTGCTTCTGACCAAGCAAGTGGCTCTAGTTCGGAGATTCCCCCTCCTTGGGTTTGATTAATTTGCCAGAGCGGCTCACAGAACTCCAGAACACCACTTACTAGCTCGGCAGTTTATTGCAGGAGGATGTAACTCAGGACCAGCCCGATGGAGGAGATGTTCGGGTGCGTTCTGTAGGAAGACGCACGGAGCTTTGATGTTCCCTGAGCTCCCCATCTCAGAAGCTCCTGTCGGGTTTTTGTGGTGGCTCTGTCACACGGGCACGATTGATGAAGCCATTGGCCGTCGGTGACTGACTCAGCCTCCAGCTGCTCTCCCCTCCCTGGAGGTCAGGGGATGGGTCTGAAATTCCAACCTTCTCCTCACGATGGGTTCTCCTGGTCCCCCATCCTCAGGGCCTGTCCAGAGGTGACTGTGTCAGCACATACTCAGGTGTGGCCGAAAGGACCCTGTTAAGAATTAATCCAAAGTTTCTAGGAGGAGCTCTGTCCCAGGAATGGGGACAAAGACCAAATATATATATATATGTATATATACACACACACACACACATATACTTCTTCTTATAAATCACCGTATCACACTCCAGAAACCCAAGTTCCCAGATGTCAGCCAAGGGCCATATTAATCCTTTCCGGCACCTCTTTCTAGAGAGCGGACTCGGGCCTGCCGTGTTAACCCGTTCCTGCACACTTCCTAATTCCGTGTCCTCTCTTGGCCCCTTGTGGTTCCTTCTCAACAAACCAGCCAGGGTGATTTTAGTTTTTATTAGTTCTTTTGTTGCACAGAGTGATTAAAAAAAAAAAATAAAAGGATCAGTCAGGTTAAGTCGTTCACCTTAAAACTGCCCAGTGACTTCTGTTGCTCTTGGAATTGACACAGGGCTCCCACGGAGACCGTCGGCTCCAAGGATCTGCCCAGCCTCCCCACCCAGCCCCGGCCTCCGTCCTGTCCTCGGACACATGTTTGTTTCCTTTAGGTGTTCCCCACTGGGAGCAGGCCCTCAGCCCTTTGCCTGCTCAGGTCTTTCCCATCCTTGGGTCTCTGGTACATGACACCTCCTCCAGGGGGCCCATCCTGACTACCCCATGTACAGGGACCCTGTTCTCACGCCTACAATCCCTTGTCAGCTGTAATGTTCCGCAGCGTGCACACGTGTGTGTATATGTTTATTGCCCATATTTCTTCCAGAATCAGCTCCTGTGAGCAGGGTTTTGCCCATCTCCCCCAGGCTGCACCCTCCACCTCACTCTGCCTCTGGTGGATAGGGTCCCGTCATTAATAAAAGTTGGGGGACTCTTGGCCCCTCTGCTTCGCTGCTGGTGGGAGTTCACTTGCGTCCCCCCAAAAGTACCCCAAAAGCTCCAGTATCTATGAATGTGACCTTATTTGGGAATGGAGTTTTTGCAGATGTGATCAAGTTAGGTTGGGGTCTATCCTGGATTAGAGTGGCTCCTAAATCCCACCAGCCAGTGTCTGGTGTCCTTGTAAGAAGAGGGAAATTTGGACACAGAGACAAACACAGAGAGGAGATGGCCCTGTGGACACAGATGCAGAGACTGGAGGGACGTGGCCACAAGCCAAGGGTGCCTGGAGCCCCCAGGAGCTGCAAGAGGCAGGAGGGACTCCCTCTGAGCGCTCAGGGAGCACGGCCCTGCCCGCACCTTGATTTCAGAATTCTGGCCCCAGCGGGCAAGACGATACAGTCCCAATGCTCTAGCAATGCCACTCGCAGCCTCCTGGGATTGGGGCTGAGCCAACACACCACCCAGATACGGCAACTGTGTGCAATCCCGCTCGGAGTCCGTATTCGCCACCCGCCCAGATTGTTAAACTCTCGGTATTTCCATCCCTGGCCAACAAGGAGCCCTGGAGAAGCAAACCCGATTGCAAAAAGTTGCATGCAGCTTGGAGCGGAAACCTGCGGTGGAGACAGCCTCCTGATTACCTGGGAGGGGACCAGAACAGAGTCATTCCGCAGAGGCCCCACGTGCTTGCGTTCGTGGGGAGGGCAGCTGGCACGTTCCGGAGGTGAAAGAACCCCTCCCACGTCATGTTCTCCCCTTGTATTTGGCGCATAAACTTCAAAGCATCCAGAGGCCTTTGGGATTTTCAGCTTCTGCTTAGAAGTCTGAGCACGCAGGAGGCTTTACAGGAAATAGCGTTCCGAAGTTGGATGTTCTGGTGCACAAGATCTCCATGAGCACAATCCTCTAATTCCTGTCTCCAGAATCTCTCGGGGTACCGGTTAAAGTGGAGCCTCCTTAGCCAGAGCCGTCCAGTAGAAAGAGAGCGCCCGATGATGTCACATGCTCCAGTTGCCACGTAAAAAAAAGTAAAAAGAAACCAGCGACACTAACTTAATAAGGTATTTCAGTTAACCCAAGAGATTCAAACTCTTGTCATCTCAACTTGTGGTAAGCGTGTGGAATTATGAATGAGGCATCTTTACATTTTGGGGGGGGGGGGGTGTGAGGCCTTCGTGATCCAGCCTGTATTTGACACAGCACATCCCAGTTCAGACGTGCCTTGTTTCAAGCGCTCAGTGGCCACACGTGGCCGATGGCTCCCGTAACGGGCACCGTGGCGTTAGCCTGCTCTAGACCCGGTGGCTCAAGTCACTCTTCCGGGAAGGAGTTGGAAGGATGCACTTAAAGTCTCGTCCCTTCATCAGGCTGTTTACTCTGTCTGAAGCCTTGGGAGCCGCTTCTGACACACGCACGCTCGTGAGACGCATCAGGGTAGCGCAGTCCGAAAACCAGACTCCCTGCCTCGAGATTCCCAGCTCCGCCCTGTCCTTGCTGCGGGACCCGGGGCAAGTCACGCTGTGTGCCTGAGCCCCACCCCGTGTGGAAAACGCTATGTATCATCAGCACGTCGTGAGGACCAGATGACAATTTGTGCGGAGCCATCAGAGCAGCGCGTGGGCCCGCGGTAAATACCTTGTGATCCCTTCACGGCTTACGGAGGGGATCCGCTCCGAAAAGTCATTCGTCAGGCCCCTGTGGGACCCACCCAGGCTCGATTCCCCACGCCGAGGGCCGTCTGTGTCCGGCTGCACACGCAGCCGGCTTTCCCCTGGCTCTGAATCGGGGTGGACCCCTAATCCGGTAGGACCGGTGACCTCGCGGGGAGCTTGGGCCCAGCGGCCCCGGGGAGAAGGCCACCTGAAGACGAAGGTCTCGGAGTCAGGGGGATGCTCCCACGAGTCAAGAAGACCACGGATCGCCCACACCCCCCAGAGGCTGGGGAGAGGCCTGGGACGGGCTGTCCCCCGGCGGCCTCAGAAGGCGCCACCCTGCTGACGCCTTGACCTCAGACTGTGTGCGAATACGTACGTTCCCGTTGCCTAAGCTTCTCGGCCTGTGCTGCTTTGTTGTGGCAGCTCCGGGAAGCGGGTTCAGGCAGGAGCGACGAGTTGCTCATGTTCTAGGTGCGATTTGTAGGGCCTCCGGCGAGGCACACTGCTTCTTACCCCCCTCGCTGGATTGCAGCGCGGGTTTCAGCGAGGTCGTGCCTGTGTCAACATTCTCTGCCCTAGTCCTAGATCCACCCCCACCGAGGGTCCTTGTCCTCGCTGGTCACCTAACTTAGCCCCTTGTTACCCTGATAATAACACGTGGTATGTAGCTTCAGATATACTTAGGCTAGTCCGGTGGTTCTCAAAGTATGCTCTGAGGAACCCTGGAGGGGGTTCCTGAGACCCCCTCAGGGGAACTGTGAGGTCCCCCCTTCTCCAGCAACCTGTGTGAGGCCAGGCATTCAAGGGATCCTTCGATGTATCAATTCCACGTTGATAATATGTTGCATATGTTGGGCTAAATATCTTTTTTTTTTAAGTTTATTCATTTATTTTGAGAGAGAGAGAGAGATCACACCAAGTGTGCATGTAAGTGGGGGAGGGGCAGAGAGAGAGGAGAGACAGCATCCCAAGCAGGCTCCTCGCTGACAGCAGAAAGCCCCATGCCGGGGCTCAAAGTCACCAACTGTGAGATCGTGACCTGAGTGGAAATCAAGTGTCAGACACTTAACCAACTGAGCCACCAGGCGCCCCTGTTGGGCTAAACATCTTAATGTTAATTTTGCCTATTTCTTTTTTGCCCCTTTTAATGTGGCTACTAGAAATATTTGTTTGTTCTGTTATTCATTCATTTATTCATTTATTTATTTAAAGTAGGTATTTTAAGCGTGCCTGGATGGCTCAGTCAGTTAAGCGTCTGACTTCGGCTCAGGTCATGATCTCACTGTTCGTAAGTTCGAGCCCCGCGTCGGGCTCTGTGCTGATGGTGTGCCGTCGGCTTGGGATTCTGTCTCTCCTTCTCTCTGACCGTCCCCGACCTGTGCTCGCTGTCTCTCTCAAAATAAATAAATGAACTTTAAAAATAAAATAAAACAAAGATTTTATTCTTAAGTAATCTCTACACCCAACACAGGGCTCAAACTCACAGCCCCAAGATCAACAGTTGCATACTCTGTGGACTGAGCCAGCCAGGTGCCCCTAGAAATGTTGAAAATCTATCGGTGGCCCACGTTTGTGGCTGACATTCTGTTTCTGTGAATTCAAAACCAGATCTGAGGATCCAGCTCTCTCCTAACAGGCCAGATATTTAAAAAAAAAAAAAAAGAGTTGTAAAAATGCAAAACATCTCACTGTTTTCATCATCGGGATTTTTTGGTTCTGTTTTGGAAATCAGTTATTCTTCTCGAAAAATATATTATTTGTGTTAGCCTGTAATGGGTCCATTGTTATTTTTTTTCCAAACTTTTATTTAAATTCTAGTTAGTTAACATATAGTCTGTAATACTGGTTTCAGCAGTAGAATTTAGTGATTCATCACGTATTATACCCAGTGCTCATTATAACAAGTACCCTCCTGGGACGCCTGGGTGGCTCAGTCAGTTGAGCCACCGACTTCGGCTCAGGTCATGATCTCGTGGTCCGTGTGTTCGAGCCCCGCGTCGGGCTCTGTGCTGACAGCTCGGAGCCTGGAGCTGCTTCGGATTCTGTGTCTCCCTCTCTTCTGCCCCTCCCCCACTCATGTTCGTGCTCTCTCTCTCTCTCTCTCTCTCTGTCAAAAATAAATAAACATTGAAAAAAAATTAAAAACAAAAACCAAGTACCCTCCTTAGTACCGATCACCCATTTAGCCCACCCCCCACCCACTTCCCGGGTTCATTGCTGTTTCTAAACGAATTAATAATAACAATGTTTAAAAATTAATTTATACTGGGGCACCTGGGTGGCTCAGTTGGTTAAGGGTACAACTCTTGAATTTGACTCAGGTCATGATCCCAGGGTCTGGGATCAAGCCCTAAGTCGGACCCCATGCTGAGTATGGAGCTTGCCTAAGATTCTCGCTCTCTCTCTCTCTCTCTCTCTCTGCCCCTCCCCCTCCCCCTCCACCTGCACACAATGCTCTCTCTCTCTAAAATAAAAAAAAAAAATAAAAATAAATTAATTAATTAATTTCTATCTTTTGCTTAATTTTTCCGTGAACCCAAAACCCCTCTGAAAAATTAAGACTATTTAAAAAAAGAAAATGTTTGGGGCGCCTGGGTGGCTCAGTTGGTCAGGCGACTGACTTCGGCTCAGGTCATGATCTCGCAGTTCATGAGTTCGAGCCCCGTGTCGGGCTCTGTGCTGACAGATCAGAGCCTGGAGCCTGCTTCAGATTCTGTGTGTCTCCCTCTCTCTCTCTGCCCCTCCCCTGCTCGCACTCTGTGTCTCTCTGTCTCTCAATAATAAATAAACATTAAAAATAATTTATAAAAAAAATTTGTTTAAGAAAAATTAGCCTGGAAGTATGAGGTATATTTAAGTACAAAATCATAATGAAATTTGTTGTTGTTTTAATTTTTTTTTTTTTAGCATTTATTTATTATTGAGAGACACAGAGAGACAGAGCATGAGCAGGGGATGGGCAGAGAGAGAGGGAGACACAGAATCTGAGGCAGGCTCCAGGCTCTGAGCTGTCAGCACAGAGCCCGACGTGGGGCCCGAACTCACAAACTGCGAGATCATGACCTGAGCCGAAGTCAGTTGCCTGACCAACTGAGCCACCAAGGCGCCCCATTGTTGTTTTTTTAACATTTTTAACATTTGAGAGACAGAGTATGAGTGGGGGAGGGGCAGAGGGAGAGGGAGACACAGAATCCGAAGCAGGCTCCAGGCTTCCAGCGGTCAGCACAGAGCCCGACGTGGGGCTCGAACTCATGAACTGCGAGATCATGACCTGAGCCGAAGTTGGACGCTTAACTGACTGAGCCACCCAGGCGCCCCATAGTGTTGTGACTTTGAGAAGAATGTTTATTCTTAAAACACGAGAGCCATCAGAATTGGAAAAGAAGAAGGAAAATTATCTGTTTGCAGGTGGCATGATTTATCCATAGAAAATCCTAGAGACTCCACGAAAACACTGTTAGATCTGATCAACGAATTCAGTAAAGTCGCAGGGTGCAACATTAACATACAAAAATCAGCAGTATTGTTATACCCTAACGATGAACGTATCCAAAAAAGAAATAAAATGATGCCATTTACAATAGCATGAAAAACCATAAAATACTTAGGAATAACCTTAACCAAGGAGGTGAAAGATAAATCGTAAGACATCGACGAAAGGCATCGGAGACAGCGTGAATAACTGGAAAATTATCCCATGTTCATGGATTGGAAGAATTAATGTTAACATGTCTGTTATTTACCCGAAGCCATCTACAGATTGAATGCAATCCCTATCAAGGTTCCAATGGCTTTTTTTTTTACAGATGTGGGGAAAAGAAATCCTAAAATTTACATGGAACTGTAGAAGCCAAAGGAATCCTGAGAAAAGAACACCACACTTCCCGATTTCAAGTTGTATTATAAGCCTCAGGAACCAAACCAGCATAGTGCAGCATGAAAACTGACACGCAGACCAATGGAAGAGAATTGAGAGCCCAGAAATAAACCCCAGGGGTACGTGGTCAACTGAAATTTGACAAGGGAGCCAAGAACACTCAATGGAGAAAAGACGGTCACCTTAGTAGATGGTGCGGGGAAAATTGGGTATCCACGCGTAAAAGAATGAAACGAGGCCCCTACCTTACACCACTCACAAAAATTAACTCAAAATGTATGAAAGACTTATTAAATGTAAGGCCAGACACCATGAAACTCCATAAAGCTCTTTGACATCGGTCTTGGCAATGATTTTTCTGGATTTGGCACCAAAAGCAAAAATAAACAAGGAGTGCTACTCAAACCAAGAAACTTCTGCACAGCAGAAGAAACCATCACAAAATGAAAAGTACCAGGGCACGTGGGGGGCTCAGTCGGTTGAGCGTCCGACTTCGGCTCAGGCCATGATCTTGCGGCTTGTGAGGTCGAGCCCCGCGTCGGGCTCTGTGCTGACACCTCGGAGCCTGGAGCCCGCTTCGGATTCTGTGTCTCCCTCTCTCTCTGCGCCCCCGCCCCCCCCACTTGTACTCTGTCTCTTTCTGTCTCGAAAATAAATAAAAACATTTTTAAAAATTTTTTTAAAAAAGGAAAGTACCTATGGAATGGGAAAAACTATTTGTAAACCACGTATCTATTAAGGGGTTAATAACCAAAATCTATAAAGAGCTCCTACAACTCAATAGCGAGAAACCCACAGTGTGATTAAAATATAAGCAGAGGACCCATTAGACGTTTTTCCAAAGGAGATATCCAAATGGCCAACAGTTAATGGGGTGCCTGGGTGGCTCAGTCAATGAAGCATCCTACTCTCGATTTCGGCTCAGGTTATGATCTCACGGTTGTTGGGACCGAGCTCCGTGTCGGGCTGTGTGCTGACAGAGTGGAGGCTGCTTGGGATCCTCTCTCTCTCCTCTTTCTGGCCCTCCCCCAACTCGTGTGCATGCTCTCTCAAAATAAATAAATAAACATTTTTTAAAAACCCAAAAGAACAGATAGCCAACACTTACATAAAAAAGTGTTCAACATCACTCATGAGGACAGTGCAAATCAAAACCACACATTATCTCACACGTGCTGGAATGACCATTATCAAAAAGACAAGAGTTTACAAATGCCGGCAAGGACGCGGACCGAAAGGAACCTTTCCTTGTGCACTGGTGGTGGGATTGTAAATTGAGGCAGTGAAGAAGTGACACACACACACACACACACACACACACACACACACACACACACACCGTGGAATGTTATTCGGCCATAAAAGAGAAGGAAATCCTGCCTGCCATTTGTGACAACTTGGATGGACCTCGAGGGCATTATGGCACGTGAAACAAGTCCGAGAAAGACAGATACCTGATAATCTCACTTATATGAAGAATCTTAAAAAAAAAAAAAAAAAAAAACCAGCAGGGGCGCCTGGGTGGCTCAGTCAGTTGAACGTCCGACTTCGGCTCAGGTCACGATCTCGCGGTCCGTGTGTTCGAGCCCCGCGTCGGGCTCTGTGCTGACAGCTCGGAGCCCGGAGCCTGCTTCGGATTCTGGGTCTCCCTCTCCCCCTGCCCCTCCCCCACTCATGCTCTGCCTGTCTCTCTCCGTCAAAAATAAAAATAAACTTAAAAAAAAAACCAGCAATGACAACAACTCATGGAGAAAGAGATCAGATTTGTAGTCAGAGGTGGGTGATAGTGGGTGCGGGAATTGGAATAAGAGGATCAAGGTACAAATTTCTAGTTATAAGATAAGTAAGCACCGGGGGTGTAATTTAGAAAGTGAGGACTGCAGTTAACTCTGCTCTATGGTATATATGAAAGTTATTAAGAGAGGAGTAGATCCTAAGAGTTCTCAGGACAAGAAAAAAAGCATTTTTTTCTCTCTTTTTTTTTTTTTTTTGTATCCGTATGAGGTGATGGATGTTCATTAAATTTATTGTGCTAATAATTTCACAATCGATGTAATGAGTCATGCTCTTGAACTTATACAGTGCTTTTTGTCAGTTATATCTCAATAAAGCTGTGTCAGTGTTCACAGGTAGGTGGTTAGGCAGGGAGGTGGCTTTGCAGCACGAGGGCCTCAGGACCGAGGCACCGTCCGTCTTATGGCTTAGGTGACTTCCCTTACCTCGTGGCCCAATATAGCTGCTCCCACTCCCGCCATTGCATCTCCATCGCAGCAGGCAGAAGAAGAGAGAAAGGGCACATTCCTGCTACTTTTAGGAAAGACCCCGCAAAGCCACCACAAAATATCTCCTTGACCAGAGCTTAGTCTCGGAGCTTCAAGGGAGGCTGGAAACGCCTTCCTCCTAGGCAGCCACGCACCCAGCCTACACCTGGGCGTTTGCTACCATGGGAGACAGGAAGGAAGGAGATAGAGGACGGGCTTGTAAGCTCTGCCCTGCCATGAAAGGTGTTTTCAACTCAGGATGCGGCAGGTGGCCTCGGAGGGTGCCCTGCCTTCCCCCAGGGCTTCGTGTGAAGGATAAACAGGCCGCGGACTTGACGTGCGTAGGGCGGAGACCCAGCGCACCCCCACACCCCTCTTGCAGAGAAGCCCCCGGCTCGTGCTGACCCGCCACTGTCCCTCTTTTCTGTTCCGCAGTGTCGAACCTGTCCCAGTATTTCAGCCCGGCCTCGGTGGCCAACAGCCCGGCCCGCGCCCTCTTGCTGGTGGGCGTCGTCCTCCTGGCCTACTGGTTCCTGTCTCTGACGCTGGGCTTCACCTTCAGCCTGCTGCACGTGGTGTTCGGCCGCTTCTTCTGGATCGCCCGGGTCATCCTGTTTTCCATGTCCTGCGTCTACGTCCTGCACAAGTACGAGGGGGAGCCGGAGAACGCAGTCCTGCCCCTGTGCTTCGTGGTGGCCATCTACTTCATGACCGGGCCCATGGGCTTCTACTGGCGCAGCAGCCCCAGTGGCCCCAGCGTGGAGGAGAAGCTGGAGCACCTGGAGAACCAGGTCAGACTGCTCAACATCCGCCTCAACAAAGTGCTGGAGAGTCTCGACCGCACCAACGGCAAGTGACAATCAGCCAGCCGGCCGGGTCCCCCCGTACCAGCGCCCTGCCTCAGAAAGCAAAAAAGAAGAAGGAAGAAAAGAATGGCCAAGCCCAAGCAGTCCTAATAAACATTCCCGAGCAGGAAGCGGGGCGCTTTGCGAGGGTATTTCCGGCCACGTGTCAGCCCCTAGGGACACGTTCCCAGAGGAATGACAGGATTGTTTACGCGGAACTACCCGCGAAGGGTCGTTAGTGGGGGGAAGAAATATTTTTTAAAACAAAGGATATAACCATATTAGCTGTATGGTAAGAGTTTATCTGTGCATAGTGCATAAAGTTAATTTTTTCAAGCACTTAAATACATCTTTTGTAAGGTTTTTTAATAAAGGCAGATCGAGTCAAGTTTGATAAAACTCTACACTGAGGGGGAGAATATGCTAATCGGACATTTTAGACGAAGAGTTCCAGCGCCACTGTTTGTCGTCACGGCATAGGGATTGGTGGGTGAGGTCTGTGTGCGTTCTTCTCATGCTCCAAAACCGTGAACTTCGTTTTATGTCACTTTTGGTTGACGGTGACTCAGCTGATGGATGTCGTTGTTTCTGGATGTGGGTGGTTGGGGTCCAGGACGAAACTAAACATCTTCTGGGTCCTCGTGACCCCAGCCAGGCCCCCGTCAATTATATTTCTAAGTGGAGAAAGAGATCGTTATCCATAGAAAACCCGAGATCCTTCGTTTCTGTTTTTGTTTTCCCTTTCTGAACTTTGATGTTTTTAACCTCCGCGTTTTGTAAGGGAAGATCCAAGGACCAAGCGAAGAAATGTCTTCGGAGTTCGATGCCGAGAGCTACCTGGGTGAGTGCCAAAACTCCCCCTGTCCGGAGTCTATCTGATGCCCCGGTATCACCATTCGCCAGCTAGACCTGTAGAGAAAAGGTACGCTCTCGAGGGTTTTTATTTGTGTCACTGTAGTGTGGGTTGACTCAGGACCTCGGAATTAAAACAAACTCTAGCAGCTAATAACATTTTCAAGTCTCTTGCTGCTTATAAGGCATTCTCAGGAGCAGTAAGCAGCAATAAACACGCCTTGGAGAAGATCCGAATTCTTTTTCCTGAAATTTTTACGACACACGTGTTATGTGCTTTCTGTGTGAAGTCTGTGGTGCCCTCGTTTTCGGCGGCGCCTAGGGGCAGAGAGGGACATACCGGGCAGACAGCGATGGGGGTCCTCGACAGGGGCGCCTTGCGAGGCTGGATCAGGGCTCGATGCACGCGGCCCAGTGTAGACACCCCCCCCAGGCCTGTTGGTAAGCATCAGGCCACACATGAACAAGGAAAGGGAGTTCTGGCCGCCACAATCCTTCCCTGCCCACCTACGTGCCCCGGCGGCCCCCCGACAGAGGCTCTGTATGCAGATTTGCAGAGACCCCCCCCCCCCACTCCAGTTGGATCGGGTAGAACCAAGACCTCCACGGTCCACGCATCGTTCCGGAGAAACACTCAGCTGTCTGCTAACTCCTGTGCGGTTTCCATGAAGTTTTACTGCTGGATGCAAGTATCCGGAAAACCGGAGCAGATGTTTCTGAGAATGTTTACGAAACCTCTCTGTGTGAGGTGCACGTAACGGGACCCAACCTTTGCAGCATTCGGTTCGCTTCCTGAAACGCATACGTGTTTTCCGGGGTCTGCCCGGGGCAAACCTTTCTCCGGGGGCATTTGGAGCCTGAAGCCGTTGCAGTCAGAATCTTGGAGGCCAATCTCTTTCAGCACAAGGGGTATAAAAAATAGCCCCGGGGAGGCCATCCCGGCCTGCCTTCCTCTTGTGCGTTTGGCTCTCGTGCATCGGGCGCGTTGAGATCCCAAAACATTGCTTTGCTCGTGTTGGCCAGGGCAGAACTGACGTTTCTCTGCACACAGCTTGTAAGTCCTAAACTGTCACCGGTCTGGATGGAATATCCACTCTGTTCCCCTGGCCGCCTTCCCCCGCGAACCCTGAAAGGCACCGTGCTGTGTTGGGGTCAACAGGAAAACCGTTTTCACTTCCGGTAAACCAAGGGAGGCGCGTGCACCTGGGCGCTGGCGCGCGGAGGCCTAAGCAGCAGGTAGAAATCGCTGTTGGTCACATGCGCTGTTTCCGCCCCATGAGCCAAGGGTTGGGCTCTCTGAGGCCAACCTTGGTTTCATGCACTGCGATGAAAGATGGCTTTATTTTTAATGAAAGCACCTACAGTTACAAAGGAGTATCACTTCGGGGCAGAACATTCTTTGGAATTCTGGTAGAAACCGTGGACGTTCGGTCTGAACAACGCCTGCTTTTTAACGCATCCATTTGACTTTTGTTTTGGGGCCTCGTCTTAACCCCAAATAGCTGGGGATTTTGTTTTGTCTCTCTCTCCGCTCCACGGAAGCTTCTTAGGCTATTTGGCCTTTCCCACTACTCCCCGTGTCTTTCTTTTTTCTCTCTTTTGTACATGGGAAAAAAAAAATGTATTTTTGTACCGCATCTCATACCTGGAAGAGAAACCTTTTTTTAATGTCTTCTGGGTTGCAGGACCTATTAGGGCGACACTTCATATTCAGTGTGATCTAAAAAACCCTGACAGAAACGACCGTGGATGGGCTCGAATTAAGACTCTGTTTTCTAGAGATCTCGACTAGTTTTTATTTTACAGTGCCTCAGTAACAACCAACGCCAAGGACAGAAAAGGAGAAGGACCGGCCGTCTCAAAATTGCTGGACTAGAGTGGATCTTCTGGAGTCTGTGTTCAGAGGGACCTGTTCCCTGACGTGCTAGCAAAGACGCTTCCGTGGTACGTCAGCCCTCCACAAAGGCATTCCCCGTACCGGTCAAGATCAGCATCCCCTGGCTTCCGGTGGGGGGGGGGGGTTTGGCCTCATGTTTCCGTGATAACCCACATCACTTCTGGGGGCAAAACGCAGCAACAGAATTTCTTGAAAGCTGCTCTTGTGAATTGTGCCGGGGTCTTCGTTCACGAAGGTGACCTGGGTGACAGCACGGGGGCTAATCCCGTTGAGGGAAGGTTCTCGGCACGGTTCCCTAAAGCACCTGGCCGCAGCATGCCTTGCAGGGCCTCGCGAAGCCTCACACGGGATCGGGGACGCGGACTGGGCGTGTGTCTGGGCTCCGTCACTGCAGTGGGAGGAAGCAACCGGTTTGAACATGCCTTGGGGAGGAAGCAACGGGTTTGAACATGCCTTACCGGTGCCAGGCGCGGATGTGCAGGTTGGGGGGCAGTGGTCGGGAGGGTTGTGATGTGACTTTGCACGCCCGCGAGGGCTGGCTCGGGGGGGGGGGGGAATATGTAAACCACCTTGATTGCCAGTCTGCCTCCGATTCAGCGGCCTCACGGAGAGGTTAGGAAAAACACGCCAAAGCCAACGCATCCAAAACACGGTTAATACGCCTTGTCGTTAGCGGAAATTCTGAACCGTTTCGTTTCTGTGCTTCCTGGTACTGCCCAAGATGCTTTAGGTGAAGGACGTCTGGTAACTTCTCCCTGACGGGGTTCGAATTGCCTGACTGAACCCAAACGCCAGCTCCGGCCATCCAGCTGGCTTGTGTTAGCAGGAATTCCTAAGGCCCTGAGGTGTCACCCCCTCGTCCCCAAATCAAAATAGTAATGATAATAGATCTCCATTCTGCAAAGTTTTGTTTACGGTCCTTTGAGTCTTGGACTTTTTGCCCCTCACTTGTGAGTGGTGAGTGATAGAATCTTCTATTTTTTGCGGGGTCTAGCATAGTACCCTTAAAATTAGTAATGGACAGCCGTCGATATGATATACAGTCTCTGGGAGAAGCAGGCTTTGTTCAGCGTCCTGAGTTTTTTGCAGGAGACACAGCAGGACCAGTTTTTTCCCCTGTGGTGGCATAAAAAGCTGATGGTCACTTGCGTCGTTTACGGGAAACCTGTGGCAGCTAACGGTGTCATCGACCCTATGTCCCCACGTCTTTTCGCAGATTTCAAGGTTTTATTGTGGTGTCAGCTTAACAGTCGCATGTGTGTTCAATCTCTGGGTACCGTGCAATTCAACTGATTTCTTGTGATGGTGACGGTGATTTGTGGTCACTTAAAATCCAGTGAAGCAATCCTTTATTTCCCTCTGAACTGGAAATCATACTAGTGAGGTAACGGTGTCCATTATCAAACAGTGCATTCGTGATTGAGTTCATCCTTTGTGTATCTGGTTATCAATTTTATGCAGCATTTGATTTCACGCTTAATCTAAACCCATCGGATTTGAATACGCTGGTGTGTGTGTGTCTGTGCTGTGTGTACATTTTCGTTGCCTAAAGCCTTGGGAAACTGATTCTGTGAGTGTCGAATAGAGACCTGAATGTATAAGGCTTCTTTTATTTGCAAAATGCTAAATACATTCCTCTTATTTATTAAATCACTGGCTTTAGTGTTCTGTAGAGATATTTGTAGACCGATTTCAGAACAGAATGAAAATATTGTGAAAATTGCGGCTCAATAAATGTTTATTGTAATTTCGTTGTACGGGCTTCCTAAATATATGTCATCACTGTTAACCGAGCATTGGTGGAATTTCCTCGACTTTGTGTTGGTTGATTCTGTGATTCTGTTCCCCGGTCTGAGAAATCAAATAATCTTAACGTGTTGGAGGTAGGTAGGGTCACCAGATAAAACATAGGATGCCCAGTTAAATTTGAGTTTCAGATAAACAACAAATACTTTTTAAGTATACATATATCCCAATCACTGTATGGGATATATATATACTAAAAAATTTTTTTAATGTTTATTTATTATTTATTTTTGAGAGAGAGAGAGAGAGAGACAAGGCATGAGTTGGGGAGGGGCAGAGAGAGAGAGGAAGACACAAACTCAGAAGCAGGCTCCAGGCTCTGAACTGTCAGCACAGAGCCCGATGCAGGGCTTGAACCCATGAGCCATGAGATCATGACCTGAGCCGAAGTCGGACGCTTAACCACCTGAGCCACCCAGGCGCCCCAACGAATATACATATACAAAAAATGTGTTGCTATCTGAAATTCAAATTTAACCAGGAAAACTTTTTATTTGCTAATTGGGGCAACCCCAGGAGGGTTTTGCAACACATATAGACCCTTCCCCACCCACCCCGAACTGAGATGCTCTCCTGGGTGCTAAAAATTATTTCCTTAGCAAATATTCAGGAGCAAATGTAACAGAAGAGTCCGATGAAACACACTTATGACCCAAAAGTACTGCTTCTGGGCGTATGAGTTATTTGGAAGCCACCTGGGTGACCGGCCCCTGGGAGAGGGAGCAGGTTAAAGGTAGGGAACCCACACCACGGGGGACAGAACAGCAAGTTAGCCACAACAGCTGCATCGGGTGAGAAAATAGGAACCACGCTGAGACAGGAAAGCCTTGTCCCTTTGAGTGAATTGAATATAAGCCATTAATCATTTTGTGAGAGCACGTTAAAAAAAACAACAACAACAACAAAAAATCCCGGTGAAAAACAGCAGGTGGAAAAGGAGGGTGGAAGCAGGTCCTGGGACCAAGAAAGTGTTAAATGAAACGGGAGTGAGGCCTCGCCCCGGTGAGGCTGCACCAGGCTGAGGAGTGTGACTGACAGAGCGGAGGGCACAAATACATGTCCCCGCCCCCAACCCAGCCTCCGTTTACCGTCTTCGCTTTCACTCCCCTCTGCCAAAGCCTCCAGATGCTTCCAGCCAGCAGGTGGTTTACTTAATACCCAGGGCAGCTACGTGGTGCATGGGCACCTCGGCACCTGTCCCCAGTCTGGACTGTGCTGTGCTGTTGGCCGCTTTTTTTTGTAATATTTTTTTAATTGTTTAATGTTTATTTATTTTGAGAGAGAGAGAGAGAGAGTGCACACAAGCTGGGGAAGGGCAGAGAGAGGGAGACACAGAATCCAAAGCAGGCTCCAAGCTGTCAGCACACAGCCTGATGCGGGGCTCGAACCCACAAACGGCGAGATCATGACCTGAGCTGAAATCAAGAGCCAGACACTTAACCGATGGAGCCACCCAGGCGCCCTGGAAGCTGGCCATCACTAATTAAAGCGTAGTCAACCAGTAATAGTAAATAGTGTTTCCCTGAGTTCGGTGAGCCTGATTCTACCAATTTATTGACTCCAAGGAGGCAGTCATGAACCTGATTTGTCACTAAGTCGGACAGAAGTGAGGGCAGCCCTGGGCGGGGGGCGGGGCGAACTTGCGACTGACATCTGAAGGCCAGGGATGGTTTCGTGGGACTCAGCTCTTAACCTGTGGGGTCTGCACTGGCTCTGGGTAGCTGGTCTCAGAATTGCTTAGTGAGAGGGAAAACTGTTTGCTGTCAGAGCATCGGGAGCAGAGAAATAATTTTCCTTTAGATGAGTTTTCGGGACCAAGAGCGCCGCAGGTTGACGTGGGAGGTGATGAGGGAGGGGCGGTGGCCGTAAGCCCCCATAAATGGCAGCCATCAGTGTGAGCTAAGAGCCTTCTGTGGGTCAGCTCCCCTGTACCTGCCCCGGCTTGTTGGAATTACACAGCCACTCTGCTAAGAAGGGATTATGTGGGTAATAAAGCGAGAACACCTAGGCTCGGAGAGGTTAAAGAACATCTCCCAAGGTCAAATGCTGACAGCTCGGGGAACCTGAGTGGGCGCCCAGCCTTGCAGGCTATGTCCCTTGCGTCAGAAGTCCCGTCACCCGCCCTGGGATCTCCCTGCTGGGAAGCTGTACCTCTCATGGGTATTTTTATTATTATTATTTTTTGAACCTGTATCAACGGAGCTATTAATTGACGACCCTAATGAGATAATGACTACAAAGCCTGGCAATCAAAAAACTGAAATAACCACCTTTTCTCTTCCGAAGGGTGACAGCCGGGAACAAGGATAAATAATATTTGTTTTACGGCTTATTGAGGTTTAAAAAAGTTAAGCCTTATGGGGCGCCTGGGTGGCTCAGTTGGTTAAGTGGCCGACATCAACTCAGGTCATGATTCGCAGTTTGTGACATTGAGCCTGCGTTGGGCTCTGTGCTGACAGCTCAGAGCCTGGAGCCTGCTTCGGATTCTGTGTCTCCCTCTCTCTCTGTCCCTCCCCAGCGTGCGTTCTCTCCCTCTCTCTCTCTCAAAAATAAACATTATAAACAATTAATTAAGAATCTTGCTATCTTGGGGCGCCCGAGTGGCTCAGTTGCTGAAGTGTCGGACTTCAGCTCAGGTCATGATCTCACGATTTATGAGTTTGAGCCCCACGTCGGGCTCTGTGCTGACAGCTTGGAGCCTGGACCCTGCTTCGGATTCTGTGTGTCTGTCTCTCTCTGCCCCTCCCCCGCTTGTGCTCTGTCTCTCTCTCAAAAATAAATAAACTAAAAAAAAAAAAAAAGACTGCAAAATTACCTTTCTTTGTGTTCAGATCCTTTCCCTGTATTGCTTAGAACACCCTGTGTGAATTGTGTACAATTATTTGAATGTTACCCCCACATGCATATATAGATAAAGATACATCTATATAATTTTTTTTTTTTTTGCATGAAGGAACCCTTGGAGGCTTAGAAATGTTCTTCGTTCATTTGGATAGTCCTGCGGCTCTCACGTTGTGGTCTGGGCTCCTCCAGCTACATAAAATACTATTAATAATTAGTCGTTTGCATTCTCCACTTTATTCTTTCACGAATGTGCAACGGGGTTTTCCAGAGACTATGAGATGCGACATCACAACTGATGAACGGCGACACGGGCAGGAGGAACCCAGTGGTCCTTAAGTCAGATATTACAGATTAGGAGGCACGTGGAACGCTGCCACTCTTCTCGCTAGATGTTCTCGTTTACTGGGGCGCCTGGGTGGCTCAGTCGGTTGGGCATCTGACTTAGGCTCAGGTCGTGATCTTGCGGTTCATGGGTCTGAGTCCCGCATCAGGCCCGTTGCTGTCAGCCTCTCAGCCCAGGCCCCGTTTCCTGGTTCATGGATGACAGCCGTCTCTCTGTTTGGTGAACACCAAACCTCGCCCCTGCCCCATCTCCCCACCACCGCGGTTTCCTCCCCTAAGGGGACCCCTGTGACCAGTTTCTTGTGACTCCTGCTAGGGGTAGCCAGTGACTGAACGAGGATATATAAATACACCATTCTTTAACACAAATCACAGTATATTGTCTGCACTTTTCTGGAACCTGGTATTTGTGTGCATATAGCTGAGCCAGCTGCCCCATTCTTTGGCTACGAAAGGCCATTTTGTGGATAGGCCATAATTTATTTAACCGTTTCCGTATTGACCAACAGCCGCACTTCCTAAACTGACTGACTTAGCCTAAGTCCCCATGTGTTTCTATTACTTTTTTTTTTTTTTGATGTTTTTTTATTTATTTCTGAGACAGAGAGAGACAGAGCATGAGCAGGGGAGGGGCAGAGAGAGAGGGAGACACAGAATCTGAAGCAGGCTCCGGGCTCTGAGTTGTTGGCACAGAGCCCGACGCGGGGCTTGAACTCACGAGCTGTGAGATCATGACCTGAGCTGAAGTCGGACGCCCAGCCGACTGAGCCACCCAGGCGCCCCGTGTTTCTATGACTTTGATGCAAGTTGTTGTACTTGGCACAAATATGGTGCTATATAACATCATTATACAACACAATGTAACATATAATATCATAGAACCTAATTACACAACATGGCACAATATAACATTATTATATAATGATACAACATAACATTATTGTATAACATGATTATGTGATAAGACGACATAGCATTATTATGTAATAACAGTACGGCATTATTGTACAAATGACCCAGTATAACTTATAACACAATGTAACATTATACAATGTAACATGGTATATACAATATGACATTAAGCATTCAGTTTTGCCTCTAGTTTTTTGCCTAGGAACTGGGCTGCGAATTTCATTCCATCTTTCCATTAGTGTTGAAAATTTAAAACCAAACTTGTGGTGACTGAATGAAAATGGGCATTAGTCTAATGGATAAGCTTGTTTTGTCTTTTTTTTTTAATTTTTATTTTATTTTTGAGACAGGGAGAGACAGAGCATGAACGGGGGAGGGGCAGACGGAGAGGGGACACAGAATCAGAAGCAGGTTCCAGGCTCTGAACCATCAGCCCAGAGCCCAACACGGGGCTTGAACTCACGGACCACGTGATCGTGACCTGAGCTGAAGTCGGACGCTTAACGGACTGAGCCACCCAGGCGCCCCTGTCTTTTGTTTTTCAAACACATTCTTTGTCCTAGCTGGTATTCAATCCTATGGCTCTTTAAGGAGGGGCAATTTCCTTCCGGCCTAGGGATTTGGGCTATCCTTCAGAAAGATTTTGTCTGTCTTGCGGCAAAGGTGTGTGGCCCTATTCACTCTCAGCCAGCTACGACATCCATCTCTAAAAATGTAACGTCCAATGCTTACTCCCGATCACTGCTGAATTACATTTTCGTTCTTAAATCCACACTTCAGTATTGGAAGTCTGCTATTGAGTCGACTGGAACTGGATTAAATCATAAAACATACTCCTTGGGAAACTGTAAATTATGGGCCGTGGAACTGAATACTCACGGAATTAGCAGAGGAAACAGTTACGAAGTGGTTATCTCATAATACAATGTGTGATCCGCATCCAAACGTCAAACCAGTTGGAGTGAGACGTGGAGCCTAAAGAAAGGATCACACCGGCTTCCAGCTTAGATAAAAGTCAGAAAAACTCCCATCAGTGCTGACATGACGTTTTCATCACCAGTGCTAAGACGTTACCTTCAATTTACCTACATTATGACAATGAATTCTGAACTCTCTCTCTTTTTTTTTTTCCTGTGTCAAAGTTTTTCTCAAAGTGTTTTAGTTCAATGATTGGGATGAGGGAGTGTGGGGTGGGCTGAGGGCAAAGTGCAGGCTAACAGCCCCCCGCCCCCAGGTGGGACATGTGTGCTGTTCCTCAGACACTCCTGGCTACCCAAGGACAAAGGGAAGGGGGGTAAGCCCCGGCCATGGTGATGTGGGAAACTAAGGCAAATGAGAAATTACATCCCCTTACTGCCTGCAGCCCACTGACAAGTCCTGGAAACCGGCAGACTGACCTCCCTCTGGGCGCTCAGCGGTCCTGATGAGGACGCCTTGCTGGGGGCAAAGGAGAATCTTGGCTTAACATCGTCCTGACCCCCTCCCCCCCCCCCCGGGATCCCCTAAGTCTACTCTCACCGATAAAAGTCCTTTGGAAACTTCCTTTATCTCAATGGCCCCAAGACATACGCGGGCAGTCATCCTCCAAGCTCATGGCCCCTGATACACATCGGAAGGGTCTCCTCGTGACTGAGGTTTTACTAAATGACAATCATTGGCATTTGTGTAGCAACAGCTGGCCTCTCAAGGTCCTGGAAACCTTGCTTCCAAAATTCCTTAGAGACTTACTCTACCCCTGACCCCCTCCCAGCCTGAGGGTATGTGATCAGTTACCCATCACGACCCCAGTCCTGCCCATGGGTCCTGTCCCCGTGCTTTCATAAAATCATGAAATCATTTGTTTTTGCACCAAACACATCTTCAAGAATTCTTTCCTGGCCATTGTCTCCAGACCACCCCGCCATCATCCCAAAACTTCATCAATTGCAGATCCCCATTGATAGGGATCGTGGGAAAATAATACCATCATGAAAAAGAGTTGGTTTGGGGGGCACCTGGCTGCCTCCGTCAGTAGAGCATGCCACTTTTGATCTCAGGGTTGTAAGTTCAAGCCCCACATTGGGAGGAAAGATTACTTAAAAATAAAAATTTAAGGGGCGTCTGAGTGGCTCCATTGGTTGAATGCCAGACTCTTGATCGCAGCTCAGGTCATGATCCCAGGCTAGTGGGATCAAGCCCTGGGTCAGGCTTCACGCTGAGGTTGGAGCCTGCTTGGGATTCTCTCTCTCTACCTCTGCCCTTCCCCCGCTCGCACTCTTTCTCTCTAAAACAAAACAAAAATTAAAAAATAAAAAGACTAAAAAAAATCTTAATAGAGCTGTTTTTTGACAGCTGAGAATTCATATATGAACTGTACCTATTACTCTAGACACGGCTGTATGTTGAGAAAACATCTGGGTGAATAGAATGGAGAAAGTAACATCAAAGGAAATGTAGCAGTTATGCGGCCCATGCACAATCTGAAGCTACCACCGCAGGTTCAATTACGTTTTCATTTCTAGGGTTATCTGATTGGAGCGTCCCATTCCTCTCCCGTTCTATTTTAGGGTTTCCAGTGGTAGTTAGATACTTTGTAATATTTATTTCACTTGGCTCTGGCTCCCACCCTTACAAATGTTTCAAGTTAGACGTTCAGAACTCAAGAGACTCTAAGAATGATGATCTCTCTCTCTCTCTCTCTCCATAGTTTTGAGAGATTGCACCCACAGTTTTGGGGGTTCACCATACCCATCACCCAACTTGACAACTTCAACCCTACACCCTCTGCGGTTACGTGTGCAGTGAATTAAAACCTTTGAGAAGTCCTGAAAATTTCCTCTGCGTTTGCACAAAGCAAGGCACTGTGTACTTATTGCAACACTGTACATATTGAAATAATTGACGTTAACTGAAAGCATTGCCTTAGCGAATGCGAACATTTAAAAGAAGCATTTAGAGTGCAAGCGAGTATTAGGCACGTGAGTTATCCGAGGATTTGGTTCGCTTCCTCCCCATGGATTTGGTCTGGTTCCCTCCGATCCCCCACGTGCCCGAGTCTCGCAGGCCGGCGCCCCAGCACACAAATCAGAATACAGCAATGCGAACATAAACGTGTGCCAGACGCTTCGCACGCGAATCTCCCGTCGGCCCCACGGCAGCGGAGCCGGAGGCTGTCAGCCAGGGGCCATTTGCGGGCCGGAGGGAAGACAAGCGGGCGGACCCCACGGAGTCGTCCGGGGACCCGCAGGGTTGTCAAGGTGACAGCGGTCGGCCTTCACGGTCGAAGGGTGACTCCGCCCACCCGCCCGGCTCCGATTGGGCGCGCCCTTTTCCGGCTCTCCTTTTGGATTGGCTGAGAGGAGCAACCCATGCACCGGAGCGTCTTGCGATTGGCTGGCGCCCAGGCCGCCCCGCCGCCGCGCGGCCGCCTGGGCTGATGTGAGGCCAGCTCTCCGCCAGCCAATCAGAGTGCGTGCCGTGTGTGGTGAGGCCGGTGGCCCGGATCCTTCCGCGGGCGGGCGCGAGCCGCCGGAGTGCTGGGAGCGGGGCGGGGCCGGGGGCGCGCCAAGTGGGAGGGGACAGAGCAGCGCGGGGCAGCCCCGTCCGCCGGGGTTTTTCCCTTGCTTCCCGGGACCCCTCCCGTAAATACTCGCTGTCCCGTGACATCCTAAAGAATACACTAAGAAGAGGGGCGCCTGGGTGGCTCCGTCGGTTAAGCGTCGGACTTGGGCTCCGGTCCTGAGCTCCAGGGTCGTGGGTTCGAGCCCCACGTCTGGCTCTGTGCTGACAGCACAGGGCCTGGAGCCCGCTTCGGATTCTGTGTGTCCCTCTCTCTCTCTCTCTCTTTCTGCCCCTCCTCTGCTCGAGCTCTTTCTCTCTCTCAAAAAAAAAAAAAAAAAAAGAGAGAGAGAGAAAGAGCTCGAGCAGAGGAGGGGCAGAGAGAGGGAGAAAGCGAGAATCCCAAGCAGGTTCCGGGCTGTCCGTGCAGAGCCCCTTGTGGGGCTCGAACTCCCCAAGGATGAGATCATGACCTGAGCTGAAATCAAGAGTCAAACGCTTAACAGACTGAGCCCCCCAGGCGCCCCAAAGGCAGAGCTTTTGAGTAAACTGTACGCCCAACATGGGGCTTAGAACTCACGACCCTGAGATCAAGAGTTGCCAGTTCCACCAACTGAGCCAGCCCCGTGCCCCCAAAGCTACTAAGTGTTAACACTGCCAGGAAGTCATCCCCCTTACAGAAAAATGGAGACACGACAGACAGGACCACAGGGTCCCGCCTTCCCTCCCCAGAGGTAACCACTGTTTGTAGGGTAATGAACGTCTGTATCAGTCTCCTGGGGCTGCCCTAATAAATTACTACAAACCTGGAAGCTGACTTGAACCCACAAACACTTATTCTCGCGCAGTTCTGGAAGCTGTGGGCAGGGCTGTGCTCCCTCTGAAGTCTCCAGGGAAGATGTCCTCCTTGGCTTGTCCGGCTCCTGGGGCTGCCAGCATTCCTTGGCTTGTGGCTGGGTCCCTCCAGTCTCCCTCCATTGTCACATGACCTCCTCCCTCGTGTCTCCTCTGTGTGTTTGTTATAAAGACACTTGTTAGATTTGGGGGCTATGAGGGTAATCTAGAATGATCTCATCTCGAGATCTTTGCCTTAATTACATCTGCAACGATGCTTTTCCCAAATAAGGTCATGTTTACAGGTTTCCGGTGGACCTTGTGGGGAGGGGGGAGGGAGGGCATCACTCAACCCCCTACAATATCTTTCCAGTTCTTTCCCTACATGTACCTTAACGGGTAGAAAATATATATTATTAAGTATGCCAAAGAAGAAATTTTTTTTAACACAAATGGTATTTTATATGTATTGTTCTACAGCTGTAGATATTATTCTCCAACTTGTTTTTCCTCCTGAACAATGTCTTCGAGAATGATGCTCTTTGTGGGTCAATCCTACTGCTTTTCGCTGATGTATACAGTATTGCAAGATGTGGACTGGACTGCAAGTTACTAACCATTCTCCTACTGACAGATTCTGAGTTTGTTTACAATTTTTCCATCCAGGCTTGGCGAAGTAAGATGTTATCAGAGTTTTAAGGCCCTGCTTTTATTTTACTTAAAAAAAAACCCCAATTTTTGACATTTATTTATTTTTGAGAGAGAGAGAGAGACAGAGCATGAGCGGGGGAGGGGCAGAGAGAGAGGGAGACAGAATCTGAAGCAGGCTTCAGACTCTGAGCTGTCAGCACAGAGCCCGATGCGGGGCTCGAACTCACAAACCGTGAGACCGTGACCTGAGCTGAAGTCGGATGCTTAACTAACTGGGCCACCCACACACCCCTAGTTTACCTTTTTTTTTTTTTTTTTTTTCAGCGTCCTGGCTTTTGTTGCAACCTCGGGCAGCATGTGGTAGCCCTATTTTGCTTTTAATGGGGACAAGTATGAGCGTACAAGAAGACTGAATATAGTGGGTGTGTGTGCAGTTTAAAGAATACTAAGTGTGCACCGTGTTCCTATGACCCAGTGTCTTGGGAGCCTCTCCCTAAATTCATCTTCTTCTCTTGGAAGAAACCAGTGCCCTGAATGTCGTACAGCCTTTCTTTGCCTTTCCTTATGTTTCTCTAACAGGTGTGTGTTCCTCAGCCAGACGTTTGGGGTTTTGCTGCTTTTTCCCTTCCTGTAAAAGTCTGTTCGCTTCTCAGCCTTGATCTTTTTGCTCAACGTCATGTTTCGAGGTTCATTGTGCTGGCGTTTCTGTAGATCATGCCTTTTCACTGCTGCATAGTATTCACTGGGTGACTGTCCCACCGCCTGTGTATCCCTTTTCTTGGGTTGTGGCCACCTTTCCCCCCTCTGCTTTCTCCTGTGGCTGGAGAGGAGGCGGAGAGGTTGAACTTTGGGACATCACTTCAGGCACATTTGGCCCTTGGTAGCTGGCATCTGTCCGATTTCCACAGTCCTGGGGGTGGAGGGGGATGTTTGAGGCAACCTCACGACAGACGCCAGAAAAATAAATCCTCTAACAACCCTTTTGCCTGATGAACCCAAGGAACTCGGCTGAGTCTCCGTTTGGACTCACCCTTCACGTTTCTCCTGGACCCGCCTGGGAGAGGCTATGCTAGGGGCTGCAGGCGATGGAAATAGGTCAGCTTCTGGTCCCTTCTGGCCTTCTCTCCATCAAGTCCTACACCTCACCCCTTTGGCCATGACTTGGGGAAAGTCAATTCTATGCGAGAAGTTGTTCTCAAATCGTCTGGCCCCCACGCCCTGCCACCTGATGTCTAATCCAGCACCCTAGGCTCTCGGTCTGTCTTCCAAAGTATCTCTATGTATTGATAAATATTTAAAGATGTATCTCAGGGTGCCTGGGTGGTGCAGTGAGTTAAGCACCCAACTTTTGATTCTGGCTCAGGTCATGATCTCGGTTGTGGGATCGAGCCTCACGTTGGGCTCCGTGCTGAGTGTAGAGTCTGCCTAAGATTCTCTCTCTCTGCTTCTCCCCCTTCTTAAAAAAATGTATCTCTATCTAAGCTTATATTCATAAACAGGTGTATTAACACCTCTCTCTCTCTCTCTCTCAATATATATATCTCCCCTTCTCATTATCCCCCACGCTTCCACCCTAGTTAAGCCACCATGATATCCCATGTGAACCTTTGCAATATTTCCCTGTATCCCACTCCAAACTCAGCCCCGCTCACTCTATTACCACACAGCAGCTAGAATAATGCTTTCAAAATATATGTCATATCACCCTCCTACTCAAAACTTTCCAAAAGGCTTCTAATCACACTTTAAATAAAGCCCATAGTTCTCACCCTGCGGACTCCCAAGGTCCTGTATTAGTCATTCCCATTCGTGCCAAACGTGCCTCAGGGCCTTTGCACTTGCTATATCCTGTCTCTCGAAGGTTCCTCCCAAAGATCGGCCCTGGGTTGGATGCTTCACTTTTGTTTTCCTAAGGTGGGACATCTTCAGGTTGTGATAGAGGGATACTAACTTGGGGATCCGACCCATCCTAGTTGTTACTGATGGCTGCCCATCTTTGCGTCAGGCGTTCTAGGCCATCCCACGTGGGTACTGAATGTACCAAAGTGAGCAGGAACCCCTCCAGGGGGAGAGGGCAAGGGGAGTGACTTTTGGCGATTGTTAAGGTAGAAGGCTTCTGGCAGCAAGCTAGGATGACTCCACTCCCCGGGGATTAATCCGTGAGGACAGTTACTATCATTCAGCCAGATGCCCAGGGCTAGCCACGGGCTTGCCCTGCAGCTCAGAGAGAGAACTTGGCTTTCCCCCTTTCTCTCTGCCGTCCTCTGTTAGCGGGTTTTCTTGCACCCTGGCCCTGTTTCTTGGGGTTGTGAAACACCTGTCGCAGCCCCCTGCAGAGGGACCTCGCTCCTCCGCAGGAAACTGTGTGGGAGGGCACCCCCACCCCCCCATGCATGCCCCTTTGGTCTCACTGGAAGCTGGTCATATGCCTACCCGTGAGCCAATCCGGCAAAGGAGCAGAAGGAGCTCTGGGATTGGCTTAGACGTGTGGGCACACTGATGCCTGGGGGTAGACATTTACCAGGGGTGGTGGCCAGCTTCTTATGTACAAGGAACTGACGGATATTCAACCCCATACTTACTCAGAGAAAGTGTCCGTTCTCGTAATCTCCCTAAACCCACTTGTGGTTTAGGTGACAGATGCTTACCATGAACTCATCCCAGTTCCTACCGTGGTGTCTTGCCCGGGGGAATAAACAGTAACGCGATGGCAAAACCTCCTTCAGCGAGTAAACACCATCCTTCCCTCTTTCTCTGGCTTAGGCTGGTCTCCTGAGGGTGAAGTTTGGCTTGGGTTGAAAGGTACTGATTGTAGAATAACCAAAGCAGTGAAATTTGTTGGCACTGATTAACTTTTTACTTTCAGATGTGTTTTTTTTAAATTATCTTTGTTTATTAATTTTGAGAGAGAGAGAGAGAGAATGTGCGCTGCGTGCGTGTGGGGGAGGGGTAGAGAGAAAGGGAAGAAGAGCCAAGGCCAAGCTGTCTCCTCGATGGACGTCAGCGCAGAGCCCCACAGGTCGATCTGACGAACTGCGAGATCATGACCTGAGCCGAAGTCGGACCCTCCACCGTCCGAACCACCCAGGCGCCTCGTGCCCATGATGAAACTTTCTAACGTCAGCTTAGGTCAGGATTCAACCCCTTGGCTTGGGCACAATCCTCCCAGGAGAGACTCGGGAGTTGGATTTTGTGACATTCCCGGTAGGTGGGTAGCTGTCTGGGTCCGTGTCACGTTATTGCCCAGCTGTCTCTCTGAGGACGGACCTTTTGGGCTCTTTACCAGCTGCACCATATCATGGCATTCTGTGTGTACAAAGAAATATGCTTTGAGAAGAGAGGAGAAAACTGAGATCCATAGCGTCAAAAGCATGTGGACTTTCGGATAAGCCTGACTTGTACCCCAGCTGTGGGGACCAGTCCTCTTCCAGGCCATCAGTTTGGGGCCTTCTTGGGAAAACTCTTTGCTAGTTCCGAATACTCACGCTTTTTTCCTTGAAGCTGCTTTCAACATATTCCAGAGGGCTCGGTGTGTTTTCATAATTTCCTATGTTAGTTAATGGTCATCTTATAATGGTGACAGTTTTGAAAGATGGAAAGCCTAACTTACTGCACAGCAGTGTGGGAGAAATCAACAGGAACTCTGACGGGCTTGTACATGAGGGAGCAGCAGGGTCGTGGATTCGAAATATGTGGTGGGGAGGTCAGCCCTCTGATGCATCTGGCCTGGTAGGTTTCTGGATTCCGTTACAAAGCTTTGAAGAACCTAGAATAGGATGGGGACGCACAGATCGGAAGTGTGGTGTGTGCGCAGTACCAATCTAGATCCTTGAATCCGAAATAAGCAAAGGTACAAGGGGACGTGGGGAAGGTTACACACAGACCACAGACAGTTTAAGGTTCTTGGTCAAGAAGCGTCCTTCTAGCAATGTGCCCATTTTAAGTGGGAAGAACTTTCTTGAACCTCTTCTTTGTCCCCCTCTCTGATTTTGTCCAGAAGGATAAGGCACAGCAAGGTGAGGCCCGAAAAGGTACCTCCCGATGTTCGTATGTCTGGAAGAATGACAAAGGGGTGACAAGGCACTGGTCATTCTGGCTGCACTTTACCTCTTCCTTGGGTTCCCCTACAGGTGCTGTGTCTGGTTGGGTGGGCCAGGCTGAAGGGATTAAGAATGAATCAAGTGGCTGGGGAGCCTGGGGGGGCGGGGCTCAGTCGGTTGAGCGTCCGACTTGGGCTCAGGTCATGATCTCACTGCTCGTGAGTTCGAGCCCCGCGTCGGGCTCTGTGCAGACAGCTCGGAGCCTGGAGCCTGCTTTGGATTCTGTGTCCATCTCTCTGCTCCTCTCCTGCTCTCTCTCTCTCTAAATTAAAAAAAAAAAAAAAAGGAAAGGATGAATCAGGCAGCTGTCAGGTGTAGAAATCCGGCCATCTGCCTGCTCGGCGAGAATTGGCCAGTCCCCTGGTCAAACTCCGATTTGCCTGCCCCATGAAGGTGAGGGAGGTCTTCCATAGCAGAACCCTGTTGCCTAGCCCACGGCACACACCTGGCATTTCTGAATGACTGTTTCTTGAGCCACTACTATGGATCAGGCTCCGGGACCCCTGGGAACCCCGGGGAACCAGTGAAACAAAGATTTTGCTTCTGTGGGATTTGCATTCCAGTGTGAAAGGAAATCAACATGAATTATATGAATCCTTCAAAGATTAACCTCCTTCGGGGTCAAGATGAACTCACGCCTTCACAAAGGGGATAATGCAAAGAGCCAGAGCTGGCCCTACAACTTGGAGGTCAGGGGAGGTGGCTAGTCTGGAAGTCATGTTTATATAGCGAGCATCCTGTTTTTATTATTATTATTATTATTATTATTATTATTATTAAATGTTTATTTTTGAGAGAGAGAGAGAGGGAGGGCGGGAGGGGCCGAGGGGGTGGGACAGAGGGTCTGAAGCAGGCTCCATGCTGACAGCACAGAACCTGATATGCTGGCTTAAAACCACGAACCTCGAGATCATGACCTGAGCCAAAGCCGACGCTTAACCGACCGAGCCACCCAGGCGCCCCCGCGCACCCTGTTTTAAATTAGAATCTATGTTTCTTTGCGGTGCTTGAGAGATGCAAGCTGTTTATGATTTAGTGGCGGCTGCTTCATCAAACTGCAACACTGCAAAAAAATTGTGCCCGGGGGAGGCTGACTGGGTTGCTGCGAGAATAAATTACAAGGAGTATGGTGAGGTCCCTCGCACCGTGCTAACCAGCATACAGGAAGGAGTCCAAGAAATAAACCTTCAAAATATGTCCCAGGTCCCATCTGTCTCTCCATTTCCACACCTGCCACCTGGCTCAGTCACCATCATCTGTTTCAGCATCATCCTAACTGGTTTCCTGCCTACATACTTGCTCCCTGAAGACTAGTCTCAGCTCCGCGGCCCCTCAGCTCAACATGTCCCTCTTCTCAGCGGTCTCGTCTCGCCCGTGGTAAAAGCCAGGCCTTAGTGGTCCCCAGGAGCCACCTGTGCTGCCCCCTCTCCATTGACTTTGTCTCCTACCCCAGATCTCTCAAGTCAAAGAAAAACACCCGGCACTTGAGTAGCTAGCTCTCTAACCCCACCCGGCACTCCTACCTCAGGGCCTTAGCACGCGCGGTCATCGCTGCCTGGAAACTTTCCCCCCAGAGACTGAATAGCTCATTACTCCCGTCACCTGCTTCAAGTCAACGGTAGTGGTCACCTTTTCAAGGGGACCTTCCCTGACAACCCTATTTATTTATTTGTTTACTTGGAGACAGAGAGCGTGATTCGGGGAGGGGCAGAGGCAGAGAGGGAGACGGAGAGAATCCCAAGCAGGCTCCACGCTGCCAGCACAGAGCCCCACGTGGGACTCGAACCCATGAAACCGCCAGATCATGACCCGAGCGGAACCAAGAGTCCGATGCTCAACCTACTGAGCCACCCAGGGACCCCCTGACAACCCCATTGAAATAGGAACACTCCTCCACCAGTGCTCTCTAGCCTTCCCTGCTTTGTTTCTTTCCATAGTACTTAATACTTTGTATTATACGAATAACCGTATACTTATCATCTAGATGACACTCATCGGTACACTATGTGTTCTACCGTATACAGTATGTTATGTATGACGTAATGATATATTCCCCCCCCCTTCTGTTGACACAGGGCAGGAACTTTGCTCCATTCGCTGCTGTGACCGCAAAGCCCCGCTCCGTGCCTGGTGCCCAGCAGGCGCTCGGTCAATATCTGCAGGAGGAACAAATCAATAGCGACCGAACGAACACAGAACGAGCCAGCGGCCCACGACCTCTGCCCTCCCGCGCGGCTTTAACCCCTTCCCGCCGCAGGTGAGGACTAGGAGCCCGGGGGCAACGCGCCTGCGCAGCCCCACCCACAGCACGAGCGGGTTCCAGTCCCGGAGGCCGCTGGGCGTGGCGGCGAGTACTCCTTTGCGAGGCTCGGCGCCCGCGGAGGGTTACACGCGGGGGGGCGTGGCCTGCGAGGGGCGGGCCCTCCGGGGGGCGGGGCCGGCCGGGGATCCCGCAGGCGGCGGCCGCGCCGCGCTCAGTCGCGCCGCGCCCGCCGTCCTCGCCGCCGCCCGGCAGCTGCCCTCGGAGCCCGCCGCCGCGCCTGCAGACCCCCGGCCCGGTCCCAGTGCCGCTCCGCGTCCCCGTGCCCGTCCCCGCGCAGCCCCCGCCGCAGCCATGTCCAAGCAGCCGCGAGCCGGCGGGGAGGAGATCCTGGAGTGCCAGGTGATGTGGGAGCCTGACGGCAAGAAGAACACGCAGATGGACCGCTTCCGGGCGGCCGTGGGCGCTGCCTGCGGCCTGGCGCTGGGTGAGTGCGGGCGCGCGTCCCGGGGGCTCTCCGGCCACCCCGTCCCCGGGGCCACGGCCCTCCAGAAACCCGGCTCCCCCTCGGAGAGGGGCCCGCTCCTGGGGACCGGGGCGCCCCCTTCTCCCGGGCGTTGCTGGCAGGGCCCCCCCTAGCTGTTGGAGTGGTCTCCTGATTTCCAGTCTCCTTCTTGGGGGGCTTGGAGGAGCCCCTGGAAGTGGGGGCCCCCTTTCGGGGGGGGGTGGTGGGACTCCTGACTGTGGCATCTGCGTTCCTGGGAGGGTCCCCCAGCCCCCGGCCTTGGAACCTGGGGGCACTGAGAGATCCCTTGTTAGGCCAGGCGCTCCCTGGGGTCTTGCACTCTGGCCTGGCGGGGGAGGGGGGGGCTTCCTTCCAGACGCAGGATGTAGGTCTTTCTGACTTGTGGCTCTTGTCCTGGGTGTGTGTGGGTCACTCACCAGCCAGTAGCACCTGCTGTCTCGTCCTAACCCCCCCGATCCCCCCTTCCTAAAGGGCCAGTGTGGCTGGCATTCAGGCTCCTGGGAGAAAGATGGTCAGGTAGGAACCTTTGGGGTTAGGGTGGGACTCCTCCGCCTGTTGGCATTCCCAGGCCCAGCAGAACCCAGTCCCAGGCCTGCCATCCAGGCACCACCCCGGCTCTCAGAAACCCCCTGGCTGGGATTGGGCTGGGCACACCAGGCCCTTTTCCTGGGTCAGAGGCACTCTGGCCTGGGCCTCTCTGCAGCTCAGCCGACTTCTGAGGCTCCTGTGTTTTTGCTGGCGGCATCACATCCGTGTTCTCAGTCCTTGTCACAGACACGGAGACCTGCTCTGCCTAGGGGAGTCGCTGCCTCCTTACGTGCCCCCCTTTTCCTGGGGCCCTTGTTCCCTCTGCCCTGAACGTTGGCTGGGTTTCCTGCTTCCTGCTTCTCCTCCCTCCGGTGCACCCTGCTTGCTTTCCCGGAGCACAGGTCTGACTTTTCACTCCTTGGCTGCGAGTTCACAACGGCCCCTTGTTGACCATGGAATTGCACACAGGGCCACCTGGCAGCTTCGCGTCCCCCACAGCGCGATGGGTGTCATAGCTTCCACTGAGCCCCTGTTCTTGGCAGGCCCAGCCCTGTCGCGCCCCTCTCTCCTGCACACTAGACAGGGAGCACCTTGGAGGCAGATGTGGCTTATTCCTCCGGGGCCTTGCAGGGCGTAGTTGGTAAGTGACCATGTGTCGGGCTGGGGGCCAACAGACAAGGCTCCAAAGAGCTGGGGGTGGGACATCGTTCTCGTTCCCGCCTCGATCCCGTCTGCGTCCCTCTGCCAGCAGTAACAACCTCTCCCGTGGCGAGCCAGCCCTGCCACTCTAGGAAACCACCGCACACGGGTTGTGCGTGGGTGAGACCCATCTAACCTGACGACCTGGATTCTGAACTGGCTCCACCATTTACCGGCTGCGTGATTAGGAGAAAGTCACCTGATCTTCGCAAGCCTCTTTACAGACTTTCCCCGTCTGTAGAATGGGCACGATGAGAGGGCCGGCGTCAGTGGGCGGTGGTGCGAGGGTGACAGGAGGTGATCCGGCCCAGCGGTCACTTGCACCTGGCCTGCGGGTTGCCGTGTAAACACCACCGGGCACTGGCAGCTCCCAGTTGGCCTGCTCAGGGCTGGTGGGGGGGAGGAGGGGGGTGCCCGGGGCCAGATTGGCGCTGTGGACTTAGGACTTCACTTGGGCGGCTCACACACAGGGAGACACACAGGAAAAGCGAAATTTCCATCTTCTTTTGAAAACCTAAAGGCCTGTGTTGCTGGGCCTGTATCCCCACGTGGTGGCAATGAGCTGGCCCCGGTGGGGTTCCTCTCTTGGTCTGGGGGTGGTTTAGAGCTTGGCGTCTGTCTTTTTGTCCTCTTCTGCTCCTGGTGGCTAAGCCAGCCTGCTCTTCGCGCCCTTCCAGAGGCCTGGCCCTGGACTTCTGGGCTTTAAGATTCGTCTCAGATGTTTCCTCCTCTTTGATTACTGTCATCGAATATTTTCTCCTCCTCCGCTCTCCAGGCGCGTGTAATTTGGACTTTCATCCTGCCTCGCTTTTTCATTAACTTGTGAGCATTCTAATCGCTTTAAAGACTATAGCCTTGAGCTTGTATCTTCTGCGCCCCCAGTGTTTTGTGTGTAGCTGGCACGCGGTGTTGAGCAGAGTGCTGTGCCCACATGTGCAGGGAGAGCAAGGGACACATCCTCACGGGTGGCTGCAGCTGTGCTCGGTCCCCGAGGAGGGATGGGCGGGAGGGCCGCCTTCTCCAGCCTGGCGCCTCTCCACGAGCCCAGCCCAGGGCTGGCGTGAGGTTGGGCGGGGCCTTGGCGGGGTCCCGTATTCTTTCCGACTCCCAGGGCCGCGGGTCGGTTGGTTCCTGTGACTGCTCCCAGCCGACCTCGCCCGAGGACTCCGCACACGTCCGCGTGGACCTCGGGGTGGGGGTGGGGGGCCGGTTGTAGACGTCCTGTGGACAGTCTGTGGCTGCAGCCCAGCATGTGTGCGTGTGAGAGACCCCAGGAGACGCCGCGGGTACCGGCCCTCCGTAACCAGGGGAGCGACACCCGCTTTCGAGTGCATGCTCCCTCCTTCGGTGGACCGTGCCGAGTGCCTTTCTGTGTGCCGCAAGCCGCAAATCACGGCAGCCTTCGGGCGGCTGGGATGGCCTTTGCCCGCAAATGGAAGGCTTGGTCCCAGCTCTCAAAGCGCTCATGGGCGGCTGGGGGAGAGAGCTCGTGCAGAACGGGCGTGCCAAGGGAGTGTCAGAGTAGGGACAGCCCGCTGTCGGCTCCCGAGCGGCTCCCTGTGTGCTGGGCTGTCCAATCGTGAGCGGAGACTCGGAGGTGCAGGCTGGTCCGAGTTCTCCTGGGTGGATGGGAAGAGGGGGTGGCTTTCAGAGCCGATGCCTACGCAGGGAAGGGTGGTAGTCGGCTCTCAGTGGGCGTGCATCCCCTGACCTAACCCGCGGAGCCCTGGCCCGGCGGGTGCTGGGACCCATTTCCCGGGTGGGCAAACACAGGTCTTGGTTGGGATGCTGCAGCTGTGAGTGGCGGCCTGTTGTCTGTTTCCAGAGTCGTGGCCGTCCGCCGGGTGACGTTGCCTCTCGCGTGTGGGTGAGGGCGGGGGGTAGGGGTGGGGGGGACAGCTGTCACCGGGCTCTGTAGCTGCTTGTCGCCATGTGGCGTGACGGTGCCTTAGGTTAGGGCTCCAGGAGAGCCAGGCAGGAGCTGCAGTGGCTGTTAGGACCCAGTCTCAGAAGTCACCCTTGGTCATTTGCATAATATCCTGTTGGTGACACAGGCCCCTGCCCCGCGTGGTGCGGGGGACAGCATGGGGATGTGAGTGCCGGAGGTGGGAGCCCCTGGCTGGCCACAGCTGGCCATTCTCGTTTCTCAGGAGAAGGCGGAAACCCGCATTTCATTTGAAAACTGGGAGTTTAGTACGTTGGCAGCTAGTTCGGGCTCTTTGTGAACGTCGTGCAGACTGAACCAGACGTGCCTGTGGTAGGCGATCTGGGCCTCGGGAGCGCAGGCTGCGAGCGGGGCGTGGGTAGAAGCCACAGGGCCCGGCCCGGCTGACGACTCGTCCCTCAGGACTTGGCTGGGTCGTCCACGTGGACGGGCTCCCCCCCAGAGGCACACGTCCCCCTGCCGTCCTCTGGGGCCCTCGTCGTGTTAGGGTGCCGTCGAGACCACTCGTCCCCCGCATCGGCAGGCGGGTGGCACCTTCCTCCCTCCGGATGCTGCCAGAGCCTCGCTTTCCGACGGGCTCGCTTTCGGTGCAGGCCCCGGGGTCGGGCCTCCGTCCGTCTCTTGTGTCGGCCTGGGGGAGCTCTCGGAGCTGGGAGCCTCGGCCACTGGTGAGGGCTGGCGTGCCATCGAACAGAAAGGCCCGGGAGGAAACGGAACCGGGGGCCCCGCGGACTAGCCCAGCTTCCCCGCTGTGGGCAGGCGGGGGCTCCCTCTGCCAGAACCGCCCTGGGCCCGCGCTGCCCTCCTCCTGGCCTGTGAGCCCAGCGTCTCCTACTCGTGAACGCGTCCCTGTGCTGGCATGGCCCTGTCCCGACGTCCTAGCCCGTCCCACGCTGCCGGGTAGCCTGGCGCGTGTCCTGCTCCTGCGAGGTGACGGGCAGGGACGACGATGGCTGGCGCACCAGGTCCTTTCCCTCTGCCAAGCTGTGGTCTCTCAGTGCTTTGTGTGTTTTGACTCGTTCGGTCTTCGCAGTGACCGTGGCAAGTCACGGAGGACGACTTATGGAGGAGACGCTGAGGCCCGAGAGGGTCGTTTACTTGTCTGAGCTCACACACAAAGCGGCAGGACCTGGACCCGGATGGTCGGGCTCCGGAGCCTGTGTCTTGAAGCCAGGCTCTGTTGGTCCTCGGGGGTCATTGTTGTTATCCCCATGTTGCAGGTGAGAATGCCGAGGCTCAGAGAGGTGGCACAGCTTGCCCAGGGTTCCTGTGCAGTAAGTGGCAGGGCCGAGACTTGAACGCAGCCATCCAGCCCAGCCCGGAGCGCAGGGTTAACTCCCCACTGTCACGGGAGGATCCGTGCTCTTCTCCAGTCAATTTCCAGGTGACCTATAAGGACACTGAGTCCAGAGTGGCCTACCTCAGGTCCCCAAGCACGGTCTCCAGAGTCAGGGCCGGCCCCAGAGTTCCAGACACTCCATCCCTGGTGCTTTTCCCCCCACATGCCTGGTTGACCTTGTCTGTGGCCCCCCGGCTTGAGTCGATGGGGCGGGACTGGAGGGCAGGCCTCCCGGGGGCTTGGAGGCAGGGGGCGGGGTGGGGGGGGTGGGGAAGCCTCACTGCCACGAACCCGAACTGCTCTAAAGCCCCTGTTCCCTGCTTGCTGTGTGGCCTCTGTGCTGACTCTCCCCTCCTCATCCGGGGGACCCTTCTCCGCTCCGCTGCAGAGGGGACGCTGTACCACTCACTCCCTGTTCTTCGCCTGGGCTCTAGGCTTCCCCCGGGCGTCCCCAGCCTGCCCTTGCTGCCAGGGCCGCCCCCGCCTCCCGCAGCCTGCCCTGCTCTCGGACACGTCTCTTCCTCCCGCTCCAGAGTCCCGCGTGCCCGAGGACAGTTCTGGACGCCTCAGCGGGAGGGGGCATGGCCGACGGGCAGGGATCATTGTGTCCCCCGCTCCGTGCGCCCCAGGACTGGGAGCAGTGAAGACCGTTAGGCCTTGATGGCACTGAGAGAATTCAGCCCGCCCATTTCCTTGTGCCCCGTTTTCCTCTTCCTGATACCTGCTGGGCACCTTTCTGCCGGTCTGTCCCAGGAGCACGAGCATGGGAACGTGTAGCTTGCTGGAATACGTGGAGATTGAAAACACCCAGTGAGGCAAGGGACTTGCCCAGGGTCCCAGGATCAGAACCTGGTGTGAAGAACCTGCTTCCGTTTCGTAGAAAAGAGAGAGGGGGATGTATCTACTCACGGACGGAGTCTCTGTTAAGACGCACATGCTTTGCCTGTTCCAAAGTCTGAGTCACCTCCTCCCTCCCACCCCCAACACTGTTACCCGCATGTGAGGCCATCACCGAGCTTCTGGTTGCATTTCTGGGACCTCAAATCTGTCAGATGGGGCTTTCCTCATTTCGTGTGGTATAATAGCAGGCTTCGGGGCGCCTGGGTGGCTCAGTCGGTTGAGCGTCCGACTTCAGCTCAGGTCACGATCTCACGGTCCGTGAGTTCGAGCCCCGCGTCGGGCTCTGGGCTGACGGCTCAGAGCCTGGAGCCTGCTTCCGATTCTGTGTCTCCCTCTCTCTCTGCCCCTCCCCCGTTCATGCTCTGTCTCTCTCTGTCTCAAAAAATAAATAAACATTAAAAAACTAGCAGGCTTAACGTAGCTCCGGCTACGTCCAAGGCCCCGTTCTAGCATCTCGTGCCTGTGTTCGTTTGAGTTCTCCCAACAGCCCCACGAAGAGGGGGTGCTGTGAACCATCTCCACTTGACAGATGGGGAGACCGAGATACGGCGTGCTCAAGTAGCTTCCACAGGGTCGCACGGCTAGTACGTGGCCAAGGCGGGATTTGAAGTCAGGCCTTCTGGCTCCGGAGCCCATGTTCTTAGGCGCTGCTAGTCAGGGCATGAAGTCCCTGCCTCATGCTTTTAGTTCGTGTTAGGGGCCAGCGGTGGTAGGTTTGCTCTGGTAAAAGTTAGGATGCACCACCGCCCCCAGACCGTTTCCCATCAGATGCCTCTGACAAACCTGTGACTCAGGTGTGGCCATCTCCTCACTGAACTGCTAAGGCTTTCGAAGCGTTGCTTGAGCTATGTGCCGTTTTCTTTTCTTTCTAGAAAATTACGATGACTTGTACCGCTGGTCGGTTGAATCGTATTCAGACTTCTGGGCCAAGTTCTGGAAATTCAGTGGGATCATCTTCTCCCGCATGTATGATGAGGTGAGTCGAGACTTTGCACACACACTGTCTTCTTACGGTTGTGGGTCCAAAATGAAGTGTTGGTTTTTGGGGACACCGAGTCCTATCTTCTTTCCAAGCCTCACACCAATGGGGAGAAAATCATTGTTCTAGAGAGTTGGCAGAAAGTTGGGTTGAGGTCACAGATTCCACGGAGAGCATGCCTTCTAGACTCCGTGATGCGTGGACCCCAGGCCCCGTCCTGGGAACGCGGGCGACCCTACGTGGCAGGACATCGTTTCATTTTTATTTTCTTAAAAAATTTTTAATCGTGGTAAGATACACGCCACAAAATTGACCACCTTCGCCATTTTAGTGCCTAGTTCCCTGGTGCTATTAAATCCATTTACGCTGTCGTGTTTGAAACCGCCAGGAGGTTTATCGTCTCTTAAGCCTGGAGTTTAGGGACCTTTACGACTCCTTATGCTGTCAGTCAGTGACTATCTGGGGAAAGGGGGGTCTCCTGTTACTCAAAGTTTAATTTATTGGGTTTGATGGTGGGGTGAACCATCCTGAAAGATTCATCTGTCGGCACTTGGGGAGGAAAGTCGAGGTTCGAGCCCTTCGAGGAAGGAGGTGAGGGACCCGGGTCGGGGAAATTGTGGGAGGGGCCGGCGCATGCCATTGCCATCTCCTGCTTTTCCGTGTGTCTGGTCAGAGCCTGGGACATTCGGCAGGTGCCACATCTGTCTTATTCCCTTTTTGTCAGCGGCTGTCATAAAGTAGGTGCTGCATAAGTATTTGTTGAAAGAGTACGTTACTGGGGATGGTGCTTTCCTTTTGGCATTAATTAAAAAAAAAAAAATTTTTTTTTAACGTTTATTTATTTTTGAGGGAGACAGAGTGCAAGCAGGGGAGGGGCAGAGAGAGAGGGAGACACAGAATCCGAAGCAGGCTCCAGGCTCCGAGCCATCAGCACAGAGCCCGACGTGGGGCTCCAACTCACAAGCCGTGAGACCATGACCTGAGCCGAAGTCGGACGCTTAACTCGACTGTCCCTCTTTTTTTTTCCAAACTTTATTGAGGAATAATTAACAATGAAACTGTATATATTTAAAGCATCCAGCGTGATGATTTGCCGTACGGATACATTGTGGAAATTAATACGCCCACCATCTCGCCTGCTTTCTCTTTGTGGTGAGAACACTTAAGATTACCTCTCTTGGCAACTTTGGTGTGTAACTTCTTCCCAATAACCTAGAGGGTGCTGATCTCTTATCAGTTTCAAGTGTGTAGGCCAGTTCGGTGTTCAGTCTACGAAACGATTTGATGATGCTTTAGGCCGGGTTGGCGGGCTTCCTGGGAAGCAGAGTGTCTTTTGTTTATTCCCGTGTGGATCTCATCGTGCGCGTTTGCCGTCATCTCCTGTAGGTTGTGGACACCTCAAAAGGGATCGCGGACGTCCCTGAGTGGTTCAGAGGCAGCCGGCTAAACTATGCGGAAAACCTCCTGCGCCATGAGGAGAACGACAAAGTCGCCCTCTATGCTGCGAGTGAGTCCCGACAGCGACTTGGGTTTTCCTCCTTTATTTATTTACTTATTTTAACCTATTTTATTTTTATTTTTTTTTCAATATACGAAGTTGATTGTCAGATTGGTTTCCAGGATTTTCTTCCTTTGGTGTCCGCGGGGCCACCCACCCAGAGGGCCGCGTGGTCAGAGACGCTCCGAAACACTCACAGGCTGCAGCGTGTGTCTCCAGACAGTGTCTTGGCACCTTTTTTCCTCCTCCCTTTTCTATTGTGGCAAAAAAATGCGTAACGTTAAGTGTACCATCTTAACCATTTTTAAAAAAGGATTCAGATTTATTTATTCGTTTTGAGATAGAGAGCAGGGGAGGGGCGGAGAGAGAGCGAGAGAGAATCCTAAGCTCAAAGTCCAGCCAGGTGGTCAGGTGTGATGGGATTTCCTTCTTCTTTACAGCTGCATAATATTTCCTTGTAGGGATGCCACGCATTTTGTTTGTCCATTGCTCTGTGAGTGGGCCCTTGGGGTGCTCCCACGTCCTGGCTGTTGGGAGGAAGGCTGCAACGAACATGGGTGTGCAAATAGCTCCCTGAGGTCCCGCTTTGGATTCTCTTGGATATACATCCAGAAATGGATCATGTGGTGATTCGGTGTTTAATTTTCTTTTTTTTTTTTTTTTTAATTAAAAAACATTTTTTTAAATCTTTATTTATTTTTGAGAAAGCGCGAGAGAGACAGAGTATGAGCGGGGGAGGGGCGGAGAGAGAGGGAGACGCAGAATCCGAAGCAGGCTCCAGGCTCCAGGCTCCGAGCTGTCAGCACAGAGCCCGACGCGGGGCTCGAACTCACGCGAGATCACGCGAGATCTCGCGAGATCTCGCGAGACCATGACCTGAGCCGAAGTCGGACGCCCAACTGACTGAGCCACCGGGTGCCCCACTAGGGGTTTTCTTAGTAAGGAGACACTGTGGTTAGTCTTCTAATTAATTGGGTTCTTGGTAAATCTGAATTTTGGTAAAAAGTGACATTGAATTATGTGCTATTGGTAGGGTTTGAGGTGTTTTACATAGCGAATTTTCCAGGTGACTACATTTGTCTCCTTTGAGTAATTAAGCTTTATTTACCCATTTTATTTATTTTTTAAAGTTTATTTATCTTGAGAGAAAGAGAGCGTACTCATGGGGGCGAGAGAGAGTCCCAAAGCCTAGTGCGGGGCTCGAACCCACCAGCCATCAGGGCCTGAGCTGAAATCAAGGGTCAAACGCTTAACTGACTGAGCCCCCCGGACGCCCCTCATTTACCCATTTTCCACACGTGTGCTGCCGTGTCGTGAGGAAATAGGGCTTCAGCAGAGACTGAACGTCATTGGCCCTTTGGTGTTCGTGACTCACGGCTTCGGTTTCGAGACGGCACCAAAACCCGATGCTCTCGAGCTGTCCGTGTGTGGGGGACGCTCGGCCCGTGCCTCGGGGGTGGGGGGGGCCCGGAGAGCTGCGCCCTCTGCCACCACCTGCTCCAGCCTCGTGTCCTGCCGCCTGCTCTCAGTCCCTGCGGATGCCAGTGCCCTGGCCTGTAGCAGCGTTCCTTGTTTGTAGTCAGCGGTGGGGCCCAAAGTCAGATAACCGTGCTCTGTCCGCTGTTTCAGTGCCCGACGTAGGGGTGGGTGAGGTCTAGTGGCTGTGCGACCTTGGGCCGGCCTCTTAACGTGTCTGGGTCTGTTTCTGCCTCTGTCACTGGAGAGGCTGATAGTACCGCCTTCAGGAATATCGTAGGGTTGAAGCGAGCGAACATGGATGCGTAGGCGTATGGCAGACCTTGCCACGGGAAGCGTGAGTGGCTCTCAGTTGAGGTTGTCCCTCTGAAATCCCCCCCTGCGTGGCTTTTAAAATCCTGGCTGTCCAGGGGCACCTGGGTGGTTTAGTTGGTTAAGCGTCCGACTTCGGCTTTGACTCACGGTCTGTGGGTTCGAGCCCTGCGTCAGGCTCTGCGCTGACAGCTGGGAGCCCGGAGCCTGCTTCGGATTCTGCATCTCTCTCTCTCTCTCTCTCTCTCTCTGCCCCTCCCCCGCTTGCACTCTGTCTCTCAAAAATTAAATAAATGAAAAAAAAAGTTAAAAAAAAAAAGTAGAATCCTGGCTGTTCCGTTGCTCCTGTGGCTTCTTAAGCACATCTTCCAGGGACGGTACCCAGGCTTCCATATGGTTTTAAAGCCCACGGTCGCTTCTGATGCACATTGTTGGATAAGAGCCACAGAGCCTTGTCTTTATGTCGTCTTCGGGCTGTGCCTTTTACTCTGCTCCCTGCTCAGCCCGGATGCACTTTGGGCCGAGTGCATAGTGGCCTCGGGGAAGCTACACCAGGCCTGGCATCTCTCCCTTCGTCTTTCAGGAGGTGTTTGTGTGTCCATCCGTTCATTCTCTCGCTTGTTCTCACCTCGGTCTCAAATGTCTCCTCAGCGCAAGGTGCTGCGGACGTGGTGTTGAACAGGATGGACAGGGTCCCCTGCTCTCGAGGGGCTGACTTTCTGGTGAGGCAAACAAGGAATAAAAGACGTATAGGCGATCCCTGACTGAGGATGGTTCAGCTTGATAATGTCCGACTTCGCGACGGGGTGGAAGCAGTGTACCTTCAGCAGGAATCGTACGTGGAATATTGCCTTCGCCGTGTCCCGGGCCAGCCATCTGTGTCCCCGTCCTCTCTCGTGATGCTGGGCAGCGGCCGCAGCTCCCGGACCGCCGCCTGCACCCACGCGGCCGTCCCGTTTGTCACTTGCGGTACAGGATTCAATTACATGTGACCGTCAACACCTCGTAATAAAACAGGCTTTGCTTTGTGGTGGGTGACTGCTCCCGGAGGCTCCTGTCCGTGTTCGGAGCACGTCTAAGGCGGGCCGGGCCAGGCTGCGGTGTTCCCTAGGGTAGGCGTGTTGGATGCAGGCGGGCTCTGACAGAAAGCGGCCCGCCGAGTCCTCGCTTTGTACAAGGAATGAGGGAGGACGTTTGCCTGGGCCCCTTACCCTCGAGGGGAAACAGGATGTCGGTGGTGAGCCACTCGTGCGATGCGTCACAGCAGAACGCCACAGGGTTGCTGGGGGCGCTCGGTGCAGAGGGCAGCGGAGGCTGGGGGAGAGGACCTTCCTCAGGCGGGACACGAGCCACGCAAGCCGTCCCCGCCCTCACCCTCACGCCGCACGCATTGTGGCGTTGAGCTATGCACGGCGTTGTCAGCCACCAGCCCTGTCTGAGTCCGTCCGCCCTGTCACCCTGAAGGAACCCCCGACCCAGCCCCTGGCACCCTTCGCTCTCTCCCGTCTCCACGGGTTTGCCCGTCTGGACGCTTCGTGGAGGCGGGGGTCACACACGGCGTGGCCTTTCGGGTCTGGCCTCTCCCTCGGCCTCGAGGTTTCAAAGCCCATCCTCGCCGCGGCTGGCATCAGTGACCCTTTCTCTGTCCCAGGAACGTTCCACCGAGCGGAGACTTCGTGTCCTGAGTGTCCTAAGAGACCCTTCGAGGGCCTTCCTGCCCCGGGTGCCGGGGTCCCTTTGTAAACACCACTCAGCGCCTCTTACGAGCCTGAAGCCTGAGGAGTGGGAACCCTGGGTCTCTCCCTCATCTTCTTTTCCTGCTCTCGTTGGATGTGTCTGTACTTTGACCCAAGGTCTCGGGCACTGCACGAGGTCCTGGTTTCCCCCTCTGGAAAGTGGGAAAGGTCAGACGCGAATCTTTTGGAAAAACAGAACCGAAGACCAGTAAAGGTGGTGAAACACGCCAGTCTTCTGGGTGGCTGGGTTTGGACTGAACTGGCCGTGCACGTTCGTTCGCTCTCTCTTCCCAGCACCTCCCCCCCCGCGCCCCGCTCCTCTCGTGTGCACTGGCTGAACCCAGCCCCTTTTTTCTTAAGCCTAGCTCCGTGTTGAGGTGGGTTAGGGAGGCATGGTTGTAATTTTGGGTGTGCTGTGTCCATTTCACCCTCTCCCTCCACACCCCCTCTCCTTCCCACCCCCACCCCCGTCTCCTGCCCACCCCTTCCCTTTAAATATGTGAACGTCTTCCATTAAGGAGCTCCCGCTTGTATTTGCGGGGCAAACAAATGCCCTCAAGCCAGGGATCATATTTAGTTTATAAATAGGGTACCTTTGTTTTTTTTAAGTTTATTTATTTATCTTGAGAGAGAGAGAGACAGAGAGAGAGCGCATTCGTGGGAGGGAGGGGCAGAGAGAGGGAGAGAATCCCCAGCAGGCTCTTGGAGCCCAATGTGGGGCTCGATCTCATGATCCGTGAGCTCATGACCCGAGCTGAAACCAAGAATCGGACGCTTAACGGACGGAGCCACGCCGGCCCCCCAGTGGGGTACTTTCCTAAGTAGGGTCCTAGATCGGCTGGTTACTGGCTTGGGGATTTCAAGACAACCGTGTTTCGTTTTCTGCGTGTTGTTCTGATTTGTTCCTACTCTGCCGGCTGCGTGCGGCTGCTTCGTGCGGGGTGGAGTTCTGCTCTGGCGTTCTCCGCCGAGTCCGTCCCTCCCAGGGACGGTCCCTGCCGAGGCCAGGAGGTGCCACCAAAGGCAGGCGTGCGCCGGGCCCTTGGCGCTCCAGCGAGCAGAGCGCAACCGCGTGCATCCGTGCCGCCCGCGTCGGAGTTCCGAGAACAGCTGCGTGTGCAGCATGCTGTGTCTCCAAACAGTGGGTTTCAGGTTGCTGAGTATTTTTACAGGGTCGGAAATGATCTGGGGAGGGGGGAGGGGAGCAGGGGGAGGGACTTCGAAGGCCGCCTGGCGAGGGGGGAGAAGAACCAGGGGTAGGCGTAGGTAACTTTAAGGAGGTGGGAGAAGCCAGGTCGACACCAAACAGAAATCAGGACATTTCTTCACTTTGGAAGGGAGGTGCCAACAGCAGTTGGTAGTCAGGAGTAACGTGTCTGCGTCAAAGATAACGGCCGGGATTCACCTCTTCCACGTGGAAAGTACAGCCAGATAGTTTTCCCACAGCCACGCAACATCGAGTGTCGGCCGTGTTCATTTCCTGTCGCCATGGAGCAAATTCCCCGAAAACCGCGGCCGCAGATAGCGAACAGAGCGTCTCACGGTTTCTGTGGGTTGCACGTTCAGAAGTGGCTTCGCTGGGGGGTTCTGGCTCGGGAGCCTGTCACGAAGTTGCGGCAAGGACGTTGGCGGGGGCTGCGTCATCCGAAGGACTGACCGAGCCGGGCGGGTCCGGGTCCAAGATGGTGCACTGCCGTGGCTGCCGGCGGGAGGCCTCAGTTTCCCCCCGCGTGGGCCTCTCGGGGGCTGCTTGAGTGTCCTCACAACATGACAGCTGGATTCCCCCAGAGGGAGCGGGGTGGGAGCCGCCGTGTCTTCTGTGACCAAGGCTCACAGGTCCCCGTTGTCTTCAGTGTCCTGTCGCTCACCCGGCTCGGGGCCCCTTCGGTGTGGGGGGACCCGCATGAGAGCACCAGCATGGGGGGCGGGGGTCACCGGGGGCCGCTGCGGAGGCCGGCGAGCACACCGTCTTCCCCTGTCGTCGCCGTCTGTTAGGTGGAAATTCGTATCTCACCTTTGTCACGGACCTGTCTTCCACAGCGAGCTTGATCATTTTTCTGTCCTCGGCTGACGGCCACACGCACGTCCCGGGAAGTTGAGTAAACCTGTGTCCATGCGACATTTTTTTTTTTAAACATGATTTAAAAAAATATTTTTTTTATTTTTAAATGCAAATTTATTTAGTTTGAGAGAAAACATTTTTTTTTTATGTTTATTTTTGAGAAAGGGAGAGCGTGTGAGCAGAAGAGGGGCAGAGAGAGAGGGAAGCACAGAATCCGAAGCAGGATCCAGGTTCTGAGCTGTCAGTACAGAGCCTGACACGGGGCTCGAAGTCAGAGACCGTGAGATCATGACCTGAACCGAAGTCGGAAGCTTGACCGACTGAGCCCCCCAGGCGCCCTGATGTGTGACACATTTCTAATCTATGTTTAGACGAGTCTACGACTTGGAACTTTTCTGTTAGGCTCGTCTCCACTGTGTGTCCCTGTTCTCTTCCCAGGGGAAGGCAAAGAGGAAATTGTGAAGGTGACTTTTGAAGAGTTGAGGCAGCAGGTGGCTTTGTTTGCAGCAGCAATGAGGAAAATGGGTGTGAAACAAGGAGACCGGGTCGTTGGTAAGTGTTTTGGGCTCTTGTGGTTTGGGGGAGAGACGAGGTGGAGTGACCAGCTTGGAAGGTTGAGGCGACTTTTGGACAATGGCAGATTGCGAGCAACCCTGTAGGACCTCAGCGATCCACGCTTGGTGGAGGACAGATGACCAAGGAAGGTCATGGTGCCCCGAGAGGGAAGGGACAGCCTGTGCAAAGGCCCGGAGGTTCATGGGGCAGGGCACCTGCAGGGGTGACAGGAGCGCGGTGGGCTGGGCGTGCACCACAGGTGGTAGGGCAGGCAGGGGCCCTCCTTCCAGAAGGAACCAGGGTTGGTGTCTCCCGAGGGCAAAGGGAGGCCTGGCTCCCTCTCCCTCCCCGGCCCCCTCCCCAGTTCCTGCCTTCCTTTGTTCTCTCTGCGTCTGGCAGCAAGTCTTGATTTCCCACCGAGCACATTCAGGTGTCTTCTTCCAGTTTTCCTTTCACCTTGACTCCTGGGGAAGGTTTCCGGGCCGTGTGTGGACCTGTTCTCCGCCCCAAGGACCTTTAGTTAATTTAGATGTGGGTGGGCGTGCCCCCAGGGCGAGCAGGGGGAGATAAGAGGACTTACCCTCGTGCAGGCGGGCTGGCCTGGCCGGGGTGCTGGTCTGCCTCCCCACCCCCATGGCCGTGGGACAGGGCCACAGGGCAGGTGGCAGTGGGAGAAGCCGCCTCTCCTGGGGGAACTCACCACAAGTGGGCATTTAGCGTGTTTGCTAAGAGGGCGGCCTTATCATTGTAAACCGAGTAAGGGCTGTACCCCGTGTCTCCTCCCATGGCAGCTGGGCACGGAGGCCCTGCTCGCATGTCAGTTGACTGGGAAGGAAGCAGACGGGGGGGGGGGGGGTCACCGCAGCCATCGCCCCCTGTCTCGGCCCTGGATGGGCTGTACTGACCTCCGGGGTTCGCACGCTTCAGCGAGGTCCCTGCTGTCCCACGGGAAACCGTCGGCCCTCCCTGCATGCAGCCTGCTTTATGTTCCTTTGTGGTCCTCATCGCCCATCTGACATCTTGGGATCGTTTGTGTGTGCGTGCGCATGTGTCCGTCTGTCTGTCCTCCCACTGGAGGACAGGGGCTGTGTCCTCTGTGCACGGCTGCGTCTCTGTCCGCAGGGCGGCCGGGGCGCAGTGGGTGTGTGACGGGCTCTTGTGGGTGAGTGCGTGTGAGCGTGGGGCCCGGTCATAGCAGGCACGTGTGCTTGAAGCCTCCATATCTGTGGTTCTTCCTCCGGTGTAAGCCACCCTTTCGAGGTCTAGAAAAGGAATTCAGAAGGTTCTTATTGCCTCTGGTTTTTTTCTTCCCTCTAAGTGTTCTCTTTCCTCCCATTTTCGTTAAAACAAGTCTCTTTTTGAAGCAAACATTTTCCGAGAGAAGGAAAAGTGGAGACCAGGGTGTGTTGGGGAAGACGGTCGAGACCCCCTCCGGGCCGTGCTTTCGTGGGCGATGTCCCGACTGTGCAAACTCATGCGGGTGCCTGGTGACCCATGCTCGGGAGGGTCTCAGCCTGGACACTAACTTGACCCGACCACAGTTCCAGGACTGGGGGCTGTGGTTCCCAGAAGAGGGCACCAGGGAATGACTCCCAAGGCGGGGGAGGACGCGGGAAGATGCTTGAGGGGCTTCAGACACCCGTCGGGGCTGCTCTTGTGGGTTTCTCTTGTCCCTGACGCGTGCTCACTGCCGTGACAGCAAGCCTGGGTGTGCGGGCCCCCCGGGCGTGGGTCCTGCCCTGCCCCGGGGACATTGCAGTTTACATGGTAAACTCAGGAGACCGCAGGCCTGCCTGTGCCAGATGCTGGGCGCATCCCCGGCTGAGCCTCGCCCTTTGGGGGTGCTCCTGGCTGGCTGCCAGGGAGGTACAGCGAACTTGAAGAAGCGGAGAGTGGAGCGCCTTGGGGGAGGAAGCAGGGAGGGAGCTGTACAGGCTCAGAGCCCCGGGTGCCGGGACTGCGCGGCTTCTGTGGTCGCCTGGGGGCCGTGCAGGGGCGGCATTGGGCCACGGCCCCTGCTCCCCAGTGCCTTATGTGTCCGCTCCTTTCCTCTGGGACATTTAGGACCATCTGTCTAATTGACTGGAGTCCCTCTGGCCACAAAGTTGCTCTGCCTCTGTTGTCATTACAGCCCAGCCTCTTGCCTCTGCTGTGTTCCTTCCAGGCTTTTCTGGGTCTCTTGACCCCTGCTCGATTCCCTTATTGTATTGCCTCTCCTTCCCCCTTCCGTCCGTCCACCTGTCTGTCTATTTATCCGTCCATCCACCAGCCAGCGCACCCATATCTCAGGGCCTTGATATGCAGGGCATGGTAAAAGGCGTTTGGTAAAGGAAAGGACAAGACAGGCAAAGTCCCTGCCCTCCTGTGGGAACCAGCTGTGAAATTGACAGTTACATTATCAGATGCAGGTGATTATTATGGTAAATTTGGTGACGGAAAAATAGAGTGTGCTTTGTGGGGACCGGCCAGGGAATCTGAGTTTATCGGGGGGCCTCGGAGAAGGCGTCTCTGAGAAAGTCTCATTTACATTAAGAGTTAAAGAATGAATTTGCAGAGTCAGGAAGGCTGCTGTGTGTGAAAGAGTATTGAGGCAGAACAGACATCCTGTGTAAAGGCCCCGGGGCAGGAGGAGTTTAGAACAACTGGTGTGTGTGGAAGAGTGTTCAGGCAGAACAGAGAGCCTGTGCAAAGGCCCTGGGGCAGGAGGAGCTTAGAACAACTGGAAAACTGGAGAAGGAGGCAGAGTGGAGAAAGAGGAGGCCAGGGCCGGATCATGCAGGACTGTGGGGATCATTCTGGTTAGTATGGGTTGGAGGGGGTGACCGTAAGGAGTGGACAGGCTGGGGGTAAGCGGTGGGGCCGTCTGAATGGGGATGTCAAGGCAGCTGGGATGGGGTGGGGCTGGCCATGCTCCTTGGGCTGGTCAAAGCCAGCTCCTCTCCCCACTGCTTGCCTGGCTCTCAGAGGTCCCTCTTGGTAGTCCACTGCATCCCACGTACCCTGAACCCAAGGCTTTCTCCCTGTGCCCGACGACAGGTTATTTACCCAATGGTGAGCATGCCGTGGAGGCCATGCTGGCTGCAGCGAGCATCGGTGCCATCTGGAGCTCCACGTCCCCAGACTTCGGTGTGAACGTGAGTTGGGGTCCCCAGTGAGGGGCGCCCGTGTGCCCCTGAGTGCCCTGGGGGTGCAGCCACTGGCCACAGAAACATTCCTGTGTGATTTCCCAAGGGGAGGGCTCTACCCACCCGGCGTCTCGGGCAGGGGCGTGGGCCGCTGTGGCCCAGGACTGGCAGGCCGGGAAGGAGACGATGTCACGACGGCCTCCTGTCTCACTGGCCGGTGACACCAGAACGATGGGAGAGAAGGATCCAGAGTGAGCTGAGCCTTGGTTTTAAATCTACACGCCAACGAACCCTCCTCTTTTCTGGCGTTGCTAACGTCCCGTCCTCGTGTGGCAGATGGCGCTGGGGGATCTCACGGGAGGTGTCTGTCATCTCTGCACTCGTGACCGCGGGAGACTTTCTGATGTTTCTGTTCTGCAGACCGTCATCTGGGTTTGCTCACAGAGGCTGCCCCGAGGTCTCCTTGCGCTTGGGTCTTTCCCTGCCGTTTCTGATCTCTTACTTTGGATCTGTGCTCTGCGCGGGAAGAGGGTGGGCCTCTTTATCTCTGCGGAGCCGAGGGGACCAAGGACCCAGGGTGCAGCCAGCCGCCAGAGGGGCCCGGGCAGGGGCAGGAGGTGCGTGCTCAGCCCCGCTGTGGAGAAGGAAGTGGCGGCAGAACAGGACGTCCCCGGGGCCTCCACTCGCCGGCCCGGGGCCTTTCCTGCTTGCAGAGCCTTGGCGATGTGGGTCCCTTGGGAGCCATGAGGACAGACCCCAGTTAGGGGACATGGTGGGCATCCGGGACCCCGGCCGCTCTCCATGGCATCAGGTGCTTCGCTCCTGGCCCGGCCCCTGTTCCGGGCACCGGCCAGTACAGCTCAGCGGCTGAGGCTGTCCCGACTTTGCCGACCCTGCACCCCTGTGCGAAACAGGGACGGTGGGAAGAGAGGGCCGTGGAATGAGCATAGGAGGCTGGGACCGCGAGGTGAGATTGGCGCGCCTCGGCTCCGGCTTCAGCCGCTGGTGACGTTCGAGCTCGGCGCCCTGTGGTCGGGCTGGTCTCGGCCGCAGGGCTGGTTTTCGGGCACGAGCTTGGAACTCGCGTCTACCTTGAGGCTTGCTGTTCTGGTAAAGGTGGTCCAAGTAGGTCTCCTCTGCCCCATGCCGTGTGGAGGCGCGGGGGCGGTGAAGTGGCCGGCTGGGGCTGCGGTGAGGACCGGGCTCTGCTGAGTTCAGGAAGCAGGTGGCCGCCTGGACCTCCTGGCTTGGCGGTCGTATTCCTCCTGGGGCTTTCCTGTGCCTGTGCCCGATCGCCCCACGGGGACCGCAGAATGGATACTTGCGTGGGGTTGGGGGCCACGCTCGACTCACCGCCCCCCGAAGTCACCGCGTGTCAGCCTTTAAAAGTGACGTGGGTGTTTTGAGCCGGTCACGAAGGTGTTGGGAGAGCTGGGCGTGGCACAGGGCAGTGGTCGTGGCCTTCTGGGGCTGGAAGGAAGCCCCTGCCCGGAGACCTCACGGAGAGCAGAGCCCCTGATGGCACCGGGAGGCGCATCGTGCCTCCGGGTACAGGGTGGGAGGCTGGGACGCGGGCCAGCGTCCAGCCGCCTCCCGCTCTGCTGCTGCCACGTCCCGTGCCACGTGTCCCCAGCAGATGGCTCTCCAGCTTGCGCTGCTGACCCTGCTGCACGCTAGATGGCAGCGTGGCTCTGCCGTCTCCGGGCTTCGGCTCGCGGCTTCTGGGAGTTCTCTCTGGCCTTGTGGCCTGAGTCTCAGGGGAGAGCCCTTCCGGGGGGTCAGAAAGCGACAGGGCCAACAGCTTCCCCTGGGGCCTCTGGGTCTGTCCGTGGCCAGGCCCAGACCTCTGATTCAGAAACACTGTGGTCTTCGCTGTCTGTTGGCTGTCACCGTGGCCGGGAGCTCTGTGACATGTGAGGCCCGGGTCCCTGGCGGGCTGGGTCCTTCCATCCTGAGTATTGGCGCCTTGCGCAAGGGAGAGCAGGGGAGGTGCGGGGTGTCACGGAGATGTCTCTGCTGCCTTCAGGGGCGCTCCCAGCCCGACTCCGGCAGCCCCTCCCTGATCCGAGGCCCTCCCGCAGGCCTTCTTCCGTTCCCTGAGCGTCTCCCGAGGTGCCCTCTGCCTGGGGACAGCCTCTCCCCTCCCGCCCCGCTGTGGAACCTGCTCCAGCGGCCGCCCCCGAGGGGACCCCCTCCCGCTCCGTGGCTCCAGCCCCCGCTGCCTCTTCCTGGTCCTGCTTCAGTCGGCCTGGGACCCGGCCCTGTTCTCTGCTGCTGCCCTTTGGTTTCCTTGTCGCTCAGGCTAGTCTCTCCCAGAGGCTGCGTGTGGTTAAGAGCACCGGCCTGCACCCCTGGCTCTGCCATTGGCCGCTTGTTACTGTGGCCCAGTTGCTCAACCTGCTCACGCTTCTGCAAGGACGTGGGCGAACAGTACTGCCTTGCTCCCGGGGCTGCGCAGGCCAGATGCGCGCATGCCTGGAGCAAGCCGGAGCGGTGCCTGGCACGGTGAGCGCTCAGTGCGTGTTGGGATTTTTATTGGCAAAGCTTTTCTTCCCACATAAAGCGGCAACTCTCAGCCCCGCTTAGAATCCTGAGCTTTAAGGGGCGCCTGGGTGGCTCAGTCGGTTGAGCGTCCGACCTCGGCTCAGGTCATGATCTCACGGTTCACCGGTTCGAGCCCCGCGTCGGGCTCTGTGCCGAGAGCTCAGGGCCTGGAGCCTGCTTCCGATTCTGCGTCTCCCTCTCTCTCTGCCCCTCCCCTACTTGTGCTCTGTCTCTCTCTCAAAAAAATAAGCTCTAAAAAAAATTCAAAAAAAGAATCCTGAGGTTTAAGAACACTCTGTATTTTGCTGTATCAAGTTTCTACACCACCACTATGCCGGTCATCAGCCGAACCATTTTCCTGGTGATTCTCCCGAATTCTCTGCATCACTCTTGCCGTTGCCTGTGCTGACGAACCGCCTGGTCTTTGTGCCTTTCCCTTCTGGTTCCCGCCGCCCAGCGGTGTCAGAGACTGGGATGTTCTTGGGAAATCCTGGCGTCACTGCTTGTGCCCTGGGAGTGACCCGGGTGCCGATCGTGGAGCTCTGGCCCTGGACGGAAGCGCCGTTCCGGGCGGTGCCTCCCCAGGTGCCGTGCTTGTGGATGAAGAGGGCTCCACCGAGGTCTGGACCCGGGAGCGCTTCCCTGTCGCCCCTGGGCTCACACTGCAGTTGTAGTGAGCGTGTCTGTCCACGTCAGTGTCCCAAACGAGTCGTTACCCACACGGAGGCGTGCTGCTTTCGGAGAAAGAGGTGTGCTTGCCAGGACCCGACTCCGTGCGTGGTGGGCCTGCCTTGGAAATGGGGCTTATTTACGAGGATGCACGTTTGTAGGGGCGTGCGTTTGGTTGGCAGAAAGCGCCTTTTGGAGGATTCGCGTACCTCGTAACTGAAGATCAGGACGGACCAAGATACGGACACGCCGGCGAAGCTCCTTTCGTGTGCGCCAGGTGCCGGAGTGGTGTATTCAGGGCTCTTTCCGCAAAGTGGGGCATCTCCCTGGGGGTGCAGATACTCCCCCCTTAGGTTCCCCATCTCATACACTTGTGCTTTGCTGTCTCAGCGCGTCTGTAAGTCTACGTTGACCCTTTCTTCAAAGTGACATTCATTTCTCAGGTGCAAGTCGTGGCTTCTCGGTTTTCTGTATGGGCCACGGGTTGGCGTGGTCGCAGGAACGCACCCAGTGCTGTTCCTTTCCCTCGAGGCGGTCGCGTTGGTTGCTTAAGGTTTTTGCCTTTGGCGTGACTGATGGCGACGACCTTCCCTTCCCCTTCCAGGGCGTTCTGGACCGCTTCTCTCAAATCCAGCCCAAGCTCATCTTCTCCGTGGAGGCGGTCAGGTACAACGGCAAGGAGTTCAGCCACATGGAGAAGCTGCAGCAGGTGGTCAAAGGTGCGTGGCTCGCCCGAGTGGGGGCCGGCAGGGCTGGGGCGGGGTGCAGAGAGAGGAGGCACGAGGGCCCCTGGACCGCGAGCGGCAAAACCCCGGGAAGCCCCCATCTCTTGGTTGTGTTACGCTTGGTGGGAACCACATCCACCGCGTGTGTCGTTCAGCGAGCCTGCGCCCCCCCTCCCCCCCCCCCCGCCTCCTCCAGGACTCCCAGACTTGGAAAGGGTGGTGCTGATTCCATACCTTGCCTCAAGAGAGAAGATAGACCTTTCCAGGATTCCAAATAGGTAAGCCAGCGGATCGCTGCGTCCGTGTGGAGCCTACTGGGAGTCCCCCTGGGAAGTCGATTCTGTGACTCATTCATTTTAGAAGTGCAGGTTTCAGTTAAAAATCACTTCTTGTAGGGGCATCTGGGGGGCTCAGCCAGTTAGGCGTCCACGTCTTGATTTCCACTCAGGTCCTGATCTCACCGTTCACGGGTTCGAGCCCCGCATCGGACTCTGTGCTGACAGCTCGGGGCCTGTTTGAGATTCTTTCTCTCTCTCTCTCAAAATAAATCAACTTCAAAATTAAAAATAAAAATCACTCTTGTAGAGGGGCACCTGAGGCCCCAGAGTGAATTCCCCAAGCCACAGAGCCACGTAGCATCAGAACAGCCCCAGGAATACTTTCTCTCTGCCGTCCCTTCCCAGTGGAAGGTCAAGCCCCGCTCCCCGACTCAATGGAAATGAATGTACGCACGTGCCCACAGGTGCATGCACACGTATATGTATGTGACTGCATCTATACGCACACCTGAATGTGCACACATACATAAATTTCCCTTCCGGAACCGATTTTTGTCCTTATCGCTAGGAGTGTCTTCCTCTGTTTCTCTGACATTTATAAGCTGGTGCAACATGCACCCTAAGTAGCAAATAGTATTGTGAGCGGGTTAGTTTGGACTAGGAGTTAGGAAGGGGGTCATGGTTTGTCTCCAGATTCTTGGCGCTGTACCCCTTTCCTCGTCCTTGAAACAGCTGTGGGGAGAGTTCAGCCACCAGGTGTGTTTACCTGTATGGGCGGACCTCTCCCTCTAGCCCCGTGTGGGGCCCTGGCAGGAGCCTGGAGGGCGGCCCCTTGAGGCTGCGTGGGAAGCATCACACAGGTGCACAGTGGGGTCCTTGTGTCCCGTGGGGGGGGGGGGGGGACAGGGAGGGCTTTTCTTTAGAGGGGAACGAGGGGCAGAGGAGGAGGGAGAGAGAGAGAGAGACAGAGAGAGGCTCTCAAACAGGCTCCAAGCCCAGCCTAGAGTCTGACGTGGGGCTTGATCTCATGACTCTTGGGATCATGACCTGAGCGAAATCAAGAGTTGGACCCTCACCCGCCTGAAACACCTAGGCGCCCCCTGCAGGCAGGCAGACGGGCCACACCTGCAGGGAGGGTGAGCCATGACCATCGGGCATCGGGCCCAGTAGACATAGCCCGCTCCTTGAATGGGGGGGGGGGGGGGGTGGGCAGGAAGTGCCCAGGGCCTGGGAGAAGGGTGTGGGATCTGGGGGAGGTGGCACCTAAGGCGACCTTGAGAGACGGGCAGGGTTTGGGGACGCCTGCCTGTGTCCGGAGTCCAGAGGCAGCAGGGTGCTTGTCAGCAGGGTGCCTCTTCCCTGTGGGCTGTGGTCTCAGGCCGGACCGCTCAGGTCCAGACGTCCGCTGTGTGACCCTGCATGAGGGATTCACCTGTGTGGGCCCTGGGTTCCCCGCCTGTAGAATGGGCAAAACAACACCTTCGTCCCGGACTTGCTGTGAGCGTCAGATAAGTGACTGCTGGGCAGGCGCACTTGGTTGTTAGCCCTCAGCAGTGCTGTCTGTCGTGGGGAGCAGGTGACAGCCACAGGCCACAGGGGGCTCTGTTCCGTGGAGCATCCGGGTCAGAGTGTGCAGGGCCTTACGGGCCGGCCCCGGGGCTTGCACTTGACCCTTGTGCCGCGGGAACCCTACCCGCCAGGATACATTGCAGCCCGATGACAGAGCCCTGGTCCCCGTTCACACGGCAGACACAGCTCCCTGCTTTATGTTGGGGGCCATCGCGCCCAGAGGCCGGAGGAGAGCCTGGCAGGCTTTCTGGCCCCACGGTGGCCCAGCTTTTATCCCTCTGAACGTGTTCGTCAGCGATTGGTGTGAAACGAGAGCGCCCTGCAGCATCACAGCCCCCCTGCCCCACCCTGGGAATCGCACCTCCCCTGCTACCCGGCTCTCGATTGCCGGATCCCGCAGATAAACTGAGCACACGGACGTGCCTGTGTCGGAGACCGGGCCGGTGGGGGGACCGCCCTTTGGGGTTTTTCATTTTTAGAAGAGCAGCACAAGTAATTGCTATTTACTGTGATTTATAGACCGTTCGGAAGAAAAGGCTTTTCTTTGTGCGCGGTATCCGGTTAGATTGGGTGCTTTGTGTAAATGGGGTTGGGATGGGAGGTGGAGGAGGAGTGGGGCTTTCATTGGCTGGAAAGTTCCACAGCAAATAATTTCCCAGACACTGTGGAGCAGAAGGCTTTGTTTGTTTACCGCTCAGAGTGGAATCATTCTGGATGCCCTTTGTAAACCTCCATGCCGCCCCCAGGAGACGTGCTTGTCCTCAAGGACTGCTTTAGAGCGTGTGCATTTGTGTTTCACAGTAATTACTCTTAGCAAATCGCTGCGGGCTGAGTGTAACTGGTTCTCCCCCTTCCCTGAAAGAGAAAGTTCCATTTGTCAAAACAGCAGGTTTGTTCCCCCCTCCTTCTCCCTTTCGAGCCAATGGAAGGATAGGCCAGGATCAATGTTCCTGCTGGTCTCAAAGTAGAGAAGGCACCTCTCCCAAGATGGCTTTGCAGCTTCAGCAGCCGTTTCTGCTCAGAACACAGGTCTGTGCCTGCTTTGCTGGTTTTTGGCCACGTGCATTGGTTCTTTATGTCAGCTTTGGGGGTGGGTTTCTTAGGCAGTAGTCAAGAGCTGGGCTTTTTTTTTTTTTTTTTTTTTTTAAATTTACGTCCAAGTTAGTTAGGGTAGAGTGCAATAATGATTTCAGGAGTAGATTCCAGTCATTCATCCCCACGTGTAGCATCCAGTGCTCATCCCAGCAAGTGTCTTCCTCAATGCCCCTTGCCCATTTAGCCCATCCCCCCCTCCGGCAACCCTTAATTTGTTCTCTGTATTTAAGAGTCTCTTATGTTCTGCCCCCCCTCCCTGTTTTTATTTTATTTTTGATCACCTTCCCCATGTTCATCTGTTTTTTTTTTTTCATTTTTTTTCACATTTATTTATGTTTGAGAGACAGAGAGAGACAGAGCACAAGTGGGGGAGGGTCAGAGAGAGAGGGAGACACAGAATCCGAAGCAGGCTCCAGGCTCCAAGCTATCACCACAGAGCCTGACGTGGGGCTTGAACCCATGAACTGCAAGATCATGACCTGAGCCGAAGTCAGATGCCCAATGGACTGAGCCACCCAGGCGCCCCTATGTTCATCTGTTTTGTATCTTAAATTCTACGTATGAGTGAACTCATAATATTTGTCTTTCTCTGACTGACTAATTTCGCTTAGCATAATACTCTGTAGTTCCATGCATGTAGTTGCAAATGGCAAGATTTCATTCTTTTTGATTGCTGAGTAATACTCCATTTGTGTGTATGCGTGTGCGTGTGTGTGTATACACACATACATACCACATCTTCTTTATTCATTCATCCATCGATGGACATTTGGGATACTTTGGCCATTGTCGATAGCGCTGCTGTGAACGTTGGGGTGCGTGTGCCACTTCGAAACTGCACACCTGTATCCCTTGGATAAATACCTAGTAGTGCAATTGCTGGGTCGTAGGGCAGTTTGGGCTTCTTTTTTTTTTTTTTTTTTTTTAAAGTTTATTTATTTTGAGAGAGAAAGAAAGAGGGGAGGAACAGGGGAGGGGCGGAGAAAGAGGGAGAGAGAGAGGATCCCAAGCAGGTTCCGTGTTGTCAGCCCAGAGCCCAACGCGGGGCTCAAACCCACGAACTGCGAGATCATGACCTGAGCCGAAGTCAGATGCTTAACCGACTGAGCCCCCCCCGGGTGCCCCTGCCTGAAAGTGTTTCTGTCTCAGAAACTGTAGTTTTCAGATCTTGGCCCCACCTTCTTGCCCTTCACCGTCTGTGCAGAAGCTCGGGAATCTGGTGTCTCCTCTCCCTGCTCCTTGCTGGGGCGGCCGGGTGTCGGAGTCACACGCTCTTCCCCTGAGTTTGCACACAGACAGGATGCGTTACTTGTGAGTGGTCCTTCTGCACATGCTTGCTAAAGCACTTAGCAGGTTCTCAGACGAGACCCCCCCCCTGGGCCCTGTGAGTGTGCTAATGAAGCAACATGGAATTTTCACTCTGTCAGCTTTCCCTCAATTAGCGTGGATCCCTTAGGTGGGTCTTCTGCAAACAAGGTTAGTTTTCCCAGGAAATCCTTCACGGAAGCAGTAGAGGGCAGCGAGCGGCCAGGTCTAGCCTGGGAGGCCTCGGGATACAACCCAGCGTTCTGGAACGTTCACTGTTTGCGTCTGTGTGTTTTGCCCCCAGTGTGTTTCTGGACGATTTTCTTGCCACCGGGAGGGGCGAGCAGGCCCCACAGCTGGAGTTCGAGCAGCTGCCCTTCAGCCACCCACTCTTCATCATGTTTTCGTCGGGCACGACCGGAGCGCCCAAGTGCATGGTGCATTCCGCGGGGGTACGTCTCTAACCGTCTGTGCTCTCCTGGGGGCTCAGCTGGCGGAGGTGGGCGTCCGGCTCTGCACCCACACCGCCACCCCAGCCAGACCGCGCCCCCTCCCCAGAGACTGCGGCACGCGGCCCCCCTTTGAGTTGGGGGGCCGCGTGGAGATCGGAGACTGAGCCTAGGCACCCGGAGCTGCTGTTCCAGGCGCTGTTGTTCCAGGCGCTGCCGTGGCGCCCGTCACCACAGTGACCGGTGCGGAGGCCCCGCGGTGCGTCCGAGGCAGGGCGCGCACTGGGCGAGCCCTGACTTCCGCGCTGTGCGCCCGTTTTAGGAGGGGCGAAGCAGAGCAGGGGAGAACAGTGCGTGTGTGTGTGCGCTCGGTGGTGTGGTGAAACGGGGCCGACCGCGGGCTGTGGTCCGGCACGGAGAGCCGCTGGGTTACGTTCTGAAGTGCAGTTAGGAAGCTGTTCCAGCACAGCTCCAGCACTGTGGTTGTCGTCTGGGCCGCCGTGACCGAGGACCACGGGCTGGCGGCTCGAACAGGAGACGTGTGCTTCTTTCTCACAGTTCCGGGGCTGGAGTCAGACCGAGGGGCCTGGGGCTGGACCCGAGGCCTGTCGCCTTGGCTTGCAGAGGCCGCCGTCTCACTCGGAAGTCCTCCCTCGGTCTTCGCCCTGTGCAGGCGTCCCCGGGGGCTCGTTTTTGCCCACATTTCCTCTTTTTGTAAAAAAATCCACCAGACTGGATTAGGACCCGCTGCGGTGGTCTCTCTACCTTCTCCACCAGTTCCAAGGCCCCGTCTCCAAATGGAGTCACCCTCCAAGGTCCTGGGCCTTAGGGCCTCACAGTGTGGCTCTGGGGACACACAGTTCAGCCCAGAACACATACTTCTCATTTTCCTGTTTATTTCCTCAAAAGTCCAACCATATTCAAGCACCTGGAATAACGCTTTCCCACTAAGCGTGAGATTTTATCCATATACGTTAGTGACTTCAACTGTTCATTCTTGGAACAGTTCCAAGCCCGTGGAACAGGTGCAGGGGGAGGGAGCACAACGGGCATGTCAGCTAGACTCCGCCATATTGTTAACGTCCTCAGCGTCCGTTCTTAATGCTTCCTTGAAAGACTCTTGCTTTGCTTCTCTGTCTCTGAACACACACACACACACACGTTGTTATTCTTCAGCTTTTTGCTGACCCCTCGAGAACAAATTGGGGAGTCCCGGCCCTTCTCACACCTCCCGAGAACGAGAACGTTCTCTCACAAAACCCTGGTATCGTCATGACGTTCAGGAAAGTCAGTGTTGATGTGATACCGTCACCACTCGGGTGCTTCCACTCTCCCCATGACATCCTTCGCAGCCGCCTGCTGTCGCGCCTCTGGTGTCCTTCCCCTGCCTTCACCTTTCATGACCTTGGCATTTTTGGATTCCCAGCCTCTGGTCTGGCAGAACGGCTGTCTGGGTTCGGTCGAGCTTTCCTGCGGGTTAGATTGGGGCGATGCCTTTTGGAAGTGATGTTCAGGAGGCCCCTGATGTCAGTTTATTTCATGATGGTCATCTAAATGGGTCACTCTCCCGAGGTACAGTTCCTTGTCTGTGACTGTGGGCCCTCCTGGCCTCATCTCCTCCTACCCCGCCTCTGGCCTTGATGGGAGAGCTTCTTTTTGACTCTGGCACAATCGGTCCCCTCCTGGAACTCAGACTCCTCCTGGGCTGGTCTCGGGGGGCACAGGGGCTGCGTGCCTGGTGCTCCTTCCCGCAGCCCTGGACTTCTTGCCTGGTCGGTTCTACAGCTTCTCTCTGGGTCCTCTTCCTAGCTTCTCCCTCAGTTGGCTTGGCCTGTGGGGAGGAGAAAAGCCTGCGGTCTCTTGGTCAAACCTTGTTGTGGCCGCCTTTTCTCCCGCTGCTCAGAAGAAGGGGGTTATTCGAGAGGAGAAACGTCCTGTTTGCAGACCGCTTTCCAGCCTTTGCTTGACAAGATGGTGGTATTTGAAAATTAAACATAAAGTTTCTCTTCTAGTGCATTTGGCTTTTACAGATGTTCCCTCTGCCTCGAAGCAGTTTGAATCCCTTCTGTACGAAGGGAACATTTACATTTGAATCATTTTAAAGCCTTCTGCAGCTTTTCACAGAGTGCTTTCATCAGAATGGGGAAAGCAGTTACCAGTGGCTTCATTATTACCTGGTTTTGGATTTGCTGGAGGTCTGATCGCAGGTTATGACGTAGAGCCTCCAGATGAACACCGAGAGCCCCTGGTGACTTCGCAGGAAACCACAGGGCAGGAGGGAGGGGGGAGTCCGGGGGCCCAAGGCTTTATTTCTAGAAGTGACGTTGGCCAGAGTTGAGTCGCCTTTTTGTAAGAGTGAGTTGACCCTGTTGTTCAAACCTTCCTAGTTTATTAAATCAAGTCGGGAGATGTCATTTGCTGTGGTTGCTGGAATCACATCCTCCCTGGAGAGGAGAGCCCTGGTCGGCCTGGTCACAGGCCCGTTAACGAGCTATAGAGGGGAGCATTTTTAGAAACCTTGTAGACAAGGGTAGGGTCTGCGTGGCAAAACAACAGACATTTTAGGAAAAACCAAAACGTCTCACTGCGTTTTTATTTTTAGTGCTTTTTGCATAGCGAATGTCACTTTTTTAGGAGAGGAACATAAAAATGTATTTGATATAATGTAGCTTGCTCATAAAATCATCATGCCTGGTATATTTAGAGTGTGGAAAAGTCAGGAAAAATTACACTCCTTCTCTCTCCGCCGGGCTGTCGCATCTCCAGAGAAGTGACGAAGCGTCTTGCCTGTTGTCAGCGTTGTCTCCGCCGGAGGCTCGGAGGCAGCCGGGCGGAGGGCCGCGGCGTGGGGACCGCTGGCCGTGCCCCGGGCGCGCGGGGGTGCCGGGCCATGCCTGCTCTGCAGGCTGTGTTTTCTACGTCCACAAGAGGTGTCAGAAAGCCGCTTCCCTCTTCTTCCTGTGATATTAAATTCCTCTTCCTGGTTGAGACGCACGAAGTCGTGTTGTTCGTCCTTCCCCTCAGACTCACCCATAAATATTTAAAAATTAAGAGCAGAACCGTTGCTGTGAATTAAGATTCATTCAGAGAGATTCTCGAGTGGGAAGCAAAGCCTGGCGTGTTTTGTGCCACCTGAGAGGAGGAGGACAGGCCCCAGCAAGCCCGTGTGGGGTTATACACAGGCCAGGCTTGGAGCAGACCGCGGGGCGAACATACAGGTCTAAACTGAACACCGGTTTTGTTTTATTTTATTTTATTTTATTTTTAAAAATTTTTTTAACGTTTATTTATTTTTGAGACAGAGAGAGACAGAGCATGAACGGGGGAGGGGCAGAGAGAGAGGGAGACACAGAATCTGAAACAGGCTCCAGGCTCCGAGCTATCAGCCCAGAGCCCGACGCGGGGCTCGAACTCACGGACCGCGAGATCATGACCTGAGCCGGAGTCGGCCGCTCAACTGACTGAGCCACCCAGGCGCCCCTCTCTCTTTATTTTTAATGTTTATTTTTGAGAGAGAGAGAGCTAGAGTGGGGCTCAGGGCAGAGAGAGAGGGAGACACAGAATCTGAAACAGGCTCCAGGCTCTGAGCTGTCAGACAGAGCCTGACGCGGGGCTTGAACCCATGAACTGCGAGACCATGACCTGAGCTGAAGTCGGACGCTTAACCGACCGAGCCACCCAGGCGCCCCTATTTTATTTTTTGAAAAGAATTTTTTTTAACTTTTTTTTTTTTTTTGAAAGAGAGGGAGCACGAGTGGGGGAGGGACAGAAGGAGAGAGAGGGAGACACGGAATCCGAAGTAGGCTCCAGGCTCTGAGCTGTCAGCACAGAGCCCGACGTGGGGCTCGAACTCACGAACCGTGAGATCATGACCTGAACTGAAATCAAGAGTCGGATGCTCAACTGACAGCCACCTAGGTGCCCCTAAATGCCAATTTTAAGTAAACGGGAGGGGGATTTGCCACAGGCTGCTGTTGTCAGGGAGCCCCTGGCCCTGTCTGTGGATTTGCCGTGGGGATGTTTTGTGCTGACTGAGAGAGTTCCTGAAGTGATTGTTGGCCCCTAGCAGGTGCCCACCCACTCCGAGGGAGAACAGTGCACAGAACTTTGCACAGAAGCTCCTGACCCCGGGGTAGGGGGCTGTCTCCGAGCCCCGTGATGCATGCTCGATAAAGCCACGGGAGGCCTGCTCCAGGAATCTGCAGGTGGCCTTGGGGACCCTCAGAAAGGACCTGTCCCCCCCACCCAGCGGAAGTCTTTGTGCTGCGGTCTGCCCGGCCCCCAAGTGGCTCAGGTCCCTGCTGCTCCTCAAGGGCCTGGCGAGGGGCGCCGCTCTGGACACGCTCTGGAACGGGAGCTCTGACTCTTGAGCTGGAGAACTTGTTGGGCAGGAGGGTTTCCGTTGAGCTTCGAGAGGGATCATCTCCCCCTCCTGGCTCATTTTTACTTCTCTTGGATACAAAGAGGGTCGGTCGTCAAGGCTGCTCGTGATAAGGGGTCCTCGCTTCAGCCCCGATAGTCCCTAAACATTGGGGGCCCACTGACATCGGCCAGGTGCTCCCGTCCGCTTACCAGAGTGAAGTGTGGGGCCAGCCCTCTTCAGGGGCTTCTGAGGGGCAGTGCTCCGTGTGGCCTCGGGATCGTGTGTGAGATCCATGCAGAATGGGAGCACTGAGGCCGGGAGAGAGAAGGGGCTGGTGCAGGGCCCCTGCTCGGCCGTCCACCCGGTGCTCCCTTTCCCGCGGCTCACAGCCGGATGGGCAGAGCAAGTTGGGAACGAGGGGGCGTGGGCACTGGAGTATTACAGAGCTGAACATCAGACGCGAGGAAGCTCCGTGCCCCGAGAAGGAGCCCCAGGGCACGTTACGTGGAAAAAGCAAAGGGCAGGGCCGTGCGTCCGGATAAAAAAACCAGCATGAAGGAACCTACAGGGTCCCTGGCCATAGACACAGGGAGCGGCTGCCCGGAGACCTGGGGCCGGGGAGGGGGCCTGTCGTGGCCTGTGCCTCGGAGCGCTGGGCCCGGTGCACGTCCTGCCCGTTAAACGTTCGGAGAGAAATAATGGACCGGGCGTGGAGGTCGGGAGGTCTGACTGGGCCTTTGGACTGCAAGCAGGGCCTCGTGCTCTCCCTCGGCCAAGGGTCGCGTGAGCTCTGGTCCGAGGCTTGCGAAGCGTCCCAGTGCCGCCCGGCTGGCGCCCGCCCTGGAGGTGCATGTTGCCACGTGGGCTTCTGTTCTGTTTTCTCGTATCTTTGACTTTGCCTCTCCTGCTTTCTGCCTGGGGTTGGGGTCCCACGGTGCTCCCCGTCTCTCTGGTACCCGGAGCTCACAGGCCGGTCCGAGTCTGCCCCCACCGGCCCCCGGAGACCCCCGGGTCAGCTGGCAGAGCATCCAGGCCGGCTTGCTCGGCGGTCTGCTTCCTCCGGGCGAGGGGCGGGAGGTCGGCTTCTCCCCGGGGCTCTGCGCCTGTGCCCTCGTGCTGTCTGCGCAGGGGCGCCCCGCTCACGCCGTGTCCCCCGCCTCTCCCCAGGGCACCCTCATCCAGCACCTGAAGGAACACGTTCTCCACGGCAACATGAACAGCAGTGACACCCTCCTGTATTACACCACGGTGAGTCGAGTGTGTGTGTCCGGGGGGTGCCCTCCTGCCCTCTGCGTCCCTCCCGTCGCTCGCTTTGCTTCCTTCAGGGTGGATGCGGTTCAGCCGGGGGTTTTGTGCCGGGGCCTTCACTTGCGCTAGCCGGGCGGGCCTGCTGGGAGCACAAGGGTCCTTGTAAGAGGGAGGTGGACGGGTCAGTGTCAGAGAAGGAGCTGTTCCGAGGGAAGCAGAGGTCAGAGTGAGTGGGCTTAGGAGCCAAGGGATGTGCGTGACCTTTGGAAGCTGGTAGACGCCGAGAAAGAGATTCTCCCCGGAGGTTTCCAGAAGGAATGCGGTCCTGCAGACACCTTGACTTTGGACTTTGGACCTGCAGAACTCGGAGATAGTAAATCAGTGGCGTTTGAGGCCACTAAGTGCCTTGGGCGGTAATAGGAAGTGTTTCCAGGTGGCTCTCCCAATGGCTGTGACAGCTGGGGGTCCGTGCGGAGGCCAGGCTGGGCCTGAGAGAGGCCACCCTGGGGACCAGAGCCGCCTGCCAGCCCAGAACCTGGCCAGGAGGCCCCTGTCCCTGCCCTGGGAGTGGGCGTGCGGCTCAGGCAGCCACCACGCCAAGCCCAGGCACTGGCTGCCACTGCCCTCACGGAAGTTCTTTTCTGCCCCAAGTCCTTGCCAGTGCGTTTTGTGGCTGAACTCAGGGCACCTGCCCCAGCTGCCCCGGAAGCTGGGCAGTTAGATGCTCGGTCGCCTCGCTCCTCACTGTGATTTGGGTCTCCGTCAGCTGCAGGCATGTATCCCAGAGCCCTGCTCACCCCGTCCCCACAGGCGGGCCAGTGGCGCCAGGCAGTGCCAGCCTCCGGGCCCTTTCCATGCAGAAGCCCAGCCAGCAGGGTTGACGGGGCGTCGTGTTTGAATGGCGCGAAGACCCCCGCAGCCCCAGCCACGTCCAACTCAGCGGCCTCCCGGGGCCACGTGGTTTCAGATGACAGGGTTTTGCATCGAGGAAAGTGCCCGGAACGTGGCTGATCTGGAGTGGTCCTCCCAGAGGCTTTTCACTTCCCCGGCAGCGTCCTGCCCATGAAGGACAGGCGGTTGGCTTGTCCTGTGGAGCCAGGCCTGCGTTGTGTCACTTAGTGACCCACCTTAGCAGCTTTTTTTTTTTTTTAACGTTTATTTATTTTTGAGGCAGAGAGAGACAGAGCATGAACCGGGGAGGGTCAGGGAGAGGGAGACACAGAATCCGAAACAGGCTCCAGGCTCCGAGCTGTCAGCACAGAGCCCGACGCGGGGCTCGAACTCACGGACCGCGAGATCATGACCTGAGCCGGAGTCGGCCGCTGAACCGACGGAGCCCCCCAGGTGCCCCTTTAGCAGCTTTTTTGGACAGCGGGTCGGCCGGGCCGCGAGCTGCGGGGGCTGCCATGCTGGTTTCCGGAGACGGGTTCCTTAGTGAAAGAAACTCAGCTAGGGATATTAAGGCAGCTCACCTAACTTGAGATTTTTGTGCGACCCTGGTGGTGCCGAGGGGAAGGACGGGGGGCTCTGGGGGCCGCTGGATTCTTGACGGCAGGGGACTTACTGAGGCTGTTTCAGGCCGCAGGGGACTTGCCGAGGCCGTGTGCCAGTCGTGTCTTCTAAGCCCTCGTCTGGGCTTCTCTGCCGGGCTGTGCCCGCGGGCGGCCTGGGGCGCCTCGTGGCCACCCGGTCCCCCCGTGGGATCTGCCGCAGGGGTGCCGGGCGAGGCCGTCTTGCCGGTGGGGTGTCCTCCTGGCCCTCGGTGCGGGCAGATTCCTGCCGGAGCTTCCCTCTGACTGCCCTGCTCTGGAACCGCCCACAGATCCCCCGCGTGGACGGGAAAGCTGTTGTCCGTGGGTTTGGTTGGCAGCACCTTTGTGCCTTAAACTTCGTACATAGATAATGGAAAAGGCACTTCTTGCATGTGGGAACCCTTTCACACAGCACGCCCGAGTGCACGTGAGATGTCGGCGTCCTCCGGGGTCCAGGGCAGCCGTGGCGGTCGTTCTCACACGCGGCGTGCATGCCCCGCGGGCCTCTGGGTTTGTGCACACTCCCCCCCCCCCCCCCCCCGGGTGTGGATGGGGTCATGCGCGTGCTCTCTGCTGGCGTGTTTCACACTTCAGCTCGTCTCAGACACCTGTCCGCATCCACCCAGACCTGGTTCCTCTCGGCGGCCGCAGTGGGCGGCCATCTGGGTGCAGACGTTGGACGCGGGTTCACGGACTCGGTGTGTGGCGTTCCGTAGTTTGTGCCCGTGTGGGACCACGTTTGCGTTGGCGGGCGTCTCGCTGCCGTCCGTCTCCCGTTGTCCCCGGGAAGGCCGCGGTAGACGTTCTTCGACCCCTCTTAGCGCATGTGTGTGCGTGGATCTGATGTGCGCAGTCAGCTCTTGGCGTGAAATTGCCGGGGTGAAGCCTCGTGCATCTGAGAGGGGTGGTTCGCAGCAACCGTTGGCTCGGCTTCGGGAGGATTTCTAGGGACGTGAGGAGCCGAACGGTGGAGGCGGGGGCGGCTGGCCCGGCGCTCGGTTGGCACTGTGCTCCTTCTGTTCCAGGTCGGCTGGATGATGTGGAACTGGATGGTGTCCGCTCTGGCCACGGGAGCGGCCCTGGTCTTGTACGACGGCTCCCCCTTGGTGCCCACGCCCAACGTGCTCTGGGACCTGGTTGACCGGCTGGGGTAGGTACCTGAGACAGCACGCCGGGCCACAGAGCCACCCTGCGGTCGGCTGCCGTAGAGGAGGTACCTTCTCCGGGGTGCGTGGTGCCCCTCGGGGGGCGAGGGGGGGTGTGGGAGGTTGAAGTTGCCAAGGAAGGTGCGAAGGGGCAGGCAGTCCTGACCGGATCCCACCAAGGAGATGGGGAGTCTTCGTGTAGAGTTGGGGGGCCACTCCCCAGGGCCAGGAGTGGGTCTGAAACAATCAGGATATCAGGAGAGGGAACGTGATCCTGTTTCCAGGACTCTGGAATCCAAGAACTGGCGGGAAAGCTCAGGAGGAAGGGAGACAGGGCCACGGGGCCAGCGAGGGTTCTGGCTCACGCAGGGCTCCTCCAGCTCAAGGCTGAGGTGGGGTGTGAAACAGGCGGCTCGGGGGACGGCGTGGATGTGTACGGGAAGGGGGCGGGCGCAGGGTCTGGGCTTCCCACCGCCGGCCTTCTGGGCCCGATGGCGAGAGGGGAGTCCTGCCTTTGCCAGCCGTCCCACGGTGCTGGCCTGCTGTCCCCTGGGTCTCCTCGAGCCCGTCAGGAGATTGCTCCACAATGCTCCCGCAGACGCTGTGTGAGGGGGTCTGTCCTCCGTGCGGTCCTGGCTCGTTCCTTGATTGAGTGATACGCGGGAATCCTGAGGAGCAGAGGCAGAACATGGGGAAGGACGCGGGGCCCCCTCTCCTAATTCCCCTCCTCCTCATCTCCGTGGGAAATGGTCAGGAGACCGACCGCGTGGGAGTGCTTCCTCTGCTAATGAGTTAATCGTAACCGACCGAGGTGTCCTCACCACTGTGCTGCGTGGTCACTGTTGGCCTAATGATCGTGGTTCCAGGAGTGAGAATATAGAACCAGCAGACCCTGGGGGCCCGGAAGCAGCCGTGCTCTGAAATGTGCTCATTACTTTAAGTCTGAATCCGTTCACGGTGGGGAAACAGAGGAGCCACTAACGTTTTTACATCCTTGGCCATTAATATTTCAAATACAGCTTTGCCTGGCCTGGGTAATATTTAAATCCTGACATTTGGCTCCCAATATTGGTGAGGAAGGTTATTTCCTAATGAGACTGTTTTCCAACGAAAGGTTAATCGAATCTCTGGGAACGTAGATGGTTTTAAGAGCTTTACCCTTAATACCTGTGAACCAGGCTCCAGGTGGGGACACTTTCTGGTGTGTGCGTGTGTGTGTGTGTGTGTGTGTGTGTGTGTGTGTGACAGGAGGGGGGGGTCAGAAAATGTGCATTATTGGGGTTCGATGCTAAAGAATTTGAAGGATGAAGAGCCCCAGGAAAACCCAGCTCTGTGTGTGTGTCTGTGTACGTGCACATGTGTATATTATGTGCATGTGTGCACAAGGGTGAGTGACCGTGTGTAAGTGTGCGTGAGCAAGAGTGAGTGCATATGTGGGTGTGCCTGTGTGTGCGTGTAGGTGCGGGTCTGACACTCACAGGTCTGTGGTCTGGGCCCATGTGGTAGGCATGTCCTGAGCCCTGGTTGGCTCGTGCCCCAGATGTTGCCAGAGACGTGGCCTTGGCCGCCCTGGACCCGGCCGGGAGAGCCTACCCACCGGGTTCGCGGAGGCTGGTGCGGCTGCACGGCCCGGGCGGGAGCCGAGGGGAGGGGAGCGTGCAAGGGCCTCAGGCCTCCGCCGCCTGCTCCCACTGCCAGCGGCGATCGAAAGGGGGGTGCGTGTCAGGTGAGGCGAAAATTAAAAACTGAGTCGCATGTGGTCACGTCAGATCCTGCCAGTTTGTAGCACGAGCTGCGGCCCTTCCGAGCGGCTGAACGGCAGGGATCTTGTGGGGCCGTTTCAGGGCATCTGGTTTTTAAAATAACGTCGATAAACGTAGGAATGAAATCCTCGCCGACTGATAACGTGCCGGCGCACGGACTCGCCCCCTCGGTTGGTGACTGGGCGCTTGCTGTGTTGGCACAGACGAGATTCTTTCAAAGGACGGGCTTTCTTCGTCATTTGGGGTGTATTTCTGGGCTCTGGGAGTCTGGCTCGGGGAATACTTGGGTGTGGGCTGGGGCCAGAAGTCTGGGGTCTTCTGTGTGGGCTGCGCCAGTAACTGGGCCTGTATCAAAGCCACCCGGATTACCCCGTGTCGCCTGTCTCTGAGTGCGAGAGTTCTCGGTGGAGCCTGGTGACGGGCCGACAAGCTCACCTTGCAAAGTGCACTTGCTGGACGGCCCTTTGCCGGTATCATTTGCGCACCTGCGCGTATCTGGGTGTGCGCTCTGTGCCGCGTCCCCCGCCGGGCCCCGGGGCGTGCACGGTGGTGGAGGTGGACAGGTCCCTGTCCTCGAGGGGCTGGCACCCGAATGGGGGAAGGAGAGAGACAAAGAAGTGCCACTGGTGCCCTGGGGTCAGGGAGACCCTCGGAGGCAAGGGCACTGGGGCTGGGACTTGAACCTCCAGACCTGGGGAGGGGCCACGACACGTTCAGGCAGAGGGAATACGAGAGCCCAGGCCCTGAGCGGGACTGAGATAGGTGTGCCGGGGAAGGAGACCCTTGTGGCCTGAGCGCGAAGTCGATGTGGGGCCGGCCGAGGGGTCTTGATTTTATGGCTTCCTTTGGCCGAAAAAGAGAAAATATCCCGTAATCGGGAGGATAGTGGGTTGTCGTGTGGCTCGTTATCTTCCACGGAGCCTCATGGTCCGGGGACCCAGGGTTCTGGGCATGTTAAGAGTCAGCGTGCAGACCTGTCCCTGCTGTACCCCGACGGTAAACACAGTGTCGTGACTCACCCTGAACTCAATAGCGAGCATCAGTTCAGCCCAGGAAAGTGACGTATCTTGGATTTTGCAGACTTGTCAGCAACGAGTCACTAATTTTAGAAGGCTTCGGTGCGTGGCCTATGCAGGAGCCCGAGAGTTTGTTTTCTTTCCCTCCCGTGCCCTTAGCATCACCATCCTTGGAACGGGTGCCAAGTGGCTGGCTGTGCTCGAAGAGAAAGACCTGAAGCCAAGTGAGTAAAGCGTGCCTCTCGCAGCACCTGCCCCGTTCCCCGTCTTGCCAGCCAGGCAACTCAGAGCTGCTCCGTTACCTGTTTCCTGCACGCAGGCCAGGCTACAGGTGTCGGATTTAGTTTTAATCTTTCCATGGTCCTTCGCCCTAGTGGAAACCCACAGTCTCCAGACGCTTCATACGGTCCTGTCCACTGGCTCCCCGCTGAAAGCCGAAAGCTATGACTATGTCTACAGGTGCATTAAGAGCAGCGTCCTTCTGGGTTCCATCTCAGGTACGCTCCCGTCTGTGTGCTTGTGGGGAGGGGGTGCTGGAGGAGTCAGGACACGGGACACGACCGGGCCGGTCGCCCCCCAGCACGCACAGCCTCTGACCCACACGCCTCTGTGCACGTTGGCTCTTCTTGTCCCTGGTCGTCAAGTTCGAGAAAGTCGCCGAGTTGGCAGATGCCGAACCGTGGCTCCTGGGGGAGATAACGCACCTACGTGTCTCACGTCAGTTACAATCTCATGTCCCGGAAACGGCTTTTTCTGGTAGATTCTGTTTTCTTTATTTTACAAGAGGGAAAACAAGGTTCAGGAGTGTTGACCGACTTGCTGGAGCTGCCCCACTAACGGGCGCGGTGGAGGGATTCAAACCCAGCGCAGCCGCCCCGGAGCCTGAGCTCCTCCCCTCACAGCCCTCCGGTCCTTGCGGTGACGGGAGCTGGAGCCAGAGGGCAGGGCCCTCTGCCTCGCTGGACCTCAGCCGGGAATGTGCGTGTTGGGCATCTCGAGATTTTCACTGCTTGGTTCTCGGGTCACGTTCTCAGACGACCTTGAAAGCACCCTGAGTGTTGACTTTGGGGTTACAAAATTAGCGAGTAGGAGAATTTGCAACTACAGAATCTGTAAATACTAAGAATTGGCCGTGTATGAGGACAGTCGTTGCAACGTTGCGTATGTTCATTGAAAGCCGGAAATGACCTGTGTGCCCAGTGGAAGGGGATTGATGGAATCATTTATGGTGCATCCTTCGTTTTTGCAGCTGTTAGAAGGGAGACGATGACGATTTTTATTTAGATGGAAACTTATTTACTATAATTGAGAGAGGGTTGTGATGTGTTCAGAAAAGCAGACTCCAGAGTTATCAAGCGTGGTCACCTTTGTAGATTGGAGAAAGGCACGTGTGCAGGTGCGTGGATGCCCGCGTGTGCGTATGGGCGTTGGGATTTCAAGTGGCTTTTTTTCCCCTTACTTTTTTCCTAACATAAAGTTGTGTGAAGATAATTTGTATATTCAGAATCCAAAAGGAAATAGGGTGGTGACCCCGCCCCCTCCCCCCCCCCCCCCCCCAATCCTCCTTCCCCAAGGAAGCCTGTGCCGGTTTCTGTCAGAGGCCATCTGTCTGTGCATAGGTGGCACAGCAGTGTTGGGGGGCATTTGACGTAGGGTTCCCGCTGTCCCACGTTTCCCCCTTAACGGTGCGACCTGGGCTTCGTTCTCCCGCAGCTCATCAAAATCTTCAGGTGACTGTATTCTTCTGAAAGCACATCTTTAAAAGACGCCATTTGATTTGCTGGAAGCCTGAGGCTGAGGACGCCCCCGCCAGCCCTCCTCCTTCCAGCTGGACCCTTGGCCCGAGGCTGGGGGTCTTGGGCCGTTGGGGCGAGCAGGGATCCCGCCAACATCCGAAAGTGGTCTTGGGACCTCCCTTTCCCCTCTGGGCCTCAGTTTTCCCTCACGAGGAGTGGATTGTAGCGTGGGATCTCCAGGGGCCGACTGGGTGGGCACGCCGGGGCTCCGGTCCCTTATTTCGTGGAGTCATTGGCCTCACGATAGGTGACATCCGTACATGTCTGCTGCCCGCGTACCACTCAGTGGGGTGCCGTGAAGCCCTGAGACATAACAGCTATGTGTCCTGAGACAAGACGGTCCTCGGGAGAAGCAGGAATAGGGTTGAGGAGCTCCTGTCTGTATGAGCAGGTTGTCTGCGTGGAGGGTCTCTGGCCGCTGGGAGGGGAGCCAGGTGTCGGGAGACTCACGTCCACTCCTTACCCTCCTGAGAGTTGTGGGCCTTGAGCCACCCACGTTCCCTGCCCCAAATGCTGGTTTGTAGAAGCTTCGGGAAGTGGATTTCCACGGTACTGCTGGGCGATTCGGTGACATTCAAACAGCGGGGCGCTTCGGCTCAGAGCCTCTCGGCGCCGGGCCAGCGCTGTGTGTGTCACGGCGTCCCCTGAGAGCATCTGGTGCTCATCTGGGGGCCGTGCTGGCACCCCCCCCTGGGGCCCGGGGCGCCGAGACGAACGCGATCCTCGTTTTCATGGGGAGGGGAGCAGGGGGCCCGTTGTCGGCAGCGGTGGGTCCGGCTTCGGGGGTTCCTGCCTCTCCTGTCTCCGTGGCTCTTGGGATTGGACTCCCTTTCGAGTCCCTTCCTGAAACGGGAGTGTTTCCCATCCCACGCCGCCTCGTGTGGGAGGCCCTCGCTGCACGGACCTCGGGGTTTCTGCTCTCCCAGCGGCCGCGTGCGTGCACACGCCAGCCAAGGGCCTCTGTGCGTGACCGTCTGCGAGACAGTGCCCGTGCCGCAGATCTAACGGGCGAAGCTTCCGTCTTCCCTGAGCCCGCGTCTTGAACTTCGAGGTGACCACGAGAGGTCATCTATTTTGTGCGTCCTGCGGCAGGAAGCCTTGGTCACAGAATAAATCCCCCAGACACGGGCAGTTTGCTGCAATTCCGTTTCTTCCTTTAGAAGCCGGAACCATCCAGGGGTTTTTCTGTATTCATCTCGAGAAAGAGTGGGACTAGCTGTCCTTTGGGGTCTCCCTCGCGGGGTGTTCCCCAATAATAAACACGGCCGTTTGTCCCCGTCTTCTGAATGTGGATCTCCTTTTGTCGTGTCTGCAGGTGGCACCGACATCATCTCCTGCTTCATGGGCCAGAACTTTTCTGTTCCTGTGTACCGAGGGGAGATTCAGGCCCGGAACCTGGGCATGGCCGTGGAAGCCTGGAACGAGGAAGGTGACAGCTTCACTGACCACTTTTCTTTCCGTGCCCGGGCGTGACCTGGATGCTTGGTGTCAGTTCTGCAGAACCTCCCGGAGTGGGGAGGCCCTGCTCGCCTGTAGAGTGATGCAGCTTCTCGCCTGTAGAGTGATGCAGCTTCTCGCCTGTAGAGTGATGCAGCTTCTCGCCCAGCCCGGCCCCAACCCCCTTCAGCCTACCCGCCTGGCAAGTCGGTGTTGGGCCGGATCACAGTGGAGAGCTGTGTGTTCAGGAATAGCAGGAAGGCGGCCGTTCCCCCCGCATCCAAACGTCGGAGATGCTGCTGAGGCTGCCGTACTGCCTCGCTAGTCCGACACCCTGACCTTGACGAGGACCCAGTGAGGGAGCTGGGGGTTGGTCTCTCTGGGTTGCTTTGTAGCCTGTTAGCAGCCACTGGCTATAAATCAGCAAAGCCTGTTTGTGTCTCCAGCACCAAACAGGGCCTGGCGTGTGGTGTGTGCACTGCACAAATTTGCACTGCAGCCACCATTATTTCGACCTGGCGGAGTGCACGGGGAGGTTGTGCCAGCTCCTGTTTGCACGAGGGAGAGGGAGAGACAGCAGCAGTCGTGGCCACACCAGGCTGCGAGCCTGGGGAGTGCAGGAAGGGTCTCTCCTGAAGTTCACAGAGAGTGTTGCCAGAGACCTTTCTGAAAATCCATTCTTATCCTCAGAAGAAGGCTTTTCCCTGGTGCTGCCTGGGGTCATTGCTCAGAAAAGTTCTTGGTTCCGTACGTCTGTTTTCCTCCCCACCGTCCAGCCATTTCTCTTGGCTCTGGCTGCCGCCACGTCCGGTAGCCTGCTCGGGAGGAGATGCTCCTGGCAGAGAGAAACCGACGCTTCCAGAGGCACACGGTTATCTGTCTGCCCGTCTTCTGTCTCGGGGCTTCGGTGGGGTGACATGAGCTAGGCGAGGTGATGGACACGCGATAACCCGGGAGCCTCCGTGGATGCATGGGGGGTGATGGCTTCTCAGTGCAAGTCCCGCCCTGCTGCACTGTGGAAGGTGCTGGATAGACGGGCACCAGCCGGCTTTCCACAGGCCCACTCAGTGGGAGTGGGAGGGACGCGGTCTGGCCCTGTCTCCGTGGCCTCCATGGCCTGTGCTGTGCCTGGGGCTGGAATCCAGGCTGCCCTTGTGGCAGCACGTGTGCCTCAGTGCCACCTGTTGAGCTCACAATGTGGTGATAGAGAGAGAGGGTGAAGGTGGGTACCCCGTGATGCCGGAATTCTACCCCTGGAGAAGCATTTGCACCTGTGAGCAAGGAGACCTGTGTGAGGGTGCTCCCCGTGGTGTGTGCGCAGGTGCCCCCCGTGGTGTGCGTGCGGGGGCTCCCCCTGGTGCGTGTAGGTGCTCCCCATAGTGTGTGCGCGGGTGCTTGCCCTGGTGTGGGCGCGGGTGCTCCCCTTGATGTGTGTGTGCTCCCCATGGTGTGCCTGTGGGTGCTCCGCGTGGTGTGCACACGAGTGCTCTCAGTATTGTGGGCGTAGGTGCTCCCCCTGGGGTGTGCACGGGTGCTCCCCCTGGTGTGGGCGCAGGTGCTCCCCGTAGTGTGCGTGTAGATGCTCCCCCTGGGGTATGTGCAGGTGCTCCCCGTGGTGTGCACGCGGGTGCTCCCCGTGGTGTGAGCGCGGGTGCTCCCCCCGGGGTGCGTGCGAGTGCTCCGCGTGGTGTGCACGCGAGTGCTCCCCCTGGTGTGGGTACAGGTACTCCCCCTGGGGTGGGCGCGGGTGCTCCCTGTGATGTGCGCGTGCTCCCCATGGTGTGCGTGTGGGTGCTCTGCGTGGTGTGCACACGAGTGCTCTCACTGGTGTGGGCACCGATGCTCCCCCTGGGGTGGGCGTGGGTGCTCCCCTTGATGTGTTCGTGCTCCCCATGGTGTGCGTGGGGTGCTCCCCGTGGTGTGCACACGAGTGCTCCCCCTGGTGTGGGTGTCGGTGCTCCCCCTGGGGTGGGCGTGGGTGCTCCCTGTGATGTGCTTGTGCTCCCCATGGTGTGCGTGTGCTCCCCGTGGTGTGCGTGTGGGTGCTCCCCGTGGTGTGCACACGTGTGCTCCCCCTGGTGTGGGCGTCGGTGCTCCCCCTGGGGTGGGCGTGGGTGCTCCCTGTGATGTGCTTGTGCTCCCCATGGTGTGCGTGTGCTCCCCGTGGTGTGCGTGTGGGTGCTCCCCGTGGTGTGCACACGTGTGCTCCCCCTGGTGTGGGCGTCGGTGCTCCCCCTGGGGTGGGCGTGGGTGCTCCCCGTGATGTGCTCGTGCTCCCCGTGATGTGCTCGTGCTCCCCATGGTGTGCGTGTGGGTGCTCCCCGTGGTGTGTGTGAGCTAGGGAGCAGAGCTGGGAACGACAGAGAGGTGCGTCTCCGGAGGAATAAATGCTCGTGATTGCACACGGGAAATCACAAGCCCCGAACGACCCGATTGGAACACTACGTAGTAGATGAGTGAGTCCCCCCGGTGCCACACTGGGAGCGGCGCTGGATACGCGCCGCGTGAGGCCGTTTACGTGGTTCGGAAACACAGGACAGTGTCGGTGGAGTGAAAGTATTGACCCCCGTGTGGGAAAACAAATCACCTATCGAAGAGAGGTGGGGGGGAACGCGCCGGGAGGGAAGGTCTTCAGGGGAGGAGTGAGCGCGGCTTCCGGGGGCGCTGACGTGACCAGGGGCGCGCTGTGCCTTCACGTGGGTCCCACGCACCGCGCGGCGCGTACGGGGTGGCTAGCGAGGGGGCGGGGAGAAGCCCAGGGGGCGTGGCTGCCGTGGGTGCTGAGGTTATTTTGCATTCTTCCCAAACCAGGAAAGGCGGTGTGGGGAGAGAGCGGGGAGCTGGTGTGCACCAAGCCGATCCCCTGCCAGCCCACCCACTTCTGGAACGATGAGAACGGGAGCAAGTACAGGAAGGCCTATTTCTCCAGGTTCCCAGGTACGTGGGCTGCGGGTGCAGACTCGGCCTGGCCGGGCCCGCGGGCTCCGCTTCTGGATGTGCCCCCTCCGCCCGCGCGTGGGGAGCGGCTCACAGCCCCTTCCGCCAGAGGGGCGATGGTGAGCGTCTGCTCAGATTCTTGTCACCTTCAGCTCGAAGCCGTCACGGGAAACCGGCGTCCGGGTTTAACTTACCCTTAACCGGCCCGGGTGCGCAGAGCCCCTGCGCCCCGGTCGCTGCTGCCGGGAGCCGGCACGAGCCAGTGGTTTGCCCGCGGGAGGGCAGCGGACGCGCGCGCTTACTCAGGACTGTGCGGCCCGTTCGGGGGGGAGGGCGTGTGCAAGCGGATTCTGGCCCGGACTCTTCCTTCCTGCCCCACGCACCCTCACCCGGTCCTCACCGAGGGGCTGGACAGTGGGGAGGTTTACAACCCGCTGGTCACTCTGGCGCAGCCTGACGCCCTCTCGGTTCGTCTTCTGAGCGGCGCCTTGTCCCAGAGCCCGGAGGTGTTTTACTTAGAGCTCTGCTTCCTGCCCCCCCCACCTTGTCTCAGGAGCACCGCTGAGCTCCCGCAGCTGCGCCATTCGCAGTTCAGCAAGCCCTCTGTCCCAGAGCGGTTTAGTCCAAGTACTTGCTTCGGTGTCTAGAAAGTGACCCGATTTTGCATTAACCACGTGTGGACGGTCTGAGAAGGGCAGGTGACCGTTGGTGGCAGAATTTGCCGTGGACCTCTCCCATTTCCCGCTTGGCCTTGCGTGTTTGCACAGCCTGCGTAGGACCACCGTCCTGGCTCCACACCTCCCACTCGGGAGTCGCCGTTGCGTTTCCATTTTTGCCTTGGCTGCCCGGAGAATCGGACTGGAAATCATTGCTTGATCATAGGATTCCGCTTATCCGCAGGACAGAATTTGATTCTCCTTAAAGAATCTCATCATAATAGTCAGTTTTGTAAGTAGATGCCTCAAGTACTTCCTGCGAGTAGGTGCAGTATAGGAACCAGTATGCACAGAGGAAGGCAGTGAAGACAGTGGGACTCTGAAGCTGTTGGTCATGGACCGGGTGAACACGGGTTGAACCTGACCGTCTGTCCACTCCCCAGCACTGGGAGATTCTTACACGGTATTGGAATTGATGGTTAAAGAAAATAGTTGGAGGGCAAGGTCGTCCTTGCTGTAGCAGGAAGGAGACTCCCAGACACCCTTAGGCCGGGCGAGAATGTAAGCAGGCAGTGATATCCAAGAAATCAGCGAGCGAAGAGCAGAAGTTCAGCACAGAGGGCGTAGTGTCTCTTTTGTGTTTGGAAAGGAAGTCTATGTGTGTAAGTCTGTGAATAAATGCACGACAAAGGGTTGTCTGAGTGGGGGAATTATGAGCCGTTTTGGTTTTCTTCATGACATCTTACTGCTTTTTAAAAGCCTAGTAAAAACTTAAAAGAGAAATGAAAAACAGACCGAAGAAAGATTCAGACCGTTCTGATTCTACAGAGCAATGACTTCAGCTCTGAGTTTCCTGGCAGCCAAGGCAAAAATGGAAACAAAACGGGCTCAGGGAAGTGTAGAGGACACGGGACACTAGGCCTGCCCACGAGCTGCCAGGATGTTGGGCTTGATGACATGGAGACGGCCAGTGTCCCTCAGCCCTCGTCAGCAAAAGAGTCCAAAGCGGACGGAGGTCCCGAGTCCAGTAAGAGAAGTGTGTGACTGTGCGATTTACCCGTGATGGCGCGTCTGTGTACGTGGAAAGCTGTGCCACTCTTCTTTAATGTGCAAAAGTACGTGCTCACCGTAAGAGGTTCCCTGCGCTGGATCTCCAGGGGGGAAAGGAGGAGAAGGCCGGGTCTCCCCCTTCACGCTGGCGTGCTCGTCCCCAGGCACCATCACTCACGGGGGGGGGGGGGTGGGGGGGGGGGCAGAAGCAGAGGCAGTCTGCCGTGGACACAGTGGGAGCTGCAGGCCTGCGGAAGCCCACGAGGAAGCCTGTGACAGCCTGGCACCAGAGCCACCAGCCCCTTGTGAATTCCTCCTCCCGACTTTGTTTTGTACGAGGCGGAACCATTTCCCTGTCACAAATGACCGCTCCTTCAGGGTGCATTTGCGTCTTCCGTTTTGCCTCCATTTCCGGGGCCGTGCGTTAATTATCAAACTCCTGGGACACCGGGCTGCGCATAAACCAGACGGTGTGCCAGCACGGGCGCCCGAGTCCCCACACGAGCAGGACAGGCCCTGCTGCTGTGTCTGCGGCTTTCTGTGTCCCGGGACTGCGCGTACAAAGCCGGTCCCCTGAGTGGCCAACCCGTGTGTTCCTGCCAACACCCCACACGTAGCACCTGCAGTCCCGGGAAGTTTTCCCTGTTTGTGGGGGTGAATCTTTTGCCAGTGCGGTCAGGGAGGGGGGGTTCGTTCTTCAGCTTGGGGAGGAGGGAAGAAGGACCTTGAGGCCTACGGTCCTCTTCTGCGTCAGAATAAGTGAGCTCAGGGGTCCTTTGGTCTCAAACCGCCTCCCAGGGACCACCCTCCCTGCGGACGGACGGACGGACGGACAGGCGCCCTGACTTCCCTCTCAACGGGCCTTAATCCACGCTCCTGGCAGCGTGTGGCCGTGACGGTGAACGAGCAGCAGCAGAGCGTGTTGTTGGGGTGGTGCCTCTCGGACGGTTGTGAGCTGATTGGGTTAACCCCTCGGGTCCGGAAGCTTCCGTAGGATTGGAGGGGGAAGATGCCACGGCTGGTTTTAGTTGGCATTTTCCCTTCCGGGCCGCAGGGGCCCCCTCGTTTCGGGAGGCGAGGCTGCCCCTGGTGGCGGCAGGGAGCGGCACGTGCTTGTGATTATTCACACCCGTCCGGCCTCCTCCGTTTGTGTGGCTGGTGGGGGGTCACCGCATCTGCCGGCGGGAGGAGGCCTTTGGCTGGTTCAGCTGCTCCCTTGGCAATCGCCTCGGCCGGCCGCGTGGGGGGAGGGCGTGGCCGAGGCTGGGGCCTTGATCCCTTGGGATATTAGCTTTGCTGCACCCCAGGGCGAGGGCCAGCCCGGGACCCCGCCACACAGGGGGAGGTAGCTGCCTGGTTTCAGGGTCACCTCTGATCCGCCCGCCCCCACCGCCTTGCACGTCCCCCGGGTTTCACCGGCTACTCGGCTCTGTCCACACAGCTGGTGCCTTAGCTCAGGCCTCCGTTGCTAGGACAGTCGCAGTTGTCTCCCACTGCTCATGCTGCCTCTGTTTTTCTCATTGAAGAGCGGCCCGGACCCCTCCGGACCGTCCTTCTCGTCTGTCCCAGACCACCCCGTCCTCCTAAAGCGTGGACTGTGCTTCCTACCGTTCAGTCAGAGGGCCTTCCCCCGAAGCTCCCACTGACCTTCCCCGGCCCCTCCGGCATCCTCACTGCTGGGGTCGGCGCCCCTGACTTCCCGGGGTCCCTGTCGGGCGGGCCCTGCAGGAGTGGTGTTTCTTGCCTGCTGGTGCGGGTCGGAGCCGGGTGCACGGGGCCCCCACTGGAAGGGGTGCTCCTGGGGCGGGCGCTGTCTAGGTCACATCTGCCCCCGGCTTCCCAGAGCCGCCCCTCTTCCTGGTTTCTGAGCCTCAGCCGCGTCTGCAGACGGGCATTAACGTTGCGGAACCGTGCGAATCGTGTTGCCGTCAGGCCCGCGTGGGCGTCTGTCCGGGCAGCCAGTCGGGACCCCTTCTCCTCGGGGTGACTGAGCACGTCTGCCTCCCTGCAGGTGTCTGGGCGCACGGTGACTACTGCAGAATCAACCCCAAGACCGGGGGCATCGTCATGCTGGGCCGGAGGTGAGGGGTCTTCCTGAGGCATCGAGGCAGGGACAGGAGGCAGCCTGCGTCTGCTGCCCGAGGACCGGGGCCGGGCCCGATCCACGTTTCCGTGCCCCAGGGTGGGGTGGGAGGCCTGTGGCCAAGGCGCGGCCAGCATCCGTCCACAGTAGCAGCCGCCCTTTCAGACCTGGGATGCGTGGGTATTGGGCACATGCCACACCTGTGCAGGTGGGAAGGGACAGGTGTGTTCACACAAAGGGGACTCCCTTGTTGTCTGGCTTTTGGTTGAGAGAGAGAGAGAGAGAGAAGGTGGCTGATGGGGATAAAGAGCAGGGGAGGGAGCCTTCGTGACGGGGCCCGGTGTTGCCATGTGGCAAGGCGGTGGTGGCCCCCACCCCCGATCCCCGTGCGACGAGCCTCACTCAGGAGCTCCTGTGTTTGTGACCACGTCTCTCTTTCCAGTGACGGCACGCTCAACCCCAACGGAGTGCGATTTGGCAGTTCGGAAATCTATAACATCGGTATGCGTTTTCCCTTGCTCCTGAAATCATTCTTAGGTCATCCCGGAGGGGGGCAGCCTGTCCTAGCGGGGAGCCCCAGAGCCCGTTTTACAAAGACCCCACCTTTTGGCATAACTCTAGCCCATTTGCCTCAGCCGTGGGAATGGACAGTTGTGAACTTACCTGGTCCACGTTGCTTATAGCCGTAAGATCCCAGAGCGGTATTCTTGAGGTCACAGGGTCCCATCCCTGCTCCGTCACCTTTTTTTTTTCACAGCGAGCTTCCTTGGGTTGCTTAGTTGTGTCTGCTTTTAATGGGTGAAAAAGAAGCACAGAAAGGTTGTGTGATTGCTGGAGGTCACACAGCACCATTCAGCACACTAAATAAGGACAGCTGCACAGTCATCCGTGGGCCTTTAAAATGCCCACCAAGGCCATAAAATCAGCCTCCCGAGGAGGTGGCTTCCTGCCGCTGTCACATCAAGGTTGTTTGCGCAGCCGGGGCGGAGAAGTCCTGATCTGTCTGCTCCCAGCCTTTGTTCCCCCCACCAGTGGAGCCCCCACCACGGGCCTTTGCTTCCTTTTTATTTTTAAATTCATTTGTAGTTAAGTAAGTCGGGCCTGAGTTTGGCTTCTTGGAACCGTTCAGCTCGAGCTGCAGCTGTGCCTCTCACCAGCGATGGGCGTTCTGCTTGTCCCCCGGGGGGCTCTTCCCCGGGGAGGGGGGAGGGGGGCCGGTGCGAGCGTGTGGCCCCTTCCCCTGTCTCTGCAGTGGAGGCCTTCGAGGAGGTGATGGACAGCCTCTGTGTCCCCCAGTACAACAAGGACGGGGAGGAGAGGGTGCTTCTGTTCCTGAAGATGGCGTCCGGCCACGCCTTTGGGCCCGACCTGGTGAAGAGTATCCGCAACGCCATCCGCCGTGGCCTCTCCGCGCGGCACGTGCCCAGCGTCATCCTGGAGACCAAGGGCATCCCGGTAGGTGCCCTGCCGGGCTCCGCCCCCACCCCCGCCCCCGGCAGCCGCAACCCGGGCGCCCCCCACGCGGCCCGGCCTCTCCTGAGGAGCGAGCTCACGCTCTGTGTGTCGTTTGTCCGCGTTGCCTGGCAACGCCATCTTTCTTTTCTCTCCCACCGTCTCTCTCTCTCTCTCTCTCTCTCTCTCTCTCTCTCTCTCTCTCTCTAACGCTTCCCGACTTGCCTTTCGAGTAACTTGTGCTCAATGCCTGTGTTGGGAGGGTAGGCGGGCCCGGCCCTGCGCATCCACCTGGCTTCCTCCCCCCACCCCCGCCGGGGCGGGCTCGGTGTTCTCGGAATTATTAACGAGAAAATGAATTTTGACGATACGAAGAGCCGCTGGCGGCTGCTGCCCTTGCCTTTGCATTTTGAGTTCTGCCCGTGGAAAGGAGACCCGAGTCTATTTAGAGGCTCGTCCCCCCCTTGCACTTTGCTCAGGCTCTGAGTGGGGGAGGAGGCGTGCCCAGATGGGATCTCCGCGTTCACTCGGACCGCTGACGCGGCGAACGCGTCCGTCAGCCCACGGCAGAAACTGCCGAGTGCGTGTGCCCGCGCGTGTGCATGGAGCCCACCGATCGCACCGAGCCGGCCTGTCTCCGAGGCCTGCGGAGTAGCTGTTCACTGAGGGGGTGGGGATGGGTTGGGGGGCAGCTGAAGCAGGCCCTGATGTTGCCCCGAGCAGGGATGCATACGTGGAGTGCGGGCAGGGCTGGGACTTGCTACGCCGTCCGTGCAGTTCTGTCACATTTTGGTTAAGGCACAGCTCGGGAGTTCTGTCTGTCTGTCTGTCTGTCTCTCCCGGTCGGTGACTCCTGATGACTCCGGAGACGGTGGCTCTCTCAGGGAGGGAGGGACACTTACTGCCTTCTCCCGACGAGGGCCTAAGGCTTTCCTTCGGTGAACCGGTTCTGTGTGCTTCCGGCACATTCTGAGTGACTGGAGTTTGATCTTCCCCTTGGCTTTCTCTTGTTGAGATGGAAAGTGTGTCCTTTGCTGCCGGGAGGGTTATTCCCCAGCCGTGTCCATGCACGAGGATTCAGTGGAGACACGGGTCGTGGTGACCGTCTTTTGTCCTCAGCCTGGCGCCCGGGTCCCTGTCAGCCCAGCTCTGTCTCCGCTCGCTCTCCCCAGGTGCTGTCCCCTCTGGTTGGGCTGGGGAGTCATTGCAAGGGTTCCTCGAGGTTTTTCAAGGCCCCGCGTTTTCCGGTCCTCGTGCTCTGCCCCGACGGACCGGGTTGGCCCTGTGCGTTGCTGAGCTGGGGAGGGGCGGCCCAGCCAAGGAGACTCGGGGCCCTGGGGGCATGGCGAGGCTGGCGGGTGCCAGGCGGCCGCTCTCGGTGGAGAAGCCTGGCCCGTCCCGATGGGAGGCAGATGGCGGTTATCTCTCGGGGAGGCCCGAGCTGGGGCTGGGCAGTTTCTGCCTCCCTGCCACCCTTCTCGCCAGAGGACACGGTAGCGGGATTTTTCCGCAACGAGGCCTTCTTTGTTTTGTCAGCTGACGGAGGACATAAATTATTAGCTCCCCCGAGTCGTTCTTGGACCTGTCGTAGAAAGCTTACACGCACACGAAGCAGGTGAGACTCCTGCTTTTCGGGGCGAGCGGGGCTGACGCCCAAGTGACAGGCAGTCCCCCGGAAGCCAGCGCTTAGATCCTTCATTAGTTCACACGTCGCCTGAGTCTTTCGAGTGGATGAATTTTAATTGCATCTCAGGTTTAAAAAAGTGGTGCCCGTGGACGAGAGTTGAGGGCACCGGCGGTGTTACTCACAGGCTCTGTCCTGCCGTCTCCCGGCCTGACGCCCGCACTGCCACCAGAAGCCTGTTGGGACCACAGGCCGGGCCCACGAGGCGTGGATTTGAGAGGGAGCTTTGGACGTTTGGGAGGCTTCTGACTGCGAGGAATGTAGTGCCCCGGCCGGCCCAGACGAGGGCTCTGGGGAGGGGTCTGGGGAGGGGTCGGGAGGCTCCCGGACGAGCTCCCTGGCGAGGGGATCGGTGACGAGGGGCAGGGAGCCGCCCTCCTCTTGCACGGAAGTGATGGCTGTGTCAGACGACACAGGGAGGTGTCGTGACGTCGGGAAAAGTAACCAAGTAGAAATAGTCTAGCGGCGAGCGCCGAGAACCCCACCCGCAGCGCGGGGAGGGGCGCTGGCACCCCCGACTTCACGCCCGAGGGGACAGACCCGGGTTGAGGGATCGGCCCTCAGCCCCCCAGACGCCGGCCGTGGTGGATGGCGCCTTCCTGGGCACGCCTGCCCGGCTGCCGGGTCGCCCTCGGTCTGGCTGCAGGTGGAGGCCATTCGGTCTTGGTCGGGACAGCCAGACGTCGGAGCCCGAGGGGTCTTTTCCCCTGAGGGCTCAGGTCCCTTTCTGTCTGTTTTCTCTGCCCGCCCTGGCAGTACACCCTCAACGGCAAGAAGGTGGAAGCGGCGGTGAAGCAGGTCATTGCTGGAAAGGCCGTGGAGCACCGAGGGGCCTTCTCGAACCCCGACACCCTGGACTTGTACAGGGACATCCCCGAGCTGCGGGACTTCTGAGTGGGACCGGCTCGCACCACACTCGGCCACACGTGTCTGTGCTGTGACTTCCGTGGCTTCCAGAAAGCGCTTAGATACGTACAGCCCTTGGGAAGGCAAGCGTCTGCGGGCTTGGGGAAGATCGTCTCTGATCTGCAGCTGCATCGGGCGGGGGCCCGAGTCTCCCCGGACCAGAGGCTGAGAGGGAGGAGCGTTTGCTTGTGTGTGTGGCAAGGCTTCGAGGGTGTGTGTGTCTTCCCACCTGCGCCCTGGCACGCGCTGCCAGGCGCCGGGGCTCGCCCGTGTGGGGGCGGTCACGGCTGACGGCCTCGGCCTCGGCCTCGGCCACGCTCCGGGCACCGGCTGGCTTTCTGGCGACGGCACACCCCCGCTGCAGCCTTGCACCTGTTGCTTTCTTTTGCTCTCTTTTGTTCTCTTAACGTGTGAAGCTGTGTGTTCTGGCTCAGGGCCCGTCCGTCTCCTGTCGCCCGTGAACTGCCCCCCGCGGCCGACCACCCCTGCGTGTCTGTGTCTGTGTGCAACGCACCGGGTCCCCGCGGTTCCTGGCGGGGCCGTGTGCTCTGACCCGCAGGTGGAAGCTCCCTCTGGAGGACACGGGGGTTTTGTGCTTTAACGGGGTCCCTTTATCTCTTGGACTTTGAATGGTTTCAGAACGTTTTAACGTCCGTTGTCTGCCGTGCGGGGGCGTTCGCGGAACTGGCCGTGCGCCCTGTGGGGTGGCGGTGCTCTCGGGGAGTTGGCGGGCCGCCCGGGCGGCCGTCACGGGGTCCTCCCCAGACGGAGCTGCCTGGCCTCGGGGGACACGGCCTCGCCGCGCCCTCCACCCGGAGCCCTGGGAGCCTCAAGTCGCAGCTGTGATACCCGCACTTGTGAATCGAGTCCCGGGTGCCGCAGCCGGGTGGCTGGTACGCACTTTGGGTTCAGCGTGTTGATTCCTGTAATCCTAATGTTTGTTTCTGTACTCGTGAAAACTGAGCACAACGAAAACCTTTCTCGAATCCCTTTTCTTCTGGATGACAAAAACACGGGGAAAAAGCGCCATGAAGAATTTATACAATAAACACATGCACACACGCGCATATACACATGCGTGCACACATCTGTTCACGTGCGGCGGGCCGGTACGTTTTCTCTGGAGGGGGTGACTGGATCCGAGGTCCCGATGCTGCCTGTGCCGCGGAACCAGCTGGGAGCCCTGCCTTGGGGGAGACGTTTGGCCACGTGGTTGGAGCCTTCCCGGGCCCCTGGTATTTAGCACCCGTCCGGGGCGACCAGATGGCCAGTGAGGACTTCTCTGTGTGGAGCCGGCACCCCAGAGGAGGGCACTGTCCTTACCCTGGACTCGCCCACGGTTCCAGGAAGCCAGGTGTCTGGACAACAGCCCTTGTCATTGCAGGAGCTGTGGGTCTGGCCGCGTGTCACCGAATCTGGGCTCAGCCCAGCGGGGCTTCCTTTTCTCCCGTCCCGGGAAGCTGGAGGCAGGTGTGTGCCCGGGGCCGTGCGGTAGCTGCCGGATGGCCAGCGCCCGTCTGTGCCCTGCCCGCTCTCCATCTCCGCCTGCCTCCCAGCTCCCATCGTGTTCCAGGCAGGAAGGAGGAAGTGACGGGAGGGCTGGGTGAGGGGCAGGAAACCCCCCCCCCCCCAGCCTGTCCCCTTTCAATCGGCCAAACGGTGGGTTTTCTGGAAAACCCACCCTTTGCACATCTGCTTGTGCCTGAGTGACCAGAGGTGGGCCATACACGGCCACCCCTCGCTGCAGGGGAGTCTGGAGGTCTGAGCATTTTAAACAGGACCTGTTACCTTTTTCCTATTCGTTTCCTGTTGCTGCTGTAACAAATTACCACAAAGCCAGTGGCTTAAAACACAAATGTATTACGGTTCTGGAGGTCAGAAGCCTGACACACGTGTCACTGAGGGAAAGTCAAGGTGCAGGCAGGCTGCGTTCCTTCTGGAGGCTCCAGGAGAGACTCCCTTCCTTGCCTTTTCCAACTGCCAGAGGCGCCCTCGTCCTTGGCCGGTGGCTCATCCCTCCGTCCCCAGAGCCTGTGGCGGCTCCTGCCTCCCTCTGCCACACAGGAGACCTCTGAGATACGGTGGCTCCACTCGAATAATCCAGGATAATCCCCCCATTGTAACATCTACTGATGAGCAAAGCCTAATTCCATGTGCAGCCTTAACGCCCCTGACCACGGAACCGCACGTTTCCACCCGGCACGTCTGGGGCCTCGTCCTGCCTGCCTCACTTTGCCCGCCTGGCCGGGTCCCGCCGCTGAGGAAGACGGCGAGCGGTCCCCAGGCGGTGTGGGCCGTCGGGAGCCCTGGCGGTTGACTGACCCCAGGCTGGGGCATCCTCCCTGTGGGACCGGCCTGCCGGCCCCCTCTCTCCCAGGACTCGGGCCCGACCCTTCAGACCGACTGTGCCTGAGGAGTGGTGAGAGCTTACCTGCTGTGCCCTTTGAGTTCCAGCAGGACCCCCCAGGCTGGCTGAGCCCACGCGTCCTCATTAACAAGCCACGCTGGACAGCTTCATTAATGAGAGACAGATGGTCTGAACGACAGCCATCGAGCGCCCGTGGGGCCCAACCCTCCCCTGAGGTGCCTTGGCCTGGGCGTCGCCCTGCGAGCACCTGCCGGCCAGCTGCCTCTGCCTTTGCCACCCCGCCAGCCAGCGGCCCCTCCCTCCTCCTCCTTGATCCCCACCGTGCTCGTCCCCACCCCTCCAGAAGCACGGGGCCTGCAGCGTGGCCTGGCTGGGGTGGGGGTGGAGGGGGTTCCCACGGCCTGCGGGCCCCCGGGCAGCTGTCTGTTCTCTGGGTCTGTCTTCCCACCTCCGGGAACCTTCTGTAGGGGGACGGCCCCTTCCCACTCACACCGTGCCCACCCCCGCCTCCTGGCCTGTGCAGACGATCCTAGAGATGTTGGAACACCGTGTCGGGGTCACTTGATCCCTGACCCGTCCCCCTTTTGTGCCGTGTTTCCTCTGCACTGGCCCCAAAATGACCCCTCTTGCTGTGGGTACCTGCCTGCTGGCCCACCTCCCTGCATATGAGCCCTGGGGGACCCCAGATTTGCTGCCTCATCTGGATCCCCGGCCCCTGGCGAGCCCCCTAGCAAATGGCTGAACCCACCAAGGCTTGGGAAAGGTGTCTCCCTGGCCTTCTCACCCGCCATCACCGTGGGCGTGTGTGACCAGGAGAGACCCTCCGCTCCCCTCGGGCTTCGAGGTCCCAGGGCAACGTCTCATGGGGAGTAAACTCCCTTTCAGGGCCCAGCCGTGTCCCCTAGCCCCGGGCTCCGCCTTCACAGGGACAGTTGCGCACACGTGTATCGGGGGTAAGTTGTGTCGTTGGGGTACAGGCTCATCTGCTCTGATGAGCGCCCCCAGATCTGGCTCGGTCGGAAAGAGTTTTTCCCCTACAACAGCTTTGAAGTAAATGGGTGGACTGGGTGGGGTCGGGGTGGGGGTGGGGGGCTGGGTAGGTGGCTTTGCTCTGCAGGGTCACCCAAGTGACCCGAGTTTCTTCCGCCTGGTTGCTGGGCCCTCCCCCGCACGGCAGTCCCGTGCACGTGACCGGCACTGGCTCGCTCCACTCACACCGCAGCCCCATCCGCTCTGCTTCCGGCCCAGCGGCCCCTTCAGCCCGCAGGTGCACGCAGCGGGGCTGGGCAGGTGCGCTTCAGCTGGGTCACACCTGGCCTGCAGCTGGAGGGTCAGCCTGGGGTAGAGCGCGTGTGTGCGTGCTTGTGTTTCTGTCTCTGCATCTCGAAGCTAGACTGTGAGGTTCATGAGACAGACTTGGCTTTTATCAACATTTTGGCCGTGTGTGTGCACGTTTGTGGGTATGCAAACGTCCGCGTGTGCGGGAAGGCGGGTATTTACGTGTGAACATGTGTATGTTGTGAATGTGCAGGTGTGCGTGTGCTGACCTCACACCCTTGTCAAAACCCAGAAGAGCAGGGCAGGCAACACGTCAGGTATTTCTGCTTAACAGTTTTTTAAAAATGTTTGTTTATTTTTGAGACAGAGTACGAGCACAGGCGGGGCAGAGAGAGAGGGAGACACAGAATCCAAATCAGGCTCCAGGCTCCGAGCTGTCAGCACAGAGCCGGGATGCGGGGCTGGAACTCACGAACCTGAGGTCATGACCTGAGCCCAAGTCAGATGCCTAACCGTCCGAGCCCCCCGGGCGCCCCGGGTATTTCTGTTCTAATCCAGGGTGAGGGACGCAAGCCTAGCCCCCGCTCGTGGGCGCGCCAGCGGGAATCTTCCCCCGTCGCACCTGCCTCGTCCGACTGTGGCTGCTCACGGCCCCACCGCCTCAGCCTCGGCCCTGAACAGATTCCAGTTAGGGGACAGTTTTCTCTGTGTGCAGGCCGAGCGGCTTTCCCTGGGTATTCCACAGAGCTGGGTACCAGGCACTGAGCTTCTCTCAACCGGTGCCCCTGTGTTTGTCCCCGGGGCCGGTGGTCACCAAGGGTGGTGAGCCTCTGGCGCCATGGAGTGAGCGGTCAGCAAGGAAGGGAGAGGTGGTCTGACCGGACACCACGGTCGAGGCCTCTCCCGGCACACGGCGCCGAGCACGGCCTCGGAGGGAAGATGCCACCATGAGGAGACGGGGGGGGGGGTGGGGTGGGGGGGGGGGCGGCCCGTGGGTGGAGGAGAGCAAGCCTGCGTCCAGGTCCCGAGAAGGGAACGGAAGGACCCGGGGCAACAGGGGGAGGTGATTTGGAGAAGGTAGGGTACCGAGCCAAGCAGGGGAGGGGCCGCGGTGCAGAATGTGAGGCGCGGGTTGGGTCCCAAGAGCCATGAGGAAGCCGTGATGGTGTTGAGCCCAGCAGTGACACCGGTGGACGTGCATTCAGAGGGTGGCGGGGCGGGGGGGGGCAGCGGGAAGGGCGCCCAGTGGTGAGACTTCTTCCCAGCTTCCTCTCGCCTCCTCTCTCCTCTCGCTACGGCCCCGGCACCGCTTGTGCGCAAAACACGAGAACCCTTCCGGTCCAGCAAGCCAATCGGTGTCGAACACACAGCCGGGACAGGCAGGATTCGTGTTGGCTCCGGCTTTGACGAGCTGCTGTTCTTGCTCCCCGAGCCACGGCTGCCTTTTACGTCCGTTCTAGAAGCCTGCTGCTGTCGTGTCCCCAAGTCTTCGAGACGGTTGTAAGCAAGTAAGTAAAGGCCTGTTAAGATGATGCTGAAAATACATCACGAGCTAAGCACCGACTCCACTGGCACGGGTGGTCGTGTTGGAGCACACCCTTGACCGTCACAGCGGTAAGCGGATGGCCTCATGATTTCATTAGATGACTTCCAGGGGAGAAACAGTTGTTAGTGGACTCACGTGCTGGAGGAGTTTCCAAACTTCTGTACGTTGGGATGCCTTCCTGTTCTTCCTGCGACTATGCTGGTGGGCCTGACCTAATCAGGCGAGTCCTTTATATGAGGCCTTCCCTGAAATCAAACAGCAGAGACTCACGGCTTTGGAGAAGCAAGCTACCGTGACTTCTAGAGCCTCAAAGAAATGAGTTCTGCCATAAACCTGAAGAAGTTTGGCAGGGGATCCTTCCCGAGTTGGGCCTCCAGATGAGAACACAGCCTGACCTTCACCTTGACTGAACCTGTGAGATCCTGAGCTGGGCACGAGCTAGGCCATGCGTAGCCTCCTGGCCCACAGAGGTAATACACAAGTGTTGTTTGAGCTACTGTGTTTGTGATAATTTATTATAGCTTATTATGCAGCAGTGGAAAGTGCATAGACAGTCGCAGTCGTCCGGGCCTCAGCAAGTAGGATCACGCTCCACTTAGCCCCTTTCTGTGTTTGAGTCCTGTCTCCTTTGTCCTGCCCAGGTCCTTGAGGATTGGACTCTTCCTCCTTCACCTCTTTCCTGTCTCTCTACCCCTTGGTCCCCACCGTGGTCAAGGCTTCATTTCGGTTGGAGCTGACACTGTGACAGGAAGCCAGCTCTTAACGGTGGCTTCAGGCTTAGCGGGACCCAGGGGCTGAGACCATATCATCACGATTCGGTATCTCTCCTGGAATCTCTAAGGGCAGTGGAGTGTGGTGGTTAGGAGTGTGGACTCTGGAATTGGGTTGCCAGGTGAAATAAAGGATGTTCAGGGGACGCCTGGCTGGCTCAGTCGGTGGAGTGAGCGACTCTTGATCTTGTGGTTGTGAGTCTGAGCCACACGTTGGGTGTGGAGCCTACTGAAAAAAATAAAATAAAGGGGCGCCTGGGTGGCTCAGTCGGTTGAGCGTCTGACTCTGGCTCTCAACTCAGGTCTTGATCTTAGGGTCGTGAGTTCAAGTTCCTGCATTGGGCTCCGTGCCGGGCACGAAGCCTACTTCAAAAAATAAATACGTAAAAATAAAACACGTTAACAAATATAGGATGTTCGGTTAAATTTGAATTTTTTCAGGCCGTGAATAGCTTTTTAGTGTAATAGATCCCAAATACTACCTGGGACATAATTACACCAAAAAAAAAGCGTTCACTGTTTATCCGAAATTCAAACTTAGCTGTCCTGTAGTTTTGCTAAACCCGGCAACCCTGTTCTGAACCCAAGTACTTGGATCTGGAGTATGATTGTCTGTGTGACCATAGAGAAGTTCCTTAACCTCTCTGAGCCTCATTTTCCTCACTATAAAAGTGGCGGTTAAAAGACTGCATCTTAAAGGGTTGTGATGAGGGTGAAGTAATCCCATGGCCTAGGAATAGAGCCAGGCATCTGGTAGATGCTGAATAAACATTAGCTAGTTACCTTACAGCCCCTAGTCTTTCCTTCTGTGTAAGCTTCAGTCTCAGGGTTTTTGTTTGTTTGTTTGTTTTTCCTTCCCCTAAGGCCTGGGGAGGAATCCCATTGGCCTGGCCAAGGTCATGTACCCATCTCAGACCCAATCACTTTGACCAGGGGAATGGGAAGTTCTGATTGGCCACAGCCAGGTCATGTGACCGCTCCTGCTGGTGGCCTGTGGGTCCGCCCCCCTGCCAGCCCCTGCAGTGAGAGTGGGAGAGGGGAGGTCCCTCCCAGGTGATTCAGGGAGCCTGCTGATGGCAGAGGGGGTCTGCAAGGACTGGTTCCCAAGGCCTCGGGCTCCTCGGCACCCTTTGGGGGCATCCATGAAGCGGCCGGACGGAGGGGAGGTGCTGGTGAACTTGGAGCCTAGGGTACCGCCTTCTCCCCACCTCACCGGCTCCACCTTGGGCGACGGTGCCCCGTGAAGGCCCCTGGAGGCCTTGTTTCGGGAGGGAGCGGGGAGGGAGCATGGCCTGGATCTTGCCCGCAAGAGTTCCCTAAGAGAATTCCTGAAGAAAATTGGTTTTTCTGGTTCTGGACGTTCACGTGTAACGAACGCAAGTGAGCCTTGCACGCGCAGACCGCAAATGCAGACTTGGGTTTTGAGGATCAGCCAGATTTAACCCGAGACGGGTCACCTTTTGAGGGGCAGCAGCTCCATCTGGGGTAACCCTCTCTCTCAAAATTGTGGGCTTGTCACAGCTAGCATTTCCTCTGGGAGGAGCAGTGCCTCGCGGTTGCAGTGGCTGAAGGAAACCGGCAGGACAGTTTTTGACAGGCGTTCTGGTGGGGAGGGGTGTGTCTGTGTCCCCTCTCCTTGAACCTGGGTGGGCCGGTGACTGGTTCGATCTACAGAGTAGGACAGGTGGTGCCCGTGGTTTCATAGGCTTGGTCGGGAAAGCCCTGGAGCTTGGCCTCGTCCCTTTGGGGTTGCCCGCTCGGGGGGAGCCCCTGACCACGTGAGAAGTCTGGGCATGTAGGCAAAGAAGATGAAAACAGGATCTCAAAGAGATGCTTGCATTCCTGTGTTCAGTGCAGCGTTATTCACAACTACCGAGGTACGGAAGGCACCTCCGTGCCCATCAGTGCGTGCGTGGATGAAGGTGTTTTACATCTGTGTCTGTGTTTCTACCTATGTCCGTACCCGTATCGTTGTACCTCTGAAATGTACCCACTGTTAGGTGTAAATTATGCCAGAAACAAAAAAAAAAGCCTGGCTTCCTTTGAGGTCACCAGGCTGGAGCAGCCACATGGGGGCGCTCTGGTCCAAAGTTCCCGTGGAGCCCAGCCTTCCAGCCATCCCTGCCCAGGTCCCCGGCACATGAGGGGGGCCATCTCTGACCCTCCAGACCAGCCGTCTGCCAGCTGAATATCATTGAGCGACCTCAGCTGACGCTACGTGGAACAGAAGAATTACCCAGTTGGGCTCTGCCTGAATTTCTAACTGTGGAATCCATGAAATATAATAAAATTATTTTCGTCTGTGCTGCTAAGTTTGGGTTAGGTATGTAGCAATAGTCTTCAGAACGCGGCTCCTTTAGAGTAGGGCCGAGCTGGTGGCGTAATACTAGAAGAAGGTCGGGTGCAGCCTGGGGAAACGTGGGGACAGCAGGAGCCTGCTCTGTGTCCAGGTGACAGCCATTATTGGGACGCACTGGTATAAGAGGCTGTGAATCTGAAGCAGACGCTCCGGGTTCAAGTCCGGCCTTGGCCAGCTGGGTCACAATGGGTGTGGGTTTCTCAACCACGCGGCCTCAGCTCTCCCGTCTGTAAAATGGGGTTTCTGCGAACTGCAAATTTGACAATAAGGAAGAACTGTCTCCAGCCGATGGCCAGGGGTTCGACTCTAGCCTGCGAGCGTGTCTGTCTAGACTCTACTTGTTTTATTATTTGCATCCAGTATAGACACTGGGAGATTTCACAAACTTTTCTTGCAATCACGTGGTCATAACAGCTGGCATAGTGTGACCGCCTGGCACAGGCTGGACACCATTCCGCGGCTTTGCACGCGCGATTCCTCTGACCTCTGTCTCATCGTCATCCTCCCCGGGGCTCTGCCAGAAGTGATCCAGCGAGCAAGGGGGGGCCGCCCAAGCGGGAGCCACAGCGGGAGAGAGGACCATGAGAAGACGTTCCCTCCGGCCCCTGCCCGGATTTAGGCACAGCCCTGGGGGGAGGGGGGACCCCACATGTGACTGACGTCGATGTCGTGTCCCCAGGAGAGGGGGGTTCGCGGGAGGCCTTCCTCTGGGTCACGGAAGAATGAAGTCGGTTTCTGCCAAGCCGAGCGTGTGTGGGCTGAGCCTGAACAGAAGCTGCCCGTTGAGCGAGCCCTCCCCGAGCGCCCAGGCCGGTGGCGACACCTGAGCGAGCAACTCGTTGGATCCTCCCAGGTCCGCATGGAGAAGATGCCGGAGAAGATGCCGAAACGGTCCCTGTTTTCACAGAAGGGAGACCGAGGTATAGACCTGCCTGGGGCCACGCGTTAGCATGCGGGACGCACGTGGCATTAGGCCCCAGGCAGTCTGGCTGCCGTGCTGCCTCTGTGTCCCCCCCGCCATGGCCCCCTTCCCGGGAGAGCCGGACCGGTGTCCTCTGTGGCCCAGACGGCGGGGTCCCGTGCAGAAGGGAAGCCCGGGGCGGCCCGGCGCGTGGCTCTCTGCCTGCAGTCCGTGCTTAAGGGCCGCCAGTGGGGACCAGAGACAGAAAAGGCGTCTGCGGGAGGGAGCTGACGGTTCTGCTTTCCCACACAGCCTGGGCTGCAGGAGCTGACCCGCGTCACACAGCCTCGGGCTGGCCGTGGTCCCCGCGGTTTTGGTGATGACTGCCAGGTCCCCTCTGGGCACTGACTGCTGGGCCAGGTGCCACTTGCTGGAGGCGGCAAGCTCGTTTGTGTCAGCGGGGGCTGTCCTGGGAGCCGGGGCTCGTGGCTCCCACTGGGGGGCCTGCCGGACCGTCCTTCTACCGTGGGCAGGCTCAGGACCACAGGCCGCAGGGGCTGGCGCCAGTCGTCCGGGCCCGAGGCTGGCCGGAGCTAATAACAGCCAACATGGCCGTGGCACTCGCAGCGTGCCGGACATCGTGCTGAGGCTCGTCCTGACGACAAGCCTAGGACAGACACACCATCGTTATCCCCATTTCGCAGATGCGGACTGAGGCGCCAGGTTCAAGGAACTGGCCACGAGGGGGCACAGATGCGTGGGTTCCGGATGCCGGCCTTGACCTGCCGAACCTGTCAGACGTCGCTCCCAGAAGGACGGAGACGATCCCCGTTTTGATAAGCCTCGTTGTGTGGTCCCGTTTTGGGGTGGTTCTTGAATGTCTAGGTTGATTAAAAAAAAAAAATGACGCTCCAGTGAAAAAGATCAGTTGCCGTGTATGGTTTCCAAGTCACTTGGATGCCGTCAAAAACCCTCTCGTATGTTGGAGCCTCTAATTAGATTTGGAGGGGAAGGAATTCAAGTGTCATGAAATTTTAAAAGAAAGCGTTCCATGAATGGTATTTCCCATTATTCCAGCTTGATTGAAATTGTGGGTTTTTAAGACGATGCTATTTATACTCTTAAGACAATGGAGCTTTCAAAAGGATTCGATTCCTAGGTCTTCATATGTGATTTCTAGGGAAGTGGAAATTTTCAGATTTTCACAATGAATGTGTTTTTGTGGTTTCCCTTCTTTTCTTTCTTTTTTTTTTTTTTTTGTTTTTTTTTTTTGGTTTTGTTTTTTTAAATAACTGGAGACAGCAATGTCTCTCTCCCCCCGATGGGAATCTCAGGGTTCTTGCCAAAGCGTGTATCACATAATTGCTTTCGTGTTCAGACCCGGCAAGAGCACGTTGTAAATGGCTGAGACACAGATGTGACAATTCTATTAGGCCTGGGTTCTTGCATGGTTGACCTTGCAAATTGAATTCGGGGAGGTCAGCCCTACCTCCTGGCTGCTAGATTTCACGTCCACAGTTTGGGGAGAGGCCTGGCAGGTGCAGGCTGAGATGTCCACAGTTTGGGGAGAGGCCAGGTGGCCACTCTGACCCTTCCCATCCCACATCCCCCGCCTCACGTCCTGGGGTCTTCCTCTGCGCCCCAAACAGAAGGCGGTGGCTGGTGATCGATGGGCTCGTGCCTGCCGTGGCATCATCAGCCACTCCGTCAAAGTGTCAGTGTCATTTTTAATATTGCCTCTTCAGACCTGAGGTTTATTTTGAAGTTGGGAGTCAGCCAGCCTTTCCAGAGAGAGAACCACAAGAAGTTTAGGGCACAGTCCCTGACCCTGGATGCTGGGGAGCTTTTACACAATACCCATGCCCATAAAGATGCCTTCGGGGTGCAGGAAGTGTTCCATATTTTGATCCATGGGGTGGTTGCTTGAGCTTATGTATGTGTCCCAAAAGTTGAGCTTCGGTGAGGATGTGGGGAAATCAAGCCTTTTGCGTTGCTGGTGGGGATATGACATGTGTGGCCGCCGTCGAAATAGTTTGGCAGGTCCTCAAAAAGGTAAGTGCAGGGGCGCCTGGGAGGTTCATCAGTTGAGCGTCTGACTTCAGCTCAGGCCATGAACCTAAGGCTCGTGAGTTCGAGCCCCAGTCGGCCTCTGTGCCGACAGCTCGGAGCCTGGAGCCTGCTCCGGATTCTGTGTCTCCCTCTCTCTCTGCCCCTTCCCCGCTCATGCTCTGTCTCTCTCTGTCTCTCAAAAAGAAATAAACATTAAGAAAAAAAAAAAGGTAACTGTAGGTCTACCGTGTGACCCGGTGAGTCCAGTCCTAGCTATATTTTCCAAAAGACTTGAAATCGGGAACTTACACAGACATTTGCACACGTGTTCAGAGTAGCACCGCTCAGAGCAGCCGCAAGGTGCAAACAGCCCGCGTCGCGTGGCCATCGGCAGATGCCGGGAAGAATAGGTTGTGGTCCGTCCACACACTGGAGTCCGATTCGGCCATAAAAGGAAGTGAAACTGACCCACACTACAGCGTGGACACACGTTGAAAACACGCTAAGTGAGAGAGGCCAGACGTCGTAGGATGCCACTCGCATGAGACACGCAAATTCAGAGGGACAAAGTGGAACAGAGCTCACTGGGGGCTGGAGGAAAGGGCAGGGGGAGTGAGTGTTAACATGAGATTCTGTTTGGGAGGATGAGAAGTTCTGCAGGCGGATGGTGGCGATGGCCGCGTACGGGGTTAAGGTGGAAAACTCTGCGTTACGTGTACTTTCCCACAGCAAGATATAACTGAGATCTGGATGCGGGAGGGGCACCTGGGGGGCTCAGTCAGCTAAGCATCTGACTTCGGCTCAGGTCACTGTCTCGCTGTTAGTGAGTTTGAGTCTCACGTTGGGCTCCCTGCTTTCTCAGCACAGAGCCTGCTTTGGATCCTCTGCCCCCCTGTCTCTCTCAAAATAACTACATAAATAAAACTTAAAAAAAAACCAACTGATTCCCAGGTCCTACTCCTAGAGATTCTGCTTTTCATGGTCTGCAGAAAACACATTGATGTTTTTATTTTTGTAGAGAGCACGAGCAGGAGAGAGGGGCCGAGGGAGAGAGAGAGAGAATCCCAAGCAGGCTCGAGGCCCAGTGTGGACCCCGATGTGGGGCTCAATCCCATGACCCTGGGACCTGAGCCAAAATCAAGAGTCAGACACTCAACTGACTGAGCTACCCAGGCGCTCGCAGGCGTTGATGTTTTAAGGAAGACTTGCCGTGAAAAATGTATGATCTGGAAAAAGGGCAGAACCCAGGCGTAGAAAGCCCTCAAGAAAAAGGACGGAGCGATCCAGGTTGAGGCTGGCCGTCTGGAAAGGCCAGTAGTCACGTCCAGGGCGGTTTGCTGCTGTAGGGCCCGTCCCCCAAGCTCCTCCCCCCCCCCCCCCCCCCGTCCCCTCTCACCGGGCTGCCGGCCCGTCAGTCAGCGGGGCGGGTCCTGGGTGGTTATGATGGACAGAGCCTCCGCCCTCCAGCTTCCCTCCGGCTTGCGGCGGGCCTGCGGAGTGAAATGAACACCGACAGGTGGGCTTGACTGTTCCTGCAGCGGAAAAGTCTGCCCTGGCCGATAGAGGGGCCCCCTGTCGGACTTGAACTTGAACGAGGGTTGGGCCTCCCACAGGCGGAGGAGGGGAGGCCTTTTGAGGGCCGGAAGCTGACAAACCTGGGGCCTGGGACTGTGTGCCCCGCGATGGGGACAGGCAGAGCCTAGTAGGGGAGGAAGGGGAGGAGGCCTCCGAGGGGGAGGGACAGAGTGGCGAGGACCTCAGTGCTTGGTGAAAGGTCGTTGGGTGGAGGGATTAATATTTGCCAGATGAAGTGATCTTTTTCTTCATTTATTTCACTCTTTCCTTGACCCTTTCCTGCCCCTGCCCCCGGGCAGCTGGGGTCTGTGTGAACCAGAACGGTGAACGAAGAAGGGGAGAGACAGAAAGGGAAAGGGAGCTTGGGGGGTGGGGGGCAGAGAGAAGAGTTATTTTATAACTTTTACTTAAAATGTTTTTATTATTTAAATTTTTTATAGCTTTTACTTTTTAAATTTTTATTTTTTATAGCTTTTACTTTTTATGTTTTTTTTTAATCTTTTTTTATTTTTGAGAGACAGACAGACAGACACAGAGTGTGAGCAGGGGAGGGGCAGAGAGAGGGAGACAGAATCCGAAGCAGGCTCCAGGCTCTGAGCTGTCAGCACAGAGCCCGATGTGGGGCTCGAACTCACAGACTGCGAGATCATGACCTGAGCTGAAGTCGGACGCCCAACCGACTGAGCCACCCAGGCGCCCCTGTAGCTTTTACTTTTTGAAGTCTAGAGCTGGGTGTACAGGAAGACAGACAAAAAATAGGGAAAAAAGCATGATGAGGGGCAGGGTTTCCCTGCCCCACCCCCAGCAGACCAGAAGATTCTCTGGACTGGAGGAGAAGCCGAGAGAGAAGACATTGCTGGGTATGGGGTGAGGGGAGCCTGGCTCCCCGGGTGACTCCTCTGGCAGCAAAGTCCCCAGATTCCTTATTGGTTCTAAAAGCAGAGGGGCTCTGGTTTCCTGAGGGACGGCCTGGGTGGGTAGTGAGCGGTAAGAGAGCTGGGATGCTTCGGCAGCAAGGAACAGAATGCCCAGAGAGTAGGGATTTAACGAGCACAGGCATTTAATGATCTCCTGTAACCTCCTAAGCTGGGATCACTATGAGGCTCTCTGGGCACCGTCTTTGCGAGTTACTTGGCCTTCTCCTCGCGGTCACAAGGTGGCTGCCACGGTGTCGGCATCACATCCTCACACATCTGTGTCAATGGCAGGATGCGGGGCTGTGGGGCGGCCAATGCAGCAAGAAGAATGTTTGTGGCCCTCCCTGTGGGAATGTTTTCCCCAGAAAAATCCCCAGCAGCCTTCCCCTCTAAAATCCCCAGCAGCCTTCCCCTCTAATTCATCGTCCAGGGCCGTTTCTCAGGGCCACCCCTAGCTACGAAGGAGGCTGGGAAGCAGGTACTGCAATCCTTCTTTTCTCCCCTCATTTTTGCTTTGACATAATCTCACTAGAAGGAAAGTTGCAAGCATTGCACACAAAAAAAATACCCATATCCTTGACTCACATTCTCCAAATGTTAACATTTGCTTTACTCTCTCTTTTTTCTCTCCCCTCACATGGGCGCGCGCGCACACGCACACGCACGCTCACACACACACACACACACACACGTGTATTTCTTCTGAACTGTGTGAGTCAGTTGCAGACATAATGTCCCTTTATCCCTAAATACTCCATTGTGTGTTTCCGAAAAACAAAGGCATTCTCTTACGTAACCGCGGCGCAATGATCAAAATCGGGGAATTAACATAGAAACAATGCTATGATCCAATCTGTCGACCTTTTTGCAGATTTCACCCATTGTCCCCGTAATGTCCTTCACGGCAGAACAAAACCCCGTATCACACCTTGCACGCAGTTGTCATGCCTCCTGAGCCTCTGTTAATCGCACACACTGCCCGAAACTTCCTTTGCCTTCCGCGACACTCGTCTGTTGAAGAGGCCAGGCCAGCCGCTTTGCAACGGGGCCCCTTGGATGGAGCTGCCTGGTGTGATTCGGTCGGGAGCTCGCAGCAGGACCGCATGGAGGTGATGCTGGACGCTTCTTGCCGCGTCGTATCTGGGGCCGCGTGCTGTGGACTGGTCCCATTTCTGGCAGCGTTAGCTTTGGCCCAGTGTGAGGCTGGGTCTGCCAGGGGGCCCCGCTATGAACGTGCTCTTGTAGCGGTAGGCTTTCCACCTCGAGAGTGGGAATGGGTGTGGGGGTGGCCAGCGCGTGAGGTGACCACGGTCTTGCACGTCTGACTTTGTGAACTGCACCCCCCCGCCCCCCCCCCCCCCCCCCCCGCCGCAGTCATTGCGGATCTTGAGTTGACGGGGAGGAAGGAGGTCCTCAGGAGACGCAGAGTTACGTTCTCTCCTCTTAGCTACGCTTCTGAGGACGTACTACTGTGTGGCAGTCTCCTGGGCAAGACCCCATGGGAGGGAGGGAGCTAATGTTTCTTGCACACCTACTATGGGCCACACTTTGGGTGAGGCGCTCATATCCACTCTCTCATTGAAATTAGCATCTCAGCTCTAAGGGCTGGTACTGAGTAGTGATTTGGCGGGGGGGGGGGGGGGGGGGGGGGGACTTGATTCATTTCGAGAACCAGAGAAACCATTCACAGCTTCCCCGATTTCTCAATCTGCCTCACCTCACTTGAGTACAGTTGTTTTTTTTTTTTAAAAAGCATCTGAACTATTTTCCATATCAAGTGTTTCAAGGACCTAATTATGAACTTCATTATAATTGTTCATTAGTTATATTTTGTTCAATTACTTTAACAAGTTGCCAAATGGAACACAAAGCCGGCAATTAGCATTATATAATTGTAACGAGGCACTCAAATTGGGTTATAGAGTGTTGTTTTTGCCTGTATGTTTTCTCCCCAGGGGAAGACAGACTGACGGAAGGTGATGGCTGGCCGTCTGTCCGCTCATCAGCTTTGTCCAAGCTGTCAGGGGTGGGAGCAGCCTTTCTTTTGTACAAAGGTCAAGTTTGGAAAAATGGCGATGTATAGGGACGGTGCTCAAAATGTTCCAGAGAACGTTCTATTATATTATGTTATCGATGATGATTATATCATCGATGACGAGCATTATATGACATTACATGGCAGTCACTGTTTTAGGCACGTCTATATCCAAGAATTCATTGAATCTTCCTGTCAGGTGCCTGAGGGTGAGTGCTGTCATTTCCCCATTACACAGACGGTGAAATCGAGGCACAGAGTCTGGGCCACTTGCCTGAGGTCACACAGCCGGGAAGTGCCTCCAGCTCCAGGGTCTGTAGTCTTGACTACGACTTTCTATTGGTTATTGAGTCTCAGAAAAAATCGTATACTTGGAAAAATGTTGGTTACCCACTTTCTCCGATAGGAGACCATCAGCGAGAAAAAAAGCGACACTGAATTTTAGCCGCGTAATTGTTAATGTCTGAATGTATTTTAGAGGTAGGAATATGAATGCAGCCTTCTACCGTGTGTCCTAGAACGAGTCGCACGCTGTCTCCCGTAGCTGCCCTTGACCCAGCGGCTGTGGCTGAGGGGATGGACCGGGCTGTGTCTGCAGGCTCTGTCCCCTGCTCACTTTGATCTGTGAAAGTTTCCACAGGATTCCATTAACTAAAATATTCACTTATCAAACTTAAAGGAGCAGGCTTGACCAAGAACTTTAGATTCTTTGGAGAGCAAGTGAAAACACCCAACCCATCCGGCTTTAGGAAAGGGAAGATCTGGGGAGCCTGGGCGGCTCAGTCGGCTAAGCGGTTAAGTATCCGACTCTTGGTTTCGGATCAGGTGGGTCAGGATCTCATGGTTCCTGAGATCGAGCCCTGCGTTGGGCTCTGTGCTGGCAGTGCAGAGCCTGCTTGGGATTCTCTCTGTCCCTGCCCCTCCTCTGCTCATGCACTCTCAAAACAAACAAACAAACAAACACACACACACACAAACAAGGGATGCTCTATTGGCTAATGCCACCAGGAAGTCTGGGTATGGATTTCAAGCATGGCTGTATCCAGGACCTCAGACCAGGTCCTGGGTGCGTCTCCTCTGTCCCACCAAGGGTGCTTCTGCCCTCTGTGTCCAGTCACCGTCAGGCCACTGTCCTTGCCAGGTAGCAAGAGGCCACCGATGTTCCGTGTGCCCTGCCCTGGGGCCACTGCTGTGCTTCCCTGCGAGGAGACCTTCCGTGGCAAGCGACAGGTCAGTGGGCAGCCTGTGGGGTCTCCCTGTGCCTCTGAGCTGCACCCCGCCAGGGACCGGGACTTGGACCAGGATGGGGCAGCAGAGGGGAGGGTGGTGGGGGTGTGGGCACCTCTGCTCAGCACCTGTGCAGGTGTCTTGTGCAGTCATGTCCACATGGGGGTCTCGAAGCCCCCACCCAGCTCCGCCTCTCCCCCCCGTACCTTCCGCAGGGGCCCCCCAGTCAATCTCTTCCTTTCCATCAAGTCATGTGGAAACGCCTGATTTCATGTCAGCGCCCGATTCCCCGGTCGCCCGACGTGCATCCTTGTTATCTAGGAAGCTGGTCTTCGCAGGGCCTTTCCCAAGAGTTCCAGCAAAGTCCGTGGGCCTGACTCCCAGGGCTTGATATTGCGGGAGCCCTCCCTGTGGAGGATTGGCCAGGCTCGGGTCACGTGGCCCCTTGTGGGTCTGCAGTTTGACTCCAGGAGAGAACGTAGCTCCCCCGAGGAAAGCCTGGGCCCTCTGCGCGGAAGGGAAGGGGAAACGCTTCTGGTCAGGCTCAGATAGCAGACCTGCCTTGGAAGGCCGTGAGTTCAGAGGGCCTGGCCCTTAGCCAGCTTGTCCCGTGGGACTCAGTGTCCACATCTGGGAAATGGGCATATGGCACGCGGATCTCATTCTGTCTCTGTCGCTCCGCCTTTGTGTCTTTCTCTCTCTTCCTCTTAGCTGGTCTCCGCTCACAGCTCTCCTAACAGCGTCCATCTGGGCTCCGTGCTGTTAGCAAGAGCCTTGTCCAGATGGCCGGACAGGTTTAAGTTGATGGCTCGGTGTGCTAATGACACAGAGCTAATTCTTAATAATGATGAAAGGCAGTAAAACCTGCGTCTGGGTCAGATCGAGATCCCTGGTCAGACCGTACTGCCTGCTGCGGTCCTGGCCGCTGTCACCAGGACGGGTGCGATCATTCCGGAACGGGGGTTTAGCTGCGGCCTTGGTCCCCTCCCGGTAAGGCCTCAGACTTCAGAAAGCCAGGGTTATCTGAATCCAGGACTGGCGGGTTGCGAAGACCAGACCCCCTGGATCTTAGGGATCAAGTCACAAGGGAGCTAGCTTATTGTCAGCACAGTGGCCGGAGGGCTCGGGTCACAGATGCAGCGGTGCCTCGGACGGAGCTGTGTCCACCAGGATACCCGGACGTGCAGAAAGAGACCGAGTCGTGGCCTCAGGCCGAAAAGGGCTTTACGGAAACGATACCGGGGGTGATGACGGTGCTGTTGGGAAGTGGCAAAAAAAGATGCTCCCCGAACGGGTAGATCGAGGACGTCCAGACGGAGAAGCAGGCACAGAATTAGCCTGCTGAGGCTGCCGGCCCCTGGATCCCTGGACAGCGGACACGGGTCCGTCCCCGGGGTCGCGTCTCCCTGTCTCTCTGCCATCAGGTCGGCCCAGGTGCCCAGCACTGTCACGCCCTTGTCATGGGGGGCGGGGAGGGGAGGCGGGGGATTCAGCCCGCGGGCTCCGGAGCCAGACTGCATGGCCTTGACTCCCGGCTCGGCCGGGCAGTGTCTGTGCGACCTGGGGCAACACGTGTGCCCCAGTTTGCTCACTTGCATTAAAACAACTGTGTCCACCCCTGCAGGGCTGTGTAAATGACAGCATATGTGAAACATGTTGAAGGAGCTCAAGCATTCCGAGTTTTAGCTCTCACCATTCTTCGTTTATTTATTTGGAAAAGTTCTTCAATGTTTATTTTTGAGAGAGAGAGAGACAGAGACAGAGACAGAGTGTGAGCGGAGGAGAAGCAGAGAGAGAGGGAGACACAGAATCCCAAGCAGGCTCCAGGCTCCCACCTGTCAGCACAGAGCCCGACACGGGGCTCGAACCCACGAACCGGGAGATCATGACCTGAGCCGAAGTCGGACGCTCAACCGACTGAGCCACCCAGGCACCCCTCACCATTCTTATTTTAAATTTTTTTTTTTAACATTTTTTAAATTTATTTTTGAGACAGAGAGAGACAGAGCATGAACGGGGGAGGGGCAGAGAGAGAGGGAGACACAGAATCGGAAACAGGCTCCAGGCTCTGAGCCGTCAGCCCAGAGCCTGACGCGGGGCTCGAACTCACGGACTGCGAGAGCGTGACCTGAGCTGAAGTCGGACGCTTAACCGACTGCGCCACCCAGGCGCCCCTCACCATTCTTATTTTAAACTGATCACGGGGCACCTGGCTGGCTCTGTTGGCGGAATGCGTGACTTGATCTCAGGGTTGTGAGTTCGAGCCCCACGTTGGGTGTAGAGATTGCTTAGATTAATAAAACTTAAAAGATAAAATAAAACGATCAATTAGCATTTATTGGTGTGAGGCAGCTGCTGTTTTTCGTGAGGACGCACCCAGCGGGGAATCCCCCACATGGGCACAGGGGGCTCACAGGACAGAAATCTACCACGATAATTCACGTTCCTCTTTCTACTCAAATTTCCTTTTGACCCGAGCCCCGATTCCCCTGTGGTTTCCCGAAATCTCGTTCAGTCCTGGGATGCACCCGCCTGTTCGCCAGGACCACTTCTTAAAAATGAAACCTGGGGGTGCCCGGGTGGCTCGGTCGTTTAAGCGTCCGACTTCGGCTCGGGTCATGATCTCACAGTTTGTGGGTTCGAGCCCTGCATTGGGGGCTCTGTGCTGACAGCTCAGAGCCTGCAGCCTGCTTCAGATTCTGGGTCTTCCTTTCTCTCTGCCCCTCCCCAGCTTGCACTCTGTCTCTCTCTCTCTCAGAAATAAATAAAACGTTGAAAAACATTAAAAAAAAAAAAGAAGAGAAACCTGAGTGTCTGTATACAGTGTGTGTGTTCTTCCATTTGGCTGCAGTCTGCACCACTCCCTGCTGCTCCACACCTGCCCTATCTCACTCCTTTACGCGACTTAGCTTGGCCCCCGTGGACATCTGTGTTTATGATCCCAGAACCATAGAGCCGGGGGTTTAGGAAGACAAAACATGAAAAGTTCACACTTTTGCATCTCTTTTCATGGAAGTCACGTTCCGCCCTGAAATTGTAGACCCAGGGACTATGGTCTGTTAGGTGGGGCGGAGAGGGTAAGACAAGTACGCAGAACCATCCAGCCCCCTGTGGATACAGGGGCCTCTCCTGGGCCCCAAATGCAGGGCGTGGGGTTGGCTTCGTGGGCCCCGTGCGGTCATGGCCGCTGTTGTCTCTGCCACCGGTTTTTGTCTCTGCCCCTCTCGGGGCCACTGACTTTTTCCTCATCCTTGCAGCGAATGCCTTGGGCTGCCTCTCCTTTGCTGTGAACTGAGGTGCTAAGCTGTACCCCGGCAGGCTTCCCATCTATGTGATTCCCAGGGGCCCTGGGACGATTTGTCCCTGTCAAAGACCCCTGCAGACCAAGGCACGTCCCGCTGCTCTGTATGGCAGACGGGCTCACACCGTCTGCGGTCGTTGAGAGCTGCTTCTGGCTTTCCGCGCTGGGGTCCCGCTCGTTTCTGAGCCCGGGCCACCGGATCCTGGGTTGGTATGTGAATCCCAACGGTTTTCTCTTAATCTAAAGCCATAGAATAGAGGTTTGTAATGATGGCTGGGGTCCTTTGGTTTGTTTTGTGCTTGTTGTTGTTGTTGTTGTTGTAGTAGGGATCCTATTTTATATCATGGGTTCTCGTCTTTCCGTGTGTCGGACTGGGAATCTGGAAGCCCAGTTTTAGTCCTGAGTTCCAGCTGTCGCCACAAAGCCGTGTGAGGCTCGGCAGGCCCCTTGACCTCTCTCTGAGTCTCAGAGTTCTCATCTGACAAGTGGGGAAACTGAAGTCTGCCCATCCAGTCTCTCAGGGGTGTTGAGTCGATGAGATGAGGTCGCGGCCATGAAGTTGCTTTGACAAGAGACAAAACTTTGTTCGGTTCTGTTGAGCTACCTGAAACCATACCTATTGGTAAGAAATGGTTTTTGCTTGCAGGTAACAGGAAACTTCACTCTTGTGGCTTAAGAAGGATTTACTTAAAAAAAAAGAAAGAATATATATATATATACACACATATATATACACACACACATATATATGTGTATATATATACACATACACACACATATATGTATGTATACACACACACACACACATACCACAATGTGTATTCCAGAAGTGGTCATCTTTGGGTGATGATAAAGCTGCTCAAGGAAGGGCCAAAAGTCTCTGTCATTCTCCCGGTCTTCTCTTCACAGTCACAAGATGGCTGCCATAACTCCAGCAATCACAGCACTGGTTAAGGCCAGAAGAAGGGCTGGGGCCCGATTAGGCTCCCCTGTTCCCTTTCTGGTAGGCAGAGACACTCCCAGACCATTTCCAGACCATTCATCTCACTGGACAGAAGTAGGTCTTCAAGAAGGCCCGGGAAAATAAATGTTCAGCCTTCCCGTCTGTAGGCGGTGAGGCGGCAAGGCAGAAGGAAGCTGGTAATGAGTGTTGGGTTAGGCCGGGCACAAACGGAGATTGTTCTGCAACGGAGGGTTGCAGAGCAACCCCCGAAACCTCCAGGGAGGTTTTGATCTGCGCCCCTGTGACTGCTGCCCCCTGTTTAGCTGAGCCCTTTCCTGGGGCCCAGCTCCATTTGAATAGCTCACATTTACTTTGGAGGTGGAATTATATTAAAAATCAGATGCTTGTCATTATGCAAATGGATGTCTCGCTATAGCTTCGGATTTTCATTTTTCTATGAATTATTCCTTCTTCGCTGCTTTCCACCCTCCTCCCCCCCCCCCCCCCAATCTCTGGGAAGAAATAAAAACAACCTCTGACTGATCAGAGGAATTTTCCAATCATTCAGTCAGTGGATATTTATTGAACGTCTCTTATGTACTGGGAGCTGTTTTCGGTTCTGGGAAATGGCAGCGAAAGGCACGGTGTCTGCAGTATTGGAGCTTACATTCCGGTGGGGGAGACCGGCGACACGTAAATTAATAAGGGAGATAATTTTTGAGAGTGATACCCGCGAAGAAGACAATAAAACATGGAGGGCAAATAGACGTGCAGGTGGGGAGGGCTTCTTGGGGGGGGTGGCTGGCAGAGGGCTCTGAGGAGGCGATCCTGCGGGAGAAACTGGATACGTGAGAAGCCAGGCGTGTGATGAAGGAAGTAGCAGGTGCAAAGGCCCTGAGGTGGGAACAAGCGTGGTGTGTTGGCAGAAGAGGAGGGCCAGAGGCTTCCGCACAAGGAGAGAGGAAGAGAGTGGTGGGAGACGAGGGTGGAGGGGTGGGCCAATCCCACAGGGCTTTGGAGCGGCCACGTGGCTAAGGCTTCTGCCTGGTGGGGGCTGGTTTGTGGCACGGGCCCCACTGGCTGGAAGCCTCGCCCGCGGTCCGGGTCCCAGGGCCCCCCATCTTTCAGGGATCAGCATTGCCGCCATCCGACATCATCTGGTTTGTTTCCTTGCTCGCCGCCTATTTCCCTAATTTGAATATAAGCCCCATTTGGGGAGGGACCTTATCTGTCTTGTCCATGGCCGTGTCTCCAGCACATAGTAGGTAGGTCCTCAAAAACATTTCATGAGTGTTCCTTGGTCTCCTGTTGCCGCATTACAAATTACCCCAGACTTAGGGCTCAAATGACTTCCTCACTCACAGCTCTGCAGGTCAGGAACCAGACACAATATGCCTGGGGGCCCACCGGGACCTCGGACCCTCTTCCAAGCTTAAGCGGTGGTGGTGAAGTTCAGTTCCGGCGGCCGCGGTAGGCCTGACATCCCCCTTCCTGGCTGACCGTTACCTGGGAGCAGCTCGTGGCGGTTAGAGACCACCCACATCCCTTCTGGGGCCGCCCCGTCCAGCTTCACAGCCGGCGATGGAGAACGGCTCTTGTTTCAAATATCTGACTCTGGGAAGAGCCCAGTCTCTTCCAAGGGATCACGTGATACCACGTGCCTTTCTTAACGTCAAGGGCACCACGTAACATAACCTGTCCAGGAACAAAATCCACCATATTCACAGGCCTGGGACTGTGCAGGGTGGGAATCTCCGGCCATCTGAGAATTCTGCCTGCCAGACACTGCAGGGATGAATCAGCTCTCACCCCCATCCCTCCTCCCCCGGAAGCTGTCTCCCTGCCCCGCCAGCCCAGCACATCTGCTTCCTGGCAGCTGCATAGTTTGCTTCCTGTTGTCAGGAGCTGTTGTCTTCTGGCCACGGAGTCTGCGAAGTTCCCAGTCCGGGCCGTGGGTCTCCATTTATGCCTTTCTGCCTGTGGCACCATCCAACCCCAGGGCCTTTGCACTTGCTGTTCTTACTGTCTGTCTCCCCGGTGTGGCTCTTTCTCTCATCCTTTCAAGTGTTTGCTCAAATGGTGCCTTTTCAGGGGAGCCTTTTCTGACTCTTTTTTCTTCCACTCTAAACATATTTTCTTCAGGGGCACCTAGATGACTTTAGTCAGTTAAGCATCTGATGTTGGCTCAGGCCATGATCTTGCGATTTGGGAGTTCAAGTCCTGCAGTGGGCTCTATGCTGACGGCACAGAGTCTGTCTGTCTTCCTCTCTCTCTGCCCCTCCCCAGCTCATGCTCTCTCTCTCAAAAATAAATAAACATTAAAAAAAACCCCACAAAAACCTTTAAAGATACTTTGTTAGGGCTCAGTCAGTAGAACACGCATCTCTTGATCGCAGGGTCGTGAGTTTGGGCCCCACATTGGGGGTAGAGTTTACTTTAAAATTTTTTAATTAAAAAAATAATCAAAACAACACATTACAAAAAAACAAACAAACAACTTTTGTTTTACTTTTCTTCGCACCGAGTTTCGTCTGACCCGCTTATAGGTTTTGCCTGCTTACTCGGTTTACGATCTTTCTCCCCACACTAGAATGTCCGCTTTTCCACGAGCTTTCCAGAATTTGGTCTGGTTCTCTGGCACAGCCCCGGAACGTATGGCGGTGCCTGGCGCATATGAGGGGCTCAGTAAAGATCCATCCAGAGAATAACGAGTGAGTGAGGCTTGAGGAGGGCAGGTTTACCTTTTTTTTTTTTTTTTAACCTGTTTTTCCTTTTTTTGCAAACCCTGAGCAGGCACAAGCGTTCCTTCCCCAGGCGGCCTCGTTACATAACCAAGGCCTTCGTTCTGCAAGGAGCTGTCAGCACAGCTTCAAACGGTTTTACTTAGTGTTTATAGCTTCTCCTCTTAGCTGCGTGTGCAAGCTCTCCAGAAGAGCCCTGGAAATGAGGCCTCGCTTCAAATGGGACATAGGGGTCCTGACACGGCGTGAGGAGGCCCCCGGGGCCGATGGGGCACCTGTGGGCGGCGGTGGACCTCAGGGTGGGCCCATGGCCGGTGTCCCGCTCTGGGCACCCACGTCTCGGGACGGAAGCGTAGCTTTGTTCCGTAAATCGCAGAGAGAGGAGAAGCCGAGGCTGGGCGCAGAAAGAGACTGACAAGCGTTGCCCTCTGGGCTCTGCCACCTGTGAGCCACGTGTCCCAAAGTGTCCCAGCGCCCCTAAGGGATTCAGGTAGCACAGCATCCCGCCGAAAAGCGCCTTCTGTCTTGGTGGGGAACTCGTGTACCCTGCCTGGGGACCCACCCGGGCAGGAGGGTGGGCGCTGGCCTCAGCCGCCCGCCCGGTCCTCAGGCCCCAAGGGTCACGAGTGCGAAGCCTGCCTCTGCGGCCCAAGTTTCTTGGAGGTCGGCCACAAAGTCAGCCTGGTTTGTTGTATTTATTCACTGTTATTATATAGTCTCCAATTAATAAAAGATTTCCACTTCAGGTGAGCTCATTATACGTTATGAATTTGCAAATGTCAAGACGATCGCGGTGAAATTTAGATGGTGTGGTTCCAAGGAGGCGATACCCAGGGGGCCTTTAACTGCTGCATTTAATAAGCTCAGCGGTACCCCTGCCTCCCCCCCCCCCCCCCCCAGAACAGGTGCGGGCTGCCTGGGGGCTGCCGCGGAGCTCAGCACTGTGGCATCTCGACCGCACATGAATTTCCATGGCAGGGATCCGAATGCTTTGGGGCCCCTGCCCTCCCAGACAGTGGGTTTCTGTACGGGAGGCTCTGTCTGCTGGTCCTGAGAGCCCAGGTCTCACCCCCCAGTTCCAGCCCGGCGCTGGTGGGAGAAGCCGGGCAGTTGGTTGTCCCCACAGCCGTGTGGCCGTGCTAGCCAGGCCCCTCGTCTGGGAGCAGCCTCTCCGGGGAGGATGTGACAGAGGCCGCGGTTTCCCACTGGCAGGCAGCTCGGCATCTCTCCGTCAGGAATGGCCCTGTGAGGGGCCCGAGGAAGAACTCGGAGAGGGCTTTGGGGACAGTTAGTCTTGCCTCCAACCCCAGCAGTGCCATTTTTCGTGATTTAAAGCACGTGGGTTCACCCCCTGAGCCTCAGTCTCCTCATTTGTGAAATGGGGGTGAAAGCACCCCCTCTGATTTTACTGGCATGGTTCAGTGGCCCATCACACACCGGAGGGTCTTAAGCAGTAGGAGAAAGAGGCTCACATTCAGTTGATCAGGTGTTCAGGGGCGCCCGTAGCTGGGGACGGGAGTGGACGCCGCGGCATGTCCTTCTCTAAGGCGGGAGCATGCTCAGGACCCATTAGTGATGCTCCGCGTTGGGCTTCTGCCGCCTTACTTAGAGGTGTCGACAGTGAGACGCTGGGGTGCCCCGGCTCTAGGGTCCAAAGTGCAGGGATTTGTTCAGTGCAGACATGCTTGAGGAAACGTGATTGCATGAAAAATTTTAATTTATATTCTTTTTTAAAAATGTTTTTATTTTTGAGAGAGAGAGAGAGAGAGAGAGAGAGAGAGAGAGCGTGCAAGCAGGGGTGGGGCAGAGAGAAAGGGAGACACAGAAGCCCAAGCAGGCTCCAGGCTCTGAGCTGTCGGCACAGAGCCCGACGCGGGGCTCGAACCCACGAACCGTGAGATCGTGACCTGAGCCGAAGTCCGACTGAGCCACCCAGGAGCCCCTAATTTACATTCTTAAAGGCATAAGCATCATCTGTGTCTTCTGCTTGCTGAATGAAAGTGTGTTTTGGGGCTCCTGGGTGGCTCAGTCGGTTGAGCTTGAACATCCGACTTCGGCTCAGGTCATGATCTCACGGTCTGTGAGTTCGAGCCCCGCATTGGGCTCTGTGCAGACAGCTTGGAGCCTGGAGTCTGCTTCCGATCCTGTGTCTCCCTCTCTCTCTGCCCCTCCCCTGCTCATGCTCTGTGTCTCTCTCTGTCAAAAATAAATAAACATTAAAAAAAAAAAAAGTGTGTTTTGGGAATGTCCAAGGGCGAGGAGGGTGCTCTCTCATCGGTGGAGCAGTGTTCTTTCTGGGTCTGTTCTTAACATTGAATCCACTTACCCTGGACATCTGCCCTTGACCCCCCGTGTACCCGGCTCTCAGGCTGTGCAGTTTGGGCAGGGCTGATGCTCTCCCCGCGCTGGGGTTGGGCACGTGACTCCAGCCTGGCCAATTAGCTTATCCCATCCCTTGAGCCCAGTGATTGGTTCAGGGATGGGCATATGACCTCTCCGAGGCCAGTAATACTTTCTTTCTGACATTCTTTAAAAAAAATGTTTTTAAGGTTTATTTATTTTTGACAGAGAGAGAGAGAGAGAGAGAGAGAGAGAGAGAGAGAGCATGAGTGGGGGAGGGGACAGAGAGGGAGGGGGAGTCACAGATTGCAAAGCAGGCTCCGGGCTCTCAGCACAGACCCCAACGTGGGGCTCAAACCCACGAACTGCGAGACGACCTGAGCCGAAGTCGGACGTTCGAGTTCAACCGACTGAGACTGAGCCACCCAGGCACCCCTGCCATTCTTCTTCTGACACGGAGTCCTGAGGACATTGGGTTCCTGGAAGCAGCCAAGCCTGAAGCCACGAACACTGCGGTCATGCAAACCAATCAGTCATCCCTCTTGGCTTTGGTTTTTGTCATTATCAACTATAACACTGTTCTGAGCCCTATGGTTCCAGACAAGAGGACATCTCTTGGTCCTTTGTAGCTAAATGCAGTGATTTAACAAGTGATCAACTCCAGCTTGGGTACCTTACCCTGTCCCGTGTTTTATCATTTTCTGTACCTCCTCAGGAGCTTTGCAAAAGCGGAGAAGCTAATGCACACTAATCCCAGCGTGATCTGGAATGCCCCCCCGTTTTCCCACAGGAAGCTCCCCTAAACAAAGACCAAAGAATAAATATAATTTGTGAGATAAATAAAAAACATTTAAAACTGTAAAGGCAGATGTGCTCAGGAGAAAGAGCTCTGCAGATGGGAAAAGCCCCCCCCCCCCCCCGTTTTGCTGACAATGGCACAATGCCATCCCTCACACCCCTGGTTTACCGAAGGGCCAAACAATTACAGTAAGTGATGAAAAGATTATAACTAGTGACGATTTCATTGAATTTCTAAATTTCATTGTGACAGTCTCCTGGATATTTACAAATTCATAATGTATAATGGACTAACCCAAATGGGAAATCTTTTATTAATTGGATAAACCAGATTGTATATTAAAAATGAATAAAACAAATGAGGTTGAATTCATAGACCTCAAGTTAAGATTTGCGCGAACCGCTACGCACTCCTAGGAATTTGAATTGGCACAACTTTTCCGAGAGGCCCTTGATGCGAAAATGCCTGAATTGTACCTGCTTTCACTTGGTGATCCGTTCTTCAGGGACCTACCTTGAAGAACTACACGTATGAAGGTGCAGGGACAAGACCGTTGCTTTTTGAAAAAAGGTTTTATTTTGTTAGGTGATGTCTAACACCCAATGTGTTTTATATATATATATATATATATATATAATATATTATATATATAAATATAATATATAATATATATTTATATATAATATATAATATATAATATATATTCATATATAATATATAATATAATATATATATAATATATAATATATAATATATAATATATAAAAATATATTTATATATATTATACATAATTTATATTTATATTTATAATAGTCTAATATTTAATTATATATATATTTATATATTTGTATTTTCCACCTGTTGACTTGAGGTATTTTGTTGAGTGGTAAATACATATCACGGTCCACTCAGGGCTTTTCCTAGACCTCCTTCTATCCATTAGGCTGCTTTTGGTTAGGGGTAGTTAATATCCGAGGTGCTGTGTTTAAACAATTCAGCTTATCACCTCAGTGAACAGAACATCTGGCCTGGAGGCTGGCGCTATGGCTCAAAGATGTTGTCAGGAGCTCTCTTTCTGTTCCGCCATCTGTAGTCCTGTGGTGCCTCAAGGCCAAAAGAGGCTGCCAGGGCCCTCCTATCACACCTTCACTTTCTAAGATGGCAAGAAGGAAGGGGTGAGGTGTAGGGCAAAACAGGCCCTTTGCCTCTCTCATCTGTTCTAGGAAAGCAAGCTTCCCACAACTACCTTCTACATGGATCGCATTGGTCGGCACTGGGTCACAGGCCTCCTCTAGCGTGGTCCCTTGCCAGGACCGAAGGTGATTGGCTGACACCTATCAGGACTCCTCCCCCTGCCCAAAGGGCTGAGGTTGCCACTTAAGCCAGTTGGGAGGGAGCTTGCTGGGAAGGAGAGTAGGCTGCGTCTGGCAGTTCTAGGGGTCTTGGGCTGTGCTGAGGCAACAGTGGGTGGGAAAGACACATCCCATCCACCCTGGCGGCTAACAGACCCCAGAGTCAGACTGGGTCAAATCTGATCGTGCCCCTAGCTGGCCGGCAGTGTGCCCACAGGTAAATTGCTTAAGCTTTCCGTGCCTCAGTTTCCTCAGCCTTTTATGGTTTATGGAGCAGATGGTTGTGAGGGTCCAATGAACTAAAAATGGGTTTCAGCCCAAACCTGGACTGAAAACAGGTGACAAAGGTTGTAGACAAGTGTTCAGCCTAGCTCTATTCACAGTAGCAAAAGGTGCCGACAACCCAAACGCCCAACAGCCGATGAATGGATACAAAAATGTGTCCTACCCACACAATGGAGCATTCTTCAGTTAGAAACGAGGAGTGAGGTACTGATTCATACCACAACCGTGGATGGGCCTGCTCTGGGTGCGGAAGCCGGGCGCAAAAGACAGCACGCGGTGAGATCCTGCTTGGATGAGATGTCCAGAAGCGGCAAAGCCATGAAGGCAGAAAGTAGTTCGGTGCTGGCCGGAGGCTGAGGGGAGCGGGGGAGTAGCTGGGCACAGGGTTTCGCTTTGGGGTGACGAGAAAGTTCTGGAACCGGATATGGGTGATGGGTGCACAGCACCATGAATGTCCGAAATGCCACGGAATTGTACGTTTTGAAATGGTCAAAAAGGTCAGTTTTATGTTATGTGAACTTCACAGCTATAAATTAGAAAACATTTATTTTACAGCAATAAATATAAGCAAATAATAAAAAACCCGAAGCGTGGAAAGCCCTTAGAGCAGTGCCTGCCTGGTGTGTGTTAAATGTTTGTTCTGCCCCAGAGCCGTTAAAACTTGTTCCAAAATCCCCTGCTGGGGGGTGGGGGAGGGCGGCTCGGGGAGGGGGGGTGTGCCGAACCACCCCTGGAAGCCACTCTTCCCCGGGGCCTCCCCACCCATTGGGGCTCTATCTGAAAGTGGGCTCAAGCCCCTTCCGTCCTCAATTTTCACCAGCTTTTTGGGGTTTCTGCTGCCTCCCAAGGGCTCAGCTCTTAATCGGGTGCCCTTTCACTCGCTCACCAATTTCACCACCATTTACTGGACTTTCTCCCCTTGCACCCAGCCCTGTTCTGTCACCAGCCATTTGATGAACAAGACAGGGGCTGACCTTCCAGTGGGGGAGACCAGCACTAATGAAGTTCATCCTTCTGGACGCATGATGCCAGGTAGTAACAGCTGCTGTGCAGAAAATACGGAAATGGGACAGAGAGATGCGAGGTACTTGCACTGGGGGGGGGGGGTCCCGGGAAAGGGACCCCCTTCCTTCCGGTCACTTGTCCATATATCGAGGTGTGCTAGCAATTGTATTCTTCTTGACTTCCTATTCAAGGGAGCCCAGCTGCTATTCTGAGAGGCCCTCCTCACCCACCACGCGGCCGGAGGTGGTGGAAACGGGAGGGTGGCTTTGAGGGTGTTCCCCGGACCATCCCAGCTGAACGCGAGTATTTGCATTGGAAAAGGTCAGTCCGTCTTGGCAAAGAACATCTTAACTGACGATGGATGGGTCACGACGGGGGTCGCTGCATGTGTGCTGGAAACGTTGGCGGTGCCAAGGATAAGGGGGGGTGGCGTTCCAAAGCCGGGCAGGGGTGGGGAAACCCCTCTGCCCAGGGCCCCTCGAATCCCCCTTCCTTCTGCGGTTCGGGCCAGGCCCGCAGTGCCAGCATAGCCACGAGATGGCAGTGTCGCTCTACGCTTGCGGCCGGGCGGGCGCGTGGGCTGAGTTTAGCAGAGATGGGGGTGGGGAAGGGCGCGAGAGGGCCCGCGTGGGGGCACCTGCCTGGCGGGTAGGGGGTGCGGGACCTGGGGGAAGCTAGCTCGGAGCAGAGGGCCTTGGGCTCGCTTTTAATTGGATTGGCCTCAGTTTCCCCATCTGCACACGGCGGGGCGGGGGGCGGGGGTTTGGCTGCGTAATTCTTACGATCTTGTCTCAGGCTATGAGGCCAGCAGACTGGGGGTGAGATTCTAGGTTTGCTGAGTGGGGCTGTGGGGTAGGCTTGAGAGGAGGGCTCTGCTGGGCTGGGGGGGTGGGCAGTGGTCTCCTAGGTCACTGCTGCGGGTCCCTCCTACCTTCTGTGACCCCTTCAGGAAGTCCTTTTCCCTGCCCAGAATAATGCTGGAAATACACCCATTATAATAATAGACTCTGGGGCCTGGTTAATATGCGGGAGTCCTTACCCAACCACAGGACAGGTTGAGGGAGGGCTGGAATTCTCATCTCACATAAGGAGCTCAGAGGGGTTTAGGGGCTTGTCCAAAGTCACACAGCCGTGTGGAAAAGCCACCCTCAAAAAACAGATCCCTCTCCACAGCCATCATTAGCAGCGATCCGCTGGGAGGGGGTGGGGGGTGGGGAACAGAACTATGCCTGTCTCTACATTAGCTTTGTAACAGCAGTACTTAGAACGATATATGACCAGAATGGAGAGCTAGGGAGGGGTCCATTTTATTTTTCAGTAATTTTTAATTACTTCTAGAAGTTTTTTAAATTTACTTTTTAAAGTAACCTCTACACCCAACATGGGGCTCGAACTCAGGACCCCGAGATCTAGAGTCTCCTGCTCTTCCAATGGAGCCGGCCAGGCGCCCCGGGAGGGGGTCTGTTTTAGATGGCTGGTCTGGTCTGGGAAGGCCTCTCTGAGGATGTGAGGGACTCACCAGACCTATTCACCCCCTCCCCGTGCATCCCGGCCAGAAAATGACTTGTTGTCTTTGGTCACAAACCATCTCCCCCCCCCCCCCCCCACCTGTCAGCAGTCAAACACGTGGGCACCTGGCCTAGAACACCCCAGGTCTCCCTGCTGTGAGCTCCCCAGAGATCAGCTCTGTATGCATTTCCTCCTTTTCCTCCTTTTGGGGGCGGGCAGGACCTGCATTCCATTCATTTTTTGTTTCCCCATCTCCCTCCCCAATCCCCAAGGCCTGGCACATAGTAGGTGCTCAGCTCAGCAAACACTTACAAATGAGTGAGTGGGAAAGAGAAGACACAGAGGACGCATTTGGGCTCCGAGGATCTCAGGCCATGCTGACAGCATCTGGGGATCGTGCTCCCAGTCGGGGGAACCGTCATGGGGGGGGGCAGAGGGGCCCTTCCCAAGGGCCACCCCAGACCCGAGGAGACCACCCCTTGTCCATCCTGGTATTTGGTTCTCCACGTTTGGATCGCAGGCCTTGCCAGGGAGCCCAAAGGGGTTTGGCCAGCACTTGGGTCCCTTGAAAAGGAAGCTGTTAGTTGCGACGGGAAATTCCCTTTCTGTCTCGCAATTAACCTGGCCTAGAGACTCGTCACCTGCCCCCGGCTCCTTCTTCCTTCCTTTATCTAAGAAGAGCTGAGCGCTGCCTCTGCTAATGAGCTTGTCTGTACTAATGAAGCAGGTGCCCTGTCCCCCGCCGGCCCCCCTCGCCAGCTGGGAGGGGGAGGGCTGTTCTTCAGATGTGAGCTCTGGGCCCACAGAGGAAAATCAGATACATGAGAATAATGACCATAATGATGAGAATGATCATGTGGACAGTGGATCCCTTTAAATGAGCTCTCCCTTCATAGGTCGGGGGCTTTATACGCCTTATACGGGACCCCAAGGGGACGGTGCGGTGGCTTCCATTTGTCAGATGGGGACACTGAGGCTGTGGAGCCTAAATGACGGGGCCCAGGTGGCATAACTGGGGTGGCGGGGCCGGGTTCTCAGCCAAGACTCTGGGACTCGGTTTGCTCACCCCACTGCTGCCTTATTGACGTTTCTAAACAGTTTGACCCACTTTTTTTTATGGGAAACCTAGACACTGGAGCCAGTGGCTGGTACATGGGAGCTGGGACTGGGGGTGGGTGGGGGGGGGACTCCCATCTCAGGTGCCTCCCCACCGGCACCCCCCCAGCTGTGTAGGGCAAGTGTCCGGGCATCTGACGACTGCAGGAGCCCCCACGTGACCCCAGCCTGATTCATTCAGTTTGCTGAGCTCCCCGTCGCCCGGCCCCGGGGTTGGGGTGAGAGGTGCCCCCGGGGGGATAGTAGCTACTGTGAGCCCTCAGTGAGGCCCGTGTCCCAGGCTGGAGGAATCCGACCACCCACCCAGTCCCCGTCCCTGCCTCCATTACACCCTGGCGCAGTCGCTGTGACCCTGCCCCCAGAGCCGTCCCTCGCCTGGTCGTGTATGCCTGACGCCTGGGCGTCCTCCCGCTCAAGTAAATAAGGGCCCCTGCCTCACACCTGGGTAGACAACCCCAAGACGCCTTCGCTTTCTTTCAGGGCCCCTGACCGCGTCCAGCCAGGGCACCCCCATCCCTGTCCTAGTGCTTGGTGGAAATTCCTCAGGTAGCCCCCCCTCCCCCCCGACTCCCCGAGGCGACCCCACGGGGACCCCCAAGCTGGGCCGAAAGTATCCCAGGACCTCTCGTCCGCACTCAGCCTCGCAGTCCCTGTGCCCCGCGGACACCCCTCCCCCCATTCCGAGGACCATCCATTGCCCCCCCCCCCCCCCCCGCGACCTTGGGAACTCCCGCCACTTGGCCCGAATCCTCCCCATCTATCTGCTTTCGGCCGGCAGGTGCCCCCTCCCGCGGCCCCGTCCGCGCGCCCGCCCCAGACTGCCCCCGCGGGGCTCTCTGGGCCTGAGCCGCCGGGCGCCCTCCCCCAGGGACGCCCGGGAGTGGCACGTCCCGCCGCCTATGGCTGGGCGGCCGCCTGGGGCCCCGTCTCCGCGGCGGGCCCGCCCCCTCCCCGGCCCCGCCCTCCCGCCGCCGCCCCGCCCTCCGCCCGGCGCTCGCCGCTCGCTCACTCTCTCGCGGGCTGCGGGGCGGCCGGCAGCTGGCGCGGGCAGAGGCGGCGGCGGCGGCGGCGGCGGCGGCGGCGGCGGCGCCACGGCGATGGGACGGGCGCTGGGGCGCAGGAGCCGCGGCGGCGGCGGCGGCGGCGGCGGCGGCGGGGCCCGCGCAACTCGGGCCAAGTGCGGGGCCGCCGGCGCGGGCGCGGGGCGCTGAGCCCCCCGCGGCCCCCAGCTCCCGGGCCGCGCACTGCCGAGCCCCGGAGAGCGCGCAGGGGCGAGCGGAGGAAGCACCGCCAGCGCCGGCCGCCTGCGTCTGGGGAAGAGCGGCGCCCCGGGGGCGAGCCATGCCCGGCGCCCGAGCGTAGCCGCCGGGGGCTGCCCCCCACCCCCGCCCCCGGGAGCCGCGGGCCGGGCCGGGCGCGCGACAGGAGCAGCCCCGCGCCGCGCCCACCGCGCGCCGAGGACCATGCCGCCCCCGGGCCGGGCGCCGCCGCTCGGGCTCCTGCTGGCGCTGACTGCGCTCCGGTGCCCAGGTAACGCGTCCCCGGACCCCATCCCCGACCCCGGCCGCGGCGCACAAAGTTGGCTCCCGCGCGGGGCGGCCACCTCCTTCGCAAGTCCCCGGCAGCTCGCACCTCCCGGACTCGGGTCTGGGGAGACCCCGGGAACCCAGGGGTCCCGGGCACGTACCTCTCTGCCCGGCGCGAGAGCCCGCCAGCCTTCCGCGCCAGCTCCCCTGCGGATCCCTGCAGGGCGCACGGGGGCAACAGACCGGAGGCGCTCAGCGTCTCGAGGCGGGTGGGGGCGCGCCTCCAGGAATCTAGCCCCCCCGCCCCCGCCACCCCGCCTGGTCCTGGTTTCCCCGGGGTTTCGCTGTGACGGGGCGTCGGTGGACCCCCTTCTCCCGGTCTCCTGCTGCCCGCGGACGACGCACGGCCGCGCGTTCCCAGGACACCTGCGGGGCCCCAGCCTTGAGGTCGTCTCGGTCGGCGCAGTCTGTCTGGCTCGTCCGCAGCCTCTCCCCGCTCCCCGCCGCACCCTCCTGCTTTTACACCCCCCCCCCCTTCCCCGAACATGTCCCCTCCCCGAGTGGCCTCCCCTTGGCCCAGGCGCAGCCTGCTGCTCGCTTTCTGGAGACGCGTGCTGCCCCAGCGCCCTGACCCCAAGGCGGCCGGGCCGCCCCGCGCGCGCAGGGCCGCCTGGAACGTGGTGATGCCCAGAGCCATTGCCTGGGTACCATGGAGCCGGGCTCCCTGCTGGCACCGGCGCAGCTGTCGCCAAAACCTAGTGAGTGGGAAAGGCAGAACAGTCATGTATTTTCTCTCTCTGCTGGAGTTTGGAACGCTTTTACCGCCTTGGCGTGGCTACATGTTGGTTCTGGAGGAAGGCCACCCTAAAATGCCAGTCCGTCCCCTCCCCTTCCCCCACCCCAAGCAGTAGAGACCGTCCTGAAGGCTCCGATGAACCCGGAACCGTCACGAGCAAGCTGCGTGTGCATTTGGAGAGCTCGGCTCTCCTCCAGCGCTTTCAAAATCAGGACCCACGATTGGGGGAGCAGAGAGCGTTCTCTTTAGAAAGCAACTCTGCTCCTTTTCTTAACAAACAAACCCGCACAGACACCCAGAACGCAGGAGAAAAATAGAACTTTAACTTTTCAGCTGCAGCTGCCTCAGGGAGGTTGCATTTAGGAACAAACCTTGTACGCCAACTTAACGGGTGATGTATTTGCGTGGAAAAAGTGAACATTGTCTGCCTTCGAGATGCCCTGAAGTGACCCAGAATATTTCATAAAACCTCCCACTCGGAAAAAACCTGGTGCCAGAGATCCCCATCGGCGTTCAGCTTTGGCTTCGCGTGTGGATGGGTCTTCCCTCTGCTGGGCTAATGAGCAGCTATACCCGCCGTGTCTCCTGCTCTCGGTGTCCTTCCGTGGTTCATAAGGGGGGCTGTTGCCGGGGTCAGGGCTGTTTCCTCTTAGCTGAAGCCCTCCCGGGGACCTGTTCCCCAAAGTGCAGTTCCCTGGACTTGAAAATTACAGTTTTGTCTCTATTTTGTTTCTCCACGGGGGTCAGCCTCTGCCTGGATGTGCTCGGAAGCCGGTATTGGAAGTCTCTCAGAGAAGCTGCCTGCCTGACGCTTGTAGAACATGGAGAACCCCCCCTGCTCCCCCCTCCCATCCCCTAGCAACGGAAGAGCTTGTGCCTGGCTCTGGGAGGAGGCCGGGTCCTGGCAGGGAAGGTGTACCACCTCTGAAACCTGCTGTTGGCCCCGGCTCCTAGCCCTGCTGTCCCTGCTGCTCCCCGAGGGTCTCAGCTGGGCAATTCCTAATGCAGGTGCCATGAGGCAGAGGACCCCCCCCCCCACCCCCCGTGCCATCGTCGGGTTCTTGGGAGCACATGTAAGTCTTTTCACCGGTCCCTACCAGGGACATAAAGAGAGACAGTTTGATAACTCTATATTTAGCACCAGTTAGGAGAGCTAGGAAAAAAACAAGGCTGCGATTCTTGAAAGATACTTAGCTGCCTACTGTCGGTTGAAAGGTTCAGAGGAATTAGCTACAGTTTCCTTCGGAGCTGGTTGGATCTTCTGGGTCATTTCTGGCATGATTTAGCGATCGCATGTGGCTGAGGTTTGGGAGAGGGGCTGGAAGGGTGCTGAGGGAAGGAAGGACGCCCTCTCCCCCGTCACACGCAGGGACTGTCTGCTGTGTGCCCCCCCCGCCCCCCCCCCCCCGCGTGGGCAGCTGCCATGGTAAAGAGCGTGGTGGGCGTACTCAGCCTTGTAAGCGCTTAAACATATGGACCTGCACTTGGTAAGAGTCAGCACAAATCCCCCAGCTTAGCGACTAGGGGGCCCCCATTATTCAAGGCACTTTTGTGCGAGCTACGGCTTTGCAAATTAGCAGCCCTGTTACAGTCCCTGCTGGGGAAAAATGGACGCGCCTTGCTTCATTGACCCATTGTGCTCAGGGTCTATAAAATTGGGGTGGGTGGAGAGCCCCCAACAGAGGGGCCTTGTGACTGGCAGTGACTTGTGTGTGTGTGTGGGGGGGGGGGGGGCTTTGGCCCCAAAGCGGAGATACTCTTCGCCCTGCCTGGCACCTTGGCATGCAATGTGGTGTATTTCTTTCTCATGACAATAGTGATGGGGGGGGGGGCTTGCCTGTCTATGGTGTTGCTCTGCAGAGAAGTGTCGTCCGGAGGTGGTGGGGGGTGGGCTGCAACTGATGTCACCTCCCCTGAGTGATTTAGTGGCGGTACGGTGGAGGCTCCCAGAGTAAATCATTTCAACACCCCCCCCCCCCCAACTACCGGATGCGGGGGACTTGGGAGGCGGGAGGCTTCTGTGTGAGCTTCAGCAGTCACAGCCGACAATGAGCACGGTGACTGCCATGACCCAAGAGAGCAAAAGGAACCCCTCGCTTGTCGATGTGAAGTCCAGGAGGGTGGTCTCTGGGCTGGCAGAGCCCTTCCAGGGGCCTTGTTCCTGGATGAGCCCCCCCCCCCCCCCCCCCCCGGTTGTACGCGGCTGGGTGGCTCCTTTCTTCTCTCCTGGGTCTGACATCGAATGGGCACAGAGACGGGACTTTCCCTTTGTTGCTGTGGGGTTGAGCAAATGCACGCGGCCCGTCCCCTTGGGGATATGGAGGTACCCGGGCGCCATGGACGGCTTCGTGGGGAGCTTGGTCCCCCCAGATCTTTCTTGGAGTGAATGAGTGGTCTCGCAGAGCAAGAAGGCGTCTCGGAGCACCTGGCCCAACCGCCCCCTGTGCAGATGGGAAAAAGGAGACCCAGACCAGGGGAGAGACTTCCTCAGGGCCACACGGGTGAATTGGTGTCAGGTCAGGCGCGTGGCTCACACAATTGTTCTTTGTAAAGAACGAACGTCCCCCAGGGATTTCTCACTGTGCTCAGGGGAGGCTTAGCCCTCCTGGATGGGCCTTTGAGGGACTGTGGCTCCATTTAAGGAGCCCAAGTTCAGGAGAACGACAGTGGTTTGGTGATGCTCACAAAAGCAGTGAATCATTCCAGGGGTGCTGATGGGGACGGGGTGATAGAAGCAAGGGCTTCTGAAGGCGCCCCCCCCCCCCGTGTTGCAGGCCCCGGCCCAGGCCTTGCCTTGTGTGAACACAGTGGGAGAGACCCACCTCCGGCCAGGGAGGTGGACACTCTCACTATTCACCGTTTATAGGTGAGGATATTGAGATCCAGAGATGCCAAGTAACTTGCCTGAGGCCACACAGCGTCAGATTCTAGCCCAGGTGCTGGTCTGTGCCTTACCTACCACGTGACGCAACCAGGTTCCCCCGCGCAGCCTCACACAGAGTGGTGTGGACGGGCCTCCGCGGGCCAAGCTGGGGGGTGGTGATCGAGCCCCGTCCAAGTGCCAGCCTCTGCTGGGGGCTTGCACCTCTGTCCTGTAACACATGCGTCTGTGAAGGGGAACTAAGGCTGCGAGCCGTACGAATCAACCAGACTGGGGGGTCAACTCTGCAGGCGCCTGGGAATCCTTTACGTTTGGTGCCCTCGAGGGATTAGATGGTTCTGTTCAAGGCCGAGACTTGGGCAGAGAGACTCCCCCTCTTTTCCCTTTGGTCTCCTGCCCTGGTCCTTCCATTTCAGTGAACCTGGGAGTCTGGAACAGCTCCGTAACTAACCCCGGATGACAGCTGTCTGTGTGTTCTGAGCCCTTCGCGGATTTTGCTTCATTGACCCTCAACAACCCCATGGGGTAAGGACTGGTACTTGTCCCATTTTACAGATGAGGAAACTGAGGCTGTGGCTTACGTGAGGTCACACAGAGGGAAGGGGGACGGATGTGAACCCACAGCGGGCCTGGTTCAGAGTCAGTGCTCTTGAAACTGTTACCTTCTGCGTGTTCCTGGCACCAGGGTTTGTGGGCGATTGATTGGATTTTGAGGCTCATTTGGGCCCAGGGGATTCAGGGATTTGGTTCTTTTTTGAGAAAATCGTTCTGGGAAGTGTTGGCAGCTCTAAAGCTGTCCCCCTCAGTCAGGAGCCCTGGGGTGTATCTGCAGGGAGGGTTTGGCGTTTTGGGTAACTGAGCCTGCGTGGAAATCCAGTGGAGGACGACTTCTGTCGCCCTTGTGGCATGTCTGGCCTGCAGACTTCACTCGTTAGTTGCCAGCATTTAAAAAGTGGGACGTGTCAGTATCACGATCCAGGTTTCTGGCTTCTCTCAAGAAATTGGGAGATCTTGTCTAACCCTTGACCGCTCTGAGACTCGGTATCCCCATCTGTAAAATGGGCCCTGTCTCAGTCCACTCGGGCTGCTGTAGCCAAATACCCCAGGATGGGTGCTTTGTGAACGACAGACCTCTGTTTCTCGCAGTTCTGGAAACTGGGAAGTCCAAGATCAAGGCCCCGGCATGGCCACGTTCTGGTGAGAGCCCTCTTCTCCTCTCCCCGTGTTCTCATGTGGTGGAAGGATGCGGGAGCCCGCGGCGGGCGCGGGGGGAGGGGGGGTCTCTTCTATGAGGGCACCCACTCCACTCCTGAGGCTCCCCCATCGTGACCTCATCACCTCCCAAAGGCCCCACCTCCTGATATCACATTGGGGGTGCGGTTTCAACCTAGGAAGGCCAGATGGGCTCTTGGCTGTAACAGTCAAAGCTGTGAAGTGAAGGTTAACGGAGCCTTGGTGCTTACCATGTGGCTACTCACTTCGGATTTCCCTGGATTCTTGGGCGGCCGCCCAGGGAGAGGTTAGGGGCTCAGATGTATCCCCGGTGGGGATACTAAGGTTCAGAGGAACGCAGGGACCCGATCAAGACAATGCAGATTGTGAGTGGCAGGGCGGGGTCTCCTCCCCAACGAGCCTGACTCCTGTCTTTCCTGCGTCTACGGTGCCTTCTTATCCTGGAGTTTTCTCTCATTTCCCAATCTCTCCGGCTTAGGTACCTGCGATCTCAGGGGCTTGCATTCTAGGACAGGTTCGTGTGATGGAGAGACAGGGAGCCAGCAAATTCACAAACAGGAAAGTCCTAGCCAGTAATTTGTGCCCCTCGTGTTCAACACAAGGCTATGGGATGGGGAGTGACTGGGCGATCCAGGAAGACTTCCTGGAGGAGGTGGCAGTCATCTTTTCCAAAGACCTGCATGATCAGAAGGAGCCCACCTGGAGAAGGGTGTTCTAGGCGGGAGTGGGAGTACTTGCAAGGTGGTTTGCTCAGTGCCTGGCACACAGCAGGTGCTCACGGACCACTTGTTCATTCAGTCACTCGTTCATTCATTCATTCGTTCAGCAAACATCTGTTCCTCAGCTCTAAGCTCTGGGGACACAGCATGGAACAAAGGAGACACATTCCCCATTCCGAGGACTGTCATTCGGGTGGAGCGAGACAGTAAGAAAACAACAGACAAACAAATACATAATTTAATGGCAGGCGGTGATAGGTGCCAAGGGGAGAGACAGAGCTGCCGCTGTCCCCTTTTCTCCATCCACGCACTTGTTTTGCTACTTGAGTGCAGGATGGACCCGTGATGCCCGCTGCCTGCCAAGGGAAGGGGAGAAAAAAGCCTAGGTTCTTTGGACTTGAATTCCGACGTCCTCCCTTGCTTAAACCACCTGGGTCCACAGTCGGGCTGCTCCGAACTCCCTTCCCTGACACCTGGCTCCTTACCTGATCAATACCCTCTCCTTACACTCCAGTCCCAAAATAGTTACATAAAAAATCAATAGAGTCCAATTTGATTTGCTGTATTTTATTACCGGCGGTGATGGAGTGTCTGGAGCCTCCTGGTGCTTCTGAGCGTGGTTGTTTTGCGGTGTTAACCTAAATTAACCCGTTGGGGGACCTAACTCATCGTGGCTGTGCTTTGGTGCCCAGAACGCAGCGCCCAGGAAGGGTGACTCAGTAAATAACGCATCTGTAACGTCTGCTTTGTGCTCGGAATGTCTCCCACCAGGGCTCCTAACGCACCGGACAAATGGACACATAAAAATAGCGCTGTGGCTGCAGCCAGCGCTCCCGGGGCCGACCCCGCGGGCCTGCTGCAGGGTCCTGTCGTTCCTTCCAGAACTCCGGAGCAGCAGGCTGGCTCTGCCTGGTCCCCCGGCTCTCGGATTCCGTGGCTTCCTTTGTTTGCCTGGTTCTCTTCGTGTTGTGTGCTGTCGACGTATTTATATCCTTGGCTCGGTATGTTCCCCTTCTGTGGTTGTGCCGTCCGCCGTTGCCGGTTCCCCCGGGGGAGCCGGGGGGCCAGATTGGGGGGGCTGGGGGGCGCCCGGGCACAGGGATGGGGGCTCTGCGGGAGATGAGGCTGGAGGGGGTGGCCAGGCGGGAGGGGACCCTGTCCTCGGGCCGAAATATGGGGCAGGGGCAGTGGAAGGGGAGGGGCCCGGTGTGCGTGGAAAATGCCATTTCGCCAAATGAGTTTTCTGGGGTGACGGTGACTCGGAGCTTTGCCAGGCCAGCGGGGAGCCTGTGGCTGCCTTTGGGCCCTAACTGGCCTGCAGACTCGTCTCGTTCGTTGCCAGCGTTTAAAAAGTAGCGGATGTCGGTATCCAGGTTTTTCTGGCTCCTCGCAAGAAATCGGGAGGTCTGGGACCGCGGTCTAGCTGCTTGAGCTCTCTGAGACTCTGTTTCCCCACGTGTAAAACAGGTCTCGATCTCCCCCCCTGCCGATTTTCTTCCTTGAAACTCCACCCCAGTCTGCTTCCTTCCTCCTTGCCTGCCTTTGCTTATTCTAACACATTTTTCTTGTGCGCCTGTGCTGCGATGGCACTGTTCTCAGAGCTGGTGACACAGCAAGGACAAGACAGACAAAGGTCCCCGTCCTCGTGGGATCAGCGTTAAGGTGGAGACAGACAAATACCGAACCAAACAAACAATCGAAATGCAGTTTCTTAAATGGTACTGAGTGCTACAGAGAAGCACGGAACAGGGCAGCAGAGAGGGAGCGCTGGGAAGGGGTGTTTCGCAGTTTTATTTTATCTTAGTTTTTCAAATATTTTTTCTTTATTAAGTAATCTCTACACCCAGCGTGGGGCTCGACCTCACGGCCCCGAGATCAAGAGTCTCACGCTCCATCAACAGCCAGCCAGGCGCCCCTGCAATTCTCAATAGCAGCATCTGGAAAGGTGACATTTGAGCAAAGGCCTGAGCAAGTAAGGGAGTAAGCTATTCGGTGGCTTTCTTGGGGAAGGGTGTTCCGAGCAGAGGGAACAGCCAGTGCAAAGGCCCTGAGGTGCTAAGGACTGTTTCCTCTGCATGAGGAGGCAGCTGGTCCAGGTTTGACAGAAGAGGGCTGTGCTCTGACTCCCAGGAGCAGAAGCAGGGAGAGCTGAGAAGGTCTACCGCACCGGTCCGGGCTTGGATCACGAGTGGCGGCTGTAGACGAGGTCGGAAGTGGGATTCGGGTGCAGTTGGAAAGTTACGCCGCAGGACCTGCTGACTGATAGATTCGTTCGGTAAATATTTACTGGGTGCCGACTCCATGCATAACACTGTTCTTGGAACTGGGGCCAAATCAGTATTTGTCAGCGATGAAATTAACAAACAGAACTTACATCTGTGGGTTGGGCCTTTGCCTTTTGTGAGTTCTTCCCCGACGGCCCCGGGGAAGAAGGTTGGGGTGGACGACCCCGTGTTCCCGCACGTGTGAGATAATGCACACGACTGGCGAGAATACAGTTAAGGGGTTCCGAGGACGACCCTGGATGCAAAATGCTTACAGCACAGTTTTACCGAACGCTCAGTAAATGGCGGCAGTTATTAAGAACGCCGTTAGGACAGTTGGTGGAGGTTGGATTTGACCTATGATCTATCAGACCCACTTTGGTGTTCATCTTTCCTGCTGGAACCAGCAATGTTAAAAGAAAAAAAAGTTTCCGTGCTCACGACGTGATTCTTCTGGCACAGTTTATTGTCCGTGGCCAGTATGGGTATACTCGCTTTACCCGGTGATGTGTAGGTGGAACATGTGTCAGTCAAATTCTGTCTTCTTCATCAACGTCCACTGCAGTTTGGAGATGTGTTGAAGCTCGATCCGACCCCGGGCTGGCTTTGGCTCCTGGCAGGTTGCCGGCTGGTTTCTGCAGCCCTTAAAGCGGCATCACCAAACTATGGCCCGTGGGCTAAATCTGGCCCTCCACTTGTGTTTGTAAATAAAGTTTTATTACAACAGGGCTACGTCCATTTGTTTATCTACTGTTCGTGGCTGCTTTCTCACGACAGTGAGAATTGAGTGCTGTCAGAGATCATCTTGCCTGCAAAGCTGAAATAAACGATGCACCACCTAGTCCTTTTGCAGACAAAGCTTGCCTTAAATGAAGGTCAAGCAGGGAACGCTCCGTAAGTGTGTGTTAATAGCGCACATTTGTGGTCAAGAACAAGTCTCCCTTCGTAATGTCAGGAAAATTGTCCAGCTCATCTGAACGAGAAGAGTTGTGGGTATGGTATCTCTTGGTTGAAAAAAACAACACAAAACATATTGATTGAAAATTGCCATCAATTCAGTGATGCTTTTGAACGAGTGGGTTTGGGTAATTACAGTAGCATTTATGTAACATTTTAAAAATAGTAGCACATGTGTGTGCAAGATATTTTTACTCTGTAGGCAAAGCTGGGTGGCTTACAGCTCAGGAGACCCTTGTAGGGATGCTGTTGGAGATAACCAGGATTAAAGGAGCCCACTGGTTAATTATTTTATGCTTGGAATGGTGCTGATCAGTGGATCTCTTTTATGGCCTTGTGTTTTTTCTTTTTGGGTTGTAAAAAAAAAAATTTTTTTTTAACGTTTATTCATTTTTTGAGAGGCAGACAGGGAGTGAGTGGGGGAGGGGCAGAGAGAGAGAGAGCGAGGCATAGAATCCGATGCAAGCTCCAGGCTCTGAGCTGTCAGCACAGAGCCCGACACGGGGCTCGAACTCAGGGATCATGAGATCGTGACCTGAGCCGAAGTCAGAAGTTCATCTTTAAAACCGTCCAAAAGGGGGCGCCTGGATGGCTCAGTCGGTTGGGCGTCCGACTTCGGCTCAGGTCATGATCTCACGGTCTGTGAATTCGAGCCCCGCGTCGGGCTCTGTGCTGACAGCTCAGACCCCAGAGCCTGCTTCGGATTCTGTGTCTCCCTCTCTCTCTATCCCTCCCACACTTACGCTCCGTTTCTCTCTGTCTCTCAAAAATAAATACACGTTAAAAAAAAATTAAAACAAAAAGATGAACATAACCTTCTGTATATTTACTTGTGACACTCACGCCCATGATGCGTTAAGTTTTCAATGCTAAGATTTTGAGTTCACTTACGGAGATGAATGTGCCAAATGCAGCGTGTATGTCCCTATAGTCGTCTGGATTCTTATCATCGCCAAGGACAAAACTGGGCATTTGCTGGACTCTGGAGCTAGGAAGTTCAAGGAGGCAACGCCTTCAGGCGTGGCTAGATCCAGGTGCTTAACACTCCCAATGAGTGAGTGCTTCTGCTCTCTCACTCTGTCTCTTGGTTCTCTTTCCCTCTGTGTTCATTTAATTGTCAGACAGCCTTTCTCCACCTGATGGCAAATCTGGCCACCGTCAGCCCCAGGCTTTCCTCCAAAATCACTTGTCTCTTCTCTCATTGTACCAGCAAGGACCCCTGGACTCACTTGCATCGTGTACGGAGCCCTCACCCAGGGACTGTGACTGTGGATGGAATCCTTTATGTGATTAGCCACACTTAAGGCAGAAGCTCGTCTCTGGAGTTGGAATTGGAAGCACGTTGCCAGAGAGAGACAGGAGATGATTTCCCCAAGGAGAATCCCGGTGCTTCCACCAGGAAGAAGAAGGAGTTGCCTCAGCAGCCTACCAAGCAAGGGAGGTGGGGAGAAGCCTCCCAGGCCGGGAGAGCCCTCACCTGTGGGCTGAGACCTCTGGTGCCTGCCCGCAGGGAGCCGAACACTCCCTGGCATCCTTGTGTGTGCCCTTGGCCGCCGCTGGAACCTCTGGGCTGCGTCCTTCTGATTCCAGGCCGGTGATTTCACACGTCTTCCGGTTGCTTTGATCGAAAACACGGAACATTTGGGATGCGCTCTGCGCAGAGCTCTGAAGAGAGAAGCTGGTCTCTGACCCAGCCATCCCACTTCTGGGCCACCTGTGGTTTTCGAAGTGAGAGCACCACTGTACAAGGTTGTAGGTTCAGGGGCGTTTATAGCAGCGTCTTCGCTAGCGGCAGAAAAGAGAACCGAGCGGCCCGACTGCCCCATCGGTAAAGTAGCTCTTGACTGCGTGGTATTTCCACGCGCACGACCGTGTAGCTGTTAAAGAGAGCAGCTTGGACATATATTCTCTTCCCCTGGAAGGATGACGTGGTCTTGCCAAGAGAGAAGAGTGAGTTGCGTGGTAACTTACGCTGTGCGATGCCGTTTCAATAACAACCGTGAACCTGGGGCGCCTGGGGGGCTCAGTCGGTTTGGCGTCCGACTTCGGCTCGCTCGGGTCACAATCTCGTGGCTCGTGAGTTTGAGCCCCGCCTCGGGCTCTGGGCTGACAGCTCGGAGCCTGGAGCCTGCTTGGGATTCTGTGTCTCCCTCTCTCTCTGCCCCTCCCCGCGCGCTCTCTCTCTCTCTCTCTCTCTCTCTCTCAAAAATAAAAAGAAACATTAAAACAACAACAACAATGAACGAAAAGTCCCCTCTGTGTATAAAATAGTTAGTACTTACATGGTGCTTTCTACATGCCAGTCACAAGTTTAAGTAATTTGCATGTGTCAGCTCCCTAATACTTACGAGTCTGGGTGTGTGGGTGTTATTACTATACCCCTTTTAAAGAAGGGAACATCGAGGCACTGAGAGGTTAACCAGAGTTACATGACCTGAATGAAGGAGTGAAGGGGGTGGGGTGGTGGGTGGTGGGAAAGGAGGGGGCAGGAAAGGCAGGACATCTGGAATGTTCGAGGTATCTTAGCCACACCAATGCAGAGTTTTATGTAGAGGGCCCCACTCTTTCCTGTAGGGTTTCTGGGGCCCTGTTGGGGCTGGTGAGAGTGCCTTAGTGGGGATCCTCTGAATTTGCTCTGGGCTTTTCTGGTGCTGGGGGCTGTGGTGCATGGAACTCGGGCCACCTGGGACGGAAGCTGCTTGGTGGTTCACTGGGGGAGGGGAGTCCTGGCTGTGTGGTGTGATGGGCGTCTGTGGAGAACGGGTTCATCACTGAGTAGCACAGCCTTACGTGGTGGTGGCTTCAAAAGTAGGAGATTGTTTCTGTCCCAAATCAGATTCTGGTGCTCTGTACTTCAGGACTGTAGGTTGGCTCTGTTCCGTGGAGTCCTCATGGGCCTTTGCTCCCTTCTGCCATTTCCAGTTTGTGGTCTTTGTCCTCATGGCCCAAGATGGCAGCTGTGGGTACAGCAGTTTCGTCTCCATTCCAGGCACGAGTATGGGGGTGTAGACAAACAGAGGGTAAAGGATCAGTTGTCTTTTGTGGAAGAGTCCTGGTAGTCCCACGATGCCTCCACTTGTGTCCCATTGGCTGTGACTAAATCACATGGTCCCATCTCGCTGCAAGAGAATCTGGGAAGTCTTCATTTTAGATCGCCAAAAATCAAGAGTTCTGTTACTGTGGAAGGACAGAATGGATGCCAGGGGAATAATTAGTAGTTGGTGATAAATACCTTAGCAGGGATAACACAGTGTTTGGAGAGAAGGCATGAACCATCAGTGTGTGTGTGTGTGTGTGTGTGTGTGTGTGTGTGTGTGTGTGTGTGAGAGAGAGAGAGAGATTGATTTTATTCTGCCTCTTAAGGGGGGGCCTGGGAGACGTAGTTTTTCTGGGTTCCAGGAGGAAAAGACAGCAGTTTGATGCGTGTGTAACACCATCTCTGTCAAAGATATAAATATGGCTTGAAGAAATATTACAGATAAATCTGAAGTGTCTTTTGAACAATTTCGTATCCTCCCCAAAGGTGACCATCCATATCAGTTTGCTGTGTATTTTTCCTGTAGGAAATAGACACACACACACACACACACACACACACACACACACACACACTTAAATGTTTATTTATTTTGAGAGAGAGAGGGAGAAACAATACACATGTGTGGGGGAGGGGCAGAGAGAGATGGGAGAGAATCCCAAGCAGAGCCCCGACGTGGCTCAATCCCACGAACTGTGAGCTGAAATCAAGAGTCAGATTCACAACCGACCGAGCTACCCAGGCACCCCAGAAATAAATATGTTATAACATAGTTTTAAGTTTGTTTTAAAAACATACTTCTGGGGCGCCTGGGTGGCTCAGTCGGTTAAGCATCCGACTTTGGCTCGGGTCATGATCTCGCGGTTTGTGAGTTCGAGCCCCACATCAGGCTGTCTGCTATCAGCACGGAGCCTGCTTCAGATCCTCTGTCTCCCTCTCTCTCTCTGCCCCTGTCCCCTCCCAAAATAAATAAACATTAAAAAAATTTAAAAACATCTACTTGTTTGTCTCTTCCCCAATATTGACCTGCATGTAGAACTATTTTTTTGCATTGTTGCATAGTAGTCCATGGTATAGAAATATCAAGGAGTATTTGGTGATTTCCCGCTGCCTCATGAAATGGGGATTCTCCAAACACAGAAAAGGGGGTCAGAAAGTAGGCGTTCACCCACCAGGAACACTGTGCAGTGATCAGCACCCAATCAGGATCTGCAGACATTCAAACAAAGCCAGGGTGGGACTGGGGGAAAGCAGACAAAAAAGCTGACACCTGAGGAAGTGGAGTTAACACAGCAATGGGGACGGTGGGGGACTGGTTGTTGGGGACCTGCCGAAGCTTCCCAGCGTCCTGTTCCCAGTGGCTCCCACTGTGGGTGATTCCCGAGGACTTGGAATGCCAGCCCATCTACTCACGGCATTTCTCCAGGTCCTGGGAGCTTCAGTCTCAGAAGAGGGACGTCCTCCCGTTCTCTGGTGTCTGCCTCTGCGGCCCGTGGTGCAGACCCATTTGTCTCTAATGGGAAAGGCTCTTGAGAAAGCCCCATGGATTTATGATGAGATTTTTATTTCCTTACGATATCTTCTTCTCCTTCCACCCACCACCCCCTACGCCCAGGCCGGTTGAAGTGTTTTTCTCTTAAGTTTATGGGCTGAGCTGTTGGGAGGGTCTGCGTGTTTCAGGAGGAAAGGTATCGGGGGAGGAGGTGTCAGCCTTGCTGTTCTCACCAGCCTCACTCCCGCAAGCTCTGAAGTGGCCTCGTCTTCCCACTGGACCAATTTGCCTGTCAGCTCAGATCGTTTTGGGAGGGCGACTGCATTCTGCTTCTCTGTCACCGTGGCATAGAGACACCGTGAGGGAGGAAGGTGCTGGGATTCTTTTCCCAATATTTCCCGTCCCTCAAGGGTCCCTCCCTCCTCTCTTTCGGCATCTTGCTTTGTGAGTTGTTTTTTTTTTTTTTTTAATGTTTATTTTTGAGAGAGACAGAGACAGAGTGTGAACAGGGGAGGGGCAGAGAGAGGGAGACAGAATCCGACAGGCTCCAGGCTCTGCGCTGTCAGCCCAGAGCCTGACGCGGGGCTCGAACTCACAAGCCGTGAGATCATGACCTGAGCCGAAGTCAGCCGCTCAACCGACTGAGCCGCCCAGGCAGCCCAACTTTGTGAGTTTTTAACACGTGTTCAAATTAGGGGGTGGACGTGTATCACGTCTCTCACTGCTTAGTTACGTACAGTTTGTGGCTTCCCCAGCTGCTTTCTTCTTGCTAACCGTTTCAAAGTACCTCACTGAAACTTAGGGCATGAGCTCAGGCAGACTCACTGCCTGGGTTTGAATCCCAGCCCTGCCACTTGATAGCTCTGTGACCTTGGGTTGGTTGCTTAGCCTCTCTGTGCTATCTAACATTCTCTTATGTGAAATGGGGAGGCAGAGGCAGGGGCTCCTACTCCTTGCGCTGCTGTGAAGACGAAGAGAGATGTTGCGTAAGAACTCAACACGGTGCTTGAATTCCCAGGATTCCTTAACGAATGTTCGCACGGCTTTACTTGTCTCTCCATTTACTGAATGTTTAATTGAACACCTACTATGTGCTCTGGTGCTCCTTTTTGTGGTTTGGCTCATCTCTGCTCCGACATCATTTCATCTCCGAATCCTGTCGCGTGAGAGTGGTGGTCTGCTATCTTCGCCTTCCTCGGAGAGTAACACCCATCTTTTTAAAATTTATTTTTAAAAATTAAGATGTAATTGGCAAACAATATTATATTAGTTTCAGGTGTACAGCCTAGCGATTCCTTATTTATATACATCATGAAACGATCGCCATGACCGCTGCAGTTACCATCTGTCACCGTGCGAAGTTTTCACAACATTATCGACTGTCTTCTCTATGCTGTGTATGGTGTCCATGTGTCTGATTTATTTTATAACCAGGGGATTGTACCTCGTACTGCCCTTCACCTATTTGGTCCACCCTCTGTCCCTCTCCCCTCTGGCCACCATCAGTTTGTTCTCGGTATCTGTGAGCCTGTTTCTGTTTTGTTTGCTTGTTTCCTTTGTTTAGATTCCACGTAGAAGTGAAGATTCCGCAGATGGGTGAAATCGTATGGTGTTGGTCTTTGACTTATTTCACTTAGCATAGTACCTCTTAGCCCCACCCATGTTGTTGTAAGTGGTAAGATTTCCCTCTGATTGTCGAGTAATATTCCAGTGTGTGTGTGTGTGTGTGTGTGTGTGTGCGTGCATACCACATCCATCTATTCATCTATCAATGGACCCTTAAGTTGCTTCCCCACCTTGGCTATTGTAAATAATGGACAGTGAACGTAGGGGCGCATGTATATCTTTTCCAATTAGTGTTTTTGTTTTCTTTGGATAAATACCCAGAAGTGGGATTGCTGGATCATATAGTATTTCTATTTTTAATTTTCAGAGGACCCTCTGTACTGTTTCTAGCAGTGGCCTCCACCCATTGACATTACAGCCAGCCGTGCATGGGGGTTTCCTCTCCTCCACGTCCTCGCCAACATGTCATTATTTCTTGTCTTTCTGATAGTAGCCATGCTGACAGGTGGGAGTTGATATCTCATTGTGGTTTTTACTTGAATTTATTTGATGATGAATGATGTTGAGCATCTTCTTGTGTGTCTACCGGCCATCTGTGTGTCTTCTTTGGAGAAACATCGACTCAGGTCCTCTGCCCATTTTGAAATCGGATCTTTGGTTTTTTGATACCGAGTGGTAGGAGTTCTTTATATGTTCTGGATGTTAACCCCTTATCGTATATGTCATTTGCAAATATCTTATCTCATCCAGTAGATTGCCATTTCACGTTGTAGGTGGTTTCCTTTGCTGTGCAGAGGCTTTGTATATTGGTGTAACCTCAGGAGTTTATTTTTGCTTTAGTTATCCGTGCCTGAGGAGACAGATCTAAAAAATTATTGCTAAGACCAGTACCAAAGAGCTTACCTCCTATGTTTTCTTCTAGGGTTTTTATGGTGTCAGGTCGTATCTTTAAGTCTTTAATCCACGTTGAATATCCTTGATGTAAGGAAGTGGTCCACTTTCATTCAGATGTGTGTAGCTGTCTAGTTTTACAGCACCATTTATGGAAGGGACTGTCTTTTCCCCATTGTATAGTCTTGCCTCCTTTGCTATAGATTAAGTGACCGTATAAGTGTGGGTTTGTTTCTGGGATCTCTGCTCTGTTCCACTGATCTATGTGTCTGTTTTGGGGCCAGTTCCGTACTGTTTTGATTACTATAATTTTGAAGCATAGCGTGAACTCTGGGAACATGATACCCCCGACTTTGTTCTAATTTCTCAAGATTGCTTTGGTTATTTGGGGTCTTTAGAGGTTCCATACAAATTTTAGGATTATTTGTTCTACTATGAAAAATACCAGAGGTATTTTGGTAGAGATGGCCTTGAATCTGTAGGTTGCTTTGGGTACTATGGACATTTTGACACTATTCTTTTTTTTTTTTTTTAATTTTTTAATGTTTATTTATTACTGAGAGACAGAGAGAGACAGAGCATGAGCATGGGAGGGGCAGAGAGAAGAGGAGACACGGAATCTGAAGCAGGCTCCAGGCTCTGAGCTGTCAGCACAGAGCCCAACGCGGGGCTTGAACTCTCAAACAGCTAGATCATGACCTGAGCCGAAGTTGGACGCTTAACCGACTGAGCCACCCATGCGCCCTGACGCTATTTATTCTTCTAAATCATGAACACAGTGTATCTTTCTGTTTATTTGTGTTGTCTTCGATTTCTTTCATCAATGTCATATCTAGTTTTCAGAGCACAGGTCTGTCACCTCCTTGGTTAAATTTATTCCTAGGTGTTTTATTCTTTTGGATGCAGTTGTAAATTTTATCTTAAAATTTCTCTTTCTGACAGTTCACTATTTGTGTGTAGAAATGCAACACATTTCTGTATACTAGGTTTGTATCTTGCAACTTTATTGAATTCACACTTATTCTAATCGTTGTTCGGTGGGGTCTTTTGGGTTTTCTATTTATTGTACCATGTCATCCGCAGATAGTGGCGGTTTATTTCTTCCTTTCCAATTTGGATCCCTTTTATTTCTTTTTCTTGCCTAATTGCTGTGGCGGGGACTTCTACGACTATGTTGAGTGAAAGTGGGAGGAGTGGAGATCCTTGTCTTGTTCCAGATTTTATAGGAAAAATGTTCAGCTTTTCACTGTTGAGTAAGATGTGAGCCCTGGGTTTGTCATATATGGCCTCTATTATGTTGAGGTATGCGTGTTTCCTCTGCACTGAGTTTGTTGAGAGTTTTATCGTAAATAGATGTTGAATCTTGTCAGATGCTTTTTCTGCGTCTGTTGAGATGATCATATGATTTTTTAAAATGTTTTATTTATTTTTGAGAGAGTACAAGTGGGGGAGGGGCAGTGAGAGGGGGACAGAGGATCTGAAGTGGGCTTTGTGCTAACAGCAGCTAGCCCGAAGTGGGACTTGAACTCACAAACCACGAGATCATGACCTGAGCCAAAGTCGTCGCCGCTCAACTGACTGAGCCACCCAGGTACCCCTAATCATATGATTTTTATCCTTTGTTTTGTTAATGTGGTGTATTATATGTTGATTGATTTGCAGATGTTAAACCAACCTCATATCCCTGCAATATATCCCAGTTGATCATGGTGTATGATCTTTTTAATGTCTTGTTGAATTTGGTTTGCTAATACTTTGGTGAGGATTTTTGTGTCTATGTTCATCGGAGATACTGACCTGTAATTTTCTTTCTTTTTCTTTTCTTTTTTTTTTTTTTTGTAGTGTCTTTGTCTGGTTTTAGTATCAGGGTAATGCTAGCCTTGTAGAACGAATCTGGAAGCATTCATATGCCTTCAATTTTGTTTAGAGTAACTTGAGAAGGATAGGTATTAACTATTCTTTAAATGTTTGGTAGACTGGAGAACCAATCAAGACAAACCCAAAGCAGAAACAGACCCGTAAATACAGGGAACAAACTGATAGTTGCTAGAGGGGAGGAGGGCTGGGGGGATGAGCAAAATGGGTGAGGGGAAGTGGCAGGTACAGGCTCCTGGTTGTGGAATGAATAAGTCACAGGGGTGAAAGGTACAACATAGGAAATAGAGTTAATAGTATTATGATAGCATTGTATGGTGACAGATGGTTACTCTTGCGAGTATAGCATAATGTATAGATGTGTTGAATTTCTAGGTTGTGCACCTGAAGCTAATGTCACACTGTGCCAACTGTATTTCAATAAAAATAAGTAAGTAAGTAAGTAAATATTTGGTAGAATTTACCTGTGAAGCTATCTTGTCCTGGACTTCTGTTTGTTTAGAGTTTTGTTTTTTTTAATTAAATTAAATAATTAAACTAAATTTAACTTAATTTAACTCAGTTCAATTCATTTTTATTTTATTTTATTTTATTTTAATTGGTTTTTTTAAATGTTTATTTATTTTTGAGAGAGAGTATGAACATGAGCGGGAGAGGTGCAGAGAGAGAGGGGGACAGAGGACAGAAGCGGGCTCTGTGCTGAGAGCAGAGAGCCCGACGCGGGACCTGAACTCAAGAGCCGTGAGACTGTGACCTGAGCTGAAATTGGATGTTTAACTGATTGAGGCACCCATGTGCCCCACGGGGAGTTTTATTTTAATTGCTGATTTAATTTCATTGCTAGTAATCAGTCTGTTCAGATTTTCTATTTCTGTACATGACTTAATCTCGGAAGATTGTATGCTTTTGAGGAATGTATCCATTTTTCTAGGTTGTCCAATTTGTTAGAACACCCTGGTTTTCATTTGGGAAAAACTATGGCTTCCCTGCTTTGAGGCCATGTGGTTTGGATCCTGCCAATTTCCTCCTCCTCCTTCAGGGGCTGGCTTCTGACTTTCTGACCCATCAGAGCATCTCAGCAAGGCCTCATGGATTGGATCACGCTTGGGCACATGACCCAAGCTGGGCCAATGAGGGCTGGCCCTGGGATGTTTGTTGCAAACATCGGGTAACAGGTCCTTCTTTTCTGCTGCAGTTGCTAAGCTCGTAGGAGGTGAGCCTGGCGGTATCGGTTAGTATTGCTGTGTAACAAATTATCGTAAGCTAATGGTTCAAAACAATACACCTTTATTATTGGTTAGGGACCTGCACGTGGGGTCTCTTCTGCCTCCAGATCTGTCGCAAGGCTGCAGGTAAGACGTTGGCCAGGGCTGGGGTCTCATCTGAAAGCTTGCCTGGGGCGGGGGCAGTGTCCTGTTTCCATGTTCACATGGTTGTTGGCAGGATTCACTTTTTGTGGGTTCTTGGACCCTGGTCCTCAGTTCCTTGCCACGTGGCCCTCTCTCCATATGGCAGTTTGCTTTATCAAAGCCACTACATGACCATCTCTTGAAGCCTAATCATGGAAGTATTCTATCGGTCAGAAGGCATTTACTCAAGGGGAGAGGACTGTACAAAGCTGTGCATGCCAGCAGGCCGTCTTAGAAGCTACCGACTGTTCTGGATCTGCGTGGGAATGAGGTGCCACGGGGCAGAGATGAAACCGAGAGACAGAGCAGGAAGCTTTCCTGGGGGCCATAGCCGAGTGCCTAGAAGTAGCTATTTCTGAGATGAGCTTGATCTTGAACTTCCCCGGTACGTGACCCAGGGTACTTTTTTTTCCCTTAAGCTACTTTGAGTCGGGTTTTTCTCGCTTCCAACCGGAAGCGTCCCAACGGAAGTCCCGCGGAGGCTTCTCAGATTCCCTTGCCTGGCAGTGACCGTCCTCCTTGGAAAGCCTTTGGCATTCTGTGTGCTCTAGAAAGTCTGCACATACCTCACCTCCCCCTCCAGACTGAGCTCATCGAGGACAGAGTTGTATGGAGACATATTTTTTTTTAAACCTTCCTTCCTTGCTTTCCTTACAGTGCCTAGAATGCCGTCAGACACAGTAGATGCCATCTGCCAGTAATTACTGGTATGAGAGGTTCTTCCTTGTGCCTCCCTCTCCCCCTCCCCTTGCCAATCAAAAGTGTTTCAAAAATGATCTCAATCTCCTGCACCTGGCGTAGGGTTGGAATGCTGAATGTCAAAGACGAAAACGTCGATGCCACCCACGAGAGGTAGCACACAGCTGCGCACAGAAATCTTAGCCGAAGGGTGCATTCCACAACGTTGGGTGGGGTCATCCTAACAGAAACGATGGGTCACGAGCGACAGACCTGATCCGAGGTGGTGCTGGCCTAATTGCCTTAACATTCTTGATTTTAATCCAATACTTCTATGACAGCCCTGCCCTTTGGAAGCATTTGCTGAGACCAACATATTTATCTTTGGTGACAGGGCTTTATAGTTTTTTTCTAGGCTTAGTGGAGTTTTGTTGCTTCTCCGGAACTTATGATCTCTCGGACGCCAATGTGTACCGAAAAAAAAAAAAAGGTTTTCTCCACGAAGCCACTTTAAAACGCTTTTCATTAATGCATTCAGTCGCCTGCGATGACCTAGCCTCCGAAGTCACTTGGGGTGACTTCACTGCATTTTATTCATCAGATGTCAGCCCATAATCAAGGGAAGGGGAATTTGACTCCCTCTCTTGATCAGAGAAGTGTCAAAGAATTTGCAGACATGTTTTCAAGGTCCTCTGACCAAGGACAGAGTGGAGAGGGTGGGGAGGGAGGAGCTTCTTGGCTCCTGGATTCGTCAGGAAGGCTGTGAATGCTGGTGAAGGATGGCCGACCCCCCAGCTGGCAGGTGGGGGGTCTCGTGGGCCTGGTTCACTTTCCCTTTAGTTTCTTCCAAATGTAGTGATGTCCTTCCTACTTGTCTTCCTCAGGGGCACCAGATGCCCCAGGCCCTTTTCTGGTGCCTGGCCTTGGAGCCCCGTGGCTTTTTAAAGAAGTGATTTATTTTGAGAGAGAGAGAGAGAGAGAGAGAGAGAGAGAATCTCAAGCAGACTTTGCACAAGGAGCCTGACACAGGGCTTGAACCCACGAACCGTGAGGTTCAACCGTGACTTGAGCCGAAACCAAGAGTTGGATGTTCGACCGACTGGGCCACCCAGGTGCCCCAGGGCCCAAGGATTTAAAAAAAATTTTTTTAATGTTTATTTTTGAGAGAGAGAGAGAGAGAGAGAGACTGTGAGTGGGGAAGGGGCACACACACACACACACACACACACACACACAGAATCTGAAGCAGGCTCCAGGCTCTGAGCTGTCAGCACAGAGCCTGATGTGGGACTTGAACCGACAAATCGTGAGATCACGATCTGAGCCAAAGTCGGACGTTCAGCTGATGGAACCACCCAGGCGCCCCTGGGGCCCTATGGTTTAAACGTGGCCTGTCACACAGTCCGACCTGACTCCTGGGCAGCAGGTTCAACGTGGGCTCCTCCTGGCCTCGGGTCCTGCCGCTGGCCTTGGTACCCAGATACTCCTTCCCCACAGCCCCCGCCTCGGTATATTTGCTCCTTTACTCCCTTGAAAAGGGTCGTCGCGGGGAGTCAGCATTCCAGGACAGCGGCAGTGGCTGCCTTCATCGATGTGAGATGTGAGACACTGGAATTAGAATATTAATTTCACCCGGGGCTTGGGCACATTGTTTCTGCGCTGGCTTCTTCCTCCCGTGTCTCTTCTGGATGCTCCTGGGGAGGTCAGTGGGAAGTTTTAGAGTTTCTGTGACCTGCTGGGTTCTCTGTGTCCGCGAGCCCCTCTCCTGATGCGCACAGGTGGAGGGAACCTTGGCCACCTCCTAATGCAGTGGTTGACAACCAGCACCTGTCTCGTGGCCGTATCCTGCCCAGGGGCAGACCCGTTTGGCCAGCGCAGTGCCATGATAATTTTCGAGCTCATATTCCAGAGATATAGAAGATTTAGTGTTATAATTTGGGTGTTTGGCCTCTTCTTGAAGAACCGCAGGGCTGGGACCACTGGTTTGCAGCGACGTGATCTCTAGTTTATGCATAAGATAGTCAGTGAGCGCCCACTATGTGCCCGGCGCTGTTGTAGGGACTGAGTTTATAGCCCTTCCTGTCAAGGGGCTTACAACATTCCATCTAGAACGTGTTGCCTGTCCAGCCCTCCAGACCACCGCTGTCCAACTTTCTATGACCACGGGGACATTTGCTATGTGTGTTCCTCACTGGGGTAGCCACTAGCCACAGGCTACTTACTGTGGAGCATCTGAGATGTGGCCAGCGAAACTAAGGATCTGAACTTACGATTCCAATTTATTTTGATTCACACATATTTAATGTTTTAAAAGTTTTTGTTTATTTTGAGGGAGAGAGCAAGTGGGGGAGGGTGAGAGAGAGAGAGGGAGGGAGAATCCCAAGCAGGCTCCGTACCGCCCGCACAGAGCCCGATGCGGGGCTCGAACTCATGAACTGTGCGATCGTGGGCTGAGCCGAAATCAAGAGTCTGGTGCTGAACCGGTTGACTGAGCCAGCCGGGTGCCCCTGATTCATGTTTGTTTGTTTGTTTGTTTATCTCATTTATTATTATTTTTAATGTTTATTTATTTTTGACAGAGCGAGAGACAGAGCATGAGCGGGGGAGGGGGGGGGAGAGAGAGAGAGAGAGAGAGAGAGAGAGAGAGAGAGAGAGAGAGACAGAACCCGAAGCAGGCTCCAGGCTCCGAGCTGTCAGCACAGAGCCCGACGCGGGGCTCGAACTCACGGACCGCGAGATCATGACCTGAGCCAAAGTCGGATGTTCAACAGACTGAGCCACCCAGGTGCCCCCATGTATATTGAAATATAAGTTTCAGCTTATATTTGCAGCCACAGCTGCACATGGCTACTAGCTGAAGTGTTGGACAGGGGCGATCAAGATACGTGAATCTGCGTCTCCCATGTACCAGCTAAGCCAATGCCCTCATTGAACAGTTGGGGAAACTGAGGTATGTGCATTGTGCAGACCCAGGACTGGAACTCCTTGATGGCTCACCTGGGATATCCAGTGTAACCAATATCAGCGAGGGAGCAAATGGGCCGTGGTGACGTTAGATGTGGCTGGAGAGACGGACAGGGCTCAGGTTATGCAGGGCCTCGCAGACCGAGGGAAGGAATTTGGATTAAAACAAACCTATGGGACGCCTGGGTGGCTCAGTCGGTTGAGCATCTGACTTCGGCTCAGGTCGTGATCTCGCGGTTTCGTGGGTTCAAGCCCCGCGTCGGGCTCTGCGCTGGCAGTGTGGAGCCTGCTTGGGATTCTCTCTCTTCTTCCTCTCTCTCTCTGCCCCTCCCCCACTTGCACGCTCTCTCAAAATTAAATAAACTTAAAAAAAATTAACGGAGGTGAGATTCACGTACAGATGAACCATTTTAACAAGTCAGTGGCATTTCGCACATTCAGTGCTGTGCAACCACACCCCTGTTGAATGGCAGAACATTTTCATCCCCCAAAGGAGACCCCGTACCCATTATGCAGGCCCCCCCCCCCCCCGCCCATTCCCTGGCCACCTCTGGTTTACTTTCTGCCTGTGGGTTGCCCGTTCTGGACATTTCCCATAATGGAATCATACCCTTCGTGGCCTTCTGTGTCTGGCTTTCACCCTGCATGGTGTTTTGAGGTTCGCCCATGTTGTAGCAGGCGTCCGTGGCTCTTTCCTTTTTCATGGCTGAATTGTATTCCACGGCAGGCATCAGGACTTTGGATCTTACCTAAGAGCAGTGGGCAGCCGTGCAGGGTCTCCTTTCTGAGCGTCGCTGGAAGGAAGGCCCCCTTCCGCAGCCCAGTGGTAAACAGGGTCTCCTCCTCTGACTGCCACAAAGCTGGTTTTCGGCTTCGTGTGGGGGTTCAGGGCGCGGGCTGCCCCACCTGCCGCACCAGGTACTCGATGCCCCTGCCTGCCATCGCCGTGAGCACCCTCCGAATTAATTTGGTCTCTGGGGGGAGGATCCCCGTCCGGGCTGCAGCGTCTCTGTCTGACTCAGTGCCAGGCTGGCTCGCTCAGGGCAGCGGCCATCTCTCAGCAGGGTCCGGGCTCGGGGACTGCGTGTCTCCAGGGGAGGGGGTTGGCCCAGTGGCCAGCTGGGCTCTGTTGTCCCAGCCTGGACAGCAGGTGCTGGCCAGGCAGAAGAGCAGCCTGGTCACTGGGGCAGTGCTGTGCAGGGTATGGGAGGCTATCCTGTTTCTGTCCCTTGTCACCTATGCTGTGGGTGGCCCCGGGAGGGGCATTTACTTGGTTTGCTGTGCTGTGCTCCAGGGTCTGACCGCAGGGCCAGGAGCAAGGACGGCCGTCTCCTCTGGGGCCCCTCTCGTAGCCCGCTCCTCCCGGCCACCACTGTTCCGGACACACCCGGGAGCGTGGAGACACTCGTCCCTTGTTTCTCAAGCCCTGTCGGTCATTGGCCTGAACCATTTGGCAGAGCTGAGTCCCAGTGACTCAGACAGGCTTCTGTTTTGTGGCAGCTCTTTGTTCCACGGGTTTTCTTTCCTCTTTTACACTATGGAATACAACGGCTATTATTTAAAAAAATGTAATGATCCAAGTTGTACATATATATTCTCTCCTAGTAGAAAATTGGAACATTCCCCAGTACTGAATTCTCCTCTCCTTCCCTGGGGCGAACTACCCCTAGAACTGTCGTGAGGGTCTTTCCAGACTTCTTTCTGTGGATTTAATCTGTACCTGCTCACTTGCTTGAACACCCATTTTTTTCATTCAACACGTAGTAATTTATTGAGTGTCTCCTGTCCATGTCAGGCACCGTTCTAGGCTCTGGGGACATATCAGTGAATGAGGTAGACAGAAATCTTGGCTCTCTTGCGGGGTAGAGATTCTCATGGAGGAAGCAAGTGCTATGAGGGAAAATTATACAGGGAGGGTGTTGGGAGCTGACTTTGTACGGAGGGTGGTCATGGTCAGAGGAGAGCTGGCTGAGAAGACAGCGCTTGAGCAGAGATCCCAGGAGCAAATCTCGAGGCTTTCTAGGGGGAGGGGTGCTCTAGGCTGTGGCAGCAGCAAGTGCAAAGGCCCTGGGGTGGGAACAGGGGTGTGTTAGTGGAACAGCAGAGAAGCTGGTGTGGCCTGAGGAGGACACACTAGGGCCGAGGAGACCCTGTTGGTGATGAGGGCAGATCACAAAGGGCTCAGTGGGTCGCTGCACTGCTTTTGGCTTTTACCGTGAGTAGAATGACCACCGGAGAGGTTGAGCAGCGAGTGGTCTGGACCGATTCCCATTTTAAAAGGTTCATTTCCCATGGTGTCGAAGACAGAGCAGTGCCTGGTGGGTAGGATGGGGGGTCAGGGTAGAGACCAGAGAGGAGGCCAGGCCAGTGCTGGGGACTTGGATCTGGGGCGGTGGAGGTGGGGAGGAGGGAGGGGCCAGAATTTTGGCCTCAGCTCTTAGAAGGGCTGATTTGCACCAACCCTTCCGGGGTGGCCCAAGAACAGGTGCAAGGACATGTTTGACTTGTGACGCTTGCTTTCAGTGGGGATCTCAAGTGCCCGGCTGGATTTCTGGGTCTTTGTTGGGAATTTCAAATGCCTCCTGCTCCAAATATTCGTCCCCCAATCAGCTGTCCACCGTGTTCCTGTCCCCTGCCCCTTCCCCAAAGACAGCCTCAAACTCCCCAGACTTCCCTGAGCTCAGCACTCCGTGTGCCCATCCCAGCCCCCGGGAGTGCACCTGTTCCCTGAAGACCTGTTCCCTGAAGTTCCTCTTGTCTGGGTTTCCGAGCTGTCTCCAGTGCACAGCCCGTTGGTCCGGTGGCCTGGAGGCTGAGTCCTGCTGGGAGAACTCTGAGGAACAGGATGGGAAACCAGGGGATCCAAAAAATAGGAGGGCAGCATGCACTCCACCCTCCGCCCTCCCTTGAAACTGCCCTGCACTATCCACCTTCTGAGCGCTCGGCCTGGCTTCCTCTGTCTCCAAATATGAACCAACGTCTTGTTTTCCTGGCTTCTAGCCGGCGGGGATGCGTGAGGGATGGCCTCTCTCTTTCCTGTGCCAGCCCCCGTCCCGCTTTAGGTCACCATCGTCTCTGGGAATCTGAGCGAGCTGGGTTCCCCTGCAAAGCGAGCCCCGGGGGTGGGGGCGCCTCGGTGAAATGCGGCCGCTTCCTTCATTCACGGCGCTTCCTTCATTCACGGCCGGTAACGACGCACAGAGGAACGCGGGAATCACTCGCTCATTTCAACAGGAGAGCGGATTCACGGATTTGGTCCTCCCTCTTTCCTCTCAGGGGAAGCCCCTCCCCAAGGCGCTCTTCCTCCACAATTGTTCTTAAAATCGAGGTGAAATTCACGTCGCGTAAGATTAACCATTTCAAAGTATACATAGGATCCAGTGTTTCCCAGGACACGCACAGTGGCGTTCATCCACAGCTTCTGTCTAGTTCCAGAACGTTTTCCCGGTTCCTGCCCCCTGCCCCGCCCCCCCCCCCCCCCCCCCCCCGCCGTCTCCTCTTTGCCTCTATTCTGGACTTTTCCTATAAAGAGAATTGTACGCTGTGTAACCCTTCGTGTCTGGCCTCTTTCACTGACACAACGTCCCCGAGGCGCGTCCACGTTGGAGCAGGTGCCCAGGGTTCCTTCTTACGGCTGACTCCCTACTCCCGCCGATGCCAGACCCCCGTTGGTGTATCCATTCATCTGTTGCCAGACAGCCGGGCTGTTTCCCCGTTTTCGATTATTTTGGGGCCCCCTCCCCCCCCCCCCCCCCCACCCCGGGTGCTTTCTCAAAGCGCTCGGGTCTGGCTCTCACTGGCTAGGATTGGGTCACGTGACAGCACGTGGCTCTGCTGCCGTGTCTCTGCCTGGCCAGGTCTGAGTCCCGCTGCTTCTGGGGTGAGAAGGGGGTGTAATCGCTGTGCCCGTGCCACCGGGCCAGAGGGGGGAGGGGGGTCCCGCCAAGGAAAGCGGGGCTGGGGGCATGGGCGACCGGGGGAAGGGGCAACGATTGCCGGTCAGGCCCAACCCACAGGTGCCCCCTCGAGGAGCAAAGAGCTTGAAAGAGCCTATTGTGTCTAAAGGAGGATGTGCTGGGGACTTGTCACTTTTCTTCTACCCAGAACATTCTTCGGCCTTCCTTGCCGCCCCCTCCTCCCGCCCATTGAAGTCTGTCCAGGGGAGCCACCCTGGAGGGCGAATGCTCCGTCCTGCCACGGCCCTTCCTGCCACAGAGGCCACGTTTGCCACTGCGTTGGTCTCTTTGTTGCCTCGGCAACTGCTGGGCACCAGCCTACTGGTTTGGCCCAACACGGATTTACTAGCTCACGGTTCCAGAGGTCAGAAGGCCAAGGCGGGTCCTGCTGGGCTAGTGTCGAGGTGTGGGCCGCTCTGTGTTCCTTCCGGAGGTGCCGGGGGGTTCTCTGGGGGAGCTTCCTCGTCTCCTCTGCCCTGCGCTGGAGCCCGCGTTCCGTGGCCGGAGGCGCTGTCCTCCACCTTCAGAGGCAGCCCCCTCCGACCTCTGCTTCTGTCCTTGCATTTCCATTCTCTGGCTGACCTCCTGCCTCCCTCTTACAGGGACCCCTGTGGTCACACGGCCACCCTGATAATCCGGGACAGTCTCCCCACCTCAGGATCCCTTTCCCTCCATGAGGTCACGTTCTCCGGTCCCAGGGAGGAGGGGTGGACGTCGTTGCGGGAGGCGATCACTCTGCACGCCGCAGCCCCCCTCGTCCACTTCTTAAAGACCTCTCTGACCTCTGACCTTGGGCTTCCCTGGAAGCCTGATGCCACCTGCCTGCCCCGTTAGTCGACTTGGGCCGCCTTAAAACACCACGCAGGGTGGTTTAAGCCGCAGACGTTCCCTTCTGGAAGCCCAGTGTTAGAGATCAAGATCTGGTTTGCGGCGAGGACTCTCTCTGGCCTGCGGGCGGACACTTGCCCTCCATCCCTCGTACGGGGGAGAGAGAGCAAGACACAGAAAGAGCTGCAGTGTATCCTCTTACAAGGACACGCGTCCTGTTCACTCGCATCCCACCCTGTCAGGCGTCATCCCCCCTAATCAGCGGCGTAAAAGCTGCTGTCGCCAAATGCTTAACACTGGGGCTGGGGCTCCCACATATGGGTTTTGGGGACACAGAAGTCAGCTCTTAACAGCCCCCACCCCCCGGCTGCCTTCTCTAGCCCTCAGTCTCGAAGGCCCCTTTGTGTCTTTGCCGAGAAAACGAGAGCTGAGATCCTTTTCTCCGTCCTGCGTCGCCCCTGAAATTACTCTATTATCGCAGCCGGATTCTCTCTGCTCTGTGAGTGTGGGCAAATTGACAGGATGTTAAAGGATGTTCCAGAAAAGGTCACCGATAACACGCCTTTCTTTGATTAGTTCCCGAGAAGAGGAGCCGCTGATTCCTTCCCTGGACGGGAATGAAGGGTGCGGCCCGGGGACCGCACAGGTGTCTGCACAGGAGGGGCCCGGCTGGACCACCCCCGGCCCGGAGCCCACGGGAGCCATCGCCTGCCCGCCCTCCCTGCCCCATCACCCACACGGGCCTGCCTCGGCGCCGTGGCCGCTGGCTGTGGTCCTGCCGTTTCGCAAGCTGGAGCCATCGGGCCCCTGAGCCGCCATGCAGATGCCTTCCCTGTGCGCTCCGGTTTGTAATTAAAACATGACTTGCCATTCTGATTAGATTGAGTGGTGAAGTTCATCTGGAAGAGTGTTTCATCCGCATTGTGTAATCAGCAACATATGATGCTTGTATTAGCGCAATTAAAAGTTATGGTGATTAAGACGGGTATCAGAGCAGAACCATAAATCAACAGATTCTGGGCACTTGGCGTTCACGGGCTGGAAGGCAGGCTGCCAGCTGTGGCCCGGCCCGGCGCTGTCTGACTTCTGTGCATCCTGGCTGGGCTGCTGGGATGGGGAGGAGAGCCCAGCCTGGGGGTCGGGTACCCGACTGGGTTACTCGCTGACATCTCTGAACCTCAGTGTCCCTGTCCTGAAAGTCGGGGTATCAGCACTTGCCTCTCAGATGGTTCTGAGTTTCAGTGCTGGGGATATATTTTACATGTAGTTAATCTCTTTCCCTCACAGGCTCTCCATTCCCTTCCCTTAATTCCAAAGTGGGCTGAAGGAGTGCCTGGATGGCTCAATCGAGCGTCCGACTCTTGATTTTGGCCCAGGACATGATCCCAAGGTAGTGGGATCGAGCCCCGCGTCAGGCTCTGAGCTCAGCGAATAGCCTGCATGAAGTTCTCTTTCTCTCTCTCTCTCTCTCTCTCTCTCTCCTTCTCTGTCTCTGCCCCTACCCCGCTTGTGGTTGCTCTGTCTCTCTCTCAAAATAAATAAACTTAAAAAAAAGTTTTATTTTTTAATTAATTAGCTTAGAGAGTGGGAGAGATTGAGGAGGATGAGGGGCAGAGGGAGGGAGAGAGAGAATTAAAAAAAATTTTTTTTTAATGTTTACTTTTTGGAGAGAGACAGAGACAGAGCGTGAGCAGGGGAGGGGCAGAGAGAGAGGGAGACACAGAATCTGAAGCAGGCTCCAGGCTCTGGGCCGTCCGCACAGAGCCTGACGCGGGGCTCGAATCCACGAACCAGGAGATCGTGACCTGAGCCGAAGTCAGACACTTAACTGACTGAGCCCCCCAGGCGCCTCAGGAGAGGGAGAATCTTAAGCAGTTTCCATACTCACTGCAGAGCCTGATGTGGGGCTCGATCCCACAGCCCCGGGATCATGACCTGAGCTGAAATCAAGAGTTGGACGCTCAACCACTCAACCGACTGAGCCACTGAGACTCCCTTCAAAATCTTTTAAAAGAACAATAAAAAAGGCAGCCGCCCCACCCACCTTACCCACCCTTAAAAAAGGGGAAAAAAAGCAAAAAAAGCCTGGTGTCGCACTTTGTATAAATTCTTTCTCATGTAGACCTTGTGACTGAGAGCTTCTAGAGTGATTTTTCTCTGCTGGGCTGTCGTAGCATTTTGTAGCTGGCTTCTAGATTTCTGGTGCAGAAATGAAGTCTAGAAATCTCAAGCACCCACGCCGTGGCGTTCTGGGGCGGGAGAGAAGGAGCCCTCGCCCTGACCGTGTCCCTCCTGGTCGGCCGTGCCCTGGATTTGGGCAGAGACTGAGACCGTGATTATCGAAAGGTCATCCTGACCTTTGCCATCAGCCTGTGCAGCTGGGTCCCTGAGAACCAGGGCGACGCTCTACAGAGCTTTTTTTAAAATTAGAATTACTCAGCATTTCCACGTGTAGGTTTATACCCAAGAGAATTGCAAACAGGTGCTTAAACAGAACGCTGTCTGTGGATAGTCACAGTGGCACCACTCGCAACGCCCAAAGTTGGAAAGGACCCAGGTGTCCATCAGCCAATGGATAGATAAACAAATCGTGGTCTGTCCACACAAAGCAATATTACTGAGCCTTAAGAAGAATGAAGTAGACGCACGTTATACCACGGATGAGCCTCAGAAACATATCACCGAGTGAAAGAAGCCAGAGCCGAAAGGCCACATACTGTAGAATTTCATTTATATGAAACGTCCACGACAGGCAAATCTCTAGAGACAGAACCTAGATCGGGGCGGGGGGCGGGGGGTGCCAGGGGCTGGGGGGGGGGGGCAGCCACCTGGGGAGCGATAGCGCATGGGCATGGGGTTTACTTTCGGGCTGATGAAAATGCCCTGGTGATTCCAGGACACTGAACGCGCTAAATGACACTGAAATGTTCACTTTAAAATGCTTAACTGTATGTAATGTGCATTTCACTTCAATTAAAAAAAACCGAAAGCCATCTGTAGCGACAGGTCCTGACCCTTTTGATTATTCGGTCATTGTTCAAGAGATCAATATTTGGCATGTTGTGATAAATTGAACTGTAAAAAAAAAAATTTTTTTTAACATTTACTTATTTTTGAGAGAGAGACGGAGCATGAGCTGGGGAGGGGCAGAGAGAGAGGGAGACACAGAATCAGAAGCAGGCCCCAGGCTCCGAGCTGTCAGCACAGAGCCCGACGCGGGGCTCGAACCCACGAACCGTGAGATCATGACCTGAGCCGACATCGGACGCTCAACTGACTGAGCCACCCTGGCACCCCCCCCACCTTTTTTTCTTAAATACGTGGCCTGAATGGTGAGGTTTCCAGCAACGTCCCAGGGACTTGTAGCACCGATGTGAAACGCGTTCTCAGAGTTGGGACAAATGTCCTGGATGGCCTTGGCAGCACGTTACAGTCTTTGCTCCGTCGTATGTGGTCGAGGGTGTTTGTCACTTCTGTTTCCCCGTAGCGTTTGTTTATGCCCATCCAAGCAGCTACTAATGCGTATTTTTATTTACTTTTCTTCTAGGAAAAGCAGTAGGCTTTACGCGTTGTCCTTGGCGTGCTTAGCCATACGTCTTGGCAGATGGCGGTGTTTTGCATCAAGGTTTGGGAAGCGGCCTGCTTCCTTCCTCAGATCACCTGTTAGGGACGGAGGCCGCTCTTTGCGCTAGACCAGGTCGCTGTGGGCACCAGGGGTGACCCAGCCGCACCGCCTGGAGGTACGGAAAGAAGTCTGTGGGGTTTTGTTTGGCAGTGAACCTTTCCCATGCGCCCAAGATGACGCTGTTTCATGGAGGCCCAGCCGCTGCTTAGACAAGTGCAGAGCAAGTCCCTGTGCGTTCAGTATCGATTCGGTCTGGGCGTCCTGCCAGTCTTGGAGAAGGCCACGATGGGGACGCAGACTCTTCAGTCCCGCACCTCCGAGAGGCCTAGGAGTCAAAGCTGCCCGGGCCCGTGTTTTCCGACAGTGGGCGGGGGCACCACTGGGCTCCCGGCTTTGATGTTTTCTTGGTTGACTGGTCGATCAGCAGGTTCTGGAAGCCGCAGCAGCCTCCTATGGGTCTCCATGCCTTTTCCCTTGTCCTCCTGTGTCTGTTTTTCAGGATGTAGCCAGAGTGAGCCTTTTAAGATATTAAACCCGCTCCTGTCCCTCCTCGGCTCTAGGCCCTCCCATGGCTCCCAGCTCATTCAGATCATTCAGAGTAAAAATCCCCTTACCTGGTCCCCCTGGCCTCCTTCCTGGCCCTGGGAGGCCGAGCACACACCTACCACAAGGCCTTTGCACGTGCTGTTCCATATGTCTGGAATGCTCTTCCCTGAGGTTTGTATGGCTCACTTCCTCAAGGCAACATGATTGTCACCATCTGTCGTCACACCAGAGGGCATTTCTGGCCATCCTGCCTGTCATAGCACCCAACACCCTTTCTGCCTTTGTCCCTGCTTTGTTTTTTCTCATAGCATCGACGGCCACGTCACGTAGGGATATAATTATCCGCTTATCTGTGTTTTGCCCTGGAATATTAGCTTCAGGAAGAGCAGTGGTCTCCTTTGTCTGATTCATGGACGTGTCCCCAGGGCCTGGTACGCTGCCTGGCACAGAGGAAGTGCTCGTTAAATACCAGTTGGGTGAATGTTTAATGAGCACTTACTCTGTTCTGTACTTGGCACATAGGGATTCAGGGAGAATAAGGCATGTTCCTTCTCTTCAAGAAGCACCAGATCTACTCGGAGAGACGAATGAGGTCATTTTGTCCATTAGGTTTTCAAGGTATAGTGTTTAGGGCCCGTGAGTGTATCTGAGATTATACCTCAGTAAAGCTGGAAAAAAAATCTTGCAAAGTGCGTATTCAAATCTTACCCCTGGTAGACGCGTTGTCCTCGTAATCCACCCTCCTTCATTTTAATGAATCGGTGGACATCAAGGTTCTTTCTAACTTTCTGCTATCCTGCATGCAGAGCTGGAAATAACTGCCTGGAGATAAATTAGAAATAAAGAGCAAAAGGGGTGCCTGGGTGGCTCAGTCGGTTGAGCGTCCGACTTCGGCTCAGGTCGTGATCTCACGGTTGGTGGGTTCGAGCCCCGTGTCGGGCTCTGTGCTGACGGCTCGGAGCCTGGAGCCTGCTTCACTATCTGTCTCTCCCTCTCTCTGCCCCTCCCCCACTCATACTGTTTCTCTCTCTCTCAAATATAAATAAACATTAACAAAAATTAAAGGTAAAAAAGTAAAGAGAAAAAAAAAAGTTTGAGATCTGAGAAAGTTATTAGTTCCCAAACAGTGAAAGAAAGTGGTAATCCCGAGACTAGTGTTCAGGAAACCGCACAATAAAATATAATGTTGACCAGCCAACCTCAATTTGCCTTAACTCTCTTACAAGATAATTCGATGTCATGTGAATGGTAGCAGCATTTCTGTATGCTTGGTAGCGTGGAAGCCTGTAAAAGGAAGATTGCCCGGGACCTGGGAAGTTCCTAACACTGATGTGGACAAGACTTGATTGCCTGAAACAAGGCGATTCCACAGGAGGGGAAACAGTAGCGATTCAGAGGAGAAGGGAGAGCCGTGGGCAATTCTGGGAAGACTTCCTGGAGGAGGTGTGACTTGATTTGGGCCAGGGAAGTCTGGTAGAATTTGGAAACTTGCGGTGGGAGGGGAGACTGGAAGGAAGGCTCGGTTTCCTGACTATGGTACGATCCTGGGAGCAATCCAGGGAGGTTGGGAACATGGGGCCCTCCCTGAGAGCTCACTGAGTCCACCAAGGGCTGTGGCTCGGGCTTACGGGGCGACGCAGTCTTTTGAGGTGAGTGAAACGGCCTTGAGGTGGACCCCCCTAACACCTTCCCTCTGAACATCCGTGTGAGAAAAACCGGACTGTTGCCAAAGCCTCGCTGTTATTCTGTAACCGGGCACCTGCTCTTTCAGGCAGAGGGGGAGGAAGCCACACCACACAGCCTCTACCGGGATGGGGGTGAAGGGGGTGCTGGTGTTTGTGATTCCGAGGGGGAATGTGCTTCTCTTATTCCGAGCTGCTTCTCGTTGTTTACGTATCCCGCTTTCCTCCATCGTGGACTCAAGGCAGTGCACACGAATAAGATGAAAACAACTGGGGGGAAAGGAAAACGAGGGACGGTCGCATAGTTAGTGTAATGGTGGGGTGGGGCCATGTTAGGACCGTATTCCAAGGGACTGACTGTAAATTTGGCCCCGGGCATCCTGGCAGCCAGAGCAAGTAAGGAAAGTGTCACAGCAACCAGGCTTTCCATAGATGGCGAGCCAGTAGAGCAACTTGGGGGTCCTTGACATGGGAATATTTGTTATCGAATTCCTGCTGTTATGTGGCCGTCTGGAAATTCAAAATTGTCGCAACATGAAGTGCTCTCCAACGAACTGACCATCTGTATATTTGGTTCCCACCCCACCGTCCTTGCAGGAGTGTTTCTCAGCCTCGGTGCTGCTGACATCGCAAGCTGGATAATTCTTTGTTGGGGGGTCCGTTCTTTGCACTGCAAGATGTTCGCGGCATCCGGGGACTCTGTCTTCCAGAGGCCAGCCGTGATCTCGCGCTGCTCCGACCCCCCAAGCTGTGACAGCTAAAAATGTCTCCAGACGGTGACCAGGGTTTCCTGGGGGGCGAAATTAGTCCCCATTTGAGAACCACAGTGAAAGGTAATGTCTATCCCTGTCCATCCCATTTTATTGATATTTTTGAAAGACCGGGCAGGAACCGTGGATTCAATAAATTATAACGAACTGTAACTTCAGTGCAGATCATAAAGCGAAATCGCGGGTCTTGCAAGAAATGTAGGGTTTCGGGAAGTCAATGAAAGTGATGTTGGCAACCTGCCGGACCCACGGCAAGACCATTGACCGAGGACGGCCTCTCAAGAGTTAGAGCAGTTAGCACTTGAGGAAAAGGAAATCGACCACACTGCTAATTTAATGGATGCCTCAAAATAGAATGATTTGAATATCAAAGGATTAGGAGATGACCTTGGCGAAATCAATGATGCCCTGATATATTTTAGCAAAAACTGTGCATCTTTATGGTCATGTTCCCGAAGTCAGACGAGGAGGGAAGGACATTGCTTCCTGTTCCTAATGATTTTGTTGGATGAATTACATGGTTACTCTCAACATTTTATTCGCCTTTCATCTAAGGATTGGGATACAGTCACGGCTCTAATTTGCGTTTTGTGAACGGTAAGCAAGCCTTATTTGCAAAATTTTTATTTTACTTTTCTAGATCAAGTCCTCGTTGTGCCTTTATTAAAAAAAATTTTTTTTTGGTGGTAAAATTCACATAACCTAAAATTCACCATTTAAATCATTTTAAAGCATACAGTTCAGTGGCATTTAGATTTACCCTGTTGTGCAACGTCACCTCTATCTATGGTCACCAAAACATTCTCATCACCCCCAAAATAAGACCATACCCATATTTCCCCTTCCCTCCAGCCCCAGGCAACCACTAGTCTCTAGACTTTCTGTCTCTCTAGATTCGCCTGTTCCATATTTCATACGGCTGAGATCATACGCTACGTAGTCTTTTGTGACAAGCTTCCTTCACTCAGTGTGTTTGCAAGTTGATTCATGTTATAATGTGTGTCAGAGCTTCATTCCTTTCTGTGGCTGAATAATATCCCATTCTGTGGACGGACCATAGCCTTATTTATTCATTCATCCGTTGACAGGCATTTGAGTTGTTTCTACCTTTTCGGCCATTGTGGTCAATGTTGCCAGGAACATTTGTGCACAATGTTTTGTGTAAACACTTGTTTTCACTTCTGTTGGGTGTATTCCTAGGGGAAGAGTTGCTGGGTCATATAGTAACTCTTTGTGAATCATGTGCTGTGTTAACTGTGCGTTTATTATAATGGGGTGAGGCTACAATAATTCTAAGTCATGCCTTTAAAAAGTTTTTTTCCCCCATTTTATTTATTTGAGAGAGAGAGAGTGTGTGAGAGGGGAGAGGTGAGAGTGTGTGAGAGGGGAGAGAAAATCCCAAGCAGGCTCAGCGTGGAGCCTGACGCGAGGCTTGATCTCACAATCCTGGGATCATGACAGGAGCTGAAATCAGGAGTCGGACACTCAACCGACTGAGCCCCCCAGGCGCCCCTAAGTGTTGCCTTTTTAAAACTGTGGTCGGGGCGCCTGGGAGGCTCAGTCGGTTGGGTGTCCAACTTCGGCCCAGGTCATGATCTCACGGTTTGTGGGTTTGAGCCCCACGTCGGGCTCTGTGCTGACAGCTCGGAGCCTGGAGCCTGCTTCGGATTCTGTGTCTCCCTCTCCCTCTGCCTCCATCCCCACCCCTGCTCATGTCTGTGTCTGTCTGCCTCTCTCTCTCTCAAAAGTAAATAAATAATAAAAAAATTTTAATATGCCAAATGTATAAAAGAGGTATTTACCAGAAGGTAGGTTCTTCCTCCAATCCTTGAGTCCTGCTTCCCCCATGCCTTCTGGCTGTGCTATGCCTTTTTTATATTTTGGATTTCTTTCTTTTTAAAAAAGGAATTAAAAAAAAAATCTTTATTTATTTTTGAGAGGCAGAGAGACAGAGCATGAGTGGGGGAGGGGCAGAGAGAGAGGGAGACACAGAATCCGAAGCAGGCTCCAGGCTCTGAGCTGTCAGCACAGAGCCCGACGCGGGGCTCGAACCCACGGACCGCGAGATCGTGACTCGAGCCGAAGTTGGGTGCTTAACCGACTGAGCCACCCAGGCGCCCCTATATTTTGGATTTCTATCACGTTTCCGGAAGAACTTATTCTAGTAGGGTGGGCTTAGGCCAGTAGAACTTGATCTCTTTCCTGTGTGAGGGTTCAGCCAGGTACGAAGCCGGCCTTCCATGTGGTGATTACAACCTATGGCTCATTTACCACCCTCAGTCTCTGCAACGGGGAAAAGAGAGCACGAGAGCATCACAGGGAGTTTTTAAGGGACAAGCCCTGGCAGGAACTCACCTCTCTTCTACTGGTATATTATTAGCTGGAATTCAGTCACGTGGCCACTCCTAGCTGCAAGGGAGGCTGGGAAATGTAGTCCAGCCGTGGGCCCAGCACAAAGGACCAACGCAGCAGGGAACAGCTAGCTTATCTATAGCAAAATTACAGTAGCACTATGCACTTTTTTCTCAGGCGATGCCTGCAAAGACTGGGCTCCCCTGGTTTTACACCAGACTCAGGGTTAGTGTGGCCAAATCCCCATCTCAGGGGAGAAAATGCACACAGGGTCTGGGTTTTCCAGTACAATATAGATTTTGTTTTTATTAATTTTATTTTATTTCTTAAAACATTTTTTAATGCTTATTTATTTTTGACAGAGAGAGAGAGAGAGGGAGAGAGAGAGAGAGAGAGAGACAGAGCATGAGCAGGGGAGGGGCAGAGAGAGAGGGAGACACAGACTCTGAATCAGGTTCCAGGCTCTGAGCTGTCAGCACAGAGCCCGACGCGGGGCTCGAACTCACAGACCGTGAGATCATGACCTGAGCCAAAGTCGGATGCTCAACTGACTGAGCCACCCAGGCGCCCCTAGATTTTGTTTTTAAGTGATCTCTACACCCAGTGTGGGGCTTGAACTCAGAACCCCAAGGTCAAGAGTTGCATACTCTACCGACTGAGCCAGCCAGGCACCCCTCCAGCACAATATTTCTGCTCTTAGCTTGCTGTCAGTCCAAAGATCCCACTTTACCCTGTGATGGACATTTGGGCTGTTTCTAGTCTTTGCCTTATGGGAAAAAATGTAGCAGTGTGAGAGTCCTAGTATGTGCATCTCTGTGTGCAAGTTCAAATATACCTATTTGGTTCTGATTGTAACGCAATAGGGTCAACTCTCCACCCGTTTCGTAGCTTGCTCCCAGCTCAGGGTGTCAAAGTTGCACGTGACTGTGGAGTCCCACAGAGTTCTGTCGGACCACATAAAGGGCCCAGACCTGGAAGTTCGTGCCCTGGCTTCCAGAACCAGCTCCTCCTTAGACCAGCTACTTAACCTCTTTACGTTTAATGGGATCGATGGAACATGAGCTGACGTTTCTTATACCTGCTGCGTCAGGCTCTGCTTGAAGCTCTGGTGCACATCCACGCATTAAACCCTCAGAACCACCTCCTGAGGGAGGTGCTGTTGTCCTTGACATTTTGCAGATAAGGAGACAGTCACAGAAAAGCTCAGCAACTCGCCTAAGATTATGTAGTTAGTGAAAGTGCTCTCTATCTGGTAGGGTGATTGGGAGGGTCCTGTAAGAAGGCTACATGGGTGCAGTAGAAACAGCCAGACTTTGGAATCAGGTCTGCTCTTCCCCCAGTCTCAGTTTTCCCCTCTGTAAAATGGGAGTAAGATCTACCTATTAGGGTTCCTTGGATTAGTCATTCCTCTATTTATTTAGCCAGCCCTATACTCCATTTAGCATTGGAAGGTGATGGAGAATCATTCCAACAAGGTCCTGGCTCTCAAGGTCCAGTCTAGAGGGAAGGTTCTCTAGGGTTAGAGTGAACGTATGTTTGATGCCTGACTGTGCCCAGTGCTCTGCAGGCCTTTGGGGACTGGTAGTCATAATAATGGATCATCATATGCATCATAAACTGTTAGAGCCTGACGCGGGGCCCAAACTCACAAACCGTGAAATCATGACCTGAGCCGAAATCAAGGGTCGGATGCTTAACCAACTGACCACCCAGGCACCTCATCTAGAGCTTGTGTTTTTTTAAATTTTGTTTAACATTTAAAAAAATTTTATTTATTTGAGAGAGAGAGAGAGAGCGAGAGAGAGAGAGCGTGAGCACGTGAGAGGGCCTGGGGGAGGGGCAGAGAGCGAGGAGAGAGACTCCCAGGCAGGCTCCTTGCTGTCAGCTCAGAGCCCCATGCAGGGCTCCAACTCATGAACCGTGAGATCATGACCTGAGCCAAAATTGCTGTAATCAAGAGTCGCATGCTTCACCGACTGAGCCACCCAGGCGCCCCTAGAGCGTGTGTTTTTGATCGTTGCTCTGTGGGGCTCCTGTGATGGGGCCGGAGATGCCGGGACCCCATCCCTGGGGGAGGGTCAGAGATGGCTTCCAGGCACCAAAGGGCAAACTCCTTCCAGGCCAGTGCAAGTGGTGTTGTGGGTGCTGCAGGGACCCCTTCCACGGTGGGTTCTTCTTGATCCCATGGTGCCCTTCTCACAGGATCATGCAGAGTCAGCAGCTTGGGCACCAAGGCAGATTCCGCGAGCGTAGAAGGCACCCACCCCTCGCCGTTTCTGTGCTGCCCAGCGTCCCACTGCTGACACCTGTGGGCCATTGGAGCCACCGTGCTTGTGTGCAGGGCTGAACTAAAGTGACAGGAATTCCAGGAGTCCTTGAGTTCTCCTTGGGGTGGGATAACTCCCAGTGTTTTGTCCACCGGTCCCGGGGCTGTCCAGCAGGATGGAAGGGGGTGGCCCCCCGTGTTGTGTGCCGCAGGGGTGCCCTGGCTTGATCACACACCCTCTGTGGACTCCTTGCCTGCTTCTCTCCTCCACTCCCTGCCTGATGTTTTCTGGGGTCACCTCCCAAATCGGTTACCTGCACTCTAGTTCTTTTCAGATCTGTTTCTGGGGGCCCCCTCGGCTGGGATCTGCCACCTGGTCATCTGGAGCCAGGGACACAGGAGGCCCACCTCTCCCTGCCCTTGGTTTCCGAGCCTCATGACACGGACTGTGAAACTTCGTTGAGCCGGGCTGGCCAGGATTTGCACGGCCCTGTCCCCGGCCTGCTGCCTTCATTAGCGCGTCGGGGGCTCCCGGGACCGGAACACATGTGTGCGAACAACTGCAGATGGTCGGCGGGTGAGGAGGGATTTTGCTTCTGGATCGTGATTAATGGAGAGTTGTGGAGGTGGGCACCCCTGGGGCGGGAAGGCAGCGGCAGCTCTCTCAGCTGCTGACCCCGAAGAGATCTGGGGGAAAAGTCGAACAGTTTGGGTCACGACGCCCTCCCGACCTCAGCATTTCTGACATCTTCCGTGTCCACCGCTGCCGCTCAGGCGGAATGGAGCTCGGCTGCTTTTGCAACTGGGCTCGTGGTCAGGGCGGAACCGTTTCGAGCTCGGAAGGATCACTTCCGTGGTGGGAAATCTGTGGTGGGTACGCGGTGCGCGGAGGGATGGAAGGACAGAAGGAATATTCTCGACAGCAGCCGTCACTGGTCCCCCGCCCAGCAGCCAGGTGGCTTCTTTGCTAGAGTAACTACATTCGTTCTGGAGGCGCCGGGCCTGGCTCCAGCGGTGATTGGTCCTCGCGGATGTCAATCAGCTCCATCTTTGCCAGCGATTGGCCTAGACGCGGCCATGTGACAAGGGTCTGGCCAATGAGGCGAAAGAGTGGTGTTTTTAGAAATGTTCCCGCGAGAGGAGAGCAGTGTGGTGGAGAAAATCTTTGCGCCCTCGCTTCTCTCCCGCTTGGGATGCAGTCGCATGAGGACTCGAGGGGTGGCCTCCGGGGCCCGGATGACGCGAGTGGCCCTCCGAGGCAGCCCCGCTGCCGCCCGCGCCTCGGCCTCTCGTAGGAACACGTGTCCTGCTGGCTCAAGCCGCTTGCGGGTGGACTTCTGTTATTTCAGCCGGAGGCATGAAGGTCGCCGTGTCCGAAAAGCCTTTACTATTTTAACTCCCGATCCAGGACCTGCTTTTTAATTCTGACGACTTTTCCAAGTAAGAACTTACTTAACATTTTGCTCCTGTGATGTGTAAGTGCATGGAGCCCTGACCTAAAGGGCCCTTGATGTCACTTGGTTCATCACCCCTCTTGAGGTCCCCTGCTTCTTGGAAGACCCTGTTGAAATCTGTATTCGGAATCCTGTGGTTGCCATGGAGAGAAACCCCAGTCCAGCCAGTTAAGTAAATTCCCTGTCTGTGTGTCTAGGAATCAAAAGATTTGACTGGGTCTGCAATGGAAAAATCAGGGCACAGATTTTCTGGTATGCAGCTTCAGGTGTAGCTGCATCCAGGGGCTCAGACGGCAGCCCTGGGAATTTCCTCCACGGCTCCTGGCTTTGCTGGCCTGTGTTGACGGCGTTCCTGGGCAGGGTTTCCTCATGAGGTGTCACAGAAGCTGCTGGTGTCCCCAGCTTGCTGTGCTCCCGTCTGCCCAGCTTTGCAATCCTAGGGAAAAGAGAACTGTTTGTTTTCAATAGTGTCATCTTTCTCCCAGAGTCTCCTCTCAGGGGCTCACCAGGTGCCCATCCTGGAGCCAGTCGCTCTGTTCTGTTGGCCCGGATCACGTGCTAGGTGGCATCCATGGTCCCCCATGGGGTAGGGGTGGAGGGAGGAAGGCAGCCCAAAGGAAAGCCGGGAGAGATGAACAGAAGGAGGCCTGGAGCCCGTGCAGGCAAAAACAACAGATGTCTCCTACGCGGTCTAAGGTATTTTGGGAGGAGAGGAGACACTGTAGATTTCCTGAGGTTTCTTTTTTAAGTTGCTGGTTGTAGAACCTTTTGTTAAAAAAAAAACCTTGCACGTGAGGCTGACCTGTAAAGGAGAAGGAAGTGGCGACTCTCAGGCGGCAGCTGCCGGGAGGGTCGCCCTGGGCTCTCATCTGTTTGCAGCCACAGAGCTGGGCCCCTTAAAGGCCGGTCCCTGGGCCTGCAGCTTATGCCCCTGGAGACCTGTGCAGGGTCTCGGGCCCCCGCCCCACACCCAGGCAAGCAGAAACTCTGCAGGTGGGGCCCAGGAATCTGTGTTTGAACAAGCCCTCCAGGTGAATCTTTGACAACTCTGCAATGGAGAACGTAAAGGTGGAAACCTCTTTTGGTTTGGACGTCGGTTCGTGGCCCGTCCGCATTTCCCTCTTCCCCTTGCGAGCGGCTTCGCTTCCAACGCAACCAGTTGTGACAAATCTGGTGCCTCTAAAACTGGGGTCTCTTCACTTGTTGACGCATTGCCCCCATCTCTGCCTCTCTTGTCACCTGGCTTTCTCCCTTTGTGTGTTTCTGTGTCGTGTCCTCTCCTCTTCTCGTGAGGTCACTGGTCCTTACGTTCAGGGCCCACGCTCATCCCGTAGGACCTCATCGTAACCAATTGCATCTGCAAAGGCCATATATCCAAACAAGGCCACATTCCGAGGTTCCAGGTACACATGAAGGGTGTGTGTGTGTGCTCGCGAATGCATGCGTGCGAGGGAGAGACGCTGTTCGTCTTACTACTGGATAAACCTCGGCGATTGTAGCCATGTGGATTTCAGATATGTGGACAGCAGTTCCTGAGAATTGAATAAACAGCCTTATTTGAAGTCTGTGCTGGAAAACTTGGGCACATTTTTCTCAATAAAAACAATGTAAATAACCTTGCACGTTAACGCTGCCCTTGTCCCAGTGGTTTTTGAAATGTATTTTTTAGTGGTGGAACGCTTATTCCTGCAAGAAATATTGCTCAGGAACATAGGCTGTAAAACACAGCTGCTCCAACTGGAACCAGGTTAGCAGTCTTGCCCACTCCTTGCCCGACATATTTTTAAAATTCTAGGATTCCAGAGAACAGAGTTTGAAAGCAGTTGCTGATACATTTTTTTCCCCTCAGAAAACAAGTTAAAAGAAAAAAGGCTTATAACTCTTGCACCAAACCCTGTTAATCCTTAAAAAAAAAAAAAAATACATGTGTTTGGTAAAAACAGTTCAAATAGTCCATAAAGTTACAAAATGAAACGTCTTTTGTGTCCCCCTCCCTCAACCGAGACTTGGTCTTTCCCTCCAAAGATACCAGCTGTCTGTCTTGCCAGAAAGATCTTATGTGCACATCCTGCTCTCTGTGTGTGTCTTCTTTTTAACTATGTGGAGGAAGGCATAGTGCATGCAATACACTCTTTTGTACTTCGATTAAAAAAATTGGTTTATATTCTAGGGCTCTTTCCACGAATGCACATAAAGATCTGCCCTGTCCTTCAGCGTAGCTACGTCATATTCCGTCATATTCCACTGCGTGCATAGATCATAATTTACTAAAAATTCCCCCTGTGGATGGGTAATTATGTTTCCATTTTGTTGGTCCATTATAAACAATGCTGGTGTGAACGTATTTGCATTTCTCATGCATTATCATCTCCACAGTCCCTTGCCTAGATCCTGTCCTAATTCTGTCTGGGGCTTCCCCATAAGGGTGTTTCCCGTTAGAAGGGGATGGGAATTGGAAAGAGTCCAGGCACTTGATTTTTAAAAAATTTCCTCTTCCAAGGATGTCTTCTCAAAAACAAAAACAAACAAACAAACAAAAAACCCAAGATGCTTTTTAAACTTCTAACTTTTTTTTTTTTTTTTCTAGACAGATGCCTGCAATAGGCTACCCCTGGTCATGGAATTTTCCTGATGAATTCCCAGCCAATAAACATCTCCTGATTAGGTGCATGATAAATTGGCTGTAGGAGAAAGTTTTAGGCACAAATATAGAATTGACACCTGCTTGCCAAGACAGACAGCAGCACACTGTAAATATTGGGACAGGGTTAAATGTGCAAAGTCACATTATGCCTTTTTTTCCCCTTCTCATAAATATATAAATAGATTCCATGTTGTTCCTAAGGACCCGAGCTTGACTTCTTTGGGCAATTAATGAATTGAGATGTTCTGTGAAATTGTTTTGTTGTTCTTTTCTGTTTTTAGATCTGGCGAAAGTACGAGGTGGACTCCTTTAGTCAGTGAGCAGATCTTTCTGATGAAAGTTACGTTAGTTTAAAAAGTCCTAGCCTGGAGAGGTTGGGAAAAACTCTTTTCCTGCTGAGGGTCTCGACTTCTTCCTCATCTGTCAAATGAGTTGCTAAGATCAGAACGTCTACAAGACTTTTCCAATTCCATAGCTCTTTGGGGATCCCACTCGCTAGTACGTGTCTGTGATATCACCAGCTTTAGGTGTTTTTTGTCTCTGTTGGGTCAGCGTGTTAATCTTGGGAAAGGAGACTTATCCAGGCCAGGACTGGGATTCTTACTTAACCAAAGTGTCTGCTAAAATTGGTTAATTGGCCCTCAGGAGTCATCCAGGAGTAGGCTTGGCTATGTAGAACAGAGAAGACAAAGAAAGGGGGCTAAACGAGACAGCAGTTGATTTTCATCTCTTACCACTGGTGTAGTGACTCCATGTGTCAAAAAACCAGGGGCTCCTCTGTGTTTTTGCTTTGCCTTCCTCAGCTTGTGACCTCTGTCCATATGGTCACCTCGTGGTCCCAGGTGGCTCCCCCAGCTCCAGCTGTCACCTCCACCTTCCAGGCGGCAGCTGTGGGAAGCAGGTGTCCCCACTAGCTGTTTGAACTCTTTTTGAGTTCTGAGAAGCGTCACCCTGAGCTGATTACGTTTAATGCTAAGGATCGTCTTTAAGCAGACATAAGCTCGTATCTCCAGGTCAGGGAACAATGGTCTCCCTACAGAATTAGGCACAGTGCTGGCCAGCAGCAGCCATGTAGTGAGCACTTAATGGTTCGATAATTGAATTTCTGCTCGTGTTACAGTGGCTAGGAATGTCTTGTACTGACATTGTCGCAGAAGTATGTGGAAGGGTCTTTTCACTCACGGGAGACCAAAGGATCTTTGTAGTCAGGGATGTGGACCCTTTCCCCGGCAATCCCTTAGCACAGTTCCTGGCCCATGGCGAGTCCTTTGTAAAAATTGCTTGGATTGGATTCTCTTTGGGGTGAATGACTGTGACCAGGGACAGTCTGGGCCACCTGTGAAGTGGGTGACGTGTCTTGTGTGCCCTCCTCTTGGATCTCAGCCTTTGCTACCTCCATTGCTTTGCTTCTCCTGATCACGCGATTCGTGCTGCTCTAGTTGAAATCCTGTATTCTGGGAGGCCTGGGGGGCCCAGGCGGTTGAGCGTCCGACTATGGCTGAGGTCATGATTTCACAGCTCGTGAGTTCGAGCCCCGCATCGGGCTCTCTGCTGTCAGCACAGAGCCCGCTTCTGATCTTCTGTCCAACCCCCCCTCCCCTGCTCATGCGCGCGCGCTCTCTCTCTCTCTCTCTCTCAAAAATAAATAAACATTAAAAAAAAAAAAGAAAGAAATACTTCATTCTGTGTCTTCACTCCAGAGGACCAACACTCTGTATTCTGTGGAGCTCACTCACCAACCCGATTACATCAACCCGATGACTTCATCCGTGTGAATAGGAGAAGGTGGGTGTTCCCACCCCCCCCCCCCCAGGGCCTTCCCCTCCCCTCTCCACAACCCCCAGCCCCCACCCCCTCCTGCTGGTTCCGACTCCTGATAATATAGCACAGGGCTTTCTCAAAGCGCTGCCCTCCCCAAGCCAGCAGCTTTAGCTTCTCTGGGGAGCCTATTAGAAATGCAGAATCTCGGGCCCCACCTGCTGAATCAGGAACGCCGGGGCTGGGACCCAGCGACGAGTGCTGTAACAAGACCTTCAGGGGATTCTGGTGCCCAGGTGTGAGAACTGGATGGCTTCTAGGTCCACCTGTCACTCTGGGAGCCTGGCAGCGGGACGTGGGCACTGATGAGCTGTTTAGCGGACGAGCGTGGCCAGCAGGCTGTTTTTCAAGCAGTGCTGATCTGTGCTCCCCTGCCCGGGTACTCTCGGGCAAGAATTTCCACCGTTGGGCAACATTTGTGGACAGGTGACAACAGTGCTTCCCTTTTGGCTCGGAGCTGGGATTATTTGCATCGTTCTCATAATAAATCTGTGGATTTGTATCGTTTTGGTCTTGCCTCAGCTGCTGAATCTGCACATCGGGGAGGGAGCCTTGTGATCAGGCCTGTGGTTCTGAAGCTTTGTTGTGCAGCATCTTCTCTTAGGTACCTGCTAAACAATGCAGATTCTGGGGGGCCAGCCCGTCTGACTCAGAAGGGTTAGGCCCGGGAATCTGTATTTTCAAGCAGCAGCACAGGTGATTCTGACGCAGGTGGTCTGGCGGCCGACAGCCCGAGGGACACCTATCCCGGTGGAGTCTTTGGTCTTGAGGAGGGATCACGTGGACCCCTGAGACGTTCAGGAGAGGGCTCCACGAGCTGTGTGATGCCAGGATCCCCCGAAAGGCGGCCTCTGGGGAGACTTTCCCGCTCCGTGGGAGACGAGGCTCCTCTTGGAGTCTTGATGTTACGGGTTCCCGTTGCTGTATCACGGGGTGTGGGCTGTTACAGTGACGGACGTGGCCTCATTCCGAGCCCCCGGGCTCCCGGGAGGCTGCAGCCGTGCGTCAGTGGCAGCGGTGGTGCCCCCGGGGGGGGCGGGGACGTTGGGTCTCTCCCCCGCCCGGTAAGGAGTTAACGGGAAGTTCGGCTCGGGAGAGAGCGCCCTGCTCCCTCACCCGCGTTCTGCCCACGTCCGAGGCCGGCCCGGCACTGGCGCGGTGCATCTCGGCGGCCCGTTCGCCGGTTCCCGGCTGCTGGCTGCACCCCGGCTGGCACCACGTCGGGCCTGGAGCTCCTGTCCCTGCCTCCCCGCTTCCCTCGTCCACCGGGGAGCCAGCGGGGCCCCCGTGCCCTCCTCCTCCTCCTCTGAAATCCACGTGAGCCTAAACATGTCACGCAGAACAACTCAGTGGCGTTTGATTCGTGCGCAGCATTGTGCGGCCACCACCTCCGTCTCGTTCCGAACGCTGTCATCAGTCCAAAAGGAAACCCCGTACCTGTTAGCTGTCCCTCCCTATTCCCTCCCCCCGGCTGCGGGCGGCCACCGTCTGCTCTCTGTCGCTGTGCATTTGCCTGCCCTGGACCTTTCACGCGAGGGGTCCTACAGATAAGTGGCTCTTTGTTCTTTCAGCTGACGTCACGGGTTTTGAGGTCCATGTTGTAGCGTGTGTGAGCCTTGTTCCTTCTTTTGGCCGAATAGCATTTCATTGTGTGGACGGGCCCCTTTCTGCCCATCTGTCTGTGGATGCAGACCTGGGGCCAGTGGGGCATTTCAAAACTTTTTTTATTAAATTTTTTTAATGTTTATTTATCTGTGAGAAAGAGAGAGAGAGAGCACGAGTGAGGGAGGGGCAGAGAGAGAGAGGGAGACACAGAATCCGAAGCAGGCTCCAGGCTCCGAGCTGTTGGCACAGAGCCTGACGCGGGGCTCAAACCCACAAACTGTGAGATCACGACCTGAGCCGAAGTCGGACGCTCAACCGACTGAGCCACCCAGGTGCCCCCTGCATTGGGATAGTTTGAAGAGGTAGTTGGATCAGGTCCCCCTCCCTGCCCCACCCCCCTCATGTTACCATGGTGCTCTCCTCCATTGTCCTGATGCTTCGCCAAGAAGCCTGACCAGCCTGACCCCAGGTGACCCATCTAACTCCACCTTGTGCCACCACCCCGGCTCACTCCTTGTCTGCATGTGGCCTTTCTGTCCTTTGAAAAGCTGAGCTCTCCGCCCTAGAGGCCTTTGGATAGGCTGTTCCTTTCCGCTCTTCTTTGCACGGCTGCCCGGGTTTGGGTCCCCCCAGAGCCGACCCAAGACAAAGATTTGGGTGTGGGTAGGTGGCAGGCAGTGGGGGCACAGAGAAGGGAGGCGAGAACAGCAGTCACAGCTGTGTCAGAGAGCAGGTCCCTGGGGCTCACTGCCCCTGAGTGGCTGGCTGGAACGCACCTCCACACAGTCCCACAGGCGCGAGGAGGCGGGGATCTTCATCACCGCCTGTCGGCCCCTCTCGGTGGCACTGACTCTGGCACTGCCTGCATCAGGTAGGGCTTGCTCCAGTGGCGAGGGAGCGCCTCGGGCAGAGAGAGAGAGGTGCAGCTTCCCGTGGAAGTTGTCCGTGTCCAGGAGCCGGCCATCAGTGCTGCAGGTGACCTCCGGGGGCACCCAGGGGATGGGGCTTTTCTTTGATGTCCCCATTTCAGACAGGCTTTCTTGGGCCACCCGGACGTTCTCTCTCTGAGGGCCCTGTTCATCTCCTGCGCAGACATCATCTCAGCTTGTCAGTGCAAAGCTGGTGCACTTCCTTCAAGTTCAGTTCACGTCCCGCGTGGTGAACTTCACCCTTGCAGGGCGGCGCCCACCGTTTGCCGGTGAGGCTTTGCCAGCGTCGTGCGCACGGGAGATGCTCAGCGTGTCCTGTCTGGTGGACGAACCCGTGCTGCACCTGCCCGTTGCCCTCCCCCTTCAGTTCCCCGGGAGGGCGTGGCTCCAGGAGTGTGGGGGCCCCGAGGACCACCTCTTGGGCGCCGTTCACCCGAGGATGCCACAAGACGCTGAGACGCAAAGACCATAGAGCGACTGCTCGTGTTTATTTTTCGAAACCAGACTTGATCGTGTTTGGATGTTGTTCATCTTCTTGTTTCTCCTGAAGGGGCTGGTGGAGGAACGACAGGTCTAAGAGGAACGACGCGGGGGAATTTCTGGGAGGTTATTACGTGTTTTCTCTCACGCGGCCGCCTGTGTTTGTCAAAACCATCTCAGATTCAAGCCTTTGCTTTCTCTGCTTCACGCAATTTGGTTTTCTCTCCCTGTTCTTTCTCCTTCAAGCTCTGGGCTGTACCGCCGGAGTTAATTCTCAGGAGCATTAGGTGTTGATTTTGTATTTGTTCATTTATTACAGTGCATTCAAAGAGCTATTTTTATAAGTCTGGTGGAGTCTGGTGGTTGTGTTTTCTGGGCCTCATTTTTGAGAAAGATTTTTGTTTGGGAAGCTCTGAAAGTCAGAGAAATGACTGGAAGGAAGGGAGGAGGAAAGGTGACGGAGACGGTTAAGAGAGATGCAGGGCTGGGCCCACGTGGGGCTTTACAGTTTCACAGGCCGGAATTGATTGGTTTCCTCTCAAACCTCAGGCTGCTTACATTTAAAAGTGCTGAGAGTGGGGCATCTGCGTGGCTCAGTCGGTTGGGCGTCCGACTTCGGCTCAGGTCATGATCTTGCAGCTCACGAGTTGGAGCCCCGCATTGGGCTCTGTGCTGACGGCTCAGAGCCTGGAGCCTGCTTCCGATTCCGTGTCTCCCTCTCTCTCTGACCCTCCCCCATTCATGCTCTGTCTCTCTCTGCCTCAAAAATAAATAAACGTTAAAAAAAAAAATTGAGAAAAAGAAAAACAGAGTCTTTCCTTTTGGGTGTATTTAAAGGAGAAGTTCAGAGGGCTGGCTTCAGGCACAGTTGGATCCAGGAGCTCAGGGCCTTCCGTTGGAGCTTAGTTTCTTTGTTTTAGTCTCTTGGCTGTGCTTTTCCCTTTGTTCTTCTCACAGTGGCAGGGTGGTTGTCAGGAGTCTGAGCTCACGTTCTTGCGTTTCCATAGGCCCAACAGAACGGCATTCCTCTTCCTCGATGGTGCCAAAGCCCCAGCATTGAGAGTGAGTTGGCCCAGGTTCACACGCACACATTTGGAAAGTGGAGGTGAGGCCTGGCCCCCCTACTGCCGTTTCTGTTGTGGAGGTGCTGGGTTTTGGGGGCGGAGCCTGCTCCTGTCCTGCTTGTGGCTTTGTGGGGTGGAGGGGCGGGCCGTGGAGTACCGGCTCGGATGGGGTGGACTGTGGCAGGCGTGGCACCTTAGAGGAGGCGCGTAGATGGTGGCTTTCCGTGGATGGCGGTGGCTTTCGTACGGCGCTGCCTTCCAGATGGTGTGGAGTCAGCAGCTGTGATGGCAGCTTCCCAGTTCAGCTGGCGGCCTCCTGATCCCGCCGGAGACAACCGGTCCTTTGTGGCCTGGCTGTGCACGGCACCCGGAGGACCCGTTATGAAATATTGACCTAGAGAGCTTGTTTCTCCAGCCTCCCCAGTGATGCCCCAGCCCTTTGCTTCCCGTGTAAGGGCTCCAGCTCGGGGTGCCTGGGTGGCTCAGTCGGTTGAGCGGAAACTCTTGACTTCGGCTCAGGTCATGATCCCGGGGATCCAGCCCTGCTAAGATTCTCCCTTTCTCTGCCTCTCCCCACCCCTTAAAAAAGAAAAGAAAATAAAGCACTTGCACCTCACGCTGACTTATTTATTTTGTTTTACCTTTTATATATAGAGAGAGAACGAGCAGGGGAGAGGGGCAGAGCAAGAGAGAGAAAATCCCAAGCAGGCTCCACACTCTGCGCAGAGCCTGATGCGGGGGTTCGATCCCACAAGCCCAAATCAAGATTGGGACGCTCAACCAACCGAGCCGCCCGGGTGCCCTTGTGCCTCACTTTTATAAAGGCGTGTTCCCGGGAAACTGAAGGCAGATCTTTTCAGTTCAGAAGCCACATCCTGGACTGTCCATCATCCCTCTCCCAGACTGCGTTCGGTTTCTATACGGCAATCTCCCTTGGCCCCTCTGTGCTTTGTATTCATACGCTCACTGTAGTTCGCAATTAGGGAGCGCTTAGTGGGGTGGCTTGGTAAATGTCTGCCACTCCCACCGGGCTGGAGGCTCTGAATTGCCAGGCCCTTGATGCTGACTCGAGGCAGAGCGTGTGCACATTTGCCGAACGAGTGATCACACGAGCGAACGGGTGGGTGCGAACCTGTGCAGAGCCCCAGAAGCAGGCGGGTAGTGGTGGGCCGGATGGGGTGGCCCTTCCTTTAAAGCAGGATGTCTTAACCCATCAGTGGCTTGTCAGAGCTGTCCCAGGACAGTCTCTTTAAGTGCACACAATAGGGGCGCCCGGGTGGCTCCGTGGGTTAAGCGTTCGACTCTTGGTTTGGGCTTCGGTCACCTTCTGACGGTTTGTGAGCTCGAGCCCCGCGTAGGGCTCTGTGCTGACAGCACGGAGCCTGCTTGGGATTCTGTCTCTCCCTCCCTCCGCCCCTCCCTTCCTCTCCCTCTCTTTCAAAATAAATGAATAAACTTAAAGAAAGAGAACGTTTTATAAACACACATAATAAAATAGACGCGAACACAAAGGTACCAGTTTTATTGAAATCCAGATGCCAAAATCTAAGGGCAAAGAGTTTTGTGCTCTGGCACTTTGCTTCTCTGACATGTTAAATACTGAAGCGTGGATGTAATACATACCATGCTTCTGAAGTCAGGGGACGCGTGAATGATACTTCGGGATCGTGGGGCCACGGTCTGGAAATCCCTGTGATTCTCTCGGGGGCGGGAGCACGTGGGCTCCGTCACGTACGTCATGGTGGATGGCGGTGCTCTGTTTCCGTTGGGGCTTCGCGTGGTGTGAGGTTTTCCCAGCCGTGTTCCTGGCTCTGTGTCCATCCATGCCCCCCGCCCTGCTCTCCCTGTCTGCGGGGATGTCGCCTGGACCTACCCTTCCCGCCCAGTCTCTTCTCTGGAGGCTGTTCCGGGGGCTGCTGGGAGGCATCTGCGTGCACCCCTCTCCCCTGATCTCTTTGATAAACGGGGGGCGGTTCCCAAGAGTTAGTTTGATGAAAAGAATTTGCTGCTAAACCGAATAGTTAAAAGTCACTGCTGTGGACCCAGTCATCCGGGGATGATGCCTGTTTCCCGAGGGAGGGGGCTCCTCTGGGTGTCAGTGTTCCCACCTGCCCACCTGGGCACTGGATGATCTCTGTACTGGGTTGTCCCCAGCCCCCCGGAAAATTCATGTCTACCAGGAACCTGGGAGTGTGACCTTATTTGGACGAATGGATGAGGCTTTTGTGGAACAGGGTGGTCCCGAATCCTGTGACAAGTGTCCTTATAAAAGCGAGATTTGGCGGTCCCTGGGTAGCTCAGTCGGTTGAGCGTCTGACTTCAGCTCCGGTCACGATCTCGAGGTTTGTGGGTTCGAGTCCCACATGGGCTCCCTGCCGTCAGTGCTGAGCCCGCTTCGGATCCTCTGTCCCCCTTGTCCTCTGCTCCCCTGCTCGTTCTTGCTCTCAAAAATAAACATTGAAAAAAAAAAAAAGAGTGAGATTTGGACACAGAGACACATGGAGGGAAGAAGATGTGAAGGCTCAGGAGGAGGCCGTGCGAGGACAGAGGCAGAGACTGGGGTAACACCTACGAGCCCAGGAACCGTGGTGCCTGGGAGCTGGAAGGGGCAGGACGGCTCCCCAGAGTCTCTGCAGGGAGCCTGGCCTGCCCACACGCGGATCTTGGACTTCTGCCCTCAGCATCAGGAGAGGACGCCTTTCTGTTCGGAGCCACCCAGTTCATGGCGATTCGCTGTGGCCGCCCCAGAGGACTTGCCATCTCCAGGTCCTTCTGGCTCTCAGCGTTGACGAGCAGAGATTGATGACTGAGGCTTGCACGCGTTTCTAAAGTTGGCTGCACTTGGGCCTATCTGTGGCCTGTCAGTCTCCTTCCTGAAGCATGAGACTCGGGGAGCCTGGGTGGCTCAGTCGGTTAAGGATCCGACTTCGGCTCAGGTCATCATCTCACGGTTTGTGAGTTCAAGCCCCACGTCGGGCTCTGTGCTGACGGCTTGGAGCCTGGAGCCTGCTTCGGATTCTGTGTCTCCCTCTGTCTCTGCCCCTCCCCTGCTCACGCTCTGTGTCTGTCTCTCAATAAACATTAAAAACAAAACCGAACACGAGACTGAACTGGAGGGCAGACGTGTGAGGAGCATCAGAATGTCTACAAGCTCCAGTGTGACCTTCTCTTTAACGTGCAGTAGGTCCTCACGATATTCATTGTCCGTGAACATAGCGACAACAGACGTTTGTTGAGATACCGTTAGATGCCAAGTCCAGTGCTGGATTCTACAAGAATTCCCTCTTTTTTTTTAAGTTTATTTATTTTGAGAGGACAGAGAGAGAGAGAGAGAGTGAGAGAGAGAGAGAATCCCAAGCAGGCTCTGCGCTGTCAGTGCTGAGCCCGACGCGGGACTTGAAGTCACTAACTATGAGGTCATGACCTGAGCCAAAACCAAGAGTCGGACGCTTAACCAGCTGAACCACCCGGGTGCCCAAGAGTTTCCTCTTTTAATCCTCATAACAACCTGGCCAAGCCGGTTCTGTTACCGTCCCCACTTGACTCTTCAGGAGACGGAGGCCCAGAGAGGTTGAGTAATTTGCCCCAAATCACACAGCCGGTAGATGTCAGAGCTCGGCCTGGTGAGGTCAGCTGCGGAACCCAGCTCGGTTTTGGTGGAGACGTAAAGTCTAAGGCCACGCCAGGGCTGGGGTCTCCCGTTCTCCTTCTTCCCCCTGCCCTCACTTTGAGGAAGAACTCAGAGCATGGGAGGGTGTCTGTCTGGGGCATCTGCACCGGACAGGGGAGGCATCAGAGGGACCTCCAGCAGCTTCTTTGTCCTTCAGCGTTCCCGGGTAGGTGGTCCCAGGTGCCACCAAAAGGCCCTGGTCCTCTGCTGCCTGTCCCAGAGGCCTTTCCAACGCTCCACCCTGCCAACGTGCTTTAAAAAAAAAAAAAACCATGGCAAAATATACGTAACAAAATTTAACGCTAGTGACACTGCATCCACACTGTTGCGTAACCATCGCCACCGCCCAGGTCCAGAATTTCTCATCACCCCAGAGGCCATCAAGGACTCCCTCATCGTCCCCCCCTCCGCCCGGCCTCTTGACAGCCATCTGCTCGCTGTGGATCCGCCTCTTCTGGGCTTTTCCTACAGAGTGTCAGTCCCTTGTCCTCTGGCTTCTCTCACCGAGCGTCACGTTTCCAAGGTTTATCCGTGGCGTATTGGTTCTCTGCGTGGCCGGACCGTGTTCTCTTGTACTGACGGACCACGGTTCCTCGGGGCGCGTATGCAGGCACAGAGCCGCTGAACTTCCCCGGGGGCGCCGCCTGCTTCCGAGGTGAGGGCGGGCGTGGGCCGAGGTGGCTTCGGCCTCTAGAAGGTGAGAGGCCTTCGAAGCCCTGGTCTGCCCGCGAGCCGCTCTTACCCGGTGAGCTCCCTCGGGCGCTGAGTCGGTGGGCTGGCTCCCGGTCCCAGGCCGCATCTGTCCCCAGCGCTGTGCGTCCTCTCCGCCAGCCTGGGGCCGCTGAAGACCTCCCTCCCCCACCTCCCTGAACAGAGGTCAGGCCATCCAGGATCGCCGTTGAGCCCCCCTTGAAGAACACGTTCAAAGCCGCAGGGACCGCGGGATGGCTTTAGACTGGGGGCTCCCCTCCTGGATGAGAGCGCTGGCTATAGCTCCTTAACTGCTGAGGGAGGCACCGGGGAGCCCCCAAATGCCCCGCCAGCCAGCTGCCAACCCAGGCTCGCGCCTAACGTCCGCACCAAGTTTCTGCCCTCTCGGGGCTCCTCCCTCAGTTTCCCCGTTTGTGCAGCGAGGGGGTGGAGCGAGATCAGTGTTTCCCAAACAACAGTGAGCGCCAGCTGTCCCGACCAGTTTTTCACTTAAATATATTTACTGACAACAACAACTTATGGTGCCAGCACTGATGGAAAACGAGTCCCCCCCGAAATGATTCAAAGGCAGCCACTACAGTCCTTTTGTTGGCTTCCTTTTGTTTCGCTGGATTTCATTTTTATCCTCTCATTTTGTTGATTTCTCTGCAGAATCCTGTTGTGGACGAACAATGTTGAAAATCTAGGCCCTGGAAAGAGGGAGCGGACCCTTCCTTATTCCCAGGAGCCCTGCCCCTCCCCCAGCTGGGCCACTGTGCAGTTATGTGGGTGGAAGCCTTTCTCCTCTTACCCCCCACATGCTTGCCAGGGAAAGGCCCCTCCCCACAGCCCCCCGAGCCACCCCTGGCCCTTGCCTCCTGTCTGCAGGTTAATCCTGGTTACGGGAGGCCGTGGCAAGAACTGGGGTCTGTCGGAGTTCTCGTCAGGAAGGCATGGGCCCAGGGCACAGCTAGGGACCCCCTGGCAGCTCGCTGCCCGAGGCCAGTCTCTGGGCCTGGACGGGGGCCTTACTGGGAGCCGGTGCAGGTCTGTGTGACCAGACTTGGAGGGTGGTAACCGGCCCCGCAGCGTGAAAGGCCAGCATCTGATTGGCTGGTCTGAGCTTGTGAGTTCAAGTGCACTGGCATCCTGCTTACTTGGAATGTCTGGGGGACGCGGCCTTAATGTTGCTTCGCCGTGTGCGTGGACGGCCCAGGCGGCGGGCCTGGGGACGGTGGGCAGTGTGCCACGGACCAGCTCAGCCTCTGGCTCGTTCCACGTCGTGTCCATCCCACTGCCCTGCCCCCCAGCTGCACCTCAAGGTCTCGGCTCTGATGGGGGGTCATCGGCTCCGCGTCCAGGCCTGCCCTGGGGTGCCTGAGTCGACTCACCCAGACCCCTCTGCAACCCGACGTAGCCCGGGGTAGCCATAACAGTGATCGAGGTAATACCAAGTAGGATGCTTGAGTGCTTCCCCCGCGAGGCGGGCCAGGCATCCCACTGACCACAGGCAAGTGCGCTGACCGGCGGGGGGCCCCTGGTCCTGGCAGCGACCAGCGGCCCCTCTCCTGTGATCCTTGTGGCTTTCTGCTTGGCGACAGGCGATAGCTCAGTATCGATTGGAAATTGCTCTGTGCCGAATGGAACGTCGACCGTGTTATATATACCATGAAGCATGTGCGGCTGTCAGCACGAGCCTGGGCGGTAGGTACCCCACCCCCTGCCCTTGCCCCCCACAGGGGCTGAGAGCGGTTTGGAGTTAGGGAGAAAGTTGATCCGTGTGGACAGTGCCTAGGGTCACGGATAGGATTAGGGCTCATTAGATTCGCGAGGAAGCCTGCTTCCTGGGCTGCGTCTCGTGCCCTGTTTATGAACGACGCCACACCAGCTCGGATGCCGTGTTTTGAAACAGGATGCCAGTGTTAACAGTTGTGATTACTGTTATTATTTGTACTGTTATTATTTGTATGATTCTTATTAAGTGACTCCCAATTACCTCGGCATGAACGCACAACACTGGGGACGTTAGGACACAGTGTCTCCAGTGCATGAGGAGGAAGCCCCAGATTCCGTTCCTTGGTGTGCATCCTGATTTTTGCATTTTGGACCCTTTTGTGACACGTTGGAGCCGTTTGATTCTTAAACCAGAGACGGCCCAGGCGTGCTGCATCTTGCCCTTTGTTCGTGGGTAGGAGTGATGGATTTTGCAGTCTGGGGGAGTCCGTCTGCGGGGGTCTGTCTGTCATTTTCGCTCCATCTGCTTGTTAAAGCATCGCCAGGGTCTCTGATGTGACACTGGGGTTTTAGCGTTTCATCACGTCTCCCACTGGGAGAGCCTGGCTGGATGGCAAGACGAAGGGGGCAGGATTTTCCACTTGTTTAAAGTTATTACAGTCTTGGGCTTGGGATGCATAATTTTATTTATTTATTTTATTATTTTTAAAGGTTTTATTTATTTATTTTGCGAGAGAGAGAGTGCGCGCATAAGCAGGGGGGAGGGGCAGAGAGAGAGGGAGAAAGAGAATCCCAAGCAGGCTCCACACTGTCAGCGCAGAGCCCGCTGTGGGGCTCGATCTCATGAACCATGAGATCATGACCTGAGCTGAAATTGAGAGTCAGATGCTTCACTGACTGAGCCACCCAGGCACCCCAAGGATGCATGTTTTTAGGATGCATTAAATCCAGTGAAAGAAATACGAGTGACCCTCCCCCTGTGCAGGGATGTGCCTTCTGTGTGCTGTTTGATTACTCCCAGTGATGAGGCACTCACTACTTAAAAAGGTAACCCATTGCATCAAAGCTCAGGTCTGATTGTTAGAGTTTTTTTCTGCTTCCTTTGTGTCTCTTCTCACCCACAAGTCTAAGTATGCTCACCTGTTTGACAAACAAATACTACGTTACGTCTTCAGGCTAAACGTTCTCTGTTCCTTCTGCCTGTAGTTTGATGACAGCTTGCCAGGGGCATGTCATACAAAAGGCTTTAACTAGTCCAGAACCTTCTCAGAGATAGGTTTTGGGGGATCCCTTCAGAATCCTGCCTGTTCACAGAAGGTGGGATAGGAGCTAATCTTCTGTGCCTCGGCCAGTTCCCTCCTGTCTGCACTCTGTTAATAGACATTCCTTTAAGATTTTGCCATATGGTTGGGTCCCAGCCCTGATACGCTTGGCCCCCTCCCCAGCTCTCATTTTTTGGTTCAGGGGCTGCTGACCTACCTTTAGCCCCACAGAGGCAGGTGACCAGTCAGAGAGAACATCCTGGCCAATCAGAGCATTGTCTCCTCCTCCTTGGCTGTGTCTGGGACGGGCCTGACGTTGGTCCTAATCTCCCCACTGTTGCTGGGACGATGTGAGAATGTGGTCCTCTGCCTCCAGGGGGCATCATGTAGGACCTCCCCCTTACCTTCTCATTTCCTTCAGCCAAGAAACTCCCCTTTTCCACATAAGCCACCTCGTGTTAGTTTTCTGAGATTTGTAACTAAGAAACATCCTGAGACACTTAATGCTTCAGGGCACATCCTTCAGAGTTACTTTGGATTCGCACATAGACTCTGTGCAGCCGCGACGCACAGCAGAAGACTTTAAATAAAATCCCAACCAGCATGATTTGGATTCCCAGAGGCACATCTTGGAGGTGGTGGCCAGGGAAGGGGATCCGGAAGGAGAGTGTAACTACCCCCCGCGGGCGTGCTGATTGATACTCGCTGCTAGTTTGAGCAAGGGTTTTGGAGTTCCAGGGTACCCCGATCTTATCTTCCTCCAGGGGGGGAATTAGAAGCCGTGAGAGACACATCCAGGAAGACGGAGCCTTAGAAACGCCTGAAGAAGCATCTTTATGAGTGTAAACCAGATTAATTCAATCTAGCCTTATTTAAATATCTTAAAGCTCAGAACAGGTTTATCTCAGGGGAGAAAAAGAGAATGAACTCTCTGTGTGGAAACCTGAGTTACTGTAATATTTGAGGTGGGTTACCAGGGGGCAGCAATTATTACATCGCCTTTGGTCCTTTTACTATACTAACTTTATTACCTTTATCTGGGTTTATATAGCGTTTGATAGAGTTTATATCGCCAGATGCATAAAAAACATTTGAATGTGTTCACAGCTTTGTATCTGAGTGTGCCCCATGGAAGGGCCAATAAATTATAAAGCAATCTATCAATTCCGCTTAAAGTTATAAACCCAGTTGACTCAGGCTGCTTTATTTATGTGTTGGCTTGTGCTCTAGACTGTTGTTTTGTGGGAAGGCATCTGACTGGGGGGGGGGGCCCTGAAGTAGGGGAACGTCTGCAGAAGTTATAGGTGGTTGTGGGCTTGTACTACCATTCACCCCTGCCTCTGCCCATTCCTGCTTCCCCTCCCTCCCTCCCTCCCTCCCTTCCTTCCTTCCCCAGCGCTGTGCCAAGGGTGTGTGCAAATGTCCTGTACTCCCATGTCCGCCTCTGCCTCCTTCCTGGGGAACCCGGCCTGGGACACCTCCCTCTTGTTGACCACCTGCTTAGCCCCCAGACTGGTTATCACTGGTTTAGGGCAGAGGTGAGGTCTGGGCGCCACTGAGTCCCTTGAGCTGCATGCCTTCGAGGTAGAGCAAAGGGAGGGGGGGGGGTCCATAACCCCTCGCAGCTGTGTTTCTGGTACCGTGGCGATTAATATACGTGCCCACCCTTTCCCATCCTCGGACCCCAGGATCTGAAAGGGTCTTAGCAGGTAAGGGACAGCGGTGAGGCCTCCATCAGCTCAGTGGTTCTCACACTGGCATCAGAGTCACCTGGGGGGCTTGTCAAAGCGCATCTGCTGGGCCCCGCCCTAGGCGTTCGGATTCAGTGGGTCTGGGGTAGACCTGAGAATCTGCATTTCTGGCAAGTTCCCAGATGCTGCTGGTTTGAGGACCATCCATGGAGAACCACTGAGTTAAACAGAAGGAAGATCCACACAAGGGCAGGAGCTGTTTGACCTTTCTTTGAACCGTGTTGTTGAGGAATTGTCTAGAAGGTCGACCTATTGAACGTGATGCGGTTGGGAGGGGCCACAGAATGCTCTGCCACGTCACCGTCAGCCAGATGCCACAAGAGGCTCCTTTTGCTGTGAGATGGTGATGGAGACGGAAGAGGGTGTAATGATTTCGAGGTCTTTCAGACTTGCTTTTCCAAACGGAACTGTCCCTGACGTTTTGAGGCAGTTTGACCGCTGTCATCAAGCATTGGACGACTGGTTTATCGGGTCAGGAACCTGCAAGAGCCCCTCACACCCTGTGGCCTGAAAACAGGAAGAAGTGGGGCAGGTGCCATGATGCTCATGTCACAGAGAAACAAACCAGAGAGGTTGCGGGGGACCCCCTGGCCCTGGGCCACACAGCTCATAGGGAGCTCATTAGCACCCAGACCTCACCCTTGCCCTAAACCAGTGGTTACCAGTCTGGGGGCCAGGCCGGTGGTTAATAAGAGGGAGATGTCTTTTTGTTTAATTTTTTTTTTTTTTTAACATTTATTTTTGAGCGAAAGAGAGACAGAGCGCAGGCGGGGAAGGGGCAGAGAGAGAGAGAGAGGGAGACACAGAATCCGAAGCAGGCTCCAGGCTCCGAGCTGTCAGCACAGAGCCCGACACGGGGCTTGAACCCACGAACTGAGAGGTCAGGACCTGAGCCGAAGTTGACGCTTAACCGACTGAGCCACCCAGGCGCCCCTAAGAGGGAGATGTCTTCAGCTCAGGCGGCTGTTGGCTCCAACAGCAAACATGCATTTCTCACGCTCGTGGAGACTGGGTGCCTAAGGTCAGTGTGCCAGCACGGCCGGGTTCTTGGCGAAGGCCCTTCTGGCTTGCAGAGGGCCGCCTTCTCATTTATCCTCAGAGGATGGTGAGCAGAGAGAAGAGGCAAGCTCTTCTATGCATGCTGATCCCATTCGGGACGGCTCCACCCCACGGTGCGATCACCTCCCAAAGCCCCGCCGCCTAATATCACACTGGGGGTTCGGATTTCAGCATGTGAATTTCGGGGAGACACAGACATTCAGTTTGTGAAAACGGGAGGTGTTGAGGTTGGGTTCTTAGGAGGAAGACTCTTGGAGGTCGAGGTTAGAGTATGGGATGTCTGGTTGGGAGCGTCTGTCTCCCTTTGGGCCGGGATGGCTGGGCCTTCACTCCCTGAACTCCATCAGTCGTTGGCAGGGGCCCACCCCGAGAGTGGGCATGACCTCAGGCTCTTTGGCCTAATGGAGTGTGCACCCCACATGCACAGCAGCTGGGGCAACAGGGCCCATACAGAGGGGGGCACCTGGGTGGTGCATTCCCATGTGAGAGCCTTAGACGAGGTCTTTGATGAGCTGGTCTTGATATTTCAGAAGCCTGCAGGAAACTGGCTCATTTGCCTGCAGTGACTCCCCACTGCATAAGGAAAACATCAAGTTCCTCTGCTTTAGATGGAAATAGTTACCTGGAAGTTCTGTCTTATGCTCATCAGACCTTCTCTGGACCCTCTGATGCGCTGGTCTTGGGCCCGGCTCACCTCTGCCCTCGTCCTGCGCCCTCCCCCTCTCTTGTCCCCACGTCTGGGGACCTTGTCTGGGGACCTTGTGCGGTCTCCGGGAGGGAAGCTTCGCTCCTGCTCATTACCTATTCCTTCAAATCTCCTGCCTAAATGCAGGAGTACTTAGTGCGCCCCGCGAGGCTCAGGCTTTGAAACTCAGAAGCCAAGCCTCCATTCTTTTTTCAGCTCTCTCTGGGTCCCTCCTTCCCCGAGGCAGTGAACACAGAAGGCCCAGAGGACTGGATGGGAGAGGGGCTGAGAGTGCAGAGAACGCGCTGGGCCTGGTGAGCGCATTTCCATTTCAAAAATACCATCCCAGCTTTTCCTAAGAATGTAGGTGTTGGGTGTGGCGTGGTAATATCAAAATTGGGGCCATGGGAAGAGACAAGGACGAGGCTCGGAAATGCTCACAGGCTCCAGAGAGGGGCTCACCTCATGCCTCGCGGGGCCAGGGGGTGGGGGTGTGTGTGGGGTGGAGACCAGGGTGCTCAGGAGGCAGTCAGGAGCAGGGAGAGGGCCTAGGCCAAACCTTTATTAGGATTTCCGTGGGAAAGGGCAAGGTGAACCAGTAAACAGCTTAGCACTGGCTAGTTTGACGAACTCCAGGGGGGGCTCTCATGGCCTGGCACATGGTCCTGGGATTACTTAGGGCAGGGACAGTATTGGCTGGGTGTGTGGGAGGCAGATGATGAGGTGGCTGGGGTTATGGATCAGGGATTGGTTGCTTTGGGTGTGAAAAGGGTGCTCCTGGGCAGGCTGTGGTTCTCTTTAGGAATCAGCTAGTCCTGGGAAGGACAGCCTCTCCCTGGGTCTGTAGGACTCCCAAATCCAGAGCATGAAAAATCTAGAATATAGGAAAAGGTAGTTAGTATCAGTGGCTCTGTAATGAAACGGATGCCAAGAAGACAGAGACAGGATCCGAGTTAAACCCACCTGCACTCATGATCCGGAAGGACCCTGCCTGAGGTCTGCTGGGACAGCGTCTGCTGGGCGGCTGTCCTCACCCCTTCCTTCCTGGAAATCTGGGTCTCCACCCGTTCCCCTAGGAAGCCCACACCTGCCAGCAGCTCCCAGGGTGACCTTCAGCATTTCCTACTTGAACGCCTCTATACCCTTATTTGATTTTGTAGTGACATTTAATGAGATTTCTCCGTCTATGAAGAAGAGATCATTTCCAACTACTGCTAATTTACTACTAAGTGAAGCGGCAATGCTCAGGAGTGAGGGGGGCCCCCTTTGATTTCTTTAATTCCACATTGCCGGTTTCAACGGATTTCACTCGGGCGGAGGTGTCTTCCTGGGCCTGGCCTGGAAGAATCAGAATTCAGTGACACAGAGGAGGGACTTGAGAGTTTTTGGTCAGGGATGGGCCTGGGTCCCTCGCTGGAAGTGGTTCTATGAGCTTTTAAACCAGGAATTACAACAGTACAACCTGCAGGGCTTAGAGAAGAAGGGTTCGCTGGAGGGAATGAGGCTCAGTGTAAGACATTTGCTATACTCTGCTTATCTTTTAATTCTTCTTTTGCTCGGAGCTTGGGTGCAGGGAACGATTGCCAGAGGAAGAACAACATTGCCAGTGTGACTCGGCAACTGATACCCAGAGGCAGGGTCGATGGGGCAACAGGGAGTAGAGAGGATTGTGGCAAACTGCAGTCTGCATGCTCCAGACAAGGGAGATGGTGACAGGTCAGCCCTAGCTGATTGGATTCACGTGGGCATAAGGGCCCGATGTTGTCAGACCTGATTTTCCGAGAATGGCCCTGCCTTTGGGTTTTCAGGAGGAACTTCCTAATGATACATAATATTAACAGTTCCAAAATGTAAAAAAAAATAGGTGGGCAAAACAAAGGAATAGCAACAACATTCAGAACACATCTGTATACCACATCTGATCTGAGACCTGTATGTGTGCATGTCTGTGTGTGATCTCTATGCCCCGTGTGGGACTTGAACTCAGGGCCCCAGGCTCAAGAGCCGCGTGCTGTACTGACCGAGCCAGCCAGGGGCCCCTGATCTAAGGTCTCTATATATGATCTCAAGTTTTCTAAAATTTGAAAGGGGAGGGTTTCTAAGGCACACTGAATTCAACCTCCCACCTAATGGAGGAGAATTATTTGTGTGGCCTTCTTACACAGAGGTGTTCTGACTCCTGGTGGACCCACCACCTAATGAGATGTGATTTCCCCCCATTGCCTGGCCAGAGTTGGAAGAAATTCTCATGGGTGGAAAGGAATGGAAACCAAGGCAAACCAAAACGAGTCTTGGAAAACCACAGGGTAGAATGCAGCCAGCTGGAAGGGACTGGAGTCAGGAAATGGGAAATCATCAGAATCCCTTGTCTCTTTGCCTTGCTTCTCTCCACACTTGCTTTCCTCTTCTCTTCTCTCTGGGGAATGCTCTGCAGTCCCCATGGTGCGATGTGGTCACCTCCTAGCTTCTTCTCTTAAGCACTTCTGTTCCAGCCTTCTGTAGAGACCCACACAATCTCTGCTTCTCAGTGCCGCAGGCCTGGGCGAGGGAATCTGATTGGCCTGCCTGGAGTCAGCTGTCCGGTGCTGGTCCCATCAGCTATGGCCAGGGCCAGTGGCACAGAACAAAGAAGGCTCTGGTGTAGAGCTGGCCAACTCCATGGCGGGATCATATTTGACTCCCAGAATGGCCAGGATGGTTTCAAGCCTCATAGAGCTGCTTTTCAGAATGGCCAGGAGGCCCAGAACGTGTCCATACGATTCCGTGGAGCTGAACTTAGTTTCGGGGTGATCTTCTTAGTACCGCCTCCCAGGTAGGCTCACAGAGATGCACCTGCCTGTTGCCGAGGACCCGCGTCTCCCCCGAATGTTTGCCTCCTGGCTTGATGTTCGTGGCCTTTCCACCTGTGTCCCAAACAGTGAGGTCCCAAGGTCCTCCTCTGCCCTGGGTGCCCCCTCAGGAAAAGCTTTCATTGGTCAAAACAGTCTTTTCTTTAAAAAAATGTTTATTATTTATTTTTGAGAGAGAGACAGAGTGCGAGTGGGGAAGGGGAAGAGAGAGAGGGCGACACAGAAGCCAAAGCAGGCTCCAGGTTCCGAGCTGTCAGCACAGAGCCCGATGTGGGGCTCGAACCCACGAACCCTGAGATCATGACCTGAGCCAAAGTCAGATGCTTAACCAACTGAGCCACCAGGCTCCCCCCCCCCCCAAATTTTCTTCAACTGTGTTGTCCCATTCCAGCCCCGGGTACAGTTGTAAAAATAGCAAGATTCCTAAGAACTCAGAGGGGTAACCAGTAGATGAAAGCAGCTCAAAAAAAAAAAAAAAAAAAAAATCCCCTGCTCTGTGTCTGGAGCCTGTGGAGCTAGGAGGGAGCCCCCTGCCTCCCCTGCGAGCTGGGAATGTGAGCCGAGTCTGAAGAACCCATCTGTCATCGCCAAGGAGCTTGGCAGAGGAAGTGACCCTCTGGCGGAGGCCATCTCTGACCCTCTCCTCCCCAGGCAGAATGAACCCCATGGTAGGGTAGCTGTGATCCTGTGGAAGCATGGCCGTTCGCGGTCACGGTTATGGAGCGTTCACCGTGAGCCGGGCCCCGTGCTCCGTCCCTCTCAAGGAGTGGCTGGTTTCTTGGCCAAAATGTGCTAATCAGATATTCGTAGCAAGAACGACAATTTTTCGAACACGGTGCCAAGCGCATTTCGCACATCACTTCATTTTCTCTCCCCTCGCGGTAACCTCCCAGGGTTGAATTACTCTCTCCATTCTAGAGCCCCAGAAAGATAAAAGAATGCACTCCAGGTCACCCAGCCAGGGAGTGGTGGGGCTGGGATTTGAACCTGGGTCTGACCCGGGCGTGTGCGTGTGGCGCGGGTGGCTCTCCTGCAACTTTGTGTTCGTCCTCGTTGCTGCGGGTCTTGGGCCACAAGGAGGCGCTGGAGGGAAGTAGGTGAAGGGGAGGAGCAAGGGGAAGCAGAAGTCACTTTGGGAAGAAGGGCAAGACCCAAAGCTGGCAGGCGACACCAGGGGGCGTCTTGGGGAGACCCTGGCCACCCCCAGCCCCGGCTCAGAACCGCGGGGGCGGCCGCGGAGAGGGCCGGCAGCTTGAGCGCGTGTGTGTGGGGGTGAGTGATTGGGTGTGGGATTGTGAGTGTGTGAGCGTGTGCGCGTAGGTAGTCAAGCCACAGTTGCCCACGGGGGCGGCATGGCTGTGCTGTATGCTTTAGGCAATTACCAGTTCTCTCTCTAATTCTGTTCAAGGTGACTGTCAGAAATCCACAGAAGACTCTCCTAATGAAATGGAAAAGTGTGCAAATTTATCCTCCTGCATACAGATGCCTTTTCTTTTTATCTCCTAATAATTGTTCCCCGAGGTTCAGCTTCATGATATTAAAGGGTCTTTTCTTGTTCGACAATTAGTGAAAACAGTCCACCTCATGTGCTTTCTGGAGTCTGGATTTTGGAGGTTGGCCGGCGGGGACTGGGGGCCTGGAGTGAGGTCTCGCCCTGTTTCTTCCTTTCCCTTTTTTGTTTCATTAATTTTTTTTTTTTTTTTATCTTAAAAGCGGTCTGAATGCAGGTGAGCTGAGATGTTCTCGAGAGTAGATCTATCTGAGGGAAAAATAACATCTTTCAACAAGTAAAGATGAAAAGATGGCTGTGATAGCACATGTTCTGGTTGAAGTTGTCACAGAGGCTGATGGTGAATTTGATGGGACTCGTGTCTAATGCTGGGGAACAATTAGCAGATTCACCTGGGCTCTGTTTCAGGCGTCTGTTGTCAACCTTAATCACTGAGCTTTAAGTCATCCGGGGTTGTGTGTGTGTGTGTTTAAAGCTGCATTTGAATTTCTCCTCTCTTGGATTTCACAGAAGTGATTCTGGGTCAGTCGGTTCATTCATGTCCTGGTACCTGTCATCAAACCCTGAAGATCTTCCTGCAGCTGAAAAATGATGAGCTTCCTGTGCAAGGAGGCAGAGGCCAGTTTCAGGAATTCGCTGCTCTTTTTTCTCCAACAGCCCTGCTAGGGAACAGAGGTGGTTTGAAATCACAATAGAGTCTGTAAAAGAGGGGGTGTGTCGACCCTCAGGATTCAGGAATATTTAATACAACCTCACGAAGGAAATGCAGAAGCGTCAGCGTGTGGGGTTGCCGCAGAGCTTGTTTTTAGGTTTTATTGTCTGTCAGGTTGGAAGACAAAAACTTTGACTTAGGGCTGAGGTTGGCAGACTCAGATCTGGCCCCCAGCCTGGGTTTGTAAATAAAGTTTTATTGGAACACAGCCATGCCCATCATTTACATATCATCTGCAGTTGCTTTCCAGTTAACCCCGGGCAGAGTTAAATGGATGCGACATGCAAAGGCTACAATACATCCTACCTGGTACTCGACCGCAAGACGTTCACCCTCCCCTCTGTTAGGGGATTGACATGCGCGAACCTTCCCCAAGGTGAAAATGAAGGCAGCGGCAGTTAGGTGGTGCAGTCGGCCCAGGGCTGATGAGGACCTGCTCACTTACCTTTGTTTCACCTCTTCGGGCAACTTTTCTCTTCTCCCAAGGGGGGAGCAGGTGACAAAACGGGACACTCTTTTACAGGGATTTCTGCTTCTTGGTAGCGGTTCTGACAAGAAGCGTCTGGGGCAGACGTTGGACGTCTTTGTGGTCGTCGGGCCTGGGGTCGATGAGAAACTGCGGTATTTGTAGGTAAAAAATTGGTCAGATAGCAGCCTTTTCACATGGTTCGAGCTTATACTTGTGCATTTTATACCTAGAGGCTCCCATTTTTGCCAGAGGTCGGTGGAGGGAGAATAAGCCTCTGAGCTGGCTTTCTCTGCACTACTTAGTCCCCGCCCTGCTTCTGCAAACACCAGGGGTTCCGTGTTTCTGGGTGTGGTATCTGCCAGCAGGTGTGGTGCTGGTGGTCACGTGGGGGTGCTCCGGGGGCGCTGTGTGGCCGGGGGTCTGGACTTGCTTCCTTGGGTGTTGTGGCGGGCTGAATGATCTCCCTCCCTCCCGAGGTGATTCTAGCTCTTGGGACCTGTGAATGTTCCTTTACCCAACGGAGACTTTAGACATGTGATGCAGTAAAGGATTTTGACGTGGTGAGATTATCCTGGGTTATGTGGGTGGGCCCTCAATCCCAGCACAAGCGTCCTTAGAAGAGGGAGGCAGAGAGAGGTTGGACACAGAAGAGAAGGCAGTGTGACCCCGGAAGCAGAGCCTGGGGTGGTGTGGCCACAAGCCAAAGAAAGCAGGCAGCCGTCTGAAATTGGATGGACTTTCCCCCAAGAGCTTCTGGAGAGAGTGGGGCTCTGCTGATACCTCGATTTCGGTGTAGTGATGCTAATTTGGGGCTTTTGGCCTTTGGAATTAGGAGAATAAATGTGTGTTATTTTAAGTTTGTCTTGCCACAGTTTGTCCCAGCAGCCGTAGGACATTAATACTATGGTTTTCAAACTGTGTTTGAAATGGCCTGTGTTGGCCATTGTTTCCCTCTCTAGTTGTTCGAGAAATAGGCACTGAGAGCCTTGTGTGTGCCAAGCACTGTTCAAGGCGCGTGTACAAAGTGCACAGTTCCTGTTTTGTGGAATGCTGCACCCAGTGCACAAGGCAGAGAATCAACAAATAAATGAGGTGATTTCGCATAGCGGTAAGTGCCGTGTTCCAGGGATGTTGCTGCATAAGAAATTGCCCCACACTCCGTGCCTTAGCAACAACCGTTTCGTTACGTTAGCAGCTTCTGCAGGTTGGGAACTCGCGCAGAGCGCAGTGGGGGTGACCGCTCTGTCCCACAGTGTCTGTGGGCTCAGTGGAGGAGGCTCAAAGGTTGCGGGTGACTCTGGCTGGGCAGGAGTCGCCGACGGCTCGCTCAGTCACACGTCTGGCCCCTAGGCTGCGATAACCTGAAGACCAGGACTGCTGGACAGAACATAGTCATGCGGCCTCTGCCTGTGACGGGGCCTCCTTACGACATGGCAGCCTCCAGCGTCCGTGTGTGAGAAGCTGCATGAATGGCCTTTGAGGACCCTGCCTCCAAAGTCACACAGCGTCACTTGTCCTGCACTGTGTGGTCGCAGCAGATACGAGCCCACCCAGCTTGAAGGGGAGGGGCGGACATAGAAGGAGTGACAAGATTACATTGTAGGCGAGCATGTGGGGAAATGGTGTCGCTGCCATCTTTGGAAAACAATGTGTAGGTGATAAAACAGGAAATGGGAAAAATAGTGGCTGGGATGTGGGGGCTGCTGTAGATTGTTGGATGGTCAGGACTTCAGCCTCTCTAGAAGGTGATGTTTAGCTTGAGTTCCGAATGGGGAGAAGGAACCAGCCTTGGCAGGGTCCAGGAGGAGGACTTGTCCCGGCCAGGGGACATATTTGTACCCTTACCAAAGGTATGGTATGGGCATTGGCCAATCGGCAGGAACACCTTGGCCATTTGGATTGGATGCCCGCCGTGTGCTGTAGGGTGACTGCAGACAGTGTCCCACGCAGAGAGAAGACCACAGGCAAAGTCCCTGCCATGGCGATGAGCTCTGCTTCCCCTCGCTCTACCTAATCACCTCTGTCGTCCTGTTGTGATTGCCGTCTACGCAGTCCACTTTCTGAAATTATCCACTTCCTGATAGTATTTATTTTTGCACTTTTTAGGAAGGCGTCACACCCAACATAGGGCTTGAACTCACGACCGTGAGGTCAAGAGTCACATGCTCTACCACTGAGCCAGCCAGGCTCCGCTGAAATTATCTTAATTTTCGTCTTGTCGATGCTTTGTTTTCCCCACTAAATTAAAGCTCCATGAGAATGGATTCCTTGTCCATCTTGGGACCTGAGTGCGTGGCAAAAGTAAGGTGTCAGGTAAAAACTCGTTGAGTGAATGGCGTGTTTCAGAGGGGGCTCATCTCCTAGGCACGGGCTCCCTGGCACAGAGTGTCTCCTTGGTTTTGATGTCGGTAGCTGCAGTAATTGTCTCAAGATTAAGTAATTAGAGAAGAGCCCGAGAATGTCATCAGCCTTCTGGACAATGGAATTTGTCATTGGGTCGAATTGGAGCCAGTAATGATGCTACTTGTACGGGCCATTGGTCTTTTAAATGAAATTCTCTTTCCTCGGTTTGAAAAATACTCCAAGAATCAGGAGCGAACCCAGCCTAAGGAGCCCCTCATAAACGGTTCCTGTAATTAATCCCCTGGGACTCGTCGGCACTAGCATCGCGTCCATTACTTACGCACCGAAATAAAGATGAATGTGGCTGGATAATAGCCCTGGGAAGGTATAAATCTCGCTTGTTTATGGGGGAAGGCAGCCCACGAAGACATGTCACTGTGATCCAGGTTCCTTTCGATTTATGAGAACACGCAGACTGGTAGGAGCGGAGACTTGGGATGTTACAAGAAAGGATGGGCGTGTCCAGCCACTCTCGTGGCTTCCGTCCGAGTTCTCTGCGGCGCCTCTGTCCTTAGGAAGGACTTCTTGGAGCCACAGGAATTACGTTTTGCTTGTGAGTGAGCCGTGGATGCAGGCTAATTTGGTAGAGCTGTGGAAACCCATGGAAGACACGGTGTTAATCAGGACGGAGCTGTGATAGGGATCAGAGTGGATGTGGGTGTCCGGGGACGTGTTTTGTTTGGTCATCAGCCGTCACGCATTTACATGCCGATCGGTATTTACTGAATTCCTGCTCTGCGCAAGCCTCATGCCGGATGCTACAGTTCCTTTAGAGTGGGTGTTGGTCTCGTAGCTGAGACACACGCAGGAGCCCCTGACTCCGGGGGTCCCAAACAGACCAGACTCGGCCACGCGCCTCTGATAAAACCCAAAGACAGAGAAATGAGTGCTGGCAAAACAAAAAAGGCATTTATTTCAGGGAGGCCAACCCTGGGAAGACGGCGGACTAGCGTCTCAAAGACTGTCTCCAGAATGCTGCAGATACCTCCAGGTTTCCATAAGGAGAATGTGGGACAAAGGTGGGTACGTGAAGCTCAAATCTGTCGCCGTCTTGGAGTCCATCACGGGCGGGGTCTTGCTGGCTCAGAGAGCTCCTTGTTGCTTGAGGGAGTAGTTTTGGCTCAAACCATCAGGGAATGCTTTGCCCTCAAGGTCTTCTGTCTCAACCAAGAGACAAGTTGGGAGGAAGAGCCCATTAAAAAGTTTGAGGTCAAGATGGAGGGAGCCGGAAGTCCTGTTTGGGTCTGGGGAGTGCCTCCTTCCTCAGATTGCGTCTGGCGATTCCCCAAACTGCTGTTACTTCCCAGCCGCCTTGTCAGCAAGTACTGACGTTACTGTGACTTAACATTTACCTTTAAGTTGACCTACCTGTTTGGAAACTTAAGTGCCACTTTTAGCTTTGTCCAAAGTTGCAGATACTACTGGTTTGTTCACGCAGTCTGTTACGTCAGGTCTATTTCTTTCTAGCTCCTATTACAATAAATGTAAGTGTTAAAAATTTCCCTTGTTTCCCACCTAAGATGTTGTGTCTCACCTAGCCAACCTTCCCTAGTGAGGGTAGTTTGCATACCTCACTTCCAGAAACAAAATGTTTGCTTTAGCTGAATGTCTTATTTTTGGCAACTCCGTGAAACGTGTAACTTCTATCCTTTGTTTCCTGGGATGGCTGATTTTATGCATCACCTTGACTGAGGCTATGGGATGTCCCGATAGGTGGTAAAACATTATTTTCAGATGTGTCTGTGAGGGTGTTTCTGGAAGAAGTTGACATTTGATTGGGTGAACTGAGTAAAGATTGCCCTTCCCAGTGTGGGCAGGCATCATTTCATCCATTGAGGGCCTGAATAGTACAGAAGGTGGAGGAAGGGTGAATCCTCCCTCTCTGCTTGAGCTGGGACATCCAGCTTTTTCTGCCCTGGGACATCGATAGTTCTCAGGTGTTTAGATCAGACTGGGACTTACAGTGTTGGCTCTCCTGGTTCCCAGGCCTTTGGGCTTGGACCAGAACCCTACCACCAACTTCCCTGGGCCTCTGGTTTGCTGGTGGCAGATTGTGATGGCTCAGTCTCAATAATCATGCGAGCCAATTTCTTATGATAAATCCCTTTCTGTATATCAGTTTGTTTCCTTCTGGTTCTGTTTCTCTGGAGAACACTAATACCTATCCCCAGTGAGAGGTTTGTGGCCTAAGGTGTTTTGGGGCAAGGATAGGCCTTAAGTTATGTGATTGTTTTCATTGCCCGTTTTCTGTTTCTTTTTCTGCAAAACGACGGAAGGGCATATAAAAGAAATACCTTCTCAGGTCAGTGCTGACTACTGACTTCCAGAAAATTCAGAGTGATTCTTCCCAGATGACAGATCGGTTTTCATGGACCCGAGATGCAGTATTACCTTCTTCATGCTTCTTTCCTAGTGCTTAGAATGGGACCATGTACTAGATGGTCTTCGTTGCTCTAATATCATTGTCCGATTTAAAGGTCTGGGGGAGCAGACTAATAGTCAACTGAAAGGTAGAAATGCTGCTTACTGGTGATATTTGGTGAAGACGTGAACTAGTATACAGCATGACTATGTTTTCTAGACAGACCCCTGATATTTTCAGGGTTTATTATCTGAATTTATTAGCATGTAATGCCCCATGACAGTTGGAAAACCAAATCATCATCTGTGTGCTTAACCAATGGATTTTATTGGAAGCATGACATTACACGAAAATGTAATGTACATTCAGAATGTATATTCTGAATGTAGACCGAATGGAGGATTTGTCAAACCAGGAGGCCAGGGAGGGAGGGTCCTGTGTGCTCCTAGACACTGAAATTTGTTTCTGTCATCATAGCTCCTATTTCTCCCAGGCAAAGGATGCAAAATGATGCTTCTTGGGCTGAATCTGGCCAGCAGATAGATATATTTTGTTTTGCTCAAGGAGCACTTGGGAAAAATGGGGGCCACCATAAAACATTGGACGGTTGCTTATAAGCATCTGGATTTTTGGTCTGTCTTGAAAACAGAAGTGGCTGGAGATGTTGGCCCTGCATTCCCACTTGGGCATAGACTCTTGGAATGAGGCCGATGAGTGCATGCCCCCTTTAGACAAGGCCACTTTGCCATAGGTACCATCTCTCCTCTTGTACACACACACAGAGGCTGTCAGTGACCATTTATAATCCTCCTGGAACTATAGTTTTTCTTATGGTGGACAGTAATTCTCAGACACTGTAAAAAATGGGAGATAATCCCAGAGGGTTGTTTGTGTGTTTCGAGAACAATAGAAGAGAACGTCTTTGCAGAAGTGGAGAGCATTCCTGCATACTTAATACACAAGCAAAGTGGCATTGGCCGCCTCTGTTCATTTACTGTTGCTGGCTGGTCCCTGCAGGCATTTGACTTTCTGACCCCTGCATCCAGCCAAGGGGTCAGGGAGGAGCCCTTGGAGGCAGACAGTCTATTGGGAAGCCCCTTGCAGTGTCTGGTGCCCCCACATGCAGTAAACTGGTCTCCGTGCCCCTTGGGGATGGAGCGGATTGGCGTCTGTTTCATCCTTAATGAGTGAATTGAATAGCTCACAGCAGGGGGAAGCTTTTACCCAGCAGCTTTCCACTTAGAACTATTCTTTCCTTCTCTCCTCAGCTAAACAACTGAGCTTGCTTTTGTATATTATCCCGTGGTATTGGAGGTGTTAGTTTTGCATCTGTGGGGACACTCATCTCCCCAGTTTGAAGTCAGATTTTCCTTCCATCATGTCTCCGTACCCTCTGCTTCACCTAATGCAGAAGGCAGCACAGAGAGGAACGGGAAGCTGATGTGAGCAGGTCCTTTCCTGCCGGACTGTGTAGAGAGGGGAATGAAGGCAGACTGCTCGGGACATTAGGCAAGCTCTCTAACCTTTCTGGGCCTCAGTTTCCCTCATGTGTATAGGCGTAATAATGGCGACACTTACCTTCCTAAGATCGGTGGTAAGTTCTTACGTGTAAAGTACTTAAGTGCCTGGTGCTCAGCAAGAACACGGTTCGCGGTGGTAACCCTGGCACTCGGAGCGCTTTGTTCTCTGTGTAACTTCAGCACCTTGAACAGTTCCCAACCCTTGGTTCCTGGTCCATCGATAATTACCACAAGAAAGAATGGATGCATGGTTTCAGGATAGTTTTTGAAGCCAGTGTGCATCTGAGATATGGGTACCAAGACACAGCCTCCAAACCAGAAGTCAGACCAAAAGGGATTTGGGTGTCCCTTCCAGATACAAGAGGTGGCCAGGGACATATAATTTGGATGCGAATTTGGGTGTATTCATGTTTTATGGGGAGATAGGACTTTTTACAGAAAATTGTGGGGTAGGTTTGCCCCAGACGTGGCCCTGAGTGCTGATGTTTGGGGACCCTAGTCTCGTGTATTAGTTTCTTCTACCCGCTGACAGGCTCTGGGGAAGAATCTGTTTCCCTGCCTTTTCCACTTCCAGAGACACCTGCATTTTCCTTGGTTCGTGGCTCATTCCTCCAACTTGAGGGCACATCACTCTCAAATCTCTCTGACTCTGACCCCCCTGCCTCCCTCTTGGAAGGACCCTTGTGATTACATTGGGCGCTCCTGGTAATCCAGGATAATCTTTCCATCTCAAAAATCCTTAACTTTAACCACATCTGCAAAATCCCTTTTGTCCTATATAGTAACATTCACAGGTTAGAATGTGGGCATTTTGGGGGCCATTATTCTGTCTGCCATGCTAGATGGGGCCCTGGGGAGTTAGTGAGGGTATGGTGCTCTGGTGGAGTTGTTGCAGTCAGGAGGGGCCCATGCAAAGCCAGGGGGACCATTCTTGCAGGTGGGGTGCCAGGCCCAGGATCCGGGTGCACATCCACAGGTGCCAGGTGAGGGCTCCGATGGTGGCTGCTGGCGTAGGAGTCCTGACGCAGCACCTTTCCCCAAGCCGGGGAATGTTCACCCTCTGCACACACTGCCCGAGCGAGTGGTGCAGAAGCACGCAGGGGGTGAGCTATCTTGGGCAGGCGGAAGGTCGTCGGTCATTCCCAGCCCGGGTCTGCGGGGGTCTGAGGAACAAGGAAAGGGAAGCAGTGACAGCCTGGGCAAACTTGATGGGTGTCAAGCACATTTTTAATAAAAGCTGCACACCTTATTCTCAAAACATGGTGTTAAACGGCCTAATTCATCTTTCAGTCTGTTTTTCCCCCTTTGATTGTAAAGGCCATCTGCATTCATTGTAGAAATTTAGAAACTGCAGCAAAGTAGAAAGAAGAAAATAAAAGTCATCCAACACTCAAAATCCTAGAGATAACCACTTATGGTGTCTTTGTTCTTTCTGGTCCTTTTGTCCTGTGTGAATGCATGTACCCACATGCATGCACATAACGACTCACATCTTTCCCTGTGAAGTGCATTGATTCTTCTTATTATTTTTGCTGAACTCTAACATGTATACAGAATACACAGATCAAAAGCACGTGGCTCTCTCTATAACTTGTACAAAGTGACACATAGATGTGTCCACCTCCCTAGAATCCTCTGCAGCCTGCTTCTAACCACTACAATGCCCTGTCCCCAACCCCCGGTGACTCCAACCCTAGGTGACCACTATTCTGATTTCTAACAGCATTGATTGCTTTTGCCTGTTTTTGAACTTCATATACATGAAATCACGCAGTAGGGCCTCTTTTGCTCAACTTTATGTCCGTGGGACCTGTCCACAGTGTTACCCATTATAGCTGTGGTCCATTCATTCTCTCTGCTACAGAGCAGAGGTTTGCAAACTATGACCTTGTGAGCTAAGAATGGCTTTTACTTTTTAATTTATTTTTATTATTTTTAAATTTATTAAATGTATATTTATTTTTGAGACAGAGTGAGACAGTGCAAGTGGGGGAGGGGCAGAGAGGGAGGGAGACACAGAATCCGAAGCAGGCTCCAGGCTCTGAGCTGTCAGCCCAGAGCCTGACGCAAGGCTTGTTCAAACGAGCTGTGAGATCATGACCTGAGCCGAAGTCAGATGCTCAACCCACTGAGCCAGTTGCCCTGGCTTTTACTTTATTTATTTTGAGAGAGAGAGAGAGAGAACGGGGGGGGGGGGGGGGGGCGGGGCAGAGAGAGAGGGAGAGAGAGAATTCCAAGCAGGCTCTGCACTGTCAGCGCAGAGCCCAGTGTGGGGCCCGAACCCACAAACCGTGAGATCATGACCTGAGCCAAAACCAAGAGTCGGACACTTAACCGAATGAGCCACCTAGGTGCCCCTCTATGGTTTCTTATTAACATATTTGATATTTGGAATTTATTTTAGTGTTAGGGTGAATTAGGCAGGGCTCCATGTCTGAATCCCAATAGCTCATCAGTTGTGTCAATGTGAATGATCAAATCAGCCTTTTCTGTTTTGAATTGGTCATTTAATCTGCAGTTGAATGTGCACACGGCACTTGGAATGAGCTACCTCGTGAGGCCCACACTGGCGAGGAAGTCTGTAATCAGGCCTGGGGATGGACAGACGCCCTACAAACCCAGGGGCCTGCAGAGGCCAGGCAGGCAACCTGAATGGTGAAGCAGGCTGGGTATTCGCAGGTTCAGTGCTCTGGAATATTCTACCTGTTCCCAGACACATGCTTTCTCTGTCTTTGGGAATAGGAAAAGCTGCCAAATCATGGAGACTTCAAGTCCATTGGCTCAAACAAGATGGAGTTTTTTCTTTTCACTTAACCATCCTGATGTAGGCGGGAGGTCCTGGGTAGACAGTTGCTCTGGTCTCTGAGGTCATCCTGCGATCCAAGGGTTTCCTATCCCTGTTCCATCATCTGCCAGGATGGTGTCTGTATCTCATGGTGGAGTTTGCCATCCCTCCCCCCCACCAGCATTCCACGTAGGGAGGGGAAAAGAAATCGGAAGTGGAGTGTGGGAAATTTCCTTTTCAAAGGTTGTGGCGTAGGAATTACGCACATCCCATCAGCTTAAGTCCCTTATGTCCCAGAGCCTGGACCTGAGTCACGTGGCCTCGGTTGGGAGACTGGGGAAAGTAACTGCTGGCCTCGTGCACAGCCCAGGCTTCAGGGGTTCTATCACCACAAGGAGGAATGGGACAAAGGAAACTGGGATTAGCCATTTTCTGCCCTATCCTCTCTCTCTTTCGCTCTTTCTGATAGGCACGCGGGTATAGAGGAGTGTTTCTGTAAGGAAAGCAGCTCTACAGGTGGGGTGATGAGAGGTTGCTGAAACTTGCACTTGTAGTTAGGGATGCAGTTGGGAGCGGTGGCCGTTGTATCTCCTCGGAGAGCTTGAGCGTGGGGTGGGGGCTGGCCTCTGCCAACCAGCCTCTGCTGCCTTTTGCCCTGCGGGAGTGCAAGTTTAGAGTTAACAGGTTTGATTTTTCAAGAGACGCCAGACATCGGACTTTTGTTTTTAAATGAGAAGTTGTTTGATTTTTCAATCTTAGTTCCATTTAAGAAATGCTTTGTTGACCAATCAATATAGGTATGTGAGACACATTTGGCCTACGGACCTCCGATTTAGGATTTCTGCCCCAACTATGCCAAGTCCAGACAGTACTGTCATCTGGACCGGCAGAGCCTGGGGATGCCCTAGGACTCTCAGCTCCATAAGCGGGGAAGTTGAGACTTTTACACGCCAGTGATGGCCGTGCTGGTTCACTGTCTAAGAAAGGGCAATTTGATATTGTCTATCAAAATTACACGTGTGCATACTCTTGGACCGATCAGTTCCTCTCCTGGGAACATATCATTCAGGGAGACTGTACATATGTACGTGAACTTATGTACGAGGTGATTCATTGCAGTCCTGCAGTAGCAAATGGGCTGGAAGCTACCCGAATGTCCATCAGGAGGGACTGGTTAAGTAAATGTCGGTGCATGCGTATGATGGAGTGATATGCAGCATAAAAAAGAGTGTGGGGCGCCTGGGTGGCTCAGTCGATTGAGCCTCCTACTTCGGCTCAGGTCATGATCTCGCGGTTCACGAGTTCAAGCCCCAAGTCGTGCTTTGTGCTGACAGGTTGGAGCCTGGAGCCTGCTTCCGATTCTGTATCTCCCTCTCTCTCTGCCCCTCCCCTGCTCACGCTCTGTCTCTCTCTCTCTCAAAAATAAATAAAAACATTAAAAAACAAAAGAGTGAAAACACTCTATATTGGCTGTAACCATGGCATATTGCTAAGTGAAGACCAAAACAGAACAAGACTCAGCAGGGGGGTATAGTGTGCTGCTATTTGTGTTAAAAAAAAAAATACAGGGATGTGTGTGTTGTACGTGCATGCTTCTGTATGTATAAAATATTTCTGGAAGTTTCATAAGAAACTGGAACTTCGAAAGGCTGTCAGACAGCAGTGGAGGGAGATGTTTTACTCGAGAATCTTGGACCTTTTGAAGTTTGAACCAAGTAAATGTTTTACTTAGTTAATCAATAAAAAAAAGCTAAGATCGCCAAACCAGCAAGATTAGTGGGGCCCAGGGAGGGCAAGACAATGTGCCGAATGTCATGCAGACGACAGCAGGTTGGACTTGGAGTCCGCATCCGTTTCTGTGTCTCTCCACATGTGTCTTGTTTCCCTGGCAATCTTCCCAAGCTGCTGGTTCCTGCCCTTCCAGGCTGTTCAGAAGAATCTCTACCGTATTAACTAGCAAGTTGCAGTTTCGTTCGCCAGTTTATAGAATTCGTTTGGTTCTGTGCTGGAGCTGCTCTTTGCCTCTGCCTCCATAAGAACAGTCTTGAAGCAAGACTGTCTTCTTCAGGATCTCGGGCTCCCAGGAACCCCTCAGGTTTTATCCACAGCTACTCTGCCGTTCACAGAACAGACCTGAGCCAGGTTCTCTGTGCTGCCTTCACCACCCGGGTGCCAGCCGCCGTAGCTGCTGACTAGGGGGTCGGGCGCCGCTGGGTGTTAGAATTCCAGTACCTTGGAGAGTCTCTCTCTGCCCCTTCACCTTCTTCCAGTGGTGCTAGGAAAAAGAGTGATTTCTCGGCCTCGGGAGGCGGGGGAACAAATGCAGGGCCTTTGTGAAGTGAGGTGGGCAGCCTTTCTGGTTCCTGGTAGGGGCGCGGTTTAAGTGAGATTAGAGAGAGATGTTGGGAGCTGCATTGGGACCAGAGCCTGCTAATTAGCTCCTTACCTGTGTCCTGAGGATTCTCAGCCCAGTCGCTTGTCAGGGGATCTGGGGAGAGGATGTATTGTGTTCTGACCCAACATGAATTAGAATGTACTTCTTGTTTAAACAAAGCGAGAAATCCAGGTGTCTGGGGATTGTACTGTCACCTTAAATTTCCCTAGTGCGCTGGGACCCAGCGTGGAACATGATTGATCACTCACATTGTGTGCGTTAGCTAGAATATAAGTTTGGCCACAGATAACTGGGGCCTTAAATAGCAGTGGTTTAAACACAATAGAAACGTATTTCTCTCTCATATAAAAGGGCATAAATAAGCATCCAGAACTGGTACAGCCGTCAAGTTAAAGTTCCTTTCTGTTCACCATTCCTGAGGGATGGGTCTCTCTGCATGGTCCGAGCCCCAGCCATCCCTCCCACATTCCGGGCAGCAGGACAGGGAAAGGCCGTACGTCCGTCACTTTTTCAGAACTTGCCGGCAGACCCTTCCTTGTGTCCCATTTCCAGAACTTAGTTATGTTAAGTTGGCTTCCCCTTGAAAGTAGAACCTGATAGAAGGACTGAGGAGCAGGTGACCTATTTTGGGAATGGATTCGGGGGGAAACGCCATGCGGTACCTGGGAAGAGGAAACAGGGAAGGCGGGGACAACCGAGGCAGGGCCCCATACTTAGCTGCTCACCACCTGAGCAGGTGGGGCTTGGCCCTGCGGAGATGGCTTCTGAGAGCAGCGTGGGGGACACCTTGGGCTGTTTGCCTGAGGTGCAGTGGAGGAGAATATTTACCCCCCTGGTGGAGGGCTGCTCCCAGATGGCTAATTCCCTTGTCCCCGCAAGTTCCACGCACGTGCAGAATGCCTGGAAAGAGCCTCTCCTGAGACACTGGCCAGCGAGGGATCCGCGATGCCACTGGGGTCTGTCACGCTACCTGTGTGCTCACCTGTGGCTGCGTGTGCCTCCCTCAGCTGCAGAGGAACCCGGGAAATGTAGTTTTTGCTCGTAGTGGTCATGAGCCTCCACCCGACCCCAGCAACAGGGGGAGTGATTATTGTCGAGAGGATGTTGGAGAATAAGCAGTGGAAGCCAGCACACCGTGATCTGTGTTTGTCCGTGAGTTAGGGATTTGTCATTCTCAGTGGTCGGGAACTCAGCTGGGGGTAGACAGAAGCCCCGAGTGGCCAGCGTAGCCGTCCAGGTTCTGATGCACGTGTTCACAGGGTGGCCTCCCAGACCCTGCTTGAGACCTACTCTTACTCCGGACGCAGTTCTGACGGGCATCGTGGTCTGTCTTCCCAGGGGCAGCACGTGGGAGTGGATTGACTCGGGCAGCTTCCTGAGGGTCTGTCCACGGATGGACGCTAGCATCTCCCTCCAGCTCCTCTCCGTCCTTTGTGACTTCTAGAATGGCAGGTGTCACTTCTTCCTTGAAAACTTCTCAGTGCCCTTGGGTGCTTGTCGTCTCCACTCTCTTGTCTTTCTCCCTTAGAGCCACGCTCCATGCAGAACTTCACGTCTTCCACTGCCCTCCGCACATCACGTTTCCTCTTGTCCAGACTCTTCTTCCCCGTCCTGCCCCCTGGCCACTCCTTATCATCCTTCGGTTTTCTGCTGAGAATTAGATCGGCTAGGCCCTTCCAGCACAGGCACTGATGGCACATACACAATCATTATTTCTTGTTCAGTGGTCTTTCCACTCGACTGGACTGTGTGCTCTGTGAAGGCAGGGATGAAGCTGTGTCTGTCCTGTTCATTGCTGTATTTCCAGGACCCGGCACACAGTTGGTGCCCGTGAGTCTCTGTGGAGTGGATGGAAACACACTATATCTCTTTCCAGTGTGTGCCCTTGATTCCTGGGTGAGAGAGGGTGTTAGAGTTCATGCCAAGCCTCTCCTACTGTTGGGGTGCCATTCTGAGCTCATGCTTTATTGCGGGGGTGGGGTGGAGGGGGCGCTGAAAGGCCAGCGTGTGGCTCTCTGTTAGAACTGTTCTTAGTTGCTCCTGGTACCCAGGGCTCCACACAGATTTACACAAGAGGGAGCTCAGAGCAGAAGTCAATTATCTAGCAAGTCAGTGGGACTCAAAGTGGGACACTGCCTCCTACTGGCTCTTGGGTGTGTTGGCGACCAAGGTGCTGGGCGTTTGCAAAGCGGGTTTTCTTCAGTTCTTACTGCCATTTTGTTTGCTTTCATTTAAAAATATCCACAAACTTAAGCTATTTCCCCCCGAATAGAAAACAAGCCCGGTGAATATTAAAGCTAAAATTTGTAGAAAACATTCTTCCTCCCAATCCTGGTTTTGAAACTAGTATTGAAAATTTAGAGAGGGGCACCTGGGTGGCTAGTCAGTTAAGTGTCTGAGCCTTGATTTCGGCTCAGGTCATGATCTCACAGCTGTTTGATTGAGCCCTGAGTTGGGCCCTGTGTTGGGCATGAGACCTGCTTGAGATTCTCTCTCTCTCTCTCTCTCTCTCTCTCTCTCTCTCTCTCCCTCTCCCTCTCCCTCTCCCTCTCTCCCCCTCCCGCCTCCCCCCTCTCCCCTGTCGCCCCTCTCCCCCAGTCATTCTGTCTCTCTCTCTCAAAATAAATAAAGAATAAAAGGAAGAAAAGAAAAAAGAAAATGTAGAGAATACAGAAAAATCTGGAGTAAAAATAAAAGTCATCCAGGGAAAGTCACCATTAATGTACTTCTCCAATCTCATGTAAACACACACACACACACACACACACACACACACACACACACACACACTCACACACCCTGAGATGATTATCCTAAATGTAGAGGTTTATACCTTGATTTTTTTTTTCACTTTTCATGAGATTTTGAAATGTTCTTCAAGAATGACTTCTTTCCTTCAGGAATGACTTTTGAAGATTGCAGAGTACTTCTGTGTAGGGACATACCCTTCAAAACTTAACCACCCTGTGTTTTTGAGCAGTTAGGTTGCTGTGGGCTTTCCCTCACTGCCGTGGGTTGATTGTGACGAATTGTCTCGTTATCTCTGAGTGTTTCTTATAGATGCTTAGGAATATAGTTCCTAGGTTAAGGGTATAATTATTTTTCAGTCTTTCGATTCATGTTGCCAAATTAATCTTTAGAAGGATTATCTGTTGACATCCACCAACAATGTGTTTTTTCTTCTTTAAAACTGCACCTTCAGCAATAGTGATTATTATAAATTGAAAACAAAGTCAACTTGATAGTCTCCAAATTACCTTCTAAACCTCCAGGATTGGATGGGTTTCCATGGAGCTCTGATCAGTTGTGAATAAGGCTGCTTTCTCTCCTTATTAAAGTGCTTGTATGTCACCTGTTTCCAAAACAGGAGGGACAGTAGTCCACAGCAAAAATACAGACCTATGGCACGATGGTTCACTTCACATTTTATGAAAACGTTTCGGGGTGTGAGAAATAGTCACATACACGCTGGTGTGATGGGTGTCTGGTGTGGGAAGGGGCTCCGTGATTGATTGGCAATGTCTGCCACAGGTGTGGCCATTGGGGGTGGGGGTGGGGGGTAAAGGTTGTGTGGAGAGTCTGCTGGTGGTGCCCGTGGCCGAATGCAGCCACTCACAGCTCATCAGTTTACAAAATTGGTCAGAGTGAAGTGGTAAGAGACCCCGAGCTGTACCTCTTTTTTCTAATGTCTCTGGTCCTCCTTTATATTTTCAAGTCTTGAGCTGCAGACCTACTGTGTGCACAGTCGGCATGGGGGTAGGTAGAAAGGACAGAGGGTGCACCGAGGAGGCTCTGTTTCTCCAACTTTGGTCTTTGATGTATATTACCTTTGTGATTTTTCTTCTTGTTGTTGGTTGGGTTAGTCCTGTGCTATTTTTAAGTTTAACGTGTCATCCTAAACTGGATGCACGGATTTTATTTACATACGTGTCTTTTAAAAAGCAGTCTCTATCACTCGCACAAGCAGAAAGCCAGTGTGACTGGCCATAAACAGATGAAAACCTTCAAAACAATGACAATGACAACAAAACAATGGTCGTAAATTCCAACTAGATATGGTTGCTTTGCCAAAAGCTTTCAGCTCAGACAGAGGCGCCCTGTCTCTTGGCCGACAAGGGCGATAAGCCACGTGTTAGAGACTCATTAGCACGAGGCTTTCTCTCTTTAGGGGAAGGGTTGCAGAATGAAGGAGGGAGTGACTTTCTAATTGTGGGGTTCCCTGTTCCTGAAAACATTTGATAAGTAGCCCTCTGCACTGGTGGAGGGGCCTTGGTACGGGCCGGGGAGGGCAGATTGGGGAGGACGTTGGAAGCCAAGCCAAAAGAGAGTGGGGTGCTGGCACAGAGTCTTCTGGGATACTTTTGGGGGATCGTGTGGGGGCATGGGAGTAGTTTGTTTCAATACCACAGCTATTGATGGATAAGGCTCCCCTGTCCCACGGTGGGGATGTTCCCATTCTGGCAGACGGCTCCCCCTTTGGTCCAGCGGTTGGTGAGAGGAAGGCCCGCCCGATGGACGTACACCTGTCTTTAAACAGGCACCAGATAGCATCCGTTCCGCTGGAGGTGTCCCGTGTTGCTTGAGCTCCGAAAAAAAAAAAGAACAGAAGCGAGTTGGCACCCCGTGCCAGTGGCATGTGGCAAGGGTGTGTGCACTTGGATTATTTTTATTTGTGACAGCTGATTCATGATCGTGTCTCCATGGCAATGGGGGAGCCGAAGGCTGAGGGAAGAAGTCATTTGCCACATTATTAAATGACCCAATGAAAGGAAAAAAAGCCCTCCAACACATTAAGGATCAATTTAACGTCGTGGCCTTGCCTGGTGGGTCGTTACCCGTCCCTGCTGCAGATGTTGGCATTTCTATTTCCAGAGTGTTCTGAACAGAGTGTGGCTCATCTGTTTGCATTTGAATGTCACTCTTAGCTCAGATGCGGCCAGATGCTCAGGGTCAGGTGGGTCACCAGCGACCTCATCGGGAGATGCTCTCTGCCAAAGAACATTTGGGAAGATGTCATTCTCGATGCGTTGGTGCGCGCGCACGCGTTTCTTGGTGCACTGGAATACATACGGAATCATATGTGCAAATTATTTGTAAGAAATACAACCATACCTACCGCACAGGGTAGAAGGGTGACTGTCTCTTGATTCCCCCAGGCACTCCCAGCTCTCCCTGGTCTTACCAGACTCCTTAATTACAGCCCTTTGCACTCTCAAAAAGCGTATTCAACTTGGGGTGATAGAATGTGCGTCTGCTGTCCTTTGAAGCCTCCTCTGTGTTTCTCCCCAGTCTTGTTCCCTCTTTCCCCCCACAAAGAACCTCTCTACCTACCAAGTGTTGCTTTCTCCTTCCTTTGCCGTTCTGTGTTTGCATCCCTTTGTCGTACCCCGCGTGTTCTCTCGTGTCACTTCTCGCTCACTGAGCCCTCGCGCTTGGGAGATTCACCCACGTGGCCATGGGTAACGGTAGCTCATCCGCGTGTACAGCCGTGTACTACTCCACGGGTACTGACGCAGCCCAACTTGTCCATCTTGCTGCTGGCAGTCGTTCTGGTGGCTTCTCGCGTTTTGCTCCGGTGAACAAAGCCGCTGTGACCATTTTTGTGCGTGAGTCCTCGGGCACTCCCGTGCGCCTCTTCTTGGCTCCGTGTCCAGAATTGCCGCGTCGTGTGTTTGCCGCTTCTTCAACTTGCCTGGGTGACGCCGAACTGTTTTCCCAAGTGGCTGCACGGGTTTGTGTCCCCGCCGTCCACGTGGAGGTGTGGCGGTTGCTCTGTGCTTGGCTCCAGCCTGGGCAATTTTTCCCGTTCTCGTGGGTGCAAAGTGGTGTCTCATTGTACGTTTACATCTCCAGCACGAGTACAAGCTGTCGCCAGCTTGCCCAGCTCCGGGGTTCCGATGACAACGTTCGCCCTCCTGTAAATAGGAGCCCAGCATTCTCCAATGTTACCTTTATAGCAGTGAAGTTGTTTGGATCTAACCAGCTTTACTCTTGAAAACATGGGTGGGAAAGGGGGGGTGCGTTTACAGGTGTTGAGAAGGAAAAGCTTTCGTTTTTCTTTTCCTTCATACTCCCAGAGCACTGCTAAATTTTTTTTACTGTAGTTATATATTTTTGAGAGGGGAGGGGAGGGGCGGAGAGAGAGGGAGACACAGAATCCAAAGCAGCTCCAGGCTCCGAGCTGTCAGCACAGAGCCTGATGCGGGGCTCGAACTCACAGACCACGAGATCGTGACCTGAGCTGAAGTCGGACGCTCGACCGACTGAGCCACCCAGGCGCCCCTACTTTCAGAGCACTTCTGACATCTGATGTTTGGGACTTTTTCCTGCTAACCGACTCTCTGACACGCTCTGGGTATCCTGCACTTGAACTCCGTTCTGACCCTGGCCACCCGGTATGGCGTCAGATCCCACAGGTTAAGGACTCAGCCCCACAAGACTGTCCCCACTGCAGGTTCCAGTCACAAACTCAGATGGTCCCCTGTGCTTCTGACTGACTGATTGGAGGTTCCCCCGACCCCCTCCTTGGGCTCCGCTGTCGGCTAGAATGGCTGCCGGTACCCAGGGAGCCAGTTTGGCGATTAGCCTGCCAGTTGTAAAATGATAACAGCTCACGAACAGCCGGATGGCAGAGATGCAGAGGCCAGGGTCTGTGGGAAGGGGTGAGGAGCTTCCCGACCTGTGCTGGGCATGCCACCCGCTCCCCTCCCCCCCCCCCCCCAGAGTTCCCCGAACCCTGTCCTTTTGCATTTTTATGGAGGCTTCATTGTGTAGATGCAGATGAAATCATTGGCCACTGGAGGTGAATTCAACCTCCAGCCCCCTCTCCTCCCTGGGGGTCAGCAGTGGGGCTGCAAGATCCAACCCTCTGATCACTTGGTTGGTTCCCTTGGCAACCGGTCCCCATCCAGTGGTGGTTCTAGAGCTTTCCACCTCATTAACATAAACTCAGGTGTGGCTGAAAGGGGCTTGTCTTCTTTACCAAGACTCTCACCTTGACGCTCTTAGCGCTCAAGAATTCCAAGGGCTCGGGCCGCCTGGGTGGCTCAGTGGGTTAAGCGTCGGGCTTCAGCTCAGGTCATGATCTCACGGTTCGTGGGTTCGAGCCCCGTGTCGGGCTCTGCCGTGACAGTGCGGAGCCTGCTTGGAGCTGTCTCTCTGCCCTCTCCCACTTATACTCTATCTCCGTCTCAAAATAAATAAATATACTTAAAAAAGTTACAAGGACTTTAGGAGCTCCGTGCCAGAAATGGGGAAGAAGACCAAATGTATATATGTTATTGTAGATGACATTGCACGTGTCCCAGAGACACCACACACAACTAAGACCACTGTCTCTTGTCACTAAAATTTTCCCGTGCCTCTGAGCCACCTGTCCCAGACCTAGCTGGCCTGGAGCTCCAGCTGGAGTCTTCACCCCCTGCGTGGGGCTTCGTGGACTCCAGGTACTCCAACTCACAAAGCGGACCCTGCACTCTGCATTTGTAGGACTCGTTTGTCCTATTTCATCATGCTCTGTTGGCCCTTTGTGGGCTGCTCTTCCCTAATTTGAGGTCTTCCTAAGTTTTCCTTGTCTTGACACTTCCCTCTGAGACTCACACAGTGTTTTGTCCAGGCTCATTCTTCTAGGAAATGTTTGGCACAGCCCACTGTGTGCTGCTGACGGTGGCTAAGTGGTGAAAGATAAAGCAACTGAATTCCTTGCCCTTGTCAGGGACATGCTTTCCAGAAGAAATGAAAGAAACAAACTGGGGCAATATGATGTGACTTTGGGCAGGAGGAGTATCCAGATTATTAAGGAGACTCTTACGTTGCCCAGAGAAGTTGGGTGAAGTTTCCCAGAGGAAGGGGAACTCGGAAGTAGGTTTTGAAGGATGAGTGGGAGTTGGACAGATGGCCAGATAGCTGGCAGCAATCTGCATTGGTAAGTTAAGCATGTCCCGTCTCCCCAGCTTTGGGGATTATCGTGGTTCTGTGACTTTGCACCCTTGAAAACCTTTGGCTGGAAAGTCCTTTTAAAGATAAATATTAATGAAAACGGAAGGCTGTCCTTTCAGGATCCATGGGGTCTTGACTCTGGCCATTAATGCAACGGAAATGAGGTAAGAAATCGGTTGCTGGTGGTGACTTTTATTCATTCATTCCTTTACCTGAATGCAGACTTTGCATCTGTTGGATGTTTGAATAAAAGATCAAGGAAAAGAGGGGCGCCTGGGTGGCTCAGTCGGTTAGGTGTCTGACTTCGGCTCAGGTCATGATCTCTCTGTCCGTGAGTTCGAGCCCCGCATTGGGCTCTGTGCTGACAGCTCAGAACCTGAAGCCCACTTCTGATTCTGTGTCTCCCTTTCTCTCTGTCTGTCTCCCACTCGCACTCTGTCTCTCTCTCTCAAAACAATAAACATTAGAAAAAAAAAAGATCAAGGAAAAGAGAAGGAACCACATCCTCAGAACTGTGAGTGCTCCCGCTTCTGCTCTGACCTCACTGGGGTCCGATGACTCCAGCCGGTGGTGGCAGCTGTCACCACCGAGGTGGCTTCTCCTAGCATTTGCAGCCACTTAGACCAGACCGTGGGTCTCATTGCAGTGGCCGGGATTGCACACAGTCATTCTGGGCATTTGGCTAATTAGAATGAGACCATCAGGTGAAATGAACTACTTGTCCCAGACTTTGTTCTAATGATCATTAGACAGGATCTCTGATGAGCTGGCCCTGGGCTGTGCTTGGTTCTGGGCGTCCCAAGGCTCTTTGGGGGTGTTAGTCAAGCCTGAACGGCTGGGCAGGAGTTGGGAAGGAGATGTTTTTTCTCAGTGGGGAAGCTTCGAGAGAACGTCTGGATGGGTGTTGAGTCCCTCAGGCCTTTGGGGGCTGCCTGTCTGTGAAGCAGGGCTTGCTGCGTCCTTGGCCTCGACCTGACCCTTGGTGCAGCTGTCAGTCAAATAAACAGAAGCACCGGCATGTCCCCTGACAGCTGGCGCAGTAACGACTGTCAGAGAGCTGGGGACGTCGGCTTGCCTTCTAAAAGGCTCGTGTAGTGTTTAAATCTGGAAACAGGACCGACTGAGGGATTGGACTGGTAGAGAGCAGGCAGGGGTGCAGGTGCAATCTGGGCACAATTTAGGGTTCTAGTAAAGTCTGGCTTACCACATTAGATTTTTAAAAATTTATTACTTTTTAAAAACATTTATTTATTTTCGAGGGGGAGAGAGAGAGAGAGAAAGAGAGACAGAGGGCAAGTGGGGGAGGGGCAGAGAGAGGACGACAAAGATTCCGAAGCAGGCTGCAGGCTCTGAGCGGTCAGCACAGAGCCCGGCACGACCATCAACCGTGAGATCAACCATCAGCCCCATCAACCATGAGATCATGACCTGAGCCGAGGTCAAGAGTCGGTTGCTTAACTGAGTGAGCCACCCAGGCGTCCCTAGATTTTAATGTAGAGGTTGCAAACTGGAAAACCCTGAACTAGGTTTGCGGGCGTTGTGGGTTGAATTGTGTCTCCCCCAAAGAGCTGTGTCCAAGCCCTAATCCCCGGTACCTGGAAATGCGACCTTCTTTGGAAATGGGGTTTTTGCAGATGTGGTCAGGTTGCCGTGCGATCGTTAGGGTGGCCCTGACCCATATGGCTGGGCTCCTTATAGGAAGAGGACAGAAGCACAGGGAGGAAGTCTGTGAAGGAGACAGAGCTCAGTTGGAATGACGCGGCCACAAGTCCAGGAGCACCGAGGGTGGACAACATCGGGAGTCAGAGAAAAGCACGGGACAGATTCTCCCCTGCAGCCTTCAGAGACAGAAGGTCCTGCTGCCATCTTGCTTTGGGACTTCCAGAACACCGAGAAAATGAATGCCGGTTGTTTTCACCCAGTTTGTGGTGATTTTTTGTGGTCGCCCTTAGGAAACAAATACAGTGGTTTAAAAAAAAATTGGACTAATTTGAAAGCAGAGATTTCATGTAAAAAGTAGGATTTCTGTGGGTGCCTGGGTGGCTCAGTCGGTCGAGCGTCTGACTTCGGCTCAGGTCATGATCTCGCGGTTCATGAGTTCGAGCCCCAAGTCAGGTTCTGTGCTGACAGCTCGGAGCCTGGAGCCTGCTTCGGATTCTGTGTCTCCCTCTCTCTCTGTCCCTTCCCCCCCGCCCCATCACACTCTGTCTCTGTCTCTCTTAAAAGTAAGGAAACATTAAAAAATAATTTAAAAAAAAGTGGGATTTCTGGCATCTCTAGAAAAATCCGCTCTGCCCACATGGGGCCGGCATTGTGGAGGGGTCCGTGTGGATGCCTGAGGCTCACCCAGTCACCACCGCTCCCCGCGATCTGCTCACGAACTGGCTTCTGTTTGGGTTTCCCTTCGAGCCCCCGAGGTATCTGAGTATGTGGCCCCCGCTTTTGTGACAGGTCTGCGTGAAGGGTTGACAGGGGCTTTCCAGCTTCCAGAGCTGGGGTTGGCCAGCTGTGGCCCGTGGGTCAAATCCAGCCTGTAGCCTGTTCTGATGAGTTAACTTTTCCTGGAAAATGGCCACGTTGTTTGCTCATAGACGTTCTGGTGTTGCCTTCACATCAGCACAGCACAGTTGAGTAACAGCAGCAGAGATCACGGGGCCTTCAAGGCGGAAGATTTACTCTAGCTCTTTATGGGAAGATGCTGCGATCCCTGTTTTAGAGAACTGAGGAAAACAGATTTTTATGAGATTTCCCCTTGTTTTTAAGCGGGGGCAACTAATTCATACTGGTTTTTATTTATTATTGTTTAACTTTTAAAAAATTTATTATTAACTTTTTGGTGAAAAAAATTTAATTTAACACAGTGTTAGGGTAGGTTCAGGCATACAACATAGTGATTCAACTTCTTTGTTGTGCTGTGCTCCTTTTTGATTTTTAGATTCAAAGAATATATCTGTCAATCCAGGATATCTTTCCATGTCTTGTAAATACAGATCTCACTGAAAAAAGATTTTTTTTGCTAGCGTTTATTTAATTTTGAGAGAGAGAGAGACAGAGCACGAGTGGGGGGAGGGGCAGAGAGAGAGGGAGACACAGAATGTGAAGCAGGCTCCGGGCTCCGAGCTGTCAGCACAGAGCCCGACGCGGGGCTCGAACTCACGAACCGCGAGATCCTGAGCTGAAGTTGGACGCTTAACTGACTGAGCCACCCAGGCGCCCCTGAATCTCGGTTTTTAAATGCACCATGACTTGTTGAACCAATTCTTGACTAATGGGTACTTGGGGGTTATGCTTTAACTTCACGTGAACCTAGTCAGGCCTGGCTAAGTAGCCCCACACTTGGGCGTTGAGCTTTGATTTTGGGGGTGTGGAGGGAGGGTGTGACGGGGGTTAGTTAGCCAAACTGTAGAGAGCCAGAAGACTGATCACTCTTGCAAGATGCTCACATTTCGTTTTTTAGGGCAGGATCTCACGCTGTGGTCCTCCCTGTCCACAGAGGACCTCTCCGGAGAAGACGGAGCTAACAGCAGGAAAGGGCCGGCTTGGGTGTAGGGAGGGAGCTTTTGTCAAGCTGGTAAATTCTAGAAAGAGTAGCTGAGGAACTCCACAGACTGCCCCCCTCTCTGAAAAATTTATTTATTTTTTTTTAAGTTTATTATTTATTTTGAGAGAGAGCGAGAGTGGGGAGAGGGGCAGAGAGTCAGAGGGAGAGAGACACAATCCCAAGCAGGCTCCATGCTGTCAGCACAGAGCCCCACGTGGGGCTCGAACTCACGAACCCTGAGATCATGCCGAGTCAGGAGTCGGATGCTTAACCAACTGGGCCACCCAGGCGCCCCTCTCTGGAGACCTTCTAAGACGAGAGAGCTCTGTCCAGTCTGGATAGAGCCCAAGGCTGGAAGGTGTGGTTGGCACAGAAGGCTTCCAGCAGCCCAGCACCGGGCAGAAGGCTGTGGCTTGACTCGCCCACCAGGAGGGAGAGCCGTGCCGGTTAGAGACCCGGGTCACTGGAGGTGGGAACATTCGGGCATGCCGTCACGGCGTCCTTTGATTGGAGGGTAGCAGCTAGCTCAGCGGAGGCCGTGTCCTTCTGACCTCTGGGCTCCTCACCTTGGTCGGCTGGCTCCGTCCCTCTGTACAAGGCCAGTTAGGTCCACTGCAGGCTGTGTGGCTGTTGAGAGGGTGTGAGTGCCAGCAGACAAGGGCCAGCACTGCAGACCTGAGGCCATACCCTTAGAAGGGCCTGCTTGCAGGTTGGGCCGTTGGCCGGCCTCAGGGAACTTGGCACTTGAGCTCTTCGCCAAGTGCTAAGTGTGGTCGTGATGCTAGACCACACAGACAACGGAGTTGTGGTGGACGCTTGCTTTCCTTCTGAGCATCTGGAATTTGGGCGCGTGCTAGGCAGAGTGCCTGCGGGCCCAGCACCCAGCAAAAACCTGAGGTCCTGAGTCTCCAGGGGGCTACTGTGGGCAAAGCATCACGTGTGTCAGGCCGTGTTTTTGCGGCTAGAGAAGGGTGCGGTGTGTGATGCCCGCTGGAGGGAGAGAGTTTGAGGAAATGCCTGCAGACCCTGCCTGTGTCTTTCCCCCTTGCCCATCCTGTTGTATAATAAACCTTGGCCACAAGTGCGGTGATAGGCCGAGTCCCGCGAGTCCTTCTAGTGTATCGCTAAATGTACGTGTGTTCTCCCAAACAGGGTGTCTCATTGTGAAGTCGGTGCAGGATGAAAAAACAAAACTTAGAGAGTGCATGCCTCGATGATAACGATAATGATGAGAAGGACCAGTGATTATACTAATGGCCAATACTTACGTAACGCGTCACAGGGTGCCAGCTGCTGTTGGAGCCGCAGGTTAACTGAATCATCCTCAGACTGTAGATAACGCCTTTTCTCCCCAGTTGACAGATGGGAGGTCTGCGGCACAGAGGGGCTAAGCAGCCTGCCCTTTATCACCTAGCTCATAAGTGGCAGAGCTCAGCCTAAAGCCCCCAGACGGTGTTTGGCAGATCGCTTGGGAGCCCCCGGAAACACAGGACCCTCCTCGGCATGGTACCTGGGGCCAGTGCCTTCTTGGAAACAAGCCCCAGTCTAAGGGGACTAAATACCTTTTTCTCTTCCTTCTTTGATTGGGGGTGGGGGACGTATCGGTGGGGACAAGCTGGGATAACCAGTCATCTCAGAATTTCAGTGGTATAAAACGGCAGCGCTGAGGTTGTCTGTCCGTCCCGGGCTGGCTGGGGACTCTGCCGTGGGCCGCTGTCACTCAGGGACCCAGGCTGCTGGAGCGCGTGCCGTCCTCCCTCGCTGCTGGTGCCCTGGCAGAAAGAAGGTCTCCCATCTGCCAGGCTGCTCCAGGCCAGCAGGGACCGCTCCTGCCCCACTGGCCGGACGAGGCCCAGGATGCTGCCCCCACGCAAGGGAGCCAGGAAGTGAGTCCTGCCCGGACCCGGAGGCAGAAAGAAGCGTTTGGTGAGCAACAAACAGCACGTGCAAGACTCCAGCGAGCCGGAGAGAGACTCTTCCCCCTGCCACCGGGTTGGGGGAAGATTACTCACCGAAGGGAGAGCCAGAGTTGAGAGCAGAGGGGTGGGAGGAAGCTGGATATTGTCAAAGGCAGAAGTGAGAAAACAGGGGGCCAGATAGTTAAGTCCTTTGAGAGCAAATGAAAGTGATTTCCATGACAACAATTCAATTAGAGAGCGACATGAAGTTCTCCTCTGTAAGGGAACACGGAGGAATTATGCCACAATGAACCTTGGGGGTGGAGTGGGGAGAGAAAGGGCCCCAGCAGGGCCCCCCCCCCCCCCCCCCCCGCCGGCCAGGGTCCCGGATGCGGGACACGCCCCCCCCCCCTTCCCGCCCCCACCCCCTCTTTGGGAAGCCACCCCCGTCACGGAGGAGGAGGCCGGGCGCGCCGAGGGAGAGGGGAGGGGCGTTGGCCAAAACAAGCAAATGGGAGAGGGGGCGAGAAGGAGGGGGGCGGAGAGGGCTGGGATGGGTGGGCGACTGGGGGGGCACCTGCGTTTCGCTTTTGACGAAAAGTGGGGTGGCTCGGGCATATGGCTGGGCTGGTAGGGTTGCAGAATAGGTGTTGAAATGTTTCCCCATAGAATTAAAATTCAGACTCGGGGGTGGGGTGGGGGAAAGCGAACGAGGCCCCAGGCTGGGGTGGGAAGAACCAGGGCTTTGCAATCAGTCCCACCCTCGCGGTGTGGAATCCGCGTTTTCTTTTGCTTTCTGTGTTGGACGTCAAGCTCCTGAGCCTAATCCTCTGAGCTAAATATGCCTGTTAGTAGGATGATGCCCAGGTGCACAGTAGGTCCCGTGTATGACGTGCGCCTGCTTCCCTCTCTTTGATCGGGGGTGATGTGGGAGAGATCCCGTCTCTGGTGCAGGCTCCCACCCTTCAGTAGTGGGCTCCCCGGAGCCTGTGTTCGGCAGGACTCTGAAGCTCGCTGAGAGAGGGGGCGTGAGCGTTGATGTCCCTCTTGGGCACTGGGGACGGGAGATGGTGGCCTGTGTGCCGCGGAGTCGCCGTCCTTGGTTTAGCTGCCTCTCCCTCTGAGCCTTATCCTCACCGCCTCCTTCCACGCACCTTGTGCTGCAAAGTGGGCGGTGGGCCACTCGGTGCCCCCCTCCCACCCCCCTCCCCCCCAGCAAGCTGTGTGCCGACTGACTCCTGGCCTCCGGGCCCTGGTGCCCCTGCCTTCTCTGGCCTGGAGCCGCTCTCTCTTCCTCCCCATCCCATCCAGAGGTGTCCTTCCCTTCAAGGATCAGCTCAGACTCCTCTCCAGGGAAGCTTTTTCCCACCCAACCCCTGCTCCGTCATCCCAGGACCAACACGTTCGTGTTAACGCTCACCTCTTCCTTGGTCTGTGCACAGACACCCTCACAGCCTCCCATGTGGGCAGTGCTGTCCTTTCCTCGTGAGTGTGGCTGGCCCCTCTTGACTGTAAGCCCCCCAGGGCAACCCCGTTGTTGCTGGTCCTCCCTCATCCCCATGCCCCACGCCCACGGACTCCCTTCCCCTCCCTGTTCAGGGGATGCGATTTGGGCCATTGCGCTGGCAGAGTCTGGAAGTATATGAGGGCCCGGGTTTGGCCGTCAGAGATTCTGGTGAGGACTCTGAGCCCTGCTACTTCAGGGCTGTGTGACCTTAGAGAAGTTCCTTGACCTCTCTCAGCCTCAGCTTCCCCTTTTTTTTCTTTTAAGTTTCTTTATTTGTTTTGAGACAGAGAGAAGTGGGGGAGGGGCAGAGAGCGAGGGAGAGGATCCCAAGCGGGCTTCCTCACCGTCAGCGCAGAACCCCACGTAGGGCTCGAACTCGTGAACCGTGAGATCACGACCTGGGCCGAAATCAAGAGTCAGATGCTTCGCCGACTGAGCCGCCCAGGCGCCCCCTCAGCTTCCTCTTCTAATAACACTGAGCGTCATCAGGAGCGTTCGGTGAGATACTGTGTGTCTGGTGCTTTCTCCCTTCTGGGCACGTAGCAGGTGCCTGCCTAATGGTATCAGCCACGGCTCTTCTCTCGTCTCTCGCCTTCCCCTGCTCCCTCCTGAGCCCTGTTCTAGGACAACCATTTCAATGTGGTCGTTTCATCTTCTGTGCGGCTGGTCCTGCAAGGATCGCTTGGGCATCGCCGGAGTCCAGCTGGTACAGCCTGGGTGTCATGGGGGGCTTGGTGCGGGAGAAGGAGGATGTTTTGTCCCCAAGTCCAGGGCACTGGCGTCCCCTGCCGTGGGCAGCAGCCGCACTGTGTTCTCAGACAACCGTATGCAGTTTCGGTTTGATTGGCTTCACCATGAGCCCCTTTTCCGACTTGCCAATTAAGGACTTGTCTGACAGGTCCTTTTGTAAAATCCAGAGTCACCACATTATTCTGCTTTGTGATCCTGGATTCGTATGTATTAGGTTTTTCTTAGTGCAGGTACAGTTTTAGCAGCAAAACTTCCTTATCGTATTCCAGCCAAGTTTTTGAGCTTCAGCAGTCAAAATTAGTATTTATTTCGACCCGTTGAATATGTATATTCCGGAAAGATATTTCCAACCCAGGAAAATTAAGTGAGAAAACTAGAGTTAGCAGGGTTCGTCTTGTGTCCCCGCTATGTGCTGACTCTCGCTGGGGCATTACTGGCAGATGCTTGGCTGTCCTTGATAAAGGAGCAGGGGCGATAAAAAAAAAAAAAACAAAAAAAAAAAACAACAACAACAACCCAGGAAGAGGATGTGGATGAATAATCTGGCTGAGGAAACACATAATTACCACGAGTGTCAGTCTCCGTAATGAAGCATTGATAGGGCCCAGTCCAGAGCCCAAGTTCCCGGGGAAGGGGGCGAGGTAATACGTCAAGGACAACGATTTAGCCTCTAACTAGCTCCCGACAGCAGTCCTGCAATGCGCCCGGTGCAGACCAAGGCCAGCGTCACAATGCAGAGATTCAGAGCTCCCCACTTCCCAGGGAGCCCACCCAGACTGCTGCGCCCTTCCGGGGAGATGCTAGGTTTTTAGGACAGACCCTGAGATCACGGTCTGTCTCATTTTACAGATGAGGAAACTGAGGCCTACAGAGGGGGGTGGAACATGCCAACATCTCCCAGGGAGTCAGCAGCCACCGTTGGTCCCGAACTCCCCTCCCTTGGCTGTGGTTTGCCTGCACCACCCGCACTGTTCCACCCTCCTCCCAAGGATGCGGAGCCCAGACCAAGCTTGGCTCACAACCCCGTTTCCTAGGGGACGTCGATCTCTAGGGAGAGATGGGATTTTTCCCTTCCACGAATAGATGGCATTTTGTCTCGTTATTTCCTTAGCTAATTTCTCTGGCTAGATGTCCATGGACATGGTTCAAAAGTCGAAAGAAAGGTGTATGTTGAAAATTGGGTCTCCCTCGCTCCCATCTCTGTTGCCCAGCCCGCCCGGTCCCCTTCTCAGAGGCAGCGAGTATGATCAGATGTTGTATGTATCCTTTCTGAGACTTCCTGTTGCATATATGGACGCACGCATGTTGGCTGGTATCTCGTGAGTACCTTCCACGTGCCAGGCTGCAGCCTCAAACAAAGACTTCGTTGCCATGATGCTGACACTGGACCTCAGAATGTCCACGCCCCCCGCCACCCCTGCCCTGCCGTCTCGCTCATTGTAGCGTACACATGTACACAGAGTCCTGTGCTTTTATAACTCCGTAACTTTATAGCTTTGAGAGTATTCCATACCAGGGGCGCCTGGGTGGCTCAGTTGGTTGAGCGTCCGATTTCGGCTCAGGTCATGATCTCACAGTTCGTGAGTTCGAGCCCCGCGTTGGGCTCTGTGCTGACAGCTCAGAGCCTGGAGCCTGCTTCGGACTCTATGTCTCCCTCTCTGTCTGCCCCTCCCATGCTCATGCTGTGTCTCTCTCTGTCTCTCAATAATAAATAAGTGTTAAAAAAAAAAAAAAAGAGAGTATTCCATACCGGTTCATGGCAAGTTATCTCTCTCTTTTTAACCATGGTGTTGCATTTCATCCTATGGATTTACGGTACTTTTTTCAGTCCGCCCCTGATTGAGACATTTACGTGGCCTCTGTTGTTTTTTCGCTACTGTAAGCAGTACGGTAGGGTCCTTGTACACGTGTTTCGATTTGCACATGTGGGAGCACATCTGGCAATTTATCGACCGATGTGGCCATAATGTCCCAAGGGGTTGGTATTCAGGCACGGCTAAACCCAGGTGCTCAGACCGTTTGGAACTGTTCTCTCAGTCTTGCTCTGCTTAAGTTGATGCTTCATCCTCGGAAATAAGCCTTGTGGAATTTTTATTCAGTAGTGTCAGTTGCACGCCTCCAGGTGTCCTAGGCACCTCCTAGTCCAGGTGTCCCAGGCCCTGGGGATACTGCAGGGAAGAAAACACTGACATCCCAGCCTTAGGGAGCTGATATTGCCAAGATACTCCGCCACCATCAAAAGTTTCTATTTTCCCACGTGTTGGAAGAAGAAACCTCCTTCCTTCCAACAGGAACAAGTATCAGGATCGAATCTCATTGGACCGGTTTGTGTCATGTGACAGTTTCTAGCCCAATCCTATTGGCTGGGGTGGGTGGAACACAGTGATTGGCCAGGCCTGGCCCTGGGAGAGAGGGGCTGGAGTTCTGTTCAGGAGAGACCATGTGGACTGGGTCTGGGCGGCGGGTTCCTCGAAGCAAAGAGGCTCGGTTATCAGAAGGAGGGCAGTACTTTCCCAGGGCGGGGTACCATGTTCGCCGCAATGGCAGATCATATGCAAAGACGGCCGAAACCCCACAAAAAGAGCCAGAAGGGGGAGAAGCCAGCGCTGTGTGTCTGCACAGGAGCTCAGACCAGGCCTTTTCTGCTTATTGTGTGGGGCCTAGGGAGGTGGAGGAGGCCGGGAATGGGGATCCTTAGACCTCACAGAAGATAAACATCCTGGAAGGGGAGTCTCGGGGTGTTCTCGTCCATCTCCTTGGGTGCATTCACCATTATTCACACTTGCTTATGCCAAGAATATTCCATTCGGCACCCATTTATGGAGTAGCAGTCACAGGAAAAGACCACGCTAAGAGGCTGCATTACCTGAAATTAATTATAGTAATGCTATTCACTTTTATTGAGATCATTTTAGTGCTGGGACTTCACAGGCATGAATTCATTTTTGGAGGCGAAAAGAGCCACAGAGAGATTAATTAACTTGTCCAAGATCACACAGCCCGTGAGGGGCAGAGCCAGCACACGAGCCCAGGCGGTCTGACCCCGGAACCGTCCCGTGCATATAGCCGTGCTCCGTCTCTGTTCCAGTCTGTGTATCGGGGAGAGGGCTGTAGGCAGGGGATTGAGCTCCGGTGCTGGCCGTGGTGCCAAGCTGCATGGCTACTGACCTGTCTCTCTCTTTAATAGTTTGGTGCCTCAGTTTCCACACATGCAGAGTCGGGTGTCAGCCGGACCCAAGGTTCTTTAAGAATCAAGTGAAGTATTTGGCAGGGGAAGCTTTTCTTAATTTAATTTAATCATGCCTGCAAAGCCCCCTTTGCCATGAAAATATTCACAGGTTCTGGGGATAAGGATGTGGACAACTTCGGGAGGCATTTTATTCTGTTTACCACGGGACACTTGCTAATCTCAATTATATCATTGTCTGGTCCATGTGTCATCCAAGTGTACCATTTTTCCGGCTTTTAAGACACGTGTAGATTGATACTCAGAAGAAAACAAAAACAGGCCTTCATCTCCCTGCCCAGATAACCCCAGGGGATAATTTCTCCTGTTTTGACATTTAAACAAAATGCAGGTAATGTTAGTAGAAGGGTAGAGGATGTGAATGAGGAACCATGCACGATACAAAGTAACGCTGTCCTCCCTCCTCCCCCAGGTGACCAAGCCCCTCACAGTTCTAGAGGAGTCCTTCCAGAAAAACACCACAAACACACAAACCAGAATAAACGCATCTGTGGACACCTTCCCTTCTAAAACACAGCACAGACTACATTATTCACACCATTAACGTATCTTGCTTTTTCACAGGCTTTTCTACCTTTGAGATCCTTTCGTCCCAGCACGCACAGCTTCTTTCTCTTTGAAAGAATTCTCAGCATTTCCCTGTAGGGACAGAGCCCCATTAATTAATTAAGTAATTCATTAATCATAAAATTTATTTATTTATTGTTTTTGTAACGAGTCCCCTATCGTTGGTTACTTTGGCTGGTCCTGGCCTGTTAATACAGACGATGCTGTATGAGGATCTTTGAATCCCACATCTAAGACGACGTCTGTGATTATATTTTTAGCATTTTGGGTTTCTCAGCTGTTGGGGCAGGATACTTCTCGGTTGCAGGGACCGTCCTGGGCTTTGGAGGGTGTTAAGCAACATCCCTGGACTGAACTCACTAGGACCAGTAGTATTTCCCCCCCCTTCCCCCCCACTGTGACAACTAAAGATGTCTCTGACATTGAGTGCCACTGTCTCCTGGGCAGAAGTCACCCCCTTTGAGAACCACTGTCTTAGGGGCGGGCATTCCTCCAAGAGGGTGGTAGAGGGGAGTTAGTGTCATAAACCTGCCCCAAGCTGCGGACGGCAGGTGGCCAGGTGGGCGAGCCCACAGGGCAGGTGGGGCCGTTCAGAGTCAGCAGGAGGTTTGGAAGGGAGATCTACTTGGAGTTGCTGGGGGTATGATGCTGAGCCTCTTTAACCTGGCTGCCGGGAGACAGGCAGTTACTGGCACCTTGCCTGTTCCCGAGAGAATTTGTTCAGACTGTGTCTGGCTTGATCTGGAATGTTCTGTGGGTGATGTTTCCCACACTCCCGGCTCAGGAATCCACCTTCTCTCCGCCTGCCCCAGCTGAGCCCCTCTGAACTTGATGTATTTGTATACTAGCTTTATGTAATAAACAACGCCAAACAAACATGATAAAGCTAGGCCCTTTGAGAGGGTTTTTTTTCCCCCTCCTTTTTGAGATCAGGATAGACTAGAGCTCCCAAAAGCAGTGGCACTAGGCACCCTTGTGTGGGCTGTACTTGTATTAATTTATTTAATCCTGCTGTTAATCACCATCCCCATTTTACAGGGGAGTAACTGAGGCTCGAGAGGACAGGTGATTTGCCCTGGGCCCCTTTGAGCCCAAGGAGTCTGGCTCTGGCGCCACTGCCCTCAGTCATTGTGTGAGGACTACACTGTTTTACAAGGAACCTCGGACAGACAGTAGCAGAGGCTGGCACCCACACGTGTCCGCCACGGGCCGGGACTCTTCCAGGGGCTATACGCGTGTTAACACGTTCAAGCCCCGAGCAGCCCTGCGAAGCAGTTACTTTCATCGTCCGCATTTTGCAGACAGAGAACCCAAGGCTCAGAGAGGCGAAGGAACTTGATCAAGGTCACACAGCTAAGAAGTGCCAAGTGTGGATCCAAACCCAAGAGGCTTCAGGATGCATGGGTACCACCGTCAGACTACCCTGCCTCCGGACAGATGGAAGCAGATTTCTGAAGCTTCGGTCGTTGTCACCTTGAGGAAATCCCCGAGGCTCTTGGAAAATCGATCCCTTAGCCATGCTGTTGATGTATCTGGGCACTCGTCGGCCCACCCCCACCGCCCACGAATTGCAATCCATCCTGCTTTATGTCCCGCCTTAAATCACGGATGCACTCTGGTGATTGTCTCTTAATAGAATCCGCAAAGTTGGTCTGTTTTAAAATCCCAAACAAATGCAACAAAACGGAAGCCGTCGGTGAGTCTTGGCTGGCGTGGGGCCGTAATTCATTCAGGTGGCTCGTTACGCATCAGAATCACCCAATTGCCGAGGCTTCTGAACAGCAGGCCGTTCTGGAGTTTGGGTTTCAACTTTCTGTCCTCACTGATTGATGAAACCTTACTACCTTGAAAATCATGAACTTATTCCAGGCATACAGGCAGAGCTTGAGAGTAGTTGAATGAACACCATGCACCCACCACCTAACTGGAGAAATGAAACAGTGGCAGTTAGCGTCCTTGATTCGGCACCCTCCTCCTACTTCTCCTTGCCTTCTCTCTCTCCCCAGAGGAATTTGCTGCCGAATTTAGCATTTTTCTCTTAAGTTTGCCATCTATATGCAATCACGAACTACGTGAATCGTTGTGCATGTTTTTAAACGATATAAACAGCATCTTACTACACACGCCCTTCTGCAGTGTGTTTCTCTTGCTACGTTTGTGGGAGTCACACCAACACGTGTGGCTCCTTTTCACGGCTGTATAGTATTTCGTTGGAGGAATACGTCACGGAGTATCTGTGGGTTCTCCTGTCGACGGGCGTTTAGGCTGCTGTCTGTCTTCCATCATAATCAGCAATTCTGCAGTGAGTGTTCTCGTCCATCTCCTTGGGTGCATGTGTAAGAATTTCTCTGGACAGGAAACGTGGGATTGGAATTCTGGGCTTGAGGTCACGTGTGGTTGACAGAACTGAAGGCTGTAGTCTCCAGGGTTTCCCACTCCCTGATGGGGAGGCCGTGAATACGAGGGACATCGTTGCTGAGATTAGGTTATGTTTTACGGCACAGCCGGCTTTAAGAAAGGGCGGTTATCCAGGTGGGCGTGATCTAAAGAGTGAACCCTCTAAACCAAGGTCTGTGGGTGAGAGACAGAGGTTTGAGAGATTTGAGGTGTCAGAGGGGTTTCCTAGCAGGGAGATTCCCTCTTGCTGGTTTGAAAATGGCGGGGGGGCACGTAGGAAGTAACCCGGCTGGCCTCGCGGGGCCGAGCGCAGCCCCCGGCTCACCACCAGCAAGGACGTGGGGACCCGAGTCCCGCGGTTGCACAGAGCTGGACTCTGCCAGCAGCCCGAGTGGACGTGAGAAAGATCTTGAGCCCCAGACAAAGCCAGAGGACACCTTGATTCCATCCTTGTGAGAGCTGAGAGCCCGAGTAGGGAACCCAGACGTGCCACGCCTGGACGTCTGCCCTATAGAAACCGTGAAGTCCATCTGCATTTTTGAATGGCGGCAAAACGGGCTGTTTGCGGGCGTCTGGTTCAGGGACATCAAGTACATTCACGTGGTTGTACAACCGCCGTCACCGTCCGTCACCAGAACTTTTTCATCCTTCCAGACCGAGATCCTGGACCTATTAAAATGTGCACTGTTTTCAGTTGCTGTGTTTGTGGTAATTGGTAAACAGCCACACAAAATGAATACAATCCAAAGCCATAGTGTTTTGTTTCTTTTTTTGTTTTTTAACAGAAAGCATTTTATCAGGGGCACCTGCGTGGCTCAGTCGGTTGAGCCTCCGACTTCGGCTCAGGTCATGATCTCATGTCTTGTGGGTTCAAGCCCCGTGTTGGGCTCTGTGCTGAGAGCTCAGAGCCTGGAGCCTGCTTCAGATTCTGTGTCTCCCTCTCTCTGCCCATCCCCTGCTCCCTGCTCCATCTCTCCCTCTCAAAAATAAATAAAAACATGAAAAAAATAAAAAAAAAGAAAGCATTTTATCCGTGAAGTGTCACTCATTTGCGTATGCTGAGTATCACTATTCAGATATTTTGAATATCTGAATATCTGACATTTAGATATCTGAATATCTAAATGCACAGGGTGCATTTATTCCCGTTGTATCAAAGAACTGAAATAGCTTCACCTCTGTTTCATTCTCCGGTGGAGGTTTCACGCAGGTAGTGACTTCAGGAAGAAATGGAAATAGTTCCTAACTAGATTAAACCTTCTAATTCTCCTCCCCCTCCCCCATTACACATATAATTTGTTGCTTAGAAACACTTTTATTCCCCATTTATTTTTTAAATTTCTGTAATAGAGCGTATGGGAAGGAGATGTTAGGTGTTAGCTTGAAAGGTTTTATGAACTGGAACAAATGTGAAATGTTTCCGTTTCTCTTGTTTGGAACCAGTGGCCTGCTGCCAGGGAAGACTTCAGGTCCCCCCCCCCGGGCATAAGAGCAGGGTCAAGAAAATGACTATGATGAGACACTCAGTGTAGTAGCTAGGAATCTTTTGTCAGCAAGTGACAGAGACTCAACACAAAACTCTTAAGGAAAGAAGAACATTGGCTCAGAAAACTGTAGTATCTGGGAGGGACAGCTTCAGGCATGGCTGGATCCAGGGGCTCAAATGAGGCCATCAGGACTTGGTCCCTTTTCATCCATTGACTCTCTCTTGGTCTCTTTCTCAGTTGCTCCTTCAAGGAGTAGCCTGTGGGAGCGCAGGTTTACGTCATCCTTACAGCTGCTGACAGGAAGATAGCTTCTGTCGTCCAGTTATGTTAGCGGAAGTCACAGGACTGACTCTGAATGGATTTTGGGGGCTCATTACTGTGGACGGAAGTTTAGACGATGCTGATTGGCCAGGTCTGGGTCCCATGCCCAACCAAATCAAAGGAAGACTGAGGTGTTGCTCATGAATGTCCGGGGGTTGGTTCCTGGGCAAGGGGCGAGGACAACAGGTATGTGATTGAGCCGTAGGTTCTTAAGCCAAGGTCATGGGTTTGCTTCTTTGGAGAGCTGGGGAGCTCTGCACTGAGGCCTCCAGCTGGACTCTGGCTGGGCCACCCTTCTTATGAACACGCATCGCTGCGATGGAGAGAGGGGGAGAAGGTGAAGGTGGTGGGGAGACTCTTCCTCGCTACTGGCCAGATCTGCCAGACTGCCCTTTGGTTGCTCATCATGGATGAGAGACGTTTGCCTTGTATTTCTTTATTGAGCCATTTCACAGTCAACGATAGTGCAGCTGTTTAAAAACTGGCCACAAGTTCTTGATATTCCTTCCACTGGGGGGCGTGGGGTCTGTGTCTCCTCCCCTTGAGTCTGAGCTGACCTGTGTCCGCTCTGACCTCTAGAGTGTGGTGCTAGTGACACTGTGTGACTTCTGAGGCTGGGTCCTCAAAGGCCACACTCTTGAGTCTTGTTGAAACTTCCCTCGCAAGACTCTTTCCTCTCCGAGCCTCGTCGCCAGGCAGTGAGGATGCCCGGGCTGCGTGGAGAGGCCACGTACAGGGGCACTGGTTGTCAGCTGAGCCCAGTCACCCAGCCATCCAAGCCAGGGTGTAGACATGTGACTACAAGCCTCCAGATGCATTGAGTCCAAATCTGAAGTTCAGCCCAGCCATTCAAGTCTCCCGACCGAGGCTTGCTCTTTGGAGCTGACGGCCATCCCCTCTGTGCCTGGTCCGAATTCCCGGTCCACAGAACCTGTGAACTATCATAAAATGATGTCCGTCCGCAGCACGGAATGTGGGGTTCTTCCTTACACAGCAGATAACTGGAACAGCCATGCTCGCATTGCCGGCAAGATCTGTTGGACAAAGCAAGCCAGAAATGGCAGAGATCTAAGTGTTACCCGTGTACCGTCTGACCCAGTAGTTCTGCTGGGAACGTATCAAAAGGAAATAATCTCAAATGTGGAGCACAGATCCAACACTATATACACAGACATGTTTATGACAGCGCTATCTATAATAAGAAGAAATTTAAAACAACCTATTTTCCAACGATGGGGATAGGATTCCTTGATCAAATAATTATGGTTGCCACTGAGCGTTTGGTAGACGATGGTCTCTGTGGAAGGGCTGCCCGTATATCATCTCTTCATCCTTCCAGCAATCTTTGAGGTAGGAATCACGATTCCAATCGCCTCACCGTACGAAAGCAGAAAGTGAGGCTTAGAAAGCTTGTCACTTGCCCAAGTGTGCAAGGAGCCGCCCTGCTGACCCAAGAGCCATGCTGTTCAAACTAGATGTGATCTGATTGAAGACAGGAGAATGATTTAAAGAAATCTGTTGTGGAGCCATTCGGCAGCGTATCAGGTAGTCTTTATAAGTGACGTGTGTCAGGAATTTTTAATAATAGGAGAAAGTGTTTTTGCTAAGTAAGCGGGAGGAAAATGCAGCAAGAAAGCTGCATATACAATAAGATTATCGGCTGATTAAAGCCAGGCACAGAAAAAAAGAAGCACGCAAAGCGTGAACCATGTGTGGGAGGGTTGTGGATGTATGGGCCACCCTGAGCTTTTCTGCATTTTCAGCTTTTCTACCATAAGCAAATACACAAAAAGGAAGTGAACCGAAGGCAACCATAGTCAAGCAGAATTAAACAATGAAATGACAAAAGAGAACTAAAGTTGCTTGTTAGTTTAAAAAAAAAAAAAAGGCCCCCTACGCTGACAGTTATTGTGCTCTGTTCTGATAAGTCACCTGGGGCGCTCTTAGTGGCTGGGCAGAGTCACGTTCCCCAGCCGGGGTTCCACGCGGGACGTTCGCTGGTATTGCCTGCCGTGACTCAGGCGGGGATCCAGCTCGTCCGGACAGGAGCTGGGAGGGAAGTGATGAGATAATAGAACAGAAATACCCATCACGGACTGCCGGAGGAGGGGGTCTGAGCAGATCCTGGTCATGGGCCTTGTGCACGCGTGTGTTAGGGACAGACCTGGGTGTTTTGGACAGGCTGCTGTGCTCAGTTAGTGTCTGTGTCTCTTTAGACTTCTCCATTCGATTACTTCTTGTCTTTTTTAAAGTTTATTTATTTAGAGAGAGAGTGCATGAGCAGGGGAGGGACAGAGAGAGAGTGAGAGAGAGAATTCTTAACAGGCTCTGCTCTGTCAGCACAGAGTCCAATGCAGGGCTCGAACTCATGAACCAGGAGGTCATTACTTGAGCTGAAATCAAGAGCCAGGTGCTTAATTGACTGAGCCTTATTTTTTTTAATTAAAAAAAAGTTTATTTTAGAGAGAGAGAGACAGACAGAGCATGAGCAGGAGAGGGGCAAAGAGAGAGGAAGACACAGAATCCGAAGCAGTCTCCAGGCTCCGAGCTGTCAGCACAGAGCCTGACCTGGGGCTCGAACCCATGAGCTGTGAGATCATGACCTGAGCCGACATCAGCCACTTAACCAACTGAGCCCACAGGTGCCCCGAGCTTGTGACTCTTTATTTATTTTTTGATGTTTGTTTATTTTTGAGAGAGAGAGAGATAGAGCGTGAGTAGGGGAAGAGCACATAGAGAGAGAGGGAGACCCAGAATGCGAAGCAGGCTCCAGGCTCTGAGCTGTGAACTGTCAGCACAGAGCCTGATGTGGGGCTCGAACCCACGACATGCGAGATCGTGACCTGAGCTGAAGTCAGATGCCCAACCCCCTGAACCACCCAGGCCACCCCCGGGTTGATTCTTAATAGAGGCCCAGGAGTTGCCGGTGAGGCGCAAAGTGTAGGAGGCCAGTCTGCATTATGCGTACGGCTTAGATTTGAATCCGAGACTTGACTCCATCACAAATCAGTGGCTTGGCCTTGGGCAAGATAGAGCTTTAGTTTTGCCTTCTGTGAAATGGGAACAAGAATGGTGCCTTCTTCTGGGTTCATCTCTGGGATGAAATCAAATGATGCATCGTCCAGGCGGGAGGCATTCAGCCCCGTGCGGATGTCGGCACTGAGAGTATCTGCGTTATGATGATTGCAGATGGCGGCAGTCACCCGGAGCAGCGTGGTCCGATAAGAAACTAACACTCCCCGAGACCTGTGCGTGTAGTTTAATGTTTTCTTGTAGCCACATTAAAAAAGTAAAAAGAAACAGGTGAAATTTTATTAACCCAATCTATCCAAAGCGTTATTTTTCCAGCATGTAGTCAATATAAACATCCTATTTATGAGATATTTCACAGACTCCGTGTTTGAACTCTGGTGAGGATTTTACATTTATAGAACCTCTCAATTTGGACGTTCGGTTTTCATCGGAAATGCTTGATCTCTGTTTAGTTTTCATAAAATGTGTCATTGAAAAAAGAGATTTCCACCCAAGCAGCTCCAGTAACTGAATCGAGTATTGGGTTGTAGATTTGAATTAGCTGAATTGAAATAAAATTAAAATTTCAGCCCCTTCGCTGTAGCAGCCACAAGTTTGGGTTTCCTGAACCCGTGTGGTTGGTGGGGACCGTGTCAGACAGCACACGGGTGCAGATTACCCCTGCGTAAAACCAGTCTGCCTGGCTTCCAGTCTGTACCACTTTCCAGCTGTGTGGTTGTGGGCGAGTTACTTAACCTGTCTGTGCCTGTTTCCTATCTGTCAAATGGGGTTCATGACAACAATTCCTGAACATCAGCCCTAGGAGCGGTGCCCGACACACGATTCAATCAGAATATGTTGTTTATTAGCTGGGCTGCACCAGTATGTTGCAAAATATGGGTCAAATTGAGTGGGTCAAATACTGGTCTAGCTTTTTTTTGTTTTTTAATTAAGTTTATTTATTTTGAGGGAGACAGAGTGCAAGTGGGGGAGGGGCAGAGAGAGAGAAGTCGGGGGGGAATCCCAAGCAGGTTGCACGCGGCTGGCCAGTGCTTAGAGCCTGACACTAGGCTCAAACCCACGGAAACATGAGATCATGACCTGAGCCGAGATAAAGGGTCGGAGGCTTGACTGAGCCGCACAGGCACCCCCGGGCCCGGCTTTGACTTAGTTTTTAAGTACCAAAAAGAGCCAGTGTTCATAGATCTACAGACAGCAGCTGTGTCTAGGGCAGCGCAGTATAGTGACTAAGAGCACAGATTGTAGACCTGGGTTTTCAGTGTTCCAATCCCTGCTTTGCTACTTAATATCGGTGTGACCCTGGGGACATAATCTCTGTGTCTTGATCTTCATTTGTAAAATGGGGCTAACTGATTGCGGAAGATTTAAGGGAACATACATGTCAACACCTGGTACCTGGGAGATGTTGTATATACTCTGCTTCATTGTTTATACTATTATCAAAAGTCATTCTCTCAACCTATTACTATTCAGATAATGAGGTAATTCAGATACGAAGCCCTTTAGAACCACAACAGTCTTTGGAACCTTTATGTATTTATTTTTAATTTTTTTAATGTTTATTTTTGAGAGAGAGAGAGGGGCGAGCATGAGTGGGGGAGGGGCAGAGAGAGACACACACACACACACAGAATCCGAAGCAGGCTCCAGGATCCGAGCCGTTAGCGCAGAGCGCGACACGGGGCTCGAACTCACAGACCTCGAGATCATGACCTGAGCTGAAGTCGGACACTGAACTGCCTGAGCCACCCACGCGCCCCTCTTTGGAACCTTTAGAACGAAGTTGCAATGGGTGGGATGTGCCTGATTCTGCCTGTCGATGTGATTTGTGTCGCTTGCTTCCTGTTTGGCCCACAGAGAATGAAAAGTGGAACTAGTTGCCGAACTTTAAAAGTAAGAGAGATATCGAGTAAAAATCCAGATTTCTAGGATTTCTCTTGAAATACCATGAGTGTAAGCCAGCTGGGGCTGGTCTTTCCACTTGGCAACAATGGGCTGGAGCTGATGAGCTGCCCCACCTTGATGGGGGGAGGTGAGATCTGCTATTAACCACAGTCCTCGCTACTCCCTTTTGCCTCATTGTCCGTGACAGCACAGGCTTCCTGGCCTACAGTCTGTCCCAGACGTTCTCATCGCGGTGCCAGTTCTATCCCCCAGAATCCTGCAGTCATCTCCGACCTCTCTTGATCTTTTATCCCACATCTTCTTGGCTGTACCTTCAAAATATGTCCAGAATCCTTTATTTCTCCCCCAACTGCCTCCTGCTTCCTCTGTGTCCCCTGGCCTGTTCTCAACACAGCACCCAGAGGAATACTTGGGAAAGAAATTAACATACTTAATTTTTTTTTAGATCTCGTTTTGTGTTTACAGACAAATGAGCAGAAAGCACAGAGAATTCCCATGTATCCCTCTGCTATTACTAACACCTTGCATTAGTGGAACATTTGCTGCAATTGGTGAACCAATGGTGAAACGTTATTATTAACTGAAGTTCATAGTTCAGAGTTTGCTCTTTGTGTTGTGCATTTTGTGGGTTTTGACAAACGCATAATGTCCGGTTTCCATCATGACGGTGTCTTACAGAATGGTTTCATGCACAGATCCTCTGTGCTCTGCCTATTCAGACCTCCTTCCTGCCAAACTCCTGCAACCACTGATCTTTTTATTATCTCCATAGTTCTGCATTTTTCAGAATGGCATACAGTATGTAGCCTTCTTGGATTGGTTCTTTCACTTAGCAGGGTGCATTTAAGGTTTCTCCATGTCTTTTTTTCTCCAGCTCATTTTTATTGATGAGTGATATTCCATTCTGTGGGCATACCACAGTTTGTTTATCATTTACCCACTGAAGGACATGTTGGTTGCTTTCAAGTTTGGTAGCATCTACCATATTTGTTACTGTTTCTATTTGTTGCCCTTGTTTTTTGTTTGTTTATGTTGGTCATCCACTCTTTTCTGTTTCTCTTGTTTTACTTGAACATTTTATATGATTCCAGTTTTTCTCCTTAGAGATCAGTCATAGTGTTTTTTTTACTTTGTGGTTGCCTTTGAGTTTGAAATCTAATTTATAGCTACTCCAACTCAGAAGGAGCCTTTTAAAGCCAAAGTCAGATCATCTTCTTCTGCTCAGAACCCACATCGCACTCAGATGAAAGTCCTTCTGGCAGGCTCAATTCCTTACCATCTGGCCCTGGACCTCTCTGAGAGCATCTCCTCCCTCTGCCTTCTTGCTGTAGTCACACTGGCCTCCTTGCTTTTCTTCAAAACTACAAGGCACCTCCTATCTCCAAGCCTTTGATCTGCCTATTCCCTCCACCAGGAGGGCTCCTTCCAGATATTTGTTTGGCCAACTCCCTCACCCCCTTTCAGCCTTTGCTCCGATCCTGCCACCCAAGTATGGCCTTTGGTGACCTCTCTCTCCACATGGCCACACAACCTGCCCCTTAACTGCACGGATCTTTCTTGATCCTCCCCTATTTTCTCCATTGCTCATGCCACCTTCTGACAACCTATGTAATTTCCTTGCTGTGTGTATGGTCTGCTGTCCATCTCCCCACATGTGAATGTTCACCCCACGAGGCAGGGACAGTATGGGTCTTGTCCTCTGTTGTGTCCCCATTACCTGGCCCCGAACCTGACCCTTAGCAGGTGCTCATAGCTGTTTGTCAAATGAATGAGCACACAGGTGAGTATTGGCTGCAAAGTGTCTTTGTAAACAAATCCTTTAGTACTGTGCCAAGAATCATAGAATCAGGACCAGGCTGTTTGGAGGACACCAAGACTCACCAGGGCCCTGTGCTAAGGCAGGAATCAGAGCAAAAGGAGCCAAGGAAAGGTGTTAAGCTGGCACTCTGGGCTGGGAAGTCTCTTAACTGTGCACAGGAGGCCCCACAGATTACCAGCTGCTGTGGAGAATGTGCGTTTGTCCCTCCTTGGTCCTTGTGATTGGCCTGACTGTTGATCAGCTCTTCTGGGGATGGGGAGTGGGAGGAGTGGGAGGAGGGGCCTTACTTGGTCTCTGTGATGTAGACTCATTGGAGGGGTTTGAAAAGGGGGTGGTGGGGCTGGACGTCGCTGTGCTAGAAACAACTCAGAACATTTGGGTCCCCTCTTCAGTGCTGCCTGGGTCAGTGCTGGATGGCTTTTCTCAGCCAATAGAGCAAGCATCCTTCTATCACAGGGTGGACAGGAGGGGGGACCTGCCTCCCCTTGGAAGGGGATTATCTCCTGTCTTGAGCAGGTGCATGGATGGCATTGTTGTTTCAGGCTTCCTGCCACAGATGTAGAGCTGACATGTGCCAAGGCGTTGATGAGGTCCCTCCTCTGAGTACTTTCCTTGGTCTGCTGTCACTAGATGGCCTTCTGCCGGTATCCTCGGCATGCAGAGCAGTGGGCTGGGGGGACGGCCAGCCTTTCAGCTTGGCTGCTGCCCCATCTGTCCATCCTCCACATCTTAAGAAGCAGAGCAGGACCGTTTGGTGGTCACCTGTGCTGGCTATTCATCACATCAGCAAGTAGGGACACCTGCCACGCATCATGCATTGTGCTCGCCGCTGGGCTTACCAGATGGCCCAGTTGTAGTTTCTGCCCTCACTTAGTGCTGCCAGATGTAGGATCAGGAATCGAGATGCTCAATGGTGAGATCCAAAATGTTTAGCGACCAGTTCAGCCTGGGCACTAGCCTATCAGAATGATGTGTCCTTAAGCACCTAGTGTGGTTTCAGGAATGTGAGCCCTGGAAGGGCTAGGGATGAGGTCTTCCCGGGGCGGTCAGACTCGCCACTGTGGTGAGTGTCCATCTTTCTGGTGGTTGAGGAGGTCATTTGTTCAACCCATTTGTTCAACCCAATGACAGCCGACTTTAAGGAGAGTGCTTTGTGTATTTGCATCTTTAAAAGGCTGCAGAGGGCAATGCTAAAGCCAGTGATGTTGGGGCATACACACTAAGCCTCCTGAAAGTAGAAGCTATTTGGGAGTGGGGGATTCTTCTGCACCCCCAAAACATCCAGCTGATGACTGTTGTATCTCCCATCATGGTTTCCACTTTATCCAAACACTACGTGTACTTATGGTTTACTTAGGGCCGTCATGAGATTTCCTAGCTCCTTTGCACTCTATTCACCAAGAGGTAAGACCTGGTGTGGAATATTTCATAGCTACAGCATCATTCTAGAATGACCTAAAAATGCAGGCAGTCGCTTTCTGTTTAAAAGTTAAAATGACCTTGATATCTAGGAATGCTTTAAGAAAACTTCCAACTCCTAAAAGTACAGTATTTTTGGGTCATGTTTCTGTTGATGACAAAATTTACATCTGTGGTAGCTTTTGGGAATCCTCCCAGTGAAGGAGGCTGTTCCCACATTGTGCTCAGTGAATCTGGGACAGCACACCTGCTAATCCGAGGCCAGTCTTTTCTATATATTTCTTTAAAGCAACTCAACTCACTTTATTTTAAAGTGTTTTTTTTAAATGTTTATTTATTTTTGAGAGACAGAGATAGAGTACAAGCAGGGGAGGGCCAGAGAGAGAGGGAGACACAGAATCCGAAGCAGGTTCCAGACTCTGGGTTGTCGGCACAGAGCCCGACGTGGGGCTTGAGCTCACTATCTGTAAGATCATGACCTGAGCCAAAGTCGGACGCTTAACCTACTCAGCCACCCAGGTGCCCCTCAAGTCACTTTTTTATTGATAAACGAATCCTTCTCCACCCTAAGCAGTCATCTCTGTGAAATCATGACTTCAGTTAGACTATAGGTTGACTGCAGTCAGAGAGACGTCGTCCCAAATAGCTCTACTGTTAACGATGGCTTAATTAAATACAGGCACTTACTTTTCTCTTATGTAAAAGTCTGGTGGAGGCAGTCCATCGTTGGTGGACAGCCAGGGACCTATGCTCTTATCTTATTCTCCCATCGCTAAGTAGTGCCCTCAACCACACAGTCCAAGATGGCCCGCCTCCGTGTCAGTCCAGCCAATGGGAAGGCACAAAGAGAATATGAGGGCACACCCTCTCTTGCCATCACTTCTGTTCAAATTCCTTTGGCCAGAACTCAATCACATGGCCATACCTAGCTGCAAGGGAAGCATGGATTTGGGGAGGCTAAATTTTGGGGCTTCTATTGATATCCAGGAAGGGGAGAGGGGAGATATTTGGTAGTTTCAATCGCAGTAGGGTGGTTATATATTTTTAGCAATAGGCTGGTTATATATTTTTGTAATAGATGTTAAAATAAATACTGCTACAAAATCTGTTGAAGTTCATTCATGTATTGCCTACAGTTACTTGGTATGCTTATCACACTTGAGAACACAGTATTGTAAGTCATTGTCTCTGTGACCACCACCCTGTGGGAACTGTCGCCTTTTTGGAAGTAGGACATAGGCTTTGCTGTTGCAGGATGTGGGACCTGTTGCTTTTTGGCAGCTCCGGGAGAGGCTAGACAGCCCTCTTCATGGGGTTGGAGAACTCCCCAGGGCTGCGAATATGGTGGGTGGTCCTGAAGCCTCACAAGCATCACTTGCCCACTTTTCAGTCCATCCTCCGACTTTGTCCCGGAACTCACTGTCAGGGTGGTCAGGCACGGGTAGGACCCAGGAGTGCCGCTACATTTCTTCAAGGCCCGTGTGATGGGATGTCACCAGCACCTCTGAACCTCAGCATGCCATACCGAGTCTGGGATTTGTCTTTGTGCGGAAGCACCAGCGGGAGCCGTCACAAGACCTGACGGGGAGCAGGAGGCCCATTTTAATGACTTATCTGCACGATGCGTGATGGCAGCCACATGTCCCAAAGCCGAGGGAAGCTTGTCTGTTAAAAGTTAATGATCTAAGAAGTCCTGATATAAAGTAAAACCTTGAGTGAAATTCCATGGTGTTGCGGACAGTTAATTCTTTATTAGGTTTTCCTAAGACTGAGATAAAAAGCATTTTATCCTTTTTAAGGTTTGCGTTAACATGTCATTGCATTTTATAGATACATTGATCTCCATTTGGCTAATCCGGGACAGGTAATGGGAATCTCCGTGCTGTGGGATGGCAGACAACTTCCTGACACTTTGCCGGCCTGTTTTTTGCTCTGGTGAGGATCTCAAGCCGCAGAGAGGAGGCAATCTAGAAGAGGCACATGGGGACCGACGGGCTGTTTGTGTTTATTTGTAGCTGGCTGGGGCTGAGTTTCTGTCATCCGCTGTTGCTGTATTTAACAGTTGCACTGACGTTAGGGCTCATGCTAGGCTGTTTGGTGTGAGAGAGCCTCATAATGGGCTTTTGGGACAGAGAAGGAGAAAAAGTCAAAAGTTCTAGGCTTCCCTAGCTTTGTGCCACAGCTGTCGACTCCATGGACAGTCATTTCTTAGAGTCTGGTGCCGGGCGTGTAAACTCAGACGCCTGGTGGCGGGGGGGGGGGGGCAGGCAGGTGAGGCCAGGGGGCCGGCTGGCCCCCTGGGGGCTGTGGCCAGTGGCAGTGGGGGAACTGCCATGCCAGAATTCCGATTTTTCCACTGGGGTTGGAAATATGGACTCTTCGGAGAAATAGAGGAAATAAGTCTAGATGAAAACATACTCTGCACGCTTAGCAAAACACACCCGTAAGCCTCATTGGCTTTTGGAAGCTTAGGTTTTAGCGGACGGTACGTGAGGCTTATTCATCGGATCTGCAGTCGGGACTCCCCAGGGCTTGAGACTTCCCTGATGGTCCACGTGACATCTCTCCCTGGGTGTCTCTGGGGCGTCTCGTACTTCCCTGGTCTGTGCCCTGACCCTGTTCCCCTGGCAGCCCTTCCCTGTTGCTGAGGATGGCAACTCTATTAGGTGGAAGGGCCTGGGACCCTCCTCAATTCCTCTGGCTCTGTCATACCCAAGCCGTCAGCAAAGGTTGAGGCTCTACCTTCCAAGTCTCTCCAGAATCTGGGCCCTTCTTCCCACCTCTACTGCCCCACTGTGCTCCCGGCTGCCCTCATTCTTGCCTGGACTATTACAGGAGCTTCCTCTCCGGCCTCCCTGCTCCCTGCCCTCACTTCTCCCTCATCCTTTCTCCCCGCAGCAACCAGAGCAGCCCTGCTAAAGGCGAATCGGACCCCCTGCCCCCTCGCTCAAATTGTTTCAATGGCTGTCATCTCCTTCCAAGTAAAAGCCGATGTTGTTAAAATGGGCCAGAAAGTCCTAAATAATCAGGCTTCCCCATTACCTCTGTGACCTCCTCACTCTTGCTGTCCTTGGCACTTTTAGGCACGCTCCTACCTCAGGACATTTGTACCTGCTGTTCTGTCTCCCTGGAACCTCTTCCCTCCTGCCTTTCTCACCGCCTCAGACTTTGATCCCAATGGCCCTTGCTCAGAGAAGGTTCCTGGCCATCCCATCCAATACTGTGACCACTCGTATCACTCCTGCTGACGTTCTATATCCCCCTCCCCATCTTTGTTCTTCTTCCTGGCACTTGTTGCTGTCAAACATACTACACGTTTCATTTCTTTATCCTGTGGCGCCCTATATTTTTCCCACTAAAATGTCAGCTCTACGGGCCCAGGGATTTCTGTCTGGCATCTAGAGAGGGCTCATTTTTAAATGTTTTTTATTTTGAAAAGTTTAAAAAAATTAAAAAAAAAATTTAAATGTTTATTTATTTTTGAGAGAGAGAGAGAGACAGAGCAAGAGCAGGAGAGGGGCACAGAGAGGGAGACACAGAATCCGAAGCAGGCTCCAGGCTCTGAGCTGTCCGCACAGAGCTCGACACGGGGCTCAAACTCACGAACCGTGAGATCATGACCTGAAGTCAGACACTTAAACGACTGAGCCACCCCAGGGCTCATTTTTAAAGAGTGAATGAATGGTGTAGATTTAGAAAGGTTTTGTGCATTATTATTACAAACTCCCGGATTTATATGTAGTTAATATGTTTCAGTCTCTCACATTTGTTACTCTTTTTGATTTAGGTAAGCTTCTTAACCTCTGTACCTTGGGATCCTTCCTGTATAACAGGGATAATGATAGCACCCAGCCTCACAGGGCTGTGGTTGGATTAAATGGATTAACATATGAAAAGCACTTAGAACAGTATCTGGCAAATAGGAAACACTATATAAAGGTTTGTATTACGATTATTGTGACTATTTATCCAAAAATTAAAATATTACAAATGGGGCTAACGTCTATTGTGATCAACACCACCAACCATGCTTCTCCCCACGTTCTCCCAGAGGTAACTGGTTATTACCCTTTTTGCTTTATTTCAGATCCCTTCTATGCAGTTAAGTATAAATATATAAACCCATAGGAAAATGTAGTGCTTAAAAAAATGAATAGTACACTTCACGTAAATTTTTGGCAAGTTGCTTTCTCTCTCTCTCTCTCTCTCAGCAATCCGTTGTGGAGATGGTTGACTTTTTCCTTTGCCGCTGCTCTGTGTGGCTCCAGGCTACGGAACCGCTCTCGATTCTGTGGCTATTCCCCACGGGCAGACAGCTAAGCTCTTTCCAAGGTTCTGCTACCACGGACAGTGCTCCCGCAGTATCCGGGTATCTGCCCCATGAGGACTTACGCCCTTCTTCAGGGCGGTCCCCAGGGCATGAGGTTGTATTCGGGGGTTTATTCTGCACCTGCCAGTTTAACGGAGGCCGCGTGTCGCCCTCTCCAGTGGTGTTGCCGCGTACGGTTCTCGCCAGCGGGATGTGAAAAGCCTTTACTTTCTTTTTTTCAAATTGTAATTTTTATTGGGAGGAATAAAAAAAAATATGAAAAGTACAAAGTATAATAACATAACAAATATCAGGGTGCTTAGCACCTAGAAATGTCAGCTTTTAACATTTCATCACATTTGCCACAAATCTTTTGTAATGTAACTTGACAAATGTCCGAACGTTACGGGCAAAGTTCTCCTTTGCACAATTTCATCCCTTTCCCTAGAGGCAATCACTGTTATGAATTTATCATGCATCCTTGCAAGCCACTTATATATTTTGCTTATCTGTAGAAGTGTGAACAACATATTATTTTTGAGTGTTTAAAATTTTTCTATCTAAGTGTGGTACTGGCCATAGGATTCTGCAACTTGCTTTCTTTCAGCCAACAGTACATTTTGTAGACCTGCCTCGGTCTTTTTACCTGCTATGTAATATTCCATCGGGTCTCAGTTTACTTAGCTCTTCTCCAAATGATGGGCATTTAGGCTGAATTCCAGTGGTCCGCCATAAGCCAGTGCCGAGATAAACATCCTAGCCAGGAAACATCCAGATTCTTCTTTATGTATTTTTATAACATTTTGGTTTTGTATACTATACAGGACGAGGTGTTATCTTTTCATAGACACAGAAACAACCTTGAAAAGAAAAATACAATTCTATCTTTTTTTCCTACGTGTCAGATGCCTTTCTGACAGATGTTCTTTCAAGGATGGGAAGGTTGGCTATTTGTAGCTTGCAGGATTCGTTTGGTTATTGTTGTTACTAATGTACCTCAAGATGGAAAATTTCTAGGGGCTCCTGGGTGGCTCAGTCTGTTAAGCGCCCGACTTCGGCTCAAGTCATGATCTCTCAGTTTGTGGGTTCGAGCCCTGTGTCGGGCTCTGTGCTGACAGCTCAGAGCCTGGATCCTGCTTCGGATTCTGTGTCTCCCTCTCTCTCTGCCCTTCCCCTGCTCGCACGCTGTCTCTCTGTCTCTCAAAAATAAATAAACATTAAAAAAAAAGATGGAAAACTTTTACACTCTAGGATCTTAATTATTTGAATCTTTTCCTGTTGGACGTTCTTCAGTCAACCGGGATTTGAGGAGTACCTCGTCTGCCAGGCACCGTTCTCGGTGGTCCTTTTCTTTTTTTTTTCTTTTTCTTTTTTTTAACGTTTTTATTTATTTTTGAGACAGAGACAGAGCATGAATGGGGGAGGGACAGAGAGAGAGGGAGACACAGAATCCGAAGCAGGCTCCAGGCTCTGAGCCATCAGCCCAGAGCCCGACGCGGGGCTCGAACTCACGGACGGTGAGATCATGACCTGAGCCGAAGTCGGACGCTCAACCGACTGAGCCACCCAGGCGCCCCTCGGTGGTCCTTTTCATCACGGATTTCCATTCTGGGGGGAAATGGACAATACAACAGGCACAAGTCAGCATCTTCTTTTCCCGTTCCAGAGTTCATTACTGAAGAGCAAAGGAGGTGTGTTTCTTTGGCAAGGTCTGCTCCCTGGCTCAGCCCTCAAGGGGATTTATAGTTGAGTGGTTGGAGCAGGACTAAACCTAAAATTTCCAAGAGTCGTGTTCTGATTATCTATCGCTGCATAACAAACCACCCCAAAACGCAGTGGCTTAAAACAGTGATGGCATTTTTTTTTTTTTTTTGCTTGCTAATCTACAGTTGCGATGGGGCTTGGCAGGGACAGCTTTCTCTGCAACGTTTGCCATCACCTGGGGCAGGTGGGAGGAACCCTCTGAAGAATCAATTATTCGCGTGTCTGGCGGGTGACGCTGGCTGTCACTGGGACCTCAGCTCCCCTGTGGCCGGAATGCCCCCATGTGGCCTCCATGTGGCCTTCCAGTGTGCCTGCCCGAGTTCCTTACAGTAGCGTGGCAGGTTGCAAGGCTGAGCATCCCAGGGGGCCAGTCAGGAGCTGCGGTGCCTTGTATGACTCAGTCTCAGAAGTCCCATGGAGTCACTACTGCTGAGGAGACTCAACGGTGGGGGACCTCCTATCCATGGAGGTGTGTTGATGTCCTCTGTAAGAAGGGCACGTGGGGAGCGCTTGGGTGGCTCAGTCGGTTGCATTTCTGACTTTGGCTCAGGTCGTGATCTCTCAGTTTGTGGGTTCGAGTCCCCCATTGGGCTCTGTGCTGACCGCTGGGAGCCTGGAGCCTGCTTCGGATTCTGTGTCTTCCTCTCTCTCTGCCCCTCCCCTGCTCATACTCTGTCTCTCACTCTCACTCTCTCTCTCAAAAATAAATAAACATTAAAAAAATAAAAAAAAAAAGGGCACGTGGGATGGGTACATTTGTGCACTGGAAAATACCATCCACACAAGCTGTGCAAAGCCGTCCTTAGTCCAGTACACGTGGTCGGCCCCGTCTTCCAGTGGGAGGTGGCCTGGCTTGTGTGAGACCTGCACGGAGGAGGCTGTGTGGACACTGGTTGGGATTGTAGCAGAATCTTGGAGGCCGACTGGATGCATCCAGTTAACTCCCCACAACATCCGCCATCCCTCTCATTTCACTGGGGATGAGGACACTGAGGCCCGGAGACGTGAGCCAGCTCCAGAATCCACACAGTAAAGGAGCAGGGAAGCTTGGGTTGGAACCCAGATGCTTGTGAGGCTCCCTGTCTCCGTCAGCGTCACCATCCCCTCCCTCCAGGGAGGTAAGGCTTCTGTTTGCTCAGGAAGCTCTCCGTCGTGGGGCTCCGTGGGGCCGTCTCTCAGTGGCCACTTGGTCTGCTAGGCCTCTGGTTACCATGGTGATGGTGGCCGCACACACGGAGAGACACTTTTGACCTTTCTTCCTTTCCCCCACCCCCCACACTCGGAGGTTCTGGCTCTTAGCGGACAGAGGGACGCGATGCATTTAGAGGCTTCAGAAGGGCACCTCCTATCCGCCCACTGATGGGCTTGTTGATTTGAGAAATGGTCTTAGGATGTCTCCTTGACTCAAGGCACAGGCTGGGCAATTATAAACATGAAATACGATGTCATGTCAGGCGGCCCATCACCAAGTTCCGGTGTCTGAGACCATTCAGTTATCTACACCTGTTTCCAGGGCTTCCAAACTCATCAATAAAAGACCTTTCAGGGTGGAATTTTTTCCTGCTTTCTCTTCTGGGCTATCTTGGGATGATGGGATAAGGCATACTTACATTTTCTTAGACATAATTGAACATCAAAAGGGGTGTGTGTGTGTTTGTGTTCGCAGAAGAGTTCTGTAGCCGGGGGCCCTTTGAAAGGGAAGTTCTTACATGAGGATGTTACCCTGTGTGGCATCTCTGTGTGTGAGTCACAGGGGATCTGGGCCACCGTTATAGCTGGGAAACATTTGTTTATTTTTGAGAGAGAGAGAGCACGAGCAGGGGAGGGGCAGACAGAGGGGGAGACACAGAACCCGAAGCAGGCTTTGGGCTCTGAGCCGTCAGCACAGAGCCCGACGCGGGGCTCGAACCCACGGACCGCGAGATCATGACCTGAGTCGAAGTTGGACGCTTAACCGACTGAGCCCGCAGGTGCCCGCAGCCATCTCAGACTGGAGTGACAGGCACATGGCGTAAAGGAGTAAAACGGGTGCTTATATGGAAACGAAAGGGCCCCTGGCATGCTCTCCTGGGTCAGGTAATAGGGAGCAGTAGGGAGTGTGGCAAAGGAGGACCGTGTGCTCTGTCTGTAAGAGACATCCTGGCCCCAGCCCAGTGTGGTCACATGACAGTGCGGGTCTGATGCTTCCAGATCGGCGGTTTTCTCAAGAGAAGCCAGCAGTCCAGCCTCGTGGCCGCTGCCTGCTTTTGGTTTTGCGGAACCCGATGAGCTCATGGGTTTTAACGGACGTGACGTGGTTCAGCTGTTGCCATCCGTTGTTTGGATGCTCTCAGTCATCCCAGATTCGCAGCTTCGGCCAGCAAGCACGCCTTCAGGCTGGCTCATGTGTCCTTTTGACACGTCCCTGTCAGTTCTGGAGTGCTTTCCCGGTTCCTGGCACAAGCTACGCCAGGTTTATCTGGTACATTTCCTGCTCCGGAAGGGGAGCCAACCCTTTCTCCGAGAAGCCTGGATTTGAGCTCTGTTTTTAAAGGTTGGCGGTAAGCCCCCGCTCAGGATGAAAGTGCGGCCGCAGCCTGCTCTGTTCCCGGGGGTGGCCCTCCGCGGTCTCCGGGTTGCTGTTTCGGCACCATGGGGAGAGCCCCAGGCTGAATGCCACCATCTCCGGAGAGACTGGCCTCTGCTCCCGGGGCCTGTGGGGCTGATGAACAGCCCAGCTAATGCGTCCGGACGGTTGCATTCTGCTCGGGGCAACCACCCAAAAACTGTCTGAAATGCACTTTCCCGGGGAGCTGCCCTCACAGGCTTCATCTTGAAATCTGCCAAGACTCAGGTGTGGATTCCGAGGCCGGGTGCAGGTTCTGCGGACCGTGTTGGTCTCCCCATTCCGTTGTCCATCGTCGTGGAGCTACGTGTCTGGAAGGGGTCGTCCCCAATTAGACCTTCAATTGACAGAGACATCTTCCTCTAAACCCTTTGTCTCCTGGCAGCCACTGCCCGTCTCTTGGCCACATGAGCCTCTGGTGCTTCCTGTGTTTATCGAGAAGACTGTCCATGCTGTGGGCACGAAGGCCACGTATGGTTTCTCTCTTCCACCTGCAGTGCGAGCCCGAGGTCAGATCGCCGGCGTGCCATAGTCCTGGCTTGGCTACGCACCGGATCGGGAAGCTCGGGCAAGCTGCCTCGCCTTCCGGTGCCTCGGTTTCCTTCCCTTGAAAGTGGAAACGGTAGGAGTATCTACCGCACAGGGTTGCAATGACGCACAAATGCGTTAATGCATGTAAATCCCTTGCGACGGCGGCTGAAAACACAGCGAGGCTCAATAAACATTGACATTTATGCTTATTGGAATCTCTGTGTCTAGGCAGGCGTAGACAGTTCCTGGATGGTGAGTTGCAGGGGCCGGTATACATTTCTCTTTCCCCCTTTCCTTTTTTCTTGGCTTTCCTCTCTTTCTTGAGTCCCCTCCCTCCCTTCTTCCGTTAGTTAGAAGTATCTTTCCGCCGTTTGGAGCCCGGGCTGGCTTCATGGCCGGGGGCCTGTGCAGTTGTAGAGACACAACAGAAGGGTCTCACGCTTTCTGTAATGCTTTGTTGTCACTGTCTTGAAATTCTTAATTTTTGAACAAGGACTCCTGTATTTTCACTCTGTACTAGTCCCCACCAAGTGCGCGGCTGGTCAGCAAGGCGTTGCTGGCCGCTGGGGCGTCTCTGTTTCTCCGTCTCCTAACGCATGGTGCACCCTGAGTAAATGCTGATTGCGTGGAATTCTCACCCACCGAGACCCGGGCATCTGTTATCCTCTCCGTCTCTTCATCCAGCACCGGCCTAGGCAGTGTGTGAGCCTGTGCGGGATGGTGCACAGAGGACTTTGTCCCAGCCTGCCGAGGGGATTCGATTTTCCTGTTTCTCCGAGTTTTCCTCCACTTGGCGGCCTCCGGCCCTTTGTGAAGCTGCCTGCACGTGCCAGGTGGGCATCTGAAGCAGTCCTGGGGGGCTTGTGTTCTTGGGACACCCGTATTTTGACAAGAATCAGCAGCCTCAGTGTAACTGGAGGCTTTGCTACAGTCTGGTACCCGCCCTGGACAGCGGTGGGGGGGGGGGGGGGGAAGGCTCCCTCCTTGTGTAGACCCTGCCTCTGCCCTGGTGGCGGGGGCAGGGCACCGCTGACCCTGTGGGTGGGACTGCTCGCCCTCTCTGTGGGCGTCTGGCTCCACACTGCCTGCACTGAGTGGGTGCCTCCTGCACACAGGCTCACGGGGGCTCAGCCTCTTCCTGTGGGCGCCTGAGCCAGCAAATTCTCGAAGCTGGGAACAGCGGGGTCGCGAACCCTTGCAAGGGAGGCACAAAGACCTCTTCTTCCAGCCAAAATTAGCGGAATTGCCAGAGGCTGTTGCCATCTTTCAGCTCAGTCCGAGGGGTTAGGAGTTGGGATGAACTTTTCTTTCTTCGGTGCTAATGACTAGGTCGCCCGCCTGCCCTTTCATTAGATTAGAATCAAAATGAACTGAGAAACATCTTTGTGCGAAGTGGCTTCTCCGTGGCTTGGTGCTGGTTGGGAGGTCTGCAGAGCCAGCGAGGGGACACGGCTCTGGGAGAGGTGACACGGGCGGCGTGGGCGCGGGTGGGCGCTGTGTTTGCAGCTGGGGTTGGCGCCCTGGCCGTGACCAAGCCCCTCCCCCTTGCCCTCTGCTCACTTAACTGTGTACCGCCTACCGGCCCGGCTCCTCCTGCCTGGGTTTGTGGTCCCTGCTTCCCAGTTATCCCTGGGTTGTTTTCTGTTCCCCCCAGGGGGAGTCCCAGACGTGGTTCTCAAACCACATCTCACAGAAGCCAGTAGAGGCTTAGAGCATGTGTGTCCTGCACCTGCCGGGGTTCAGATTCTGGCTCCACCCCTGCCCGCTGTGTGGCCTTTACCTCTCTGTGTCTGCGTTTCCTCCTGCATCGGACTTGGCCATGAACCTCAGGCTGTAGGGATGGGTGTAGGAATGGAACCTAGCACAGAGTGAGCGCCAGGTGAATATTCAATGCTTATATATTCAAATTCTTCTGGAATGTTCCATCGCCTCGCATGTTCCCGCGCGGAAACAGGCTCCCTGTCTCCTCCTCCCATGAGTCACTGATGTGCAGAAGCACTCACGGGGCTTGTTGGCTGGCGGGAACCAAGTGGGTAACGTTCTCTCTCAGCCCTCGCCCTCGCCTTCCTTGGGCTGAGAGCAGGGCACTGGGTTTGTGTCCGGGTCCTGACATTTCCAGGATGGCTGTTGGCCAGTCACCTCGCCTGCCGGCTGTGCCCTGGGAGCCTTGACCTTCTGGGGCTGCTGAGAGGGGTGGGTAGGCGTGACACAAGGGCTGCAGTCTGCCTGGCTGACCTAGAGAGTTCTTAGTGGTTCGCGTCATTGGCTTTCCCTGTGAGGAAGTTGTTCTTTCCCTAAACAACTCACAACACCACTTCCAGGAAGTGGAAATGCAGAGGTAAACAAGGAGACATCTACAAGAATTGTTTCTTAAAACAATGTGTATCATCGCAGAAACTTGGAACCGACTTAAATATCCAGCAGGAGAATGGGTCCATATGGCATTTCCATACAATGGAATGCTATCTTGTAGCCGAGTGAGTGGGTGACGCAACGTGCATCAGTGCATGTGAACTTCACGAATGTATTGTGAGGATGATGCAGATGGGAAAGGAGTAGAGCATAATATTATTTATATGAAGCTTAAAATTCTGGATGTGGGACAACATATCCCAGCGTAAGGAGACATTATATCTTGTAATCCAAGTAAAGACAGACGCAGCAGCTCTGATTAACTCCCAAGTTCAGGAAAAGGGTTGCTTCTGGGGTCAAGAAGGGAAGGCCGGAACGGCACTGGGCGGGACGTCCTTGACGTCCCCCCCGGCACTGACCCTCCAGGGCCCCCTGAGTGTCCCCAGAGGCCATCAGTGACCCTGGTTTTCCAGGCAGTCGGGGAGGGGCGCAGGTTAGGGAATCTGACAGCTGGTGACCTTGGACAAGAGCCAGCCCCTCTCTGGTGTCGGTGTCCTCACCTGTGAGCTGGGGAGAGTTCAGTTCCCATGACCAAACCTCCCGGGTTGATGCAGACTCTGCCGAGGCGGTGAGGATTTGGCTCAGCTGGGTGCATGGGGACAGCAGCGCGCAGTAGGGGCCGTTAGTGATGGTGACGACAGGCAGTTTCATCCACAAAGCGAGAAGGACGGTGGAGGGAAGGAAAGGGGGAAATAATGAGGCCCCCCAATAGACCCCTCTGCTTTCGTAGTTCCTAACTCTTCCCTGTTGAAGAGGCTGCCGTCTGAGGTCCAAAGCCCCATGAGGACCATTTGGTTCTGAATCACACTGCTTCTCTTCTGGTTTGGTCACACTCCCTGCCTCTTTTCTCCTGGCCACAGGCTGACCTTGACCCATCATAGATCCTGCGGCTAATGGGGACCTCAGACCTCTCTTCCTGCCAAGATGGCACTCACCCTGTGCCACCCAGGGTGGGGCTGGGCTGCCCTCCTGTTCACCACTGCTCGCGGGTGGGCTTTCTCTCTGAAGGCGGAGAGGCTGGACCCTGAGGCAGGAGCTCTGTTCAAGCCACAAAAGAGCAGGAGGGTGGGATTGTTGTCCACTGGAACAGCCTGGGCCTGAGATTCCCCAGAGGAAGGGGTTTCAGAACCTCGTGTGTTCTTTGTCACTCAGGCTGGATCTGTCTGCCTGGCCACCTGTTGTCCACTAGGGTATAAGATGAGTTCTCCAAGGTCACAGGGTTTTTTGGGGAAAGAGGAAACTTAAAAGCTGGAGAGGAAGAAGGGAGATAAACAGGCCCCGTCTTCCCATGGGTCCTGTGGCGGGATGTGCAGGGTCCTGGCCATCACGCAGTGTGGGGTTTGCATCGCATGGAGGGATGCTGCCCAGGTTTGCTGGTCGGAGAGGGAAGCCTTGTTAGTGGGGGAATCGTCAGGCTGTTTGGTACCAGGTAGGGTGGCCCTGGAGTGCCAGACGTTGATCAGAATTGCCTGGGAATGCCAACAGCCCACACCTGGGAAGCTGGGGCTCCCTTCTGCCGGAGGGCAGAACCCCTGGTCCAGCAGGAGGCCAGGCTTACTGTCTAGGTAGCCCTGAGTGCCCACCCACGTGTCCATTGGACAGCCATGCTCCCTTGCTTTCTCATTTGCCTGGGACCTAGATCTGGGTGTGTGTCCTGGTGGGTGAAATCCTGTTTCCCCCAGCCCTCTGAGGATGCACAGAAGGCCCTCTTTATTATCACAGAGGGCCCAGTTTAATGATGGGCTCATTTTCCTATGCAATACTGGGAAGTGATGATATCAGTAAGAACATCTTTGGGGTTCAAGACATCATTAAACAGGGACAGGAGGAGTGCATTGGCTCATGTAGCTGAAAAGCAGAGGGGTAAAGCTTCAGGTACGGCTTGATTCAGCAGCTCAAATAGTGTTCCCAGGACCTAATATCTCTCCTTGTCTTGGGTTTCCTCTGAGAACGGGCTTTATTCTATGCATCCTTCTGGGCATGAGATGGCCTCACTCAAGCCTGGAGAGAAGAAAGAGTCCTTGCCAAATATTTAAAACAGAAGTCCTGTGCCTCATTAGCTCTGGCCTGCCCTGGCTCTCTGATCGTCCAGGCGTGGGTCAAATGCCAAGACAGTGGAATTGTCGCTACCTGAAAGGGGGGGCGAGGGAGGAGGTATTTCCCTACAGAAAACTGGAGTGTGGTTACCAGGTGGGGCATGGATGCCGAGGGGCTGATCATCCCACCTGTCCGCAGCGGTCCAGAAGGGAGCTCCTGGTCTTGGGGCAGCACAACTCATTGTTTCCGTCTGAGTCCTGAACTCAGCCTCCAGAACTTGGGTCCTGGCCTCCCTCCTGGAGCCCCGCGCTGGAACCGTATCGACAACGGCTCAGCCGGTGAGGGAGTCTAACCCCACGGTCTCATTCATACAGGCGCCGTAGAGGAGATAGGAGCAGAGAAATCGCTGGCCTGTGTTAAATTTAGATTTATACTGTTGAGCTAATTGTAATCTTTATTTGGTCCCAAGTGATTCATTCTTATCGTTCTTATTATAGCTGAGAAAATTAATTTTTATTCTACCATAAAGGTGGCTGCAATAATCTGGGTTCAGGGAGGGGGATTACTTTAATAAGATTTGCCAGTAGGCTTTGAAGCAGTCGGCTTTTATTAGCGCGTGGAGCCGCCTGTGGGGCTGGATAGGAGGCGAGGGGGTCCGGGCGGGATTGCCAGGGTGAGCTCAGCCAGGAAAGGGGACGGGTGTGTTTGCTCTGTAAAGAGTTCGGGCGTGTTCTCCTTCCTGGCTTTAAGTTCAGGGAATGTTCCGACTCCCGGGAGCTGAGCGGATCTCGGCATCTCTGACCAACGTAAATAGAAAATAGATGTGCGCGAACGAATCACAAGCCTGCTTGAATAACACAGTGTGCCTCGGTGGGACATGCGAAAACCCATCCCCGGGGACTGGATGGCACACCCCTGCTGGGGGGAGAGCAGGCATTTCGACCCATCATTTCTTATTTGCAACTCCACATCCTAAAAGCGCTGAACTAGCATGTTTTGGGTAAACTTTCAACAGACTCGTTTGGTGATAGAACTTATCTGAACTCATTTAATAACTTTATTCCACTAAGGATGAATATTCATATCTTCTTATTTTTAAAATTTATTTATTGATCTTGAGAGACAGAGAGAAAGCAAGAGCAGGGGAGGGGCAGAGAGAGAGGGAGAGAGAGAATCCCAAGCAGGCTCCGTGCTGTCGGCACAGAGCCCAGTGTGGGGCTGGAGATCATGAACCGTGAGATCATGACCTGAACTGAAATCAAGAGTTGGACCCGTAACTGACTGAGCCACCCAGGCGCCCCGAATGTTCACATCTTTGACTTTAGAACCATTGACGTGTTTGATTAAAGGCACCCCAGACCCCACTAAGGATTTTGCTCACAGACAGTGTATGCTCTGTATTGCCTTTCTAAGTCAGAAGAGTCAGAAGCCAGGAGTTCTGGACGAGAGGTGTGGGGTCTGCATGGAATGCCCACCCAGGATTGTCAGATTTTTCTGATTTTGGGGAGAGAAACCAGAGTTCCTGATTTTTATGTGAGATTTCTCAATTTCTATATGTTGATTTCGGATTCACACTTTTTTTTTTTAAAGTTTATTTGTTTATTTTGAGAGAGAGAGAGAGAGAGAGGTGAGGGGCAGAGAGAGAAGAAGAAAGAGAGAATCCCAAGCAGGCTCCGGACTGTCAGTGCAGAGCCTGATGCAGGGCTTGAACTCACGAACCATGAGATCATGACCTGAGCTGAAGTCAAGAGTTGGATGCTTAACCGACGGAGCCGCCCAGGCGCCCCTCAGACTTTTTTGAAAGTTAATTTTCCCCGTGGCAGAACATATCCTCAACATGATTAGTCACTGGGGAAATGCCAATGAAAACCCTAGCGGGTTATGGTCACACAAGCAATGGAATAGCTAGAATAAAAAAAAAAAAAAGAAAAAGGCTGACGAAACCAAGTGTTGGTGAGGACGTGGAGAGACTGGAACCCACTCACACGGCTGTTGGCAGTGTGGTAGTTTTGGGAAACGGTTAAGCATACCCCCCACCTTATGACTCAGCTCTTCCGGCCTTAGGTGTCTACCTAAGAGAAACAGACTTGGGTATAGACGTTCACAACACCTTTATTCATCGTTGCCCCAAACAGGAAGCAGCCTAGTTGCAGGGCCAGTCTAGACCGTGGGAGAAAAGAGAAGGTGGTGCTTCTGCCTCAGTGACGTGGTTGACTTGCCTACAATCGTGCTGAGTGAAGAAGCCAGACACAGAAGTCTGTGCATCGGGTGACTACATATGTGCAGGCATTTCTAGAACAGGCCAGACTCCAGAGACACTGCAGATTGGCAGTTGCCCGGGGCTGCGGGTGGGAGTGGGGGTCAGCTGCCGACGAACTCTTTGGGGGCAACGGAAGCGTTCTAAAAGGGGATGATGGCCGGGATGGTGGCACCACCGTATAAACTCACGTTGAATCGTACAGTTCAAATGGGTGCATTTTAGGGTAGGCAAAGTATGCCTCAACGAAACTGTTCAAATAGGGGAAGACGAGGTACGTTCTCAGAATGATTCTGATGAAAACAAAAAGTGATTGTAACGGTTGTAGTAGTAAAAAAAAAATCCTGCCCTACCTTTTAGCAATCCAGTAATCCACTTTCCTTTTGTGCAGGCAGCCCATAGGTGCCCCCCACCCCCACCCCCACCCCCAGGTGTTGAGAGAGACCTCACGCTTGCAAAAACATGTCACTGTATTTTTCTACGGGTAAAAAAGTGCTGCATATACTTTGCGTTTTCCCTCTCAAATCGTGGTAAACGACGAAGACTGTTGGCACCTTGTTTCTCACTCCACACGGGGGCCATCGTGGAGATCGGTGTCTCTCACATGATGCCATTTCACGTTCTATCGTGTGATGGCTCACGACCGACGTGGTCACTGCTCTCCTGATGGGCACCTGGCTTGGTTCTAGGCTTCGGTCACTACGGAAGTGCTTGGGCAAATGACTTCACTTCCCCGTGCCTCGCAGTCCCCTAGTCTTTCAGGGTGGCTGAGGGTAGCAATGCCTTCTTCCATCTACGGAGAGTCTGGAGAGTCTGGAATGAGCTAGCACACGGAGGGCGCTTAGACAGTGCCTGGCACAGAGGCTGGTTCACTCACCTTCAAGAAGGGCCTTGTGTCATTTCACATGCGTGCGGGCGTATCAGTGGGATAAATCCTGACATGTGGTGCCAACTCAATCCTGGGCCATGTGCACATTAGTTTTGGATGGGTTTTCCAAATTATCAGTTTTATTCCTGCCAGGGGTGACTGACCTTGTGTCCCCACAGCGCCACCCGACCCGGACCAGACTCTAAAGTCTGGTCCTTTGGACTTTGGTCAACCTAAAAAATAAGATGTGGCATCTCCTAATTTGGGGGGGGGGAGTCCCCCCAACGTCAATGGGATTCGAACAAAACTCCTTTGGGCCGGTTTCTGTTCTGGGCTTGTGGGCGTGCAAAGTTTATCTGCCTGAAATGCAAGACGGAGGGGACGTGTGGGGTCCTTTCCGCGGAGGTAGCTAGTCGCCAGCCCGCGGCAGCTGCTCTGTTGCATTTGCAATCTGTGCAAATTGCGTAAGGAATGCAAACGATTTCTCAGGACACATGTGTCAGTTGCTTTTGTCTTTCATGTCCTGGCAACATATGGGTAAGGTAAAAACACACACACTTGAAGCCCAGAGGAAAGCACGATATCGCAGCTGACGAGAAGCCTTTTGAATGCCCATGAAAGCGCGAGCGTTTTGATGCTCCGTAGAATGAGGGACCGTGCCGGGAGCCTCTCGCACCGGCCGGGAGCAGGACGATGTTCACAGCACCTGCTTGATGGAGACGGGAGCGATTTTCCAGTACAGATGGGCTTGTTTTGGGTCTGAGTGTCTGGGAGAAGGGGCAACATGGGAGAAATGATTAGAAAGTAATCTGTTTGTCAATGTATTCATTCATTAAACATTCAAAGAATTATTATTTGAATGCATGGATGGTGGCATTTGAAAGCCATTGATCAGGGATGTGACATTTTTTTGCAAAGAATTCCAGAACCGTGGGGCCTCTCTTATCTGATCTGAGGCTGGCTCACGTTTATGATGCAAGAGGGTGTTCGCCTCTTGTATTTTGCTCCTTACCCTTTTTGTTGTTTTTAAAGGACCTTTCGGTTTTCTTCTTCTGACTTCTGGCTCACTGGCTTCTGAGTAGGAGTTTCTCTCTCTCTCTCTCTCTTTATTTTTAAATTTTTTTTTAACGTTTATTTATCTTTGAGACAGAGAGAGACAGAGCATGAATGGGGGAGGGTCAGAGAGAGGGAGACACAGAATCTGAAACAGGCTCCAGGCTCTGAGCGGTCAGCACAGAGCCCGACGTGGGGCTCGAACTCACGGACCGCGAGACCATGACCCGAGCCGAAGTCGGACGCTCAACCGACTGAGCCACCCAGGCGCCCCTCTCTCTTTATTTTTAATGTTTATTTTTGAGAGAGAGAGAGAGAGAGAGAGAGAGAGCTAGAGTGGGGCGCAGGGCAGAGAGAGAGGGAGACACAGAATCAGAAGCAGGCTCCAGGCTCTGAGCTGTCAGCACAGATGAACCCACGAACCATGAGATCATGACCTGAGCCGAAGTCGGAGCTTAACAGACTGACCCGCCCAGGAACCCCCAGGGAGTTTCTCTTTATACACAAGTCATGGAACCTCACAGGGTGCCGTGGGCTCCTCTTTTGTTGTTTTTAATTTAAATCCAGGTTAGTTAACACATAGTGTAATAATGATTTCAGGAAGAGGATTTAGTGATTCATCACTTGCATATAACACCCAGTGCTCATGCCAACAAGTGCCCTCCTTAATGCCCATCCCCTCACCCAACACCTGACCAGCAGCCCTCCGTTTGTTTTCTATATTTAAGTCTCTCATGGTTTGTCTCCTCTGTTTTTATCTTATTTTTCCTTCCCCTATGGTCATCTGTTTTGTTGCTTAAATTCCACATATGGGTGAAATCATATACTTGTCTTTCTCTGACTTATTTCGCTCAGCATAATATGCTCTAGCTCCATCCATGTTGTTGCAAATGGTAAGGTCTCATTCCTTTTCATCGCCGAGTAAAATTCCATTGTGTATGTACACCACATCTCCTCACACAGGAGGTGGGGTGGCTTGATGCAGCTCAGACTGTATCCCTAAGGGCCTGGTTTCTCGCTGGCTTCTGGCTGGCTTTCCCGGTGTTGGCTCCAGCCCGTGCCCCTGGGTCCCGCTCAGTGTGGTGACATCCCTCAGTGGTTCCTGAGCTCGCATCCTCCCACCACAGTGTCCCTAGGATGAGGGGAGGACTCTTTTGGGAGCTTCTGAATACGTCCAAGTGTTTCTAGATTCCTTAGTGCTACTGCGTTGGGTCACGGGACCACCAAAGTTTTCCCCAAAGGGAAAGGAGGGAAATAGGTACTGAGAAGGCAACTCACAAATACCTAATTGTAGGAAAAAGACTGCTAAGGGTCTGGCACTTGGCCTACGCCTGTGCCTTTGAACTTCAGAAGAATTGATCTGAGATCGGTTCATGATCTGGGGGAGAAGAATTACTCTTTCCTTGAGTGACTGGTCTTGGGCTCCACAGTCTCTATTTCAGTATTTCAGATTCTGCTGGAAAAGCTACGTGCCCTCCTCATTGACCTGTTTTCAGCGAAGACGGTATGAGCTCAAGATGGAACACACTCTGACATTCCGTTGTCATAGCAACCTGAGTGGTAAACATCAGCTTGATGCTGTTTGGAGGGGGTGGCAGGAGTTAGGGATTGGGAGATTGGAGGAAAGCCAAAGGCTTGGGGCCCTAAGGCTGTGCCCCAGATTCCGCAGGGAAGGCTCAGCGGCAGGCCCGGGAGGGACTCCACTTCTGTCTCCACCAGGGATGTCAGAAAGGAGTGATCTGGAGCCAGCAGGAAGGTTTGGGACCAGACCCCCCAAGTCCTGTTCTGACCGTCTCTTCACAGCCTCAGTTCTGGGACACCGACTGCTCTCGGTGCAGCCCTTCCTTGTGTTCTGCTCCCGCCTCACCATCACCGTTGTGCCTCTTGCTGGCACCCCTCTGCTGAAACTGCCCCCACCCCGCCCCGGGGGTCCTCGGAGCTGCTTCTCAGGGACAGCTCCCTCCGCCCCCGCAAAGCCTGGCTCTCACTGCGCGGCTCACTGCTTCCTTTCCCTGTCCCGGGACGCCTCTCTCGGTACCCTTGCAGGCGTCTCGGCACCTGCCAGACTCGTGCATCGCAGGGCCTCCCCCGCCCCCCCCCCCCGGGCCCCTCTTCCCACTCTGCAGGCTTCTTGCCCTTTCTTCCCATGACCTCAGTCACCGCCTCCCTCTGACAGCGCCCCAACTTCTTGTGCTCAGGGGCTTCAGTATCTCCCTCACATCCCCGTGGGCATGGGGGCTCACACGTGTTTTGATATCACTGTGCCCCACGCAGAGCTCAGCTTCCCCGGTGCCCTGTCCCCTCTCAGGGACCGCCCCGGCCTCGCCCTTGCCCACACCGAGCCGAGCCCTGACTTCTTTCTCTCGCCCTCTCCCCTCTGCCACATCCAGTCCATTTCCACGGCCTGCCACCGTCTCCTGCACCTTCCCTCCGTCCCGGCAGCCTTTTTGCAGAATAGATCGCCGCGAGTTTGGGGATATCGGCGCCCAGCAAACAAAACCACGTGACCGTGGGATGGCAGCACCCACGAGCTTTATTTGGTTTGCACTCGGCCAGGATGCATGAGCGGGGAAGTCCCCCACTGTGGGAGACCCTTCCGGAAACAGAGGCCCCCTGCCCAGGTGGAAGGAGAGGATGAGAGCTCCTGGGGAGAAGGGGAGATAGGGAACTAGACGGCAGCACAGTGGGAGTCTCCGGGTCCCAGGCTCTGAAGGACGGCGGAGGCTTGGGGTCTTTTATAGCCCAGGGTTGGTTCTTATTCATGGGTAGCAGATGTTGGGTGCAGTTTCACGGGATATGCAAAGCAAGCAGGCTCCGAGTGGCTAAAAATATGCCGATTTGGGCTATATTTAAAGGAACTAGAGTGTAAGAAATGGAGTTTCGCACCAGCCATCTTTGAAGTAATGGGAAAGATATGGAGGCCAATATTCGGGGGCGTCTTCGGGTCACTTACGTAACAAGGTCGCCCCCCTCCTTGACCAGCAGGACCTTTGGCATTCTGGCTTATTTCTGCTTCTGGTCCCTTCTCCATTATTCCGGGGCGATGGCTGGCTGAACTGCATTGAATGATGCCACGTTCCCCTTCCCCTGACGTCAGCCACTTTGGTGCCTTCCCTTTGCCCCTGGGATGGCGGCCAGGCACCAGCTGGCCCTGCGTGGCCCGGATCTTGCTTCCTCTCCAGCCTGGTCTGGAGCTCTCTCTCCTCCTCCCACACCTGCTGCAGCCACACTGCCCCTCAGCGGGTCTCCGTGTCCCCCACCTCTGCCCTTTGCCGGCACTGTTGTCCTCCGCCCACACCTCTCTTTCCCACCCTTTGACCTGCTTCATTCTGTTTGTCCTTTGGACACTGCGTTAGATTCCTGGAGCCGCCGGACCAAATGACCACAAACTAGGGGGCTTAAAATAACGCAAACGTGTTGTCTCACAGCTCTGGAGGCCAGAAGTCCAAACTCATGGTGCTGGTGGGGTTCATTCCTTTTGGAGGCATGGGGGGAAAGTCCCCCCCCCCCCCCGCCCCATGCCCTTCCCTGACTCCTGGGGGGCCCAGACATTCCTTGGCATGTGGACACATCCCTGTGATCTCTGCCTCAAGGTCCACACGGCCGTCTTCTCCGTGTCTGTGATAATCCCTGTCTTTCCTTTTAAAAATTCACCAATCATTGGATTTACTCCAACATGACCTGATTTCGTCTGTAAGGCCCCTGTGTCCAACTGAGGTCACATTGTGAGGTTGCAGCCGGATGGGGGTTTTGGCAGACATGAGTTAGCCTTGCCGGTAGGGTTCGATCTGTTTTGGTTCCGTCAGGTTGCGTTATGTGCCCTTCCTCCGTGCATCCAGCTGTCACGATGCTTGCTTTTCTTTCTGGAACGGCTCATTTATGCTCATGCCCCAGGTGAGACCGAGCTCCAGCAGGGCGAGGCTGCGTCAGGCCATTGTGCACGGTGATCCCAGCGCTCTGCCCAGGACCTGCCCACAGCGGGCGCTCAGTGAGCTCCTGATGGATGAATGGCGGTTATGCACTTGGTGTCTGTGCCCCCACCCCCGCCCTCAGAATTCACAGATTGAAGCCCTGACCTCCCGTGTGACAGAATGAGGAGGTGGGGCCTGTGGGGGTGTTTCGGGATGGATGAGGTCATGAGGGTGGGGCCCCCATGATGGGATCAGTGCCCTTATAAGGAGCTTCCTCTCTCTGCTGTGTGAGGACGCGGGGAGAGGCTGGCCACCCACAAGCGATGAAGGCAGGTGAACATGCCTGACCCAGCCCATCTGACACCACAAGCCCTGAGGACCACATTCCTGTCTCCCTCTCTCACATGTTCCTGGGGGAGGGGCCAAGGTGCTGGCCGTGGGCACCAGCTGGCGGAGAGGCAGGCTGATTTTTCCAGCCCAGGTGGCCTGCTCTGGAGATGGCGCTCCCCTGCCCCCCACCCCTCGGGTTTGGGGGGTTTCCAAGGAAGCCAGGAGCATGGGCTGGGCCTGAGTGGCCTCAGGCTGGATTGAGGCTGGGTGATGAGCTTGTTAATTCCATGGGGACAGTTCCCTTAGAGCCAGGGGGGTTCTGCGGTGGCCGCAGGCTGGATTCATCTGTACTGGGATGGGCGTTTTCACATCTAACCCCACCCACTCCCACCCTGGGGTGTGGGGACCTCAGCACTCAGGTGGTCTGTGAGAGGAAGAGCAGGGACAGGTGGAGGTCGGAGAGAGGGGTTTCCTCTGCGAATGCAGATGAAATAAAGGAAGAAAAGGCCTTTTGGTAAAACCACCAGATTTCCCTGGAAGGCTGCGACCCATCCAGGCCCCAGTCGTTTCCTGGGCGCGGTGAGATTCGTCGGGGAGAAAGGAGGTGGGGCTGGGCGGGATTGCTGGCCCATTGCGGGCCGCGGGTGTGCGCAAGGTCGCGGGGGCGCGCGTCCCCTCCCCAGGGTGCGCGCGTCCCCTCCCCAGGGTGCGCGCTCGCCTCCCAGGGCTCAGCGGCCGCCGCAGGGGTCGCGGAGGAGGAGACACCCTTGTCACTGGAGTCCGCCTGCGCTGGGCCGTGACTTGCCAACAAGAATCCCGCGATGTGGAGTCACCATGCTCGTTTAAAGGGCGTTCCGTGAGGAAGCAGCGGTGCGCCCTGGCGCGCATCCCCAAATCGCCCCAAGGCTGGGTTTCCCATCTGGAAACGGGAACCGACCACCTGCTGTCACCCGGCCGCGACAACCTCGGCCACTAGGTGGCAGTGTTGCCGCGCACGAGCCCCTGGTCCCTGAGCAGGCGACCGCAGAGGGGCCCGGGAGTCAGGGGGCAGCTGGGCCGGGGGCGGGCGCCCCGCGGCGTCCCCAGCACCTGCCGCCACCTCCAGAAGTGCCGTCCGGACCCCGTGCCCCTTCCTTCTCAGGCTGACTCTGCCCACACCGAATAAGCGCTGAATTAAACCCGAGAAAAGAGGGGCTGAGAGGTTTTTGTTTTTGTTTTGTCCCCATTGGGCCCCCCAGATCTCTTGTTGAAAAGCGAGTTTACCTATGACAGGGGCTCCTTGCATCACCCCCAGGCCACTGTGGGGAGGAAGGTTCCATTCCTTCCCTTGTGTTCTTTATAGGTTTTACCCTGCAGACTTCTGGGTCGTATTATCAGTCAAAAGCAATAATGGGGCCCTTGTTTGCTTTGAGAGAAAGCAGGTGATTGAGTCTGTGCCATTGCAGACGTGGGACATAACCGGAGGGAAATAAGCAAAGCATTACCGGTTCCAGGAGCCTGGACTCCACCCCTTATGTGCTGTGTGACCCGAGGCATGTGTCTTGACGTCTCTGTGCCTTTCTTTTTAAAAAACCTGTAAGGTGGATACAACACTACAAAATGAAGTCAATGATTGTATTAATGATAAAACGTTACGAGAACGATACCCGATCTCACAGAATCGTGTAAAGAATAAACGCGTAAAGAGCTAATACACATAAAGCAGTTAACCAGTGACTGGCGCCCGTTGTGGGCACAGGACAGTCCCTAGTCATCGCTATTATCCCCAGTATTTCATTTTTGGCTACTACTAATGATAAACTTGTGCTAATTTCCCAATCAATACTGATCTGTTCTTTCTCTGAGAGTTGGCAGCACATATGACCTCCATCTGGCAAATGAACAACGGTATGGACTTATTTGTCATCGATTCTTTAAATGTGGATTTGTTCCTCAGAAGTAGGCCGTACCCGCTGCTTGCCTTTTCCCATCACAGCTCTTCACTCCCTGCATCCGGGCGATCATTCACTTGCTCGATTGTTGCGAGAAATTAGCTCAGACAGAAAATGGGCTGAAGTTCGTTGTTGTACAGGAGGGGGAAAGGGGTTTTCAAGCAATCAGACAGTCACGAGGATTGTGGGAGAGACGTGTAAGATCATGCTGTTTAAACCCTTAACCCTTAAAAAACAGTCTTAACGATTTCACTCTTATGTGGATCCTGAGAAACTTAACAGAAACCCATGGGGGAGGGGAAGGAAAAAAAAAAAAGAGGTTAGAGTGGGAGAGAGCCAACGCATAAGAGACTGTTAAAAACTGAGAACAGGGGCGCCTGGGTGGCTCAGTCGGTTGAGCGTCCGACTTTGGCTCAGGTCACGATCTCGCGGTCCGGGAGTTTGAGCCCCGCGTCGGGCTCTGGGCTGACGGCTCGGAGCCTGGAGCCTGCTTCCGATTCTGTGTCTCCCTCTCTCTCTGCCCCTCCCCCGTTCATGCTCTGTCTCTCTCTCTCTGTCTCAAGAATAAATAAACGTCAAAAAAAAAAAAAAAAACTGAGAACAAACTGAGGGTTGATGGGGGTGGGAGGGAGGGGAGGGTGGGTGATGGGTATTGAGGAGGGCACCTTTTGGGATGAGCACTGGGTGTTGTATGGAAACCAATTTGACAATAAATTTCATATATATAAAAAAAAACAGTCTTAACGATTCGTGAAAACAGAGTCTCAAAGGACCAGCCATAAGGACTAGACATTTGTTTCCTTTCCTATAGGTACTTGGCAGGTTTGAATAGTAGAAAAAAATAAGAGAGAGAAGGAAAGATACTCCATGAATGATTGGGGGCAGACCCACGCCAGCCTGTGTTAGTGCTGTTTCACTGTGTGTGTTCAGTGCTTTTTCCGCATCTGTTGAGGTAGCCATAGGATTTTCTTAAAATGATTTTTTTAATGTTTGTTTACTTTTGAGAGGGGGAGAGAGAGAGAGAGCGCGAGCCTGAGTGGGGGAGGGGCACAGAGTCCAAAGCGGGCTCCAGCCTCCAAGCTGTCAGCACAGAGCCTGATGCGGGGCTCGAACCCACAAACCGCGAGGTCATGACCTGAGCTGAAGTCTGATGCTCAGCCGACTGAGGAGGTGGCCGTAGGATCTTTATCTTTCATTCTGTTAATGCGGTTTGCCACCCATGTTTTGACTGCGCGATGCCAGTTGCAAGTGCCAATATAGCAATGGAAATGCCGTGCAGAACTAGCTGGCTACGTCTACTTCACTCGACAGGCACACACTCACTCTACAGCACTTGGCTCTTTTTTTCTGCATTTGAAGAAAGTTCTGGTTCGAATGTAGAACATAGCTTCTCTGAGCTGTCAGTGCCTCTGCCTACGCGTCTCAGATGCAACCCGCTTATCCGTACTTGCTTTGAGTAACTCATTTGGGGGTGCCTCAGTCGGTTAAGCATCTGACTTCAGTTCAGGTCATGATCTCGAAGTTTGTGGGTTCGAGTCCCATGTCAGGCTCTGTGCTGACAGCTCAGAGCCTGGAGCCTGCTTCGCATTCTCTCTCTCCCTCTCTCTCTGCACCTCCCTCACTTGTGATCTGTCTCTCTCTCTCAAAAATAAATAAACATTAAAAAATAAAAGGCCAGGGTAATGGCTAAAACGCCTGGTTTGTGACCCCAGGTGTATTCCTGATTTCTTTTCTTCAACACCAACTGTGTTGAGAAGGTTTAAGTAAAGAAATCAGCCTTGACCTGGTGGAGATTGTTCCATTTGGGTAACTGAGTGGATTTTTGTGTTGCTTCTTACAAAAAACACCCTTGTTCTTCTTGTCAAAATGGTACCCTTATGATGCTTTGGGGGAACCCCCTCCATCTACCTCCTTCCAGGCTCCCCGAAAGAGACACATGACTTTGGCTGAGCGAATCAGAACAGGCCATTCCTCCGACCATAGTGATTGGTTCAGGGATGGGCATGTGACCCATCAGAGCCAAGGCGATGCCCCACTGCCTTCTTCCCGGAAAACTGGGGGAAAGAAAGCCTCGCTGGTCTTGTTGGATGTGAAGGAAGGAAAATGTGAGGCTCGGTGATGCTAATTGTGCTCTGCTGTGCAGATTGAGAATAAAACCAGCTCCACAGAAAAGAGCAGAGGGATGGATAAAAATGCATCTTAAAAAAACTTAGTAAAATTTTCCCTTTTTGGTCTATCGTGCAGTGAGTTTTTGACCCATGCATAGCTTCGTGTGACCGCTGTCACAACCAGCATACAGAACGGTTCCATCAGACCCATCCTGATACTCAAAAAAAGGTTTGGTAGTCACACCCTCCCCATCCCATAGTTCCTAGCAGTCTGTGACCTATTATTCTCCATCTTTCCAGTCGTAATGGTTCTAGAATGTCACATACGTGACACCAGAGAGTAGGCGGCTTTCTGAGGTTGCCTTCTGACTTTCGGAATCATGCATATGTGAAATTGATCCAGGTCGTGTATCTGTCGGTTCCTCTGCTTTCTTTCCTGCTGAGTAACGTTCCACCCAGTGGATACACATTTGTGTAGCCACTCACCCGTTGAAGACATTTGCGAAAACCCACACTGATGACCTCGTCGAGGTGCTGGATCCAGCCAAGCCTGATGCTAGCCCGCCTGTAGACGCTCCAGCCCCGACCGCCATTAAAATCCACTTTTGTGTAGACTCCGTATGGGTTCTCTGGGACTTGACATCAGAAATGACTGGAGAGAGGGAAGTCGGGGCTGAGCAGGCGAGAAGTCCCAAGCAAATAGGGTCCTCATATGACACTCCCATAAGTGGAGTTACACGGCAACGAGTCGCATACTGGGGTTTCCCTCAGGGAGGGTGGCAGGAGGTGACACCCCATTTGCCATGGAGGGAAATGGAATCTCAGAGGGATGAAGTGACTTGTCTCAGTACATCAGCTGAGCCGATGACAGGCCTGGGGGTCCAGCCCAGTAGTCCCTCTGCCTCTAGTGAGTAAGCATCAGCTGCCTCCCAACCAGACAGGGGCTGACCTGTCAGCATCACTTAGTGAATTTCCCTTTTTTATTTAAATAATCTCTTGAGGTGTCCAATTTAGAATAAAGATAAATGGAAATTAGAACAAGGTCATCAACATTTCCTACTGTTTAACAGCTGACGGTGCCTATAGGAGGTCAAAATTACTGTCACTAAGATCTATATAATCCGTTTAACAATGCTCTTTCTACATCTGGTGCCCCATGGAAACTTCTCACGTTGGCCTAACAGCCCCTCGCTTTGTTCCTCTGAAGGTCTTCCTCCTTCTTGCTAGCAAAAGCCCAGTTTACATGAAGGAAGAGGCGTGTGATTTAAGCAGGATCACAGCTCTCCGGATTGTCAGCCTGTACCGTGGTGTCTGGGCGAGGGATCACTGGCTGCTCTAACAAACAAACGTCAGCACTGGCTTAGCGCACTGAGCGAGTCCTCGTTCACATCCAACATGGGTGTTCCTGGTTGGCTGGCTGTCCTCTGGGTGGAGGCTCGGGCGCCCAGGCTCCTTCCAGCTTATGGCTCTGCTACAACCGGGGGCCCCAGACCCCTCCTCTTCTCCCGGCTGGAAGGAAAAAAATGTCATTTTGGCTTCAGCGTAATATGCAGCACTTACATTCTTATTTCACTGGCCAGAGCTGGATACAGATGCAGAGAAGGAGGCTCCTGGCTGAGCAGCCCATGTGCAATTCTGTGGGTAGAAAGACTTTTTTTTGAGAGGTGGCCATCTTCCCTGCAGACACGATGCCTCATTGTCTAGGCTAAAGCTGCTGTCCCCTCGCTCCCCTGCTCTGGTTTCCACCCCTGTTCAATGCTTCCCTCCCCTCCCGTGGTGAGTTCTGGGTTCGTGCAGACAAAGTCTACTCATCATCACGGTCCTGCGTACATAGGGGGGAAATAGAATGGTATGGCGTAACTTCCAGAGAAAGGCGATAGTCTTCTATCCTTCTGTGTCTTTGATCTCCCTCCGGCCATTTCCACGTTCAGTTCTGCTTGTGATTATTTCTATAATTCTACGTACTCTTCTAGCTCTACACCTGGAGTGAACACATTTGGACAGGAGGGCGGTCTGTGTAAGAGAGGACGATGAAGTTAGTGCACACACCCTCCTACTTGTCTTTTTTTACCAGTTACCATTGCATTTGGCTGCAGGTAACAGAAACTCCTGGCCACCGGGGCTTAGCAAGTAGGGGCTTACTTTGTTTTCTTTATTCTTATATGTCATGCCGTGGCCAGCTCCTTCTGACATCCCGCATTACTTTCTCAGTGTGTAACTTTGGTCCCCATGGTTGCACAGGGCTGTCCCACCTATGTCCCCTCTCAGGGGACATATGTGTCCTCAGAGAAGCGTTGAGTCTCAACTGGGGATCACTATTCTGCCTTTACTCAGGGCAGGGGTCTGTCTGCAGGGGACGTCCCATCTACAGAATTCAGTTACGCCCCTGGTTTTCAGCCTCACTCTCCCCCTGTCCTTGCTGCGTGTGCCAACGTTGAGCCTGGGTCCCAGTGGGCACGGTAGCCCGAGACCCTCCGCGGCACACACAGAATGTTCTAGCACAAGATTTCCTCTGCTGTCTTGGCCCTCCATCAATGCACTTTCCTCCACTTGTTGTCTTCCAGAGATTTGTTGAAATATTTTATCTTCGGATGGCCTTCTTCCATTTCTCTAGATAATAGGCTTATCCCTGTTTGTACTTGTATGCTTTTATTTCTGTGGAGTTTGTGCGGAGATGCGGGGACATGAGTGTGTTCAGTCTACCACTTAAAATCAAATTCTGCATCTTTCTTTCTAAAAGGAAAAATGTCAATATTTCTCTTAGCTTTTGAATAAGCGAGACATGTTCGTTGTAGGAGAGTCGGAAACACACAGAAAGATATATCAGAAAGTTGAAAGGCATCCCTGACCCTCACGCGCAGAGCCTCGCCTCCAGGTATGAGTCCACTTGGGCTCTGGGGTGGGCAGTTTGACGCAATGACTCTGAAGTTAACGTGGAAGGCAAGACACCGGCAAGTCCAGCTGCCAGAAAGGGCCGCCGTGACAAAGTCCCACAAACCGAGCGCCTTAAACAACAGAAATTTATTTCCTCGCAACTCTGGAGGCCAGCTGCCCAAGATGATGGTGTCAGCAGGTTGACTTCGTTGAGGCTTCTCTGCTCGCCCTGTAGACAGCTTCTCCTGTATCCTCACACGGTCTTTCCCGCGTGCGTGTATGCATGCGTGTGCACGCACGGCTGTGTCCATATAAGGACACCAGTCATACCAGATTAGGGCCCACCATGGTGACCTCATTTTAACTGAATTACTTCTTTGAAGACTCCACCCCCAAGTTTTTCAATACCCCTCCCTTAAACTGCGAATTCCACTTAAACTCCCCACTGGCAGGTTCAATGTCTGCCGATTACCGTCACCAGATTCTCACTTTGCGTGAGACGGCATGAGAGGTTCAAGAGTTAAATGTGGTTCCCGAAATCTGCAAAGAGGGTGCATCTACAATGGTCTCACTACCCAAAAAAGGGGGAAAAAAATCAAGCTAATTCACATACCCAACACCCTCTGAGGCGAATTCGCTTTTGTGATGATTATTTCACAATTGTATATGCGCATCCAATCATCGGATTGTGCCCCTTAAACACATACAGTTTTAGTTGTCGAATATACCTCGTTAGAAAAGAATTAAAGGTAAAAATGTGGACCCACACGTGCATACCCAGACGACCAGATGAAAGTCTGTGAGCGTGTATTTGATCTTGGGATACGGGGAGCGCTTTCTCGGCGTGAAGGCAGTGGTAATCGTCAAGAAAGAAAAGACAGATGTTCTCGGCTACGTTTTAAAGATTGGGCGTTGGCCTTTTTTCATCTCCGTAGAATATTTGTACCCCCAGATTTTGCCTGAGGATATAATCTCCAGGGTCCTGCCACCTACCTCCTTCTAAGACCTTGGCTGGCTGGGTAAGAAAGCCTGTCCGTGGAGGGGAGTGCGAAGGGTGGGATTCTCTCTGGTCAAAATCTGGAGTTCACTCTTCTCTCAGGCTGGACTTTCCACCAGCTGTCAGCTCTCTCGGCCCACGCTCCTTTGGTGTTGTCGCCTGCAGACTTGCTTTCCCTTGATTGTCTATCATCGCTGCAAGCCACCTTGCGGGGAGGGGCACTGTGGGAAGCGTGCTGATGCGCTCACGGTGGGTTGTCGTGGGGCCGTGGGGGTGCTGTCGTGTCCCTCGGGGGCCCTGCCGGAGCGCCCGGCGGAGGGATTTCTCTCAGAGCCAGGAAAAGCTTTGCTCCTTGCTTTCTCTTATGGACAGTGTCCCACTAGTGACCTCATCCTGTGCTTTGAGAGCTGGGCGACCCAGAGGCCCATTGGCCGTTCCTTTGAGTCATGGCTGGCACCCTTGCAGTGTAGACGTTCTTTGCTGAGCTTTTCTCTGGCAGCAGAACGTGGTGACTGGGACGGTGAGCTCTCCCTGGAGCGGGCCTGCCTGGACAGAGTTCCACCTCTGCTGCCTACCAGCCGTGTGATCTCAGGCAGGTCCCATAACCCTCCGTGCCTCAGTTTCCCCATCGGCCAGTGAGGATGACAATGAAATCCTCCTAACCAGAAGACTGTGAAGACTAAGAGTCACTACCTGTGAGATGCTTAGAATAGTGCTTGGTGCGTCACAAGGGTTAGGTGAGTGGTGGTGACGATGATGTCTCTATCTTTTGTCTTGTCACTGTCTGAATAGTCATATCTAATCCTTAACGGACTTGAGGGCCTGTACCCCAAGACTTGCCCTCAAGGCAACGAATGATGTAATTTTTGCAAAGCGCCTACTGTGTGCTCAGTAGTGTCTTTGACTTTTTAGCGCAGTGCCTCTCCTCGTTGCTATTCCATCGAATTATCCAGGGAATGTAGAGAACTTTGGGCCCCACCTGAGACCATCTGGATCTATTTGGCGGGCAGGCCCAGGTACCATAATATGTGTTCTCTGGCACGTGCATCGGTGGAGCCACCTGGGTTGAGAGCGATCGGCCATTAGGACCACACTCTGACAGATCAGTGAGGAAGGTCTCTTGCGGGTGCTTTACAAAGATGTGGCCACCTGGCACACTGGAAGGAGAGCCTTCGACACCTGGCCGTGCGTGCCTGGGTTGTCTGGTGTGAATTGGGAATGCCACAGGCCGGGACCCTCAGGTGGGCGACCAGTGGCCACAAGACTGATAATAAGCTACCAGGTAGGCTGGCGACGTGAGCGAAAATACGAGTCTGTGCGTGGAAGCAGGTTCACGCTGCATCGCCTTGGGGCTCGGGACCGTAGGTCCCACTGATCCCAACCAAGGCACATGCCCAGGGATGTTTCTCGGGTGCCGGACGCAGCGGTGAGGTGATGTTCCACGCACTCGGGTCGCAGGGTCCCCGCCGGAGTTCCTGGTTTGCTGTGGGTTGCGTCGTTCTGGGAGGTTCCCGGCCAGAGGTACAGAGCGTCCTTCCGGCACACCACCTCGTGCTCTCGGCGAACCCGTGCGGAAGTCTCTTCCCGGCTCATAATGAGGGCGGTGGTGACAAGCCCTGTTCAGCTGGGCCTCATCTCTCAGGACCCACGTCACTCGACAGGCGGTGAGGAGCCCTCGAGGAAACCAGCAGGCTGAGTAGGACCTCCTTTCACATTCAGAGCCTGGGCCACCTGGTCTACCTGCCAGTGGGGAAAAGGGCGGTGACAGGGAGACACTTGACGCCCCAAGAGTGGTGACACTTGGGGATTAAAGCGAGGGGTGGTCGCTTCTCAGGCCATGGATGTGTTTCTTAGGGCACTGTCCCATGGCTTTACAGGACACTCCTGAATTCGGGTATCATATTTTGTTGCGATCTGGTTCGAGGACAAAACGAGGCCCTGCCCGCTGATTTTTATGGCTTTCCATATCAGCTTTCAGACAAAATTCGTGCCGCATTTTGCTTGAGTTATGTGGGGGCAGGATTGTAAACCCCACACTGTTATTTCAGGTGAAATGCACGCTTTGGCCACAATAAACAAGGGAGGAGGCACGGCTTTACATCTCCTGCAAATCAGTTTTTGAGAGGTATAAATTAATTGGCACAAATGATTAAAAAAAAACACAACAATCCACAATGAAAACAGAGCCTATTGAAACCTACGTATATTTTTAATTTCCCGTTCCACGCGTGTAAATAAGCCAGAATTTAAACCTTGCCTTGGGCTTCCCCTACATTTTATAAGAAGGTAAAATTTGGACTTACCTCTTGCTTCCTGAATCTGGTCGGCCGGGTGCCCACTTGGCTCCGCTGAAGGGGACCGTCATGCTGCGCAAGGCAGATGTTCCCTTTTTGCCCATTATTTCATGGTCAGGTTCACCTAGAATTTAAATTCCTGGTTTGGAGACGGGAAATAAACCAACAAGACACTAATTTAAATTTCATATGAAACGGCGCTTCTGCACGGCTTGACGTTGTCGAAATACAAATTGCCCCTTGGTGGTGGCAACAGCTAAAACTTGCCTTACGATGAGGCTAATTCTTGAAAGTCAGTTCCCGCCTCCCCCTTCTGTGTTCCATCCAAATCCTACCCAGTCCCACGGGACACGTTTGGGAGGACGCGGAGGTCTGTAGCATGAAAGTCAACATATGGTGTGCGTGTTTACGTGTGTATGCGTGTATGTTCTATGTGATACATATTATGTATTATAATACATATTACATTTTAAGCAGGTTTGGGATAATTTAAGTAGAGTTTGGATGTCTGCTTTTTCACTCAACACAGCGTAAGCATTTTCTCGCGACGCTCCACGTTCGTTGAAATTGTGGTGCTTAATGTCACACACACAATATGGCTTTCAACATTTGCTTAGTTGTGTCCCTCATGATGGGTTTTTACGTTGCTTGCAGTATGTAGCCGTGACAAGTCTTGCTTGTGACAAACCTACTTGCCACGTTGATCTCCTTTCTGATCCCTGGATTATTTCCCCAGCACGGTTGCTAGGTGGGGAATTACTGGGATGGGTCTTTCTTTCTTTCTTTCTTTCTTTCTTTCTTTCTTTCTTTCTTTCTTTCTTTCTTTCTTTCTTTCTCACTCTCTCTCTCTCTTTCTTTCTTTCTGAGAGAGAGAGTGAGTGGGACAGTGGCAGAGAGAGAGGGAGACAGAAGATCTGAAGCAGGCTCTGTGCTGACGGCAATAAGCCCGACGCAGGGCTCGAACTCACGGACGGTGAGATCACGACCTGAGCCGAAGTCAGATGCTCAACTGACTGAGCCACCCAGGCGCCCCTGGGATGGGTGTTTCTAAGGGTGTTAACACTCACTTTCCTAATTGTCTCATATACATTGGCTGTGCCTGCCTCCAGACTTTGCCAGCTCCTTGGGGCAGAAATCACATCTGTCTTGTCCCCGTGATGGCCCTACACGCCACAGTGCTGGAACTGTGACAAATGACTAGTAAGTATAGTTTGATAGATAATCAGAGGAGTAAATGGGTAATAACTGCTTCTCCAGTAATTAATCTGACACGGCACTGGCCATATTGATGACACTTGAAAAGATCTTCCTCCCTTCCTTCCTTCCTTCCTTCCTCCCTCCCTCCCTCCCTTCCTTCCTTCCTTTCCTGAGATAGCATTGACATATAAAAAGTGTATGTATTTAAGGTGTACAATTTGATGTTTTGATATAAGTACTCATGTATATATAATCACCACAAACAAGCTAATTAACATATACATTACCTCTACCCAGCTACTGTGTGCGTGTTTCGATTTGATTTAAAATCTGTGCTCTTAGCAAATTACAACGTACGATACAGGATTGTTAACTGTGTCACACGCTCTACGTTAGATCTCCAGAGATTATTCATCTTGGACGGTTGAAAATTTGACCCCCACCCCCACCTCACGCCCCCAACCCCGGCCCCTGGCAATCACCACTCTAACTCTGCTTCCATAACTCTATTTTAGGGTACACAAGCAAGTGAGATCGTACAGTATTTTGTGGAGAACTGGCTTTCTGAACACCTTCTTGGGGAAATGATGCATCAGCCCCTACGTGGTTGTATCTTTTCCCTAACCTCCTCATTATAATTTTGTCATCCTCTGGGCCAGGAAGGCTCACCAAGGACAGCCCTGAAAAGGCACCCCAAATGAAATCAATAGAAAAGTCTATTTTGCAGGGGCACCTGGGTGGCTCAGTCAGTTAAGTGTCCGACTCTTGATTTTGGCTCAGGTCATGATCTCACGGTCTGTGAGGTCGAGCCCTGTGTCCGCTCTGCGCTGACAGCATGGAGGCTGCTTGGGATCCTCTCTCTCTCTCTCTCTCTCTCTCTCTCTCTCTCTCTCTCTGTCTCCCTCTGCCCCTCCCCTGCTTACACACATGCTCGCATGCTCTCCGTCTCAAAAATAAATAAACTGTAAAAAAAATAAAAAGAAAAGTATATTTTGCAGAATTCGTAATGGTTGCAGAAAACAATGTTACCAGGAGTTAGAGTGTATGGAGTGGTATTGGTTTGCCTTTTGTCAACCAGGGAGGCTACACTAAACCCACCCACCAGGTTGCATTTCTTCTTGCTCTGGCTTCAGGGCTGGAGATTTATTTCAGGGCAGGGGAGAAGCCCTGTTTGTTCTTGGCTTGATTTGCCAATCCTGATTCCTGGTGGACTCTCTTTATTTATTATTAAAAAAAAGTTTAATGTTTTTATTTATTTTTGAGAGAGAGAGAGAGAGAGAGCGAGCATGAGTGGGAGAGGGGCAGAGAGAGAGAGAAAGAGAGAGAGAGAGAGAGAGAGGGAGACACAGAATCTGAAACAGGCTCCAGGCTCTGAGCTGTCAGCACAGAGCCCGACACGGGGCTCGAACTCACGATCCGTGAGATCATGGCCTGAGCTGAAGTCGGACGCTTAACCGATTGAGCCACCCAGGTGCCCCTACTGGTGGACTCTCCTTAGTTTGAAAAAAGCTTGTTGGGTCCGTGTTTTCCCATTTGAAAGTAACATACACACATGCCTATAGGGATACATACACACATACGCATGCTTATGCATATGTATATATTTTAATTAACAAAATAATACACAGTTGTCACAAATTTAAAGAAAGTAGATGTTAAAAGGTGAAACCTTTTCTCTTTGGTTCTATGGACACACAAACATAAATATACTATATACATGTGTATATATACATAGGGAATCTTGAAATAATACCCAAGTAGGACCATATATGATACATTTGTAATTTTTTATAGTTATTGATATATGGTGCACATTTCCCCAAGTATGTTTATGTAGCTCTACCTCATTTTTCGTAGAGCTGCCTGTTATCCACTGTAAAAATGTGCAGTTTAGGGGCGCCTAGGTGGCTCAGTTGGTTGAGCGTCCGACCTCGGCTCGGGTCACGATCTCACGGTTTGTGGGTTCGAGCCCCACGTCGGGCTCTGTGCTGACGGCTCGGAGCCTGGAGCCTGTTTCAGATACTGTGTCTCCATCTCTCTCTGCCCCTCCCCTGCTCACACTCCGTGTTGCAAAAATTTTTAAAAATTAAAGATGTGCAGTTTATGTCATTTTCTGTGAATAACTCCTTAGAATGGTTTCATTGAACAGGTAGTGGTAATAGTAACAGTAACAGGCAAAGAGTGGCTGATGTTTATGGGGGTCAGCACGGTCCTGGGCACTTCATGTTTACCGACTCATTAATTCCTACAATAACCCAGGAGGGTAGGACTTGTATTTACCTCCTACTTTATATGAGGACATTTGAGGCACAGAGAGGCTAAAGTCACTTGCTCAGGTCGATCAGTCAGGACGTGGCGGCTTCAGGATTCACATCCAGGCCCCTGGCCCCAGCACACGCGCTCCTCAGTTTGTTCGCAAAGTGAAACTTCAGCCGACATCCTTGTAGATAAATCAGCGTCTGTGCATTCTCCCTGGTATTTCGGGAGGAGAGCTTTCTAGAAGCGGGAGTGCGGAGCCATAGCTTCGCCCTCGTTTCAGTAAGAGTCACGGAGATGTCGGCGTGCCTGGGTGGGGGCTCAGTCGGCTAAGCATCTGACTATTTTGGCTCAGGTCGTGGTCTCACAGTTCGTGAGTTCGAGCCCCGCGTCGGGCTCTGCGCTGACAGCGTGTGGAGCCTGCTCGGAATTCTCTCTCTCTCCCTCCCCCCGTCTCAAAAATAAATAAATAAACACTAAAGAATCCCCTTAAAAAAAGGATCATGGAGATGTCGGAATGTCCGACGCGTCTGGGAGGGCTGGGCAGAAGCGTAAGTATCCGAACGACGCAGCAGGTGGAGGTGCCACACGATGGCACGTGGGCTCGGGTGGGCATCACGGGTGTGCAGCCTCCTGTCTGTGGGGTGACCCCACAGAGAGGTCCTGTGAGCCCGCAGGCTGTCGGATCGGTGGCAAATGGGCTCCTTCCCACTCAACACCGGCTGCTCTGGGGGAGTCCCCGAAGAGCCCCGTGCCGGGGCCCGGCGTGGCCAGGGGGCGGCGGGGGCAGACTGTGCCCCTCACGCTGGGGCCCGGCCTTCATTCTTCCTCTGCTTTCCTCTCCCGCACAGAGACCGAGAGCCGAGGGATCGTGCACAGCCTGCAGACATTCTCCTCGCTCCCTGCCTACCTGCCCACGAGCCTGCGCATCGCTGACGCGGAGGAAGCCTTCTTCCTTAAAGAGGCCAACCAGGACGTCACGAGGAACTCCAGTCTGCAGGCCCGGGTGGAGTCACTGTTCATCTACCGGGCCCGGAGCCCCCCGACCGTCAACGCCAGCTATGGCCCGTTTTCAGCGGAGAAGCCCATCCCCCAGGACCTCTTGTTGACCTCCACGTCCTTCGGAAACACGGAGAAGTTTCCCTTCAACTGGAAGCTGAAATCTCACATCCTCGACAGCTCCGTCTACTCCAACAGGCCCAAGGTGCAGACGCTGTTCTACGTGACTGGGACGCACTGGGATGACGGCGACCCCGAGGAAGACCTCCCGTGCGTCAAGATGTTCGCCTTCCCCGAGGCCAGAGAGGTGGCGGCCAGCTGCCGGCTGCGAGGGGACCCGGGGCTGTGTGTGGCCGAGCTGGAGCTGCTTCCCGAGTGGTTCAGCTCCGGGCTGGACCTGGAGCCCGAGGAGGAGATCCCTGCCCTGCTGGGCGGCACCGCCATGGAGCTCTTCTTCTCGCTCTACCCAGCCGACCCGGCCGGCCAGTGCCTGCTGGCGGAGGACGGCAAGTGGGAGAACAACATCCACTCCGGCCAGGACGGCCCCCAGCAGGCGTCTCCGGCCCGGGAGAGGATCGGGAGTGTGGTGGTCTACCCGACTCAGGACGACCTCAAGTGGTCCCTGGTGAGCCTGGACGAGAACGTCGTCGTCTCGGTGCCCCTGAACCTCGTCCGGGAAGGGGACACGGCCACCTTTTTGGTCTCCCTGACCAGTGGCTCTGTGGCAGACCACTTCACTCTCAGGTAAGTGGCCGGGCCGGGTCGGGCGGGGGAGAAGTCGGCTTGCGGTCAATGAACTGTCTGTTAGTAATGGGGTGTTGGTCGTCTGCCGGGTGCCCAGGATAGCGAGGAGACTGACGGACACGGGATGGGGACCGACGCAAGATGACAGAGTAAAGCAGGATATTTGGGGGTGGGCCCTGGGCCACCTGCATTTTCTATAAGCTCCCTGCGTTATTCTGCTGTGAAGCCAGGAATAAAAACAGATGCTCTGAGAGCAGCATTTCAGGCTGGGAGCTAAGCTGTCACATGATAGTCTGAACCTGTCACTGCCGGCCTTGACTTGGCGGACAGAACCCTGTCTTTGCTGCCCGTAAGGGGAAACTTTGCAGATGAATTCCACCACCTTCTGACTACGTGACCGAGCTTTCTGAGATAGTGTCCCCGACCTCTCAGGCTTTCGCCGGTAAAGAATCCTTTGGTCAAGCAAACCAGCAGTCTCTATCTGTACGATGAAGACGCAGTTTTAGGGTTGCAAAAAGTGGGGAGCTTCTCTGTGCTGGGGGGCAAACCTGTCTTCAGCTTGTTTTGCTCACGAAGCTTCGTGGGATACCGGTCGGATCTGTGGCTCCGTCCTGGGGCAAGCCTTCTAGCTTCTCTGGGCTTCTGTTTCCTCATCCGTAAGGTCGGGATACTGACGGGGCGCGTCTCTCGGGGTTGCCGTGGGGGTTGATCAGGTTAGTGAGGCTCTTGGCACAGTGCCTGGTGTCAACACCGGAGGCTAGCCTGTGGTTATCCCCTAGTGCTCAGAGGCCAGGGGGCTGCCCAGCAAGGCTTGCTTTGTTTGGTTGCAGGCGAGACGTGGGAATGAATCGTTAATGCCGCACCGCGGTCCTTCTGATTCTGACGGAGGCCGATGTGCCAGACCACACCTGTTGGGGAGTGTGTTCGTTCGAGTTGAAAGGATCCCAAGGCTCTGGCAGATCCCAAGAGGGGTTTTAGCCGCCTGCAGGAAGCACAGTTCCTATTTGGAGCCGCTTGAGTTAGTCTCGGTGACAGCTGAGTCAGAACTTAGCTTGGACCCAGTCCTGTCCCAGTCACTCCAGTGGTGGGGCTGGCGTGGGCTAAAGCCCGGCTCTGGCTCTACAGAGATGCCCTTAGCTTCAGATGCTTGCGACAGACCCAGGAGGGCAGGGGTCTGGCTTCTGCGCTCGTACCACAGAGCGCACGCCTCCTGTCCGGGCAGACATCACTAATCGACCGTAGCTCTTCAGCACTCCCTCTGCCGTGGCAGACAGTGTTAACGGACTGCAGCGTTGAGCCCAGGAGTCCCTGCAGCCCCTACCAGTCCCTGCGAAGGTGGAGTGGTTGACATTGAACTTACTTGCCCTCCTTGGTGTAGAGAGAACATTGCTGGGTGAGGACTTCGAGGAAAGGGAGAGCTGATGGTCTGGTGGCCAGGGGAGCCTGGTTGGGAAGGCATTTCAGGCCGGGGAAATGACATAAATGATGGGGGACGGAGAACGGTCTGGGCCACATTCGAAGTTGTTGACATGCACGGACTCACGGCATTCTGCCAACAAACGACTCAAGCAGACGAGTACTACCGTTATCGCTATTTTTCCTGAGGCACAGAGAGGGTAAGGAGCTTGCCCGAGGTCGCACAGCTAGAGAGTGTTGGGCGTGCGGTGGTCGGCTCTGGAAGGCCCTGGGGGCCCTTCATTCCCTCACAGCACCCCCTTCCCGCCTGGCAGACAGGACGGGCCGCTGGCGCACCCGGGCTCTGCACGCCCACCAGCCATCCCAGAGCTGAGGGTTAACTTAGGGAGGCGGAGGCCGATGCGGCTGGAAGAGGACCCCACGTGGAGAGTGCAGGGGGCCCCGAAGCGTCATCGTGGCGGTGAGCAGAAACCCTCGAGTCTGCTTCCCTCCCGCCGAAGTTGATTGGAGCGCTGAAGTGGGTTCTCACAGCGACTTTGCCTTGGGAGGTGGAGCGCGAACGGTGGGTGTGGAAAGAGACTTGGAGAGTTTAGGGGTTACCTGCTGAAGTCATGAGGTGGGCGAGCACTGGGTTTCGGGCACGGGTCTGCATTTGTGAGCCAGGAACCCCCATTTGAAACACTCTTCTGGGCCGTCCTCCGTGTCCCGATGGGGACCAGTCTCCACCCGTTGAACCGTTCTGGGTCAGCATCGAGTCTCTTGTCATCCTCCGTCCCTACGTAGGACTGTCCTTTTTTAAGACAGAATTTTTTTAAGTGTTTATTTATTTCTGAGACAGAGACAGAGCGTGAGCAGGGGAGAGGCAGAGAGAGAGGGAGACCCAGAATCCGAAGCGGGCTCCAGGCTCCGAGCGGTCGGCCCAGAGCCCGACGCGGGGCTCGAACTCGCAGACCACGAGACCATGACCTGAGCCGAAGGCGGCCGCTCGACCGACTGAGTCCCCCAGGCGCCCCAGGACTGTTCTTTATTATGCTCCGTTTCGTGGCCAGAGAAAGAAGGCTCTGAAATTGTGCCTCACCCAACTGAGAACAAACGAGTCAGAGCTTCCTACGCCAAGGGAGCCAGTCACCATCACCTGTGTCTGGAGGAGACTCCAGGGCGGGCGGGAGTCGGGGGGCTCCTGGTGGAAGCCAGGGAAGGCTTGGGTCTGCTCGGGTCGGAGGCTGCCGGTGTGGGGAGGCTGGAGGTTGGTTAACGAGGAGTGAGCACCCTCTATGGTGGCCTTTTCTGCTTGGCCCAGAGCTAGAAGCAGAGGCAATAACAAGGGAAGCCAGCAGCCACACCCCAAGTTCAGACCTTTCTGGGCTGGCGACTGACTGCAGAGGCTGTGTGGTCCGGCCTTTGGTCCTGGTCGCTGCAAGGTGGCGGGTCGGAGTTTTGTTACTGTACTTGGCCCATTTGTATATTCAGTCTCTCAGAATAAAACACTGTTTTTAGGCCTGGGGAAACGTGTTATTTCCCAGCATAACCGATTGTCTGTTCTAATCGTGTCTTTTATGAATGAAATGTGACATATTTCACCCTGGCTCGGATGAGGCCTTGGATCAAAGCAGGAACGTGCGAAAGATTTGCCGAGATCTAAGTGCAGAGCCGGAGACGCGTGGAAGGGGGTGGGGGGCAGATGTGTGCGTCTTCACTTGTCACGTTGCTGTGCTTCCGACCGCACGTTGCATCGGGGCCAGTTTGAACAACACTTGAGTTGATTAATCTCTAATACCAAAATAGCTTCTGTTAAACATTAGTATCTGAATCTGGCCATGCCTTGCAAAGCCTTTCAGCAAAGGGGTAGTAAAGTGGTTGGGAGGGGCCGGGGGCTGCCGGGAAGGCAGTGCTAGGCTGGGCTCAGGTAGGTCTTTGTTACACTTCCAAGAAAGGTTGAAATGCCCCGAAATCTTCCCCGCTCCAAATATAATGTCCCCGAGAGACCCTGGAGAATTTATGCCTGATTTATTAAAACAGCCCTTTCTCAGCTCCCACAGAGAGCCCCTTGGGCCGACCTCCCGTCCCGTCAAGCAGTGGTTAAGATCATGGGCTCTGGAGCCAGGCTGCCCGTGTTTGAATCCTGCCTCTGCCACGTTCCAGCTGTGTGACCTTGGGCGGGTTGCTTAATCTCTCTGGGCCATAGTTTCCCCTTCTACACACGGGGACAGCATATGCCTTGAGTGACTATGAAGTGTCAACTTTGTGCTCAGACAGGTTCTTCCATCATCATCTGGTTGCTGAGGCCAAACCCCTAATAACTGCGATTGGCTTTTCTCATTCTCTGACACTCTACGTATGAGTGACAGCAGACCGTGGGGTGCTTCCTTGCACGTATCCGGAATCGAACTTCCTCCATCGCTGTGACCCAGGTGCTAGCCAGGGTCCTCTCTTGGCTGGACCCCTACAATAGCCTGCCTGCCTCCTCCCTTGTCCCCTCAAGTCTCTTCTTGTGCAAAAGCCAGAGTCCTTCCACCGGCCTACAGGCCCCATATGATCTGGCCTCATCATCGTCTTGAGCTCATCTGCTATGACTCTCGCCCTCACTCCGTCAGCAATAGCCACCAGTGTTCTCAAGGACCCAGCCCCCTCCCAATTTAACACTCGACCCCTGTCCCACTACCCCCTGCCCTGCTCTGATTTCTGACATATCACTTGACGTGTCAGTGACCCAACGTATCATTATTAATGGTTCACCTCTTCTGGCTAGAATGTGAGGTCTATGAGGCAGGGACTTTGATCTCCTTTGATGTGTCCTAAGGATCTAGAACAGTATCTGGTACATACTAAGTGCTCAGCAAACATTTGTTGGATGAATAAATGAATTTGGAGGTATTGCAAAGCATTGTTCTTGGACAAAGGGTATGAATTGTCAGGACTGTATGAATTCATGATGTAAATAAATAACAGCTTCATAGCTATTGAAGGCTTACACTTTGAGGCTCCAATTCTGGCAAGAGAGTCCTCTTGGCTGTAACGTGAGAAACGATTCACCATTTCTAATCAGACATGGTCTGTCAGTAATTACTGATAGTAATCACTGAACTTCAGTAACTCACACATCACCTGTGGAATCTTTTTGTCACGTTAGGTACCACCGTGTTCCTCCTTCGTAAGTCAGGTCATATCCATGTGCCTTCTTGCACTTTTTATTTATTTTTTTTCTTTGAATTAAAAATACTTAAAAAACATATATATATTTAAAAAGGAAAGCTAACATTTGGCACCATAAATAGAACCCAATATAACTTGTTCCTGTGAAAGGGTGTTATAAAAATAAATTTCAGGAACAACAACAAAACACTACTAAGTTCTAAGTACATATCCTCAACCCGCAGAAAACTGTGAACCTGCAGCCTGGCCTCTATTTGAATATATTTTCTTTTTAACATTTATTTTTGAGAGAGAGAGTGCGAGCAGGGGAGGAACAGACAGAGAGGGAAACACAGAATCGGAAGCAGGCTCCAGGCTCCGAGCTGTCAGCACAGAGCCTGACGTGGGGCTCGAACTCACAGACTGTGAGATCATGAGCTGAGCTGAAGTCGGATGCTTCACCGACTGAGCCACCCAGGAGCCCCCAACCTGGTCTCTATTTACAAGGGGGTTGAGCATGTGCTGTAGGGAATTGAGTTCACACTCGCAAGTTCAAGTTCACATTCTCAATGGAGGAGGACAGTAAAGAAGCAAGTGAGCAAAATTATGCGTAACTGGAACCCATGCTAAATGCCATGATGGAAACAAGCAGCACACAGCATATTTACATTTTATTTCATTTATTTTTAAAACCTTTTGTTTTGGAGTAACTTTAGACTTAGGGAAAAGTTTCAAAAGCTCCAGTGTCTCCTAAGGCTGACATTGCACATAAACACAGTGTGAGTATCAAAGCTATAGGAGATGAAATCTTGGAAGAAACAAACAAACAAAAAGTGGGAAGTTAACGTGGGTATACATTATTAACCAACCTACAGGCACTATTAAAAACTTCCAGGGCGCCTGGGTGGCTCAGTCGGTTAAGCGTTGGACTCTTGGTTTCAGCTCAGGTCATGATCTCCCAGTTTTATGAGTTTGAGCCCTATGTCGGGATCTGTGCAGAACTTGCTTGAGATTCTCTCTCCTCCTTCTCTGCTGCTCCCCCACTCATGCTTTTCTCTCTCTCAAAAAAAATAAGTAAATAGGGGCGCCTGGGTGGCTCAGTTGGTTGAGCATCCAACTTCGGCTCAGGTCACGATCTCGTGGTCCGTGAGTTCGAGCCCCGTGTCAGGCTCTGTGCTGACAGCTCGGAGCCTGGAGCTGCTTTGGATTCTGTGTCTCCTTCTCTCTCTGTTCCTGCCCTACTTGTGCTCTGTGTGTCTCTCTCTCAAAAATAAATAGATTAAAAAAAATAAGCTTAAAAAAATCGTAAAAAAAAACCCAAACAACTTTCAGTTGTTCCCATAATGCCCTTTTTCTGCTCCAGGGTCTAGTTCAGGGTCCCACATTGCATCAAGATGTCCTGTCACCTTAGTCTTCCGAATTCTGTTCCCTAGTCTTTTTTTTTCTCTTTCATGACCTTCATAGTTTTGAGGCATGCTGGCCAGTTATTTTTGAGAATATTTCTCAGCTTGAGTTTATCTGAGGCTTTCTCCTGATTAGGTCAAGGATGTGCATATTGGGCGGAAAGCCGACGAGGGGCTGTGTCCTCAGTGCGTCATACAGGAGGTAGGTGATGTTGTCTGTGTCTTATCACCGGTGATGTTGACCTTGGTTACTTAGCTCTCCACAGCAAATTTGTTTTCCCACTCTTTGTAATTAGGAATAAAAACATCTGGGAAGATACTTGGAGACTATGCAAATATCCTTCTTCACATTATACTTTGGCTCATGAATTTCGGCATCTATCAGTGAATCTTGCCTAGAATGTGGTAATTTTGGTAAAAATTTATTTACTTATTCATCTGTTTTATGAGTAGGCTCTACACCCAACATGGGGCTCGAACTCATGGTCCCAGGATCAAGAGTCACATGTTCTACTGACTGAGCCAGCCAGGAGCCCCTAATGTGGTAATTTTTAAAGAAATCAATTAGAAATGAATATTATAGAACAGTCTTGGTTCTTCCTGGTCACTTCTTATTTGAATGTACATAAAGAAGTGAGCCAATAAGCAACTCATTAAGACTTTGTCTGCTGGGTTCTGGAACTAAGGAAGATTGTCTGTGCCCTCAGGGGCTCTAGAAGGCTTTGAGGGGAACTGAACGTTCTTGACTTGAAGCATCACCTAGAAATGCAATAAGCCCCTGAGGAAGCTGTGTGGACAGGGAGTGAAGCCAGAGAAGGGAGATCAGTGCAGTCTGCAGGAGTTAACCAGGGCAGGCTTCCCAGAGGAGGAGCCTACGGAGGATGGGTAGCTTTTGACTAATGAAAGGACAACAGGAGGATGTACATGGATGGGGCAATATGACCAAAGAGTGTGGTGTTCCCAGGACACTCTTGGGAGGCACGTTTTCTGAGTGGTTAGAGTTAGTGAGGCTTGTGGTCAGATCTGAGCTCCTCCTTACTGACTCTGTGACCTTGTGCAAGTTACTGCACCTCTCTGAGCCTTCCCTTCCTGTCTTGTGTAATAAAACTAGTCATAGCACCTGTCTTTCAGGAAGGCTGCGAAGAGGAAACAAGATCACGCAGGAAGGCACTTGGCCGTGATTTTGCCTGTGATGTTCGGTGCCACTGTCGGCAGCATCTGAGAGGATTCTGGATGCTTCCTCCAGTACCCGCTGCGGGGGACCCGATACTCACCATAGCTACCGAATGAGCACCTGTCACGTTCCAGGCTCCCCATTCCTCGGACAGCTCTGGAACTTACCTGTGTCCACTCCTTAGAGATAAGGAACGGGCTCCGAAGCACTTGGTCACTTGCCCGAGGGTCGCAGGGCCAGAAGGGGACAGAGCCAGGACTCCAGCCAGGTCTGCCCGCTTCAGAGCCCATACCTGTCTCATGGTCCCCCGTTTCGGATGTTAATAATCTCAGCGCTTACTTTCACGCTTAAAAAAAAAAACCAGCAACCTGTTTGGTGAACGTGACTCAGGTGTGCCACAAATCCGGGCTTTATTAATTTCCTCCCCAAGGAAAACTCTGATTTCCCAGACACAGGAGCTCTGACACCTGCGGTCTTGAAGCCCAGATCAAGTCTAGAGCGTAGGGCTGAGATTTCGGCAGAGCTTAGGAAGGAGGCAGGTGATCATTTCCCAAACAAACCATGACTTGCTCAGCATGTTCGACTAGCCCCGCTGAGTTTAGTCAGCCTGTTTCCATTACTTAGTACATGGTGCGTGGCCCCACCTCTGCCTTGTTTTCCCTCCCAAGTGCGCTGGAGTCTGGGAGTTCTGACGGAGGCTGGCAGGAACGAGTGTCAATGTCAGAGGCTTGAGGATTCTAACTACAAAAGGGGATTTCGATTTGCGCAGAGAGCTTTAGACCAGGTCACAATTTTGGAAAATTGGAGTATACCCAGATTATAGTGGTGCCTGAAAATGTAGCGAATGATGAGCTGGGCCAAGCCACGCTTTGATGTTTTGGCTTTTTTTTAAATGTTTATTTTTATTTTTGAGAGAGAGTGAGGTGAGGGGTGGGGGCAGAGAGAGGGAGGGAGAAAGACACAGAACTTGAAGCAGGCTCCAGGCTCCGAGCTGTCAGCACAGAGCCCGACGTGGGGCTCGAACCCACGAACCACGAGATCATGACCTGAGCTGAAATCAGATGCTTAACCGACTGAGCCACCCAGGCGCCCCTTGAACTTTTTTAATGTTTATTTTGTTTTTGAGAGAGAGAGAGAGAGAGACAGAGAGACAGAGAGAGCACGAGAGCAGGGAAGGGGACAGAGAGGAAGAGGGAGACAGAATTGAAGCAGGCTCCAGGCTCTGAGCTGTCAGCACAGAGCCCGACGCAGGCTCCAAACCCACGAACCGGCAGATAATGACCTGAGCTGAAGTCTGACACTCAACCGACTGAGCCACCCAGGTGCTCCCGATACTTATCACTGATCCTGGAAGTTGTACTAGGAGGTTGACATGATTATCTTCAGGATATTCTCTTGCCCATGGGCATAGTGGGGCAGCAGCAGTTGTGGTGGGTGTTCCCTTGTGCCAGGTTTTTGTCTCCAAGTGGCTGGGATGTGACTGTGGCTAACCTTGTCACTCAGACTCATGACCCTCTTTCCTCTCCCTCCTTAGGGTTGCCTTGTCCCGGGCACCAGCTCCCCGATCGTAATGTTTGCAAGGCATTACATCCCCCCACTACATCCCCCCATTACATCCAGTATATCGCTGGATGATTGTTTCTACACGTGTGTGTGCACATGCACGTAGGCGTGTGTGTGTGTGTGTGTGAAGGTGCATGTGTCTCTCCTCTGGTTTGGTTTGACCAGTGGTGGGCCCTGGCCAGAGACTGGGCAGTACAAAGAGAGAAGGGACAAGACAGCTGGTCTCCCTCATCCCGTCCTGTGGAGCCTCGGAAAGATACGTGACGTCCTCAAGGCCCTGAAGCCACGAAGTCAGGATCTGAACCCAGGCCTTTCCATTCCCAGAATCTGAGTGCTTGGCTACCATCGTCTGCTCAGAGAGGCCACATCTAGATACGGTTTTGCTGCAGCATCCATCAGACAGAATGGATAAATAGCTAGCTAAACATATATACAATGACTTCTTGTCACAGTTGTTGGATAAGTCTCTAAATTCTAAGTTGAAGGGGAAGAGGAGAGCAAATTATCAACTCATACCTACAGCAGGATACAGTTCAGAACATGCAGTACAGTTCTGTTTGCTGTGTGTAAATGCGTTCGTGTGTAGTCAGCGGCACAAAACACGCGTGGGCATCGTGAACACCAGCAGCAAGGGAGCTGGTGTGAACGTACCCAGGGAACTTCAGCTGTGTCTGTGTGTCTTAATTTGTCAAGCATGTTGGTCGGAGTTATGAGTGTTCATTTGTTCATTTTGCCATTCCCCGTGCTCTTTCAGATGTGGGAAATATTTCATAATTGTAGTTTCCCCAGCATTTTATTGTGAAAAATCTCAGACGTAGGGCAAAGTTGAAAGAAATTGATGGGGAGAATCCTTACGCCCACCACGTAGACGCTACCATGACTATTTTGCCACACTTGCCTCATCACTTACATCTCCATCCATCAATCCATCTTATTTTTGGATGCATTTGGAAGTAAACTGCACATATCCGTTCCCTTTCTTCTACGTAGTTCAGCATGCACACCATTAGCTGGGATTCAACATTCATGTGATTCACATATAGATCAACGTATGGAAAATTGCCATCTTTTTTAAATTTTTTTTTTTCTTTTCACCGTTTTATTTATTTATTTATTTTTGGGACAGAGAGAGACAGAGCATGAATGGGGGAGGGGCAGAGAGAGAGGGAGACAGAGAGTCAGAAACAGGCTCCAGGCTCCGAGCCATCAGCCCAGAGCCCGACGCAGGGCTCGAACCCACAGACCGCGAGATTGTGACCTGGCTGAAGTCGGACGCTTAACCGACTGCGCCACCCAGGCGCCCCGGAAAATTGCCATCTTAACAACATGGAATCTTTCAGTCCACGAACATGGCGTATTTCTCCATTTTATTTATGTCTTTAATCGTCTTAAGAAGTACTTTGTAGTGTTTAGGGTATAGGCCTTGCATGTTTTTTATTAACTATATTCTTTAGTATTTTAATTTTAGATAATATTATAAATGGGGTTGTTGATCTTTTTTTTTAAATTTTTCTAATTTTTCATTGCTGTGTGTACCAATACAGTTGGCTTAAAATTTTTTTTTTAACTTTTACTTATTCTTGAGAGACAGAGACAGAACATGAATGAGGGAGGAGCAGAGAGAGGGGGAGACACAGAAACCAAAGCAGGCTCCAGGCTCTGAGCTGTAGGCACAGAGCCTGACGTGGAGTTCGAACCCACAAACTGTGAGATCATGACCTGAGCTGAAGTCGGATGCTTAACTGACTGAGCCCTCCGTGTACCCCAAATACAGTTGGCTTTTATGTTGTGTCCTGCAGCCCTACCAAATTCACTTATCTTTGTGTTTGTCCTTAAAGTGTGTCTCTTGTAGACAGTATATAGTTGTGTCTTGTATTTTTATCTACTTTGACAGTGTCTCTTTTGGTTAGAGAGATTATTCCATTGATATTTAGTGTAATTACTGACGTGGTTAGACTTAGAGACACCATTTTATTATTTGTTTTCTATTTGCTTTGTCTGTTTGCTATTTCTCTGTTCTTTCCTTCCTGGCTTTTTTGGGGATGATTTGAATATTTTAAAGAATACAAGTTTAAATTTTCTGTAGGCTTTTTAGCTGCACTTTCTTGAATTATAGTCCTAGTGGTTGCTACAGGGATTGCAGTGTATACACTTTTCACATTCTACTTTGAGTCACCACTTCTTGTACAATGTAGATAGTGGGTCCACTTAACCACCTCTTATGCTAACGTTATTTTATGTAGTTACACTTTAAATGCCCTAGAAGACAATATCATAATTTTTGCTTTAAATAGTTTTACGTATTAAAAGGAAATTAAGAGGAAAAAGCAAAAAACAAAAACCAACAACCCCCCCACCCCCAAAATAGCTTTTTGTATTCATCTAGACTTTTGCCGTTTCTGATGCTTTCTTTCCATTCCTTTCCGGGGGTCTGTTTTTTCATCTGGTGCCATTTTTTCACAGCATGAAGGGGTTCTCTTGGCTGTATGTTTGGAGTACATATTTGCTGGCAGTTAATTCCCTTTGTTTTCTTTTATCTGAAAATGTTTCTTCTATCCTCATTCTGGAAGAGTATCTTTGCTATTTATGGAATTCTAGATTGCAAAGGTTTTTTCTCCACTTTTAAAGATGTTTAGCACTTTATTTTTTTAAGTTTATTTATTTATTTTGAGACAGATAGAGAGCATGAGAATAGGGGAGGGGCAGAGACAGAGGGAGAGAGACAGAATCCCAAGGAGGCTCTGCATTGTGAGTGCAGAGCCCAAGGTGGGGCTTGAACCCATGAACCATGAAATCATGACCTTAGCCGAAACCAAGAGTCGGACGCTTAACTGACTGAGCCACCCAGGTGCCCCAATGTGTTGTTTTTCTTTTGTTGCTTTGTTTGTTGTCTCTGCCTTTCAACAGTGTGACTACGATGTGCAGAAGCATGGCGTTTTCAAGTTTATCTTGCCTTGGGTTTGTTGTGTCTTGACTTTGTACATTTACGTCTATCTCCCACTTTTGGGAACTTTTCAACCATTTTACATTAAAAAATTTTTTTCTGTCTCTTTTCCTCACTCCTTTGCATGTCAATTATAGGATATTATTTAGATCATTTGCTATTAGATAACAGTTCTCTGTGGCTCTGTTCATTTTATCCCCCATTTTTATACTTGCTCTTTTGACACTTGGATATCTTCTATTGACTTATCTTCAGGTTCACCGAATCTTTCCTTTTCGTCTCTATTTGGCTGTTAAGTTTATCCAGTGAAATTCCACTTACAGATATTGTAGTCTTTAGTTCTAGATGTTCAGTTTGGTTCTTTTATTGTAATTTTTTTTACCTGCTGAGATTTCTTGGCTTTTCATTCATTGAGAGCATGTTTTCTTCTCCATCACTGAGGCCAGTTGTAAATTAGTTTTAAAACCCTTTTCCTGTCATTCTAACGTCTAGTGATCCCAGAGTTGGTCTCCGTTAGATTGTCTTTTCACTCTTGAATGAGACTTCTTTTTTCAAATGTTCACATTTTGAGCAATTTTGGATATTAATCTTGGATATTAAGAACGTCATGTCGTCATGACTCTGGATTTTGTTATTCTCCACTGAGTGCTGTCTCCTTCGTCTCAGCAGACAGTTAATTTGGATGGACTGGATGCGAAAATCTTTTGGGTCACAACTCCAGTCTCGGCATCAACCTTTTGTCTTGAGCTGAGATGTTCTGAGGCTGGTCTGCATATACATTGTTCGGGGTTCAGCCACAGATATTGGCAGGTGTAATTTGGGCGTGCCCTCTCCTGCTCTTACCCTTCCGTGATTCCCTTATCTCTCTTTAGCTGCCTCAGAGACTATAGACTCAGTCCTCTGCTTCCCCCTGCTGCCCCAGCCACCTCCTCCACCCCCATGCAACAAAACAAAACAAAACAAAACAAAACAAAACAAAACAAAACAAAACAAAACTCCTGCATCCCTCCCATGGGTGGTGCTTCCTCGGCCTCCCACAAGGATGATTGCACTATCTTTCCGGGCTAAATGCAGCAAAAATGGGAGAGTCCTTTCTTAGAGCTGTCCTTCTCTGAGTGTGTGCTCCCCACCGTGATCAGCCAGTTTCTGTTCTCTCTCCAGTGTCTTCAGGTAGCTGCTGTTTCTCTTATGCCTCACTTGCTGTCCGCAGGTGAGTGGGGTTTCCTCCGTCCTTCCCAGGAGTACGTGCAGCCTGTTTATATTTCTTGTAATTACTGATAGGACTGGATTTATGTCTGTTCTTCTGCTATTTGCTGTTCATTTGCCTCATCTTTTTTTTTGTTTGTTTGTTTTTGTTTTTTGCCCTTCTATATTCCTTCTTTCTTGATTTCCCTTGAATTAATCAAATATATTTTGTGATTCCATTTTAATTAATCTGTTGTGTTTTCTAAAGCTGTATCTCTGAATTTTAAGTGGTTGTTATAGGGATTTAATATGCATCTTTAACCTTATCACAATGTGATTGGAGCTGACATTTTGCTACTCTGGGTACAATGTATTTACTTCGGAGCAGTGTGGTGTCACCCCGCCCCCCCCCCCATCCTTTTGTGCTTTTGTCGTACATATTATATTGATACAGGTTGCTTTTGGATACTTTGAAGATTCCCGTTATTTTGTAGACGCTGGCTTGGATTTGTCTGGTGCTTCCTCATAATTAGATTAAGGTTCTGTGTCTTTTGCATGAAGGCCGCAGAAATGGTGCTGTGTTCTCACTGCGTCCTGTTACGTGGTGCATGGTTTTAATTCGCCCTGTTGCCAGTGAGCTTACTTTGTTCACCCAATTAAAGTGGTATCTGCCAGTGTTTCCCGCTGTGAATATACTGTTTTGCTCTTTGTAATTAATAAGGATTTTGTGGGGACTTACTGTGACTTTATAAACATCTCCTTCCTCACCAAGCTTCCAATGTATCACTTGTGAATCTACATTCACACCGGATTATGATTTCCTTTTGTTGAATGGCTTTGCCCCGTGGAGGCAGCAGGGAAAGAGTGCAGGGTGGGCAGGAGTAGACAAACCAGGGTAATTATTTTCCTCTGTGGCTGCACCTTCTGTAGGACACATGCTCTCCTCCCGTTGACCTTGCCAGGATTTTAGCCCCCAGTGATGGCCACGGTCCTGGGATTTTGGGTCACACCGCCCACGGCCTGTATCTCTGTAGCATAGGGGTGGGATTACTTCTTGCTGTTGCTAAAGCATGGGCTGCTTGGCCATTCACTGGTAGGTTTTTACTTTTCCGTCCCGCATAACCAGTTCTCTGTATTAAACCCTCTCTGTTGAGGTACAAAGAGTTGCTTCTGTTTCCCTAGCCGGCCCCTCTTGGTGGCAGGATCATCATTTCAGTTTGGGACACTGACTTTGAGGTTGCCTGTGGGACATTTAGATGGAGGGGTGGAAAGGCCAGGTCCAGATGTGGGTCTGAGGCTTAAAATTGAGGTCTTTCCTGGAGACACAAATTTAGGTGTCTCTGGCAGTTTGATCATAATAATGGAAGCCTTGGGAAGGATGAGATTTTCTGAGTGAAAATCATGACAAGTGACAAGGTGAGCCTTCAGAAGAGCAGCCAGAGAAGGAGCAGGAAAATAGGGGACTGTGACGTCACATAAGCCAAGAGAAGTGGCAGGAAACAAGGGGGCGTCAACAGACTTGAATGCTACCTGGAGGTCAGGCAGGAAGGGAAAACGATCCTTTGCATTTTACACTCAGAGGTCACTCGTGACTTTGATGAGATGGTTGATGGCTTTGTGTGGATTAAAGCCAGACTGAAGGGATTTGGGGGTACAGTTCTGACTCCAGTTACAATGTGTGGGGTTTTCCCCACACCGTGTGGTTCTGCTTGGCTCACGAGGGTCCCACACTCTGTTGTTTATCACAGTCCTCTTTGCTCCCCACTGCTGCCCCAAAACTGGGTAAAAATTCCAAACCTAATTTCAGTGTGTGTGTGTGTGTGTGTGGCAGGGGGTGTTCCCACCACCGAAAAACAACCCTCTGACACCAGCTGGTATCCTACAATTCAACTCAGTTCTCACGCTCTCCACCCAGAGAGCATCAGTCAGATCCTACAGGCTAAGGGTTCGTTCCCACAAGACTGCCCCTCCCCACTCCACATGTCACCCAAGTGCGGGTGGTCACCTGTGCTCCTGACCGCTTGGATCTAAGCCACAGGTTCCGACAACCCTCTCCATGGATTTGACACATTTGCTAGAGTGGCTCACAGAATTCAGGAAACTAGTTTACTCACTAGATAGCTGGTTCATTTCAAAAGATATTAAAGGGTACAAATCAACAGCCAGATGAAGAGACACATGGGGCAAGGTCTTGAACAAAGGAGCTTCTGTCCTCATTGAATTTGGGGCCCAGTATGGTGGCCAATACATGTGTTTTGTTCAGCATTCTGGAAGCTCTCCAAACCTTGTACTTTTCGGGTTTTGTGGAGGCCTCATTACACAGGCACGGTTGATTGAATCATTGGCTGTTGATGATTGAACTCAGTCTCCGGATTCTCTTCCCTCCCTGGAGGATGGGGGTAAGACTGAAAGTTACAACCTTCTAATCACATGGTTGTTTCCCCTGGTAACCAGCCGCCATCGTTAGATGCTTTTCCAAAGTCACCTTATTAACATGAGCTCAGGTATGTTTGAAAGGAGCTTGTTATGAATTATCAAGATACCTTTATCACTCTCCCCACTTATGAAATTCCAAGTGTTTTAGGAGCTCTGTGCCAGAAATGGGGACAAAGACCAAATATATATTTCTTTAAAAATTTTTTTTAATGTTTATTTATTTTTGAGAGAGAGAGAGAGAGACAGAGCATGAGCAGGGGAGGGGCAGAGAGAAAGAGGGAGACACAGACTCCAAAGCAGGCTCCAGGCTCTGAGCTGTCAGCACAGAGCCTGACATGGGGCTCGGACCCATGAGCCGTGAGATCATGACCTGAGCTGAAGTCAGACCCTTCACCAACTGAGCCACCCAGGACTCCCGTATATTTCTTAGTATAAGTCACAATATCACAGACGGTGAGTGATCTGTAAGGTATATTACTTAGGGATTCAGGTCAGCTCCATGTAGAAACCCCAAAGAACAGTGACCTTACCCTGAAGACAGGGATAGATTTGGAGAAAGGCAGGAATGTTTACAAGTAGGTATCAGTGGATGAAGGGTGTCAGGGCATCAAAGATTGTGTGATTCTCTTGACCTTTACCTCATTGTCACACTATGGCTGCCACGGTTGTGGTCATCATGTCTACATTTCATGGAGAAGGAAGGAAGAAGAGAAGGGGGTGGCAGTCATGTGGTCCTGAGTCTGCCTTTCTTTAAGGAGCCTTCCCAGAAGCATCAACCAACATCTTTTGACTAATACTCAGTGGTCAGAAGTATTCTCATGCTCAAGCCGGTCCAGCATGAGTAGGGAACTGTAGGTGTTGAACTGGGTATGCTGCCAGTTCCCTCGTCCCAAATCAGGTGTTTCTTGACAAGGAAGAAATGGAGGAAGGGTGGGGTCTACCTCCATGATGTGATGGATACAGGGAGGGCGGTATCTTCTGGCATCATTCCTAGTGTTTCATTGGGAAGAGGAGGGGAGCGTGGAGAGTAAACTAGGGACCCCCTGGTATCAGGGGGCTTTCTTCCCCCTAAAGCTGAGGGAAGCCTGTATGGGTTCTAATGCTGAAGTAACGCCCCAAGTCCTGGTGGTAACGTGGGACCGATTTCCAGGGGCCTGAAGGGACTCTTCAGGGTACCTTGTCAGTTTCCAAGACATAATTGGGCAGCTGTCTTATAGAGTGGTAGAGAATTTTACTTAAAAGGGAAAAACAAATAGTTACGTGCACAGTAGGTCTGCTCCATGTAATTAATGTGGAGCTGGTTTAATGTCCTGTTTCCGCATTTTGTAGCTGCCTGCCGGTGACTTGGGCAGCAAATCGTTTTAGAGAGATTCCAAAGAGCAGTACCGATCAGACACGCGAGCTGTACTTTCTGATCTTTCCATTCTGACGGGTGGGGTACTGTTTGGTGACAGTTTCACCAGGTCTCCAATAAAAGTGCCGCGTCGTGGTCATCTCTCTGTTGGTTCCTTTAAAAGGAAAACTACACCTGTGCCTCCATCGTGTTAAGGTTGACTATCACTCACTGTCATTTAGATGGATTTCATAAAACCAGGAGGAAGGCAGGGAGTTATGTAATGGTGTAACCTCTAATCTATAATGTTAAGGTTAGATATAATTTTTAATTGCGTTTCTTTCTCTCTGGTTGGGCTAAATCTACAGAACTTTCTGTAAGAAATTCAGTACTCATGCCTCTTTGTGCTTGGGGTATTTTATTCAAACTTCTGGTCCAGCGTTTAACCCAGCACATTACAATTAACTGAATTTGTGTCAGTCTCTTTGATTGTGAGCTGCTTAACACAGGGACTGCTGACTTGGCAGTCCGTGTCCCCAGCTAGGACTGTCAGCCTGTTCGAGCTCATGAAGCCTCCCTTGAGTTGAATTAAATTTGAAATCCAGAATAAGAAAACTTGCCAGTTACCTCCAGGGTCCCAAGTAATGATTTTTCCTCACTTACGGCAACATAGTTGCACTTGCTACTTAATAAATTCCCTCTAAACGGGAAAACCAAGATCTTTCCCAGTACTGGTGCCCTGTTGGGTTTAGCGGAAGGAGCTTTCTGCCTGCCCTTGGAGTTGGGAGGTCAGGATCACTGTTTGGAGGTGTTTTCCCCCCCGGAGGGAAGGAGTAGAAATGAAGACGTCCATTTTGCATTGGTTGGGATCGCAATTGGGGATACTCGACGCACAGTATTTGAAATTCTGGTTGGGTTCAAAGTAGAAAGACAGGTGGAGGTTAAAGGCGCCTCTGTCGTTGCAAATGTGCGGCAACTGACTGTGACCTAAGGGGGCAGGAGAACGCCCGGCCAGATGTTCGTAAGGTGCTAGTCTGCCTGTCCTGACCCATCTCCCACCACACGCCTCTTTGCTCATCTTGTCCGACTGCTGGTTGTTTCCTAGAAACCACCAAGTTCACTCCCATCTCGGGCATTTTCTTTGTCCTTTCTGCTCCCCCATGGTGAGCAGGGCTGGCCCCTCCTCACCATTTCACTTCATCCCTGGAATACCCCGCTTCGCAGAGAGGCCTTCCCGACCACCCCCGAGGGGTCCTCTATGCCAGCCAGCTTCTGTTATCCTCCCGTGTCCTTCATGGCACTCACCAGTCACCACCTGCAATGAACTAAGCTATGGATTCGTTCACTTTATTGTCAGGTTCCCCCACACTCGAATGTCGGCTCAGTGCAGACAGGGACCCGTGTCCCCTGTGCTAAGAATTGTGCCCGTTTTGTTGTTGGAACTCAGTAAATGGGGAACACATACACCTTCACATCTTGGACATAGCAGTTAACTCATGTGGGTCAGTGCCTGTTACAGGTTGAACTGTGTTTCTCTGCTAAATCCATATGTTGAATTCTTAACTGCCCCCTCCCACTCCAAACAGGGTCTTTATTTATTTGTTTGAAAGTTTATTTACTTACTGAGAGAGAGAAAGAGAGAGAGAGAGAGAGAGAGAGAGAGAGAGGGAGAGAGAGAGAATGAATCCCAAGCAGGCTCCGAGCTGTCAGCACAGAGCCTAACGTGGGGCTCAAACTCACGAACCGTGAGATCAAGACCTGAGCTGAAACCAAGAGTCGGACACTGACACCCAGGGGCCCCCAAACAGGGTCTTAGTTTAAAGGGATAAAACGAGGTCATTGCGTGGGCCCTAATCCAGTATGACTGGTGTCTCTCTAAGAAGAGGAGCGGGGGACACAGACACATGTGGAGGGAAAGAAAACCATGTTAGGACACAGAAGGTGGCAGTTGACAAGCCAAGAGAAGAAGAAACCAACCCTGAGGTCACCTTGATCTCGGACTTCCAGCCTCCAGGGCTGTGAGAAAAGAAATTTCTGCTGTTCAAGCCTCCCAGCCCGCGGCGCTTTATTCTGATAGCTCTAGAACCCGAATGTAGCACTCTGCGATGGAAGGAGTGGAAAGCCGTGGAAAGGCCTCTGCTACAATCGGCTCATGATTCTCAAGTTTCTCGCCTTCCCGAATCCGTGTCCTCTCCTCCACGAGTCCTTTGTTTTCCATTCTGTTGCAGTTTCAGTGTGAGACTTCTAGGAGCGCAGATTTTTTTTATCTTTGGAGTGGATTGATTTATTGGGGCCACTGCTTGGCCAGATGTATGATCCCCAAGGATCTTGCTCCGGACGTTGGGTTTGGGGAACACTGTCAGGGAGTGGTTGGCCCAACATCTTACTGAAGTCCTCTCCCTGGAGCTATTTCCTGCATCTGAGATGACTTTTCCACTGAAATTCTTCCAGGGCATAGGAACTTCTCCGGCATTCTTCAGATTCTCTTGAGGGTTTGCAGAGATGCACAGACCTTGCTCAGCTCACCCACAGACACGTTGCCTTCCTTGTTCAGATGTATAAGGTGGCTGTTTTAACTAGCGATTAGTCAGTCCCTTGAGTCCTAGATGTTTCCTGCCAGGGTTCGACTTGAAACAGGCAGACATGTGGAAGGAGACCTCCTTTGGGGCTTCTGTGGCGTTTCAGCCAAGCCCTCCTGATGCACCTTCCTTTGCAGAACCCACCCCCCCCGCCGACCGACCCCTGCCGTGCTTCTCTTTCTTCCTTGCATGTCTAGGAGCCTTTACTCCTGGTTGGCAATCTTGAACCCCTCGGTGCTCTCTAGCTAATTGCAATTATGTGCTGTTAAAGAGAATGGAGAGAAAAAAGAGACTGTTTGTGGCTTGAATGATAAATGAGGAAGAATGGCTATTTCCAATGCCGAATACAGGAAAAAACAACAAAAACAACCGTCAGTTTGGGGGGGGCTTCACGCTGCGGGAAAATGTTGAGAGTTAAATTTCATTTTGTAGCAGGCCTCGATTGCACAGCCGAAATCCATAGGATCAGATATAACTTTTCTATCACTGAGCAGGTTAATAAAGCCCCTAATAGGATCTGCTGACCATAAGAACCACAGACCAAGCGGCAGGAAAGTTTTATTTATTTGCCATCTGTATGTAAATTTTGCTATTATGGAAATTGTGTCAGAAATTGGACCACAAGTAGATATTACACAGGGTACTATAATATTTGAGCTAAGATACAAAAAAAAAAAAAAGGCCACCTCTGTGTGTGTATGTGCCTATGAATCATCCAGCTCATTGTGGCTTTCTCTAAGCAACTCCATCTCAGACTCCAGATCTAACCTGTGCTCACGGTGGACAGGCTCATTTGCATATGCAACAGTCCCTCAAAGACGAGACAGCGCTGAGTTTTCATGGGAAAAGAAGTGTGTCCATGCCTGGTGTTATTATTAGCTCTCCGAATCCAGTGCCAATCTGTCTTTTAGTGGCTCCCCGGGTGACTGCAAAGAGACCATTGCATTGCTAAGGGACAAATATTTTTGGAGTTAATTATAGCCAGTCATGGAAGAGAGGAACACCTCTTTGCTTTTTGTTCTGAAAGAAACTCAACTGACGTGAAGAAATTAAACCAGGATGGTGGATGTCAGCACTGTTACCTAATTAGCGTCCTGGGGTGGCAGAACGAGCGGCTTATTGTGCGGCCAGAGGCTGTCCTTAAGGAGCGGGCATTACACTCTGTCGTGCCGCTTACGAAGTTGGCCTCCCACTGCTTCATGTTTCCATAGTAACGTGACGGGAGTCCAAAGAAAGTGGCCGATTCGCTTTGGTGAGACCCGCACGTAAACTAAATCACCTTCTGCGTTCCTATGAGTTCTGGATTTCCTTCCTCCAAAAGTGACGCGGTTCTAGAATGACTTTGGACACCTAAAATCAGCCTGTACCTTGCACTTTTGGAACCACTCGTGCAGGGGAGAAATCACTTCGGGTACCTGAGGCAAGCGTTAGGTGACCGAGTGCCAAATACGGTTGTGCGGGGAACATTGAATTACCCAGCGAGACTAGACGCCTTCTGCGTCCTCTGCTGCGCTGGGCACCTCAAGGAGACTGCCTGCGTTCGGTGCCCAAAGTCTCTTGCATCCTGAGGCTTGCTTCTTAGTTTGTTTTCATTTTGAACGCCACGAGCCCACGCCCCAGGCTGCGAGCCTTTGGCACGCCGTCGCATCTGGCTGGAATTTAATAACGTTGTCTTGTTTTTATCGTACTTATTTTAGGGATTTCTTGTCTTCATGGAAAGGGATATTGCTTTTTGCTTTTTCATTTAAAGTGCTGATCTGTCGCTTCTTCCCCAGATGTATTTATGTAAACCCAAGGAGCAGATTTAAAAGGAAGTATTAAGTAAGTAATACCACAGACGGCACCCAGGGTAAAGCGGGAGACAGTGGCGGGGTACAGGGATCCCCGCAGACAAGGGGAGCTCCGTGGCAGCATGGAGCGAGGCTCCGGGGCTCCTGTCTTGGGAGTGGCTGGGGTGGTTGGCTGGGAGGTGCACTTGCTTCACTCGGCAGCTCTTTAAGCTCAGCAAGGGCTGCCTGACCTCCCCCTGCTCCAGCTCTCTCTCTCTGTCTCTCTCTGTCTCTCTCTAAAACGGGGCCATACCAGCTCCTGAAGGCTATGCGGTGAGTCTAGAGGGAGTCCCCTGCAAGGGTGAATCACCCAGGCTGAGGGAGGTGTTCAGAGAGGGCGAGTTTATCCCCCTCTCCCTCTGAAAGCTGAGGATGCTTTGGGACATGTGTCACGCCACAGGGAAGCGGAGTGGTCCACGCAGGGATCGTAGGATCGCACAGCCTCCAGCGAGCTGAGCTGACACCCACGGGCAGTGCGGGCGTCAGGATGCTCTGAAAAAGTTCATGTAAAACGAATGCCTGCTCTGCTGTGGGGAGGGGAGGGTGCACAGAGTGACACCCTTCCCGGGGCACCCCCACCCTCTCTCCGGGTTTCTCCGAGCGCACTCTGGGGGCCTCTGCCAGCAGAATCCCTTGGGGGAGGCTGTTAAAATGCAGAGGTTCTGGGCCACATTCAGAGCCACCGAGTGGGAGTCACTGGGGGCGGGGCCGGCAAGCTGCAGCTCAAGTGCAGCTGCCTGCTCACCTCCTCCCTGTGCCTCCCCGCTGCGCGCCGTGGAGGGGACGCGCCTGTGCAGGTGTGAAGGTTGTGCTTCTTGAGGGTGCCTCTACTTCGGACGGATGGGAGCCGCCCCTGGGGGTGCAAGATGGAGGTTTCTCACAGGTGGGACTTATCATGAAGGTCAGGGGACCAAAGGGAGACTTCGGGAGGAAGCCCAAGTCAGAGGTCAGGGGGATTCGGATGCGGGATTACGTGGGGCCAGAGCAGTGCAGGTGGGGCGGAGGTTGGGTAGGGCAGCCTTAGCTAAGGAAGCCTGGAGGACAGAGTGGACGGCGAGGCTACTTCTTGTGTGTGCTCATGCCTCAGTTTCCCTTCTATGAAATGGGGATGATGAAGTACCCCCATGAGGGCCTTGTGAGGAATAAATAATTTGTGTATATTATATATACCAGGGCCTGGCACAGAGCCCTAATTAGGATCACTTTCCTTGTTATTATAATTCTTTTCCACTTACGCAGACCCAGGGTGTATCTCGTGGGACACGATGTACATTCTCAGAGGATCCTCACTGAGATGGACAGACCCTTCAGGGAAGGGGAAGGCACCATTTTCTTTAAGGACCACCTCCTTGGAATATGCCTGTAACTCTGGCTCCTTGCTATGGGTTTCATTTAACAGACGTTCATTGAGTACGTGCTTGGCTGGTGTTTTATTTTTTAAGTTATTTATTTATTTACTTATTTATTTATGAGAGTGGGGGAAGAGGAAGAGAGAGAAGGGGAGAGAGAATCCCAAGCAGGCTGTTGGCACAGAGCCCGATGTGGGACTTGAACTCACCAACCTCAAGATCATGACCCAAGCCAAGTGGGACACTTAACCGATAGAGTCACCCAGGCACCCCTCAGCTGGTGTTCTAGAAGTTACTAAGAAGTCTTGGATGGGGCGCTCACCTGCCGAGATCTTAAAATTCTTTGGGGGGATGCAGTGCATGCATCCAAGCAGATGCGCGGCGAAGCGGGGCTTGATGCCTTGGGCGTTTCAGGAGTGTTTTGTAATGTGCGTGTTTAGGGAGGCTAGAAAAGCGATGTCACTTGATCTTGACCGGTAAAGTTTGGATAAATGAGGGCATGAGAATAGGAGGGGAGAAGGCGGAGATAGTAACACTGAGTATGGAGCGTTGGGCGGCCCAGGTGGGAGGGATGTTGGGGTTGTAGTCAGGAGGCTCCTGAGACTTGCATTGCGATTAGCCTGGACATAGGGGTGGATCCCTTCGCTCAGCTTACCCCTCATTCCAGGAAGCTGTGTGGTCTCACAGAAATAGCATGGACCAGGAAGCACGGAAGACCGGTTTAAATCCCTACTTAGAAGGAATGCAACCCCGTTGACATCTTGATTTTAGCCCCTTTTAGACATCTGGCCTCCAGAATAAGACATTCGTGTCGTTTTAAGACACTAAACTTATGGTCATTTGTTATAGCAGCAATTGGAGACTAATACAGTGCCTTATCCAGTTACTTCAGAAAATAGGCAGAAGACAGTTTCGTGAGTGAGTGGAACTCATTAGGACAGGGAGAAACCGACTGAAGTGAAGATAATCATCATGCACATCATCACCGGGATATTATTCACCACCCGGAGGAAATGCTCCTGGCTCCAGAGGTGGCTTGCCACCGTGAATAAAACAAAGACGCTTCCTACATGCTGCCATTACAGGGAGAGGCACGCGGACTTTGGGTTTTTGAGACATGAGGCTTTGGGGATTATAATACCACATACAAGGCAGAGCCTTTGGACTTCTAGCTTGTTCCCGTCTTCCTGATTGAAGATCTGTCTTCGTCTTGGAAGGAGAGAATGCTGTGGTCTAGAAAGACGGAGCTAAGGATGGGTGTGTTCATTTCTTGGGGCTGCCGTGAAAAATTACCGCCGACTTGGCGGCTTCAAGTAACAGGAGTCTGTTGTCTCTACGTTCTGGAGGCTAGAGTTTGAAATCAAGGCATCAGTTTCAAGGGTTGGTTCCTTTTGGGGGCACTGAGGGAGAGTGCCCTGTTCATGCCTCTCTCTTGGGTATAGTGGAGGCCAGCAACCCTTGGCATTGCTTGGTTTGTTGCTACCTGTTGCTTCTGTCTTCACATGGTCTCCCCTTCTGTGTGTCTCTGTCTTCTTTTTTGTCTCTTACGAGGACACTCGTCATTCGGTTTAGAGCCCAGCCTCATCCAAGATGATCTTATCTTGGGACCTGTACCTTAATTACTTTCTCCAAATAAGGCAGCATTTACAGGTTCTGGGTGGATATATCTTTAGGGGGCACCATCCAACCCTCTCCAATGGGCAGGGAGTCGGGTGCATCCTTCAAGGCTCAGACGGCTCATCAACCGAGGCACTGAAGGGATGTGTGGATTGATCCCAAGCACAGTGACTGGAGTAGGGCATGTGCTGGTGCCCTCAAATCCAGCCCGTGCTCTTTCTTTGCCTGTGTCACAGAGGGCTGACCCTGCAGGTCCCAGGTTCCCTTCATCTGGCTGCAGCAGGGGGAGGCCCTGGCAGAGGATTGCAGGGCAGGAGGAAAGGAGCAGCTGGGGTGTTCCTGCCTCTCCTCTGTTATCTGACATATGGCAGCAGCTACATTTCTGATGCTTGATGAGCCCACTGTGCTTTTATCAGCCTTCATGTGACCCTGGTCCCTGGCTCTAAGAATATTATTTCCTCCTTCTGTCCTAGTTTAGGGTTCTAGTAGCTTCTTGCTGTGATACTGATTTTATGTGCCAGCCTCACTACTAAGCACACACACTATATATAAAACCGAGTTGTACCTTAATTCTGTCCCAGCTCAGGGGAATCCCAGCATGTCTTTTTAGTCCCTTCTGGTAAGATTTTGGAAGGTTTATATTCCATAAACTTCTGAACCGTTGGGGGTCCTAGGCCCCATCCTTCTCTGCAAGACATTGCATGGTGCACAAGTGTGTGCAAGATGTGCGTGTGGGCCCGACGCAGATTCTGAGACAAGGAACTGGGGCACAGGTAGTTTATCTAGAAGGTGATGCCGAAAGCAGAAGTATGAGGCAGGGATGGAGAGACAGGGAGACAGGAAACGCTGATAAAAGGGCAGTGATGAGTCCTTGGGGCTTTGTCCGTTGGGGCTCCCCCTCGGAATTGTGGAGAAGGCGTCTCAGAACTGTTCCACTGGAAGACAGAGCAGCTGTGACATCTATCTACTGACTTCCATCCCAGTTGGCTGAAGGTTGTCCCTGGGGAGGTAACTGGGAGAAAACAGCAGAAAAGCCAAGAAGGGCTTTGGTGAAAGCCACTGGTCAGGGCTCACGGAACTGTCCACCACAGCAGTGCTGAAAGCAGGTGGGCTGAGGGGCGGTGGGAACATGCTTCACAAGCTTCCATTGCTGTTCACGTGTGTGTGTTCACATGCATAGTCCGCACAGGGACTGAGTTGGGTGAACAAGCAGGTTCCTCCTGCTGGCTAGTGCATAGGTAGTGTGCCTCTGCTACGGAGGTAAATTCTCTCTGGATGCCAGTGGGAAGTGCAATTACCATAGGTCTCGGGTGCACAGGATATTTGGTGCCAGCTGGAGTGGAAGCCAGGGGGTGGGGACTGGTGATTCTGATTAAGTGGTCTCCGTGGGAATCCTGCCAGTTACCTACCCTGGATCTTGGCTCCTTCCTGGCATTGGGTTTCCAGCCCTCCCCTCCCTTCTACGAGATGCCCTGTATCTCTCGTACAAATCCCTTTCTCATATGCTGGCCAGACTGGGTTTCTGTTGTGTGGAAGCAAAGAACTCTAACGTACGTCCATCTTTCCTTGAGTGTTTGATTTTTTAGGTTATTATCACATGGTTTTATATTAAATATAAATAATTTCCATCACACACCCAATATGTTTAGACTCCTAAAACACAGACACAAGTAGGCTCTGACTCATCCTTTCTTCTACGACAACTGTCGTGTCTCTGTGCAGTCAGTGTAGCGTCTCTTTCTCATTGAGATCACCTGCTTTTATCTTCTTCATTCCAAGAGGTGGTCCCAGGATACTGAATAACCCCGAACAGGATGTTTTGTGCAAGAACATGTAGAAGGTGCTGGAGGGTGCTTTACTGCACTTCTGAATGAACCGTGACATGGGATGATGGAAAGAAAGGAGAGCTTTCCATCAGTTGGGGGTCTGGGTTCTGGTCCCAGCTCTTTAGAACCTCGCTTGGGCCATTTCGTATCTCTGGCTCTCCATTCCTTAATCATAAAGCCATGAAATCAATTGAGATGTAACCAAATGCAGAGGCCCTTGAGAAAGTTTAGAAGTCTATGAGCCACGTGTGGTTTGATCATTGCAACCAGAAGCCAGAAAATTACATTAGGCTCGGCTCGGTAACATTGTTCTTTGAAATGTCTTAGGCTTGAGCCCCTCAACGAATTATTCTAGCTCAGTCTATATTTGTGAAAGTTGTGGGTGTTTTGCTTTTTAAAAATCTGTTTTCTTTGCCTTCTCTTTGCTTGAAATTTCTTCCTGTGTGTGGCTTCCCATTCTCAGTGGCTCTGTGGACTGCCAGCGGCAGAGACAGGAGGTGTGGGCAGCTGAAGGCAGGGGGCTGTGTGTTCCACAGCAGAGTGTTTTTTGACAGCTGAAAGGTAAACTCTGAGTTCTTTCTCGGCAGCTTGACTCCTCCTCCAGATGTGGTTTCTTTCTTTTCATCTGAGCTGTTGAGCAAACCCACCCTGGTGGAATTCTCAGATTGAGGGACCGACTGCTTTGCTGAATTGAGCTGGATGGAGACGCTCTTGTGATAGAACAGTTGCTTCTTTGATCTGCAGCTTGAAGGCCCCCGGGGTGTTGCTGCTGGGGTGCAGTGCAGGGGGAGGCCACCCCTGGAAGCCGGTCCAGGCCACCTCCGGGCCCGGAATTTCTCAGTTCCAGTTTTTACATGCCACTTTTCCCATCCTATTTTCGTTGCAATTGGTCACACAAAAAAATTTTCTTCTGGCAATACATTTATCTTAAAAGAAACTTTTACGTCACTCCCTTGAGGTAGAAGATCAGACTCTCATTTTTCTGGTTTTATTTTTCTTCTAGTACACATTAAGGTAAATGTGTAGCTTGGACAGTAATGAATTTATCACCTAAACCCATCTTGCATGGCAGCCATGACCTCAGCGGCTGAGTGGTCAGTGCTGTGTCTTTACCACATTTTAGTATCTTGTCCCTATAGATTCACCGCCATCATGCTGCTATTTAATTGGTATGCTTCTTTAGATCAGCTTATATTTTTACTGAATTAAATTTACCTACAACAGAAACTTTATTTCTCTTCTATAAATGGGAAACCCTGCATCATGGCTGTAAATAGGAGGCAGCTGTTACAACAGTTACACACAGAAGCCAGTGTTAATAACATTCAAGCTAGATAGTTGAAGCCTCCAAAATGCCTTGATTTTGAGGCTCATTAGTTCTCTTTGTTAAAGGCAGAGATTTGGGAGCGTTAGAGAAGGTTAAAGATGTGAACACTCAGCTGCAGCTTTCCACTTGATTTAATCAGAAGGGTGGGGAAAGATTAGAAACTCTCTTTTTTCAACTTAATGTTGTTTAATATTATGTCCTTGTCACGCCGCCTGAAATTTTCTCATGTACCCTTAGGGATAGGGTGGGTGTCTGCCACATTCTGAGAACATTGCTTGCTCTCTATTTGTTAAAAAAAAATATTTTTAACATTTAACTTCAGGCATTTAAAAAAATGGAATGAGTTACTAGCATTTTAAAATATGGCCAAAAAAAAAAAAAAATCATTGGCTAGATGCAGGTTTGGTGTTTTATTTATCACTGTTTCTTCCTGACATCTATTGTTGTAAAAACAACTGTGTGGTCTCTTGAGACTTGCATGTCCAGGGGGGAGGGGACCTGGCCCCTGGCCCTTGGCTCCCCCGTCTCTGGCCTCTTGAGGGGCAGCTCTACAGCGCCCCCTCATGGCTGTTTGTTTGCCATCCTGCCAAGGGGCTCAGCAGCGGGCAGATTTTATTGCTGGAGGTGGTGGATGTGCCCTGGGCTTCTGTCCAGAGGGAGCCTTTTCAGTGACAGGGAACCGGAATATTCTAGGTCACATGAGAACAGATGCCGATAAAGTTTGTGTTGGGCATAGACCTAAAGTAACTCTCAGGCTACCGTTTCCCAGGGAAAAGTGACTTTATTTTTGTGACTTTCCTGTACTCTGTAGTAGTTTTGGCAACTAAAAAAAAAAAAATGACCAATTGATTTAAACGAGGTTCCTAGGAATACCAGGGTCCTAATATCCTATTTTTAATTTAACCGATGAGAGGCAGACAGTGTCTCATACATTTCTCTTGTGGGAGATTCATTAATTTGTCAATTCAACAAATATTTTAGTGTGTTTTGTTTGCCAGATACTGGTTTTTACACGGACTCTGTAGTGGGAAAGGGTATAGTTTTCTGATCTCCTGAAGCTTATATTGTAGTAGGGGAGGCATAGAGAAATCTTTGGTGTTTTGGTGTTCATGGTGCCCACATTTTTTGAACCAAACAGGTACTGGAGTACTAGTTGATTTTGAATGGAGCAAATTCTAGATGGACACATACTGAGAGGGCGGTAAGGTCAGTGGGCTGGTGAGAAGAAAATGTCTGGGCAAGTACAGTCTGGACATGGGTCAGCATTGGGGCCACTGATGTCTTTTATTTATTTTTAATTAATTTATTTTTTTGGTGTTTATTTTGAGACAGAGAGAGACAGAGTGCAAGCATGGGAGGGGCAGAGAGAGACGGGGACACAGAATCGGGAGCAGGCTCCAGGCTCTGAGCTGTCAGCACAGAGCCCGACGCGGGACTCAAACTCGCGAACCACGGGATCATGACCTGAGTTGAAGTTGGACGTTTAACCGACTGAGCCCCCCAGGCGCCCCCAGTGATGTCTTCTAAATTGGGTAGTGGTGGGGGGGCTCCTGGGTGGCTCAGACTGTTAAGTGTCCAACTCTGTCTTGATTTTGGCTCAGGTCATGAGCCACGGTTCATGAGTCTGAGCCCCACATTGGGTTCTGCACTGACAGTGCAGAGCCTGCTTGGGTTCTCTCTCTCTCTGCCCCTCCCCTGTTCACCCTCTAGCTCTCTCTCAAAAATAAGCATTAAAAAAATAAATTGGAGAGTGGTGAATTGAAAGTGATTTTTGTAGCACTGCCAGCTAATGAAAAAAAATGTCCATCACACGTGAGCAAATTAGTAGATTCTGCCTGCTTTTGCACTTTCGTTCTTTACATGAAGGTTTGTTGCATCCTGGTTTTCTACCTCATGGTTTGTTTGTTGCAATTGAAAATGCCTAGGGTGGTACGACAAGGTGACGAGACTGTGATTGGGTGAATATTCAGTGAGCGAACAGGCTGGATGAAGTTGGGCGGTCACAACCAAAGAGCCGGGAGAGCAGGACAATAGTCATTGCAAGGACTCTGAGGCGGGCATAACCTCGGCTTTAGGAGGAACAGAAAGCTGGTGGTTTCTGGGGCGCCTGGGTGATTCAGTAGGTTAAGCATCTCACTCTTGATCTCGGCTCAGGTCATGATCGAGCCCCACGTCGTGCTCTGTGTTGACAGTGTGGAGCCTACTTAGGATTCTGTCTCTCCCTCTCTCTCTGTCTCTCCCCTGCTCGTGCTGTCTCTCTCTCTCTCAACAAATAAATAAAAACGTAATAAAGGAGGTGGTTTCCCTTGGATCCCCTAATATCTGAGTATGTTTCTGAGTTTGCAAAGATAAGAGCCAAATGATGCAGGCTGGCGAGGCTGTTCAGACATCACGCGGCAGCCAGTGTCGTGACCTGGCTAATATCACACAGGGAGCTGGTAGCCCAGCTCGAAGTAAATCTCCAGCTCTCTAAGACCCTGGGGCATTTGACTTCTATTCCTCTGAAGACTGTTTCTGAAGTGATGACCCACAGTCGAGGAGTCTGAGGCACAGGGGAGACGTTGCCTAAGAAAGATGTTTCTGCACATCTGTGGCTTTGGGTACCCCAGACAGAAATCTGGTCTCTTTGTAGCGCTTACCTTTTCTTTCTTTTCAGGTTGTATTTATGACCTGTTACATAGGCATCTCTACTTTATTTTTTATTTAAAACTTTTTAATTTATTTTTGAGAGAGAGAGAGAGAGAGAGAGAGCGAGCGAGCACGAGCAGGGGAGGGGCACAGAGAGAGAGGGAGACACAGAATCCGAAGCAGGCTCCGGGCTCCGAGCTGTCAGCACAGAACCCGACGCGGGGCTCGAACCCACGAACCGCGAGATCATGACCTGAGCCGAAGTCGGATGCTTAATTCACTGAGCCACCCAGGGGCCCCAGGAAGTCTCTCTTGAGAAAGAAGGATTAAGAAATATTTCTGTTTCTCATTTCCCAAGTCTCTGTGTATAACCCTGGAACTTACGTCACAAACACAGCTAGAAATACTGGATCCTCGAACATAGGTATCCAAAGGGGTGCTCTGATTATTCACTTGTTCAGGAACAGATGGGTCTCTGGGCTGTGTGCAGAGGACAGAATTTTCTCTTGTAGGAAGGCCATGCAAGGCAGTGTCCACTGAAGCTTGGTCTCCGTGGTCTTTTGTGTGTCCCTCAGTGGGTAAATGAGGCATTACCTTTTCTTCTTTCCCATCATAGGATCTGCACCAATGAGCCCTCTTCCCCCCAAAGCACGAAAGAGCACTGTGTGTGTGTGCACGTGCATGTATGTATGTGTTTGACGTATTTACTGTGTCCCGTGTGGTCTTGGGAGATTAATTTCCTGGACTGAGGAAATGGAGCAAAATCCTTAGCTTTGTGAGGAAGCAGAAACTCCTTCGAGAACGCCTCCTCCAGGGTAGCCTTGGGGCTGCAGACCTCTTGCAATGAGGAGGGTCCAAAGTCATGTTGCGGAGCGGGCGGAGCCCCCCAGGTGGAAGGTCTTGTCACCAGAGGGGGCTACCTCTGTAGGTCGAAGTACAGGTTGCTCATGGGGCGTCCCCTTAGACCAGGGCATGTGTTGGGGACCAGTTTACAGTAGTCTCTCTACCTGCTCAGCTATTCACCTCTGTGTTACCTGCCTGGTTCCTGGGGACAGTTGGGCTGGTCAGAAGGGACACAGATTTGCCATATGCTAGGCATTGTGCTGTGTGATGTGAATGCATTCATTCATTCCATACCCAAGGCTACCGTCCAAGCAGATGTGGTTATCCTCATCCTGCAGAGAAGGAGGCTGAGACCCAAAGAGGCTAAAATAATTGGTGTTGGGTTGTACGGGTGGAGAGTGGCAACATTTGGCTTTGAACCCAGGCACTGGGGCCTGGAGATACGTTCTTTGCTCCTTTGTTACATTGCATTTGCAGGCACTTCCTGTGCTGGGCGAAAGGGCCCCTGGAGAGGACAGGTTTGGAGCACTTCCCCTTGGAGCAGTCAAGATCTTCCCCAGCCAGGAGGGCACAAAGCCCGTGTGGGCAAGGCTGGCTCGCCTCCTCCTGGGAGGAGCCGTGGGCTGGGACCCGTGGCCACGGGGGTCCAGCTCTGTTCTGCAGCTCCCCACTTGTGCGATAGTGGGCGTGTGAATAATTCCCCTGCAGCAGCTCACAGGTTCTCATGAGGAACAAACGGGATGATATGTGTGAAAGTCACTTGGCAAGTATTTGGGCGGTAACTGAACGTGAGGTGCTGCTTCTGCTGCCACTACTGAGTGACACACGACGTTGGGTCCACCGGCGTCCTGGGGCCTCGAGGTCCATGCCAGCTTCCCTGCCACTCAGCCTGCCTTTAGTGCCCAAACTTCCTGCATAGGGTCTGACACAAAGTTTGGTCAGGGAGCATTCGTAGTTAGCAGCTGTGTCGATAACCGAGACGCGGCAGGTGTAATGATCTTCCGAGAGCACCTCTCTTAGGTTGAGAAGGCACCCGAGTGGCTTTGGGCCATCAGCTTGCATTGCTGCTTCCTGCATTGGACAAAGCCTGGGCATTCCCGTTGCAGGACCTACAGATTTCCGTTGTTGGACTGTGTGATTAATTCAACAAGTGCGCCACTGAGCACCAAGTGTGTGTAAAGCATTGTGTGAGATGGGGGATATAAAGAAAACAAGCAACATGTCTGTCCTCTCTGCCGCTATGGGTCTTACAGTCAGGTGAACGATAACGTGTGTAAAAACTCACACGGATCATTATTTAGTACTAGTTGTGATAAGTGCCGAGAAGGAAAAATCAAGATGCAATAAAAGAAAAAAACAAAAACAAAAACTAACCTGGTCCCATGTATCTGGGGAGGCTTTTCTGGGGTGTGGATTAAGTTGAGTCAAAAGTGGGTAGGAGTGATCCAGATAGTTGGGAGGGGGAGTGTGGGAGGGAAAAAGCTTCAGACATAGGGAACAGTATATGCAAAGGCCTGAACCAATCAGGGCTCAGGCGGGAAAGAGCTGGCATATCCCGAAGAGAATTTAATGAAGGGGGGCTTTGGACCAGGGTAGGGGCGGGGTGAAGGGAGCCAGCGGAGGGTGGGAAGGCACCAGGATGGCTGACAGTGGTAAGCAGTTACCACCCTGGCCCAGGAGGCGAGGGCAGGGAGGGGAATCACAGGAATCAGGAGAGCAAACCTCGGGGGCACCAAGGCTTCTCCACGGGAGCCGTGTTCACAGGGAGAGGAATGCAGCAGCCACCCTCACCCGCAGGGAGAAGGCAGGGCTGTAAAAGCCACAGCCTTTTCTCTCAGCACCTCGTCTCCTGTGCCTTCTGTTGCTTGGACCCCCCTGGAAGCCAGAGGGAGGTCAGGGGAGCACAAGGGAACCCTTGTGATGCTGTTCATGGCCACCAGCCTCCAGCAGTACGGACAAGAGGAGAAGGCTAGAAAACCAATCTGCAGGACAAACAGAGAATGAGCAGTAAAGCCAGGTGGGGAAAAAGTTCTGGGCTTCTGAGAAATAGAGAAGGGCCAGTAGAGAAGCGTGGAGCCATGAACTTAGAGAGGTAGCCAAAACAGCACCTACTAAGTGCTTATAATTCAGTCCTCATCCGACACCTGTAAGATGGCTACAGTGAGCTACTGTGAGTCCATTTTACAGATGAGGAGACTGAGGCTCAGCGAGGTGATATAGCTCGCCGAGCAGGCAAATGGAAGAGCTGGGATTTGAATCTAGGAAGCCTGGTTCCAGAGTCTATGTAGCCACTAAATGATCAGCATCACCACTTCCTCCGTTAGGCAGTTTCATCACGGTCCAGACCAGGCAGGGCCTTGTAGGCATTTGGATGTGTCCTCACACTGGCGTAAGCAGTGGGTTTTAAGCTCGGAGCTTTGATGACTCAGGATTTTGAGCAGCTCACCCTCATGGAGGTGTGGTTTGTAGCAATGGTTGTAGATGTGTATTGCAGCAACACATGTGAGGAAGACGCAGGGGACGTGGAGAGAGGCACGGGGAGGCAGTCATCGAAAGGAAGGTGCCAAGGGTGATCCCCAAGTTTCTAGCTTGAGCACTTCAGCGGATGGTGGTTGCTATGGACTGAATCTCCTCCTCCCTCCCCCCATCACTATGTGGGTATGGACACCCTAATCCCCAGTGTGGTGGTATTTGGACATGGGGCCTTTGGGAGGTACGCAAGTCACGAGGCTGGAGCCCTTATGATGGTATTAGTGCCCTTATAGAAAGAAATAGGAGAGAGTTTACTTCCTCTTTCTGCTTTCCATAATGTGAGGACACAGCAGGAAGGCAGCCGTCTACAAACCAGGAGGAGAGCCCTCACCAGGAACAGAATCTGCCAGCACCTTGACCTTGGCCTTTCCAGCATCCAGAACTGTGAGAAATGCATTTCTGTTGTTTAAGCCCCCTTCTCGCCCCCTCCCCAATTGGTGGTATCTTATTACAGCATCCTGAACAGACTGAGACAGTGGTTCTTTCCCAAGGACGACAAGAGAAGCAAGGTGGTTGTTTTTATTGTGGGCTGGGTTCTGAGCATGTTGAGTTTTTCTTTTGAGACTTCAAAAGGCAGGCTGGTTTATGATACTCTTGTCACCACCCGCAGCATAATGATGTCCAGAGGTGATGTCAAGGTATTCCCTTGGCCATGTATCTGAGACTCAGGGGAGAAAGTTCTGTGTTGCAAAAATAACTCAACTCCGGGTGATCACATTGTAGATGGTAGATAAAGTTGTGAATATGGATTTGTGTGTGTGTTTCTTGGTGTCTGTGAGTACCCAGGTTACTGACAAGTCTTCACGGACAGGACATACCAGCTTGTCAGGGTGAGCCCTTGACTATGTCTGGGTGGAGAGGAGGAGATGGAAAAAACTCATTGTGGCTCACAAAGAGCTTTAAGTTACTAGGGAAAATGATTCTTTACCAGGCATTGGAGAATTTATATCACCAAATACTATACAAATAGCAGGTCTGATGGAAAATGAGTTTAGTTCCATAAAAGGTCAGGTTATTTTTGTGTTATGAATTGAATTTTTTATGCCTTAGCTTTGTTTATTAACATTTAATGCTGAAATGATGGGTATGGCAAAGGGAGAGCATCTTGGACTGTTTGCATAGATTCCTTTTATTTAATATTTGCTCTCAGTACTCACAAGGATGGTCGACATGCTGAACCTCCTTCCGCCATCTGTTCTTTTGTCCTTGGATTGCAGGGGAACTTTGTATGTGTATCTTCTGTGAACTTTGCGATTTTATTTGGTCCTCTGAGTGGCAGAAATGTCAGCACCTGTGTGTTTTTGTCAGTTCACTTTCAACTGCAAATAGAGGAAACCAAACTCAAAGTGGCGTGAAGGAACTTCCCTGGCTCCCCGAACTAACAAGTGCCAAGGCAGCCTCAGGTCTGGCTGAATCCAGATGCTCGGACACTGCGGCTGGGAAGCCATCCCTTTCCACCTGTTGGTTTCATGCTTAGGCAGGAAGTGGATTCTTACAACACTTGCTTGCTTAGTGAACCAAGAGCTGAGCCCCACTTTCCCCAACAGATCCTGAGTCCTACGTGTCTATTCGCGAGCCCATCAGCTGTGGGGCCAGGCGATGGGCTATTTCCGATTGGTGTGGTTGGGTCATGTGGTTTCTGCTCGGACCAATCCCTGTTCAGGAGGACACCGTGCTTTGATTGGCTACACACCAACCAATCCCTGAAGCCGAGGGTGGAGTCAGCACAAGGGGAACATCGCGGACTGGGCATGCGCGGCTCCCAGTGGGCAGTCCAAGTGTTGCATCAAGAGAGGGGACTCCCTGTAGGGCTGACCCCACCAGTCTGCCTGGTCTTCTGTGGGTGGGGTGAGCAGGGCCGGGAACTTGCTGGATGGCTCGCACAACAGGTTTAATGCACTCTTTTTTTTTTTTTTAATTTTTAATGTTTGTTTATTTTTGAGAGAAGGAGAGAGCGAGCAGGAGAGGGGCAGAGAGAGAGAGAGACAGAGACAGAGACAGAGACAGAATCCCAAGCAAGCTCCAGACTCGGAGGTTCCAGGCTCGGAGCTGTCAGCACAGAGGTGACACGGGGCTTGAACTCATGAACGGTGAGATCTTGACCTGAGCTGAAGTCGGAGGCTTAACCGTCGGAACCACCCAGGCGCCCCACTTTTCTGCACTTTTTCATCTGTCCCTGAAACATTTTAGCACCAAGGGATGATTCTTTGGAATGTCAGCATTTGGGGGCAGGCTGGTGCCCCTCTTGTCACCACCAGCAACATAACGAATGCTGCACTGTCCTTCTTATGTGCAGGCTCTGCTGTGAGATGGGTACTGTCATTAATAGTCCCATTTTACAGATGCGAAAATGGAGGCACAGAGGAGCTAAGTGACTTTCCAGGGTCACGCAGCTGGAGTTTGGATTTTAAGCCAGACAAAAATGTAGCTTCCAAGTCCGTGGTGGCTTCACTGTTCTGTCTGTCTCCTAGGACTGTCCATTCGCCCTGCACAGAGGAGATGGTTAACACCTCGCATGTCATAGATACTCAGTGAATAGACCCTAAATTTTTTAAAAATGTTTTTATTTACTTTTGAGAGAGAGAGACAGAGCGTGAGTAGGGGAGAGGCAGAGAGAGAGAGAGGGAGACACAGAACCCGAGGCAGGCTCCAGGCTCCGAGCTGTCAGCACAGAGCCCAACACGGGACTCGAACCCACAGACTGTGAGATCATGACCTGAGCCGAAGTCGGACGCTCAACCGACTGAGCCACCCAGGCGCCCCTGTTACTTATTTCTTTTTTCGGCTTTTGTGCCTGTAGAGGTGTCGTGTCCCCCAAATTCATGTCCCCCTGAAACCTTGGAATGGGAACTTACTTGGAAAGAGGATCGTTGCAGATGTAACGGGTTGAGATGAGGGCCTACCGGATTCCTGCGGGCCCTAAATCCAAAGACCCGTGTCCTTGTAAGAAGAGGAGAGACTCCAATCCACACACAGGGAGAAGTCGTGGGAAGACGGACGCTGAGTTTCGAGAGAGGTGTCCACAAGCCGAGGATGTCCAGAATCTCTAGAAGCTGGGGAAGAGGCATGGGACAGATTCTCTGAGAAGGATCCCGCCCTGCAGCACCTTGAGTGGAACTGAGAGAGAACACCTTTCTGCTGTCTTGCGCTCCCCTGCGCCCTTTGTGGCCATTTGGTACTGCATCTGCAGCAGAGTAGGGGAGACCGGCAGGAACTTTCGGGGCAGACTTGTTCTGTTACATCACCTGTGGAAGGCATTGTGATTGGAGCTTGGCCACATGTCCCTAAAGCGCGAGTCAGGGAAGAAATGCTTGTACGGCAGAAGCCAGCATTTGGATGGGGAAACGATGTAATTACAATCTCCACGAGGCACAGCAGAGCAGGCTTCACAGGCTGAGTGGGGCTTCCTGCAGGGGTGAACCCACTGGCATTTCCATACTCTGGGCTGCCTTGGCCAGAGTGGAGAATAAATTTCCAGAATTATAGTAGAAATAGCAGAAAGCTTTCTTATTTATCATTGTTTCTTGCTCTGAGGGCCCCCGCTGCTTTGCAAATCGACTTTCCCCGATACCTAGTTGTCTCCCAGGAGGTAAACAAACAAACAAACACCGTGACAAGATCAAGGCACCTGTTGTGAGTGAAATGTTGCCATCACGAAAACCATTCTCTTGCTTGTAAAAACGTTAACTTCCTGATTTGTCAGAAGCTGTATGTCGGGTTCGCTTAGAAGTTGACTGTCCTAGACAGAAGATGGAACAGCGGTACAAGAGAGGAGAGATAGCTCCAAGGAGCCAGCAGGTGGCTTGGAGAGAGTTCTCGTGCACATCCAGATCCCTCTTTGCGTCTTCCTGTGCTCAGAGCTGAAACGCTTATCCCGCAACACTCCGCTCGGAAGGACTATGCGCTCTTTCTTCCAGCATGGGTTCCGTGTCTGTCCTTCAGGATGATTCTTGTTCTCTTTCAGACTCAGAGACCCAAACTCTGTATCCTCAGCGTCCTGGATTTCAGCCACCTGGGTAGGAGGGGACCCGCACCTGTCCTGTGGTCCTCTTGGCAGGTCCAGTGTGGTGAGCTGCCTCCCAGACCCTTGGCCCCGCCCTGCGGTCTTTGCAAGCTTAAATCATGGTCTGAAAGGAGCTCTCAGCAGAGCCTGACTTTGCCGGCCTCCAGGTGCCTAGCGGGACACGCATACATCTCTCTCTCTCTGGCTGATTCGTCACAGAGAAAGTGGTTTGCTGGGCGAATCCAAATTAAAAGTATCTTTCCAGTCTTCCTGAATCACACCCTGAAAGTGCTTCCAGGGCCCAGGGCTGGGCTTGTCTCAGAGAGTATGTGGCACACCAGATGTTCCCTGGCTTCACTCTCCTTGACAGAATGTGATCCTCTGGAATGGGTCCCAAACGCCATTCCCTGAGGAGTGTTGTGAGGACGGCATATATCATAACAGCAGCTTGTTTAAAAACACGGCCCTGTTGGGTCCTGCCCCAGACCTGGTGAATTACGGTCTCTGGAAATTGGGTCTAGGCGTTTGGAACCAGCAGCAGGTGATTCTGATGTGCTTGAAAGTTCAAAAGCTTCTCGTCCACAGCGTCCCAATGCCTGCCTCCCTTCCCACGCCCTTGGCAGCCTTTGTTTTCTCTTAATTTCCCATTTGCCCACACCTCAAGATTAGGGAGAAGTTCCTGGGGGGGCTTTCAGGCACAGGGACCGACAAGAGCAAAGGTTGGAAGGCACATGTCGTTCTCGGAACCAGAAGGAGGCAGGTTCCCCACCAGTACAGAATGTGAGTGTATTTTTACACACTCAAAATATGCATTTTTTTAGAGCGTTGCTATTCAAAGCTACAAGACTGTTAGGGGTTTTTCTTTCATCTGAGAATATTCGGCCGGCTGAAACGAATCTGCTGATGGGAACATAAAGTCTCATAGACAGTAGCGAGCGAAAGGAAACTTGATTGGGATTTTTTTTTTCTTCCTTGAGAAATGAAATCGAGGTGACGACAAGTTTATTTTATCTTATATTAAGCAAACTTTAGGTTCAGTAATTCCCACTCTGTGCCACTCAGAGCAAAGCACGCATTTCCTGCTGCCAATTTGTTCCTTTCCTCCAATTTTACACAACGGTGCGGCACCACAGTTTTCATGTCACACTAGACATTGTCGTAGGATCACCGCAAGGATCGAGTTAGCAGAGATATTTGGGGGCTTCCCCAGTTTCCCCAAGAGCGTCACTACGCTTTGCTGTTCACACTGCTCTCCTTGGAAGAAACTATCATTTTTGCTGGTCTTCTCTGGTTCCCTTGTTAACCGTCCGTACGGATCTCTTGAGCGGCCGTTGGTGGACTCCTCTCGGGTTCTCTTTCTCCGTGGCTTTGCTGGCATCGGCCAGTCCTCCAGTATTACAAGATCTGCAGTTTTCACGTTGCCGTCGATTTGCATTATATTTACGGCTGACAGCCAGCAGCACAGGACCAAACCCAAATGGCACGGCTAAGGGAGCAGTGGGCGGAGACAGGTGCTCTGTCATCCAGGGGCCACGCGTGAATGGGGACTCTTTACCTGAAGAGTCGGCTCATCGACGAATCCGAGTATGCCAATGTATTCTTCCCGGTGTAATCCCGTAACTACAGGCATGCAGATAAACATTCTATAATGAGGGTCCTATGGAAATAGAAACTAAGTTGTTGATGAATATCAGAAAGTAGTTGTTACAGAAAGGAGCCAAAGGTGGTCCCTGTATATTGGCTCCTGTACTGTTTATTTCTTCGCAACAGACTGGGACTTGTTAGCTCGACATCCTGCCAGCTCCAAACTCCAAATTGTTACGCATCTGATTGTTACAAAGATATTCCAAATAAGCATATTTTTAGCCATTTGGAGCCTGCCTGCTTTCCATACCCTGCAAAACTGTGCCCAGCGTCTGTTAGCCGTAAACTCTGGTTAGAAGCCCCCAGGCTGCCACTGCCCTTTGGGGCTCTGTGATCTGTAGATGTGCCGCCATGTTGCTTAGGGACATCGTGGAGACACAGAAACCCGCCTCTCTGATCCTCCTGTTCCCCGCTCCTCTCTTGCCCCCCTCCCCTTTGGGGTGGCGCCATATCCTCTGGAGAAGCTTAGGCTTAGGAGGGACTCCCCCAGCATGCGAACCTGTCCAAGCCTTGCCCAGATCCGGCTTCCTGTGTGCTCCTGCCACCTAGTGGTCACACCTTTTCCTCGCTCAGCCCCCAGACCCCCCAAGCTCATTAGCCGTGCAGAGACCGTTAATAGTTTCCACATCGTTTTAGATATTGTTGTTTTTATACATGACAAGTGTTAAGAATATCACCGAGCCTAAAAATATTTCTCTAAAACACATGTGATGAATATTCAGGACTTGGATTTTTCTGGGCTCAAATTGTTCTAACAAAGATAATCTAAAATCGGGAAGGATTTGGACCAAGAACTGGAATTTAGAACAGTTTTATAACTTGTGCTGGGGGGGGGGGGTAGGACCTCAGTCATTGGCCTTTAGGCTTGCGCTTTTGATACACAGCTTTCATTTCTTCCGTTGCCACTTGAATTTCTTTTTAGGAGCCACTTATGGTTACTGCCATGTGATTCAGATGGGCTTAACTTTACCCTTTTTTTTTTTTTTTAATACTTACTTATTTTGGGGAGTGTGTGAGGAACGGAAGAGCACAGACTGGGGGACAGAGGCTCCAAAGCAGGCTCTACACTGACAGTCTGACGGCGATGAACCCGATGCGGGGCTCGAACTCACAAACCACGAGATCGTGACCTGAGCCAAAGTTGGACGCTCAACCGACTGAGCCACCCGGGCACCCCGGGCTTCACTTTACCCTTAGTGCAGGGACGGTGGTTGGCTGGCTAACCCAGTGAGCCTTGTTCGTCTACCCCCCTAGGCCACAGTTAGTGGTCCAGGGGGAACTCCTCAATCTGATTCAACCTATGAAAACCTAGCTCCAGGATTTTGTTCTGAGGGAGAGAATCTTGCTTTTCCTTTGGTGGATGAGGATGTGAGATCTGGAGCTACTGCAGCCGCGTTGTGATCACAAAGAGGAGAGTCTGTCAGCACAGAGGATTAATCCTTTACTGCACCTCCACCGTGTAAACAACCAGACGGGTCAAAACTCCTGCTGAAGTTTGAGTAATCCTAAAGCGGTTGGCCTAAGTATAAGAAACAAAGACTCAGGTGGACTCACCGAGCGAGTTGTCTTGTGCCCTGCTAGATGGTAGATGCTGTGGGCTGGAAAGTTACAGGGGGAATGAGGTGCAGAAGCTGTGGGTCTCTGCCCTGTCTCTAGTCCCTGCTGGGCAGACACTGGCCTGGAAGCCAGATGTCTTTCTCACTGCTTGTGTCCAGCAGCTGGGATGTCACCTGCTCCTGCTTCTGCTCCAACCAAGAAGGATGTTCATCGGGATTCTAAGACTCTTCCCCATCATAGACAAGGTCAAGGTTTCAGATTACTCTGTGTCCCTCAGAACAAGGGTGGGGGCCCCGGGCACCTCAAGGGGTGGAGGAAATTGGGGGAAGAAGCCCGTGCGTGTGTCCAGGGTGGCGAAAGTCTGACTCGTCCTGAGGCTGGACCAGGGGCGAAGTCACAACCCCCTGGCTGCAACGTGGCATCCCCGTCGGAAGCATGAGGTCTGCCTGCTTTATTTGAACTCGATACTGAACTAGGATGTGTGTACGAGGAAGTGCGCATAAGTGAGCCCGGCCTGGTAAGTTCTCAAAACCCACCATGCAGTCACATCCAGAAGCCCCCCCTTGGGACCCCTTCCCGTCACTTCCCGGAAGAGTAACCATGATATAGACTTCGACCTCATGGACCCGTTTGCCTGTTTCAGACGTTCTGCAAACGGGATTGTGCAGTTTTTTGTATCTGGCTTCTTTCGCCCGACATTATTTTTGGAGGCTCGTCCTGTTGTTTTGTGCGGTGGTAGACTGCTCACCCTTGTTTCTGCTGCACCGTGTTTCACATGCTTTATCTATTCTGTTGTTGGTGAGCAGTGTAGACCGTTTCCATTTGGAGCTTTAAGGGGAGCACATGCCTGCGTTTCTCGTGGGCATATATACGGCCAGCGGTGGAAATGCCGGGCTGTAGGACCCATAGAAATCCAGGTTGGTAGACGTTGTCCGAGAAACGGAACCAGATTCACTCATTCCAGCGATGCGGACGAGTTCCAGCCACGTCTGCGTCTACACTTGCTGTGTTCTCTCTTTGTTTTAGCCATGCCAATGGGCAAGTGTCTGTTTTTTGCTACAGTGGATGGTTGCTGGGGGTAATGATAGTGATAATTCATAATAATAGTCGAAACGAGAAGCTGAGAAGAACACGGGGATGCAGTGCCTCTGCCCAGCATGGCTTTCTGCCCTGATGGAGACAGTTCACCTGTGACTGTGGTGCTCACAGTTACCATCCCTAGTGTGTATGAAAGTTGGCAAGTCTTTATGGCAGTTTTGGAAGGTACTTTGGCAGCTTGAAAGTCCGTTTCTGGGGGAGGGGTGGACCCTAGAAAGCCTGGAAGGGGGCGAGGTTGGTATTCGTTTTCTTGAGACTTCCTCTGTGCCCAGAAATTAACTGCACTGAAGTTTCTGGATCCCCTTGTGTTCCAGATTGCGGATGCCACAGGGTGACCCTCTCAGGTCTGACTTTGCTGTGGCTTGGGGGCGGGGGGCGGGCGGGGTGGGCTTCCAGAACCAAAGGAGCCTGGGACTGCAGGAGGGCACTGGGTCAGAAATGTTCGTGGTATACTCTGGGTCAGGCAGGGGGTCACAGGACGCCTAGGTGGCTTGGGAGGAGGATGGGGGACAAGGAAAAAAGTGACAGTGTCTGCAGCCCTAATGCCAAGCCCGTCAGAGCTTGGCATCTGCACCCCTGGGGGCGTCGCTGGATGGGCAGGGATTTCTCCGGAACGCGGGGCTCGAGGGATCGCAGCTGAGTGTGAGAGCATCTGTGTAAGGACCTGTATGAAGGAGAAGAAAGGAGGCGGAAGCATTTCTTTTCTAACTGGGTCTGCAAGGATTTGAATCTCCTAATTCCACCCCCGGGCTCCTTACGTTGGCAGCAAAGCCAGGAGCTTTAGGACAACCCTTGAGTCCGGAACTCTCCTGCTCGTTGAAATTCTGCCTTCATAAGTTCCCTTCTTCGGGTCTCAAAGATTTGTGTGTGTGTGTGTGTGTTCATAAATGATTATTTATTTATTATGTTTATTTTTGAAAGAGAGAGAGAAAGGGAGACAGCACGAATGGGGGAGGGGCAGAGAGAGAAGGAGACACAGAATCTGAAGCGAGCTCCAGGCTCCGAGCTGTCAGCAGGGAGCCTGACGCGGGGCTCGAACCCCTGAACAATTCATATAACATAAACTTGACAGTATCTAAGGGAGCAGTTCAGTGGCATTCGGCACATTCACAGGACGGTGCCACCACCCTGGCAACCAGCAGTCGGCTCTCTACGGACGTACCTGTTCTGGACATTTGACGTAAACGGAATCACACAGTCTCCGTACTTTTGCGGCTGGCTTCTTCCGCATTGACTGATGTGGTTCAGGTCCATCCACCCTGTAGCCTGTGCCAGTGCCCCATTCCTTTTTTTGTCTTGATGTTTGTTTATTTTTGAGAGAGAGAGTGGGGGGGAGGGGCAGAGTGAGAGGGAGGCAGGATCTGGAAAGGGCTCTGTGCTGGCAACAGCGAGCGTGACGCGGGGCTCGAACCCGTGAACCGGGAGATCGTGACCTGAGCCGGAGTCGGATGCCCAACCGACCGAGCCGCCCAGGCGCCCCGCTTCATTCCTTTTTTATGGCTGAATCGTGTTCCTTTTGATGTATCTGTGGAAAAGGGGGCCCAGGGCCTCAGTGAGCATTGCCTGTTGGTCCACAGCCTTCCGTCTGGGAAGCGGAGGGACTTCAGGCTCCCCGGTGACCCCTGCAGTGTTCATCCCTAGACTCGGAAGTCCAAGCATGTCCTTTTTTTTTTTTTTTTTTTTTTTTATAATTTTTTAAAATGTTTTATTTATTTCTGAGACAGAGAGAGACAGAGCATGAGCAGGGGAGGGGCAGAGAGAGAGAGAGAGACACAGAATCTGAAGCAGGCTCCAGACTCTGAGCTGTCAGCACAGAGCCCGACGTGGGGCTCGAACTCACCCCGAGATTATGACCTGAGCCGAAGTCGGTCACTCAACCGACTGAGCCACCCAGGTGCCCCCAAGCACGTCCTTTTGTGCTCACTTATACCTGTTTAAGGCACTGCAAGCTGTGGACGGTCGACGGTTCTGCCTTCCTCCTGATTGTTCCCCAGACATGTCCCCGGTGTGTCCACGGGCAGGTCCCAAGGCTGCTGAGAACTTGGGTGATGCCTTGGGATCCCCGCTGTCACTGAGGAGACATACTCTGGTTCATTGCAGCACAGGTCATTTGAGGAGCAGGGAACAAATGCAAAACAAGCAGGCTGTGAGAGCTCTCCTTGGCCTTTTCTCGGTGAGCGAGCAGCCGGGTCCCTTGGTTCTTCCTTGGGGGAACTGAGTTCCAATGCTGTGCAACCCATGCTGTGCCAGGCGGTCCCTGGCCACACTGTCCTGCCGGGATACGGTGTTTAGTTTTCTCCCGAGGACAGTGTGCCCCTCCTTCTCTCCTCCCAGTGTGGCCCGGACTGCCCACTTCCTCCTGGGTCTACTGGCTTCCCCAGCCCCCAGTCTTTTGTGCTCTCTCCACCTCGTGGGGGCCCCTCCCCATCTCCAGATCCCATCCACACCTGCCTGGCCGCCTCTGCCTCATTCCCGTCACTCTCGGTCCCTGCAGCGGACAGAGGTCTGGTTCCCAGCACGTCCGTGAAACAGTAAAGTGACACACGCTTGGCAAAATGCTGGGCCTCCTACTCCGGGGCACTTGTAAAAGTAACAGGAAACTGAGGGGCGCCTGGGTGGCTCAGTCGGTGGAGCGTCCGACTTCGGCTCAGATCATGATCTCACAGTTGTGAGTTCGAGCCCTGCGTCGGGCTCTGTGCCGACAGCTCGGAGCCTGGAGCCCGCTTCACATTCTGTGTCTCCCTCTCTGCTTGTGTTCTCTCTCTGTGTCTCTCAAAAATGAATAAACATTAAAAAAAAAAAAATAACAGGACACTTAGTTTCCAAAGGAAAGCCATTCCCTGCCTGTCTTCCCTCCGTCTCCCAGAGGAAAGAGGAGATCTGCTCTAGCTCTGTATTTTTAGCACGTGTCTTGACCGCAAGTGGTGTTATACATGTGTACATCTTTTTCCCACCCCACAGAATTAAGGCAGCAGCAGGGGTGAGGATAACGGCCGTTCGAGTCACCAGCGAGCAGCAGTGGGCAGTCCAGGAGGAAATAGACAGCAGTGGCTCTCAGACCACGGCCACGCTCACCTGCGTGGGCCACCACCCGGACCCGCAGAGCAGGTAAGCCGACATCCCCCAGCGGCGGGGGCCGAGGGTGGCTGCGAAGCTGATCGCAAAACAGCGTGCGTATCGATGAGCTGATGCCTCTGCCTTTAATGGGCAATGTGCTCCTTTTGCCCATCGGCTTCCGGATGGTTCCATCACGGGGCTGAGCTGCTGCGGAAGGCTTTTAATTCTTTACGCTCTTTATACGCCAGTGGCCTAACTAGGTGAGCAGTCTCAAACACGACCTGCACTCACATACGTGCAGGGTTTGAGAACCGTGTTTTGAGAATTATGTTTATTACTGTTACTGGTTGCACTAAAGATTGAAGAATGAAATGGGCAGCATGGAAATGATCTAAGAGGCAAGGGGAAGTGGACTCATTTACGGGCAAACAGACGGTAGCTGTAACGACCGAGGAACCGTCTCTCGGTGCTTCAAGGCAGCCGTCTGGCGGACGTCACCCCTGGGTGCTGGCACGTGTCCCCTCCAGCTCAGACGCCGGCTTTGGGTTTCACGGGGCTCCGCTCACCTGGAGGTCATTGCTAGGCCTCGTGCATCGGGACCCCACTAAGGCAGGGGGCGCTGTCCCCACGGTTGTGACCACCTTCTCTCTTAAAGGGTCGGGCGAACGAGCCCTAGACGCGCACCCCTCGCCCCTGACTCACAACCTCAGCTTGGCAGGAAGCGTCTTTCAGATCTGTTACGTATCACCTTGCGGTGTCACCCCCTGCTGTCTCTTCTTTCTCCTCTACTATTTAAACTCCTGGAGGCCCACCGCTTTGGGCCTGGGGGGCACTCTGTGAATGGATGAGGCCGTGGGTGGCTGGGTGGGGCTCCCGACCTCGGAAAGACTGGGTACAGCTTGCCTCTTCTCATGGAGTTCTGGTCCAAACTCCGTCCGCTAGAACGCTGTTCTGCCTGCTCTTCGAGGACCTCGTTCAAAGGGAAACAAGGGTGTCCAGCTGAGGGGCCGCGAGTCTTCTGTTAGGAATACGATCGCTCCAAACTCAACATTCTGGTTGTCCCCCTTTACATCCATCCCTGGCCGGCCGTTTAGTCTGCGGCCTCACGTGGCCCACGGTGTCCCTGGGAATCTGTCTGCCTGCCCGCTGAGCCTTCCCACATCCAGAGTTGTCAGTATATGGGGAGAGCCCAGGATTTTTATATTGGCTCAGGTGTTTCCGTATGCGGTCAGTAGGGTACCCGCCAAAACGTGGCTGCAGCAACACGGTTTTATCATCTCACCTGCCGAGAAACTCGGGCGGGTGGTTCGACGAGACTGGTTAATCCGGCAGTGCGACCGTGTCACCCAGGCGCGTCCCGTCTCCCCGTCTCTCACACCTGGTCCCCAGCTGCCATCCTTCTTCCGGTTCCCACACGGTTGCAAGGTGGCTGCAGCAGGTGCAGGAACGGCTAACTCACCAGTTGTGCACCAACACTGGAAGGGCGGGCCGCTTCCCCTCTGTTACCGCCTTGTATCAGGGAAGGGGACCTGGACGTGGACCCTTCCGATCTCATGGGTGAGCGGTGGGTTCCCTGCCTCTGCCCAAGAAGCCGGCCAGTCTGGGGAAGTGAACGCCTGGCACTGTTTCCGGGAGCCGTAGTGGGAGGTGGTCTTTGCTGTAAAGGAAGAAGGGTGGGGGGATGGTGGTCAGCTAGCAGTGTTCCACTCTCTTCAGCGTGGTCCCTGCCGAGGGTTGTGGCTTTGCTGGGGCCCGGGCTCCCTCTGGGTTGCCGTGGCGTCGGTCAGGTGGCTTTGTCCAGTGGCTGCCGCTCGGTGCTGTGCCCTTTGAAACTCAAGCAAAAAGGGGACTTGGGCTCCTCCTGTGGATGGAGACGTGCAGGGGGGCGGGGACCAGGGACGTCAGGGTGCAGGTGCCAAGCAGCGTCCTTAGCAGCCTGTCTCCTGTCTCTCCTCTGGGTTGGCATCGTCTCCAGCAGGATCTTCCCTCCTGGTGGCGAGTTGGCCACCAGCAGCTCCCAGTGTCCGTCCTGCCATTGTGGTGACTTCGGGGAGGACACCGTTCTTCCCTGTCTGGTCCACTGGCTCTGTTTGGCTTGTCTTGCATCACAGACCCACCAGAACCCATCACTGTGGCCAGCCCGCCTGAACGACACAGGCTTAGAGGATGAGAGAGGTTCTGGGGGATGGATGCTGCGGGGAGAGGAGAGACAAGAGGGGACCTTGCAGTTACCTCAGTCCTGCTGCTCTGGAGGGGCCTGGATGGGCTGCCTGGACTTATAGCCTCCGGAATCATCATGTGGGTGGTGAACGTCTTGGGTATAGATCTTCCTTGGCTCATGATGAGGTAACCTCCCTATAAACCCATTGTAAGTTGATATCGTAAGTCAACAATGCATTTAACCATCTAACCCAGCAAACAGCATAGCTTAGCCTGGCCCGCTTTAGACGTGCTCAGAACACGGACATGAGCCTCCGGTTGGGCACAGTCGTCCACCACAAAGCCCATTTTATAATGAGGTGTTGACTATTGCATGCCGTTGACTGAATCCTGTACTGAAAGTGACAAACGGGACAGCCGTGTGGGTGCAGGTGGCTGTCCGTGTACTGCCTGTCGACCCTCCTGACCGCGTGGCTGACTGGGAGCTGCGGCCTCTGCCCAGCATCGCGGGAGAGGGTGGGGCCGCAGGTCGCTGGTCCGGGACAGGATCCAGACTCAAGATTCCAAGTACAATTCCTACTGGAGGTGTATTGCTTTCGAACCACCATAAAGCGAAACTAAGTCAAGCCGTCCTGAGTCGGAACTGACTGTGTGAGGGCGGGATCCATGGTCCATGGGTAGGAAATTGATTTTGTTGAAATATTTGGCTGATCAAGTGGTGATGTTTCAAACTGAAGAAAAAGCATAGGCTGTGGTTATCACTGTTGGCTTTGTGAGAATCAATTCTGCATTTTCTTTGGAGATAAAAAAAAGTTACAGGAGAGAAAAAGTCATTACCTGAGCAGAGTTACAGGATTATGAGGCGCTCTCCCTGTTCCGGTGTCCCCCTTCTCCTTGACCCCAGTGTGTGACCTCCCCCCAGGCTGTGAGAAGGGCAGGGATTAATGCTTTGGCATGACAATCTATACTTATCTAATATCCCTCCGAAATTCATTCCATAATCTAAATAAATAATTGCTTCCCTTTGTACTTTGCTGTTGAATCGCGATGTCAAACGAGGTGTGAAATACAAGCTCACGGACCGTGTTTGCTGGCTAACAGAGTGAATATATGAATATATCCCTAACAAAACATCCGTCAGAAAGCTGTAATCTCCGCATTGTGACAACCTTGGGTGGAATAGAGTTTTTAATAGAATATAATGTACAAACTGCCTGAAATTCTGTGATAAGAATTAAAAATGTGTCGTACGGGTAGACCCGACATGCTCAGTTAGAAAGGTGGTAAAGGTCTTAATTTAAAATATTTTAATGAATGCTCGTTGTGAGGAAATGTGAGTAATAAAGATGAAAACCACAAGATAAAGAGTAGTGTTACCAAAGGAGTGGAGAAGAGATTAGAAAAATAAGCAAATTCGAAAGTGTGCAGAACAGATAACACAGAACCACAGGGAACGGGAGGTAGGTGACAGGCGGGTTGCACGGAAGCCGCGTGCAGCCGGAGGACTTGAGACAGGCCTGCTCCTTAAGTGGTTCCCATGGTTGTTGGGACCCAAACCTCAGAGGAAGTGAGCCACAACTTTTTCTGCGGTCAGAGACCACAAAACAGAGCTCACTCTCGCCTACAAATGGGAGGAAACCTGGACGGAGTACCACAGAAACGGGCGTGTGCCTCTCCATAGGATGGAAGGGCAGAGACGCCAAAATAGATTTCTTTCTTTTTTTTTTTTTAATGTTTATTTATTTTTGATAGAGAAAGAATGTGAGCTGGGGAGGGGCAGAGAGAGAGAGGGAGACACAGACTCGGAAGCAGGCTCCGGGCTCTGAGCTGTCAGCACGGAGCCGACGCGGGGCTCGAACTCATGACCCGTGAGATCGCGGCCTGAGCCGAAGTCGGACACTCGACCAACTGAGACACCCAGGCGCCCCGCCAAAATAGATTTCTTAAAGAGATAGACACATCCCCACATTCTTGTAAACCCAGCTCAAGGTGAAGTCAAGGTCAAAGTCAAGTGTTTACTGTGGAGAGCTCCCCTGCTTGCAAATCTGGAATCAGTCTTCCCGGGGTTTTGTTTTGCCTGCTCTCATCCAGAAAATGTTATAACCTGCGGGGCAGACGAAGAGATCACTCTTCTGAATAACCTGACAAACTCTTTGCTTTTTCTGAAAAATTTTTTTTTCTAAGTTTATTTGTTTTGAGAGAGAGAGAGAGAGAGAGAAAGCAGGGGAGGGGCAGAGAGAGGGAGAGAGAAGATCCCAAGCAGGTTCTTCATTGCCAGCACAGAGCCTGATGTGGGGCTGGAACTCACAAACTGTAAGATCATGACCTGAGCTGAAACCAAGAGTTGGACGCTAAGCTGAGCCCCCCAGGCGCCCTGCTTTTTCTGAAATTTAACCGTTAAACGTTAAGCAGCAAGCGATGTTGATGTAAGAAAGTCACCATGTCCAGTGTCATTTCATGGATTCAGAAAACACGAACCAGGGTAAATCATTCATTGCACTTCAGGTTTCTTATTTATTTATTTTTTTTACAAGAAGGACAAAGACCGTTCAATGGTGGTAGCTGCCCCCAGTTTCTAAATACGAATGGTTTTTCCCATGTGACTCAGTTTATATTGGTTTCTTTCCTTTTTTTTTTTTTTAAGTTTATTTATTTATTTTGAGAGACAGTAAGAGAGAGGGCATGAGTGCGGGAGGGGCAGAGAGGGAGAGAGGGGATCCCAGTTTGCACTGACAGAACAGAGCCTGACGTGGGGCTCAGTCTCACGAACCATGAGATCATGATCTGAGCCGAAACCAAGAATCAGATGCTTAACTGACCAAGCCACCCAGGCGCCCCTGGTGTCTTTCCTGCTGTAGAAGGTTTAACGGCACGTAAAAGGTAGAACACACAGAACGTCTTAGTTTTGTCTGTGAGGACAGTTTTGGGTGATTCTGTTGTCCGTTGCTATTTTATTTTAAAAATCTTTTGAAAAACCCTACAATGCCATTGTTGGTGTCAGATGCCGTGGTAAGTCTTTTAGGAAAGTATGTTTCCAAAGTCGGCAGTGTTAGAGCCTCGGGAGGCAGATAACTGTCATTACTGCTGCTTAACGGATGTGTAAGCTGACCAGTTTAAATGACTTCCCAAGCTCTCCGAGCCGGTAAGTAGCCGAAGCAGTTCAGGCCTTAGAGCCCGTTTCCTCATCCCCGGAACGTGTCAACGTGGCCTTACTTGGAGAAAAGCGTCTTCACAGAGGCACTTAAGTGAAGAATCTTGGGGGCGGGGGGTGTGTATGACTGTCAATCCAGTGACAGGGGTCCTAATAACTGAGACACAGAGGAGAAGGCCATGGGGCTGGAGGCAGAGATTGGAGCAAAGTGGCCACAAGCCAAGGGAGCCAGTGAATGCCTAGAGCCACCAGAAGCCAGAAAAGGCAATGAATGGATTGTCGCCTATGACCTGAGGTGGCAGCGTGACTCTGCTGGTACCTTGATTCTGGAACTCTGGCTTCCAGAACTTCTGCAGAATAAATATCTGTTTCCGTAGGCTATTAAGTTCGTGGTAATTTGTTACAGCAGCTGTTGGAAGCTAATACAGGGGCTGAATGACTGCTTGCTGAATGGATAAATCAAGGCTTCTGAATCCCGGATACACATCAGAATAGCCTGGGGGGTCTTAACAAGTACGCATTCCTTAGACCTTACAACCCAGCGGGTCACGGGCATTGATATTGCACAGAAAACTCTCCGGGTGATCTTAATGCAGAGACAGCGTTGAGAATTAGTGGGATATAGGAATGAATGAAATAGTAATGAATTCCAACACCATAAGAAGATAAAGGTATTTTATTTTTAACAATTTTAGGTTTGAAAATAATGGATTTAGAAACACACAGTTCTTAGCTTTAACATGAAATTTGCCATTGGACACCTGGAGATCTCTTAGCACCAGCTTCCACAATAGTTCAAAACCAGGATTTAAGGTACAGAAATACATCATGTCCTGGATGTGTCTGTAATTCATGCTCCAGAGTGGCAACAGGGTTTGCCGATGGGAAATGAAGGGCCCCTCGTGAATTTGTGCTGCCGGCCAGGTTCAGCCCAGGTATGATAGAAGTCTTCTTACTTCAAAAGTGACAGATGTTCAATTGCAGGAAATGTAGAAGAGACAGCGGAATAAGACGTAGAAGATAAAAGTCACCCCTGAACCTGTGTATGATTCAGAGGTAACCATTGTTAATATTTTGAGGAGTATATACGTATGTATGTGTTCACATGCGCGTCGAGGTACAAAAATAGGTTGTTTTCGCTAATACTCGGATTTGTTTAGCTTTGAAAGCTGTTTTCTGTAACAGTGTAGACTCAATATTTGGCAACATCTTTTCAGGTTAAATATTTGAAACAATAATTATCAACTGCTTTAAAAAAGTAATGGAAGGGGTGGACTCTCTTTCTCCCAAAATACAAATATGCACACATGAACAATTTTTTCCCAACAATTTAAACATCCACAGAGCCTTTCAATGAACTTGTAGTTTTAAGGGTGATATTTAATAGTGGTATAATATTTTATTAATATTATATATTTCCCACGTATTCACCACGTTTCATTTTTTCCTCCCTTTAAACATACTTTTTAAACATTTTTTTTTTTTAATGTTAAAGCTCGGGGCGCCTGGGTGGCTCAGTCGGTTAAATGTCCGACTTCAGTTTAGGTCATGATCTCATGGGTCTGTGGGTTCGGGCCCCGCGTCGGGCTCTGTGCTGACGGCTCGGAGCCTGGAACCTGCTTCGGATTCTGTGTCTCCCTCTCTCTCTGCCCCTCCCCTGCTCACGCTCTGTCCCTTTCTCTCTCAAAAGTAAATAAACATTAAGAAAAAGTTTTAAAAATGTAAAATGTCTGTTGAGTTCTTCCACAGGTAAATCTTCAGGAGAAAGTGCTCGAAGTGAATCGGTAGATCACAAGACACGATGAAGTTTAAGATTTTCGATGGTCTTATAAAATTTTTCTGTTTACACTGCCAGCTTTGTGTGAGAGTGCCCTGTTCTTGGTCCGTTTGCCAACTTCGGGCATTGCCTCAAAGGATCATTTTGTAGTTGGGACAAGGCTGTGTTCTTGTAGGCTTAATTTCCATTGATTTGATTTTTGGTCAAATTTAAGCTTTTCAAACGTCTCTCCTTACTTCGTTGTTTCCTTTTTTATTATCATATTGTCTCTGTGGCAGTGTTGTAGGTTTTGTGTTGTCAACTCTAGTCATGATTGTTATTCAGGAGAAGGACTCCCATCTGGAGGAGGGGTGGCCTCAGGTAGAACAGGATGCCTGAAAACCCACCCATCAGCCTGGCCTCCGAGTGACGGCAGCGAGGACCAGAGCCAGATGCCAGCGCAGGTGGTAAAGATAGATTTTGTTCAGAAACTGTTGCAAAAAAAGGGAAAAGAGACCCTCGGTGTAACCTGTAGAGACGTGGGGATTTATAGCCAAGGAACAGAATGGGGGTGGGGCCAGTAGATGGCACATGACCAAGAGGAGTTGTCAGGGGTCAGTGGTGACCCCGGCCAGACTGACCAAACCAGATTCTTGCTGAGGGCAGGCCATGGTGATGAGACATCAAGGGTGGGGATGAGGAATTTGGTTAGAATGTGAAGAGTGATCAGACATCAGGGATGGGGGAGGGGGTATTCCCGCTCAACTGACTTGGCAGGATTCTTGCTGTAATTGGGCTCTGAAGGCATGGCCAGGGCAGAACCAAGACGGAGGGAGGGGGGGCTCAGAAGGCGCCTGCCTCCAGTCTGGTTAGGCAGATGGTCCTTGTCAGTGACTGTGTGCAGCAGCGCCCACTGCTGGCCAAGATGGGTAGTGTGAGTGACTACTGAACCTTTGTCATCTTCGGCCATTGATTTTTGGCCTCACTTGTTACCAGGCATAACGGAGTCTATGCTGACCGATACAAAGAGCTTTCAGATACACATTTTGCAAATATCAAGACTCTTCTGAGCAGCTTTACATTACAGAGGAATTGAGCAGAAATTATAGGGAGTTCTCCCCCATTATTAATATCTGGCACTAGTGTGGTGCATTTGTTTCAGTTGATGAGCCAATACGGAAATATTCTTCGGCAGTGTTCTGGATGTTGGCCATTCTCGTTGGGGTGCAGTGGTGTTTCGTTATTGCTTTTATTTTCAATTCCCTGATAACATAGGATGCTTAGTGTCTTTTCATAGGCTTATTTTCCACCTGTATATCTTCTTTGGGGTGTGTTCAGATTTTTTTTTTTTTTGCCCATTTTTAAATTGGGGCTGTTTGTTCTCTTACTGTTGTGTGTTAAGACGTCTTTGTGTATTTTAGGTACCACTCCGTTATTGGTTATGCGCTCTGCAAAAATCCTCTCGCTGTCTGAGTCTTTTCTTTTCATTCTGTTACTCAGATGAACGTTTTGAGTAGTGATACCATGTCTGGAATAAGTTCATAGGTCTCAAGGCGACTGACTCAGAAGTTTCCTTGATTCCCAAGATGGCTGGTTGGGGGCAGAAAAGCCCATATTTGGGTGTTCTGATATGGCTGGAAAAAATGTATCTTCCTGTATCTGAGTCACCTGCTGACCAGGAGGGGCCTCGCTGGTTGAGGACTGTATCCCCAGCAGTATATAGGCTCACACAGCTCATTCCTAGAATGTCCGTGTGGCCACTTGTGGCCTCTCCCCACGAACCCACTCTGCTATCAGCTGCCAGACTAATCTTAAAACATCATTTTCCTCGAGACCTAGTGGCTCCCTGTGGCCTGTCTCAGCAAGTGTAAACAATTAGTCCTTTTTAGAAGCGGGGCTCCGTCAGGATGCTCAAAACTCTGGCGCAAGAGACAGATGCCGAGACAGCCCGTGGGCAGGGCTCTGCACGGTAACAGGATGGGGACCCAAGTGCAGGGGAGTAAAGAGGACACAGTGGGTTCTGTGGGGAGGGATCCTGGAAGTCATCTCCGAGGAGGTGACATTGGAACTGGTCCTTGAAGGATGAGTAGGGGTTTAAAAGTGTTTGAAAGGAAACATTTCTGGGAAGGCGACCTGGGAAGCCCTTCTTTATATACTGCTCACACTGTGTTGTGTCAGAGTTCCAGAATTGTCTTTAATACAAAAATTTGATAGCTAGCGGTTGGGTAGTCTTAGGGAATGGGGCTTCTGTGTTGGGTGGGACGCTTTGAGCCGTCTAGGAGAGGCGCCAATGTGGGAGGCATTTTCAGGCATTTTCAGCAGATCTTACAAAGGACAATGCCAAGGCTATACACCATCCCCCTTCATTACCAAAACACCCCTGTGAAGAAGGCGGCGCTATTAGCCCCACATACAGATGGGGACAGTGAGGCTCAGAGCTATTAAGGGCCTCCCGTTGCATAGCTATATCTGGTGGGTCTGGGATTTGAGCCCGGACTTCAAGGTTCTAGAACAGGGCCTGGCACTCAACTTCTCAGGCAGTATACAGACGTCTCCCTATCCGTTTGCCTGGTTTTTTCCCTCTTGATTAGACCGGGGTTATAGGTTTGGGGAGGAAGATATCAGAGGTAAGGTGCCAAATATATATCAGTAGCTCTAAGCTCAAGGCTGCTTTGTCAGCATCAGAGTTACCTCAGAAAAAGGAGGGGATGGGGCCAGAGAGAGACACTGCCCAAGTCAGCCCTTTGGCAGGATTCTGGTGCCTTCTCCAGATCCCCAAATTTCAGCTACGCTGTTCAAGGCTGTGGGAAGCCCAGCCTTCATCGCCACATTGCCGGGTTCATGCGTTGTAGCTCCTTTGTGAAATGAGAACAGAGAAGAGAGTTTCTCCTTAGAAATTAGTGTCATTTCGGTTCTGACGTGCCCTTTCTTAGTGCAGATTTTATTTCTACTGTGAGATTTAACTTTGGTAGTCCCCTTATGCAGGCAGAAATTGAGCCAGAGGACGTTGGAGGTTTCCCAGGTCTGTCAGGATGGTGGTTTTAAATCGGGGCCCTTACACCACATTTCTGATGGGCAGTTGATGAAATCCACCAAGGGTCATTGGCAGAGTTGATGCTAACGGGGGCTGCTCTTTATTTGGCCTTTTAAATTGGTGCACGTTTGTCAGAAACGTCAGCTGCTCCGTCAAATCATTGTATCCGTATGTCATTATGTTGATGTATTTATTTACTTATTTTGACATGTTTATTATTAAGACATGACATGTGTCGTTGGAAACCATGAAGTCCTCCTCAGATCTGGTGCACATCTTTGACAGAAGCAATCACATGAAGCTTTGAGGGGTTGCCTCTTCCTCCGATCCCCCCCCCCCCAAAAAAAAACCCTTTCTTCCTTGAAGTTTCCGGAAGGCAATTTTCTGTGCTTTGAAAGTAGGCGTTTAACGCAGCCTGCCTCCATGAAGCATCACTTCTTGTATCGTGCCTTTAAACCTAGATAAAAGGTGATATGCCCAGGTATCGAGAGGAAACCTCGGTGTCTTTTGAAAGGGCGTTTTATTTGGTTTTAACCAGTCCCAGGGCCAGTCCCCTGTGCTGTTTTTCATAGGCACTGGCCCAGCATGGCTGCCTGTCCTATTGATGGTGAGCAATTTACAGCCTGTACCTGAACATGGCCATTCAGGCAACTTGATGCTGATGGCAGCCGGGGGGAGTGGGGGGGAGTCCAGCCTTCCACACTGAAGATCTTCCTCTGTGTTACCAGATGATCGATCCACTTGGTCTCGAGGAGGACTAATCAGGTCGTGTACAGATGTCTCCCTATCTGTTTGCCTGGTTCTTTCCCTCTTGATTAGACCAAGGTTATAGGTTTGGGGGAGGAAGATATGGACCCATAATTGGTCCAGAATTCCTATTCTGCGGCCCATACTGACAAGGATTCAGGTTGCAAGGGCGCCCGGGTGGCTTAGTCTGTTAAGCGTCCGGCTTCGGCTCAGCTCATGGTCTCACAGTTCGTGAGTTCGAACCCCGCGTCGGGCTCTGTGCGGACAGCTCAGAGCCCGGAGCCTGCTTCGGATTCTGTGTCTCCCTCTCTCTCTGCCCCTCCCCTGCTCACGCACTCTCTCTGTCTCTCTCTCAAAGATAAATAAACATTGAAAAAATTAAAAAAAAAAATTCACATGTTGAAATCCTAACCTCGAGATGGTGGCATTAGGAGGTGGGAGCCCCCATCTGTGGGGTTAGTGCCCTTATCAAACAGATCCTGGAGAGCTTGTGTCCTCCTTCTACTGCGTGAGGACACAGTGAGAAGGTGCCCATCTCTGAGCCAGCAAGTGAGCCCTCACCAGACACCGAATCTTGGATTTCCAGCCTCCATTACCTTGAGAAATAAATTTTTGTTGTTTACAAGCCACCCAGTCTGTGGTCTTTTGTTACAGCAGCCTTGAACAGTCTAAGACAGATAGATACCTTTCTAAAGACAGTGTGTCATGTTTTCAAACTTTTTATAAATGGCCTTGTGCTATAAGGATCATTCTGCAACTTGCCTTTTTTGCCCAGCACAACATTGCCCGAGTTAAGCCCTGCAGATACATGTAGCTGTACGTCTTTTCCCCGCTGCTGTATCGTATCCCATAGTATAGATATTCCATAATTTATTCATGCGTTCTTCTGTTGTTGATGGATGCCTGTTATTTAAAACTTTGGGCCCCTATAGATCTCAGCATCCATTCTTGTGTGTGCAGTAGTAAGTATTTGCACTAGGTCCTTTTGGGAGAGTGGTTTTTAAACGGGGATTGCGACCCACTAATGAGTCATGACAAGCATTAAAACTGGAAATTGAATCCATTAGCACAGAATAGAAAACATTGGAGCCCATCGCGCGTAATCAGGGAGATGTTTGTGAAACTTCAGTGTCCTTTTTACGTCTGACTTTTCTGAGTTGCCATGCAGAGTCTAATCTTCAGCGGAGGCTGGAGTGAAAACATGCCGTGTCTGGGCTCTAGGGTCCGAACACAGCGGTGGGATTGAGGACACTCGGGTATGTACATCTTCGGCTTCTGGCCTGTCCCCAAGCTGCTCTCTGAACTGGTCGTACCAACTGATGAGTGGTGTTTGAGGTTAGAAGCTTCCTTATCTTTCTTAAGTGGGAGGGTGTTTTGTTTTGTTTTGTTTTTTTCCAGAAGCTTGTTCTTGAACGTCTTATTTTGGGTTGATTCTCTTCTGGCTTGATTATATGGAGTGCTGGTGGAGTTCTGTCAGAGAAACACTCATCTTAGAGACATGCCATTTAATTTCCCCTGCTGTCAAGAGGCAGAATTAAGTTATTCCTCTTTTTAAAAGAACGACGTAAGGAGGAAATAACGAATGCAAAATGCTGTAGTTAAACATCAGCAGACACACTGATGGATCGGCTGTCACTTGGGTCTTTGCTATAAAGGGAAAGAAAATGATATTTAATCATTTTCAAAAAATAAAAACAGCGATGATGAATTTGATACATTTGGATGCCGAGTGACTCATTAGAGCGCACTATTATTTTCCAGTTAATAAAGGAACCTTGAATCTCCCCCGTGATTGAACAGTTGCGAAGCAAAGACGTCTTTGTTTCGGGGAGCACGCTGGGTCTCCCGGACTGTGTGAACACGGGGAACTCTGGCTACCTGGCATTTTGGTTCCCTTGGCACATCCTTCATCCAGGTGGCGAGTTGGGTGGTCTAAGTTTGACCGGCTGAGTGTTTCTGTGTGTGTGTGTGCGCGTGTGTGTGCTTCCCCCTTCACTTTGGGCCAACACTAAAAGAATCGGGAGGTTCAACTAAAAATACACAATTTGGGCATCTCTGGAGAAAGTGCAGACTGGACAGATGGAATCTGATATTGAATGGTCACACCCGCCGGAGCTGACCGGCTGCTCGGTTCAGAAGGGGTCCCCCCGCGCTGTGTCGCTTACCACAGTCCTCTCCGCTCCCCACTGTCCCCCCAGACCGAGTACAAATTCCGAACTCAGTTTCAACGTGTGTGTGGTTGGGGGGCTCCCCTCCCCACCGGGCAACACTCCAGCCCCAGCTGGGCGTCCTGCGGTTCGACTCAGTGACTCCTCAGGGGTGATTCTGTCCACCTGGAGGGAGGCATCAGGTCCCACAGGGCGAGGACTCAGTCCCGCAAGACAGCTGGCACCCCACTTCAGAGGCCAAGTCCGAGTCTAGACGGTCACCTGTGTTTCTGCCAACTAGCTATAGATCGGAAGGGTCCCACACCCCCCTGCTTGGGTTTGGTTCATTTGCTAGGGTGGCTCACACCTCTCGGAGGAACAGTTTGCTTACTGGGTTACTGGTTCCCTCTGAAAGAATAGAACTCAGGGCCGGCCAGGGAAAAGAGAGGCTGCAGACATGGGGAAAGGGCGTGGGGCTCCCACCTGCTCAGAGAATGCCACCTCCCCCTCCGAGTTGCCATGTGTTCAGCAGCCCAGAAGCTCTCTGAATCCTGTCCTTTTGGGTTTTTCCGGAGGCCTCATTACAGAGGTACGATTCATTGGATTAATTGGCATATCATGTCCATCGGAGAGGGGTTCAGTCTCCAGCACCCCCGCTCTCCCCGGTGGTCAGGGATTTAGGACTGAAAGTTCCCCCTGCAGCCCTCATCCTCAGGCGTGTCCCCAAAGCCACCTCATTAACATGACAGGAGACACCTTCATTGCTCTCATCACTTAGGAAATGCCAAGGGTTCGGGGAGCTCTGTGCCAGGAATGGGACAAATAGCAAATGCGTACAGAGGTCCCCCTTATCCAGTGTCCGTTCCCCGTGGTCAACCACGGTCCAGAAGCAGGTGACCCTCCTGACCTAGCGTCACGATGCCTGCGTCATGCTTCACGCATTTTGTCGTCTCACATCACCCCAGGACGATATTTGGAGAGCGGGAGGGAGAGCACAGTCACACAGCTTTTATTACGTCATGTTGTTGTGATTGTTCTTTATCATTATTATTGTTGCTAATCTCTTACTGTGCCTCGTTGACAAGTCAAACTTCATCATAGGTGTGTAGGTACAGGAAAAAACTTAGTACCTACTGGGTTCGGTACTATTGGGGTTTCAGGCATCCACTGGGGGTCCTGGAACATAACACCTGCAGACAAGGAGGGAACCCTGTATTTCTTTTTGGAAGACTCTTTTTTTTTTTAATGTTTATTTATTTATTTGGTGAGAGAGAGAGAGGGAGAGCAGGGGAGGGGCAGAGAGAAAAGGAGAGGGAATCTCAGCACAGGGCCTGACGTGGGGCTCAAACCCACACACCATGAGATTATGACCTGAGCTGAAATCAAGAATCCACTGCTTAGCTGACTGAGCCACCCAGGCGCTCCCTGTATTTCTTGTTATAAATCACAATATCACCCTGGGGTTGGCTGTTTGTTGGCATTTACCATTAAGCACACAGTGGTATTTTAGGAAAGAAGTATTTCTTTTTTTTTCCCTTAAGTTTATTTATTTATTTTGAGAGAGAGAGACAGAGAGAGAGAGAGAGAGAGAGAGACAGACAGACAGAGAGACAGTGCAAGTGGGGGAGGGGCAGAGAGAGAGGGAGACAGAGAAGCCCAAGCAGGCTCCGCACTGTCAGCATGGATCCTGATGCAGGGCTCGAACTCATGAAACCGTGAGGTCACGACCTGAGCCGAAACCAAGAGCCGATATTTAACCCGCTGAGCCATCCAGGCGCCCCAGGAAGGAAGTATTTCTTGCTATCGCTACTTATAAACTATGTGACCTTGGACAAGTTATTTAAACCCCTGCCTTCATCTCCCCAACTTTCAAATAAGGACAGTTGGGGCATTTACCTGACCGATGGGGATGATAGGGGGTTAAACTCTTTTTATCTATGTAACCTGCTTATCCCAGAGCTCGGCACAGAGTAAGCGACCCGTAAGCCTTGCCTGAATTAACATTATTAGTAGCCACCTCTGTATTAAGACAGAGCTCTGTGTTTCAGGATGAATGAGAAAGCCTATTCGTTTGTAACAAAGAAGAATATTCCTATATGATTAATATGGAAACCCAAGAGTTCTGTGTTGAAAGAGACAGTGTAAAACCCCCATCGGACATAAACCTTAGCACCTCTGTGATAAATACACCGAAAAGGTATATGATGAAAAACCTAATGAGCTGATAAGAGGGCTTAGATTTTTATTTTATGTTTTAAACATTTATTCAGTTTTGAGAGACAGTGTGAGCTGGGGAGAGGCAGAGAGAGAGAGAGAGAGAGAGGGAGACACAGAATCCGAAGCACGATCCAGGCTCCGAGGTGTCAGCACAGAGCCTGACGCGGGGCTCGAACCCACGAACCATGAGATCATGACCTGGGCCGAAGTCGGATGCCCAGCCGCCTGAGCCACCCAGGCATCCCAAGAGGGCTTGGATATTAACAGGGTTTCTTTCTAAATGTAAAAGAGCCGAGTGTTGCTTTTGTGAGCCACGCTGGTGGGTCCCATTCATGCCTTCTTACTCGGGAGGGGTACAGGTCGGACCCCATTTGAGACTCCACTTGCCCTAACTCCTCCCCCCCCCCCCCCCCCCGCCCTCACACTGCACTGTGGCCCAAACAGCCCCTTGTGACCTGGGAAAAATCACTCTGATCCTGCTTTATTTTTTTTTAATGTTTTTATTTATTCTTGAGACAGAGAGAGACAGAGCGTGAACGGGGGAGGGTCAGAGAGAGGGAGACACAGAATCCAAGCTGTCGGCACAGAGCCCGACGCGGGGCTCGAACTCACGGACCGCGAGATCGTGACCCGAGCCCAAGTCGGCCACTTAACCGACTGAGCCACCCAGGCGCCCCTGATCCTGCTTTTTAAGCAGAGAGCTGGGCTCTGGGCGGCTTCTCCGTCTGACGGCCCGTTCCACCCCACCCCTTCTGTGTGGTGGGGATTGTCCTGCAGGCTCACCAAGGAGATTAAATGACATAAAATACAAACTTTGCAAACGTTCTCTTAATACTTTCTTCTTGGCAAACGTTCCCTTGAGCGTTTCTTCCTTGCACCGAAAATCGCCCTGAAGACTTGAATCCAAATGCGGTCTTTTTGAAGATATTTTCCTCTCAAACGGATGGTCTTCACCCAACACACAGTTAAGGTGAATGAAAACGGATTCTTAAAGAGAATGTCGAGGCACATTTTGCTTTTCTCCTCAGAAACTCTATTAAGTTCCACGATCCCCTGTTCCGAAGGCAGGGGCTCTGCTAAAGGACTGGACCGTGGCCGACCGAGGAGCAGAAAAGGCAGGAGGTGTCCCCAGTACCTCGGGGGGAGAAATCTGCCGTGAAATCCTGTATCTGCCTCTGGGCACAGGGCTGGGAGGTCTGAAATGGGGAAGCAGTGGGTTGTGTGAGTTGCACACAATGCCCCTAGGATGGAGAATCTGAGTATTCCTTCCGGCTTGGGGATATTTTTGTGGTGTGCCTGGGTACTTTCCAGGGACATAAATCCCACATCACTAAAAATTACATGGTCAGGGGGCCTCCTGGGTGGCTCAGTCAGTTGAGCGTCTGACTCTTGATTTTGGCTCAGGTCATGATCCCAGGAGCGTGGGATCAAGCCCGGCATCCAGTTCCGCACTGAGCGAGGAGCCTCCTTGAGGTTCTTTCTCTCTCTCTGCCTCTCCCCTACTTGTGCTCGCTCGCTCTCTCTCTCTCTCTCTCAAATAAATAAAATGAAAAAAAAATTATGTGGTCAAATTTGGGGTCACATTTGGTCGTTTCCTAGCCGTGTGACCTCAGACAGGTGACTCAACCCCTCTGTCCCACCATTTCTCATCTGTGACATGGGCACAAGAATAACGCCCATTCTCAGGTTTGCTGTGGGAATGAAATGAGAGAGTTCAGCTGGCGTGTTCAGTGTGGGGCTGGGGACAAAGAAGCACCCAGGAAATGATCTCCTCAACAAGAGAAAAGAAGTTCTGACCGGGAGCAGGGATCAAGTGCCCAGTAAGGGGATGCCACCCCACCTGAGCCGAGACCGCGGGAAGGGCTCTTTCTCTGTGGTTCCTTTGATTATCATGTGTAGAATCATAATCTATCCTGTAGGCAGAGTTGAGTTTTGGGCACAGAGGAATACGTATCTTTGTGTGACGTCGCCAGAGGTTAACTTCCGTTTTGACAGATGTTGGTGGGGACATGGGGCTGGTTGCTAATGTCCGGGTCTGTAAGGGGACATGTATGAGCCCCCGTGGCCGTAAACCTTCTGTATTTGGTGGCGGGGGGGGGGGGGGGGCGCTGGGGCTGACCTGTCCCTCTGCAGACTCTAGCAGAGCCAGAGGACTTCGTGAGGATGGGGAGGGGACCCCGATTCGATCTCCCCTGTGACTCCATGACGTCCCTGAAAGAATAAAGTGGCAGTTCTGGGCCCCCTGCCGAGAAGCACCGCCTGGATTCTCTGCTTTGAGAGAGTTTCAGCGAGCTGAGTGACGATCACTGCTGTGGATATTTTTCCGCTCTGTTTTCTTGGTAACAGTTCTTAAGATAGAAAGTGAAGTTATCTTAAATTGAAATGGAAACATTATAATTAAACATTTACAACCCAAGCAGATTTATAGCTATGGTGGTTACATTTTTCATTGTCAGCAGATGCCATTGAAACTAAATAACCCATCGAAATTGTAAGAAAAAAAATATTTTTTTGTTTTTTTTTAAACGTCTGTTAACAATGGTAGTCTTTATTCTATTTGTTTTCCCTGGTGCCTTAGTGACAATAAAATAGGAGGCAGTCGTGCACCGTGAAATTGAGCTGAATCGAGAAGGGCAAGGCTGGTGAAGTGTATTCTGCTCCCCCCCACCCCCCATGGTAATTTATTATAGCTCCCCGCACAGTGGTTGGGAAATGTGTATCTATTCGAGGGGGCTGCTGGGCTGAAGGAGGTGTCACGTTTTTTATTCTCGTTTCTCTCCTTTTTCTTAAAGACGAGGATAGGTCATCGCCCCCATTTGCATTCAGGACTAGGGGTCTGTACGAGGATGAAATGCTCCTAATTACCGAATGACACCTCGCTTTCATCCGTGCTCTGTAGTTCGCTGGGTGCAATCGTCTTTATTTCACTCTGTGGAGTTTTGAGGCTCATGCAAGGTCATCGTCCAACATTGAAAAGCAGAAAATATAAAGAACTGCCATTAATGTTTTCTTTTTTCTTTCTAGTTCCACTTCGCCCTCTTACTCTCTGAACTTACCACATTCTGTATAAACAGTTTCCCCCCCCCCCCCCGCTTTTCTTGGCTTTGTGTTTTATTGCAGGCCTCTATGAATGTAATTGCAAACTTTTTGTAAACCTTTCAGTGGTTCCACAGCATTTCTTCATCTGAATGTTATGTTAATTCCCTTCACGGGGCCAGTTAGGTTGTTTCAAATGTTGTGCTGCTCCCAATAATGCTTGAATCTTTCTCTTTTAGATAATTTCCTCAGGTACCTTTCCAGAAGCCAAGGTGCTGGCTACTGGTGTTTTTCAAAGGCTTTTCACACACTTGGGGGCATTGCTTCTCAGGGAAGGATCAGGTAATATTTGCGACGGCCAGTTTTGTGCTCTCACTTGGCCGGGCTGCGGTGCCCAGTTATCCAAACATGAACGTAGGTGTTGCTGATTAATGATCATAATCAGTTGATTTGACGTAAAAGATTATTTCAGATAATCTGGTGGGCCTGGCCCAATCAGTTGAAGTACATCATGAGCCGAACTGAAGTCTCCCGGAGGCAAGAGGTTAACCCTGCCTGTGGACTGCGGCCTTGGTTCCTGTCTGAGACGTTCCAGCCTGTGCTTCCCAGAGGCCTGCCCTATCGGTTTTAAACTTGACTAGCCAGCCCCCTGCGGTTGCTTAAGCCAGTTCTTTCCAATGCATCTCCTAATGTTACTCTCCTACTGGTTGAACCCTGACGGATACACTGCTCCAACAGAAAGCATACGCCGTGTTTGTCTTGCCTCATTTTCACAGTGTCGAGTGTTACCATGCTGACATTTTTACTTACTTGCTTAGCGTAAAACGTATTCAACTGTTTTCCAAGTGCTTTTCCATCTAATGGGACCGAGAGGCTTTCGGGTGCCTACTGATCATTTGTATTTGTGCTTTCGGTAACTGTGCTTTCTCGTCTCTGGTGATGAAGCCGAGGGGTTGACAAGGCCGGCTGTCTTTCTCCAACAGAGTCTGAATCTCAGCCTTATGAGGACCTCCTCCAACCCCTTGTCATTGTTCCACTCTCCATCAGTTCTAGGGTATTCTTTTGAGTTTTTTTAAAAATTATTATTACATTGATAACTTCTTCCCTATTGTAGTTAATAATTATTTGTATTAAAATTTTCTAGCTCGACTTACTGATCGGACCCTGACTGATACCTTACATCACAGAATTGCTGTGAGGATTTTATGAGATAATTTTGTATCGCTGGTCTGTAAATAGGGCTCAGTGAATTCTAGTTATTATTATTGATTTCTGTGAGCTATTTATATACTAGGGATGTGAACTTTAAAATAGAACTTTAGAAAGGGAATATCACAAAGTGACCTGTGAAATATCTAACTAGAAGGTATGATTTTATATTCATTAAGAAGTAACCAGACTTGAGTGTAACTTTCTAGTAAAGGAGACGCGGATTTGAATTCTGGCTGTGTAATTTGCTATCTTTGAGAAAGTCATTTAGCCTCTTCGGGGCTCTTATTTCCCACTTGTTAAAAAGCGAATACAAAAAATAACTACCTCATTGGGTTTCTGGGAAGGTCACATAAAAGAATCATACAACCTCTAGTGTGTTTTTTCCTACACGGTATGCCCTTCATAAATGACTTCTTTTCCTTTCCCGATTCACATCATCCAGTTCCACCGGTAATGAAGTATGTCATTTGGCATTCATGATCAACCTTGTGAAGTCATCAATGTGGGCATTATTTTTATCTAGTTTTGCAGATGAATGAAAACAAAGGAACAAAGTTATTGAAGTATTTAGCATGACACAGCCTGTTAGTAGCAAAGAAAGGACCACAGTGTTGCATTTGGGACTTGATTTTACCTTACTTAGGATTTAGAAATTTTTTTTAATGTTTACTTATTTTTGACAGATAGAGAGACAGAGCATGAGCAGGGAAGGGGCAGAGAGAGAGGGAGACACAGAATCGGAAGCAGGCTCCAGGCTCTGAGCCATCAGCCCAGAGCCTGACGCAGGGCTCGAACTCACGGACCGCGAGATCATGACCTGAGCCGAAGTCGGACGCTCAACCGACTGAGCCACCCAGGCGCCCCGGCCCTACTTAGGATTTAATAAGTTACCCCATCCTCCATGGATTCTGGGTGTATTGAACCTTTCGTCACTTTGAAGTTACCCTGTTTATCTCCTTTTGTGCTTTTTTGTCTTAAAATCTACTTTGGTATTAATATTATTATACCAGTTTTCTTCTGGTTACTGTTCACATGGCATATATTTCTCGAACTTTAACTTCAACCCAGCTTTAAGATATTTTGGTTGGGTCTCTTGGGTTTTTATTTTTATTTTTGCCAGTCTGTTGATCCTTGTGGATTAATTGGCATATTTTGTCCATTTACATTTGATGCTATCCCTGATGCTATCTGTGTTTTAATCCATGATCTTACTACCTGTTTTTTCTTTATCATTCCTGTTCTATATTCCTTTCTTCCTTTCTTTTGGATTGATTAAGGGAAATGATGGAATAATAAAAAAAGTTCTTAATTAGCTATGAGTTTGCACACTTTTACTGTTTTTATGGCTACTGTAGAGAATTCAGCGTGTCACTTTTGTGTATCAATGTCTAATATTTGGCAATGTTGCCGTACTTCCAAAAAGCTCATCATAATACTTTCATTTCATTTATCATGTTCCCTAACTATTTTCTATTGTTGCATAGGTCAATACTCTATTAGTGTTATTTTTATTTTTTTTATTTTTTTTTATTTTTGGGACAGAGAGAGACAGAGCATGAACGGGGGAGGGGCAGAGAGAGAGGGAGACACAGAATCGGAAACAGGCTCCAGGCTCCGAGCCATCAGCCCAGAGCCTGACGCGGGGCTCGAACTCACGGACCGCGAGATCGTGACCTGGCTGAAGTCGGACGCTTAACCGACTGCGCCACCCAGGCGCCCCCATTAGTGTTATTTTTTATAGTCAATATTCACTTATAGTGCCCATACATTGGCCATTTTCTTTGCTTTTTTCCTTCTTTCCTTCCTGCATCTCTATTCGACCATCTGGGCTCACCTTTTCTTCTGCTTTCTTCAGCATTTTATTTAGTGGTGCCTGCGGTAGGTGAAATGTTACCAGTTTTTGTTGGTATGAAAGTGGCTTACTTCACTTTTGTTGTGGAAGAACATTTCCTCTGGTTATAGAAATCTAAGTTGGCAGTTACTTTCTTTCAGCACCTTGAATACATCATTATACTGTCTTCTGACTTACATTGTTTGTGTTGAGAAGTTACTGTCAGTCTATTTCTACTTTCAAGGTAATAATCTTTCTTCTTTCTGTGTCTGCTTTGTTAAAAACCAGAAATTCTTGAGGTATAATTTGGATACAATAAAAAACACCCACTTTAAATGTAGATTTTGTTGAGTTTTGACAAATGTTTTCACCTTACTAATCAGTACCACTAGCAAGATGCATAATGTTGCCATGGCAACTAATGATTTCCTTGTGCATTACCCCAGTCCACTCCCCCCACCCCTGTTCCCAGGCAATCGCCGACCTGCCCTCCGTCTCTACAGATCAGGTTGGCCATCTCTGGAGCTTAACACAGATGTAAAGACGGGTCTGGTATCGTTTGCTCAGCATGATGGTTTGAGATTCATCCATGATGTTGGTGTATTAGACTCTGTTCCTTCTCCTTTTTCCAGTGGAAGATTGCGGTGTCGATACAATTTGTTATCTATTTGTCTGTTCACAGACATTTACATTTTTTCCCAGTTTGGTGCTTGCGTGAACAAAGCTCCCATGAACATTCACAGGCAAATCTTTGTGTGGACATATGTTTATGTTTTATGTGGTTGAATCCCCAGGATTAAGATCATTGAGTCGCATTGTAAGCACATGTTTAAGTTTGTAAAAAAACTGCCAAATTGCTTTTCAAAGGGACGATATCATTTATGCTTCTTATAGCACTGTAGGAGTTTCAGTTGCTCCTTATCCTTGTCAACATCTGACATCGTCAGTCTTTAATTTTAACCATGCTAGTGTGTGTGTAGGAGCATCTCACTGGGGTTTTATTTGCGTTTCTTTGGTAACTAAATATTTTGAGCATCTTTTCTTGTGCTTATCTGGCATTCATGTATCTTCTTTGCCAAAATGTCTGTCCAAATCTTTTGTCCATTAAAAAAACCCACCAAGTCGTTTGTTTTCTAATTATTAAGTTGTGAGAGTTGTTTTTATATTTTGGATATCAGTCTTTTATTACATACATTTTTTTGCCAACCTTTTCCTACTAGTCTGTGCTTTCCTTTTTATTTTCTTATCAATGCAAGAACAAATGTTTTAGATTTTAATGAAGTACAGTATATCAATTTTTAATTTTACGGGTCATGATATTTATGTCCTATCAATTTTTTTTTTCTCTACCTGAATTCCTAAGGATTTTATACCATATTTCCTTGTGGGGGTTTTGTACTCACAGTTCTAAAATGCTTAAGCCTAGGGGTGCCTGAGTGGCTCAGCTGGTTAAGCGTCCAACTTCAGCTCAGGTCATGATCTCATGGCTTGTGGGTTCAAGGCCCACACTGGACTCTGTGCCGACAGCTCGGAGCCTGGAGCCTGCTTCAGATTCTGTGTCTCCCTCTCTCTCTGTCCTTCCACTGCTTACTCTCTGCCTCTCTCTCCCTCTCTCAAAAATAAATAAACATTAAAAATTTTTAAAAATGTTTAGGCCTAGAATTCATCAGAGTTTATTTTTGCAAATGGCATGAGGGTAAAGGTCCAGCTTCTTTTGTTCTTCTTTTGTTCTCTCTTTTCTATTTTGCCCTTACTTTCCCCTTATTTCCTACCATTGATTTTTTTTTGCCATTTGTTGAAAAAATTCTTTCCTTATTGAAGTACCTTGATACTTTTGTTGGAAATCAACTGACTATATATTTTTTTCCAGTCTATTTCTGGACTCTCTATTTTGTGCCATGTAGCTACATGTCTACTTGTCCACATTATTTTAATTATCTTGAATCCAGATAGTATAAGCTCTTCAGTTTCATCTTCTGTCTCAAAATTGTTCTGCTGTTCAAAGTCTTTCGAATTTCAGTTCAAGTTTTGGAATTAGTTTATGAGTTTATACAAAAAAAGCCTACTGGGATTTTTGACTAAGATCACATCAAACCTGTAGATCAATTTGGGAGAGAATTAACATACATTTTAACAATATTGACTGTTATGATCCTGAAGAGCTATTAATTTACTTAGGTCTTATATATATTTTTCTCATCAGTATTTTATAGTTTTTAGCATGCAGATATTGCAAATGTTTTGTTGCATTTATTCCTAAGTATGTTTTGATGCTACTGCCAATGCTATTCTTATTTAAAATTTTAATTTAGAAATGCAATTTTTTTATATTGACATCATATTCTGTGGCTTTACTAATCTCACTTAGCTGTCCTAATAACTTTTTTTGATAGTTTGCTTAGAGCTTTCTATTTAACCATCAATTATGTTACCTGTTAATGAAGACAGTTTACCTCTTTTCTAATTTGAATACCTATTATTTTGTTTTCTTACCTTATTAATTTTTTAAACATTTTTTAATGTTTATTTTTGAAGGAGAGAGAGAGAGACAGAGTGTGAGTGGGGGAGGGGCAGAAGAGAAGAAGACACAGAATCTGAAGCAGGCTCTAGGCTCTGAGCCGGCAGCACAGAGTCCGACGCGGGGCTTGAACTCATGAGCTGTGAGATCATGACATGAGCCAAAGTCAGAACTTAACTGACTGAGCCACCCAAGCACCCCTTCACACCTTATTATTGAGAACACCAGTACAATGTTGTTTAGAAATGGTGACTTCGGGGGTGCCTCGGTGGCTCAGTCAGTTAAGCGTCCAACTTTGGCTCAGGTCATGATCTCGCAGTCTGTGGGTTCGAGCCCCATGTCGGGCTCTGTGCTGATAGCTCAGGGCCTGGAGCCTGCTTCAGATTCTGTGTCTCCTTCTCTGTTCCTCCCCTGCTCATGCTCTGTCTCTCTCTCTCTCTCTCAAAAATAAATAAAAATTAAAAATTAAAAAAAAAAAGAAATGGTGACTTTGGATGACCTTCCCTTCTACCTGATCTTATGGAGGAAGCACTCAAATCTTTCATCATTATATATATTATTAGCTGTAGCCTTTTGGGTGTTTGTATGGATATGTTTTATGAGATTGAGGGAGTTTTGTTGTATTTCTTCTTTGCTGAGAGGATATATTGTGTTGAATTGTGTCAAGCAAACTATTTCTCCACCTGTTGAAATCATCATATATTTTCTTTTTAAACTTATTACTAGGGTGAAGTATGTTGATTGATTTTCATATGTCAAATCAGAGAGAGCAAGGGAATACACAGGCTTGAGGGCGAGCAAACAACAACGTAAATGATAAAGCAGATAGAGTAAAGTGTTAATAGGCAAATCTGGGTGTTTTTCATAATATTCTTACTCTAGCAAGTTTTCTGTAAATTTGAGGTTATTTTCAAAATATTAAAAATGTTTTTTAAGTTTATTTACTTTTGAGAGAGAGATGGAGAGAGCAAGTAGGGGAGGGTCAGAGAGGGGGAGAGAGAGAAGGAGAGAGAGAGAGAGGGAGGGAGGGAGGGAGAGAGAGAAGGAAAGAGAGAATCCCAGGCAGGCTCCACACTGTCAGCACAGAGCCCACCTCAGCGCTCGAACTCACAAGCCATGAGACCATGAACTGAGCGGAAACCAAGAGTCAGACACTTAACTGACTGAGCTGCCCAGGCGCCCCTAGATATTAAAAAATAAATCTAAGACTGTGACTGAGAATTGCAGCATCACATGCCCGTGCAGGTGCATTTTTGTAGTCTGTTCTTTTGAATATTCATGTTTTGACAGTTCCTACTGGGTTGTCTCCTCATGTGTCTGGTTATTTTTTGTTATATACCAGACATTGTGTTTTCAGAACTGTGTGCAAAAATGGTTGGAGTCCTTCGATGAATTTACCTTTCTCCAAGAGGGTTTATATTTGCTTTTGTAGGTGGCTAGGAGCACTAGCATTCTAGGACACCAGAGAAAACTCAGATCACCTTGATACCTACACTGTCAGGGACTGACATGATTTGAAATCAAACTGAGTGGCGGCCCATTTTTGGTTCTGTATCATTCCCATGACATGGCCCTGGGGGTTCCCAAACAAATTTAAATGTGTGTGTGTGTGTGTGTGTGTGTGTGTCTTCAGTGTGTGTCCACAGCCCTATAAGGTGTCAAAAGCTCTCAACCTCTCAGCTGCCCCCTCTGATACTCACAAATGTCGTTGAGGGAATGAAACCTCCAATCCCTGGCCTCTGTCATCTCTTACATTCTGGTTCACTAATTCTTCATGTTTTGTTCTTTCACTTTTTTGGGTTTCCTTCAGTAAATCATCCTTACATTTCGATCAGCTTTTCTTGTTGTCATCTGTGGGAGGGCTGGTGGGGATTATCCAGGCAACCATTCCGGAAGGCAATGGTTGTCCATCTTGGTTGTTTTAACTGCTATAAAAGAGTCAATGATAGGGGTAGATTATGGCTTATGTGGCCATTCCTGCATCAATGGACACTGAATTTGTTTATAAATTTTTATTGTTTCCAATAATGGTGGGTTCATTGCAGTTGCACGTGTCTCTTGTGAACATTTTACGTACTTTTCTAGAAGGGTTTCCAGTCACGGGGTTTGCATATTCAGAACATTTTGAAGCAGCCAGTTGCTTTATGAGATGGCTGTACAAATCCAGCAATGTGTGACAGCTTTCATTTCCCTGCATTCTCCTCAGTGCTTGATATTATAATATCTTTTGAATGTCGTCACTTTGGTGAGTGACAGTATGTTCTTATCGTTCTGATTTTTCATTTCAGTGATGGCTGGCGATGTCAAATATCTTTTAATGTGTTTATTGGCCATTTGCATGTCCTTTTCTGTGAAATCCCTTTTCATACTATTTGACTATGAGCTTATCTTTATTGATTTGTGGGTGTCCATCATGTATTTTGGATGTTAGGTCTTTACTTATGGACCAGATATTGTCTCTAATTTGTCTCATCCATTCATTTTTTATGGAATCTTTTGTCTCACATATGTTTAAAATGTTATGGTGGTCACACTATCAATCTTCTGTTCTGTGACTGTGTAGTTTATCTCTCTCACCAAAATCTTTAAAAAAAAATTTTTTTTTACATTTATTGATTTTTGAGAGACAGAGACAGAGTACAAGTAGGGGAGGGGCAGAGACAGAATGAGATACAGAACCCAAAGCAGGCTCCAGGCTCTGAGCTGTCAGCACAGAGCCCGACGCGGGGCTCGAACTCACAAACCGTGAGATCATGACCTGAGCCGAAGTCGGACACCCAAATCGATTGAGCCACCCAGGCGCCCCTCTCTCACCAAAATCTTAAACCTTGTCTCCTATATTCTTCCTAATAATTCTGTTTAATTTTTGCATGTCAGTGCCTTACAGCCCAACATTAAAAAAATTTTTTTTGCTCATTCACATATTTTGAGTTTTTGCTGCTTGCACTTTACTTTCAGATTTCATGGTATCGCTTTTAAATGAGAGCATTTGGTGACCTTTTCGTAGACTATAAAAGTTGCTGCTTTTTCCCATCACACTTCTTTTTCCTAGTTTTTTGTTTTTCTTTTTCCTAACGATGACAAGAAGCTTCAGTATGAAATGAGGCAGAACCCTGGGTCGAGCATCAGGGGGAAAAGAGATCGGAATTTTGGCTGCCACCCAGCTTTCTGTGTGTCTGTCTAGGCACAGACATTTTGTCCCTTTGAGCCTCAATATCCTGTCTCTCAAAATGAGAGCATTAATCTGCAAACTCCAGGGGCGCCTGAGTGGCTCAGTCGGTTAAGTGTCCGACTCTTGGTTTCGGCTCAGGCCCACATCCGGCCCTGTGCTGACAGCAGGGAGCCTGCTTGGGATTCTCTCTCCGTCACTCTCTGCCTCTCCCCCACTCAGGCTCGCTCTCTCAAAAATAAACAGACATTTAAAAAAATTGGCAAGCTCCAAATTCTTTTCCAGCCCTCGTATTTTTATAATTCTGTCTTGATGAAATTTAATCTTTTAAAAGATGTGTATTGTTGTTCGAGACCTTTGACCTGAAAGTAAATTTTACATGGAAAACCAGGGCGGGCGGAAATCACTGAAAAGCTTCTCTCGCAGAGTTATTTCCCAAATGTGATATACAGTATATTAGGCTGTTTGGAGCCCTTCCGCAAAACAACATAAAGGACAGGGGACCAAATCCATTTGGAAAATACCTCTTGTTGCCTACCGTATTCAGATTCAACTCTTGGAGATTGCAAACGCACGTTCGTTTCTTAAACTCTGCCAGTGCGTGGGGGCAGGTGACTGTCACCGGGCCCCGGAGAATGCTGGAATTCTCAGCCTGTGCGTGCCAACCCCTGCTTGTCTCTGTGCCTCGGCCAATCACACTGCCCTTCTGGGTTGTCCCTGTCTTGTTAATTACTGTTTGGGCAGCTGGTCCTAATCCCCCAGCCTAGGAACAGGGCCAGGCCCGACAGAAGACATCTCTTGTCTTTGCTGAATTTACGATTGTTTTGCTTCTGCACATGTCTCTGGAGAGCTGAATGGAGCTTTCAAGTAGGGCTCGTTTGAACAGAGATTTTTGGGCTCTGGCTCGGACCCACCTATGCCGATGCTGCCCTGTTGTGAATGCCAGATTTCCGTTTTCAGGAACAGGCAGTAAAGTTATCATTATGGCAACTTCACAGCCCCAAAGCACCGCAGCCTAACTTTGCTCCGGCATCGAAAACAAAATAAGACACGTAAAGTAAGATGCTGGCATGGAATTCCTTGCCTTCTCTCCTCAATTTTCCACCGGGAACCCCTTCATGGTGGCAGGTGGTGCAGAAGGTGCCTGTGTCAGCCAGGAGTGTGTGAGTGTGTGTGTGCGAGTGTGTGTGTGTGTGGGGGGGGGATGCGTCTCTGGTTTTTCCCAGCAACCCGCTGGATGTGAAGGTGATGGAGTGAGCACTCCGTCTGTTCTGAAACCAAGGGCTAGCAGTTTGGCCTTCCCAGCAATTGAAGGTCTTTCAGATAGGCATTTCCAAAGACAGAGCTGTGACAGCAAACATCTTGCTTAAAGCTTCAAAGAGAAAACATTTCTGTCATCCAGAAATCTGCTTATTTATCTCTTAGGGAAACATTTATAAATACAGTTTTAAGGAGACAGAAAGCATTCCATTCTGGGTGATCTTGTGAAACTCCTCGGCGTGTTTACTTCCCGCTTGAACACTTTCCTGTTGCCTTTGCCGCTGCTTCTCTTTTGCGAGTGGATGCGGGGCCTTCCCGACGCCGATTTTCGATCCCGGCGGAAACTGAAATATCTCTAGGTGAAGTGGCGAACGCCGTAAAGGCTGGACACCGATGCCGCTTTCTTTTTTTCCCCCTCTGTGAAGCTAATAAGGAAACTTTAAATGTAGAACTTAAAATGAGTCTGCACTGAATCGGACTCATTAAAAACGTAAAATATACCTCGCCGTCCAACGCCCTCCAGCAACTTGAACAGAAGTACTCTATGTATTAAAAGAAGAAATAAGCAGTTCGAGTTTTAATAGAACGCCACAAACAGCCATTGATGAGTCGAGGGAGTTCTGGAGGGATTCCTAATTGGGGGTGGGGGAGGGGGAGGGGGAGGGGGAGTCTGCCGTGGTACAGAGGCCACTGCACATTTCAGGAGTGGGGACAATGGGGTGGGAGGAAATGGAAGGGATGGGAGGAGCGGGAAAAAAGCCCCTTCCAGGGGGAGAGAAGGGGAGGCGAGGAAGTGAGGAGCCGTCAAAAGCGAGTGGCGACTGCTCTCTTGGGAAAGGAGGGACTCAGTTCAGAGGCCAGAACAGAGCGCTGACAAGGATAAAGCCTGTCACGGAGGGACATTCGTGGGCATCCCCGCACGTACTTAGAAACTCAAGTAAATCAGATTTGAAATTCTGCCCAGCCTGGGAAGGCACACAGAACTCTTCTAAAGGGTTTGAGGGAAATCTGCAAAGATGTGCTGGTGCCTGAAGGTTTGAATAAGAAAAAATACTAATCGAAGAAGGAAGAGTGTGTGTGTGTGTGTGTGTGTGTGTGTGTGTGTGTGTGTGTGTGTGTATTTTTTGGAGGAGTGTCCTCTTTTCTTTTCTTTTCTTTTCTTTTCTTTTCTTTTCTTTTCTTTTCTTTTCTTTTCTTTTCTTTCTCTTTTTTTTATTTGAGAGAGTGAGAATAAGAATCTTAAACAGGTTCCATGCTCAGCACAGAGGCTGATGTGGGGCTCCACCCATGACCCTGGGATCATGACCTGAACTGAAATCCAAGAGTCGGACGTGTGACCAACCTAGCCACCCAGGTGCCCCATATTCTTTCTTGACTGTTTTCTGAGTTTCCTGATTGCTTCCACAGATGGTTCTCCTGGGATGGGTTGTTTTCAAAATTCTTTTTTTTAAAAAAAGGGAGGGGGTCGCCTGGGTGGCTGAGTCAGGTGAGTGTCTGACTCTTGATTTCGGCTCAGGTCATGAGCTCATGGTTGTGAAATTGAGCCCTACGTCGGGCTCTTTGCTGGGCATAGAGCCTGCTTAGAATTCTCCCACCGTCTCTCTCTCTCTCTCTCTCCCTCCCCTTCTGCCCTTCCCCTGCTCATGTGCACATGAGTACTCTCTCAAAAAAGAAAAAAATCTCAAGCCCTTCCTTATCCCCATTAAAAAAAAAAAGGAAGGAATCTAAAAGTGTGTATGGTCACTGGTGAAGTTCCTCAATAATTTGCTTACCACCTCCAGCCCCCTTGTGGTTGAGGGGAGCCACACGAAGATTTCTGGCCAGTGAGTCGTGAGGGGCAGTTGCATATAATTCCCTTGGAATTTCAGGTCAGAGCATTTAGTTGCTGCCGCAGAACTTTCTGGAACTCTTCCCCAGGTGATGGGTCCTGGAGTGAAATGACCTGCGGCAGACCAAGGATTGACACACGTGTGCTGCAAAGGGCTGGATAGTAAATAGTAAATAGTTCTGGCTACGTAGGCTTTGCACAGAAGCAGTGAGTGAGTGAGCATGGCTGCGTGCCAGTAACCCTTCTGTCGTGAGAACAGGTGGCAGGCACGATTTGGCCACCCATGGAGCGGGGCACCCAGATAATCCCTGCTCGGTGTGCAACATGGAAACAAACTTAGCTTTGAAGCCGTTCTCAGTTCCCGCGTGGTTTGTTGCCTCAGCAAACCCAGCCTAGCCAACTGATAGAAGGCGAAATGGGGCCGATTTCTGGTTGATCAAAATGAGACACTTTCCCGGGAAGATGGTCAGGATGAAACCCCAGACCATGTCAGTTATGGTCCCCAGCTGTGTGGTCCTAACTGCACACTTTTCTTTTCTTTAATGTTTATTTACTTTTGAAAGAGAGAGACAGAGTGTGAGCAGGGGAGGGGCAGAGAGAGAGAGAGGGAGACACAGAATCTGAAGCAGGCTCCAGGCCCTGAGCTGTCAGCACAGAGCCTGATGTGGGGCTCGAACCCACAAACCGTGAGATCATGACCTGAGCTGAAGTCAGACGCTTAACCGACTGAGCCACCGAGGCGCCCCATAACTGTGCACTTTTCCGATGCCTCCTAAAACTGTGCCCAGGCAACAGCCTAAAGATGTCTCCTTGTGAGAAGGATCCAAGAGCTGGGGTCTTAAAGGGGTGTGGAGGACTCATCTTATTACTTGGACCTGGTCTCTGGGACAGAGAGAGCATTCTCTTCTCTTCTGTCCTGCCCCCACCCTCTGCCACAGAGCTATCAGCTACCAGGGGAAGACGGAGGTAAAGGTTTTAGTGTGTTTTACAACCTGCCTTGTTAACATCCATTCCTCTGTGCACCGTCTCTGCCCCCGTGTCCTGTGCCTGGTGCAGCCGTGCTGTCCCCACTCTGCATCGTATCATGTCTATTCATGGGTCTCTCCCCCCAGATCACTCTGCACTCCTGGGAAAGGACTGGTTCTTATTCATCTTTGTGTCCTCGGAGCCTGGCACATGGCAGGTGCTTGAGAAATTCTTTCAGATCCTATGTCTGAACTTTTTGGGTTTTATTTATAATTTCTGTAGCAAGCCATGTATTTTCTAATTCCTCCTCAAAATCTCTGCTCTCGCAGCCGAGAACCCCTCTCCAAAGCTTAATCTAGTCCACTTCCTTACAGTTGTCTCGTTTTTCCCCCTGCTGAGACACACACACACACACACACACACACACACCATCTGCACTGGGCCCAGGCCCCCCTCCCCGCCCCCCGCAGGCTCCGGGCTGGGCAGTCCTCTGCCCTTCTGAAGTTCATGAGCATTTTGTGGCTCAGAGGGGACTTTTGATTCTCTCACTTGCTTATAAAGCTGCACATACAGCCAGTGACAAAAAGCTGATCCCTGGGACGGGCGGCTGCGAAATGGGTCTTCAGCTGCTGCTTTCTCCTCTTCGCGTTCTCAGAGATTCATTAGTTCCTCCCTCAAGACTGCCTTTTTCCTCCTGATTTTGCTTGGCTTGAACGTTTTCTTTCCAGCTCGTGTTTGCCAATTTGGCTCTGCCATTTTGGGTTTGAATTGGGGCAGAGGATGAATTGGTCTCCTGTGCTCAGAGCTCGGAATAGGGGGTCCCCGATTTCTGTATTAATTACGGTTAGCTCTTGTTGCGCACGGGAGCACAATTCTGTTCAGCCAGTTGTGAGTGTTTAGTTTGGGTGGGGACCATCGCGGGAGCCGGGACGGAACAAAAGATAAAATGCAATTCCTTCTCTCTGAGTTTCTACAACCGTCAGCCAGCTGCACAAGGTGTATGCAAGGGGAGGGCAAGAGAGACGAGGGAACAGTGGCTTTGTCCAGAGCATCGTGTCCACGACAGTGGACCCTCCCAGGGCTCCAGTGGGGCTCTCCAAGGGCAGGGCTGGGGGAAGAGCATCCTGGGGCAGAGGAAGGGGCGGAGCAAAGGCCCCCAGGGGTGCACACGCAGGTGACCGTGGTTCAAAGGCACGCAGATGTGTGTGTCCGGCTGAGCACGGTTAAGGGGCCCCCAGGTGTGCACATGTAGGCACGTGCGATGGGACTAGCAGGAGCCGGGCTAGATTGGCAGGTGCAGACAAGTGGCCCGAGTGTCCTCCTAATGGAGCAAAGCCAGCTTTGTGCACGGGCTGGGGGTGGCGGTTCGAGCAGCATGATGCGGTGTGTGTCTCAGGACAAACTCTGGGGTGGGGGTGTGAAGAAGGGGGCGGAGGCCTGTCATGAGGCAGTTTCAGTAAGATTCGCTGAGTGGGAGCGGGGAGGACAGAGATACAAGAGAGGAGTCTGGCCGGAACCAGCAGGACTTGGGGACAGATTCTCTGTGGGAGACGAGAAGGAGGTAGGAGGTGGAGGTGTCCCTGAGGCTTAAAATGTGGGCCGTGGGACGGGGCTCAGATAAAAGCCCTAGTTGGAGTGTGTTTATTTTAAAGTACAGCTCACGGCTGGTGTCCGCCCGATGGCGCTGGCTGGTCTGCCCTCCCTCCGCGAACAGGGAAACCTGGGCAAAAGACGGCTTATAGGCGTCACAAGTCTGGGATCCCGGAGGGGAGGAGGGGAGGGGGCTGCACCCCCCAGGAGGCCAGCGAGGGCCATTCAGGTGGGACCTTTCAGGGACTGGCGAGCCATGAGCCGCAGATACCCCAGAGCTGCTTCAGGGCTGGTGACGGTCCAGTGGGGGGCCAGCTGGTGGAGACTGGGGTGCCACTGAGCCAAGAGGACGGACCCCTGGAGGTGAGGCCTGTGTTTAAGGGCTCGGCCGTCTTTGGTGCCCACCTCTAAGGATGGCTGGGGCTGGGAATCCTGACAGAGATAAGTCCTGCCCTTGTCACACGGGGCAGCATCGCGGGGGTGACCTGTGGGGTCCTGAGGGTCAGAGGACAAACAAGAATAGAAGAAGGGGGGTGTTGTGTTCACAAGAGCCACCCCGATGGGAAGAATGAGCCCTCTCGTTGCTCACCTGGTTGTCTTGGTTTTCTCTCCATGATACCCCTAATGACACAGATGAGGCAGTGAGGGTTCGAGAACGTTTAAATTTTCTGCGTGCCCGAAGACCACGTCGGCCACAGATATAGTAAGTATGTGGCCAAAGGCTCATGGTCGTCCTCACATGCAACTGACATCTTCTCAGGACCTCACCATTTGGCCACCGCCCAGCCCCTTCCGGAATACCCCGTCAGTCTTGTCCCTGCGTGCAGCCTGCTAGGTCCCCTCAGCCTCAGTGCTAGTGACCCCTTCCATGGGGCCATCAGATGTGGTTTCGTTAATGGAGGGAGAGGGCTGTAGGGACAGCTAGGAAGGCTGCCTCCTGGGTCCAGCACAGGGACCCTCGTCTCCTCTTGGGGAAACACCAACTTGTGGTGTCCTTGGCTCAAGTCCGTCTAGGGGCCACTTCTCTGCAGCCCCCTCCTGCTTGCCCGAGGGTCTCACTGACCAAGGCCCATCTTTCTAAAGCTCCTGAGAATGCATCTGAATTAAACCACGGACATCCCCTCTCCTCCAGTCCAGCCCATTTGCCGTCTTGGGCAGTTATTGTTAAGTGCTTCCCTCTTTTTGAGCAGTGAACATTCCATTGTTTCAGCCCACAGATAGCCCAGAGTCCAATGACTCAATAAAACCGAGTCCCTCGGAGTCCACTGGGGCCACCATCGCTGGTGCATGTCAGTGGTGCTGGGTCTGAAGAGAAACCATCTTTTTTGAAGACTGGCTGCCGGCTGCTCACTCACAAGGAAGGAGCTAGAAGTTTTTCACAAAATCTCATCTTGGCCGTTCTTTGTAATCTTTTAATTCTGCTCTTTCTGGAGACGGTGCAACATCATGTTTGTTTGTTTCTCCCTTGGCAAGTTTTTACAGAGCTCTTTAAAATTCTGCGCCTCTCCGAGTGTTATTTTTGCCTTCCTATTTTCCCACGTCTCCTGTGTTTTCCATGGCAAGGGGCGTGGGTCTCTTGAGTTAGGAGTCTGTTCCTTGCCAAGGGCTTCCTCAACCATTTGACTAATGAAGGCGACCAGGGAGGTGATCTTAGTGGGAACCAATTTCAAAAGTTAGACCAGAAGGCTCACGGCTGGGGGGAGGCATGGGCAGTATCCAAGGCAGTGAAAGTAAGACCTTCTTTAAATGGGGCTGTGGGGGGCGCCTGGGTGGTTCAGTGGGTGGCGCCTGGGTGGTTCAGTGGGTGAAGCATTTGACTCTGGATTTCGGCTTAGGTCATGATCTCCCAGTTGGGGAGATCGAGCCGCGCGTGGGGCTCCACGCTGACAGTGTGGAGCCTGCTTGGGGTTCTCTCTCTCCCTCTCTCTCTCCCTGTACCTCCCCCCCCCCCACTCCCCACTCCCCGTGTCTCTCTCAATAAATAAACATCAAAAAAAAAATGGCGCTGTGGATTCTCCGAATTCAGAGACAAAAATGGAGCCTGTGAGTCTGACCGCAGGGCGAGATTCCTCTCTGTCAGGGTCGCACAGGTAACGCTCCCGTGGCCAGGCTGATGACGTGGGGACAAGCAGTGGGTCCTGTGACCCAGTGAGGCAGGGGTGGCGGGCTGGGGGGACGCACCCAACTAACCGGGAGATGCCGGCAGCGTTAGCCCATGGTTGTCACGTAGGAACGGGGGCTCGCGGCCACACAGTCAGTCTCCTGTTGGTTGTTTCAAACCCCGAAGTCTGGCTTTGATGCGGCGTGTTCTCAAGTTCCAGATGCGCACACCTAAACGTCCCCGCGAAGGGCAGCGGGTGTCCGTTCCAGTTTGCAGGCTTCGCCCATAGAACTGCTTGTAAGTGACCCTCTGCCGTCATCCGCTGCAAGTGCTTGTGACCCTGTGCGGTTTCTTTCCCTCCGGAGCCTCAGATCTCAGCCTGCGCCCTACGCCCGGGGCGCGTTCTTGCTGCTCTGCCGCGCGCACCACCTCGTACCGCGTGGGTCTCCTCGCCGAGTGGGGCGGGCTGCCCCTCGCCCCGTCCCCGTGCCGCGATCCCACGCTTTCCGCCGCGCTATTCTTGCCGCCAGCACAGGCCGCCTCCTCTCTCTGCCCTTCTGACCCTCACCCGCCTTCAGGGCCCGGCCCACTCCGTCCTCTTCTGAGAAACCTTCTTTGCCTGGATCTTACATTCATTTTGCCCTTACTGTGAGCGCGAGGTGGTTTGACTGAAAGTGCACTTGTCTCCTGGTCCCCAGCTCCTTTGATGTACCCAATTCTGTCCCCAAGCAGCAGACACCCGACTCAAATGGCTTAATCCAGACAGGCAGTTAGCTCACGTAGTAAAACCCAAGGTGACATGTGACATCGGGCACAACGGGATCTAGGTGTTATGATAATATCCTCAAGAACCTGTTTTTCCATCTTTCCGCTTTTTGTTGGCCACGTGAACTTCCTGTGGGCTGACAAGACAGTCTCAGCAGCTCTAGACTTTCATCCTATCAGTTGGGGAATCCGCTCACAAAGAGTCCTGCTCCTTCCTAGTGATCCCGACAAAAATGGCTGCTTGTGCTTCATTGGCCCAGCCTGAGTCACGTGCCCACCTCTGAACCAATCGCTATGACCAGTGGAATAGGGTACACCGATTGGCCTGGCCTGGGTCACGTGACTTTCACGTAGTCTGAGCTGCACGTGAACCACGTCAGAAAGAAGGAAATAGATACCAGGTTGGCTAGAATCATATATGTTCACTGTACTTGGGTCTCCAACTAAATGAGAAAATTTAGGTTTAGAATTTGTAAATCAGAACTCTTAACCAGTTTTATTCCTAAGTAGGTATTAATTTATTTCTTTATCCAAATAAACAACTTCGTAAATAACTTTGTTTCGACTTACCATGTGATGTGCTGGCTGGTGGGGTGCTATGCCCAACGGAGAGAATAAGACAGTTCTGATGAGTCTGGCAGTGAAGCCGGGTCTGAAAGAATTATCCAAGCGGTTAAGGAGAATTATGAGAAATGATGTGACGGAGAAATATTAGGAAATTTGAGTGTAAAACAGGGAGGTCTGGTACAGTCTGGGAGGTAGGACGTGACTTTCCGGAAGAGGGGACACCACGCCAGATCTAGAGAATAAGTGGGTGTCACCCAAGGGAAGCGTGTGTGGGTTTGGGGGTATGGATATTGTTTCCATATGCTCAGTAAACTCAGACTGGATGTTGAATTTATAACACCATGGGTTAAGTTTCTATAAAGGCTTCTTTAAAAAAAATTTTTTTTTTTTTTAGTATTCATTTTTGAGAGAGAGAGAGAGAGCGAGCCGGCCAGGGGCAGAGAGAGAGGGAGACACAGAATCCGAAGCAGGCCCCAGGCTCTGAGCCGTCAGCACAGAGCCCGACGCGGGGCTCGAACTCAAGATCATGACCCGAAGTGATATCAGACACTTAACCGACTGAGCCACCCAGGTGCCTGTATAAAGACTTCCTAATAAAAAAGTTCTTGTGACTTTCCTGAGGATGATTACCACCAATAAAATATGGTTCTTTCTTCTGGAAGAGGACTTGGCTGATTCACTGTTACCAACCTGTGAACTTTTGGTCTACACGGTTGTCTTGGTATTTGTGGTCGTTGTTAAGCCATTCACAAAGCCCCAGGCCCAAGGCCCAGAGGCCCATGTTAATGAGCTAAGCTTAGGGATGGGGTTTGGGACTGAAGAATGCAGGTTCCCTCTAGAACTCTAACTGGGCCCATGATGTTGAGACTTTCAGTCTTAGTGTTCAGAGTATCATGTTCCATGATACCTTAAGTTGTAGGGTAAGAATTTGTTTCCCAAATATTAAGCACACCATTGAACTTCTTCCTCTGGGCTAAATAAAGCTTCCACTTGATGACACTTCTAATTGTCTCCTGACCCAGACCACTTTACTCAAATCCTACTTATAAGGCAAATGGGTTTTCATCAGTGGGAGGATAGTTTTAAAGTGCAATATTCATAATCCTCTGTGGGCTGGGCATCCCCTGAGATCAGAGTGGAACTCAGGCTGTGGTCCGAATTTCTACGTCCTTTTCTTGCCACAATAGGGCTGGATGGTAATGGGATTGGGTTCAGAGTGTGACGTGCATTTCAGAATTAATTTCCTACTGCCTTTTCTAAGATAAACACTGTTAGTTATTCATAACTTTCCCTCTCTCTGTGCTGATCATCCTGCATTTTTGATTTGCAGAATCAATTTTATTTTGGTCCATTTTCTCTATTGTTGTGATTGCCTGGACTGATTGTCTTTGGAAATCCGTGACGGTGCATGTGAGAAAAATCCGGTCACTTCACGGGAGAGTCCTTGAAATCTGAACTCTCCCTGGTTTGAAAGGAAGTTCTGGAGGACAGCTCGAATCCAGCTTTCTTTTGCTGAGGGTAGGAAATTTGGAGGTGGTAATGGAGAACGATGCCCTCTTTTCCTTCTTGGTCCAGGGTAGTCATGGTTAATATGTATCCAAATGTTGGGGTGCCTGGGTGGCTCAGTCGGCTGGGTGTCCGACTTCAGCCCAGGTCAGGATCTCGCCGTCTGTGAGTTCGAGCCCCGCGTCGGGCTCTGTGCTGACAGCTCGGAGCCCGGAGCCTGCTTCAGATTCTGCGTCTCCCTCTCTCTCTGCCCCTGCCCTGCTCACGCTCTGTCTCTCTATATCAAAAAAGGAATAAATGTTAAAAAAAATTTAAAAAAATGTATCCAAAGGGTGACCTGATGCTAATGGTAAAAAACCAGCCCAGCCGGGGGTCACCTCTGTCAGGTGAGAGGTGCCTGCTTACACTCTCTGGCCTTCTCCAGCTTGGTCCAGCATGTCAAATGTCTGCATGGGGCGGGGCCACCTTTCTCTTTGGCTTTTGGATTGCGGGACGGGCAGGAATTCGCCGTGGCTCCCCTTTCTGGTGTTCATAATTAAAAACCAGTCTGAACATCCATGACCCATCATTTGCATTGTGGGGTCTGAGGCGCACCAGGCAACTTTGGTGTTCACTCTAATTGCCCTGTGCAAGTTACCCCGTGCCCCGAGCATGAGTTCTGGAATTGATTTCCAGACCAGACTGCAGGAGTATTAGCCCAATACTGAAGTTAGCAATCGGCTTCAAGGGTACAGGCTAATTATTTATTTTGCTAAATAGCGTAGGCCCACTCTGGCTTAATTACACTAGAAAAAGAATTGTGGTGTTTCCACGTCACCATATCTCATTAATGAGACTTTGCTCACTTTTATCGGCTATGCTCTGCAGTGCCCCTTGGTTTGAAATGATTTTCTAATTTACTAGTGTCATTTATGAAAGAGGAACATTTCCAAACTGTCTTTGGTAGGTGAAACGTTTGTTGTTTGGAAAAGCCTTAATATTAATTTCTTCCCGGCTTTCAAGACCCGACTGTATACAGACAGATCATCGTTGCCGTCTTTGTGCGTCTCACAATTGGCATTCGGTTCAATCCCAGCATCAAGGATCCCAAGTGCCAGGACCCTGGCCACGTGTCCTAAGGATTGAGCCCACCAACCATCAAGGGTCCTATGTTTGAGTCCTAACTCTGCCGCTAGATAGCTGGGTGGCCTTAGACAACTTACCTAACGTTTACGGGATTCAGTTTACTAATATGTAAGACAAGTGGGTTCATCCTTGTATTCGGATATAATCTGAGTGGCTCCTATGTGCCAGAGAGTGTTGCAGGTACTGGGAATATAACAAAAAACAGGATTAGACAGGATTCCTCATCACCAGGAAAAGACCATCGGAAAAGACAGACGATGAACACGTATGTGAAGAAATGAGATCATTTAGGTGAGTGATAATTCTGTGACTCAAAATGTAATGAAGACAGCTAGGGGTAGAGGGGCTGCTTGAGGGAGGGACACCAGGGATCCCCTTTCTGGGAATGGAAAATGGCGATATTAGAAAGTTGAATGAAGAAAAGGAGCCAGGGGTGCCTGGGTGGGTGGCTCAGTCGGTTGAGCGTCTGACTTTGGCTCAGGTCATGATCTCATGGTTCGTGGGTTTGAGCCCCGCATCGGGCTCTGTGCTGACCGCTCAGAGCCTGGAGCCTGCTTTGGATTCTGTGTCTCCCTCTCTTTCTGTTCCTCCCCCGCTCGTGCTCTGTCTCTCTCTCTCTGTCTCTTTCTCTCTCTCAAAAATAAATAAACATTAAAAAAATATAAAAGAAGCCAGATCTGCAAAATTTGGAGGAAGAGCTCCTCAGGCAAAGGAAAGAGCCATCATATAGGGTTGTAGGCGGATCCCTTAAAGCGTCGTGCTCGTAAATTCAAACTGTGATTTCCAGGGTGGCTTGTGTCATCTCTGCTTTATTGTCATTTTGTGTCTTTATGGAGCGTTAGCATTTGTCCTAACCACCTTCCTATTCATTATGTGTTACACCTCCCACAGTGTCTCCACCTGCTGAAATTCAATCTGGGAATCGCCCTGTATCAGCACTGTCACTTTCATGATACTGTTAGCCAGTGGATAGGAATGTAGCAAGGGAATGAGAGAATTCTGCAGAAACCTCTCGTAGAGGGGTGCCTGGGTGGCTCAGTCGGTTAAGCGTCTGACTTCAGCTCAGGTCGTGATCTTGTGGTTCGTGGGTTCGAGCCCCGCGTCGGGCTCTGGGCTGACAGCTCGGAGCCTACTTCAGATGCGGTGTTTTTCTCTCTGCCCCTCCCCACTTGAGCTCACTCTCTTTCTTTCTCAAAAATAAACATTAAAAAAATTAAAAGAAACCTCTTGTGAAGCCACATGTCTATCCCTCTCCCGATGATCAGAAATTGTCTGAATATAATATGCAATTTGAGATTGTAGTTTTCCTGTTCTTTTTAGTGAGGTCCCATGATGGGAACTGCAGGAACTTTTAACTAGCATTGATACTTTTCTAATTGATGATTTCTCCTAAATCAATTAGGAGAACAGGGCAGCTACCAAATAATGGCTTCAGCAGGTGAGGCACTAACTCTTCTAAGACAAATATATGATGGCTTTGTAGGTCTTGCTGGTATCTAGACATGAACTACTCAGTGACTGTCTTGTGCAACTCAATATATTGCTCAAGAGTTAGCAGGAAAGAGTCTTAGAGTCTGGTTCACATAATTCCAGGCAGGCCTGGACCTGGCTCCCCACTCCCATGGAGCCCACTGACCCAGGCATTCCCACCTGGATGGATGACTCTGACTCCTTCCTCCTTCCTTCCGTCCTTCCTTCCTTCCTTCCTTCCCTTCCTCCCTCCTTCCCTTCTTCCCTCCTTCCCTCCCTCCCTCCTTCCCTCTCTCCTTCCTTCCTTCCTTCCTTCCTTCCTTCCTTCCTTCCTTCCTCCCTCCCTCCCTCCCTCCCTCCCTTCCTCCCTCCCTCCCTCTCTCCCTCCCTCCTTCCTTCCTTCCCTCCTTTCTTCCTTCCTTCCTTCCCTCCTTCCACCCTCCCTCCTTCCTTCCCTCTTTCCTTCCGAATGGGCACTGTGCTTCAGTGCCTGAGACATGATATAATGATATCAACTTTAATAATATATAATGAAACAAGGTATAATGAAATCAGCTTCAACAATATATAATGAAACAACGATACAGTCCTATCTAGACTCTACACAGATCTTTGCATGGCTGGCCCCTTGTGGTCATTCAGGTCTCTGCTCAGATGTCACCTCCAAGAAGCGACCTTTCTTGGCCACAAATCCAAAGTTGTCCTCTCTGCCAGTCACTACCACACTGGCCTGTTTTCATTCCTCTGTAGCAATTACATTTTGAAATTATATTCTGATTTATTTATCATTTGCCTCTCTGTTCTAGAATGTGAACTCCACAGGGGCAGGGACTTTGTTGGTCCTTTTACTCCTGTTATATCCCCAGCGCCTAGAGAACAGTCTAGGGCATCATAGGTGCTCTTTAAATCTATGTCAAATGACTGAATCCACCTCAGGGGGTCAGTGTGGGAGGGTCAAATGCCCCGCCAATGTTTGCGACAGTGTTTTGTTGCTTCCCAAGCTCTATACATCAGTGAAGGGCAGGTACTTGGAGAACTTGAGCCCAACAGTCTTTGGGGAAAGTAATTTTAGCTCTCAGAATCTTTGTTCTGTCGTCTGTAAATGGCCATGACCCTAGTATGTGCCTCGGGACTGTTGCGAGCATTAATTCGTACGAAGTGCCTTATTCGTGGAGCATTTAGCGGGACTAAGTGTTAAGTTCACTGGGGCGCGAAGACTTCATGGCGCCAGCCTCCATTTTCGCTGAAGTCATGGGATCACCGAGAGTTTCTTTAACATCCCATTAGGGATTTTTTTTTTTCCATTATCAATTGATCCAGGCCTTTTAAACCTATTGCAGTGTGAATTAGTTTTCATAGTGGTTAGTTTTCTGAGTTCACCCTTTGGTTGTTAGATTGGATCTTTCAAAAATTCATCACAAACCTCCAGGTGTGATTTCTGCTTTCACTGGGCTCCTCCCAGGTCTACAGCCTCGTCCTGTGCTGGGGCTTCTCTCTCTTATGTGTTCTGTGCTTTCCTTTGTTCATTCAATAATTTTTTTAAGTTTATTTTTGTTGAGAGAGAGAGAGCGCGTGAGTAGAGGAGGGGCAGAGAGAGAGGGAGACACAGAATCCGAAGGAGGCTCCAGGCTCTGAGCTGTCAGCCCACAGCCTGACGCGGGGCTTGAACCCACGCACTGTGAGATCATGACCTGAGCCGAAGTCGGACACTCAACCGACTGAGCCACCCAGGCGCCCCTCATTCAGTGTTTTTTTATTGAGCACCCCAAGCTCTGACCTTGGGCCTGAGGGTGTGATACAGTACAAGGTTGAAAAGGTCTGTGTTTTCCATTCTGTTGATGGAGAAGGGACATATATGTGTGTACATAAATGTACATGCACACGCACACACGTAAGCTGTTAGGGTTAAGTGCTCTGAAGAAAAGTGAAAGTACAACGTGGCAGAAGGGGGATGTGCAGGCTTGTGAGTGGGGGTAGGCGGGTGACTGTTTTACCTAAGGTGGCAGAGAAGCCCTGCCTGAAAATGAGCACTGAAGGAAGTCGGGAGGAGCAGGCATGTGGTTAAGTCCAGAAAGAGCATCTCAGGCAGAGGGAGGTGCCGTTGGAGAAGCCCAGACGCCGGGCCGGCCTTGGTGTGTTGAAGGAGCGAAAGGAAGTCGACTCTGTCACTGGAGCCGAGACAGCAAGTGGGCAGTGCTGGGGCACGAGGCAGGGCGATGGTGAAGCCTTCACTTTATGGGGCTACAAGGCCATGGTCAGGACTCTGGATTTTATTCTGAATGACTAGGGGAATGATTGGAGGGTACGACACAGCCCAGCTTACATCTTCAAAGGACATCTTTGCCTGCCTCTGGGGGGTCGTTTGTGGGGAGGGGGCAGGCACAGCGACACTGGTTAAGAGGCTGCCGTGCCCGTCCAGGTGAGAGATGCTTCTGGCTTGGGTTTGGGTGCCGTAGAGGAGGCCGCTCAGAATCTGGGCATGTTTTGACGTGGAGCTGGCGGGCTTTGCTGATATTTTGTGGCCCTCTTGTTTGAAAGAGAGAGAGAAACCCAGAAGGGTCAAGGATGACAGCGGCATTTTACCGGAGGGCCTGGAAGAACGGAGCGGCCATTCCCGGGCAGGAGGAACCAGGTCTGGGAACTGCGGGGAGTCACGTGACTAGCTCCTGCCGCAGCAAGTGTGGGGTGCCCGGTAGGCCTTCACGCAGGCGGGTGGCCAGGGCTCCGGGGTTCACAGGACAGGTCCAGCCTGGAGACAGGGCTCAGGAGCCACCCGTGTAGAGAGGGCGTTGGATGTACCATCACTTGACAATTCCTTAGAGTTTCCCCACCATCCCCTAAATGCAACTTTTCCCACAGGGGCTGGGCCACCCACTGGCTCCTCCCCCACCATCCCACTGCTTGTCAGGGTGAGGTCAGGCCCCACTCAGGCCGGCGGACGGTCACTGCAGCCAGGGGGGAGCTGCTTAGTGGGGTGAGTGGCCACCGGCATGATGAAGGTTGACCTGTCCCTTGTTATTAGTGGGGTGAGGGGGGAAATGAACCCGGTCTTTGATGGGTAGGTCTCGCCAGGACAACCCGAGCTCAAAAGCCAGTCTGGTGATGGATTTCACTTCCTGCCCTGTGGGGCTTCCATTCCTCTTTGAGCACCCCTGCTCTGGTCCCTAGGAGCAACTTACGTGACTCACGTGGGGCAGCCACGTCGGATACCGGCCTGGGGCTTCTGAGTCATGAATATTGCACAGGCTAGTGGCTGGAAGTAGAAAAGAAGGTTCTTGTTTTTTTACCTATATTTATTTTTGAGAGAGAGACACACACACAGATATGAGCGGGGGAGGGGCAGAGAGAGAGGGAGACACAGAGAATCCCAAGCAGGCTCCGTGCTGTCAGCACAGAACCCAACGCGGGGCTTGAACTCACGAACCGTGAGAACATGACCTGAACTGAAGTCGGGGTGCTTTACCAACTGAGACACCCAGGTGCCCCTCTCTGTTGAACTATTTGAGGCATCACCAAATCGTTTTCCACGGCAGTTGCCACGTTTGACATTCCCAGCAGCAAAGGACGAGGGTTTCAACTTGTCCACATCCTCCCCTGGACTTGTTCTTTTCTTTTATGTTTTGTTATTTATTATTATTTTTTTTATTTTTAATGTTTATTAAAGCCACCCTAGCAGGTGTGAATGTCTACCTGTGCTGAAAGCATTTTAGCTGTGTCTTCTATCCCCTGCACTGGAGAGTTTCATTTGGTGCACCTTTGAAGGGTGAGCAGATTCTGATGCGCGGTGATGATGGGGAAAATAACAGACAGGAGGGGCCCCGGAGCGAAGGCACGGAGGCAGGAAAGCCCGATGCCTGTTGTAGGCATCGCACGGACCTGTTTGGAATACGGTGTGTGAGCGGAAGGTCAGGCTAGGAAGTCAAGGTGAGGGGTTATGATGGGGGGTTCTTGTCTGTCTGACACGAGGAGCCAGTAAACATAGTGGCTTTATGGATGGATGGATTTAGTTCACTGCAGTAAGTTTCTTTTGAAAAAAATTTTAACGTTTGTTTATTTTTGAGAGAAAGAGAGAGAGACAGAGTGTGAGCAGGGGAGAGGCAGAGAGAGAGGAAGACACAGAATCGGAAGCAGGCCCCAGGCTCCGAGCTGTCAGCACAGAGCCTGAAGTGGGGCTCGAACTCACGAGCTGTGAGATCACGACCTGAGCCGAAGTCGGACGCTCCACCGACTGAGCCACCCAGGCGCCCCACCGCGGTTAAGTTTCTAACCAACTTCTGGATATTGAATGAAACAGACAAACAACTGAACAAACACAAACTAAGAACTGTGGATAAACGCCGTGGGAAGATCTGCCTGTCTCTTTATCTGGTTTATCTGGCTCTACCCCATTAACTGGGGAATCGTGTGGATTCTGGATATTGTCTTCTTTTTTTAACGATTACATGATTTCTCCTTTAGTTATACAACAGTGCAATGAAACCAAACAAGCAGAAGACATAGGCCTACAGCCCTGTCTTTCTAAACAATGAAATCATTTTCTTTCTTTTTTTCATGTTGTTAAAATGAGCCAGCCTACGGGGCACCTGGGTGGCTCAGTCGGTTAAGTGTCTGACTCTTGACTTCGGCTCAGGTCACGATCTCATGCTGTCAGCACAGAGCCTGCTTGGGATTCTGTCTCCCTCTCTCTCTCTCTGCCCCTCCCCTGCTTTCTCTCTGTCTCTCTCTCAAATTAATAAAAATCAACTTGAAAGAAATGAGCCGACATATGGGATGTAGCTTGCCTGGCACCTGCAGTAAACCACAGGTCTCCTGGCCACCTCTTCCAGTCCACAGCTGTGCACACACGTAGTTTTCCATAAAACAGTGTGCCTTTGTGGTCTACCTTTTCACTTGGTATTCTTTTTTTAAATTTCACTTCAGAGACAGAGCGTATGTAGGGGAGGGGCAGAGAGAGAGAGGGGGAGAGAGAATCCCAAGCAGGCTCCACACTCAGTGAGGAGTCTGATGCGGGGCTCAAACTCATGAACTGTGAGATCACGACCTGAACCAAAATCAAGAGTCGGACGCTCAACGGACTGAGCCACCCAGGTGCCCCTGCGCTTGTAACTCTATCATAAGAAATGTCTGTGGTGCTAAAGTGTCCAAATACCTCTTTAGTTGCTGCAAATGTCTGTCTGGGGAGCTGCCAGAATGTACCTGCTTCTTTTCTGTTGGACATTCACAGGCTGACAGTCAAACACAGGGTTGACTGCTTTTACCCAGTTCCGTATCCTTCGTTTTTCTGACATTCACACTCCTACTGTGTTATGGGAGCCATTTGCCCTACCCTCAGTCTGTATCGTTTGGGGTAGTGTCACAGCCTTCCCTGTCCCCAGCGTGGCCACATGTCCCGGGGCTGGACACTCAGATGACATCATTCCTCTAGATGTAGTGTGGTTAGGCTTGGGAATGTCACCCAAGTCTCGCCAGTGAGACTCGAGCATGGGGCTTTCATGTGAACAGCTTCGAGAAGGAGGTTCTCTTTCCATTGAGGTCACCAGCAGGAACATGGTGGGGTCTGGACCGAACTCGCAAACACCACTGCATGAAGAGATGCTGTTTGTATGTGGAGTCAAATCAGAGAGAGAGAGAGAGAGAGAGAGACTCTGTCCTGATGATATTACTTGAGCCCCAGATCCAGTCTGTCCACCTGGGAATATTCTGTCATATGAGCAAATACGTTCCCTTTGGTTCCTTGTTATATTATGGTAAAAGACTGCTAACATAAAATATACCATGATAACCATTTTTAAGCATATAGCACAGTAGTATCAACTGCATTTACTTTGTGCAACAGATTTCTAGAACTTTTTCATCCTGAAAAACCAGAACACTCTACCCATTGAACAACGACTCCCCTTTACCCCTTCCCATAGCTCCTGGAAAGGATCACTCTGCCTTCCGTTTCTTATGAGTTAGACTACTTTAGAGAGCCTCCTGGGTGGAATCACACAGTCCTTTTCTTTGCATTTAACATAATCTCCTCCAGGTGCGTATCCATGCTGTGCACATGGAAGGACTTCCTTCTTTTTAAAGGCTGAATAATATTGCATTGTATTTACATACCATGCTTTCTTCATCCATCCATCCATTTATCCATCCATCCATTTATCCATCCATCCATCCATCCATCCATTTATCCATCCATCCATCCATTTATCCATCTATCCATCCATCCATCCATCCATCCATCCATCCATCCATCCATTTATCTATCCATCCATCCATCCATCCATCCATCCATCCATCCATCCATTTATCCATCCATCCATCCATCCATCCATCCATCCATCCATCCAACCAACTGTGGACACTTGGGTTACCTCTGCCTCTTGACTATTGTAAATAAGGCTGCAGTGACCATGGTTGTGCAAATAATCTAACATACCATTTTTCAGTTCTTTTGGGTAAATGCCCGGAAGTATGATTGCTGGACCATATGGTAATTCCATTTGTAATTTTTGGAGGAACCTCCATACTGTCTTCCATACCAGCTGCACCATCTTATACTCTCGCCAACAGTGCACAGGGTTCCAGTTTCTCCACATCCTTGCTCAATCTTGTTATTCCCCTTGGTTTTGTGTTCTTGTTTTTTTGCATAGTGGCCTTCCTAGGGGGTGTATGGTGACATCTCACTGTGGTTTTGATTTGGCCTTTCCTGATGACTAGTGATACTGCACAGCTTTTCATGTGCTTGTGGGCCATTTGTATATCTTCTTTGGAGAAACGTCTATTCAAGTCCTCTGCCCATTTTTTAAATCGAATTATGATTTCGTTCTTGTTGGGGTAGGGGGGTTCTTTTTACATCATGGATATTAACCCCTTATCAGGTACATGCTTTGCAAATACTCTTCCATGGCATAGGCTGGCCTTTTACTCTGTAGGTAGTTCACTTGGCTGTGCAGATGTTTTAGAATTTGCCGTGTAAAGGTAAAATTTTACGGTGCGTGTCCCCTGGAACTCAGGTCAGCCAGCTTCCAGCCTGGTGTCTTTTACCCTTGAAGTGGCTAACTGCTGGGTTTTATTTCCTGCCATTTCAGGAGAAATCCTTCAAGCGGAGCTGCTTACGGAAACATCTGCCTGGTAGTCGGGGCGGACGTTCAGTTGTAAAATAAAAGCAGTCTTTCTCCGAATCCCACGAGGGAATTGCGTGCGATGTTGTAGGATCAAGATGCACGCATCATTCCGTGCGCCTCAGAGGGAGAGCCTTTTTCCGTGGCCCCCAGAAGGCTCTCTGGTGTGCCGTGAAGCCAGCTTGCTCTCGGAAACATTGTCCAACAGCGGCGGGCTGTAGCCAAGACGGGGGACGCGGTGTAACTCTCCAGCTTTGAAATATGATTTATCTTGTTTTCCAGTAACTGTTTTCGAAAGGTCTATGCAGCTCGAACATCCCCTTTGCCGGTTGGAGCAGGCACCCGTGGCAGAGCAGGACCCCTGTGTCATAGGTTGTACACACAGGCTGGTGACAGCATGGAGGGGCTGTCCCCTCGCCCTTCAGGGGAAGAACATGCTCTTTGCTGTGAGGAGTTCGGTGTGTTACCACCCTCAGGGTCCCCTCAGCTGCCAAGCTCAGTCGAGGCCCCTCTTTCCCCAGGCAGCCCCCAGCCATCGACCATGCATGGGGGGGATTCTGGGCCCTGGCATCCCTGCTCAACGAGGGACTTGTCTACCAGGCGGTCCCTCCTCCAGATCTCCTTTGAGAGTCATCTGTCAACAGCATCGTCAGCTGGTTTTCCCGATTGGAGGAAAAGAAATAGGAAAGTCCGGTTGCAAAGAAAAGCTCCAAGTTGGTGTCACTTTGAAAATGAGGGTGAGGAGCAAGCCCCAGACGGCACGGGTCGTACATGGGATTTGCTCGTGGGTCAGAGCAACGAGGTGGTTTGATCCCTTGGCGACTTGGAGTCTGCATTCCTCTCCGGAAGCCGGTCCCCTGCTTCAGTCGTCTAGTGTCCCTGTGCTTCTGGGTTTCTCCCCAGGCATCAGGCTACAGTGGGGGCTCTGCAGAGCTGGTGGGCGCCCCTCCTATCACCTGGCCGGCCCCGGGTGTGCCTGAGGTGCGGCCAGCTTGCAGGGCCTGGGAGTCCCCAGGATGGGGGTGGCTGCGCCCTGGGCTGCCCTGCCAGGGTGTGGGCTGCCATGATGGGCACTGAAGATCTGACTCTGCTTTCCTGGAATTACAAGAAATGCCATGAAACCCTCAGCCAAGCCAGTGGATGCCAAGAATTCACCAGTACAGGGCCATAGCAAATAACCAACCCCGGTCGTTTCTGGCAGTGGGTTTGGATGGCCCCTTCTCCCTCTGAGGCCTGGATGACCTGAGATGGGGACTGTCTGGGTTTCTGCTCTAGGGCAGTCCCCCCTGCGCCTGGGTGGGCATGGCCTGCTGGGAGTGCTCAGCAGGTGGCGCCTGCATGGGCTCTGCAGCGCCCCCTCAGGCCGGGAGAAGCAGCGCGTCTGAGTCAGCTGGGAGCTCGAGCCTTCCAAGAGCCGTGGATGGCAGTCGCGAAAGTGGACGAGAGTGGACGTGTCCCTGTGCTGAGGCGCCGCAAGGTGGCCCCTTCAACACTCATGATGATCCGCTGAGGCCCGTGTTGTTAGGGCACCCTGTCGCTTATGGGGAAATGGAGGCCTGGGGAGACCCAGTGACTGGTCTAGTCCCCTCGCAGGGGGAGGGTGCAGGTAGGATTCATCTCCAGGTCTGAGTGCAGAGCTCATTGTCTTACCCTCGGCTCTACAATGCCCCCCAGGCCAGGGGCCCTATCTGGTTCATCCTTGTGGTCTCAGGCCTAGCAGAGGCCGCGACACCTAGGTCCTCGCCAGGGCTTGTTGGAGCTTCAGACCTACTAGCTTCCAGGTTATCGGGCAGTGAGGGCAGCATGTGTAGAAATAGCCCCAGCAGCACCGTGGGGGTGATTTCCCTGCGTCCGAAGGTGGACAGCCAGGAGCGTCCTGCTCACGGGCGTTAGTAGGTAGGCGTGCTCACAGCCATTGTCTTCCAGGGTAGATGGGGTTTCTTTAGCACCTCGTTTAGGGACCCCCATTAGAAGAGCTTGCTCTGTGCCTGAACATGTTACTGAAAGCCGACGTGAATGTGTGTGTGTGTGCGTGTGAGTGTGTATACCCCGCCCCCCGCCCTTACTCATGCCCCATACACATTGGCCTTTGCTCGTGTTTCCCTGGCATGCTATCGTGTGACCGTAGCATTTGCTATGGGGTTTGTAAGCATATGTTGTTGTAGGTCTGTATTTGTAAGTATATACGTCATATACTACTTGAAGTATTTGTCATTCACTTTTTTTTTCTTTCAGAAAAGTCTGTTAGCTCCATGAAGGTAGGAAGTATGCTTATTTTTTTACCTGCTGAATTCCCAGCAACTATCCAAGTGTCTGGCCTATAACAGGTAACTGATAAATATGGAATGACTTAAATAAATCGATCTTTATGCATTGTGGTTGCACAAATTGAAGGGAATTTGCATTCTGTGATGTTGACTGAGTCCACATCTCTTCGTGAGAACCCACGATGGACCTTCCATTGTCATCGTCCACACCCAAGCTTTGAGCAAAACATCTCTTCACATGCTCCACAGTGTCTGTGAGGCTGGGCACTATCCCCTGTGCTCGGAGACATACTAGTGAGGCGTCGGGCGTTACATGCTCTCAAGGGACCTGTTCTGATAAGGTGACTGCTGGACATACCGTGGGGCGGGGGGTGGTGGGGAGTTATCTATAGCTTTCTAGCAAAGAATTTTTTTCTATACATCCCTAAAAGACCTCTTTGCCTTAGCACAGAGGGTTAAGCTAGAAACTAACCCGTGACTTCCAGGAACTAAAGAGAAACCCAGGTTCCTTATTCTGACAATTATTAAAACAAACTAAAAAAAATAAGTTAGGTCTTTATGAAACCAATTCCAAGATTGAGTAGTTTCTTTATTGAAAGAAATATCCACTGCTTTATTGGCTAATCTCTGTTTCCATCTGGATTCTTTTCAGGGTAACAGAAAACTTAATAAAACCGGCCTCAGCCCAAGGGGAAGTGATTGGCTTATGTAACTGACAAGTGCAGGGGGCAGGGCGGCCTTCAGGAACAGCTGGATCCAGAGAGACCCACTGTTGCTGTCAGGACACAGCCTCTGCCAGCCTCTGGGTGCTTTTGATCCTGGGTTGCCCCCCACCCCCCGCCGGCCCTGAGGCAGGTGGGCTCTCCCCCAGGTGTGGTAGAGGGCTGCCATCACTCTAGACTCACCTCCTGGCCTTGGACAACCACCTGGGAGAGGTGCCTGTTCCCAGGAGCTCCAAGTCAAGTTCCAGAAATGGGCTGTGATTTGTTACAACCGGGTGGAGCTGGGGCCGAGTCAGCACCACCTCAACCTTGCAGACGGAGCTCGGGAGGAGTCGATCCCTAAAGGAGGCTGCGTCTGTTACCTAGGGGGAGGGGTGGGTGGCAGGCAGGTATCCCCTCACTGGGGTTACTTGTTTAGAGGAAAGTTTGAATGAGAGTAAGTGTGTGTGTGTGTGTGTGTGTGTGTGTGTGCGCGCGCGCGCGAGGGAAACACCCAGGACAGCGCCTGACTGATAATCAATGCAAGTTGTAGCTCAGGTTAGTATCATTAGCATTGTCATCATCATTGTTATGGTAACTCATTTCATTATTTTTGTATAACAAAATGCATTCCCTTAAAATTTTTTTTTTAACATTTATTCAGTTTTGAGAGACACCGTGTGAGTTGGGGAGACACAGAGAGAGAGGGAGACCCAGAATCTGAAGCAGGCTCCAGGCTCTGAGCTGTCAGCACAGAGCCTGAGATTGGGCTCCAACTCATGGACCGTGAGATCATGACCCGAGCTGAAGTCGGACGCTTAACCGACTGAGCCACCCAGGCGCCCCACATGCATTCTCCTTAAATAGTTGCTGAGCTGGGAAGACAGAAGAAATGGGCTAATTCTCCCTCTGCCTTTCCTTGGATGGTGAGGAGAAGTAAATGGTCCTATTTCCTGTTTCTAGAACATTAAGGAAACACTTGAGACGTGGATGAAGCTTTTCTGTTATGAAAGTGCAGCTGCTATAAATCTTTTTTTTTTTTAATGTTTTATTTATTTTTAAGACAGAGAGAGACAGAGCATGAGTGGGGATGGGGCAGAGAGAGAGGGAGACACAGAATCTGAAGTAGGCTCCAGACTCCAAGCTGTCAGCACAGAGCCCGACATGGGGCTTGAACCCACAAACCGTGAGATCATGACCTGCGCTGAAGTTGGACACTCAACTGACTGAGCCACCCGGGTGTCCCAAAGCTGCTATAAATCTTGAAAGTGCCTGGAGGACTTAGCTCCGGTTTTCACGCTGACATTCATTGGGCCTGTCACCTTGTCACCTACTTTTGTGCCTTATAATGAAAACACCATGTGTTAGTTAATGTTTGGAGAGTGGGGGTGATTGAGAGGTGTTAAAAGAAGTCGGTTTTGATGAGCCTGTGTATTGTATGTATGTAAAAATGGAAAGGATTGATTTTTTTTTTGGTAAGGCAAATTATCAGTTTTTTTTTTTTTTTATTGAGGTGAAATCCATATAAGATAAAGTTAGCCACTGTAAAGTGAACGGTGCAGTGGCATTTAGCACGTCACAGTGTTGTGCCACCACGATCTCTGGTTCCAGGACACTTTAAATATATGCTTCCTAGTTCTCCACCCTGCCCTTGGGACCTGCCAATGTGCTTTTCGTCTCCGTGGATCCTCCCGTTATGGATGGGTAGATGGAAGTGTGTAATACCTGGCCTGTTGCGTCTGGCTTCTTGCACTCAGTGGAGCATTTTCAGGTCTCATCCACATGATAGCAGGTGTCAGCACCTCATTGTTTTTTATGGCTGCATCGCACTCTGTTGAGCGGATGAACCACGGTTTGTGCCTCAAGGCAATTCCATCCACCCGTTGGCTGTTGTAAATAATGCTGCTGTGAACATCTGTGTACAAATATCTGTTCGAGTCTCGTGTTTTCTTTTTGTGGGTGGGTGGGGGTAAACACCTTGGAGAAGGGTTGCTAGGTCGTATCGTAAGTCTATGCCTAACTTTTTGAGGAAACGCCAAGCGGCCTCCAGAATGGACTTTGGAAAAGAATAATGACACATAGTTGAATTCCCAGACTTGGACTCCAGCTGGGACAGGCCTCCCAGGAAGCAGACTTGTCTAGGGCTGGCCTTGCTCAGAGACGCAGCTCTGTGGGAGATGAGAACAGGGTCTGAGGCCCATCCTCATCATGGAGGCTCCGTTGGCGACTGATGATTTGCGCAAAACATTCATAAAGTGGCGTCTTCCTCTCCACTGAAGTCTGTAGCTGCTCGCACACGGCGGCCAAGTGTAGATGGGGAGCTGAGTGTACTTCCGGGAAAGATGGCTGCAGATGCGGGAAGCAGGCTCAGGAAAGCACTGGTGCGGTCCTGATTGGATACTGGATCTGTTAGCACCAAGCCCTCATCAACTCCGTGCAAATGATAACGTATGTCTTCATCGGCTACACACTCCACTCCTCACCAGCTTGCGAAACACACCTGGGTGTGCATCCCTTTTTTTTAGAGTACAATATATTTCACTTTCACTTAGAGGTGTCTGAATGGATTATAAAAAGATTCAAACTCCAAACTGATCTTACCATAATTTAAAAAATTTATCGGGAGAAAACTGAGCCACGGAGACAGCCAAGTAATGCAATTATTCTGATTTACGGTGCATATTCTGTCTGTCTTGCTCAGTCCGCCCCTTTCCTTATGAGAGAGAATTCCAAAGAGCCTTTTAGCTAAGGTGGTTAACTCTTCCTTTTCTGGATTCTTCTTTCACAAGAAAATCCCTGCATTTTTTTCCCCAAGAACCTAACTTTTTTTCTCTTCCCACTCTGAGGCAAAATTATGGTATATTTGGTACTGGGACACTTCTGTTCTTGCAGCTTTAATTAATATTGATCAGCTGTGGAGGTCTTGGCGGGTAAAGTTCAAATGTTCTTATCTGGGCATTTTAAATTTTTAATTTGCTTTCCAAACCAAGAGTATTTACAAAGCCTTCATGGAAGGAATTCCTGGAACCTGATTTCAGTTTGAGGGATTCTGCCCTCAATATTGTCTCACCTCTCAATGTTACTTTCTGGGTCTTTAAACATAATTTATCGGAAGAAAATCTGCTTGGCTCTCTGCTAACCCATGGGCCAGACATGGTCCAATCAGGTGTGGGTGAGGGGGAGAGTCACCCAGTATAGACATAACTGCTGGAGTCCAAATCTATAAAGAGTCTTTTTCAGGGAACCAGACTCTGAGCTGAGCAGACCCTCCCCCTCACCCTCCATCCCCCACCCCCGTCCCCCTCAAAGTGCCCTCTCAGCCTCTGTCTCTTGTCGGGCAATATCTAAATAACCTAATGTCCTCTGCCTTCTGCGTGCACAGACTGCATGGTGAGAACATCATTAGGTTTGGGGCCGCCGCGCATCCATACCTGTTTCCTTCAGTAGCATCAACTTGATTTCCTTTTGAGGGCTTCCTTTCTCTTATCGTGAGCACCATGGATGGGGCCGTGATGTCCCGCCCTGCACTGACCATGGGGTAATGGTCAGTCAACCCCGTGCTCTCTCTGGGACTCTGAATCTTGAGTACACCTGATGCAAGATGCAAGGCTGGAGAAGACAGTTTATGAGTGTATTCATCTTATCTGTACAACTGATGAGTCTGTTACTTTGTTATGCTATCCACGCCCCTAGGGCTTCCCCGGTTTCTGTTGTTTCTGAGACATACTTTTTCAGCTTTTCTCTTAAATCGGTGAGCTACCTGCTGTCCTCCAACAAATTCAACACATTCTGCATAAATTATTCAGATTAAGTGTCTGTTGCTTACAACCAGAAATCCCTAACTGACTCACTGTGGAAAGTCCGGATAGTGGCTCTGAAACCTTGTGTGTGGGGGTCCCTTATCAGGAAGGGAAGTACCAGTTTAAGGTCACTAGACTGTTTCTACTAAGGCCAGAAGATAGGCTCTGGGCAATGTCCAGAAATTATTATTTATCAAAGAAGAAAAAAAGGCTTTAAAAAATTCCCACTTAAATCAATCTGGCTATTTCCTACTCGAGCACTCCGATTAATTAAGGTTCTATAAAATCGCCTTCTCTTTTAAGTGCATGTTCATATTTTTGACTGTTGCCAAGTGAGAGGGTAAAGCGAGCTGCCTCTGTCCATTTTGCCCTTGACAAAGGTCCCCTTGACGTGCCCTCCCATTTTGCTGCCACAGCCCCCTGCCGGCAGCATTCACTACTGTTGTTTTCTGTGCTTACCTGCACATTAGTACCATGATCAGAAATATTAGCAACTGCAGTGAACTTCGCTGGGACGAATTCCCTTCATGTCTTGGTGGCCGACCCAAGGGCTAGACCTGGACCTCATTCCTCCTCTTGCCTGGTATGCCAACCCCAGTCCTGAGCACTTAGTGGTACTACACAAACCTTCATCTAATGAAATGACATTACTACTACTTTACCAAAGACCATACCTGACATGCCATTGGAGAGTTCTTTGAAGTTACTGTAGACCCATCCATCGAGTGAGTACAGAGATCAGGGTCTCTGCTGGGAGAGTTCTGGAATCTGAATCTTGAGCACGAGATGTGATGAGCTTAGGTGAGCTGGGCTGGAAGTGAAGAGCCCACCCACCTCCCTGTGGCTTCTTGCTCAATCTACAATACAAATGGAACTGCTCTAAGCTTGTTCTCTCTATCTTTGGTTCTGAGAACTAGTTACAGCCCAGTTACAGTTAGCCTTGCTGTCGTCTTTTTTTTTTTTTCCTACTAGCTTTCAACTGAAGAATCTGCTTGTCATTCAGTTTAGGTATTGGCAACGACATCGGGGTTTTCTTGGGACCTGGACAATAATGTGCACATGCGTGTGTATGTGCATGTGCGTGTGTGTGTGTGTATTAGGACAGATATGGGCAGAGCAGTGGTAGTAAAGGGAATCATAGAATTACTTCTGGAAGGAATATAATTGATGGCTAGGTTATGCTATATTCCTCTAAGTCCTGAGACCTGTCCAGCTAAAAACACACTTTTGAGCAAGGAGAAGCTGGTCAGGAGACCACTGGGATGTTTTCTCAGTAAAGAGGACATGGGTGTAATATCACATGTGATCTTTGCTTCATTGTAGGGTGCTGTCGCGTTGTATTATATTATTAGTGTGTTGTCGTATCAGTGCATTGTGTGGTTAGCGTATTATTATATCATAATGTGTTGATATCAAGAGAGAGTAATGGTGGTGTTCAACTGCTCAGGGGTCAAATCTCGACCTGATGTCTGCTGGCCGTGTAGCCCTGGGTAGGTCAGGATGGTTTGACCAAGAAATATGTTTTTGAGGTTTTATCAAACACAGTAGTGAGTCTTACATCAGTCTTCTGCAGATGCAAATAGTCCTGGGCCTGTAGGGTCATGGCATGCACTTTGGTATTCTGTTGGAAGGCCTTGAGAGTTGCTGTCCGAGGTCTGGCATGCAGTGACCATTGCTTTGGAGTCTCTGCACCCCAGGACATTGCTTTGCCATTGAGTAAAATTGTCTTCCAAATATGAAGCTTTCAGGTACTGTAAGAACCCTCTGAGGGTGTGGTCACTGTTAAATTTCTATTTTCTGGTGTCAGGAGAGAAATATGCATAATTTAATTGCGGACTGTCCTAATTTTATTTTATGTATTTTTTTTACTGACTGACTTATCACCTTCATTGGAATTAATTACTGTCTTCCTTGGTGACGGGTCCGTTTTGATGGGTCTTGCTTATGTTTTTCCGCTAGCTGAAGGTAAGGGATTGAGTGGAGCCTGGACAGTCTGAAGATCTCTCCGAGGAAGGTATCCAACTCCAAGTAGCATTGCCCTGTCTCCCCTTACTGGGTTGTTGGTGTTGTTTTAAAATTTGTGTTGAAACCACAGGAAGCCTGGATTCCGGGACCGAGCTCACTGGATCTCTCTAGTCTGCTTGGGAACAGAAATCTTCCACCTGGGCTCTCCCGTCTCACTTCGAAAATACCATTTAGCATATGTCTCGTGACCCCGGTTTTCAACAGCCTTTGGCGCAAGCAGGTTCATCACGAGTGCGCTGCTCTTCCCAGGAAGCGCGATACGGTTCTTTCTCCCTGAGCTGCAAAAATGAAGGCTGTCTCTGAAAATAGGAAGTCGAAGGCCAGAAGTGCGGGCCAGTGGGTCTAGCTCCGAGTGGCTGGTCACTGAGGAGTGCACCGGGATACCCAAGTTATTGGATTCTTTGAACTCTGCCCTTTATAGCTCTTTGCATGAGTGAGGATAATGAATGTTAGCTGTTGTAACAAATAACATCATATCTCAGTGGCTTGACACAGTCCAGAGAGGCCTGGATGGAGTTTCTGTACTACGTCCAAGTTCAATTAGTGATCAGGGACCTTGGCTCCTTCCTGTGCCATCTGGAGACTATGCTGGTGGCCAGGCCACCCTTGAGGTTTCCATGGAAACTCTGGAAGATCTTGCAGGATGTTTTCAAAGGCCAGGCCTGGACGTGGCTCAGATACCCCGCAGCCCGCATTTCGCTGGTCAGCGTGGGGAGACATAGCTTCAGGGGAGCCTGGAAGGTGCAGCTTTCCTACGCGCCCGAGGAAAAGCGGCAAGCGGACTGCGGAGGATGCCTCTGAGGCTCTTGTCAAGCATATTCTGCCGTTTCCTACCCTCAGGCTGTGTCTTCTTCTCTTGCTTTGCACTCGCCAAAATGCTTCTTGCCGTTGCGTTTCTGTTGGACTTGAGCTCATGCCTGTCACATTCATCGTCTGATCATCGCTGTCCTGTGTCATCATGCAGGCCCCCTCTCCGTGTTGTTGCTCTCGTCTCCTGCGTTGTGAGCTGTTCCGTATGTTCCCGAAGCGGTCCCGCTAGACGAAGGTTTCTGCTTGTCTGGAAGGGCTGCTCAGTGCTCACAGAACGAGAGCACTTTCCGCTTTAGCTCTTCATGTCTGCCAAAACTCCTGGCAAAGTGGACACGGGAAGGAACTTGCCTCCCTTGACAGTAGCTTCCAGAGCTCTAAAAGAAACATGATCTTCAGTGGGAACGCAAAGTTAGGAAGAAGGAGGAGGAAGTGTGCTTTATCGCCGCTCTGGCGCCGAACCGGATGTCTAGCCGAGACGCCCAGACAGGGGAAAGGAAGCGGTGACAAAGATGACGTGTCAGTTTTTGCTGTAAAACAAATCACCCTGCAGTGAAGTTGTCCAAGATAACCGTTTGCTGTACAATCGTCTGTGTCTGCAGTTTTGCTTGGGCTCAGCTCGGCTGGGCAATTCTTTCTCCGGGCTTTGCTCGTACCCACGGCCGGCTGCCGGGTGGCGAGGTGATGTTTTCGCCGCTAAGCTGGGGACGCTTCACTGCGCCCGAGCCTCACTGATACGGCTGGAAGAGGAGGAAACACTCTCCTGATCTGGAGGTGATATTTCCGTCTAGTAAGACGATTAGCATTAGGAACCAGACGGAATTGGAGCAGTTGAGCTGATCACATTTCAGCATGTACTTAAGTATACCAGCCAGCATGTTTCTGGCCAGATGTTGGTTCTGAGAGACTTGTTTCCGGAAGTGATACGTGTACAATTCCTGTTGGTGTCTGTGGGCCTCTCTTTCTTGTCTCTGGGTTTGTCTGCGTGAGCTCTCTCGTTATCCGGTTGGCTAGCATGTAGGCCAAAGCATATGCCATTAGTCTAAATATTCGTATCGCCCTAGACACTAATGTTTTTGGTGCCCGTTCAGTGCTCCTGCCATGTCATACTCGCAATTTTCTGACTTATTTCTGTTGAGAAAGGATGCCACCAGTTTGAATGGTTGTAGGTGGAAAAGGGCTGAAGTATACCCCTCAATGTTTGATGACATCTTTTCTTTTAATTTTGTTAACGTTTATTCGGTGTTGAGACACAGAGATAGAAGGCGAGCAAGGAGGGGGAGAGAGAGACACACACACACACAGAATCCGAAGCAGGCTCCAGGCTCTGAGCTGTCGGCGCCAAGCCCGATGCAGGGCTCGAACTCACGGGCCATGAGATCACGACCTGAGCCGAAATCAGACACTTAACCAACTGAGCCACCCACGTGCTCCTTTCTGACATCTTTTGAAGGCTGAATCCACCTGTGAACTTTTATGAAATTTGGACGTTGATTGTGTCATAGTACTACTGAGAACATCTTGTAAACATCAGTGACCTTATATCCTGTTACTTTTAGGGCACTAGGTAAAACTTACCAGGGGCACCTGGGTGGCTTAGTCGGTTAAGCATCCGACTTCGGCTCGGGTCATGATCTCACAGTGCATGGGTTCCAGCCCCACGTCGGGCTCTGTGGTGACAGCTCAGAGCCTGAAGCCTGCTTTGGATTCTGTGTCTCCCTCTCTCACTTCCCCTCCCTCACTCATGCTCTGTCTCTCTCTGTTTTTAATGTTTATTTATTTTTGAGTGAGAGAGAGAGAGGCAAAGCACAAGCAGGGAAGGGGCAGAGAGAGAGAGAGAGAGACACAGAATTGGAAGCAGGCTCCAGTCTCTGAGCTTGTCAGCACAGAGCACGATGTGGGGCTCGAACCCACGCACCGTGAGATCATGACCCGACCCGAAGTCGGATACTTAACCGACTGAGCCACCCAGGCACCCCAACATTAAAAAAATTTTTAAACTTACCAGTTATAAATTTATTTTACTTTGTAACGTGTATTTGTTTATTTTGAGAGACAAAGGGCACGGAGGAGGGGCAGAGAGAGGGAGAGAGAGAATCCCAAGCAGGCTTCACGCTGGCTGCTCAGAGGCCAGTGTAGGACTCGATCCCATGAACTGTGAGATTATAACCTGAGCCAAAATGAAGAGTCAGATGCTCACTTGACTGAGCCACCCAGACACTCCATCTAGTTGTAATTTTAAAAGAATGACTGTGTAGCTACATAAATCCATCTATGATGTTTTAGTTGTGTTATGGTGAGGGTCACACCAGAGATTAACTGTGTGAAGAATCCCAAATGGTTCTCCTTTACTCCTCAGAGTGATTAAGAAATATCTAAGTCATGATGAATTGAGTTCTTTCTATGGACCAGGCATTGTGGTGGATAGTTTGCACGCTATCTAATTAGATTCTCACAGAAACTAGGCAGTACAGGTAGTGTTATCCTCATTTGCAAATGAGGGAACTGGGGTGTAAAGAGGGCGAGCCCAGGTAAGTAAGCGAGAGCAGGCTGATGTGAAACCAAGTATACCTAACCTCAAAGCTCCGAGGTCCAGGCCTGATAATGTTTGCTCAGACGCCTTTGGCGGTTTTAAAATAGGCGTACACATTCTTGTGGCACTCCTTTCGTGAAGAGGTGGAACTTAATTTCTCTCCCCTTTAGTGGGGACGACACTTAGTGACTCTCTTCGGAAGAATTCAATATGGCGGGAGTGTTGATGTGTGACTTCAAAAACTAGGTCCTAGAAGGCATCACACCTCCCTCCCTTGTTCTCTTTGGATCTTGCATGTGGGGGAGGCCAACTGCCATGTCCTGAGGACACTCAAGCAGCCCTCCGAAGACTGCTGATGAAGAACTGGGGCCTCCAGCCAACAGCTGTGTGAGTGCGCCATCTTGGAAGTAGGACCTTCAGCCCCGGGCAAGCCTTCAGATGATGTAGCCCCAGTGGACATCCTTATCACAACCTCATAAGAGACCCTGACCCAGAACCTCTCAGCTCAGCTGCTCCCCAATTTCTGATCCAAAGGAACTGTGAAATGAGTTTATTGTTTTAATCTGCCAAATTTGGGGATAATTTGTCATGTGGCAATAAATAACTAAGTGTTGGGGCGCCTGGGTGGCTCAGTCAGTTGGGCGTCCGACTTTGGCTCAGGTCATGATCTCACCGTTCCCGAGTTCGAGCTCCATGTCGGGCTCTGTGCTGACAGCTCGGAGCCTGGAGCCTGTTTCAGATTCTGTGTCTCCCTCTCTGTCTCTGCCCCTCCCCTTTTTCATGCTCTGTCTCTGTCTCTGTCTCTCTGTCTCTCCCCCCTCCTTTCTTTCAAAAATAAACATTAGGAAAAAAGGTTTTAAAAAAATAACTAAGTGCACATCCCTTCCAAGGTAAAGATGAACCCAGGTACGCTCGTCTGAGTGATCACAAATCCTGAGCCGGTGGGTCTGTACGAGTCGAGTTTCTGTTGAAGCCCCGGCTCACCGAGGCTAGTTTGGCTTTGCCCCACGTCATAATGTTCAGGTGATGCCACTCATGTGCTGTTGGTCCACACATCTCAAAATCCTTCCCTATGGATTGAGAGCCCTGTATCTCCCCTTGAACCCATGCCGGTGTGGCTGCTTGTCCACCTGTGAGTCAATAGTAGTGTGGGGTATTCTGCCATGAGCGACCACTGGCTGGTGTGAACCTAACTGAGCTCAGTCCATTTCTTAGGTGCCGTATGGCCGACAGATTCGGTGGGTCAGTAGGTGTCTGATTCCACCGCAAGGGCCGCACATGGGCAGAAAATGCAGCCAATTTTCTCCCTGCATCAAAGACCTAGAGATTTCTGTTTTGCTTTTACCTGAGGCCACCTTGGAAGATGTATTTAAAATAGACCGCCTTTAATGAGCAGGCATGCAAAAGTCAGCCTCTCTCTCCTGGAAGCAGGGTCGGGGTAAAAGGGAGTGTGCAAAGCCAGCCGTCAGCATGACAAACCAAATTACTAAACTGGATTTTGGGAAAACTACTGGAAAGGGTGAAAATCGAATCAAGGAGGACCAAGAATCCTTTGCATGGCCAGCAGTCAGAGGGATCTGGTTTCCATGGGTTCCTGAGAGTGCCCTACCCCTGTTCCCCCCCGCCTCACCTCTCAGGACTGGGGAGCAGAACAGGGTCTCTGACCATTTGTATGAGCTGCAGTGTCTTCAGTTAAAATCCGGGGCCTTCATCGATGCCCGCCATGACTACCGGGCAGCTTTGAGTTGCTCTTCGCGATATCCTCCAAATACTGCTTCCTGTGGTTTATGCAACTAATTGCACGCATCCTGAGTCTTGGGTGCAGCAGTGTGGGCGTGTCTCTTGAAACCTGAGGGGAAGGGGGTGCAAAATGGGGGCTGCTGCTTTCCGTACACCACATCCCTCGACATCTTGTGCCCCCACGTCCCCCAGCCTTTCCAAATTGCCCCCCTCCCCGAGATGATCCCTTGCACCTCCGTGCACCACAGCGGGGCCCGTGGCCAGGACTTGGTGGGCACAGGCAGGGGCGCAGAGGGGATTGTGATGTGTGTGTCACGGAGGGGAAGAACAGAGCGAGCGTGAAGAGGAGAGCGATGCTCACATCGGGGACAGAGCGGTCCGGCTCTGCAGGTGGACATCCGTGATGCCCGTTTCCTGGGTGCTGCACACGTCGGCTCATTTCCTCCTTGAAACAGCGCCGTGAGGTCTTCACCCCTCACGCGGCTGGGACCGTGGCCGGACCCCTGTGAGCATGCTGCTGGGGGACGTTCTCAGGCCAGTGGCTGCCTAGGCTCGGGCAGAAAAGAGCTCTGGGAGGACGTTTGCAACAGGTAAAACTTGCAACGGAGCCGTATCGCCGTGTGTCTCCCTTTTGTCCACCAGCAGCCCCCGGCATCTCCCTCGTGGCCCAGCCTGACTGGAACCGCGTGTGAAAGAGAATCCGGGGAGGGTAGGTCAGCCTAGCCAGGTTGGCGCGCTCCAAAGCCCACGCTGCAGGGCATGGGGGATAAATCTGGAAGGTAGCTTGGGGGCACACCAAAGCGAGCCCTGAATCCCGGCCTTGCTCCTCTTCTCTGTTGGCCCTCACCCCTACTTTCCACTCTTCTCCGCTGTGCACTTTGTTGGGGGGGGGGGCAGTTCATGCCAATGGGCCGCTTCGCCTGGGCTCCGTCGCTGCTGGCTTCCGGCTGGGCTCAGCCAGTTCGGGGCCCCGGCGGGAGACCAGAAGGTAGGCAGAGAGGGGTCAGGGTGTTTGCTCCTTGCTGCACAGTCCTGGCAATGGCTGCGTCCCTCCAGGGCCCCAGCTCTTCCGAGTTGTGCTAACAGTAGCTCCCCCCACAGCCCTGCAGACTCGGCTGGTAACAGCTTTCCTCTGGTGCTCATTCTGAGCTCCCTCACGTCCCTTCTGAGTTCTCTCTCTTTTTTTTAATAGGTTGTTTAAAACATTTTTTTTTTAATGTTTATTTATATTTGAGACAGAGAGAGACAGAGCGCGAGTCGGGGAGGGGCAGAGAGCGAGGGAGACACAGAATCCGAAGCAGGCTCCAGGCTCCGAGCTGTCAGCACAGAGCCTGACGCGGGGCTCAAACCCACAAACTGTGAGATCACGACCTGAGCCGAAGTCGGACGCTCAACCGACTGAGCCACCCGGGCGCCCCGCTTCTGAGTTCTCTTGATCCTGCTAGTGCCTCTGCACAGCGTGGTTCCTTTGTCCAGTTCTGTTCCACTGAACCAGTATGAGTGGGACCCTGCTAACTGCAGGGCTGCTGGTGACCCACCAGCCGACGGTGCCCGGGCTCCCCTGTGTGAGTCGTGGCAGGAACATCTGGGTTTGCTCATCCCTTCTGGAAACAAGGCTCCTGTGGAGGACGCCCGGCAGAATGGAGAGGCCATCCCTTCCCGCGTCACATGTGGGCTGATGTCCCTATGTTTTGAACCATGCTGGGGCCAGCAGGACGCCGAGCCTTCTTTGGTGGCGGTTCACGGATACGTCTTGTACTTTTAACCAAAAGTCCTTTAAAAAATGTAAGACTTTACTGCAGTTGCTGAAGAGACTTCTTTGAACATTTGAAGCACAAGAGGGTTGGGAGGCTGCCGGGGATGATGCATCTGCTTCGATCCCTCTGGGTTCTAGCAGCACAGCGCCGTGCCCTTCTGAGGCTGCGTTGCTCTTGGCCTGTTTGCGCTGCGGTGGGATGCTAGCCGCTTAGCTCTGGACTTTGAAACAGGAAGACAAAAATGGGGAAATGGTCTGGCTGGGTTTTTGAAGATGAGCTTGTAGGACGGGGTTGGGAGACGGGTCCTTGTGAGCGGTTGTGATTTAGGCATCGCAGGGAGGTTTCGCACTGGCGTGGGTCCGTTTTTTGGAAAGATTAGGCTGCCCGTGGAAGAAGGTACTGGGCTTTAAGAAGAGAGGTGTCTCGGGCAGTCGATACGGACTTATTGCTCTGTTGATCTCTCCCCATATGTCAATTGAAATATGCTTAAATGCCAGTGCAAGTCACGACAGTTGAAATTACGAGGCAAGAAAAATCGCGCCACTGGTGGATCATAAAACACTGCATCTCCTCATGATGGACTTTAGTGCTGTCATATTCTATCAGCGTTTTAGCTGCAAGCGGAAAGAAGCTTCAGTCAGCCTCGCCAAATATCGGAGGGGATGCTGTGGCTTGAACACTGGGCGGTGCAGGGGTGAATGGGGCACACTGGCCGGGTCCAGGACCGCCCGCCACGTCCCCGTCCCCCCTGCTCCCTGCCCTGTCTGCGCCTTGCCTTCGTCTCCGTTTCCTTCCTTCCCTTCCTTCCTGCTTCCTCTTCACGTGCAGAGGCTTAATTCTGGCCTTTGAGAACCCCCTCCACACAGGGCGCAAGTTTTCCGTTCCCTCCGCCCCCCTCGCTTTCTGCGTTTGCAAAGACCGTTTTCTGGGTAGAAGCAAGACTCTCTTTGGGGTGCGAACAGTAGAATTGACTAGGCCTCTGCTCTTTTCATAAAAGGCATATTCCAGGCACGACCTTGGAGCCCGATCTTCCTTTGAATCCTGGTTCTACCACATTCTAAGTGTGACCTGTGGGCAAGTGACCTCACGTTTCTGGAGTAATCTCATCGTGTGTAATTTGGCGATGACGGACCCTGCACCAGGGGGCTGTGACAAAGTCACAGCAAGGAGCCAGGTCCCCAGAGGGGGGCAGCTATAAACACACCTGGCCCGTGGCTTGCAGAGGAACTGAACCAGGTTGTCCAACTGTGACGCCCCATCCTTCTCTGCTTCTCAGTGGTTGGGACTTCTTTCTTTTAGTTTATGCTGATAAGGAGCCAGATGGGTTAGGTCGCTGTAGCCAGGGGTGGGGGGCCCGCACTGCAGCTGATCTTTGGGAAGCCCTGTCCCTTTGCTGGGACAGCAGTGGGAAGAGCCTGCGTTGCTGACCGTCTCTCCAGGGCGGAGGCTGACCCGTGGAAGCACCTGCGAGTAGACTGTGCGGCGGCCGCCCATTCACCCTCCGCCTCCTCCTGCTTGTCACTCCCGCCGTGAGTTTGTGCCGGTGTTTGTGTGTGTGCGTGTGTGTGCACCCGTGTGCAAGGGTGCAGGTGTGCATGTGAGTGTGGGCATATGTGCGTGTGTAGGACACGTGTGCTTGAACATGGCAAGCTTATTACCATCTCAGAGCCTTTGCCTCTGCTGTTCCCCTTGTCTGGAACACTGATCCTTGTCCTCCACTGAAATCCCAGCCTCAAATCTCTCTTTCACACTCTGTCCCCAGCACCGTCACATTCTGCCCTCCTCTCTGCATAGCTCTGCATCAGTCTGGTGGGGCCAGCTGGTGCTCTGAGAATAGCCCACCCCCAGCCTCGGTGGTTTAAAACCACAGAGGTTCATTTCTCATTTCAACGGTTTTCCCACCCAAGTACAGTGGGGGGGGGGGGGACACATCTGACCATCAGTCTCTCCGGTGACCAAAATAGCGCCTCACCTTGGAAGCTGCTGGTGGCGGTGGCAGTGAGCCACAGAGACATGTGCCCGTGCGTAAGTGCTCTTGCATGGAAGGGACACAAAATGTGCCGGTCCCTTGGCTGTGCCCAATGGCGCGTGAGCCAGAAGTGCAATCCTCTCCCGTGTCCAGAAAATGTGGAGCTGGAAGGATTTAGGGAAAGTCATTAATGACTACCACGTCCACCATTTAATAGTTGCCTTATTGTTTTCGTATCAGCTTGTTAATTGCTTCCTTCCTCTAGAATATAAATTCCGGGAGAGTGAGAACCTCACCTGCCTTGTCCCTCCCCGTGCCGAGATCCGAGCGTGGCACCCAGTAAACGCTCAAATACATTTAATTGAACGTTTAAGTGAATGAGTTATAACCCAGAGCTTAGAGACCCAGACAAAGAGTGTAAGTTTGTGAAACACTGGCAGAATTAGAGACCGGGTATAGACAACGGCTTCTTTTTACATCTTTCTAGGCATGCTGACCTCGATGTTGTGGGACAGTCCCGACTTCAGATGTTCTTTTCCCATCAGAAGCTCATACATTTCCAACCACGTGTTCTCATTGTGTGTTCAGAAGGTGTGGTCCCAGACTCCTAGCGTCTCTCATGAGGCTGAATCGTCCAGCCTACATCTGAGAAAGCAGACAGACAGATTGTTCCCTGAGGACTGAACGGAGTTTTCAAGGAAACTGGCTTTGCGGGCACTGACCTTGAAGGTTCGGAGCTGAAGGAGGGATTTCTCTTTGGTCGGATGTCAGGCCTGAGTCCCCAGCTGTGCTCTGTCTCCCAGGATGCCCACGCCCCTCCCCAGTGGTAGTGGGAGTGTGGGGGCATTCTCAGGGTGCCAGAGGTCAGCCGTCACACGGCCACAGAGCCCCTCATTAGTGCAGAGTGTACTCAGCCACCGGGACAGATGTCACCTTCTGTTCTATTGTTTTAGGCCAGTTAATGGTCGTTTGCCTCCAAGGGTCTGACCTGGTGCTGACTCCCATCAGATATCATCATTACCTGGAACCATTTTCATTCCTAGAGGACAGGCACAGGTGGGCCCATTTCTGAAGCTGAGATTGATGTAGGGTGAGTGCAGGGCACGTTCAAGGTGCTGGTACACCAGTCCTACGTGAACCCACTCTTCCCTTCCCTGGAACCCAGATGTGGAGGTCTCCTCCTGTCCTGAACTGTCTTGTTTGTACATCCTCTAACTGGGTAGATGAACTGCGTCGTGAGGCAAACAATCCAGCTTTTTACAGTTTCCTGTTATTTCATGCCTGATTCTGGTTTGTACTTGCTCCTCTGGACTGAGTTAGTCTCTCTCTTTTCTTCTTCTTGTTTTCTTTTTCACGTCTATTTATTCTTGAAAGAAAGAGAGCACAAGCAGGGGAGGGGCAGAGAGAGAGAGGGAGACACAGAATCTGAAGTAGGCTCCAGGCTCCGAGCTGTCAGCACAGAGCCCGACGCGGGGCTCGAACTCACAGACTGTGAGATCATGACCTGAGCCGAAGTCGGATGCTCAACCGACCGAGCCACCCAGGCGCCCCCAAGTTAGTCTCTCTTAATCAAAATATAGCAGGAAAGGTGCAACCTAGTTCTGTGTAAAGAATTTCAGGGGTGCTTTAACACATATAACCAGCAGAAGGAGCACAGACGTTACATGCATATAATCCTTCTTAATTGTGGTTGACGTAAGACTAAGACCTAATTACTACAGAGTAATTGGTCTATAAGAAAGATTTTGAAGCTATTGTAATTAATACAATGGGCCAAGTAGGGGATGGGATGGAATCATCGGATTTTAATTAATTGGTGACAGGAGAAATCCTGTTTCCTGAAGGAGAGCTCCTCATTTAGGGAGATTTACACACTTTGGGATTACAGGAGCCTGCAAATCACTTCCGTTGAATTTCTGCCCACCTGACATTTATTGAAAAGCCGCCAGGTAAATTGAAGGTTACAGGAATTCTAATCTGATTTTTGACCCAAGCGGTATTCAGAATGTCACTGTATTTGTGGGTTCCTCTGAACTCTCCTCAGTTTCAGGGTTAATGAGGTTAAAGACTCTATTTGGGTTTCTCTTTTTTTCTTTTTTAATACCCCAAGGTGCCTGTCTGTCTGTCTCCTTTGTCTTTACTTTTTTTGTTTGCTCTTGTGGTGTTGAAATAATTCCTGGTGATTTGGAAGCACCGTGAACTTTGGGAACGTCCAAGTCAAGGGTAAATGTTGTACCTTCTTAGAGAAAGCTGATAATCATTTCATTTGTGATACTCCTTGGAAAAATGGTTCTCCTATGGAGCCCTTTGCAACAGTGCCTGCGTTCTAAACATTAACACTGGACGTGAGAGGAACATGTTCTGGGTGTAGCATATAGCATCGTGCCTGCAGTTAACGATGCCATATTGTCAACTTGAGATCTGCTAACGTTAGAGCTCATGTGAGTGTTCGAACCACAATTTTAAAAAATGGCATTGACGATTCCCAGTCCGGTGATGGCTGAGGAGTTGCTCTCATGTTAATACTCTCGCCGTGGACACCCTTGAACTCTGGAGACACTGCCGAGAGCGACCTAAAGAAACAGACACTTGGGAACAGAGAACAGCATGGTGTGATTTTCCCATTTTATGACTTATAGACTGATGGACGTCCCCATGCAGGGAAGCTGATGCTGTCCCCACCCTGTTATGGAGGACAATAAAGATGTCACAGACAGACATCTACATGGAGGGAGAGTGGCAAATGAGTGGGTAGATCCAGCCAAGGATGGACAGGAGTGACCTCATGCTCAAGGATCACCACGAACATACACGTGTACTCATACGTGAACGCTCAAGGTTGCCGTAGAGGTATGGTGTCAAAGCACGAACTCTGAGGTTCCCAGCTCATTCATTCATTCATTCATTCATCCATGACATATTTATGGAGGACCTACTGTGGGCCAAGTGCTTTTCTAGGTCTTGGAGGTATTGCAGGGAACAGAAAGAAAAATCCCTGGCCCCACTGAGTTTACAGTCTAGTAGACAGAAACAGCCAATAGGCAAGGCTAGTAAATAAAATCTAGTGTGTTTGTGGTGTTGAGTGCTATGGAGAAAGAGCAGGGGAGGGTGACAGGAGTCGCTGGTGGATGACATGGGTCTTTCAGCAGGGTCACTAACGAGGACCTTGCTTGGAAGGTAACATTTGAGGCAGGTCCTGACGGTGAGGGCGTATGTGGTGCCGATATCGCCGGGCAGAGGGGTCCAGATGGAAGGGAGAGCCGAGGCAGCAGTGTGCCTGATGCTGGGGGAGCCGCGGGGACAGGGGACAGCAAAAGTGTCAGGGACGTAGCAGGCACCGGGGGAAGGGGGTTCCGGGTGTGTAGGGCCTTAGAGATCCTTGTAAGGACTTGCGTTTTTATGTGGATGAGATGAGAATTTTTGAAGGGTTTTGAACAGAAGAGTGAAAATACCAGGGGTGCCTGGGTGGCTCAGTCGGTTAAGCATGCCACTCTTGATTTTGGCTCAGGTCACGATCTCATGGTTTCGTGGCTTCCAGCCCCACGCCAGGCTCTGTGCTGACAGTGTGCAGACCCTGCTTGGGATTCTCTCTCTCTCCCTCTGTCTGTCCTTCCCCGATTCATGCTGTCTCTTTCTCTCTCTCAGAATAAATAAACTTAAAAAAAAAAAAAAAAGGAGACTGAAGATACCTGACCTCTGTTTTAACAAGACTCGGGCTGCCATGGAGGGAAGAGTGGAGTGGGGACCCGTGTGGCAGTCGAGGACACGGGAAGTGAAGGCATTACAGATGTATGTCTCCCAGGCAGAACTGGAGGGCTTTCTGGGCAGATCGGGTGTGGGCTAGCCAGGGAAGAAGGGTTCAGGATGAACGAGGGGTCCACCTGAGCGTCTGGGCGGGTGGACGGAGTGGCCTTCGATGGCAGAGAAGTGTGTGGCGAGGGGCCGAAGCTCAGGATCAGGTCTGAGATGTCTGTTAGACCCTCAACGGGAGCCGCCCAGTGTGCAATTGGAAAAGAGAGTCTGGAAGTTGGGAGAGAAGTCCAGGCTGTAGGTGAAACTTCATGATTCGTACACCCCACCGCTCTGTCTGCGGGCAGTGACTTCCCCTGGTGCTGACAGGCACATGTCTGTGACCTTGAAATCTTGCCGTAGGTGAAGGTGAGCATTCCTCTGACCCAGTGCCGCAGGCAGCCCAGTCCGGCCCGATCTTTGCTCGGTCGGCCGCGAACACAGCCCTGGTCATCTAATTGGGGCAGTCCCCGTAACGGAGAGCCCCGCGTAGTCCTTTGGGCAGGATGTCGCTCCAGTATCTCAGCAGGGAAAACACCAGGACCAGGAATAAATTGGCACTGATTGTGGCTGCCGGCTGGCCCCTGGTGACCAGGCAAGCCTGCAGGGTGCGTGACTTATAGATGGTCTTCGCGGCCACCTGGAATAGCCCGCTAACCAGCCTGAACAGGGCACGACCCCGGGACCTCATTAGCAGCTGCTCTCACTGGAAGGAGCCAGCCCTCCCATCAGGCAGGAGAAGAATCCCCCGTTTAATGAGGCCCTTCCCAGGGCAGGCGCAGAGTAATCCTGAGCAACGCGTCAGGAGGAAGGTTTTGCACTGAGAAGCAGACTCTTGGCAAAGTAAGTAGAGTTTCCCCGAGTGAGATTCTGCTCTGCACTCTCCCATTGTACGCGTAACGGGGCCTGGCACAGAGCTGGGGACCTTGTCATCTCTCAGTGATGTGCGGGCCCAGGTAAGTGACTGGTACGTGTCGTGTCTTCTGCGTGGACTCCGGAGGCGGACGGCACCGGGTCCTGGAGGCTGCCCTCCCCGCTGCGTGACCTGCCTCAGCCAGGCTGTCCCTGTGCCAAGGGCAGGACCGCGGCTCCCCACGTGCCTTCTGGGGGATTGCCCTTGCTGGCCGCTGTGGTCGGATGGGGCCATGTGGCCGGTGCCGCCATCATCGGGGAGGACCACCAGAGTCCTCCCGACTCAGAGGACTGGGGCTCAGAGGGCGCCGCTCTAGAGGCAGACCGGGCATTCGGTGTGCCCCGTGCGCGTAAGAGCGAGGCGAAGCATCGCGCGTGTTCGTGCTCACACATGCACCGCTATCTCTTGGGGGGGGGGGGCAGTAAGAAAATGAATAATAACTTTGGTTGGCAGAGGGCAGAGGGGGCTTCACTGTTGTCTTTTTTTTTTTTTAATATTTTTAAGTTTATTTAAACTTACTTAAACCAGAGATGGTGCGAATGGGGGAGGAGCGGAGAGAGAGAATCCTAAGCAGGCTCCCAGCTGTCAGTGCAGAGCCCAGCTCGGAGCTCAAACACAAAACCACAAGATCATGACGTGAGCTGAAGCCGGATGCTTAACTAATTGAGCCACCCCGGTGCCCCAAGACTTCTTTTTTAAAGTTTATTTATTTTCACAAAGAGAGAGAGAGAGAGAGAGAGAGAGCACGTGCACTCGTTGGGGAGGGGCCTAGATGGAGGCAGACAGAGAGAATCCCAAGCAGGCTTCCCGCTGTCGGCGCAGAGCCTGACGCGGGGCTCGAACTCACGAACCCGCGAGATCACGACCTGAGCCGAAGTCAGACGCTTAACCAACCGAGCCACCCAGGCGCCCCTTTGGGTCGCTTATATAACAAGCGTTTCCCTTGAGGTTGGCGATAGGAAGACACGGGGGGCCGACTCAGAAAAGTTGTATTTTGGAAGTCGGTTTGAGCTGGTTTTGGGGACGTCAGAAAGGCAGAGGCAGAGGGAAGAAAGAGCTAATTGTGGCGGTTGTCTTAGAGCTGTCTCCGGGCTTGTCACGGTGACGTTGACAACATCGAATCAGCTGGAAGTGACGGGCGAGTGTTAGCGCGAGAGACAGTCCTGGGTTTCGCGCAGGTGCCTAAGTGTTCGCTCGTTTCTGAGATGTATCGTTTTCAGCTCTGGGAAGCTGCTGGGAAGCAAAAATAAGGTCGCCCATACCGGTCTGCGAGGTGCTTTAAAATATTTAAAGGCAGAAAAAGAAGACGACTCTCCTTTCCTTTTCCTGCGGTTGGAAAGTGGGGCAGTGGGTTGGTTCTTAGGAGCCGTTTTAGGAGTCAGATGGAGAGTCTGGGAACTACGTATTTGAGAGTTAAACCCAAGGAGAAGAAACTAAATGAGACAGAGAGAGAGAGAGAGAGAGAGAGAGAGAGAGAGAGAGACAATGAGCAGGGGAGGGGCAGAGAGAGAGGGAGACACAGAATCCGAAGCAGGCTCCAGGCTCCGAGCTGTCAGCACAGAGCCCGACGCAGGGCTTGAACTCATGAACCGCGAGATCATGACGTGAGCCGAAGTCAGACGCTTAACTCACTGAGCCACCTAGGCGCCCCTATTTTCTTCAAATTTTAAAAGAAATCAATATTCCACATCTAATCGAAGCCTTTACATACCTCTTGCTGGTGTCCTTCTCTCTCTCCCTCCTCCGAGGGAGACATTATCATTTACCATGCCTGTGTTTATGGTTTTTAATATAAACTGTATAAAGAGTGGTTGCACATGAGTTTACCATTTTTATAAAAAATATCATGCCATACATATCCTTTTGTGACTTGATTTTCCCCTCTCATTCTTTTGGGGTTTTTTTTTTTTTTACTTAAAATTAAGATATAATTAACACACCATAAAATGCCTCCTTTTAAAAGTATACCATCGGTGGTGTTTTTTTTTTTTTTAGTAGATTCCCAGATTTTTTTTTTTTAGTAGATTCATAAAATGGAATCGTTGCCACTAATTTCAAAACATTTTCATCACCCCCCCAGAGAAGCTCTGTACCCATCGGCCGTCAATTCCCATTGGCTGGTTGGGCTGTTTTCACTTTTCGACTGTTATGGAAAACGCCACAACGAACATCTGTGTACAACAGATGGGGACACTGTGAACTCTTCCTGTGCCAGGTTGGGAACCTTCGAGGAGGATCTCACACCTGCCAGGAAGTGTTCTTCACCCAGTTGAGGTCAGAGTTTAGCACCGAGGCCAGAGCCGTGGCTAGAGACTGGACCTCACGCGAACCCCCGGGCAGGAGGGCAGAGGGAGACACGTTCCCAGGAGAACAAGGAGTCATTTGTGAGCTGGAAACACAGCTCGCAAGGTGTTTACTAGAAGCTCAAAGATGAAATGTGTTTTCTCAGAGATCACAAATGTCTACAGGGACCTGAGGGACACGATACACGAAGAAAGGAGCTTATTGTGGACTTGCAGCCCCATTGGTGGGGATGGCATCCCGTTGCCCCTGCTGACTGTGCCCACATGGGAATGTAGGCACCCCGTTTCCCCAAAGAAGCCAGAAACCCCATTTCTATGGGGGGTGGGTGTGGATGTTCTGCTTTTAAAAACATCGGCAACTGGGGCACCTGGGTGCCTCAGTTGGTCAAGCATCCGACTGTTGATTTCGGCTCAGGTCATGATCTCGTGGTTCGAGAGTTCGAGCCCTGCATGGAGCTTGTTTGGGATTCTCTGTCTCCCTCTCTTTCTGCCCCTCCCCTTGTGCTCTCTCTCTCTCTCTCAAAATAAATAAACTTAAAAAATATTCGTGACTAGTGGTGCCTGGGTGGCTCAGTTGGTTAAGCATCTGACTTTGGCTCAGGTCATGATCTCACGGCTCGTGGGTTTGAGCCCCGTGTTGGGCTCTGTGCTGACAGCTCGGAGCCTGGATCCCGCTTCAGATTCTGTGTCTCCCTCTCTCTCTGCCCCTCCCCAGCTTGCGCTCGCTCGCTCTCTCTCTGTCAAAAGTAAATAAAAACTTTAAAAAAATTTAAAAAAATACTCGCAATTAGTTCAAATTTTGTAAAAACAAGGTAATGGGTCAGTTAATGAAGTGTGGCTCTGGCCACCTGCAGCTCAGTGGACCCCGTCGTAACCTCTGTAGCCTTCGTAGTCAACCAGGAATGCAGTAAAGGAGCCTCTATGCTTGGACTATTCCCATTCGACATCGTCTCAGAATTTGTTTTTTCAAAGTTCTATGTAGGAATTTGATGATGGGAAGACAGAAAATCAAACCAACGAGGAGAGACTGTTTTGAGACCGAAAGATGAGAAGTCCCTGCTCAAGACTCATGGCCGTTACATATTTTTAGATCTCTGACTGCCAACCACTGGCTGATTCGTCAGCCTGAAACATCCTTTCCACAGCGAGTGCAGGCCGTGCTGCCTTTGACAAAACAGCAATGAGGAGGTAGTGGCTGGATTTTATGGGATTGCAGCAGGAGATGATTTATTCGCGCCGGATGCTGAGAGCTGGCCCTTAGCGCGTGATGAGAAGAGCTGCAGGGCAGACAGAGCCTCTGCTCCGTCGATGGCATTGATGACCAGAGATTGTTTCTCTCCTCTCCCGGAGGGCTGGTGTTGGGGGCAGGTGGGGAGTGGGAAGGGTGTCTGGAGGGGAGGGGAAAGGGTGTGATGAGAGATCCCAAGCAATGGGCTGTAGTAGTTGCCTGTCTTACTAACCTATTGTTCAAAGATCAGCCCGAGTCTAGCCTCCTCCAGGAAGCCTTCCCTGACTTGCCAATTTCTCTCTCCTTCCCGCATCTGGTCTCTGAGTTCCCTAGGCACATATTCCTCTGAGATATCACTCCCGCTGTTGTTTGGTATTCATTGATTAATTCATTCAGCAGATGTTTAATGAGCACCAACTATGTCCTAGGCAGGGTTCTAAGTGCTGAGGACACAGAGCAGGCAAAGAACCTCCATCTATATGTGTGTGTGCATGTGTGTGTGTGTGTGTGTGTGTGTGTGTGTGTGTGAGAGAGAGAGAGAGAGAGAGAGAGAGAGAGAGAGAGAGAGAGCGCCAGAGTGAGCAGGGGAGGGGCAGAGAGAGAGAGAGGCAGGAGAGAGAGAATTATAAGCAGGCTCCATGCTGCCAGCAGAGAGCCTGATGTGGGGCTCAAACTCACAAACTGTGAGATCATGACCTGAGCTGAGATCAAGAGTCAGATGCTTAACCAACTGAGTCACTCAGACGTGCCCCCAAACCATCCATCCATCAATCCATCAATCAACCAATCAGTCAGTCACTTGCTATGTTAAAAGGTAAACGCTATAGAAAACATGGGTCTGGCTAATGGGTCTCAATTGTAGGGTTGGGGGATGAGGGATGGGTAGTGTGGTCAGAAGAGGATTTACTGAGCAGGTGGTGTTTGAACAAAGACTGGATGTTCTTTTTCACTTAGCACCTTGTGTTCATGCTGATGGTTTGGGATAAACTTTCCCATGACTTTTTTTTTCAAGCTCAAAATAGATTTACTCATTTCTTTGACAAACATTTGCTGAGGATCTGTTTGGTTCTCTTCATGCTTTTGGGTCTCAGCTCAAATGTCAGTTTCTTACAGGGGCAGGCCCTGAACACCTTTCATTGTCTCCAGTTGTGATCGGTAGTCTAGTCTAAAGTAAAAATGGGGTGCTTGGGTGGCTCAGTTGGTTAAGTGTCCTACTTTGGCTCAGGTCATGATCTTGCAGTCTGTGAGTTCGAGCCCCACGCCGGGCTCCGTGCTGCCAGGTCAGAGCCTGGAGCCTGCTTTGGATTCGGTGTCTCCCTCTCTCTCTGCCCCTCCCCCACTTGTGTACACACTCACTCTCTCTCAAAAATAAGTAAATGTTTAAAATTTTTTAAAAGTAAAAATGGACTATTTTAAAATTGTACTTAAAATTTTTTAATTGAAAAAACTTTAGCTTTTTTTTTTTTTAAAGTTCAAGTCTATTTTATTTTTAGGAGAGCATTTTTCATGACCAGGACTTACCTTATTTATTTACCTGATTAGTAAGACAGTGGTCTTATCGATTTGTATATGAATGAATGAATTCTCCGTGCCTGACGCATCGTATCTGCTTAATAAATGTCATTGGGTAAAATGAATGTGCCAGGGACCATAGTGACTGTGGTGTTATAATAGGTTTTGGCCTTTGAAGAATTAGGTTCCTACCATCCAGCAATGATGCTCCTTGGTATTTTACCCAAAGAAGTTGAAAACCTAGGTCCACAAACCAAGATGTCCTTCAGTGAATGGATAAACGAATCATGGTCCATCCAGACAGTGGAATGTTATCAGCACCAAAAAGGAATGAGCTATCGAGCCATGAAACATGTGTAAGAACCCTGAGTGCATATCACTAAGTGAAAGAAGCCAATCTGAAGAGGCTGCGTGCCATAGGATTCCAATGATAGAACATTCCGGAAAAGGCAAAATCATGGAGACAGTAAAAGATCAGTGGCTGCCAGGCATTGAGTGGAGGAGGGGTAAATAGGCAGAGCCCGGAGGATTTTTGGGGTGGTGAGAATACTCTATACGTCACCATATGGCAGATCTGTGTCATAAATTTGTCCCGACCAATAGAGTGAACCATAACGTCAATCATGGACTCCGGGTGATGGTGATGTGTCAGTGTGGGTTCATTGATGATGACAAATGTACCATCTGGTGGGGATGTTGATAACAGGGGAAGCTTGTTGGGGGGCAGGGGAATATGGGAAATCTCTATACCCTCCCCTCAATTTTGCTGTGAACCTAAAATTGTTGGGGGAAAAAAACGACAACAAAGTCTTAAAAAAAAAAAAAAGAAGAGAATTACATTGTAATGGTGGAGACAGACATACCTTCTCAAAGCAAAGAGTATATAAATATACTTGCCAGGCAGGCATAAGAATATAGCTCAGAATTCAGCTGACTGGTAGCTCCTTGTGTCCCAGAAGGCAAATGACACTCCCCGGAATTTTACAGGATGTCCTGCTGGGCCTTTTAAGTATGTTCGATGAATTAAACAAATACGTATTGAATCCCTACAATCTTCTGGGTACTGTGCCAGCTGCTACAGGCACATCCTTGTCCTCACGGGGTGAACAGTCTAGATGGGATGGCATATTTCAGTCTCCTCGTACTTACTGTGAGTAACCAGCAGATCTACTCTGGGGCATTTGTTCATTGCAGTCATGGGCAGTATGTTCCTTGCTTTGTGCTCATTTAAAAAGTACTGACCAGAGAAAGGCTCTTAAGACAGAGACCCTGACAGGGGTCAGCCTCTCTTGCTCCATTTCTAGGAAAACTCATGTGGGGAAAGCTTCAGCATCTCAGCCTGGTAGCTCAGAACCATCTAGAAGTTTGTGGGGATTGTGGGGAGGGGTAAAAAAATCTATGTAAATGGCATAGTTTACTGGAGAGGAGTTCAAGCTTTTGATTAAAAAATTTTTTGTGTGTGTTTATTTTTGAGAGAGAGAGAGACAGGGCGTGAGCAGGGAAGGAGCAGAGAGAGAGGGAGACACAGAATTCAAAGCAGGTTCCAGGCTCTGAGCTGTCAGCACAGAGCCTGACGTGGGGCTTGAACCCACAGACCGTGAGATCGTGACCTGAGCTGAAGTCAGATGCTTAACTGACTGAGCCACCCAGCGCCCCAAGAGGAGTTCAAGCTTTTGAACCCCCCTCCCCACTTCATTCCTCCTTTCCCATCCCTGTCCCCTTCCACCACCAACCAAACAAACAAACAACAAAAACAAAACAAAACAAAACAAAACAAAACCCCAGCTATAATTATTTATCGTCTTGGGTTATATGCTGAGAAATGGCTGGGTGTGGCTGCAGGGGACAGGCTGCTGGGTTGGGCCCCCATTCCCCTCTCCTGCCCCATCCCTCCCTCTCCTTCTTGCTGACATGTCTGAGCGGTAGCCACACTGTGCATTTAAAAGCTGTCCCAGCCCCACTTCTGGGGTCCCAGGGTCCCAGGAAAGAGGCTCAGCTTTTATTGAAGCAGTTTCTACAGGACTTTGGGAACCAAGTCCTTTCAGGAGGATGCTGTATGCTCTCACTCGAGGGGAGGAGCCGCCGAGCCCCATTTCCTGCCTGACCTCTGCCAACACACACATGCACACGTGTGCACACACGCACGCACACACACACGCACGCACTCACTTCTCCACCCCGGGGAAAAATGTCTAATGAATGTCTCATGGCTGAAGTACTGATCCAGGTTCCTCAAAGGCAGTTGGTAATTATTAAGTCGAGAGGATCATGAAACACTGTTCTAAGTTTGAAAGGCTTATCAAGAGTAGATCAGGAGCAGGTAGTTAATAATTATAAACCCATTTCCATGGAAATGGCCTTATTAGCATGCACGACAGCTGCCTAAAAGTAAAAGACCGCCTTTCCGGTTGGAGGGAAATGACCTAAAATAAAAACTTGTGCATAAAAGTGACTCTGAGTTGGTTGTTGATCCGTTTCTAGCTGGACTTGGGCAGAGTCCCATAGCTGGTCCAGCTCATGGGCTGGACAGTCAGAGAGGAGAAGGAAGGACCCACGGAGAATGGGGCTGCCCTCTTTGCCCAAAGACCGGCTGCTTCTGTACCCCGAGACCAGAGTGCAGATTTAGCAGGATTAAGCTGCCAATAGCAGAAAGTTATCACTTTCTTGGCGTTCGCTTTGCTGGGATCCACTGAATGCTGAGAAACCAGGAGGTATTGGAAGCTGCCCTCCAGTCGTGGTTACAAGCACGGCACACGGTCCAGAGGGATCGAAGATCTGGTCTGAAAGGACCGAGCGTCTCTTACAGGAGGACACGCAGCAGATGGAGAAGTGAGGAAATCCTGTGACCAGAGAGGAGATTTTTCAGGCCGGAGTGTGGTGGGTGGGGAACGAGGGTCGTGGAGCGGGTCCCTAAGTTCCTGAGACCCTGAAATCCCTTCGGCAGCTCAGGGTCAGCCCTTAATCCCCCCCTTCTGTGCCTTCTCACTAAAGATGCCCAGTAAATCAGCGTCCCCTGGGGGGGGGTGGTCCCCATGCATGCCCACTGTCCACCTTCTCACAAGGCCTGGGGTCTCTATGCAGCAAACACTGTCCTCCCCATGCAGAACAACACGACAAATAGATACTTGAGGACTCACAGCTCGCAAGTCCCACACCCAGCCTCAGCTCAGCAGGGAACACCCGGCTGTGTTACCTTAATAAAGTTATGTTTCGGTTTAAGTAGCTGCTTCAGACTAGTGGCCACTGGATGAGACAGAGCAACATCGGAGTTTCTTAGGCCCTTGGCTGCGTGGGAAAAGGTGAGATGCGACCAATTCTGTGTGGAGTCTGGTGTGGTTCTGATTTGTGTGGAATTCTGTACGGGGCAGGTCAGTTCTGTCAATACTATTGCTGTGTCTGAATGAGGTCTTGGGCGCCTGGATGCCTCCCTCTCGCCAGCACCCTGTGGTTTTGACCCTCTTTGGGAGTTGGCCGGGGAAAGGGAGCTGTCCATGGTAGCAGACTTCTGGGGGCCAAGCAGCCTGCCCAGGTTCATTTCCAAACTCTTTCCTCACAGGTTGCGCGTTGGGGGTTCAAACTGAAGACCCTGTCCAGACCCTAAAAGGCAGGGCAGAGGCTTCCAGGCCCACTTGGGTCCAGGCAGGCCCACTGGCAGGAAAGGAATAAGTTGGTTCGTGTGACTCAGGTCTTGGGCGACTGTGAATCAGTTACTCTGCCGTCATATTCCTTGGCTGGGGATAAAGCTAGCACCAGGGTGGGAAGAGGCTACAGCAGGAATCACTCACAAGTCCTGTGCTGGCTGGCTTCTGTTTTAACTCTGTTCGGTGACTTATGTTGGTACGATAGTCAGCCTATAATTTACAACGTCCCTGTCAATGATAAGACGCTCCCTGTGTACAAAAATATTATTGAGAATGCCATTGGTCTTTTTCACCTATAAATGCCCCATCCACCTTCTTCCCCGCTTCCAAAAACACATGCAGCGCTGTCGCTCCATGAATTAAGGCAGGTGGATTCTTTACATCTCATCCCATTTCGGGCTCATGAAATGAACAGTCTACTGTACTATCTTATATGTTGCTCATAGTTATGTAGCGAACCAGGAAGCTAGGGAGTCCTTCCCACACTTGGTCTCGTGATTCTCCCACCAGCCCATTCTTCCCAAATCCTAAAGCTCAGAGTTTGAACCACTGGTCCAGAGACACAGCTAAGTAAAAGTAGAAGTAGCCAGAATCCCGGACTTGCCGCAGGACTGGAACAATGGTGACACCAGACAGGAGGCTCAGGGCGCCTTGCCGTGCGTGGTGCTGGATGGTGGCATGGGCATGCGTTGGGTGGGGGCGACACCAGACAGGAGGCTCAGGGCCCCTTGCTGCGTGCGGTGCTTGGAGGCTCTGTCAGCACCGCCGTGTGCTCTGTTGAAGTTGGCAGTCACCCTTTCGATTGGCAAGGAGGAGGGTGACAATTTATTACACTCTTGATGTTCTGCTGAGCATCAGGTTTTAAATGGCACTTTCGTATGTGTTTGTTTTCCAGGACAAATGGCTCCTTCTACGAGATCTTGCAAGTGGACTTTGGGGTCGACAACAGCAGCGGCCTGGCCGGGGCCCAGCCCATCACCTGGCAGGTGGAATACCCAGTGGAGGACTCCATGAGCGAGCTGGCCGTCTCCGAGATCTTTGTCAGCCAGACATCCTTCGTGGGCATTGTCCCTCTTGCGATGGTGAGAAATTTGAGCTTCGGAAGGGGGTCACCAGGAAGTTTTCTTTGAGTGATTTAATACTCAAAGAAACATGAAGCGTTTTATAATCTGTTATTTTTTATGCTCTTGATGAAGTTCTTGAAGCAAAGGAAATGCACTTAGATTACGTTTTATTTACCTACTTCCCATAATGCCTTCCTGGAAACTATTTGGGGTCTACTGTAAATCTCTGTTCCTTGTGGATATTGGGGAACGTTTCCCGGGGAGCCCTTGTCCTTTATCGTCTCAGTCTGTGCCCACATCAGGACTAAGTGCTGTATCAGGGGTCTGCGTGGGGACAGTGCTTTGCATGTGAGCGAGCGGCCCGGGTCACTCGACTTCGCCAGGAAGTTCCCAGGGAGCGTGGGGGCTGGACAACTGAAAAGTGCTGCTGGACTGAAGGAGCCTTGTTAGGATCTGACCAACTGAGCCTGCATAAGGTCCTGAAGTCCACAGAACCTGTTGTGTTTCTGTGCCTGGCCTGGAGTGACCAGATTTTTCTTCTGACTTTGGTTGAAGCTCCCTTCGCGACCAGGCTCGGGGACCACACCAGAGCACAGGGTCACGCATGAGGTTCCAGAACGTAAAAAGGACAGTGCCGGTGGGCCACAGGGATGATCAATCCCTGGGGAACGCTGCATTCCTAATACCCTTTTCCACACCGGACATGTTCAGTGGAACATGAAATATTCTGCATTGCTTTGACCTTCCTGTCTGGGACCAAAGTGTGGGGGTCAACACCCAGATATTCTAGGGCAATCTGTGGGTGCTTCTGTCATTCATACTCAAGTTGGATACCAGGGTTAAGATCCTTGTAAACGAAACCCTACATCCTCCAATTAATTCTGCAATTCTGTATCTGTGTTCTTATTCTCGTCTGTGGCTGAAACACTTTCCCAAAGTCTCCCCAAGCCTGGCTCCTTCTCTTCAACTTGACTGTTCAGAGATGCACCCTTCCCCAGCCACGTTGGCCAGAACTGGCTCTCTGTCCCCCTTTGTATCACTGTCTGCCCACGTCACCACGCTGTTTCACCTTCTTCATAGATGTCATTGGTGTTGGAGGTGCAGGGCTCACTACCCGTGTCCTCCCTGCAAAGTGAGATCCGTGGAGGTAGGGTTCTGGTCAGTCGTGTCCACATCTGTGACCCCAGCACCTAGAACAATGCCTGAGACAGTTCATATATGCTGGAAACGAATGCTGGTGAAAGAACATGCTTTAATCCAGGCTACTGGGCTCATCTAATTCTTGAAAGTTAGCCTGATGGAGTTTACCCCCATGAGCAACAATCTGCATGGTGGTTTTGGGGCAGAGCCACAACCAGCGGGAAATGGCCCTGGAAAGGGGCAGAGATCGATGGATGTAGATTTTAAGGCAGAAGGAGGCCGTTCTGATTCTCCAGATCAACCTAGATCTGGCTGAGGTTGGGTTACATCTTTACTCCGAGTCCTTACAATTTTGCTCTATGCTTAATGTGTAGCAGTTGATTCACTGGGGATCCCGCAGCCTCCCATTGCTTCTGAGGACGGAATTTCAAGGGAGGGCATCATGCTCTCCTCTGATTGGCAGGTGCCGGTTCGGAGAGGAGCCAGAAAGGAGGCTGGAACCAGGCAGGGAGATAGACTCCTGGTTGGCCGAGTGCAGCCCGCAGACCAAATCCAGTCTGCCTCCTGTGTCTGTGGAAAAAGTTGTGTCAGAACACAGCCAAGTGATGGATGGTGATGCGTCGTTTACGACTGCTGTAGGGCTGTGTTGGCGCAACTTGCAACGACGCATCCTTGGCCAGAACTTGAGTTTAGCATCTTGCCGGAAGTACCCTTCTGAGCAGAGTGCCTGGCAGCGGGGACAATTATTCTGTCGTTCTGGGCTTCGGGAGATATTAGTCTCGTCTCTTGGGATAACCTTTCCTGATGGACCTTTGCTGCAGACGCTCAAATGCTCTTTGGCTGTGGTGACAGCCTCTCTCATGATGCCTGAAGACCTCACTGATGGCTCTTGGCTGAGTGGGGTGTCCCTCATGGGGACAGGACAGAGTCAGGGGGAGGGGAAGAGAAGGAGATGGTGAAACCCACACAGGAAGGAAGAACCTGGCAGATCAGGAAAAGCAGGTAGGCTTTGACAGTCTCTGCAGGGGCCAGCCTCCTTGACCCCGTGTCTTCCTGACAGGTGCCTGGGCTCAGCACCGGGGGTGGGGGGTGGTGGGGGAAGGTGGGGGGGTCGGGGGAGGTGGAGGCATGTCTCTGACTATGAGATGCTGCATGTTGCTCCCCATCTGGTCAATCTTTACCTAGGGAAGGTTTCTTGCTTTTGGGCTTTAATTCCTTTTGTCAGGAAAGTGTTGGATCGTTGGATCCTTGAGTGGTGTTTTGTATCACAATCTCTTAAATCACTGTGAGGAGCGGCTTCAAAATGACCCCAGGGGACCAGAGCTATTTAGGAAAGTTTGCGGTGGGACAGTGGGACCGGTGGTACCGAGCTTGGTAGTTCATCTTCTTGAAATCGGTTGTTTGAGCTGCTCTCCAAACCCACAACTGCCAAGGGGTGGCCTTCGGGGGGGGGGGGCGTGGGGGCGGTTCTGCCTACCTGCTTAGCAGGGAAGTACCTTCTGTGTGCTCCTTCCCTTTCTCCCTTCCTGCCAGGCCCCTCCCCTCCCTCTTCTCTCCCCTCCCCCCCTCCCCCTACCTCCCCCTCCTCCTCCCTCCTCCCCCATCCTCCTCCTTTCCCCACCCCTTCCTTCTCCTTTCCCCTGCCCCTCCCCCTCCTTTCCCCTCTTCTCCTCCCCCGCCCCTCCCCTTTCTCCTCCCCTTCTCTCTCCCACCTCCCCTCACCCCCTCCTCCGGTCCCTCCTCCCTTCTCCTCCTCCCCCCTCCTTTCTTCCTTCCCCTCCCCCCTCCCCTTCCTTTCTCCTTCCCTCCCCCTCCCTTCCTCCCCCAAACCCCCTCCTACTCTCCACCTCTTTTCTTCCTTCTCAGTGGCAGCTAACTCTGGACAACTTCTGCTGCATGATATAAAGGTGCTGTGAGACTTGTCCACAGGCATGAACAAAAGGGCCTTGTTATTGTATGGGGTTGTACCCAGAAGCAGAAGCCACTTTCCTAGTTCAAACAGAGTCATTTCAGTGCAAGCCCTCGGGTACGCGGGAATTAGGACAGATGAGAAGCCAGACACAGAACAGAAGAGAGTCGGGAAGCCTGGCAGGAACGAGGGCCCCCCCACCCCAGGCTGGAGGCAGGGCACTGGGGCTGGGTCACCTAAGGAACCAGAGCCCGTCCAGGGAACGGACGCCGGCTCTGGTTTTATTGCACGATGTGACTCTGACGTCCAAATGTGTCCTGTTCACCAGAAGCCTGTGCGTTCAGAACCCAGCCATGCCGAGTCCCAGGCCCGGCCGGAATGCTCCACTGGGCTGGTTTCTCGTCTCTTTTCACCTTAAAGGTCACCTTGGAGAGGCCTCTCCCGGCCGCTCAGACCAACTTAGTTCCGTCCTTATATTCTTGCTGACTTGTCTCCAGTTCATGCTTATTTATATGTTTGTGCACATCTGTCTTGGCCTGGCTCCGATCAGGAGAAAGAATTTGAACAGGGAAAGTTTGATTTAAAAAGTTATTAATTCTGACAAGGATTGGAAAATGAGGGGTTGCTTAGTGAGAAGTGAAGAGAACGCTCAAGAATGTCTGGATGGAAGACATCAGGAGTACCCCCCGCCCGAGGGCTGAGAGCGCGTGCCCAAGGAAGAGGATCCCCCCGCCCTGAGATCCAGACCTTATCGGGGAGGGGGTACAGTCACGGCTCAATGAATGTGGAGAAGTTGCTGAGGTGGCCGACCGGTGCAACTCGCTGGAATTTTGAGGACCGCACTTTACAGGGACGCGTCTCCTCAGAGGCACTTGCTGTCGGGGCACTCAAGGTGGATGCTGGGTAGAGCTGCGGGCTGCCGGCTGCCGCGGGAGCTGCCCACGAAGGCAGCCACCTGTGCCGGAGAAGTCACGGCGAGGGCACGGCAGCGGCCCACAGAGAGAGCGCCACAATCAGAAAGCAAACCCTTTCCCTCTGCACCGTCTCTCCGGCACCCTTATGGGCAAAGCTCCACACCTTGCCTTTCGGCGAAGGAAAAATGTTAAGGACTCAGATCCATTTTCACAGAGCAGGTGATGAGGGGCACATTGGAGCTGGGCAGAAGTAGATTGCTAAGCAGATACTGGTCACGAGCTGCTTGATGGGAGGGACCGTGTTTGCTCCGACCACCAGGCGTTTTCTCAGCACGGTGCATGGTGCCCCATGTACGGCATTTGCTCAACAAGGGAATGAATGGTTCTATTTACCATCGGAACCCAAGTCCACTGGCTGGAGCTCTCATTTACCGTGTTAATTCCCTTTTGCCGCTGTAACAAATCGTTCCAGACTTAATGGCTTAAAGCAACACAAGGTCCCTGTCTTATAGTCTGCAGGCCAGAGTCTGGCATGGGTCTCCCTGGGCTACAATCAACGTATCAGCAAGACTGCGTCCTTCTCGAGGCTGGGAGGGAGGCGGATCCATTCGCTGCCCTTTCCAGCTCCCCGAGGCCGCCCGCTCCCCTTGGCTCCTGGCTCCGTACCACTCAGACCTCTGCTTCTGTCATTGTGTCTCCTTTCTGAGCCTCTTGCCTGCCTCTGTCCCTTATAAGGACCCTTGTAATGACATTGGGTTCTCTTGGATATGAGGCAGGAAAATCTCATCTCATCTCGAGAGCCTTCACTTTCCCTCTTGCCGTGCAGAGTAACATCCCCATCGGTTCTGGGGGTTATGACGTGGGCGTCCTTGGGGGGTGTTATTTTCCCCCTGGTACGGGACCCCAGTCTCCCCTCCTGGTCCTCCTCAGGCTGTGTACCCCGAGCTCTCCATCCTTCCTCTCACGATCCGTTCTTCTGTTGCCTCCCCGGGCTGCTTTCCGAGCAGCTTTCTGGACCTCAGTGTCAACCCCAGCCAACCCACCACCTCTGACAGCTCCCCGCTCCTGGGGGCACTGCTTTTCTGCCATTAGGAACGCACTCTGCTCTTTCGGAGGATCCCACAGGAGAGCCACCACAGGCCTGGCGATCTGATCTTCGTTTACACACAAAGCCTTTCCTTCTGGAGGATGTGGACCCCCCAGGGGCTGGGGCTGTTGGCTTCCTCTAACCCCTGGGGCTGGAAGAGACCTGAGGGCAGAGCCCAGCTGGCCTCTCCTTCTCGCTGTGGCCTCCCGGGGTCAGTTAACTTGCCTTTGCTTTCATTTCTCACCTGTGAACTTCCAAGTTAGAATCCCAGTCCTGTGTATCGCACAGCGGTGTTACGCAGACTGAGACCCAACGAATACGAACATGCTTACGACATCCAGGCAAATGGAAAGGTCACGTATGCGGTTGGAAAGCAACCCAGGAGGACTCAAGCACCTTCAACTCTTGTGTAGAGTTAGTGACTGTCTCTACCTTTCCGGCTTTGTTACCCTGTTGCTTTACTGGGCTGATGTACATCCTGGGAAAATGTCAATCATTTCCACCTTTCAGGGAGTCGGCAGGGAAACATTTTGGTCAAGAGTACAGGCTATTGGGTGAACCTTTCTAGACTGAAATTTGAACTGTTAGCTTTGCTATTGTGGGCACATCACGTCTGTGAAACTGTTTCCTCGTCTGTGAAATGGTATTTCCTGCCTTATAGAGTTTTGTGAGGATTCAGTGAAATCCTGCAGGGACGGTGTTAGCACGTTGGCCTGGCACGTTGGAAGCGCTCTGTAATATTTAGTCGTCCGTATTTTCATCACGGCCATTATACGCTCTGGCCACATGCAGTCCTGTCTGTCAAACTTTGCGGGAAGGCCAAACAGAGGTTCGGTCTCAGGGCAGGTGGTGGGTCCTCCTCCTGGAGGAAAGCAAGAGTTTGATTTCATGAGTCAGATATGGCCACGGTGCAGAGATGGGGAGATGAAGACCTGGGACTCAGCTGTGACAGGGAGGAGAGGAGGGAAGACTGCTGGGTGGGCAGTCAGCGGTGACTGTGCCCAGTCTCACAGCCCCTTCTGAGGGGGACTGTTACCCTGCAAGGCAACCTCAAGCTTATGATTTAGAACTTTGCTACTACAGTTGCGTGACCCTGGGTAGCATTGGACACTGTGGGCACCTTTTGGGTGATGAGCCAATTGCTACTTCATGGAGGTAAATTTTCAGCTTTGGGGGATGCCTGATAGAACGGAGAGACCCCAGGCATAGAAGCCAGGGCAGGCCCCAGTGCAGTGATCCAGGCAGGAGGGCTTGCAAAAGAACAGCGGCAGTGGTGATGTACCCATCCATCCCCCTTTCCATCCATCCATATATCCATCTGTCCATCCGTCCGCCCATCCGTCCATCCATCCATCCATCCATCCATCCATCCATCCATCCATCCACCTATCCATCCATCCATCCATCCATCCATCCAGCCAGCCAGCCATCCCTCTGCCCATCCATCCACCCATCTTTCCATCCATCTGTCCATCTGTCCTCATCCATCCATCCATATATCCATCTGTCCATCCGTCCGCCCATCCGTCCATCCATCCATCCATCCATCCATCCATCCATCCACCTATCCATCCATCCATCCATCCAGCCAGCCAGCCAGCCAGCCATCCCTCTGCCCATCCATCCACCCATCTTTCCATCCATCTGTCCATCTGTCCTCATCCATCCATCCATATATCCATCTGTCCGCCCATCCGTCCATCCATCCATCCATCCATCCATCCATCCATCCATCCACCCACCTATCCATCCATCCATCCATCCAGCCATCCAGCCAGCCAGCCAGCCATCCATCCCTCTGCCCATCCATCCACCCATCTTTCCATCCATCTGTCCATCTGTCCTCATCCATCCATCCATCTGTCCATCTGTCCATCCATCCTTTTGCCCATCTATTTGTCCATCTGCCCATCCATCCCTCCATTCGTCCTTCTGTCCATCTGTCCTTCCTTCCATCCATCCATCCATCTGGTCAATCGCTATACAACAGACATTTATTTAGGGTACACTGTGTTCTGTATTCATTATGTTTTGGTACCCGGAAAGGGGGAGCATGGAATTGATGGAAATTTTGGAGTTGGAAACCATTTGTGACTTGATATTTCCATTTCTAGCAGAACAGCACAGATGGTCAAAACTTTCAAAAATCCCGTCTTAAAAAGGGCAGTCTAAAAAGAGGAGTGTCATAACCCAGGGTAATAATGATGTTTTCTGCATCATCTTTAAAATCTACAACTTAAAAATAGTCTTTTTGCTGTCCCCTCCATGCCTGGGAAATGCTAACTCAGTGCCTGTTTCTTTGCTTTATGAAAGCACAAGTTTTCTGTCTGTCTTCCTCCGCTCTGTCTTTTCTTCCCTCCCCTTCACTTCTCTCCGGCATTCTGTCCAATTACTGAGCTTTGAGCTTAGAGATTTATTTCCAGGGGTAGCTTGGCGTGCAGGGCTGGAGTCCACTCTTCAACCACAGTTCTTAAAACTAAAAAATGAGCTCTGCGCAGGCAGATAAAAACACATTATCTTTCAACAAGGTTGGCATAAAACAGTGAACACGATTGGTGAGTTTCTAGGCAACTGGGTACATTATTCCGCATAGGAAAAAAAAGCAACAGATCATCAGATTCCTTTTCAGCTGTATTGGCCCGAGACTTTACAGGACCGGGGCACAAATACTTCTTTCCTTCTTGTGTGTTCTAGCTAGTGGTGACAAACAGAGCCCCAGCTCTCGTGGTGCTCACCTTCCGGGACAGCAGGGTGCTGAGTCCGTTCTGTCATTTCGGGTGGTGAGAAACTTCTGATGGTAGCGGAACAGAGAGGCTGGGCAGAGTCAGAGGCATCAGGAAGATCAGGAAAACATCTTTCCAAGGGCCTGGTGTTTGCCCCGAGAGGGAGCAGTGGGCATCGTGCAGCAGAATTAGGCTTGGCGTGTTTCAGGACCTCGGAGAAGGGGGTGGGGGAAGAGCTGGGGGAGGAAGGCAGGGCCGCTCCTGCGGGCCTTTCTGGAACAGCTAACATTGCACGGGCCTCCTGGCGCCCAGGCCCTGTTCTTGGCACCTGTGCTCCTCTCCTGTAGCTCCTATGGCAAATTACCACAAACTTAGGGCCTTTAAACAACACAAATTCATCTTACGATTCCCGAAGTTGGAAATTCCGTGCTGGGTCTACGGGACAAAAATCAAAGCATCAGCAGGACTGTGTTCCTTCTGGAGGCACATGGGGAAGATCCGATCTTTGCCTGTTTCCAGTTTCTAGAGGCCACCACATTCCTTGTCTTAGGGCCCCACGTCACTCTGAGGTCCGTTTCTATCACCGCATCTCCTTGGACTCTGACCCTCCCACGTCCCTCTTTCACTTCCAAGGACGCTGCGGTGACACTGGGCCATCGGGGTAATCCAGGACAACCTCCCCATCTCAGGATCCTTCACTGGATCATGTCTGAAACCCCTTTATGCTCCATATTCCCAGGTTCCGGGGTCCGAGCAGGGTCACGTTTGGGTTATCTATTCATATCTCCACCCACCCCGCGAGGCTGTGAGGTCCTGGAGCCCAGAGGCCAGCGTGGTTGTTCGTCAGCTCTGTCGCCCAGCACACAGCCCACCATCGGATGGCAGATGGCACCTGGTCAGCTTTGGTCAGAGGGCGCACTCCACGGTCTAACTTGGTGTTATTTCACTGCTGGTTTTTGCAACACAAACCAGACCGTGTTGCCCTTTCTCACTCATCCCACTTTTAAAAGCATCCAGTGACGTCCCATTGCACACAGAGGAGAATCCAGGGCTCGTAACCTGGGGTCTGCAGCAGGTGCCTGTTGTTAGGATTCAGGGGTCCATGACATTGGATGGGGAAAGAAACACACACATTCATACACGTGTGCACACACACATGTAGGCACATGTGTGCACACACACGCACACACACAGATGTAGACACGTGTGCACACACGTGCATAAACATACATGTAGACAAGTGTGCACATGCACATGTAGGCAATGAGCGCACATATACACGCACACACACATGTAGGCACATGTGTGCACACACACAGATGTAGACGTCTGTGCACATGCATATGCACATGTACACACGTGTGCACGCACATGCACATGTACATGCATGTAGACACGTGTGCACGCATATGTAGACACGTGCACACATGCGCTCAAACCCTTGTAGACACATGTGTGCACACAAACACACATGCACACACAGATGTAGACGTGTGTGCACATATACACACACATACATGTAGACGTGTGCACATATACACATGCACACACGCATGTAGGCACACATGTGCACATATGCACACGCACACACGGATGTAGACACGTGTGCGCACATATACACGTGCACCCATACATGTAGACACGTGTGTGCACACACACATGTGCACACACATGCATGTATGCACACACACACCCAGGAACACTCAAGTGCTGGTCTCTGCCCTCCGGGAGACCTGGGGGGTGAGGCGGGGGTACGCACAGATGGGCTCAGTACAGTGTGCTGAGTGCAGGGATGTGCTCCCGCTCAGCGTCTGCGCTGCAGCCCCACCCCCCTGCTCCCCACCCCAGGTCCCCCCCCAGCCCCCTCTTGGGTGGCTGCCTCATCTTCTGCCTCCACCCTCGACGCCATGCAACCTACTGTCCATGTACACACAGAGCTCTCTGCTTACACACTTTAGACCCTGCAAACTCCTGTCCAGAGCCCTCCGGCAGCTGCTCAGAACTCGTGTAGTGTGATTCTCCCTCCTCACTGGGGTATCCACAGTGCAGCCCCCCCTCAGATCTCACCTCGCTCACTCCAAAGCCTTCTCTACCCCACGACCTTTGCCTGGGCTCCTCCTCCAACTGGAATCCTTTTCCTTCAGCCCTTGACCTGTCACGCATTCATTCAGATGTCAGCTCAGATGCAGGGAAATTCTGAGAAGATGATGGTGGCTTTTTTTGTTTTTGGGGTTTTTTTTTTGTCTTCTGTAAATAGACCCCCATTTCAGTCCCTCCAAACATTGGGAGTAGAGTGGGGGAGGGTGGGATGCCTTTGAATGTAGGAAGAGGGGGGCAGAGAGAGAGGGGTTCCCCAGGCTGGAATGAGGATCTGTGGTCTCCAGAGTAGGGAGCACCCACTGTCTGCTCCCTGCCTGTTCCTCTGGGGCCGCAAGGAAGCCTGGAAAGGTGGGGCCCTGGGCACAGAGGTCCCAGCCTTTGCCTCTGTCCAGGATCCGTGCCTAGCTTGGATTTGGACCAGGAGAGTATCAGCGATAGTCACAACAGACGTGGAGCTGGGGACACTTCTTTTTTTCAGCGGTAACCCAGACCAGCAGCAGTTTCGAAACGATTTGAGTGGATGGCAAACTCAGATCCCCGAGGAACACGCACGGTAAGCAGACTCAGGGCTGTGTTCAAATCCCGGCTCTGACTCTTAGCAGCCACATGAGGCTGGGTGAGTGACTCACCTGCCCTGACTCAGTTCCCCCATGGGCGCAGTCGGCCCAGAACTGTGGTGAAGTCACGTGTGGCAACTGTCCGGGATAGAGCCTGGCATGAGACCGCCCGTCAACAACAGGAGTTTAGAACAGTGGTGTACAGTGTAGGGAACACGGGGGATTTCTGGCTGTTTTGACGTCGTTGGATGGGACGAGGCACAGGTGTGATGTCTAGAGAGGCGTCATCACGGTGGAGGCCTTCAGAGCAGAGAGGGACCACAGACGTGCTCCCAGTCTAGCTTGGAGCTGGGGGGCCGGGGGACCCCGTTTCTGAGAACCCCACTTTCTTTTGCTCTTCTCCTCCTTCATGCTCGGGGACGCTGGCTCTTGCTCCCATGGGAGGGAGGGCACAGGCCACCTCCCTCCCCAGGCCAAGCCGTGGAACTGCTCTTGTCTGATCTGTTGGCTCGGGCTACCGGGCCCCTCCCTCGCTGCAAGCGTGCGTGCGCCAGTGGCTGTGGCTTACTCCGCTCGCCACGTTGAAGCCTCTTTATTTTCTTGGGCTGATCGTGTCTGATGGCACCCCAGAAGCAACGGGTGGGGGGACTTAAATCTCGTGAAGCCCTTGTGTCCTGTCGTGGAAGGAAGGATCTCTCTCCCTCCCTGGCTGTCGATATCTGTCCCTTGCCTATCTGCACTGTAGATGGCTGGGCTTCGGAGGGGCGACCCGCGTCCTCGGAGCCCCCAGCCCTGAGCCGGCTCTGAGCACGGTCGCGTTGGCCCGCAGGAAGGTCCAGCAGGCATCCGTGGCCCCTCGGGGGTCTGTCATGGCTTTGGGAGGTCTCAAGTGGGAGGGCAGTTCAGAAGGTTGTGAAGGCTTGTGAGTGAGTCTTTTTCTTGTCCTTTGTCTTTGGTTTCACACTTAAAACATAAGATACAATAGTGCTTGCCTGCATCCTCCCGAAACATTCCAGGTCAGGCATAAGTGTGACCACCCCATCCCGACCCCCCTCCCCCAAGTTCACTAAGGCTTATCATGGTCTGTTTCTCATCCGGAACCGGGGCTGCGTTCAGACGCGTGTATGCGGCTGCAGGAAATACGCGGTGTTGTTTCGTGCGTGGCTGTGTTTTAAAACAAAGGGTGTTGTGCTCCGTATCACATTCTTCACAGCCAACAATATGTCTTGGAGGCTTTTGCATGCCCATGCGAATGGAGTCGCCTCATCCATTTTTTAAAAACTGCTCTGTAGTATTCTGTGGTGGGGTATTCCATAGTTCATTTCCCTACTGATGAGTACTTACGTGGTTTCCATTTCTCCCCCCCCCTTTTCTTTTCGTTACTGTGGTGCATCCTACAAAACCCCATCTGGTTTGGGGGTGGGAAGTGGGTTTATATCGTGTGCCGAATGGTCGCATGCCCGAACACTGCCGTGTTGAGGCAGGAGTGAGGGCGGCGATCAGTCAGTAGCCTGTCTTGGGTGCTTCTTTTCCTGGGGCTATAACGAATCTCCGCCAACCAGATGGTAACTACTTTCTCAGTTCTGGAGGCCGGACCTCCAAAAGTAAGATGTCAGCAGGGCCACGCTCCCTCTGAAGGCTCCCGGGTTCTGGGTCCTTCGTTACCTGTTCCCGCTTTCGGTGGCTCCAGGCATCCCTTAGCTTGTGGCCACATCACTCCCAGTCCCTGCCTCTGCACCACAGGGCTGGCTGTGTGTGCCTCTCTGTGTCCTCTCCTTATGAGGACCCCAGTCACTGGATTCAGGGCCCACCCTCATCCAGGTCGACTTCGTGTTAACTCATTACATCTGCAAAGACCCTCCTTCCAAACAAGGTCACCTTCTGAGATTCCAGTGGGCGTGAATCGCCCCGGGGACACTAACCCATCGCAGGTGCAGGAAGAGTGAGTAGCTACATATATACCCCGGATTTGCCAACGTACCTGTATCTGGATGCCGTTGGGTGCAGACCAGTCCCACCCCGTCTACACCTCTAGCCAGAGCGGACGTCCGGATGGTGGCTTACAGGGCTGGGAGATCTTCGGTCATTGACCCAGTGTATTGAGTCCTGTTGACTGGACTCCCTTTACCAGGACAAGGATGAGACTGAAAAGCCTTTCTGTCGACTCCGGACCTCCCAAGTCCATCCAGGAGGCCCCGTGGGCCTCTCCTTCCCCCGAAACAAATTTGTTAGCATCCTTACCCGTTGGTGACAGCACGTTTGGCAGTCGCTATCTGGAATAAACCTACTGCCGTTCTTTTAGGTTCTTGTATGTACAAGAAAGACCAAGATGTTCTGCAAATAGCTGTTACCTTGGTTATATACACACGGTTTCGCTTGATTGATCCGACGCAGTCACCGCTGAAAGGAGCAATTTTAAATTGTCAGGGAGAATGTGTGTCCAGTGGGTACACTTTCCAAATGACCAGAAATAACCATCTTTGTCGGATGAGATTAAAGCCGCACGCTTTGTAAGTGCCGCTGTATGAACACTTCTGATGTGCCAGACACAGGTCACCTGTCCGTGGTTCGCGTGTTTCCAGGGCGTGATGCCAGGGAGCGCATTCAGTAAGCCTGTCGCCCCAGTGGCCCCATCATTGGATTGAGATGTTATGTCATTTCCTAACTTGCATTAAAAACAAATAACAATATAGGGGGCGCCCAGGTGGCTCAGTCGGTTGAGCGTCTGACTCCGGCTGAGGTCATGATCTCACAGTTCATGTGAGCCCCGCGTTGGGTTCGCGCCCCGCGTTGGGCTCTGTGCTGACGGCTCGGAGCCTGGAACCTGCTTCGGATTCTGTGTCTCTCTGTCCCTCCTCCACTCACGCTGTCTCTCTCTCAAAATAGAGAAATAAAAAAAATAATAACAATATCAAAAGGATTGCTCTTGGAGAGTGAACCGGAGTCAGCTAAGTGGAAAAGAAGGGAAAAGACCCATTAAGATGTTTAGTTCGGTTGACCTACGTCTTTTTGGCAAACCTTTGCTGCTGGATGATTTCTGAAGGTGAACAGGAAAGATAGACCCAGTAAGCAAGTCCAGGAAAACACTGGTGACTGTCCGTCAGAGGAATAACGAGTTCTGGGCTCTTTGGTTGCCACAGGACACGTTTTTAAGGCTCTGTCAGTACCACTAATATTTATAACCTATCTCACGAAAACCTCTCCTCTGAGCGGAACATCCATCAACGACTTCTCGGGAATTGTTCTGTTTTGTTGGGTGATGAGCCCCGAATGACGAAATTGAGAGCAATTATGTGAAGGGTTTTATTTGCTTCTGTTTTACGCACACCCCTTAAAGGTGGTAAAATCATCAGGAGGCTGTATTCGGAGAACATAATTTTCTTTCTGGAAAGAAAAGTCTCCTTTACTGTCCACGTGTGAACTGGGCTGTTTGAGTGACAGATATGCAAGTCCCTGGGAGCGCGGGCCTTGCAGGTGCCTCCACCAGGACTGGGGTTCCCTGCTTGGAAATGACACACCAGAGGCCTCACCCGCGAGGACTCCGCCCACCTGCGTGCTGGTCAGCGAAGGGACAGCGTCATGTCCGCAGCCAGGGAGACGGGGAGACGTGCGCACCTACGGAAAGTCAGGCGGTCTCAGTTCAGACCTGTCTCACCCCTTCCTTAAGCTTTGTGATCTTCAACACAGCCCACCTTCGTGAACCTCCGTCATCCCATCTGCAAAAGGACAATATAATTCCCCCTAGGATAGCCTCATCCAGGCTGTGGGCGGCAATGATATATGCCCGGGGTTTGTCCCATGACATGGGCCCAGTGAACGTTAACTGCCGCTTCTCTTCAGCATACCAGTGTGATTAAAGGGGGGGCCCTTAAGAGTAGTGGTGACTTTGAGAGTACTCTGTAACCAGGGGGCCAGGGTCACTGACCAGTTGGATTAGATGCGGCTGTAAAGAATCCTTAGGCCCCTGCCCTCCCCCCGCACCCCGGAGGGAAACGCGCAGGAAACGTTGCAATGCACTCCCCCCTCCTTTTTTTTTTTTTTTTTTTTGCATATCTTAGCGCGGCGCCCTGCACACCTCTCCCCAAAGGGCCTTAATTTCACAACCGGCAAGACGGCGATTCTGATTGGCTCCTGCGGCTCCTGCCCAAACGGACCGTCCCCGGGGCGCCCACTAGATGGCGCGCGCAGACCAGCTTGTGGCCACACCTGCCCCGCGCTCCCCTCCCCCTGGAAGGTCCCTGCACACCTGCCCCTGCGCAGTCTTCTTCCCACCTACCTACCTACCTACCTGCCTCCTCAAGCCCTTGCCCCCTCCCCGCCCCCCGGGGGCCAAGTGTGAGCCAGGAAGGCGCCCCCCGCAGCCCCACCCCGCGCTCAGCGCGGCACCTGCCGTGGGGCACTTGCCTCGGGCACCTGTCAGCCCGGAAAGGTGTCGCCTCCCTCCGCCAGCCCCACCCCCCGCCCTGCCGCTGGGTGGAGGCCCTGCTCCATGGTTGTCACGGAAAAGGACGCATGCTCGCTGCAAACATTCCAAAGGGCTCCAGGAAACCTCAGAATCCCGGCAGCCCCGGCAGGGCCTTCGCTGACGTTCTAGACGCGTCCCTCCACATCTAAGTCCACGACCCTGCACAGAGATGGCCGGACGAGTGGACGGCAGACGACCTCGTGCTTTCTAACAATGACGTCATCCTCTGTGCGCCGCTACTTTCTCAAGTGCTAAGTTTCCCGTTTTGCTTAGATTTAACAGAAGGCAGTGAATCCAATGTGAAATGTCTGAGCTTCAAAAACCAATCACTACAAGATACGCTGATCGTTGAAACACCTCGCTGTGGTCCGGCGGAAAGTTCCAGGCGAAACGAGTCACTGACTGGAGCGCCACCTTATGTCTATTATTATACTGTTTCATTTATTTATATGTTTGTATTTATTTATTTACTTATTTTATTTATGTTTTCAGATTATTGGGGCATAAGTGGCAAATAAAAATTGTGTGCATTGATGGTATACAGGGTGATGTTCTGATGTACACATACATCGTGGAACGATTACCACAATCAAGCTAGTTAGTAGCAGTGACCTCACGTAGTCACCATTTTCTGTGTACGTGTGCGTGCGTGTGGCGAGACCACTGAGGATCTACCCTCTTAACAACTTTCAAATATACAACACAGTATCGCTAACTGAAGTCCGTCCTGCCCACTAGATCCCCAGCATTCACCCATCTTATTCATAACTGAGACTTTGTGCCCTTGACCAACATCTCCCCGTTTCCTGCAGCCCCCACCCCCTGGCAAACATCACTGTGTGTTTCTATGCATTCAGCTCTTTTAGATTCCACGCAAAAATGAGATCAGTGTTTGTCTTTCTGGGTCTGGCTTATTTCACGTCGCATAATGTCCTCCAGATTCATCCATGTTGTTCCGAATGGCCGGGTTTCCTTCTTTTTAAAAGATGACTAGTGTTCGTCTATCTATTCCTATATATCACATTTTATTTGTCGACTCATCCATTGGCCGTTTAGGTTGTTTCCTTACCTTAGCGGTTGTGAATAACGCTGCTGTGAACGTGGGTCCGCACATACCTCTCTGACACAGGACAGCGTCTGAGCTGTCCAATGTGGCGGCCATTGGTCACATGTGGTTATTTAAAGTAAAATTAACTGACATTAAATACCATTAAGATTCAGTTCCTCAGTTGCACTAGCCGCATTTCAAGTGCCAGAAAGCCACGTGTAGCTGGTGGTGACCTTATTAGCACAGATAAAGAATTTTCTGTCACTGAAGACAGTGCTGGTATTAACTGACTCCCTTCTTTGACAGATGCGTGAACGGTGCCCTTGGACTCCTTCCCACTTTCCTCTGCTTAGATATTTATTAGTTTTACATATATTTTTGTGCTTAAATTTGTCACATTTGCAGAAGCTGACGCCTCACTCCAATGCTAATCCATTCTTCACATCCTCCATTAAGCACCCCCCTAACTTCACCAGTCACCACGGTTCCAGAAAGGATGGGTCTGATCTTTGATCACTGAAGTCCCCTTTTTGTTGAGGGCTTTCCACTTTTTATTCCTTTAGTCTCAGTTTAATGAAGTCCCGGGGGGAGAAATGAGATAAACCAAGTGGTCAGCCGCTGTGTTGGACCAGAAGTCCTGAAATGCTTGGTGAACTGGGGAGTGCCGTTCAGATGTGGGGGACAGGTGGCCAGTCCTTCCTTCCACACACCCGATGGAGGGCCCGTGTGCTGGACTCCACGGTGGGAGCCAGGACGGGTGAGGGAGACTCAGTTCTTGGCATCGGTGAAGGCAGCAGGGACCTTCCATCCAAGGGGGAGAATTCTCCTGCTTTTGGGGGAAGGTTCTTTCATGGAGGAGGAAGTATTCCGTCCCACAGTCAAAGACCAAGCGAAACCACTGATACCCTTGGGTGGAGCTACCCTTACCTTCATTTATTTATTGAGACCCAGCTGGAGAAGCTGCTGGTTCTCTTCTGAGACCAGGAGCCGGGCCTTTGGAGCAGCCCCAGGGAAGGGGTGCTGTGGCCTCGGGGGGAGGTGTGCCACCTCTCCCCCTTCCCCCCTTTCCCTACTGGCCTTCCCTGTAGAGATAGCTACAGTAGTGAGTGATGCCTTGGCCACGTGGTTGGGTTTCAGCCTGTTAAATAATCATCTTTTTATCTGAAAGGAAGACCCTGGCATCAGGGGATAGGGCGTTAGTGACGGAACCCAGAGAGGAGAAGTCCAAATAACAAAAACATCAAACAGAATCTCGAAGAGATATCGGCACTCCCTGTTCAGCTTAGCATTGTTCACGGGAGTCAAGGTTGGAAACAACCTCAACGTCGCCCCATGGGTGAATGGGCATCGAAAACACGCGTGTCTATACAGTGGAATAGTCTCCCACCTTGAGAAAGAAAGAAAACCCTGCCGTGGGCACCACTGTGGGTGAACCTGGAGGGCATGATGCTCTGTGAAATAAGCCAGATACGGAAGGCCAAATACCGCGTGATTCCGTGTGTACGCGGAGCCCGCAGGGTCACCCTCATCGAGGCGGAGAGGAGGGTGGTGGTTGCCAGGGTGGCGGAGGGGAGAGTGGCGAGGTGCTGTTCCGCAGACATAAAGTTTCAGTTGCACAAGTGGAGATAGCTCTAGAGATGTGCCACACAACATCGTGCCCGCAGTTAACATCATGGTATCGTACACGGAAGAACTTGTTAAGAGGGGAGATCTCAAATTAAGAGATCTTATGACCAAACACGGAGAAACTGTGGGAGGAAACTTCTCGAGATGAAGGATCTGTTCATTACCTTGGTTGTGATGATGGTTTTATGGGTGCCTGTGTATGTTCAGACCCACCAACTTGTATATGTTAAATAGGGACGGGTTTTTTGTATATCAGTTATAGTTAAATAAAGCTGTTTTAAAAACACAAAAGAAAACACACACAAAAAAACCCCACCTAGAACCAATAGAATGCCTCATTGATAAACCCACCTTTCCAAATGAATGAAATGATCACATAGGCCCATTAACCAGGTAGGGAATTGATAAATCAGGAGAAGGTGGGAGGGAAGCTCAACCCAGAAGCCATGAGCCAAGGGGGAATTAGAGACTTTTCGCCACAGCTGGTGAAAAGCCCTGCGGTGGGGTCAGAAACGTGGGCTCCTTGCTCAGCTAGGTGACCCCACAGCTGCGGGACACTGCGCAAACCAGGGAACCTGGTTTCAGTGTTCTTCCCTGCAAAAAAGAGACAAGGATACTGGTTTTACAGGTCTTCTAAGATTACACAAAGAGATTTTAAAACGTAAGCAAATGCTTTGGAATTTTAACAGGGTGCTCTAGAAATGTAGGTATTGTGTGGAATCAGCATCTGGGCATAAATAAAACGGTGCCCCTGTGCTCTTAGCATTTTGTGCTTTTCAGCCTCTTGGAGACAAGCGTGGACAGCCGCGTGCAATCCTGGGGAGTTGGCAGACATCATCCCCTTACACACCGGGGATGTCTGGATTTGGGGGGAGGCTGTGTGACCACTGTCCCCCAGCCGCCTCTCTGACAGCCATCCAGCCCCCTCTCTCTCTGTCTCCCTGGGCTTCCTGCACATGTCAGGGCTTCTTAGAAAGGAACTTTCCATTTGGAAGTGTGCCCTCCTTGGGTCTCTGTATCCCTTCCCTACCCAGAGACCCTATGTGTGTGTGAAGGAAGTACCTGTTCATTTATGCATTCAGATATTAATGGAAAGTCTGTTACACCCCAGGCAGGTGCAGGGTTTTCAGTGATGCAAGTCGTGGACACGGCTTCTGGCCTCAGGAACAGACAGTCCTGGGGGGGGGGGGGTGGCGGGAGGCGGGGAACAGACCAAGCAAGTGCAAAGAAACAAAGAGGTAAGCAAAACTCACGTTGAGTGCTGTGAACAACATGATGAGGTGCTGTGGTCGAGAGCAAGGGAGGACTGGCTTACAGGAACTGTTAAGCCATGGCCCTCAGGGAGGGGATTTACGACCCATTCCATAAACATTGGGACTGTTTTACATCAAAACCCAGGCATCATGCACATCTATATATAAAACTGAAAGTTTAATAAAAATGATATTTACCTTTACTGTGTGTGATGTGCTGTGACGTTTGTCTCTTCTGTTCTATTTTATTTTATCGTGTTAGGATAGGTGGGGTTATGCTGCTTTAGAAATCATGTCTCGGGGCGCCTGGGTGGCTCAGTCGGTTAAGCGGCCGACTTCCTTTCACGTCATGATCTCGCGGTCCATGAGTTCGAGCCCCGCGTCGGGCTCTGTGCTGATAACTCAGAGCCTGGAGCCTGCTTCTGTTTCTGTGTCTCCCTCTCTCTCTGCCCCCCTCCCCCCCGTTCATGCCCTGTCTCTCTCTGCCTTTCAAAAATAAATAAATGTTAAAAAAAATCATGTCTCATCTCTCAGGGGCTTAAAATAACACAGATTTATTTTTTGCTTGTGCCAGGCAGCTCATAGATTGTTTGGGCCCGGGTTTGGCAAACTGTAGCACACAGATCAGACCTAGCCGGTGGCTTGTTTCTGCAGAGCGCAGAAGCCAAGAATGTGTTATGTTCTAAGAGTGAAAGAAAAATGAAGAAGCGTATGTGACAGAAAACATATGCATCCTGCAAAGCCTTTCCAGAAAAAGCTTCCTGACCTCTGGTCTAGTGGCTTGGCATGATCCTTATTCTGGGAACTCATTTTGGGGACTTGGCCAGTCTCTTGGCCCCGGCCAGTTACTGTAGCAGCAAGAGAAATAATTGGAGAGTCTTGTCCTAGCAATTAATTGCTCTGGTTCGACGGTGTCACATGCCAGTTGCTGTCACAACCCTATCCTCGTGACAGTGACAGGGCTCTGTCCAACCCCTGGGGCTCCAGGAAATGCCATCTTGTTAGGTGTCAGATAAGGGCACCCGTCTGGAAATATTTGGCTGTTGACGATTCCTCCTAGTGGCTATGAAGGGATGACCACTCGCCATTTTGTTAATTTCAAAAACACTTGTAGACCACCACTCTGTTCTGTGACTCTGTGAGTTCCAGTATTTTAGTTTCCACACAGAAGTGAGATCACACAGTATCCGTTGTTCTGTGTCTGCTTATTTCATTTAGCATCATGCCCGCAAGGTTCTCCTGTGTGGTTGCAAATGGTGGAACTTCCTTCTTTTTGAAGGCTGAATATCCCTTTGTGTTTGTGGGTATATATATATATGTGTGTGTGTGTGTGTGTGTGTATAATATGTATAATTTATAAATGTTTACATATGTGTGATATATACATATATAATATCACACATATACGTGATTATATATACATATATATCACATTTCATTATCCATCCATCCAGAGATGGATATTCAGGTTGTTTCCGTATCTTCACTACTGTAATGTGAGATTTAGTTCTGGAGATCTAACGTATGGCACGATGACCGTAGTTAACAATGACAGTTGACTGTATTGTACGCTTGAAGTGTGCTGACAAGGTAGATCTTAAGTGTTATCCCCTCCCCCCCACACACACACAACGGTGAATCTGTGCGATTGTGTTCATCGTGTCACACTGTGAACATATCTAAACACATCACGTGTACACCTTAAATAACACCATTTGTATTTGTCAGTTACGCTGCAATAAAACAATGCCTGTTGGGGTCCACTAAGTTGATTTCCTGACCTGCTAACAGTGGGTCACGCCAAGCGTGACGTGGAGCGTGGCACAAGACGAGGTCAGAGGACGCGTTGGGATTTTCTGTGAACTGCAGAAAGTCACGGGAGAGCTTCAGTAGGGGATCTGATCTGATTCATGTTTTAGAAACAACCCGGAAGTCTGGCTGCTGTGTGGGCAATGGGGAGCCCCCAGCTGGTTCCTTGTGCTGCCCTGAGAGAAAATAGTTTGGGGGTTCTGATCGATTTCAAGTCAGCTTTTTTTTTTAATGTTTATTCATTTTTTGAGAAAGAGAGAGCAAGCAGGGGAGGGGCAGAGAGAGAGAGAGAGAGAGACACAGAATCCAAATCGGGCTCCAGGCTCCGAGCTGTCAGCACAGAGCCCGACGCGGGGCCCGAACCCACGAACTGTGAGATCATAACCCGAGCCGAAGTCGGACGCTTAACCGACTGAGCCACCCAGGCGCCCCCCACTCCCCCCAATCACCTTCACTAGGAATTTGGAAGAAAGTATTGACAATCAGCTACAACTGTTATTGCCATCAGGCACCCTCTTTACAGTTGCCTACAGGCTACAGGAAATGGTTAGCCCTGAGGAAGTTTCTAAGAATAAATGATTGGCTCCTTTGCAAATGTCACTATCAGCACTTGTGAGCATTGTTGATCATCCTGGGGCGAAATTGTGCTCGTGGGGATGACAAGCAGTGAGCTGGAACAGCTACCAGGCGTTTATCAGGTCGATCTCCCGGATTCTAGAAGGCTGAGATTCCCGGGTGAGTCTGCCTCCCGGCTCTGGGGGACCCACCCACCCTCTGAGGGCTCAGGAAGCATCTCCCTTTCAGACGCTGCTGTGGAACCAGGGGGAGGTTGACTTCTGCACAGTGGAGGCAGGGCACACTGTCTTCCTTCTGCTGGATGGAGGTGTGAAGGCGGGAACCAGCTGGCAGTCCCTTCCTTGACAACGAATTTCAACGTTCTCTGCTCCATGGGGACACAGCACACTTTTTAGAGTCTCTCATGCGCAGAGGAAACAGATATGATGGAAAGGCTTCAGCACCGGCCTGGGAGACAAATTTTATTTTCTAGTTCATTCCTATTTTGCTGTGTGATGTGAAACACGTTACTGGGCTCCTCTGTTTTCATTTCCTCCCCTCCCCCCCCCCCCCCCGAACATTCAGACTCTGAAAATCAACTGTTGCAACCACTTAGCAAACCTTTTCAGACGGGTTACTGGATCATTGAGCCCGGATGGAGAACGCCCAGAACAGGGAGAGCAAAAGAACACCATAAATAGTGTTGTGGGGTCTGAAGGGAAATTCTAGGTACAGATGCTCTCCAACCTTCGAGAGCTTTTAACAAGCCCTGTGCCCGTTGTCAGTTGATCGCACCTCCGCCCTTCTCTCCCTGCTTTGTCATCTTGGAGTTGGACCCTGCAAACACCTGTCCTTTGTCAGCTGCCGTGATGTGGGGGTAGAGGGGTGCTGAAGGCTGGGTAAGACTTTTCCTCTTCTCTGTCTCCTGCAAAGCAAGAATGGGTTTTGGCTCCGGAGGGAGCAGGGTTAGGAAGGGCTTAAGCCAAGAGGGTGGGTCTTCTACAAGGTCCTGCCAAGTGATAATGTAAGGGAGCTGATCAAGATGGCCCGCCTTAGGCTGAGAGACGATACTCCTGACTCGGTGGATGGTAGGGAGGTCGAAGGTCCCCTCGGGTGGCCATCCGACATTGAAAGTCGGCCACTCGCTAGAACAAAAAAACTGCAACCGACCCTTTCGGACGTCCACACTGAGGTTGTTAGCTCTTCCCCTCACATCCTTAAAGTGATCAATCATAAACTTAGAGGAGTAGTCTGAGTCTGTCCCATAACGTCCGTCCAGCAAGTCCACAGAACAAAACAGAGAAACACAAAAACAGACAAACAGAGGGCCCCTAGAAAGTCTTCCTACTCCATGGAAGCAAAACTGCAAGCTAGCTTAGACCTTTGAGGGGATTCCATGTCCCTCCAAAACCGATGAGGGGATTCCACGTCCCTCCAAAACCGATGAGGGGATTCCACGTCCCTCCAAAGACGACGGCCTCACGCCGACCAGCGGGAGCGACCCGCCTCGTCTCAGACCTTTGAGGGGATTCCACGTCCCTCCAGAAGGGAGAATCAGAACATCTTCCGAAACTCCCGGCCCGTGGTCCTCCAGTGCGTCCACTTAGACCGCGTCGGGCACTACCAGAATTCCAGAAATGAGCTCACACAGAAAAGACAGAACAAACAGACACTAACCGTGACCAGTCAGGCTCTCCGGGTCAGGGTCCCTCGGGGTTCTTGGGGATCCCGGACGAGCCCCCAAATGTTATGCCCAGAATTCGTGATCCCCAAAGACCACTAGGGAGCCGAGTCCGATGCAAAAGCAAAGAGCCTTTATTCGAGCTAGCTCGAGCTCAATCCCCTACCTGCACCGACGCAGCGGTGAGATACCAGGGAAAGAGAGCGAGTTTCAAAAGGACAAAGGTTTTATTGGGGCCTGGGGGCAGTTGGTGAGGTAATGGCTATGGCCTCAGCCGATTGGCTGGGGAAGGGTCCTGGGGAAGGGTCGAGTCCTGTTAGGCAGGTGAGGGGGGGGTTACTCAAGGGGAGGAGGTGTGGTCAAGGTGAAGGACACAGAACAAGATGGAGTCGGCTGGCGTAGGCCCGCCCTTTCAGGGGTTTTCCAGTGGGGTCCGCCGGAGGGACAGGGCAGGGCACTCCTCTTCTCAGTGAATGAAAGAATAATAATTTTCTATCAGCTTGTTAGAAAGCAACACGTACCTAAAAGTAATAACACCATCGCTTTGGAACTCTTGAGAATTTAGATTGACTGGAGGTTCTGACTCTAGCCTTAGTATCTTGAGGGGTCTGGTTTAAAATGCGGATTCTTTTTTTTTTTTTTTTTTTACATTTATTTGTTTATTTTTGAGAGACAGAGACACAGCACAAGCGGGGGATGGGCAGAGAGAGAGGGAGACACAGACTCCGAAGCAGGCTTCAGGCTCTGAGCTGTCAGCACAGAGGCCGACGCGGGGCCCGAACCCACGAACGGTGAGATCATGACCTGAGCTGAAGTGAGATCAGGACCTTAGCTGAAGTCGGATGCTCAACCGACTGAGCCACCCAGGCTTCCCCCCACCCTTTGTTTTTAATGTGGATTCTTAGGCCTCACACCGTGATGCTGAGCTGCTCTGATTTCACTTAGCATTAAATGGCCTTTTGGTACACATTTGTAATGCGCAATTCTTACAACACCCTTTTAAGTACCTTGGCCTCATTTTATTGCTTTGTGGCTCGGAGAAAGGTCTGGCAGGTAGACTGGAGGTCGGGTGGGGGCAGAAAGCAAGCCCTGATGATATTTCCTTCTCACTCATCTGCTTTCCTAGCATAAAATGAAACCTCTTCTGTTTCTTCCGTACAAGTGATGAGGAAATTGAGTCAGGCAAACAATTCCATTTTTCAAATATTTTTTTTCCCATTGTAGAAAATTTGTTAAACACAGACGTTTATAAAGAAGAAAATAAAACGAATCTTTCCTTCCACTGCCTGGAGACACATTTTGACATTTCTATTTCCAGTTTCCTTGCTCCGCATCTATCTTGATTTTAACAAGATGATGATCATATTTTTACTTTTGCTTTTTTCATTTTATCGTTGGATTGGTTTGCTCCTGGTGCATAATAAAAGCATCCTAGAATTCAGTGGCTCGAAACGACTGTCATTTGTGACCACTCATGCAGTGGCCGGGCAGCCGGGGCGGCTGGGCCAGGGGCCTTCATCCCGGGCGGGCGGGCGGCTGGGGTGCTCGGGGCCAGAGGGCATCCTGGCATGTCCTTTTCACAGCCATGGCAGGATCACAAAAGGGCAAGCAGAAATGCGTGCCATGCCTTACGGCCTGGGCCGACAGCAGGAATTGCCCCAAGAGGACACAGGCTTTCTTTTTTTGTCTCTTGCCCCAGCCTCCTACGTGCAAAGAAGAAATCATCTCCCAATTTCTCTTGCACTCCTCTCTGTAATAGCTCCCATCACTGTGCATTATATGGGAACACTCCAGCCCGTTTAAGACACTCTCCGATAACACAATCTGGGTAATTTCCTTCGCGGATGAAGACGAGGAGAAAATTATGATTACATTATTAGGTCATGTGATTGTATTCGATGCCTTGCGCCAGCTCCCGATGAAAATGTGGGAGAGTTTCAGCTTCCCACATGAAGGGAGAAGGACACGGCTTGTGTTCTTTCCCCGGGTTCACGCAGGCGATGGTGGGGGGGGCGGCCTGGAGGTCCCTGCTCTCCCCTGGGTGGTGGCTGGATTTCTTCTCAGCGGAGCCAGAGAGGGCGGGCCTCTGCTCTGAGGTTTGGGGAGGACAGAGGAGGCCACACGGTGCTTTGTTGTGCCATTAACTTCTTGGTCTTACACCATGTTTGAGAGCCATATTCTAGACAATTCTAGACATTCTCGTGTGAGGTAATCAGTCACGTTGAAGGAGGATCAAAACTCACACACCCCCCGGCCCCCTCCTCACTCTCCCACACGGAGCCCCCTCCCTTTTCTTAAAATGCCACTGTTTCCTTTCTCTGTAAGATTCCTTGTGTCTGGTTTTTGGACCATGGCTTAACTTCACAATGTGCGTAAACTTCTAGATCACTAGTTTCATTGTTTTCGTTGTATTATTTTCTTAATTTAATTTTAGAGTTTTATTTGAGGGGTGCCTAGGTGGCTCAGTCAGTTGGGCGTCCGACTTCGGCTCAGGTCACCATCTCGCGGTCTGTGGGTTCGAGCCCCGCGTCGGGCTCTGTGCTGACGGCTCAGAGCCTGGAGCCTGCTTCGGATTCTGTGTCTCTTCTGTCTCTCTCTGCCCCACCCCTGCTTGCACTCTGTCCTCACTCTCTCAAAAATCAACATTAAAAAAAATTTCTTTTAATAAAAAAAAAATAAAATTTGAAATCCCTTTCTTTAGTTTTAGATTCTGAAATGTATTTGTTGATGAAGCCACTCTGGTTACTGTATAGGGGATGATGGGCACATGATATTCTAGGCCAGCTGCAGGGGAATATCCAGGCTCGGCTCCTACCAAGTAGCCACCCAACTCAAACGTGCCTGACCACACTCGACTACTGCGTAAGGCTGTACAGGTTGTGCACTGCACAAGGGCATGCCCAAGGCAGTATCATTCACACCTTAGACATGTAGGTTCAGGGACTTAGTAGGACAGTCATATAGCAGATGGCAATGAAGTGCCTTATTCTAACCCATTATGATGTATGGGTACATTATGATAACTTTCTGGGGGAAGAAGGAGGCCCTGTTTTCTTTCTCTTTCTTTTTTTTTTTGTAACATTTATTCATTTTTGAGAGAGAGAGAGAGAGACAGAGACAGAGCATGAGTGGGGAAGAGGCAGAGAGAGAGGGAGACACAGAATGTGAAGCAGGCTCCAGGCTCTGAGCTGTTAGCACAGAGCCCGACGCGGGGCTCAAACTCACGAGCAGTGAGATCATGACCTGAGCCACCCAGGCGCCCCAAGAGGCACTGTTTTCCAATTTGCACAGGGCTCACTGTGGACTAATGATAGCTTTGCTGCGTGAACATTTTCAGGGAACGTATCATTTTCTGCAGTATTCCGAAGCAGTACTTCATCCAACGATATTCCACAAGTACTTAATGAGCACTGACTGGATGCCGGACCCACAGCTAGGCCTGGGGGACAGCAAGGGGAATAAGGAGCTACGTCCATACAGGGAAGACCAGCGTGAGATGGCCAAGGGCACACGTGGTTGTGCGGTCGCTGCTGTGGCAAGCGCTCTGACGGGCAAGCAGAGGAGTCATGAAAACCTACAGCGCAGGCGTGAGCTGGTCCGCTGCGGGCTCCCAGAGGCTCTGACGCTCGACGAGGGCCGTGGTGGCGGGGAAGTCGGGGTCTGTAGGAGGAGAGAGAGCCGTGAAGGCCGAGGGCTTCCCAGGGTGCAACACACAGATATCTCCCCTTGTGTGTGATGAGTTTACACAGGGCACAAAACTGTGTTAAGTAAAATTGATTTACATAGGAAATTACTTCCTTTTAGTTCTCTTTCAACCTTTTTGATTAGGTCAACAACAGAGTCTCATTTGGATTCTACGGTCTTTTTAAACAATTCTCCAATATTTGCTAATTTCCATTTTTAATAGAGAAATAGTGGGCCTTTTGCCAAAGCCTCGGACAGGCAGCGGTCTGCAAATGGAATTTAATAATCCTGCTTTGTTTCAATTACAAGCAGCCTTGGCTTTGCCCAACAGCGTGGGGCCACAGCCACGACTGTGTGCTGAAACGAGGCAGAACCCAGATTGAAAATCTAAATAATCGATGGGGAAAGTTGTGGACTTTAAATAAACTCCTTTTGGGGTCGCCTGGGTGGCTCCGTCGGTTGAGGGTCCGACTTCGGCTCAGGTCATGATCTCGCAGTTGACGAGTTCGAGCCCCACGTCGGGCTCTGTGCTGACAGCTCAGAGCCTGGAGCCTCCTTCGGATTCTGTGTCTCCCTCTCTCTCTGCCCCTTCCCCGCTCATGCTCTGTCTTTCTGTGTCTCAAAAAAATAAAAGATAAACATTAAAAATAAATAAATAAATAAATAAACTCCTTTTGTGAACTTTTAAATAAAGTTTTGTGGGTTACTATTGGTCATAAATGTAGAGGGAAATAAAAAAAACCTCGTAAAATCAATATTTAGTACATTGTAACTTGAGCATGAGCAACATTGAGAGCCGAAGCGTTTTATTGTTTTATTTCTTCCTGGGGGGAAACTTACCAGCAATCGTGTGAACAGTATTTACTTTCTTGTTGTGTAACTTTCTAGACCGCCATACTCTGTACGTGGGGAGGCCGTTCCCAACGTTTCATTTTCTGTTCCTTCAGCACAGGGCGGTTTCTCCAAGAATTCCTTTCCCCGTGAGGTTGTTTGGCTGGGTCAGTTCCTCTGGGACACCTCTGCCCTCCCTGTCATGACCACGTCTCCCCCCCCTGCCCCCCGTATGGCGACCAGCTTCCCCGATGAAGCCCCCACAGCTGCACCTCAAGGCTCTCCTGACCCACGGCAGGTAGTGTCCCCCGTCGGTTGGTTCCGCCATAGCTCCATCTACACTTAATGCTCATTTTGCCTCTAGCATCGTCACCTTTCATTTCTTTGTGGCATTTTCAGCTCTGTTGGCCAGTTCCCTCTGTGGATGATCTGTTTTTGCCAGGTGGTTTTATCCCTGGGAGACAAAGGGAGACATGATGACACGCTTTGCTGACTATGAACTGAATAATAGAGGCACCGTTATCCGCCACCAACAGACTGGGAAGTAATTGATGTGACTGGTCCCTCAGCATGAGATACATCTGTTTATTTCTGCACTAACTTGTGGGCTGAAGAGCCAGCCGGAAGTCCGTACATGACGCACTTGCAGATAACACGGTATACCTTGGTTGTTGTAACCTGTTGTAGGGAGATTGGTATTTTTTAAACAGTGGTGACCGAAATCTGTGCATAGTGGGGCCTTGCTAAGAGAGGACTGCCTGTATATTTAGTTTTAAGGTTCTTTCTATTTGTGGCCAGTGACACAGACCCTTTCCATTTATGTTACGGAAAGCTTCTTTTTTAAAAATATGTATTTAGTTAAAGTCAAATCCTACAAAATGTGGATTGATTCAAAGAAGTATCCATGATAGCCACAATTTGGGGAGAACTATGCATGAAAGACCAGGGTGGGGAAATGTTGCTTGGGCACCAGCTGCTGACCGCAGGAGGGGTTGTGTTCCCGAAGGTCATATCTGCTTGTGAACGACAGATGGCTTTCTCTACGTTCTCCCCAAAGTATCAGTGCAGGGCTGTCCTGCTCACGTCTAGTACTGGTTCCCAGTATCCCTTCCTCCAAGTTGCATCAACTCAGAACAGAGCTACATGGGGACATGTGGGGGTATTCTATGCATATTTCTTTGTAATATCACGACATATCTCTAAGTCAATATATATGTAGACTTAAAGCATTTTTCCTTCTTAATAGCCGTATGATATATCGTAGTAATCAACCCTCTTTTGACATTTAGACGGTTTGTTTCCCTTTTTTGTTTCTTTCTCTCTTCCTTTCATTTAGTACTACAAAAAGTAAGGCAATGAATAAACTTTATAGAGATTGGTTCGTACAGTTGATAAAACTGTATTGTGTAATTGACATTTGCTAAGAGATTAGAATTCAAATGTTTCCAACAAAAAAGCCCCCCAAACCCTGAATATGTAATTAACTTGTTGGGGTGAAACCTACCACAATGTATATGCATATCAAATCATCACTTTTTACACTTTAAATGCCTTACAGTTTTTTTCAATTAAATCTGCACAGTTCTGGGGCGCCTGGGTGGCTCAGTTGGTTGAGCGTCCGACTTCAGCTCAGGTCATGATCTCACGGTCCGTGAGTTCAAGCCCCGCGTCGGGCTCTGGGCTGATGGCTCAGAGCCTGGAGCCTGCTTCCGATTCTGTGTCTCCCTCTCTCTCTGCCCCTCCCCCGTTCATGCTCTGTCTCTCTCTGTCTCAAAAATAAATAAACATAAAAAAATTAAAAAAAAAAATCTGCACAGTGCTGCAAAAAGAAAGATATTAAAAAACACAGAATGGCTGTATTAACATCAGAATGACATGTTAATAATGAGTCAAAGGATATTACCAGCGATTATGAAGTACAATTTATCATGATAAAGGAGTCAGTTCATCAAGAAAACGGAGCAGTCTTAAATCTGTAAGCACTCAATAACAAAGCTTCAAAATACAAGAAGCCAAAATTTACATAACTGAAAGGAGAAATAAATATAAATTGACAATTGTAGTTGGATGTTTAAACTCTTCTCCCTCAGTAACTGATAGAACAAGTCAGCAGAAATTTGGTAAGTTGGATCTTTGACAAAATAAGTCATTTACTCAAGTCCACTCAGTGAGTGGGAGATCCAGGATTCTGGGTCAAGAATGACTCCAAAGTGTTCTCCGTACTACACTGAAGGTATAGTGTCTGAAAACAAAGTACATCGAATCCTTATTTATTTTTTTAACGTTTATTTTTGAGAGAGAGAGAGAGAGAGAGAGAGGGAGAGAGAGAGAGGGAGACAGACCGCAAGTGGGGGAGGGGCAGAGAGAGACGGAGACAGAATCCAAAGCAGGCTCCAGGCTCTGAACTGTCAGCACAGAGCCCGACACAGGGCCTGAACTCACTAACCATGAGATCATGACCTGAGCTGAAGTCGAATGCTTAATCAAGACTGAGCCCCCCAAGTGCCCACATCCAATCCTTATTGAAATAAGTAATAACATAAATGTCCCAGTGAAAATACCTCCTTCAAGATAGAAGGCATAGATTCCTGCCCAGGGAAGATTTCATAACCAGCTCTGAGACCTGGGCAGGCCAGGTGCCCTCTCTGAGCCTCTGTTTCCTCCTCTGTGTGGTGGTAATGGGTGTACTTTCCCTGATGACCTCCCAGGGGTGTTGAGAATCTCTTGATGTGAAAGTAGTCACAATTACTTTCAAGGGTGGGAGGAGAGTGTCAGATGTGACGAGGAGAGGAGATTGGTTGGGGCTCGTTGTGCACATTGGTGTGGTGGCCCCAGGACTTTGCTGTGCACAGGGGCGTTAGTTTGGTCTGTAATTGGGACTGGTGATTCCTCTCTAAATTAGGCAGTAACTAGATTTGGTTCAGTACTCACTAGGAATGTGTCCGAGTCTGCCGGAAGATCAAATGAGAGCCCGTGTGATTGGCTCCATTTGTGAGCAGCCACTGAAAATGACCTGGGGCTAGCCAGTCCTCACCGGGGATCCCAGCCCTCTCAGCTTCTTAACCACTATGTGAGGAAGTTGGTCCCAAACAGAAGTAGGTGGAGAGGGTCAGCTCTGAGCCTGGGTCTGAGTCACGGGGACGCCCTGATTTGCAAGTTACAGAAAGCCCAATCTGATTGGATCAGCTGGAAGCACCTGCCCAGCCCTCCAACCAATCACGGGTCAGAGGGATGCCAGATGCTGATTGGCTGTAGGCCTGGTTGCCAGGATGCATTTCTGGAGCTGGGGGTGGGGTCTGAGCTCCCCAGCGTTTGAGGGGGTCAAGGGTCAAGTTCTCCAGGGGGGAGAGAGAATCACAGTGGACTTGGGGCTAGTGCTTATCTGACCACAGGAGTCTGGGCGTGGCCAGCGTCCCTCTTTCTGAAATAATAAGTCACTCCGTTTGCTCTCTATTTGGGGTTTGGATGACCCTTCAAAACTAATCTCCAAATCCACCATGACATATAAATGTAGAAATTAGGTTAACTCTGGGCATCGGAGCACATTAAGCTATCTAAATTACTGGGTTCAGTGACTCTCTTTGCTTCGGTCATGCTTCACCTGCCTTCCTAGTATCGAAAACAACTCCTTAATGGAAGTATCAAACGAAGGCACAGAATTTTTTTTTCTTTGCTAGTAACAGGATTAGTTCAAATCAAATATCCAGAACTGCTCACGTGCCCTGCCCCCCTCGCCCTCAAAAGGAGTTGAGAGGAGGGTGTGTCCGGTAGGCGCAAGCCTGAAGCAAATGGTAAGTAGCATCATGTTCCTTCTTCTAAGAGGCCGGCAGCGTAGAGCCATCGCGAGCCCCGTCATCCCGGCTGCTTGGCCAGCCCCTACTCACGCGTGGCCTGACCGGGCTCCTGTTCAGCCACTGCCTCCGACCTTCAGTCTGCGGAGACCTGTGTCCTAGCCAGCGGCATCACTGGAGAGGAGACAGGAACTTTTCGAGGACAGCGTTGTTTTCTGGCCGTTTCATCGGCCTCAAGGTGGCTTCATCAGTTCTTTGACAGTAAAAGGGAAACGTTATGGTCGTCCTGAGTGTACAGATGACAGGATAGGATGATTTCTATTTCTATTGCTCCTAGGTGAGGAGGTCCTGGCAGTCAGCAATCGCTGATTTTGCAATTTGAGCTTATTACGAAAATGGAAAAAACCATCCCACTGGTTTCTCCAGAGTCATGAGGGAGGGATTCGTTTGTTAAAGAATAGAAACGTTGAACTCTTCTCTCAATGCAGGTGAGAGCCAGAGTTTTTGTTTTTGTTTGGTTTTTGTTTTTGTTTCTTTTCTGGTGACACGGGCCAAGGCTGGTCCCTTTGCGTTTACTTTCTACAATCCTAGAAAACAAGGCCTGTAGTGGGTTGAACAGTGTCCCCAAAATGTCTCAGATTCTAACCCCTGGTATCTGTGAATGCGACCTTGTTTGCAAATAAGTCCTTAGTAGATGTAATTGAGTTAAGGTTCTTAAGAAGAAATCATGCTGGGTTTATGGTGGTCCCTAAGGCCAGCAACTAATGTCCTTGTGACAAAAAAGGAGAGGGAGATTTAACACACACAGACACAGAGGGGGGCCAGGGGGGGGGACGGACGCACAGAGGAGGAGGCCATGTGACGATGGAGGCAGAGACTGGCGCGATGTGGCCACAAGCCAAGGGATGCCTGGAGCCCCCAAACCGGAAGAGGGGAGGAGGATCCTCCTCTGGAGCCTCTGGAAGGAGTGTGGCCCCACGGACACCTTGATTTCAGATGTCTCACCACCAGATCAGTGAGAGGATAAATTTCTGCTCTTTGTGGTCATTTGTGGCGGCTCTAGAAAACTAGTAAGTCGACTACGTGCTTGAAGATGCAGGTGAAGAGAGAAGGCACTTGGGGCTGGTCCAGCACAGCTGGGGAGACACAAAGAGATTTGCAGCCGGCGACTGTGTTGATCTGAACCCTGACGCGCCATTCACAGGTGCTGGGGCCTCACCACACGGTGACTTTGAATTATAATAATACTAAGCTGCTAAGTGATACATTAATCTTAATACCGAGGTATATTAAGGAAAATATGGAAACAATTTATGGCCAGATTGGAAGGATGGCTTCTAGCGTGATGTCACATGTGTCCTCCGTGTGGGAAAAGTAGACACGGGGGGGGGGGGGTGTGGTTTTCACAGCGTTGGGCGCCTGGCTGTCTTCTTCCAGCTGGAATTCTTCCAGAATTTCCACAGAAATTCTAAAAAGCTTTTGGGGAGGAAAGTGTAGTTTGGGGTCAGGTTTGCCGACGAGGACATGCCTTTTCCTTTGCAGACAGACTTTATGAAAGTTTCCTGATTGGAAAGCTCTTCTGAACTGAATTTTAGTTCTTGAGGGAGATAGGATAGGCTCAGGATTGAAGGCCCTGCGAGACCTTTCTGAATCGTGTCTTTCCAAGGAGGGGACTTCCTGCTGTGCCCTCCCCCCAGGTCGCCTGCCCTTAATACCACGCTGTGTAGACTATGTGAGTTGTGGTACACGCCGGGCCTATTGGTATTTACTCATTTGTTCAAACACCCGAATGACTCCAGCATTAGTGGTGTTCGGAGAGTCGTGCTAGAATCTGAGCCTTCCGTAGCGTATCTGAGAAGCAGCGTGTGAACTGTGGTGCCATGTGCTAAAAGGAAGCATTTTTTTAAGTTTATTGATTTATTCAGAATAAAGTTTATTTTGAGAGAGAGAGACAGAGAGACAGAGAGAGTGCGTGTGCCAGCAATGGGGGGGGGGTGGGCAGAGAGAGAGAATCCCAAGCAGGCCCCCCACTGTCTGTGCAGAGCCCGATGCTGGGCTCGATCCCACGACCCTGGGATCGTGAGCTGCGCTGAAATCAAGAGTCAAACGCTCAACCGACTGAGCCGCCCAGGCGCCCCTGAGAGGAGGCATCTGTAAAGCACTATAGGGACATAATTGAGGAAGTGATTAATTCCGATTGGGAGGAGATGTCATCTGGGAGGGTTTCACACAGGAGACCACACTTTACTAGCATCTTGAAGGATGAGTGGAGGTTTTCCATGAAGCCAACGTGGGAGCAGTGAGGCTGGTAAGTGACCTTTGTCGAGCACCTACGATGGGCCGGGCAGTGATCCCCGTGCTTCAAAGGCATCACCTGAATTGAGGCCCATGACTACCTTACGAGGCAGAGGTGCAGTTACTGGCTGTCTCTGACAGGTGAGGAACCCGAATCGTGGAAGGAAGGAAGGGAGGAAGGAAGGAAGGGAGGGAGGGAGGAAGTTGAGTTTCCATGGCTTTCCTGAGTGACCCAGGTGTGATTGGAGCCAGGGGGGTCTGGCTCCAAGCCTGGCCCTGCACCCATGCACTCTGCCGCCCCACCCCCACCCCCGACTTCTCCAGGCAGCAGGTGCACCGGGAGGAAGGGCACACACTTGCAGCCCGTGACCAGCTAAGGAAAGTGTATGTGTTTCGTCTCCCCCGGGCAATGTGTGACACCAGTCCTGGGCCGTGAGGAAATGACCAAACGCTTCTGAGCTTCAGTTTCTTCTCCAAGTGGGATCGGTGGCGCATCTGACATTGGTAATGGACCCGCCTGTGTCCCTCTGTCTTTCCTGTGCATTGCTTCCCTCTGGTCCCCTCTTCTTCTGAACCAATAGTTACTGAACGGAAGACACTAGCGATGCGGTAATGAACAACCAGCAAGTGAGATCTAATTTTGTGTCATGTTTACTAAGGTGTCACCGACGTGCCGTGACGCTCACCTGTTTTGCAGTTTGTTGAGATTCGTGGAGAGTTATACAACCATCACCCCACTGCAGCCACAGACGGAATATTTCCATCATCCCCCAAACTCCTTCTAGCCTCTGCCTGGCCAGTCCTTACCCCACCCCACCCCAGCCTCTGACAACCACCATCTAATTTTTGTCACTACCATTCTCCCTTTAATAGAATTTCACATCAGTGGGATCCCATAGCATGTACTCGGGCTAGTTTCCCTTGGCCTAATTGCTTTCGGGTTCATCCACATTCCTGCATGTATCAGTGATTTATTGCTGACTGATATCGCATCGTGTGGGTGTGCCATACTTTGTTTATTCATTCACCAGCGGACGTGGAGATTCTTTCCAGTTTGGGGCTGGTAGGAGTAAAAATTCTGCATCCCTACATGGACATTCGTTTTCATTCATCTTGGGTGAGCACATAGGAGCCATTTCAGTGTCCGTTAGACCGAATATTTTCTGTCTAGGCATATTTTTTTTACCCCCTTTATACACAATTCCATCGTCTCCAGCATTTCTGGGTCTATTACTTGATTTTTCTCCTGGTTACCTATTTTAGAATGGCTCCTGTCCATTGTGAATCTCACCTTGTTGAGTGCTAGGTTTTGCTCTATTCTTCTAATTGGTGTCAATTTTGTTCTAGCATCCAGATAAGTTTGCTTCTTTCAAGGTTGCCTTTAAGCTTCTTAAAGGGGCTCCTGGGTGGCTCAGTCGGTTAAATGTCAGACTCCCAATTTCAGCTCAGGTCATGGTCTAACAGTTTGTGGGATTGAGCCCTGTATCTGGCTACACGCTGACAGCACGGAGCCTGCTTGGGATTCTCTCTCTCCCTCTCTCTCTGCCCCTCCCCTGCTTGCATGCTCTTTCTCTCTCTCTCTCTCAAAATAAATAAATAAACATTTTTTAAAAAAGCTTCTCAGGGGCAGGTCTACAGCAGCCTTTACTGGGTCTAATTTAGCTCTACTGTTAACGGCATGACCCTTCTCAGCATTTTGCCCGGTGTTCCCTGTCTTACGCGGTTTCTCCAGTCTGGCTGATTGGAACATGGATGGGTTCCAGCCCTGTGTGTGTTCCCGAATCGTTCAGCTTACTGCTTCTGGAGATTCTGTCCTCAGCCTTGCATGTACAGCCAAGTACTGAGCCAGAGACCCCAGAGCCCCTTCTGAAGATTTTAGGACTCTTTCCCCACACCAAGCTCCTTTCTTTCGGATAAACTGCCTCCAAATTCTAGCTGCCTTAACCCTGATCTCTGTCACATGATCTCAACAAGAGGGTGGAGTTTTATTTGAATTTATTCTTCCTACGGTAACCCAGGACTCGCCTTCATTTTTCCTTATTTCTACCTATTTTCATAGTGTCAGAAAACAATTGCTGCCTGTATTTTGTCTGATTTTCTGAGTTACAGCAGGTGGGGTATTTCCGGGTCCTGAATGGAAGCAGAATTCCAAGCATTAATGTTTAGTGGGTGAGGCTGATCAGAAGCAAGTTAACAGGTTAATTTCCAAATTGTGGCAATTCCTGTGACCTACAATTGGGTAATGTGTAAAAACAGAGCGAGAGAGACTAGTCAGAAAAGACCCTCCCTCTGGGGATTGATGAGAAACCATACAAAGGGCTCAGCATTCTGTCTGGCACAGAGCGTTATGATTTTCCTGTATTGATATTATATTATTCTTTTTTTTAAGTTTATTTCTTTATTCTTGAGACAGAGAGCATGCACAAGTTGGGGAGGGGCAGAGAGAAAAGGGAGAGAGATTCCCAAGCAGGCTCCATGCTCTGGACTAAGCCAGACGTGGGGCTTGATCTCACGAACTGTGAGATCATGACCTGAGCCCAAATCAGAAGTCAGACGCTTAACTGACTGAGCCACCCAGGTACCTTGATACTATATTACTCTTAAAAAAAATTTTTTTTTGATGATTATATTTGAGAGACAGAATGCGAGCAGGGGAGGGGCAGAGAGGGAGACCCAGAATCAGAAACAGGTTCCAGGCTCTGAGCCATCAGCACAGAGCCCGACGCGGGGCTCGAACTCACGAACCGCGAGATCATGACCTGAGCTGAAGTCGGACACTCAACCGACTGAGACACCCAGCCACCTCGATAGTATATTATTCTTAACAAGCAGAATAGCATAGTGGTTACAGGCCTAGACTCTAGAGTAAGATTTTCTGGGTTTTAGTTCTGGGTCCAGCATTCAGTATTGAAATCTGGGATGAGTGTTTGTGACTCTGTTTTCTCATCTGTAAAATGGGGATGATGAGGGCTCCTCCTCATAGGTTTGTTATGAGAATTATATGAATAAAAACATGAAGGTATAAACAGTGCCTGCATATCATGACTCTTCCACAGAAACTTCTGATTCTCGTTGTTTCCCCCCTCACTTGTATGCTCAGCAGTGCCCTGAGCATTTGCTGAACAAGTGTTTTTGCTCTAGTGTGTTCCGTAGGGAAGTCCCCAGGGGCATGACCGTGTTGAGAATCCCTGGCAGGTGCACCCCATTTCCCGGGGCGCTTTGCCAGGGCCCTGGCTTCTGAGGACGATCCTCTGTGCTGGGGCCGAGCCCAGCAGCCTCAGCTGCAGACAGACACAGGCTGCGGGAGTCAGGGCCGGAGCGGGCCGGGCCAGCCCCACGGTGGACACAGAGGCATGGTTTGTACAGAGCCGAGAGCCACGTGGCTCGGGTGTGAGGTCCAAGCACATCCTGTTCTCTTTGTCGCTGCCTCTGTCGTCCTGCTGCCCAGCTCAGTCCCCCTTGAATGCTCCCGCTTGTTAGCTTGCTGTCTTTCTCCGCTTGTGTCCCTCGTTTGTCTCTGTCCCTCTGCCCCTTCTCATTCTGCCTGGGTCAGTCTGTCTTTGTAGATCTCCCTGTCTGTCTGTCTCCCTCCCTCCCTCTTTAGGACTGTATGTTTTCGGTCTTTCTGTCTGTCTGCCTGTCTGTCTTTTTCCCTTTTGGACAGTAAGTTCTTCCTCTTCCTCCTCTCCCTCCCCTCCCCTCCCCTCCCTTTCCCCGCCTCCCTCCCTCCTCCATCCACCCTCACTTGGAACTTGACTGTGGGACTGAATCAGCCCCAGCCTGCAGCAGCCCTCCCCGCTGCCCCCCTGCTTGCTGCAGTCACAGGGCCCCGCCACTGTATGCAGGGTTGTTTATATCAGGATGGAGTTTTCCTCGTGGGCTCGGGTTTCAGAGATGCTAAGCTTTTTCGGGAACATATGTCTCAGAGGTGCCATCAGATCTGCTTTCGCTTTTAATTGGACAGATGTCATTTGCTGGCGGTCTTCTGGCCACCGGAAGCTGTGTTATATTTTAATGCAGCTGAGCTGCATGGGAGGGTTTTCTTCCTTCCCCACCCTGGGCAGCGAAGAAATACAGCTGACAGGTTACGGTTGGGACTGAGGAGGTGCTGATGGTTAGAAGTAGGGCAAACACGGGGGAATGTGCTTCAGTGTTGGAGCTGGGATGTGGGAACAAACAGCGCCCGCCCGTAACCCCGCGTGCATTCTGCGTGTGCCCCTCTAACGCGCACGTTTTTCCCCGACGCTGCCTTTCTCTTCCCTGAGCTGCCGTGTTCTCTCCCTTTCTCTCTGCCCCCGTGTCATTGCCTCTATCTAGCATTTTAAAACTGTGTGTGTCTTTTCTTTCTGTCCGACCGAAGCTTGGCTGTCACCTGTTGGTCTCTCTGGCTTTCCGTCTGGCCCTCATGTCACCGTGGGCCGCGTCAGCTGCCAACAGCGCCTGGGATCTTACATCCCCCCCGGCAGGGTGGGACACAGTGGACGTAAACCTGACCGTGAGGCCCACTGGACAACCACGTGACCCTTCATCTGTCTCATCCATTAAGTAGCCTTTACCATCTCGCTGCCCTTGGTTACCAGCGTCCGTGAGCTTCCCCTGTGCACTGGGTGACAGCTGGTCCACGTCCTTCCACACGGTTTCAGCTTCTTCCCTCCAAGCTGCCACCTGGGAGACATCTGGACCGGACTCTGACTTAGACACATTTTATCAACTCCTTCTGAGTGCCATCCTACTTGATAGGACTTTCTCCATGTTATTCAGGGACTCATAAGGAGCTGAATTTTTGAAATCACTTACTGCTTTGTGGATAGTAAATTATTAGAGTCCAAAAATAACTATCACATGGAGGGAAGTGGGCCGATTCCAGAGTTATGTAATACACAACAAGTGGGGTTGAAAATCATTGTCTCAGTTGGAGCTGGCAGGCATCCTTGTTTACTTCTGAGTGAAGTTTACATCTGTCTTACAGCTCTAGAAATCAGAAGTCGGGGTGTCTGAGAGCAAAACCAGGTCAGAGTTAGAGTCCCGTTCAGAGACTGACACCCCTGTGCCAGGGACCAGAGGAGGTAGGCTGCTGGGCCTTGAGGACTGTGGTCCACACGCTCCCACGCTGGGGGAGCAGCTGGGATGGAACCTTCTAGAAGACACATGTGGTCATGTCATGGGGTTTGGGGGCTGCTTGGCTGTTTCTGCTAAATCTTAAACCTTTTTGTTAAGTTTATTTAGTTACTTTGTGAGAGACAGAGAGAGCGTGAGTAGGGGAGGGGCAGAGAGTGAGGGAGAGAATCCCAAGCAGGCTTTATGCAGTCAGTGCGCAGAACTTGACTCGGGGCTTGAACCCACAACCGTGAGATCATGACTTGAGCCGAAATCAAGAGTGAGACGCTCGACTGACTGAGCCACCCAGACACCCCTCTGCTAACTCTTAAGCTTTACATTTGTAAGATATCTCCTTACAAGGTGTTAAAATCAAAGCTGAGAGAAATCTATCTTTTGTCCTTGAAGCGTGTGAGTCAGGCAAAGCAATGGAGTGTTGGCTGTGCTTCACAGGGAAGAAGCAAGGAGAAGCACCAGGGCAGCCAGGATGATGGGCTTTGGTGTGTACGTGATTTTATTTACATCCTGGTTTGGCTGCTTAGCAGAAGTGTGATTCCGGCCAAATTAAAAGACCCTTTCCTGCCCTGGTTCCCTCATTCGCACTGTGAGGATAAAAACAGTAATCCCTCGGTAGGGACGTTTGAGGATTAAATGAGATGTTAGTAAGACTAGTTAATGTTTATCAAGAACTTATCATGTAGCAGGCTCTTCTTTGGGGTGACTTTTATTTTTAGATATCAGTACATATTACACTGTATTTATTATAAATATGCATTATTATTAGCAGATAATGTGTGTAAATTGCTTAGCACAGTGCCTGGCACTTATCTAAGTGTTTAAGGAAAGCTAATTGTCGGGGTGCCTGGCTCAGTCGGTTAAGCGTCCGACTCTTGATCTCAAGGGTGTGAGTTCGAGCCCTGCATTGGACTCCGCAGGTGTGACGGCTACTTTGAAAACAAAGCTAGTTGTCATAAATGATGTTCATTAGGCACTTACCATCCCTGTATCTTTATGCATTTATTCCTTGATTTGTTTGTTCTTTTGCTTCTTCATATTATTTTAAAATTTCCTAGGAGTCTGAATAAATGCATTTCCCAGATACCTTCCCCAAATTCCCCAGATGACAACATCCTCCCCCTTCTACACGAACACACCTTGTTGCTGTGTTTTATGCAGTGTTTCAGTTCCACACATGCTGATCCTGTATCTGCAAATGCTTCAGTGTGAATTTCCCAAACATTCTTGCAGAGGTAGAGTGAGATTATCAGTTAACAGTTGGTACGAAGACTTAACCTCTACTCCAGACCTTATTCCAATTCTGTCAGTTGTCCACTAACCTTCATTATAGCAAAGGGAACGTACTTTTTTTCTGTTTGAGGACCCGGTCTAGGATCACATGTACATTTGTTATTATATCTATCAGTCCTCTTCCATCTGGAAATTTCTCGGTCTTTGTCTTTCAGACTGTGATGCATTTGAAATGTACAAGCCAGTTGTTTTGTAGAATATGACCCCCAATTTGAATTTGTCTGAAGGTTCCTCATTATCAGATTCCATCCCCACCTTGTTTTCTAAACATATCAAAAGTGACGTTATGTCCTTTTTCAGGACACAGGATGTCTGTTTATCCCAGTAAGTGATGTTATGTTTGATCACGTGGATGCCACGGTGTATGATGGGTTTTGGTTCCATATAGTTCCTGTTTTTCTCTTTGAAATTAATAAATCTCTTGCATGGAGATACATTAACACTATATGAATGTCCTGTTTCTTATCATACTTTTAATTACTAGTAGCATTCATGCTGATTCTTGCCTGAAACAATTATGGTGATAAATGGTGGCGGCCAGATGGTGATATTCTAATTTCATCGTTAGTTTTTACATTTATCAGTTGGAATTCTACCCTAAGGATGAAGTTTCCTTTCTCCCCTGTTTGTTTGTTTATATCAGTATGGACTCAGAAGCTTATTATATATTATACTTGTTGTATATTATATTATATTATTATAATTGGCGTTACGATTATTTATAGTGCTGTAAAATTGCCCCAGATTGACCAGTGGGAGCTCCTTCAAGCTGTCTCCTGTGTCCTTTTGACATTTGTTCAAGCACTTTTTTATCTTCTGGCTCTACAATATATTTTAGGCTCATTATCTCGTGCTCTCTGTGCTTTGGCCCTAGAATTAGCCATTTTTCCCAGGAGCTCTGTTTCCTTTTTTTTTTTTTTTTTTTGGAGAGGGTATTTAGAACTAAAATCTGGGTCTGGGTGTGCTGATTACTAGGGTATCATTGCATCAAAGCCCTCTGAGCACAGAGAACTCAGGAAAGCTAAATAAATACACACCTACATTTGCACATACATAAACACACATACACCTGCCATCTGCCATAAGTTCATGGCTGTATCTCTACTTCCAGCTCATGACTGAAGTTCACTCTTACCCCTTTTTTTTTTTTTGCAATTTTAAATTCATTTCTTTAGCAGTGAGAAACCTGTCTCTCATTATTACCAACATATCTTACTTGCTCAATCCTAGAATTCACTAAAGTAGTTTTGGAACTGCTAACCTATTCTGTTGTGGAAAACACACCTAACTAGCATTCAGTATGTGTTTGCACATATTTTTATCTTTAGCCCAAGGGTATAGGTCAAAATAGTATGCTGAAAGTTACATGCAACTCCTAGATTTTAATAGCTTAAAACAACAATGGTTTATTCTTGCTCTCACTACATGTCCAACACCCATCAGCCAGGGACTGTGCACTGCATTGTCCTTTCTCTGGACCCAGGTTTACCGAGAAACAACCCAAATGCCCATCAACTGATAAATGGGTAAATGAAATGTGGATATATCCATATAACAGAATATTACTCAGCCATAAAAAGGAATGAAGTGCTGACACATGCTACAACATGAATAAACTTCAAAACCATGCTTTGTGAAATAAGCCAGACACAAAAGGGCATGTGTAATATGGTTCCATTTACATAAAATGTGCAGAGTAAGGAAATGCATAGAGAGAGGAAGCAGATTGGGGGCTGGGAGGGGCTTGGAGGGTAAGGGGAGGATGGGGAGTGAGTAGCGTGTGCACATAGTATAAAATATTATGTAGCAGGTCAAACAATGAATGGGAACCATATATTGGTTAGCAATAGTGTGGTGTGCCTCAGTTTCCTTCCTTGTAAAGTGAGAAAGTTTTTCAAGACATGCCCACCAGTTCTCTTTTTGGGCACATTGTTTGGCTGGATTTCACTGTCCACTTGAATTTAGGTATGGCCATGTACCTTGATTTGGGCAATGAAACTTGTGTAGAGTGATGAGCTCACTTCCAGTCAGAAGCTCTAAGAGCACAAGACCTTATGCTCTCCCTTCCTCTGTCACAGTGACAAGTGGCTACTTGGTCAACATGTGGGTCCAGAGTGAGGACAATGCAATGCAAAGTCATGAAGATTTGCACCTAAGTATTATTCTAAGAGTTTTCTAGTTTGAGCTCTTATATTTGTGCTTATGATCCATTTTGAGTTGATTTTTTTTATATGGTGTGAGGTAGGGATCTACTTTTTTTTTTTTCTTTTCATGTGGATATCCAGTTATCCCAGCATTTTTTGTTGAAAAGACTCTTCTTGGAAACCTTTGAATTGTCTTGGCATCCTTGTCAAAAGTCATTTGGCTGAAAATGGAAAATGTGAAGGTTTATTTCTGGAAAGCCAATTATATTCATAAAAGGGTGAGTCCTCTCAGCTTTGTTCTTTTTAAAGACTGGGTTCTTTGGGGCACCTGGGTGGCTCAGTCAGTTAAGCATCCGACTCTTGATCTCAGCTCACGATTCGTGAGTTCAAGCCCCACATCAGGCTCTGAACTGATGGCATGGAGCCTGCCTGGGATTCTGTCTTTCCCTCTCTCTCTTCCCCTCACTTGCTTGTGCTCTCTCTCTCTCTCTGTCTCCCAAAAATAAATAAATAAACTTAAAAAAATAAGGAATTTTTTTTGTTTGTTTTTGTTTTGGATTTTGAGAGAGTACCAGAGTACGAGCATGGGAGAGGCAGAGGAAGAGGGACAAAGGGAATCTTTTTTTTTCTTTTTAAAGTTTTTGTTTATTTATTTTGAGAGAGACAGAGTGAGAGAGTGCAAGTGGGAGAAGGGCAGAGAGAAGGAGAAGAGAGAGAGAGAGAGAGAGAGAGAGAGAGAATCCCAAGCAGGCTCTGCATTGTCAGTGTGGAGCCCAATGCTGGGCTCGAACTCACGAACCATGAAATCATGACCTGAGCCAACATAAAGAGTCGGATGTTTAACCTACTGAGCCACCCAGGCGCCCCTAAAGATTGTTTTGACTGTTCCTTCATTTCCATATGAATTTTGGAATCAACTTGTCAATTTCTGTAAAAAAGCAGCTGGGATATTGATGGTGATTGCATCAACTATGTAAATCACTTTGAGGAGTATTGTCATCTTGACATTATTAAGTATTTCAATCTATGAACACAAGACGCTTTTACATTTATTTAGGTAGTCTTTAGTTTCTTTCAATGACATTTTTTAGTGTTCAGTATAGAATTCCTGCACCTTGGTTAAATTTATTTTAAGTAATTTGTTGTTGATTCTATTGTACCCAATAAATTACTTTTGCTTTAATTTCATTGATTTTCTATACTGTTTTCTATTCTTTCTATCATTCATTTCCACTCTCTTCTTTGTTTATGAAATTGTATGACAGATGCCATCATAAACCAGCAATACACTGAAAAAGAATTTTTTTGAGATACAATTTTAGTGACTCTAATATACAAATACTCTAAGAAATTCATTTTAAAAATACAAACAGAAAATAGAAAAATGAAAGAATCATTAGAAAAATAACAGAAGCAAACAATTCGCAGAAACACAGATGCAAATAGATACTAAAAGTCTGAAACAAATGCTCAGTTTCCTTTTGAGTTCAGAGAAATATTAAAGTAGCAACAAAATGCCATTTTTTTTACCGTTTGATACTGACAAAAATTAAACAGATTGATCACATAAAATGGTGGCAAAGATATGGGGAAACAGTCTCATGTATTAGTGAGAGTTGTGGAAACTGCTACTATGTTATTGAAAAACAATCTGGCAGTACTTATTAAAATGAAAAAATGTGCATGCCCTTTGGGTTTTTGTTTTTGTTTTAAAAGTTTATACATTATGGTATGTTTGTCATAAGCAAGCTACCATCTGTCCTGTTACGTGCCTATTACAACATCATTGACTGTATTCCTTACGCTGTGCCTTTTATTCCTTTGACTTACTGATCTATTCTATTCTTTATTCCTTTCTTCTTTCTGCTCGTTTTGGGTTTAGTTTGCTCTTCTGCAGGTGGAAGTCTAGGTCATTGGTTTGAGAGCTTCCTTTTCCTTTTAAAAAATTTTTTTTCCAACGTTTATTTATTTTTGGGACAGAGAGAGACAGAGCATGAACGGGGGAGGGGCAGAGAGAGAGGGAGACACGGAATCGGAAGCAGGCTCCAGGCTCCGAGCCGTCAGCCCAGAGCCCGACACGGGGCTCAAACTCACGGACCGCGAGATCGTGACCTGGCTGAAGTCGGATGCTTAACCGACTGCGCCCCCTTTTCCTTTTTTATAATGCAGGCATTTCCAGCTGTAAGTTTCTATGTGCTACTTTCTCTGCGTCGTGTAAGGTTTCGGTATGTTGTGTTTTTGGTTTCAGTCGTCTCAAAGCATTTCTCCAGTTTCCCTTGTGATTTCTGTTTTGAACCATTTATTGTTTAAAAGGAGGCTGTTTAATTTCCACGTTTGTGGATTTCCCACTTTTTTCCCTTTCATCCTGTTCTACTTTCACTCCATTCCTATAGGAGAACATACGAGTGAATTTTCCATTTTCATTCTTGCACTTTTCAAGTCCACAATTCCCATTTGTTTCTTTTCATAATTATTCATAATTTATATTTCTTTATTGGAATTCACTCGCGAGTCACCTTTCTCACACTTTCCTTTGGTTCTTTAGTATGATTTTTTTTTTAATTCTTTGTATTTGAAACAGCTGTTTAAAATATTTGCATCTTTGTCTAGTAAGTCCAACGTGTGGGCTTCCTCAAGAATAGTTCTTTTTTCTAAATTTTTTATTTAAAAAATTTTTTTTTAATGTTTTTATTTATTTTTGAGACAGAGAGAGACAGAGCATGAGCAGGGGAGGGGCAGAGAGAGAGGGAGACACAGAATCCGAAGCAGGCTCCAGGCTCCGAGCTGTCAGCATAGAGCCTGACATGAAGCTTGAACTCACGGACTGTGAGATCTTGACCTGAGCCGAAGTCGGAGGCTTAACCGATTGAGCCACGCAGGCGCCCCTTTTTTAATTTTTTAAATGTTTATTTATTTTTGAGAGAGAGACAGAATGTGAATGGGGGAGGAGCAGAGAGAGTGGGAGACACAGAATCCGAAGCAGGCTCCAGGCTCTGAGCTGTCAGCACAGAACCCGACACAGGGCTCAAACTCATGAACCTCGAGATCACAACCTGAGCTGAAGTTGGACGCTTAACTGACTGAGCGACCCAGGTACCCCAACCACAGTTCTTCTTGATTGCTTTTCGTCTTGTGACTGGGCCATGCTTTTTTGTTGTTGTTGAAAAGGGGAAATTTCAAATAATGTCCTGTACCAACTCTGAAATTAAATTATCTCTTTTTCCTTGGGTTTTTATTGTTGTTTATTGTAGTGGTGAGTTGGGTTATTTAGTGACTTTCATGAAGTCTGTAGACTCTATTTTTTGCTGTGTGTGGTCACTGCAGTCTTGGTTTGGCCAGCTTGGTGGTCAGCCCGTGATTGTAGAGATTGCCCTAGACACTTGGAATCAGTACGTGCCCCAGTCTTCACCGAGAGTCTCTTTGTGTGTGTTGGGACACAGTTTCAATACCAGCCAGGCATTTGACAGCCCTGCCTCAGCTTTCACTTCCTGCTTTAACAGAACCTCAAAGTCAACCCGTGGTGAGAGCTTAGAGCCTTCTCAGATCTTTTTTGAGTATGAACGCAGCCCAGGATGTACACACAGCCCTACGTATAAGCATAGTCCTGCAGGCTCCCCAGGATAGGCATTAGCTTTCCAAAGTACCTCTGGATATCTTATTCCTTATATTTTCCTTTTAAGCTTTTCGGTTGGTCTATTTTTTTTTTTTTTCACCAAACTTTATTCAGTGCCTCCAGGCAGCTATGAAGTTAAACAATTGCCGACAATGGCTTTGAACAAATACCTCTAGGGATAAAGCTTGTCACACTGGGTGAACTCAGAGCGAGTCAAATACTGACAGCCTTGTAAGTGGGATCTTCCAGGGAGCTATCAGACAAGTCCAATAATGGCAGTTCTTTGGGAATTAGGGTCTGGAGGCTCTCCAGTGCTGATTTGCTCTCTCCAGTGGCTTTCGTCCTGCGAACCCAGGAGTTTTTATTGTTGACACTGAGCTGTAATTTTTTTAAAGCTACTACGGAGCTGGGAAGTAGGGGATGGGAATAAGTCAAGTAAAAATGCCACAAACTTCGCTCTTGAATACATGCTCTCCTGGTTGCATAGCCTTTATTTCCAGAGTTGTAAAAAAATTGATTTTGACTTTTTCTCCTTTTTTTTGGCCAGTGTTCTCCTGGCTTTATGGAGAGAATTTGTGGATGTCCTTACTCTGCCATTTTCAGTGATGCTGCTGTGGTGTGCGACATTAATGGAAACTCATCTTCATAAAGGAATATAAATATGTTTTCAAGGCATAAAACCTAGCGCTTGCACAAATAGCAGAATAAAAGAGTTGTATTTTGATAGATGGTGGATTTTTAGCAGTCTGTGGCAACAGGGGATGATTTAGATGTAATATTTCACAAGATTAAATTGCTTTCTTATTGTGTCAGAGGCAGGTAGGATTGCCTTTGGGATTTGGAGGAGGCCATTGATGGCCACTGGAGAACACGGTTGCAAAAAATCTCAGCCACACATGCAAAACTACGGGAAGAAACGTGGTTGCAAAGGTATTTGGGATCAAAGCACAAGCTTGGATCAGTGGGGATTGGTTGTTACAAGAAATAAAGTCACCTGCCTTGAAACTCAGTTTGATAAAATTGTGGTGGTGTCTTCTTGAAGCCTGTGAGTTTCTACAGAGTAGAGATTGGTGCTCATTTTAGAGCCTTGCATGTTGCTTAAGACTTTCAGGTGTAAGTTGGCTTACAATTAACATCAGCTTGGGGCGCCTGGGTGGTTCGGTCGGTTAAGTGTCTGACTCTTGATTTCGGCTGGGGTTCGTGGGTTCGGATCCTGCGTCGGGCTCTATGCTGAGGGTGCGGAGCCTTCTTGGGATTCTCTCTCTCCCCCACTCTCTCTCTCTCTCTCTCTCTTTCTCTGAAATAAATAATGAACATTTTTTAAAAATTAAAATAAAATAGGCTTAAGTAAAAGTTTTTTTATGTATATCTAAATTTCCAAAGATAGCAGACACCGATGTGTCTGGATTCAGAAACTCAGAAACCTTCCAGGAATCTGTCCTGTCTTGCTCTTGTCTTTGATTTCCTTTGTCCGCATTTCGCTTGAATCAGTCTCCTCGAGGGGCCACGTTTGGCGTGTGTGCTCCTCTGTGGATCCTGACTCAGTGGTCTGGGGTCAGCACCACCTAAGCCACATTCATTGGTAGCAGAGTAGGATGATACCCGGAGGAAAAATAAAACGTTGTCATTTCAAACAGAGAGTTGGGTGGATTTTTCAGCGTCCGTGAACGCTCATCAGGCAGAATTAATGCCTGCCCGTTACACACGGCAAACACCCCCGTATCGAGTTTCCCAATTGCGTTAGGAGCAGAACCTAGCCATGTGTTCTGGAATCACGACACCGTCCCTCATCTTTGGACCCATGGTGATTTCGTCCACACCCACACCACTGTCCCACCTTTGGTGAGTTCTCGTCTCAGTTTCTGCAGTGCTTCCTGCTTCCTGTCCTTGATGTACACCTGAAATATAAAGGTGCATATAGTTCATGTCCCTGGGGAGGATGGAATATTCAGATACATGGACTGTAGTTATGTGGTTTTGGACGGAACTCCTTGAGAGTCCGTCCAGGGGAGAGGACATACGTAAAACCAAACACCAACTTATTTTTTTTTCATCTTTCTTAGATTGGGCTGGCACTGTTTACAAATACTCACTACAAAGTTGGCTTTTTTTTATTGATGAGTAGCTATTATTTTCAGGTTTAATTTCGGTGAATAACAAATCATCTATGAACCGGGAATAATAGTAGGAACTATCTTGGAAGGGTTGTGGAGGAAGCTGAACAAGCAATTAATTACATGCAAAGTACTTAGAGTACTGCCTATTAATAATAATAATTATTATTATTATTTATTACTCATTGACTCCACCTCTTACTGATCTTCAGTTTTAAGGTGGATAATGAGGGGGTCATTTCGAAAATCAGGTACAGCACCCACTTAGTGCTTGAGCTGAGACTAGGGGATCCAAGAGTGAGAAGAGAATGTGAAGCAATTATCCGTTGGGTAGAGTCTGGTGGAGGCGACCGTGTCGTTCGGGGGACCTCGCTGCTGAGCGGCATTTTGCCCGGCTTCCACCGGCTCTCTAGTTGACTTTCACTCTTCGGACGCGTGTGGAAGGAGCGCCTTTCCCAGAGTCCCTTTGTGGACCTGCCTGGTGGCTCTTTACTTCATTCCTGGAGCAACCTTTCATAGCATCGGCTGCAGTAGCTGCATGGATGCAGCCCTTGTTCATTTTCCGCCGATTCTGTTCTGAGCTCTGTACGCAGAGGGTCTCGTTAAGCCTTCACGAGGTCACCACGCGGCGGGTACCTTTGTTCTCCCCGCGTCCCACATCAGGGAACTCGGGCGCGGGGGGAGGGAAGTGCCTTGTGGCGGACCCGGGGACGGACTGTGAAAGCCGTTTGCACGCCCGCACTCCACCGCCGGCTTCACTGGGGACGCCCGCTCTGCCAGCCGCCTCCACAGGTGGCTCCCCGTGCGACAAGCCTTGGACTTCCCGGCGAGGACGAGCGGGTGCACTCTTCCCCCAGCCTGCCTCCCCCTGCTGAGACAGCGGACAGATGGCCGGTGTGACGGCGCCGTCTGGCTCGCTCGAGGGAGTGGCCGGGAGTACAGCAGAGAAGTAGCCCTGGCCTCGCGGGGTCACTGGACCAGGGTCGGCAGCCGGAGCCTCCAGAGTCCGGTCGTGCGACAGGTGCAGTCAAACCCGCGATGGGTTCTTTCGCTTGAGTCGGACCTTCTGGGACTTGGGATCCACTGACACGGGGCCGAGCCAGGCCCAAAGCCAGACCGTCCAGTCCCGGAGCCTGTGCGCGAGACCTCCCCCCGCACAGCTTCCCACGCACCAGGTTCCGTCCCCGGTTCCGGGGATGTGACGAGGTCAGAACAAAGGCGGCCGAGACCTGGGGAGTCTACGGTCTGATGAGTAGTTAGACATGGAAACACAAGCACCCGATGAACACGGGCTGAGCATCGGGGGTGGGTTCCCGCAGGGCAGACTGGGCACGCCGTCCGTCCACACCGTGGCGGGCAGAGGAGCCCCGTTCCCCCCAAGAAGCGGGTGTGGAGGCTGAGACAGGCGGGTGTGGTGAGGGCGCTGCGTGGCTGTGAGCAGGGGTGAGGGTGAGGACTGGGGAGAGGTCTGGGGGGCTCCCGTGGGAGGGGCAGTGGGGGGGGGCGAGAGAGCCGGAGGCGGGGTCAGGGTCAGATGGCCGCGGGCCGCGAGTGTGGACTTAATCTTAAGAACAAAGGGCAGGAGGCTTTCCAAGAGTTGCAACCTAGGGGAGAAACACTGCGAGTTCCGCTGCCATACGAAGGATGCTCTTCACCTGTCGTGGGGGGCGTGGACACGGGAGGTGGGTGGGCAGCCGTGGTGGCTGTCCACGCGCAAGACAGGGTCTCCGTGGCGGTGGTCGTGGGGGCAGCAAGAAGGTGGCAGGCGGGGGAGAAGTCCCGAAGGTGGCCCCCGCGGGACCCCGGGGATCGGCAGCGGGAGACAGACGCTGCCGTGGGGCCCGCAGATCCCTGGGCTTGGAGGGGACCCTGGTGACGGAACGGGGCTGGCGGTCGGCTCCGGATGGCAGAGGTTGCTTTTCCGCGACCGGTCCTCCTTGTTCTGTGTGTGGTTACTTTCCTCCTCCTCCTCCTCCTTCTTTTTTGTAAAGAATCTTTTTTCTAAATGTGTCTTTTTGGGAGACAGAGAGAGAGAGAGCGCGTGCGAGCGAGTTAGCTGGGGAGGGGCAGAGAGGGAGAGAGAGGATCCAAAGCGGGCTCTACGCTGACAGCACAGAGCCCGATGTGAGGCTGTGAGATCGTGACCCGAGCCAACACTGGCCGCTTAACCGACTGAACCGCCAGGCGCCCCAGTTACCGGTCTTAATTTGAAACTACAGCGAGGGCCGCGTTCACGGTGTTGATGAGCTGGGAGGACAGGCGGCCGCCCACCGAGTGACCCTGGAGCGGAGATCTGGGGACTGTTGGAGAGCACCCCGTGTGGTGTGGGAGCCCGGCCGCAGGCTGCTCCAGCTGCCACCAGGGGGCTGGTGGCAGGAAGGGTCCTGGGAGGGGTGACCATGCCCCTGTCCGTGGGGGCGGAGGAGGGAGTGCGGCTGTCGGGCCCCGGGAGCTCAGCCTGGGATGCACCGTCCCCGGCTTCCCAGAACTGCCGAGCCGCGGGGCCTCCGCACTGGGTCCAGGCAGACGGAGTCTCAATGGCAGGGGGAGAGGGACGGTGGCAGTGGCCTGCTCACGGGCTCCCCTGTGTGTGACCTGCGCCCTCTGCTCTCCCGCGCAGGACACGGAGGTGCTGAACACGGCCGTCCTCACCGGGAAGGCCGTCTCGGTTCCCGTCAAGGTCGTGGCCATTCAGGAGGACGGCTCCGTGGTGGACGTGTCCGCGGCGGTGGAGTGCAGGTCTGCGGATGAAGACGTCATTAAGGTACGAGGGCCTCTCCGCTGGGCCTCTGGGGGGCCCCTCCCCCTGTCCCAGGGTCCCGTGGGGCTGGCGCCACGGTGACCACACTGAGGAGTGGGGGCCTGGCTGGACCTGGGGGGGCCGTGCAGGTGCGCTGCTTCCCTCCCGGACTGGGGACCCCCGGCATCTCGAGCAGAAACAACTTTCTTCCCCTCCTTTTGTTCATAGGACAAAATTTCCCTAATTTTAGCAATCCACATGTCATCTCAATGTTTGCCAACTTCTTGTGTAAATAACATTATTTACTCTGTATTTTCTTTAAATGTCCCACTTTTTCAAAGTTAAATACTAATTTAGCCTCTGAGGGGAAGGAAAAGTTCTTCCTCTACCCTGCAGATTCTTCCAGCTGGACTGAGAATTAAATTGACATGAGACAGACCAACAGGAGGGGAAAAAAACAAAGTTTTTTCACGTGGGCGCAGAGGCCCAATCATGAAATCGAGGCATAAAGGAACGACCAAGGCAGGCAGGTTTTGTCCTTTTTTAGACAAAAAGGCAATGAACCTGTGAAGATTTGACAGGACAGAGAAAACTTAACTTTGGGGGCTTCAGCAAATAACGAATTCTACCAGACAGCTCAGCTAAGCACCTGGTAAGGAATTCTGTCAAGAATGAGGGCTGGGGCGGCAAATGAGCAGAAAGAAACAAGGGATGTTTATACTGCTTTCTTGTGTTACGATTTTCTCTAAATTTCCAAGCTCCGTGATAAGGATGTCTCTTTACCTGCTGACGCAGGGAGGGTACCTTTCACTTGAGCTCTTTAGGGTCAGAGAGGGGAGGAGCTGAGTGCCCTTATACAGCCTGTCTCTTAAGTAACTTTTATTTAAAATAACCGATATGCCCCAGGACCTCATCATGAAGACACTACCATCCACGATCTTGACGTACTAATTTTTTTGTTAACATACATTAAAATAAAAGTCCCTCCAAGTGCCTCCTAATGTAATTTGAGTACCAGTGGGCTCCAGCTCATGGCTTGAGTGATCTGGCCATGGGGCATTTCCTCTGGATTCTTCGTTCTAATTAGCTGTGTTTCTGACTCCAAATTCAGCCAGGGATCAGCCCGTGGTTTATTTCATGTTCTTTGCAGGGGTCTGGTTGAAGCACCAAATTTAGAGTTTCTGCCTGTTTTTTCTTGGCACACTGGTTGGCCATTTTGCAGCAGACGATCCATGGAGAAAAGACTTAAAACTTCAGAAGGTCCTTTCTCCGTTAACTTGCTAAGGGAGCCCCCGGGGCCCGTCCATTCATTCATTTTAGAAAACCAAGGCACGGAGTTCTGCCTTTCCTCGCCTGTCACAGGTTCCTGTTTAGAGGTTAAATGAAACTTGGTCCCAGGCTGAAGAACTTTGCGGTAGACAGAGAGGCCTCCAGCTTCTCGCCGGGTAGAAGTGACCTCCAGGAGGCTGTGCCTCAAGCCTGAGATGGTTTTGATAAAGAAGATTTGATGTGTCTGTGAGCCCTAATTAAAAAAAAAAAAGTTAATCCTTAGGAAACGCAAATTTGGCACAGCCTGCTTCCTGGGTTTGGAATGCTAATTCTCCCCGGAGACAGAAAGGGGATTAGCTTCAAAGCACACGCCGCCTTGCCCTGGGGCTCCTGGCGGGCCTTGTACTCTGTGGGCAGGTCTGATTAAACAAATCTAAGGCCTTCTGTATTCACAGTTTAGGAAGATCTGAGCCAAGTCCTACGAGATCATCTGCACGGAATGAGAAATTCTGATGGTGCATCGCCCTTGATTGCCTTTGACAGTGCACTTTATTTACTGTTCCCATGTCATTCCAGAGGGAGACATGGGGCCGTGTCATATGGAGGTGGCGTCTGGGTGATGGTGGCCCAAACAAACGGCCTGTGTCTGCAGCCCCTAGATGTGTGTTCCTTCCCGAGAGCCTGGGGGAGCTTCCCAGGGTGGGCTCCCTCCTCTGCCGCCTTGGAGTATGGCCTTTGCTTTGTTTCCCCTTCGCAGAGGTAACCTAGAAATATCTTCTGCCCAGCCTGATAAATTGCTTTGGAAGACAGTAGTTTGGGTGTTTTTTTTGTTTTTTGGATTTTTTTGGTTTTGTGTTTGTTTTTAACTTAGCTGTCACTCTCCATGGCCCCATGAAGTTGGAGCTCTCTTCCAGCAAATTATGACCTGATCTTGAGAAGAACAAACCAGAGTGAGCAGACCATCCAGCTTGGAGCTGCTTTTGAGACTTTTCTAGGGGAGACCGGGCTCTGTTGCAAATCCGGGGGCTGGAATCAAGGGAGGGGTATTAATGAGTTGGATGTGATGCGTTTGTCATGGGTTTAGTGTCACTATTTGTAGGAAATGTCGCCTCAACTCTGAGATGAACAGTGTCACCTGCAGAGTTGTGCCCTGGCCTCAGTGTCATCCCAGGGGCATTTCCCAAACACGGGACACATTTGTTAGCACCCCTTGGGGAGACCCCCCAGCCTCTACGGTTGCAGAAAACACTATGATCCCCAGGGAGAATCTTGCAGGGCTCACCAAAGATCTTTGTGCCTTGGAAACTGTGCATTGGGACCGTGATTTAGGTAATGAGGGAAAAAGTATAAATTTAGGAAGACGTACATTGTAAACAGATTGGCTTCTTTGACTTGGGATTCAATGATGTTGGAGGGACAGAAACCGAGGACACAAGAAGCTTGGCCAAATTTGGCAAGATTGGGAGGGATAAATTTTACGTTGAGAACTTCTATGTAAAAATCCACACACAGTAGAGGATGCGTCTTAATAATAGAGAGAGAGAGAGAGAGAGAGGGAGAGGGAGAGAGAGAGTGTGTGTGTGTGTGTGTGTGTGTGTGTGTAATATCCAAATTTTGCCATCCTGTAAAAATTGTCAAATTCACATAGAAATCTGGTTTCCAGCTCATTATGAAGTCAAAAGGTTAGGTAGCCGTCTGCCCACGTTGCTTCCTGGGACCCCCACCTAGATCTGGGCCCTCCAAATCATGACTGCCCCCCACCCCCTCTCGCTCCCACACGGAGGCTTGCGGGGCATTTGTCATTTCTCATCGCCCTCTTGCTGCTGGTTTTCTGAAAGCACATTTCGGGGGAAAGTGAGGTATTTCTCGTGCCCTGGATTCTATAAAAAGTCAGCCACAAATGCTGATCTCACTCAGTCACCCTGACCGGAATCTTGTGTCTTTCTAGGCAGGGGGGGCAGCACTGGATGCTGGACTGTATTCTGCTCAAGGGTGTTGTGGGGGGGGAGGTACCTGGTGTCGGTGACAGAGGGGTGGTCGGAGCCCGTGTGAGTGTGGGGCCTGGTGAGAAGGAAAGGGACAGGGGTGGGGTGAAGAGGGACACAGGACAGCTCTCTCTAAGCCTTCCAGGGGCCACCGTTTGGGAGACAGAGTACATCTGTGCCATTTAAGTCCCCAGAGTGGAAATCAAAAGGAAGCCGTTCTAGCTCAGTCGAAAGACAAAGAACTCAGAGGCAGGGAATCCTCTGGTCAAGATTTCAGTCCGAAGATGTCCGCTCAAATCCTGACTCCACCTTCCTCTCTACTTGACCTTGGACAAACTACTTAACATCTCTGAGCCCAGCGTCCTGATCTGTAAAAAGAGGACGATAATGATACAGTTTGGGATCTTCTGCAGGGATTTGTTCTAAAGTCAGCGTGTAGGTCAGAACAAACGGTAATCAAAGTAATCCTTGAAAATCCTTGACAGAAAACCTGGGTTCACAAAGTCCAAAAGATAGTTGATGTATTTTATTTTTAATTAAAAAAATATTTTTTCAAGTTTATTTATTTATTTTGAGAGAGAGAGAGAGAGAGACAGAGCATGAGCAGGGTAGAGGCAGAGAGAGAGAGGGAGACACAGAATCCCAAGCAGGCTCCAGGCTCTGAGCTGTCAGCACAGAACCTGACATGGGGCTTGAACTCACGAACTGTGAGATCATGACCTGAGCCAAAGACGGATGTTTAACCGACTGGGCCACCCAGGTGCCCCAAGACAGTTGATATTTTTTTGAATAAATGTCTCCTTGCATTTGAGCTGTGGCCAAATTTTCGGGGGGCATTATCGGGCATAGTTCGTATTGAAGGGAATGTTGGGGGTATCTACGTAAGTTAGATTTGAGCAGAGTTGATGGTAAGATATGTGTCTCTCTTTTATCCTCCTCTTACGTCTTCTGATGCAGGTGTTGTCAGATAGCAACCTCCAGTTATTCCAAGCACATATAATTGAATTCTTGCTTTTCAAATCTGTGCATGATAGAATCCCAAGATGGAGTTTTGGGGATGATTAAATAAGAGTGTATATCTAAAGGAAGCCACGTGATGCTTGGTCTGCAATAGATCAATCAGTGAATGTTATATCTAAAATACCAACATCCATATTCATATCTGCATATTTTATATTTTAGCCCCTCCTTGATTGCGAGGTCTACAGAGTCCATGGCTCTGTTTTGGTAACGGTGCTTTCCCCAGTCCTGTGCAGAATCTGGAACACAGTGGGGGCTCAATAAATATTTGTCGAATGTATTAACGAACAAAGGATGAATGAATGCTAGACCTTCCCTGAGATGGACCTGTCTGTGAGGCGAGAGTGGGTGCCTGCCTTGTCTTTATCGGAACATCTCCATTGAATTTCCTCTTCCTGGAAATCTTGAAAGGGAGGGGGGAGGCTTTCCGCAAAGGGACGTGGCATTGGGTAATGACCTGGCCCGGGCACAGTGATCCAAGCCTTCTTGGGTTCTCAGGGGGAGGCTCTTGTTCCAGGAGTACTTACCAATGATCAGCGTGGGGGCAATGCATAAAGAGCTTTGGGAGGTACGAAGGTGGAACGCGCATGAATGAATTCTGTCGCCGGGGACGGACAGTTGAGCTACTGGTATTAATAGTTAGCATGTGTTGGGAATGTAGTAGGCGACAGGTCCTGTTAGAATGAGGACGTTAGAAATGTTGGCCCATCTAGTTTTCACAAGAAGCCTTCAAGGTAGGTGACACTACTATTGTGCGTGTATACACGAGGAACCATCACGTAGACGGGTGAGGAGCTCCCTGGGCAGTGAACGTAGGGACACAGTCCCCTTCAGTTCATCTGGGACGTTGCATAGGGCAGGGGAGCCCTCCTGCGAGCCAGGAGCAAAGCATCATTCCACGGCTTTCTCATCCGGAAATCTGTGCTAATGGACTTTTCCTGAATTTGCCAAAGACTTTCCTTTTCACGTTCACCCCCTGGAAGTTGGTAGATTAGTTTCCTCTTGCTGCTATAACAAACTACCGTCACCTTAGTAGCTTCAACCAGTGCACATTTGTTACGATGTCATACTGGATGTCAGGGGTCTAAAATGGGTTAGTGAGGGGGGCACCTGGGTGACTCAGTTGGTTGAACGTCCGTCTCTTGGTTTCGGCTCAGGTCACGATCTCACGGTTCGTGGGATCGAGCCCCAGGTCAGGCTCTGCGCTGACAGCACGGAACCTCCTTGGGATCCTCTCTCTCCCTCTCTTTCTGCCCCTCCCCAGCTCATGCTTTCTCTCTCTCTCAAAATAAATAAATAATAAATGAATGAATGAATGAATGAATGAATGAAATGGGTCAGTGGGGCTGTGTTTCTGTTCCTTGGCTTCTCCACCTTCTAGAGGCACCTGCATTCTTGGCCATGGCCCCTCCACACCATCTTCAAGTCAGCTGTCGTGGCATCTTTAAATCCTTCTCTCCCTCTCTCTGCCTCTCTCACCCCTGCTTCTGTCATTGTGTTTCTGACTCCCACCCTCCTGCCTCTCTTTGCTAAGGACCTTTGTGATTTGGGTGTAATTAGGCCCACCTGGATAACCCAGGATAATCCTTTCATCTCAAATGCTGATCTCAACTACCTTTGCCCCGTATATTAGTTTTTTAGAGCTGCCATAACAAGTTCCCACCAACTCTGAAGTTCAAACAATATACATTTAGGGGCGCCTGGGTGGCTCAGTCGGTTGAGCGTCCAACTTTGGCTCAGATCACGATCTCACGGTTTGTGCCTTCGAGCCCTGCATTGAGCTCGCGGCTGTCAGCGCGGAGCCCGCGTCGGATCCTCTGTGTCCCCCTTTCTCTCTGTCCCTCCCCCACTCTCGCTGTCTCGCTCTCTCTCTCTCAAAAATAAAAATACACATTAAAGAAAAGACCACAAAAGATCATAAATTTATTTTCTCCCAGATCTGGAGGCCAGAAGTCTAGAATCAACCTATTGGCAGGGCTCTACTCCCTCCAGAAGCTCTGGGGAAGGATCCTTCCTGCCTCATCCTGCTTCTGCAGGTGTCCTTTGCCCGTGGCTGCGTCCCTCCAGCCCCTCCATCTTTGCTCGGCTTTGCCCTTGTGTCTCCGTATGACCTTTTTCTCTTACAAGGACACTTGTCAGGGGATTTAGTAGCCACCCTAATTCAGAGTGATCTTGTCTCAAGATCTGTGCTTACGTGCTTACAAGACCCCGTTTCCAGATAAGATCACATTCACAGGTAGCAGGGGCTCGAACCCTGGACATGCCACTTTGGGCCACAGGTCAACCCCCTACACCATGCAAGGCAATGTATTCACAGGTTCTGGAGACTAGGGCATGGGCACATCCGGGGAGGGTCTCTACGCTGCCCACTACAACACGTTTTCTTTTCTTCGTGCAGTTTCTTTTAAAGTTCTACAGAAGAAGGAAGAAAATGCAGTTTCCATGTTGTAATTATGACTTAATCTTTGGATTATCTATCCTCCTGACTCAGTGATGGCCTCATGTTCTCATGTGTTGGTGACTGTACTGTTTGTCAACGAACTGTGGTCTCTGGAACCACAGTAGCCAGCCATACATCATCAGCGGGGGAGGAACTGACTCATGCTTGGAGAGAAATAAATGTAAACTCATGCTGGTCTTGAAGATGGTGCCCTCCATCTTTTGGCTGCAATGATTACGTTTCCAGCCTTCTGGTATCAGCTGGACTTGTAATACGGAGATGCTAAAGGCTTCGGGAAAGGGCATTAACATGTTAAAGCCTTCTCTGCCCCAGGGAAGGATTTTCTTCCCAGAGCTGGTCTGTGAGGGGTATTGAAAGACACTGGATGTGCTGCAAAAAATACTAAGTTTTCTGCTGCTTGCTCAGCAACGTGTGGGGAGCTGGTCACTAAAGAGAACCCGATGTCCCCTCTGGAGGATATCAGCTTTGATCGAGCACCTGTCTTTCCTGGGTCAGGCAGCACCTACAGAGGCTGTGTGAGCCCATAGAGAGGACCCAGTGGGAGGTAGGTGTGTCCTGATCTTGGGCTTTGGGGAAGCACATCTGAGCTGGTTTGGACTGGTGTGGTAGGTCGGGGGTAGTGGGCAGGTACTGGTGAAATCCTGCATTGGTGAGGTTTTTGTTTGTTTGTTTTCATTTGGTTGTGAGTAATAGAAACCCAAATCCACTGTCTTAAGCCCCAAAAGGGGCAATATATTGACTTGTACAGCTAAAAGAGCCAGGTGACTTCAGGCAAAGTTGGATCCAGGAGCTCATCTGCCTTTCTCTCTGTGGTTCTGCACGTTTTCTCCCTGTGCTGCTGCTGTTCCCTGTGCCTGGCACCTGCTCCCCAAGCCCTGCGCCTGTGGGCATCCCGGTGTCCTCTGGGGGCCCCGACTCGGTGCGGCCACCTCCTTCCTGCCGTCGTGTGCCCCCACGGGTCCTCACCCCCGTGTGTCCCTGCGTGGATAATTACGGATTTGGGACTCTGCACACTGTCCGTCCTCGTGCATGTCGAGGGCAGGGTCTGTGTCCCACGGGTGTCCCTGTCCCCAGGGTCCATCAGAGTGAACAGCCACAGCCGCACACATCTTAGGCACACACGACACCAGGCCAGACTCCGCTCTGCTGGTTTCAGAGAAGGCACAGAGTCCGGCCCGCACGACCCCACTCGGTGGGTGTGGGCGTCACCGAATCTTACAGCTCGAAACCGAGGAGCTGTGCTCGGTGGGTTTTGAGCAAACATCAGCCCGCCGGGTGTCCAAATTCATCGCACCAAAACGTGGACGGACATTTCTTCCCGTTTCTTCGCTCGCCTGTAGACAGACTTAAAGACAGATGTGTCTGGAAGTCCAGACCTTTGGGTAAGAGTTTTGATTTTTAAGTGTTGGGAAGTCATTCCGTTGAAAGAGCTCCGTAAGCACGTCTTGCCGGGGACTGTCAGTCTGGCCCTCCCGCCCCCGGGACAGCAGGTAAATGAGAGGAAGATGCCCCCCAACCCCAGGTCGCGGGTGGGGGTGGGACGGGGGACGCTGTCAGGACCCCCCAGGTGCCGACGAGGCGGTGGGCTCAGAACAGTCTCTGCTCTGACTTCTCCTGAAAGGGTCCTTGTCGGCTCTGGGCTGCAATGGGCTTCCAAGAAGCTCTCAGACTGATCCGAATTTTATTTAGCAGGAGACACAGAGAAATCCAAAGGAGGCTTAAGGCGATGTCTCTCTCTCTCAGCGATGCTTGGCAAAAATTCCTACCGAGAACACTGTTATTCTATTTCTGGGCATGAATTTCCTTCCTTTGCCCACCACCAGGAGCCAGGCGGCTAAGAATAAGTTGTCAGGCAGCTTGGATGTTATTGCCTCATTTTGTCCTTCTTTGTGCTGGTGATTTGGACTTGCACTGTTCCTTCCTAATTGGGGACGGGGCATGAATTTCCTGTTGGCCGGAGGATGGGTCCTGCTGCATTCCCAGCACTGTGTTCCCATCAGCACCACTGTGATTTCAATATTGATTAGCTCTTTTGTTCATTTCGGCCTTTGCATCTCTGATGAAGAGTGAACATTCTGGAACCGTTTCTGCATAATGCAGAGAAGTCTCAGAGTGAGCCAGAGTCCGCCCGCCGACCTCCTGGCCTCGCCCCCTCCGTCCACGTGGCCACGTGCTCCCCACCCTCCTCTCTTGGTGCCTCCCATCTGCTCTCCTCCACCCTGCCCTGCTCAGTTCCAGGGTCCGGGGTGTGCTGGAGTCTTGGGTCTATGCATGGGCCTGGGGCTCCTGGAGACATATTTGTTGTGCGTTCAATGGGAGGAGAAGGGACCCTCATCGATGGTGTGGGGATTGGTTCACAATTTAAACTCCCGCCGTGCAGCTTTGATGGTGGGCAGAGCGTATCAGCTCCATAGTCAAATTCACTGGGTTTCCCGAGGAACTCAAATCAGTTACACAGACTTTAATAGTTAACTGGGTCACTTACCTACAAGCACTAGGCACAGGTATGAATGGATTTAGGCACACAGGCGATGTGTGGCGGCCGCTATCACAGACTACCATCTTTCTAGTGGTACGATGCATATTCAACAAACTGCACATACTCAAGCATACAAATTTGATGTTCCAAATCGTCCATCATCAAAATCAAGATAGCAAACGTATCCTCAACCCTCGAACGTTCTTCCTGCCCGTCTGTAATGCGCCCCTCCTGTCCCTCTCCAGTCCCCCCCAGACAAATGCACTTCTCTCTGTTCCTGAAGATCAATGTTCATTTTCTAGAGTTCTGTATAAATGGGATATGGAGAGTATGTTCTCTTCTTCCTATGTCTGGCTTCTTTCACCCACACGGTTAATCTGAGAGTCACACATGTTGTTGTATAGATCGGTAGCCCATCCGTCCTTACTGCAGAGGAGTGTTCCATGGTGTGCACTATATTGCACTTGGTCCATCTGGTGGTGGACATGTGGGTGGTTCCTCGTTTGTGGCTCTCACAACTATTGCTGCTACGAACGTTCATACGGGTTGTTGTCTGGATATAAGCTTTTGGATTAGAAAAGTTGAATCATATGGTAAGTAAACGTTTAACTTTTAAGAAACTGCCAGACTGTTTCTAAAGTGGTTGTGCCATTTTCCATTCCTGTCACCAGAGTCGGAGAGTGCTGGTACCTCCATATCCTTCTTGACACTTGGTGTGGCCAGCCTCTTTAGTCTTAGCCAGTCTACTGGGTGTGCGCAAGTGTGCCTTTTTAGTTTTAACTTGCACGTCCGTCTAGATTAATGAGGTCGAACACCTTTTCATGTGATATTTGCTGACCACAGACCGTTGGTGAAGTGCCTGTTCAGATCATTTGCCCATTTTTTTTTTATTGGCTTGTTTGCTGTATATCATTAGGTGTTGAGAATTCTTCTTTTGGCTTCAGGTCCTTTATCAGTTATGGGATTTCAAAATATTTTCTTCCAGTCTGTGTTTGTTTTTTCATGACTGATAGGGTCTTTTTTTTTTTCCTTTTTTTTTTTTAACGGTCTCTTTTTTTAATGGGGTCTTTTGAAGAGCATAAGTTTTTCGTTTTGATGAGGACCAATTCATCCATTTTTTCCCCTTTTACAGGTTATACTTTTGCTGTTGTATCTAAGAAATAATTGCCCACCCCACATTCATAAACACTTTCTCATATATTTTCTTCTCACAGTTTCATAGTGGTAGTTCTTACATTTAGATTTATGATCTGTTTTGAGTTAATTTTTGTGTATCATGAGAGGTAGGTGCATAAACTCATCTCTTCTGCACATGGCCATCCAGCTGTCCTGGTACCATTTGTTAAAAAGACTGTTCTTTCCCCCTTGAATTTTCTTGGTGTCCCTTTTTGAAAATCAATTGACCATAAGCGTAAGAGTTTATTTATGCATTCTCCACTCTATCCCAATGAACGATATGTCTCTCCTTATGACTGTACCACCTTTTCTGATTACTGCTGCTTTGTAGAAAGTATTATAATTGGGATTGGTGAACCCTCAAGCTTTGTTATTCTTTTTCATCATTATTTTGATTATCCTGGGTCCCTTTCCATTTGATTTTCAGGATGAATTTGTCCCTTTCCGCCCAAAAGGCAGCTGGAATTTGGGAATCTTGATAGGTTTCACATTAAATCTGTAGATCGATTTGGGTAGAGTATCACCATCTTAACAATGTTAAGTCTTCTGATCGTGGACATGCGATGTCTTCACATTTGTGGGGCCTTCTTTAATTTCTTTCAACAATATTTAAAATTTTTAGAGTGTAAGTTTTTCGCTTCCTTTTTTGTGTTTGTCCCTAAGTATTGCATTCTTTTTGGTGCTATTGTAAATGGAATTGCTTTCTGATTTTTATTTTTGAGTTGTTCCCTGCTAGTGTGCAGACACTTATTTGAGTTTTGCATTTTGATCCTCTTGCCTGTAGCTTTGCTGGATTTGTTTATTGGTGTTACCAGTTTTTCTAAGCGGATCCCTTAGGATTTGCTGCATACGAGGTCATGTCACTTGTAAAGAGTGACAGTTTACTTCTTCCTTTCCAATCTGGAAGTCTCTTATTTCATTTTCTTGCCTAATTTCCCCAGCTAGAATCTCAGTAAAATGTTGAATAGAAGTGGTGAGAGTGGTTATTTTTGTCATTTCTCTGATCTTAGGGAGAAAGCACTTTGTCTCCATTAGGTATGATGTTAGCTGAAGGGTCTCTTCTTGGTTTTGTTTTTATTTTGTTTTTTCTTGGTTTTGTTTTTGTTTTATTTTGTTTTTTTCTTGGACATGCCTTTTACTGTGTGGAGGGATTCCCTCCTACTTCTAGTTTGTGGAGTGTTTTTAGCACGAGGGGGTAGTGGGTTTTGTCAAATGCTTTTTTTGCATCTGTTGAGCTGATCATGTGGTTCCACCCTTCTATTGCTAGCAGTGTTATAAAGCTATTTCTGTAGAAGAAAAAAGTTTTGGAATATTTTGAAGCTCCCAGTGCTCCTTAGGTCAGGAGATAACAGCATTCTGGGCCACCTCCATTGGGTTTTTGGTTTTTTGTGTTTAAATCTCGGTTTATAAATTTGTGTGCTCGATTATTTCTCAGCTCCACACACGGATGTAGAAAATCACAACAGCATTGCTCTGTCTTAGACTCAAGAATAAGCTGGTTGCCATCCGTGCCTTATGCATCCAGAGTCTCAAGCCGCGTGGGTGGAAGGAGGCTTCTAGTTTGAAGCTTTTGTTGTATAAATAGAAGTTATTAACCATGGGGGCGCCTGGGTGGCTCAGTCAGTTCGGTGCCTGACTCTTGATTTCGGCTCAGGTGGCGATCTCACAGTTGACCTGGAGCCCCGTGTTGGGCTCTGTGCTGAGTGTGGAGCCTGCTTAGGATTCTGTCCCTCTCAGGACACCTGGGTGGCCCAGTCGGTTCAGTGTCTGGCTTCGGCTCAGGCATGATCTCGCGGTTCGTGAGTTCGAGCCCCGGGCTCACTGCTGTCAGTGCAGGGCCCGCTTAGAGTCCTCTGTCCCCTCTCTCTGCCCCTCCCCTGCTTGTGCTCTCTCTCTCTCACACAAATAAAAATAAACATTAAAAAAAAAAGATTCTCTCCCTCTGCCCCTCTCTCCCCTCGCATTCTCTCTCTCTGTGTCTCTCTCAAAATGTTATTAACCATGAGCCAGGTTTAGGGGCGGACTTTCGGGAGCGCCTGGTATCCCTGGCAGGGATGCTAATCAGGGCATGAACCCTCATTTGATTCGTCTCCTCCTGATGAATGTCCAGTGCCGTTGACCCAGCGCTTGATTTTAGAAGCGGAAGCCGCTGAAGTTCCTAGACGTTTGTTTAGTGGGGAGCATGGTCTTGTATGTGTCCTACACAGAGACGTGAACCTCGGGTATAAAAGTGCTTCTGCTAGCTCGGCAAGGAGCCGGGTTCATCAGGAGGCACGTCTCTCCTATGCACGCGCAGATCCCTGGCGTTTGCACACAGCCTGTGAAGGGGCATCGCAGGCAAGGGAGCTGGGCCAAGTTATGTTACGTCATCTTCTCTGGTAGCATCTTACTCTGGTAAGTTTCTGTACTTGTTAAATCCCTGGGAGCCTTCATCTGGGCTGAGGACGGATGTGTCTCCCACACCTCTTATGTCCCGTTGATGTAACACGGCTGGCAAGCAGGTCCGAGGAGGGAAGGATCAGAGATCAGGTGCCAAACCGGGGATGCTGCCTCCATGACCCGTACGTAAACAATTGACACAACCGCCTTTAAGCCTTCTGGGTTGGCCCCTCCGGGAGGGCACGGGATTTTGTCTATCTTGTTCGGTGCTGATTCCTTCCTGGCTGGGGAGGCACTTGGCACACAGTGGGCCCTCAGCAAATATTTGTTGAATGCATGAACGTCAAAAACCTCTAAAAAGTAATCTCCCAAAATAACAAAGATCAGTGCACGGTCACTTCCTCGAGCCTCGCGCTTGGTTTGAGAGAGGAGAAGAAATTGAATCCCGGCGGTGCGTCTGGCACTGGGGCAGGCACAGCTCCCGGGGGATGAGACCGTCTCCTCCAGCTCTTGGCTGTGGATCTGAGAGTGCATTTGCTTCGGAGAGCACTGCAGGGGTGGCTCCTGTGGGTCCCTGCACCAGAGAGGGGCTGCAGGTCTGCGTGATTCCATTGCAGCCGGATTGGGACTTTCTACAGTTATTCAATGGCGACAGTAGAAGCGAACGTTTTTGTGATGGTTGTTTGGAGAGACAGATGGGCTTCCTGAGGGCAGCAGCCAAGCCCGGTCCTTCTGTCCCAGTGCCAGCACCTCCCGCAGAGCCTGGAGAGCTCATTCTCAGCAAACGGGAGCCGAGCCCTCAGCAGGTGCTTGCAGAGTGCAGGACATCCTCCCTTGTGGCCGAAGGGAAAGTGCCGCAGGGAACTCAGGGTGGGTCAGTCTTTCCTTAGATTCTACCTCTTCCCCCTCGCCTGTCTCCCGCGTGCACTTACCGAGTGAGCTCTCTTGCAGGCGCTGTTTTTGGTGTCGTGGGGGAGGTGTTAGAACATGTTGGTTTAATGGTTTGTTGATCCATTCTCACCGTTAAGCTGGCAGCTCCATGAGGGGCCGGGACCGGGCTGAGCTTGCTTGTCGTGTATCCCTGTCACCCAGCACCGTGCCTGGCAGGTGCTCTTTGAACGGGCGGCGAATGCAGTCTCGTGGGGGCGAGGGGCTTATTGGTGCCAGGGATGATGCCGCCGCTCATGGAAGAGGGGCAGGCTTGGCGTCTGGCAGACTGGGTTCTAATCCTGCCCCAGCTGTCACTCTCTGGGGAGTTGTGGGGAATCTGCTTTCCAAAGTGAGCCTCAGAGACCGATTTACTGTAAACTAGCATTTATTGAGCACCTACTACGTACTGACGCCTAAGCTCTTCAGGTATAGCAATTCATGTAATACTTAAAATAGCCCCATCGGGTCTGACTTAAAATCTACGTTTACAGATAAGAAAACTGACGCAACAGGGAAGCAAGGCACTGTCCCCTAAATGAAGGTCACCGAGTTGGTAAATGTCAGGGCTGGGGTTTGACCTTGGGCAGCTGGACTCCCGGCCAGGGCTCTGGGCCCCTGCTTCGCAGAGAGCAGAGACCACTGTTTCACAGTGAACGCGGCCCCACTGAGTGGTCAGATTCTTGTTTCAGGGGTAGGCAGGAATGCCGTCTTCCACAGCTGCTAGGAACATAAATTCTGTCTCCGCCGAAAACAAGGAACCAGATTTCTCCGAGGGGATGGAGAGGATCATGCCTGTTACTGAAACGGACCCTCATGGCTTCCATTTCCAAGAGGATAGGGGTTTCCAGCAGGAAAAGATCATGTATATTCATGCAGTCGACTTACTCTTTGCTGATTACATCTTCTAAACCGCTCTTGGATTCATTTGCCATGGAGACATTTAGGGCTTAGCTTGAAATGCTAAAAGAAAATCTCAGATTTCAAAGCACTTCTGTTGACTTCTGTTCCCCCTGCGGTGCTGGGTTAGCCTTCTAGAGAGCCCCCCAGCCCAGACGTGCCGTACCGTTTTGACCACTTCTAAAGCTCAGTCTAACAGGCTCTTTTTAACAATTAAAGACCTCAGCCTCAAGCGATTGCCCTAATAAAGTCATCTGTTAATGCCCTGGACAACTGAGTGCTTTCCATCATCAAGGGCGTCAAGCGTATCACTCCCCAGGGTGTCCGTTCCCAAGAGGAGAGAGATGAATATATCAACGAGTTCCTGACATCCTTTGTGTTGAGCATTTAGTAAATATTTGGGTTACACCCTGACTTCTTTTCCTACGAGCGCAGTTCTGCACAGAGCATTAGATGGCCCTGTGCGAAGGCTGTCTGTGTGTGTGAAGGTGACCCCTGGGGATGGCTGGTTCCTCAGGTGCCTTTCTTGAGAGCCGCGTTGAGTGACAAAACAGTACTGAGACGCTTGCATGGTTTTCCAGCTCTGATTTCTGTGCTTACGCTTGGCCCTGGTTGGGACAGCAGGGACTTTGGTCAAGCCTGTTGGGCAAGTGAATTTTGGTTTCATAAATATATCTAAATGATACAGAATAAGTGACACATGAGCTGAGACAGTACTTCCTCGTCTGTGCCCGTGTAGACATTACCAACCAATCCTCAGCACTTCTTGCCGGCTCCTTGACATTCAAGACATGTTCATTTGCATTGGCAAGTGAGACGAACCTGTTTCCTATTTCTGGTAGAGTCTGGGGCACTAAGAAACGTTTTGGTGAGGACTGAAGAGTGCGGGGATGCCTGGGTGGCTCAGTGGGTTCAGCATCTGACTCTTGGTTTTGGCCCAGGTCATAATCTTACGGTTTTGTGAGTGGAAGCCCAGAGTCAGGCTCTGTGCTGCCAGCTCGGAGCCTCTGCTTCAGATCCCCTGTCCCCCCTCTCTCTCTGCCCCTTCCCCACCGGTCCTTTCTCTCTGCCTCAAAATAAATAAATAAACTGAAAAAAATAAAGTCTTTAAAAAAATAAGATGTTATTAGGAAAATCATAAGGAAGAGAAACTGCATTTATCGTATGTACTGTATTTATGAGAAAAACAAATCCATAGTGGACGTGCGCAGTTCAAACCCGGATTGGTCAAGGGTCAACTGTCTATCAGGATGTCCTTAGGCCAGAGGTCGTGAAACGACAGGCTTTGAGGCAAATATAGCCCTCAAGACATGCTCTTTTTGGCCGGGAAAGTACTTGACAATATAGATGCTTGGATGCCAACATTCACAAATTAGTTGATTTCACCCAAACGCCGGGTTGCTCATTTCCCTTGGAAAGTGAGATCTCCAGATGCAGCCCCAGTGTCCCTGAGCTGCAGTGGTAGGCTGGTGAGTACGGCTGTCCCCTCTGCGTGGGGTTCAGGGGTCTCCCCTGAGTTTCTCACAGTCCCCAACTTCCCTGCCATTCACAGCACACCCGCCTCGCTCCCTTGTGTCACCTCCCCACTGCGGGAGGGATTTGGTTATCGGGCCAACCCCAGGCCAATCGTGCGGAGATAGATAGCTAGCTGTATGAGTAAATTGAGTTCTATTATAAACACATTAGGTAAGTTAGATGTATCCGGTCTGAAATAGTGGAACAATATACGAGGCGCAATTATGCGAATTTCTTGCTAGTGTCAGGAGGGGTTTCTGCAAAGCTGAGTCACTTCACGTAAGAACTGCTATAATTTCAGCAAGCATGGGGCTACTTCCCGGGCTGGTCAGAGCACAGTTTTTGTACCCGGAATTTCACACAGCCCAGGCCCTGCCGGGATGGGTGCAGAGGCCATCGGGGTGGATCCCGGTGACGCTGTGCAGCCAAGCATTGAGTTCGTGTCAGGTCGTCCCCTGTGGCTGCCAGCCAGGCTGGGTGCCCATGTGCCGGGCTCTCTGGAGATGGTCACTGGGAGCCGGGACGTCCAGCCCCTCTCTTCGCGGCACTGAGCGAATCTCGTCTCGGCCAGCGCCCCTCAGCACGGACCTTTCACACCCCTCTCGTCTACATTTCGGTTTTGCAGCGGCCGGACCATCGTCTGTAATTCTGCTCTCGCTTTGCCTGGAGTCTCAGAGATAACACCCCTCGGCTGCCGGTTTTCGTACCCAGAGTTCACGATTCGCGGTGTTCTTTTATAGCAAAGTTTCTTCTCTAAAAGAGATTTTCATTAAGTGCTTTCAGAGTAAGTTTGGAAAACACGAACCCTCTCTTTCCCCTGAGAATATGCTTATCCTGCCAAAATGCTTTCCTTTTATGCGACTAATTTATGTGCAAGCCCCGAACACCTAAGCTTCTGACTCTGGCATCCGTGCCAATGGAGCCTAATTAACAGCGCGTCTCCCCAGCAGGCCCAGTGCGCGCAGTCAGAGCGGGCGCAAGAAGCCGGGCACAGCCATATGCTGGGCTCTCACCAGATAAGCACCCCCTAATCCCTTCTGGGGCACCGTTCGATGAACGTGAAGTGCTTGTTGGATCTTTTCCTAAGCTAACAAGCATTGGTGGTGCTTTTAAAATCTCTCAATGTCAAGGGATGAGACGCTAAAATGAAAACATTCCACACACAGGTGTATGCTACACTTCACATCAGATCGTCATCGTGGGCCTAATTTGCCGGTGTAGTTTTGTTTAAGGGGCAAAATTCTGGAAGCCCTTGTTGGTTTCTTAGGGTGGGATCAAACCTTGTTGAATATGATTCGGGCAGAGATCTTCCTCTTTGGAAAAGGACCAGAATTCTTTTGTTTCTCCATAGACGTGGCCCAACAAGCAGATTGCAGAAGTTGTCCCTTGTGCTAGTTTTATGGCGAGAGCGGGAGGCGAGACCGGACGAGAGTGGGCATCCGTGGGCCTGTTGGGCAGGAGCCGATCTGGGCTCCTCAGACGCACACGACCAGCAGCACATCCTTGCAGTTCAAGTGGAGTAAAGCCAGGGAGGCCTGACCATCTTCCACGTACGTGTTCGACCCATCACTGTATTTGACGATGTTTTGCGCACGAATCGGTCTCCTCTGCTCAGTCGGGTCTCCCGGGCAGGAACCCTTGGAGTCATTTTGTGCCCTCGCAGTCTTGCCCAGAACCTGCCATGTACCATCACTGGCTCCGAGCTGGGCCTGAGTGTTAACCCCAGACTTGTGTGAACTGTCTGTGCCTTTAAGACAAACTTGTCGCCCGACCCCCCGGGGCCGCACCCCTGTGTGGGGTGTAATCAGACAATCTCTGAGGTCTCTTTTAGTGCCAAGACTTAAGGTTCTGAAATGAAGGCGTGGGTTAGATGGGAAAGGACAGAAGCAAGTGGCCTCCGTTCTGCCCACACGGGCCCCGAGGTCTGCACTCGCCGAGAGGCCCCGGCTGGCTCTGGACAGACGGACGGCTTGGGAGAGACGAGGAAACGCACGTGCCGGGCATGGTCCGGCTCGGAAAGCCAGACCCGACCTGCGTGAAAAAGAATGGACGGGAAGAAATGTGGTTGAGTGTAAAAGGTGTCACGGTCAGGCCTGGAAAGGCTGACTTGGGGCATTCCCCCACGAGCGGGGGCCTCAGAGGTGCTGTTGGTGCCAGTGAGGGGCCTGTTGGCGGGATGGGCACGGAGAGGCTCACAGACCTGCAGCCACGGGTTCCTTCCACCCACGGTGCTGAGCAGGCCCACTCAGTCTGTGTTGCTGACCCTGCCCAGTTCTGGTGTATCTACAAGGCGCCAGGCCGTGACTCTGGCTGCAGAACATCAAATAAGGCAACACGCTTGTCCTTAAAACACCTGCCTTACAATCCAGGGGGGCAGGCAAGTAAGTGTTCACGGAGTAAGTCTTGGCACAGGAAAGTAAAAAACAGATTTTTTCTCCTAGGGCGCTCGAGGATGATGTGACTTGGCATATTTATTTTTTATGACAGTCTAAAGACTCTATAAGCAACCTGTATAGCACTGGGGATAGAGGCAGGCTATCCTGATTTCTGTCCTGATGTTTGCATTTATCTCTGTGATCATACGAGGGCCCCGGAGGGCTCGGTCCTGTAGCACGTGAATATTTAACTCTTGAGAATCCATCGTGTGCATTCAACTCTATACATCTTGGCGTTTAGCCAAAGAGAACATGTACTCACATTTACATACATACATATACATGTCTATGGTAGGAATTCTGCATCTTTAATTTTGGCTCTTTGTTACTCTGCCTGGGAAAGGGTAAGTCCCGCGGGGGGGAACGTGTGTGTGACCGTAAGCGTCGGCCCACCATGGTCAAAGCTGTGTGGTGCTTTGTGCTGGGGGCCGGGCAAGTGGGTTGTGATGGCTTCATTGACCTCTTCCCCTTCAGGAAGACACTGAAGAATGTGCTGAGCCCAGCGAGCAAACCCTCAACCAATGAAATGTTAGAGGGACTGAAAGGTATCTTCACGGAAGGCGGAGGTGCCGGCAAACTGGGGCACCCAGTTCCAAGGTGCGCTCGCGTGTTCCAAGGTGCACTTGTGCACCTTGATGCCATTTTACCTCGGTGAATGTTGGAACCCACCTGCCATTTGCACGGGTCGTTGAGAACAGAAGGACATGTTTTATATGCAAATGCTTGTTTGCGCCAAGTGAGGCCAAATGACCTTGCAGGTGGGGGAGCTGGCACTCAGGTATTGCTGCTTGCTGGCTTAAGCGTAGCCCAGGAATGTTCTAGGGAGAGCGAAGACGGTCAAGGTGGTATGCTAATGCTCACTTATCGGAGGGAAGGGGGAGACGATTATGTCAGAGAGGTGGATGCGTCAGATTCATGAAAGCCTAGCATCATCTGGGGACACGCTGGGGACAGGTGCACTCTTAAATCCTAGGGATTCTTACTCTGTACATTTCTTTGTTGTCTTCCCTTCCCTCTTCCCTTCACCTCCCTTCCCCTCCCTTCCTTTCCCTCTGCTTCCCTTCCCTCCCTTCCCCTCCCCTCCTCTTCCTTCCCTTCCCTTCCCTGCCCTGCCCTTGCCTTCCCCTCCCCTTCTCTTCCCTTCCCTCCCTTTCCTTCCCTTCCCTCCCCTTCCCTTCCTTCCATTCCCTCCCCTCCCTTCCTCTCCCCTCCCCTCCCCTTCCCTCCTTCCTTCTTTCGATTTAAATTCAAGTTAGTTAACATACAGTGGAGTCTTGGCTTCAGGAGTTGAACCCACTAATTCATCACTTCCTTACAACACCCAGTGCTTATCCCAGCAGGTGCCCTCCTCAGTGCCCATCACCCATTTTGCCCATCCCCCCCCCCCCACCTCCTTTCCAGCCACTCACAGTTTGGTCTCTATTTAAGAGTCTTTTATGGTTTGTCTCCCTGTTTTTATCTTACTTTTCCTTCCCTTCCGCTATGTTCGTCTGTCATGTTTCTCAAATCCCACACACACTCTTACTGGGTGCATTTTAACATGAGGGACCTTGGTCACCCCGAGCACATGGCTGTTTGCCAGAACAATGCGGGAGTCTTTAATGAAGCAGCTTAAACTGAACCAAACGGATGACTTTAGATGCGGTGGATTCCACTCGTGTCCGGAGCGGCAGCTTTCTCAGACTTCTTCCTGAAGACAGACCCTTGTTTGCAGGGCTGGTGCAGTCTCCACAGTGGCTGCCCTGCCCTCCCGAGCCAGGCCCCCCAGGGAAGCTGCCCCAGGCCATTCTCCCATCTTCCCTCCGAGTGCCTGGTGGGACTCCCAGAATTCTCACAAGGGGTACAGACTCCCCTACCTTTACAGGCCCCAGTGCCCTCACCCTCTCACAGCAGCCTATACTTGGTCTTTGGCAAGTCAGTAACAGTTTTCACCTGGATTCCTTTGATGTGGCTTTTGTGGCACCCAGAAGTGTCTGCCCCCGGGGAAACACACGCTCAGTGTCCCTTTCTCCCTGCAAGCACACGTCCTTTCTCCAGATTCCGGGTCTGCAGCCCCGCGGGGCAGGTTTTAACTCTGCAGTGTGATAAGGGTGGGCAGAATGTCTTTGCAGCTTTCTCCATCTCTGAGTTGAAACTGGAACCTGGCTGACGTGACTCCGTCTCTGATTTTTATCCAGCAGAGAAGAACCCAGGCCCCTTGTTCTAAGAAGACTTTAAGTAAAAAGTAAGAATGAACGGAACAGAGAGATGGGATCAGAGGTGACTGCAGCCCCTGTATGATCAATAAATCAGGAGGGTATTGCGTCAGAACGCACAGCCTGGACCACTGGCTGCCCATGACTAGGCAGGCGACCTACCTGAGCCTTAGTTTCCTCATCTGTAAAATGGGATAAAGAATAATTTTCCTGCAATGCTTAAGTGCAGGATTGTTCAAATTAAGGGCCACTTTTTATGGGCTCTGACTAGCATTTTGTGCAAACTGACGGAATGGGGGGGGGGGGGCGCCTGGGTGGCTCAGTCGGTTAAGTGTCCGACTTCAGCTCGGGTCATGATCTCGAGGTTCGTGAGTTCGAGCCCTGTATCAGGCTCTCTGACCTTCCCTGGCTCGTGCTCTCACTCTTTTTGAAAAAAAAAAAATTAAACACTTAAAAAAATGATGGAATGGGATGGCTCAGAGTGGAATAAATGGTCTGGGGGGCATCGGAACAGAATAAAAAATTCCGAGTGACAGGTAGCGAGGGTAAGTACTTTTTCACAGAACTTTAGTTTCTGTCCCTTGTATATACATCTTGTGGATTGCTCATAACATAAGATGTATTTTCTGTGGTGGCTTGGGATTCACAGCACTGTTTGAGACACACTGTCATCGAGTGCATCAATTAGTTACTCCTACGTAACAAACGGCCCCCGTATCTCAACCGCGGGCCACCATAAGCACTTCGTCATTGCTTACGGGTCTCCAGGTCTGCTGGGGTTCAGCTCATCCAGGCCACAGACACCGAGAGGGCAAACCCAATGCTTTAACAATGTTTGGAGTGTTTTATTGTGACATTTTTGCTAAAAATTCTACGGCACAAAGCGAGTCGTTCGCCCAAACCCAATGTGACGGAAGAAAGTATGTTTTGCCTCCGGGGGGAGGCAGCGGGGGGGAACAGCAGAGTCGCGTGGCAAAGGGAAGGGTGCTGTGCTGGGCACAGTCTTGAAATCTGCCACATGAGGCCACTGAGAATCTCAGATGCCACAGTATTTCATAAATTGTAAACTGCAGTTTGTCAGGTTTCGTCTTCCTAGCTACCCACGGGGGACCAGAAAGGTCATACCTGTGTTAAGAGAATTCCTCACTGATCCCCGCTTTGGCCCTGGAAAACTTCCCCCGAGCCATCCCCGTCTACTTGCTTGCAAACTATTCATTTGTACTTCTGTGTACGTAGACTTTGGTCCTGTCTCCTATTTTGGCGGCTGGACTGAACAACCTCCCTGACAAGGTCCGTTTTCTTCTCCGTCTTGCTACACAACAGGTTACCGCTCAGGGGTGCTGGAGCATTACAACACGGTATTCTATCAGCCGCTTACATCTAGCGCTCGCTCAGGAAGTGTTGATCCTGTGAGCGTCTCTCTAGCCGTGAGTTCCAGGTGGTCAGGCGATGAATTTCTCCCCTGCCCCAAATCCCACGGTCTTGAGCCTCCCCCGCCAGGTGCGGGTCTGTTCCGTTGCCTAGAGCCCACGTGTCTCCAGGGTCTCCTGCAAGGTTGGTGCCTGCTCTCAGGTTGTGTCCACGCCTTACTTGACTTCCCCCCGCAGCACTGATAACCGGTCACACCGTCTTCGAGCACCTCCGTCACTTACCTGCTAAGACACCTGCTCTCCTGTGCCTTTCCTTTGTAACAAGCCGGCCCTCATGTTTTCAGTGTCCTTTACTGTGTCAGTTCGTGACCTGGAAGTGTCGGCCCGCCCGAGGCTTAGACGCGGGGTATTCTTCCGTCCCCTGGCTCTGAATGTGGCATGTTGGTGCCGGCATAACCCAAATGTATTTCTTCAGACCGGATCTCTCATGAGCTCTACGCTCGGGTCTCCAACTTCTCACGTCACATCTTCATCTGAATGTCTAAGAAGCATTTCAAATGTAACATTTTCAAACCCGAGCTCCGGATTCTTTCTCTCCGCCTCTCCCGCAGCCTCCCCTTGTCTCAGGGATGCTGGTGCCATTTTTTCCTGTGTTCTCAGGCCCAAGCCTGAGACACCTGTCTGTGTCTTGCCCACGTCAGGCGTCCCTTCCAACAGCAGATCCCGCCCAGGGCTACCTGCACGGCACATCCTGCGTCGGACCACTTCTCACTGCCTCCCTCCCTCCCACCCTGATCCAAGCCACCCTCGTGTCGCTGTTGGACCGGCTCAGTAGACCCTACACGGTATCCTGTCCTTCTGATCCTGCTGGAGGCTTCCCGTTCACACTGTCTGACCATGCCATTCCTTTGCTCCAGACTCCTCACCTTCTCGTTATCCTCGCTTAGTGGGGTCACTAAGTGGGGTCATCCAACCCCCTGGCTACCTTTCTGCCCTACTTGCCCTCTTTTTCTGGTCCCTGAATATGGCAAGAAAATCCCTGTCTCAGGGCCTTTGCACTTCCTGTTTCCTCCGCTTTCAGAGATGTGCATGTTCTCACGACTCCCTCCTTGCTGCGTGTATGTCTCTGCTCGAACGCCTGCCCGTTCCAACTGGACGGGCCCCTCCGTCACCACCGCCTGTGCTCCCACCTGCTCCAGCTTTCTTTCAACCCCCCCCCCCCCCCAGTGACCTGATGTGTATTCTCTATCCACATGCTGCGTGGCTTCTCTGTCTCTGTCAGACTTCTGCATCTTTAACAGCTGTGTGCCCCCAGCTCCGTCCCCAATACTGAGGACAATTCCCAGGTCTTAGATGATATTCACAAAACACTTGTTTTGTTTTCTTAATGTTTATTTGTTTATGTTTGAGAGAGAAAGAGGCAGGGAGACAGGGAGACAGAGAATCCCAAGCAGGCTCCACACTGTCAGCGCAGAGCCCAGCACGGGGCTCGAACTCACAAACTGTGAGATCATGACCTGAGCAGAAATCAAGAGTTGGACACTTAACCAGTTGAGCTGTCCAGGGCACCCCCCACCCCGCCTCACAAAACATTTGTTAAATGAGTGGATGACTTATTCTTATTTTACAGCTGAGGGATCTCAGGCAGAGAAGAGTTACATTATGTCAAAATACACTGTAGCCCTGAGCTCTTGTCTCAGAATCCTCTAAATGACAGAACGGTGAATGTCAGAGCTGGAAAGTTTAGTGTCTTTGGGTTCACAGGTGTGGAGTCTGGCCCTGGAGGACGGGGAGTGATGTTCAGATGTGAGGGGGGAAGGCTTTGATGGAGGACCTTGGTCTCAGGACCTCAGTCTGCCTCCCTCTCCCTGGACTTGAGGACTAATAATGATCAAGCTAGTCTGAACTAGTCCGTACCTAATGCTTGGTGACACAGAGCACATCCGTGGTGCCTGGAGCCAGGGACAGTGGGCCAAAAAGAGGCACAAGGGATCTTCTCTTCTGGAACCAGGGGAATGTTCCGTGTCCGAGCGTGGTGGTGGTTTCATGGGTGCGTGCACCACCACACTCCTCTGAGTGTGCCTTGAAACGGGCACGGAACATAAATTAGACCTCAGTAAGGTGGGAGTGAAATCGCGGCGTGCGTATTTGGGTCTTGCTTTTTGGGGGCAGGACCGTGGGGTGGTAACGCTCAGCGCTGAAGAGCCCCTGATTCAGGGGGGTTGAGTGCAGACCCCTGCTCTGCCCTTCACCAGCTCTGATCCTGGAGAAGCAGCCCCTCCTGGGCCTCAGTTTCCCCCTCCGTGCTACAGGGACAAAACACCTAACATATGTAGTCTTTGGAGGATTTAATGAGTATACTTCTATATGTAAGGTTTTTGAAAAGCAACGCATGAGGGGCGCCTGGGTGGCTCAGTTGGTTAAGCGTCCAACTTTGACTCAGGTCATGATCTCTCAGTTTGTGGATTCGAGCCCTGCGTTGGGTTCTGTGCTGACGGCTCAGAGCCTGGAGCCTGCTTCAGATTCTGTGTCTCCCTCTCTCTCTGCCCCTCCCCTGCTCATGCTCTCTCTCTGTCTCAAAAATAAATAAAAACATTAAATAATTAAAAAACAACAACAACACATGTACCTAGTAAGCAGTCAGTACATGATAGCTATCATTCCTTTTTGTATTTCTTGGAAGTGTAAAAACTCCTGGCAAAATAAATGTTTTTTGAGTACCTATGGTTCTTCAGACAGTGCATTTTGCTAAACATGGTAATAAATACAAATGGTTTGGTTCAGATGACAGTAGAATGTCAAAGCTTTTTTCTTAATTTCCTTTTGCCGATCCTAATGTGGGATTTCAGCCCTGTGTGTGTGTGTGTGTGTGTGAATTGTGAGAAACATACTATCTGCCTGTACGCTTTTTCCTTTCTCGCACTTTGTTGGCATGGGGGGAGGGGTCTCGAGGGAAACCTTATGCACAATCCTTCTCCACAGAAGGATCGACAGTGTGGCAAACTCACAGGGTGGCTGAAATACAGACTCAATTGTTTGTCAATAGGAAATGAAGTCAATGATATATCTTATAGGATCCCCCAAGGAAACCTGTTTTCATCTGGAGAGCCTGTATTTTCCTCTCTTACTTGAAAGTAATGCAGCTGCAAAAAGCGTAATTTAACAGTGAAATATCAACCTCTGAAGACAGTCTTCCCAATATGACATTTACAAGCCATCTCGCACATGCTCACAGATGAACGGGGCCCAGGTCGTCTGCTCCCAATGTCCACCTTCCTGTCGCCAGCTCCTTACATTAGGATTCGTGGCATTTGGTGTTCGATGTTCCTTTGGGGGCTCAGAGAGCCCTGAAGGTATCACTTAGATGGGTGGTGGGAACCCGGCTGATCTTTATCCTGCCGTGTGCTCCGGTCCCCTCCTGACACAGACGCACATGGGTGGCATAACACAGAGATCTCAGGTCCTAGCCACAAGGCCAAATTCATAGTGGGAATCCAAATTAATTAGATCTCTGACCTGCAACTTTCTCAGCTTTGCTCTTTGCTTCTTCTACTGGTCTGTCTCCTCTCACGATCTATTGAACGAACTTTTGTCTGAACGCTATTAACCTGATAACCTTGCCTTTGGTACCTCTTCCTCCTTCTTACCCAGACATGCTACTCATGGGCCACAAGGATAACCGCACCCAGAGGAAGCTGTGGAGACACGTTCCCATTGAGTGTCTGTCTGCTGAACACCTCAGTTTGCTATGCGCTGTAGTAGACGCAGAGACACAGCGGTTAAGAGGGGACAGGTCCAGCGGCTCCTGGGTGGCTCAGTCAGATGATCTCACGGTTCATGAGTTCCAGCCCTGCGTCAGGCTCTGTGCTGACAGCTCGGAGCCTGGAGCCTGCTTCGGATTCTGTGCCTGCCCCTCTCTCTCTGCCCCTCCCCTGCTCTGTCTCTCTCTCTTTCAAAAAATAAATAAACGTTTAAATGTTTAAAAAAAAAAAAAAAGAGGGACAGGTCCCCATTCTCAAGCAGATCACCTCCAGGTGGGAAACAGAGAAGAACAAGAAAATAAGCAGGAGCATTCCAACAGGGATCAGTATCGGAAGGTAAATTGTCCAGCGTTGCATAGCTAAGAGCTACCCAGTGCAATCAGTACAGTCTAAGCCATAGGACATGAGCGCTACGCGTGTTGTGGGTGATGTGCTGTAAATAATGCAGAAATATTGTAAATACAGTCTACATAGGAGCACACCCAGTAAATCAGAGAATAGGGTACTGGGGATGCAGAGTGACCAGGCGAGCAGGTGCCAAGTTTAAATTAGAAGTGGCTCAGGGGCCCCTGGGTGGCTCAGTCGGTTAAGCCTCTGACTTCGGCTCAGGTCTTGATCTCATGGTTCATGGGTTCGAGCCCCGCGTGGGGCTCTGTGCTGACAGCTCGGAGCCTGCAGCCTGCTTTGGATTCTGAGTCTCCCTGTCTCTCCTCTGCCCTCACTCTGTCTGTCTCTCTTTTTAATTAAAAAATTTTTAAATAATAAAAAAGAAATGACTCAGACAATACCTTCTGTGGAGTGACATCTGGGCTATCCTGCAAAGTGCATGCTGCTTTTGGTGGCCAGTGACAAAAAAAACCATGGACTGAACGGCTTTAACCCCAATAGAGAGGAGATCACCTGTGCCAGCAGTCCCAGGGGTGGGGGTTCCAGGCGGGCTGGTCCAGTGGTGCGTCCAGCGCACGCAGGATGCGGTTCCTCCTGCCCTTCTGTTCTTCCGTGCTCGCCGTGTCAGCCTGCTCCTTGGCCAGCTCCCTCCCGGCTCTGAGGTCACCGCAGCAGTCCCCGTCGTCGTCATCTGCGGTGCGACGACATCCCGTAGGACAAGGAGGGCAGCTTCCTGCGCCTCGCAGAGCAAGGAGACCCTTCCGGGTGTCCCAGGCGGCTTCTCACACCTCATTGGCGGGAACCGTGTCACGTGGCCTCCCCTAAACCAGTCACTGGCAAGGAGGGGGGTTGGTGTAACTGCCCCAGACGCGAGCGACCCGCAGGTCTCAGGCACTGGAGGATCTAGGATCGAGGAAGGGGATAGGGGCCGGGGGGGGGGGGGGTGAGCCGGGATGGCCCAGGGCGAGAAGGTAGGCCGGCTAGGAGGGAGCCTGTGCAGGGGGCGGGGTGTGTGTGGGGAAGCCTGGGGGAGGCGCGTCCAGAAACTATAATCGCGAGTTTGCATTTTGTCCCGCGTGCCTCGGGAAGTCGCGGGAGAGGCCCGACGTGTGAGCGGGCGGAGGAAAGAGCCCTGGGCCAGGGTCGTATTGCTGCGCGTACCCTCGACGCCATCGCACGTGACGCTCCCTTTTCTATGGAGGATTCGATGCAGGTGGGGTGAGGGTTGTGATGCCTGGCTCGCATCAAGAGGGGAGAAGGCCGCAGGCGGAGAGGTCCGAGGCAAACGCTAGGTGCCTACTAATCAGCCCTCGTTATTCGCGCAAGTCGTGTCCTGGAAGAGTCCCCGCAAACACTGAATTAGCAAATACTGAACCTTCAGGGGGAGATACACACGCATACATACCTCACGTAGGCTGTCGTCTTGAATCCTAGAAACAACTCCTCCTGGGAGAGCCTCTTCATGTTGCAAAAGAGAGGATGAGGTTGGGAAGCGTGCAGTGGCTTGCCTGAACCGCCCGCACCCCCAACTAACCGGGAGCTAGCGCAGGGATTGGAGCCCCGTGCACCTGCCCCCCCTCCCGTGTACAACCCCTGGTCGTCTGTGTGTGAGGGGCTGAGACAAGAGGACAGAGCGTCGGCCGCTGGGAGCCTGTGCGTGGGGCAGGTGACTCAGAGCTCACGCCCCGCCAGCTTCCACACGTTGCCGGGACAGTGGTGGAAGCGGTAGGTAAATTCGAGAACACGGAGTCCACAAATAATAAGGCTTATCCACAAACAGACGTCTTTCTTCATGGTTTTGAAAGCTGGGGAGTCTGAGATCGGGGTGTGGGCGTTTGGGGAGAGCCTCCCCCACCCTAGTTTACAGACCGCTTCTCCTGGTGCCGTTCTCACGTGACGGAGCAGAGGAAGGAATTCCGCCTTCTGGGGTCTCTTCTCGTAAGGGCGCCGATCCCCTCACGGGGGCTCTACACGCACCTCACAGCCTAGCCCTCACCAGGACCGACCTCATCTGAGCTGTTTTAATTGAGTTAATCAAGGACGGTGACACACACTTTCTTGTAAGGGTAGGCACGTCCCAGGAGAAAGAAACCAAGTGCATCTCGAGGGCCTCTGACGTTGTTACATTCTTCATTTAAGTTCCTCCACTCAGGCCATCCCTCACTGCCTGAACGATGAGGCAGGCTGAAGTCTGCATGAGCCCCGAAGGGGTATATAGACTGTCACGGTGTCGAGATTTCATTTCTTAGGCACAGAAAGGGCCTCGCGGTTTCCAAAACAGGTGCGTTCCTGATGGTGGGATGTGTTGTTTTGAGGTGACTTACAGGGGGCACGAGGGTGGGTGGAAAGCCAGAGCCAAGGGGAACCTGAGTTTTCCACAAATGCGGGAGGGTTGAGGTCTGTTCTGTAGGAGGTAGGACCGGGAAGGTTCTAGAATCGGTGCCATCCACCTGAGCCAGTGGTTTCTCTGAAATGGGGCTCCCACCCCTTTCTGAGTGTCTGAGGGAAGGGCAGCCGGGCCCGGCATCGTGTCAGCGTCTCGGGATCTTGAAGTAAGAATGAGTTTTAACCTTCTATTTCTGCTCTCATCGAAAGTCTCGCTCTCTTCGAAATCCTGGGCACAATCCTGCCGATTTACGTTCCTCGGGCGTGACCCTGGAGACAGCTGATTTGCTCCCGTCATCCTTTTTCTTCTCTCTTGTCCCTGGAGGGCACAGACTTCAGACTGCCCAGTCCTCACAGGAGCCAGCTTGACACGGCCACCCTGCAGCACCCCGCTCACTGCTTTGAGGACCAGGGTTACCCAGTCAGTGTCACTGGGATTTCAGCCCATGTCTCTGCTAGTGGCCTTGGTCAGATCTACTTAAAGATGGCTGAAGGGGCACCCGGGTGGCTCAGTCGGTCAAGCGTCCGACTTCGGCTCAGGTCATGATCTCACAGTCCGTGAGTTCGAGCCCCGCGTCGGGCTCTGTGCTGACAGCTCGGAGCCTGGAGCCTGCTTTGGGTTCTGTGTCTCCTCTCTCTCTGCCCCTCCCCTGCTCACACTCTGTCTGTCTTTCTCCCAAAAATACAATAAAACATTAAAAAACAACAACAACAAGGAAGTTTGCTCTTGGAGTTTGGAAGTTGGCACTTCTGACCTTGCTCGGGACATGAGTGTCTGGGGCTTGGAAGGGAGGCCTGGGCTGTGGGTACTGACTCAGGTGAGGAAGACGAGGTCAGAAGTAAGTCCTTGTTTGTGGCTCACACAACACACTGCCTGGTGGCACTCAGGTCCGCCAGCGACTCAGACTGACGCGGGACCCAGAAAGCAGCATGTGGCCCGAGCCAGTTGGACCACATCCCTGGCCTCAGCTCCTTCACCTGTAGAATGAGACTGTGGACCCCTCACTGTTGCGATTCTGTGGTGAATTCTTGGTTTCGGTGTCCCCTGCACCTGGAGGTGACCCTTGCCCCCTCCACACCCTCCCCACCTACAAACCTCAGTGACATTTTCCGGAAGGTCCAGGAGAGACGTCATCAACATTTTACTTGTTTATCCGGAAGGGGTGGAGTGAGATAGAGGCTTAAATCGTCCGATACGTAACCTGCTAACACGTGCACGTTAAGAGGGTGCCCCCCCCCCGCCCAGGTGCCGAGTCAAAAAACCATAGCAAAATGCTACATCCTCACTTCCAGTCTGCAAAAGTGCAGTTTAATGGGGGCACAAATAATTATATCCCCATTTCGGGAGTATTTCCTACAAGGATTTTAACGCAGTGCCAAGCTTTCTTGGTTTGTATGGCTTGAATAAAGTCGTTTTTCTAAAGCGACATATGGCTACCTTTTATGCATCTTCAGACATGGTGAAGTGAAATATGTTGCACCTGGGGTTTGATTAGTGGTGGTTTGAGTACATAAACAAGGTGAGGTAGAGGGGAAAAACAACCCACAAAAGAAGCAACAAAGGTTATAGAACTCCATTAAATTATGTTTATGGTTTTACTTGTCAGTATTTCGTAACACAAAATGGTTTTCCTGGAGTCTGTTTATCAGTATTTGTCGCCAATTAGTGCCTACAAATTACCTTTTGTTGGAATTACCAACAGATGAGACGCTATTGTCTCGGCGACTAATAAATCAGAGTTCGCGAACTTTCTCTGCCTCCTTGCCGCCGGTGGTTTCCCGGATGCATCTCGAGATTCTCACTTCTCCCAAAGGTTTCCAACCACTGTGACTCCATTTTTGTGAACGGGAAGGAGGTGAGGAGCAAAGTGGACACGACCGTGAACTTCACGCACCAGCACTTCACGTCTCAGCTGGAAGTGACCGTGTGGGCGCCCAGGCTCCCCCTGCAGATTGAGATCTCGGACACGGAGCTGAGCCAGATCAAGGGATGGAGGGTCCCCGTGGCCTCCAACAGAAGGTGAGCAGCCGAGGGAGGGCCGAGTCCTGGCGCCCGGATCCCCGGGAAGATGCGCCCGCAGGGGGTCACGGCGGTCTCGGACTGGGGCTCAGAGGGGTCTGACTTTGGGCACGTACTAGCCTTTGACGTGAGGAGGGCCTCACGGAGATACGGATAGTTGTCCAGCTCGTGGCACAGTTGCTGGGACTCAGTATAATGTTGCGCTGCACACAAAGCACAGAGCACGGGGTGTAGGCGTTTCTTTCTATTCCCCGCTTCCCCATCGTTCCTTCCTGTGCTGCTCGTTTTCAGTTCCCTGCTTATAAATGTCGACCTCCGTCCGCGGAGCCTGGCGCAAGGGTTACATTGTGGGCTCTAGCATGAAGCTGCTGAAGTTTTCACCCTTGTGAGCTTTCCCACGTAGAGCTGTGTGACCTTGGGCCAGTTGATGAACCTCTCTTTTCCTCAGTTTCTTCACCTATAAATTGGAGGTGACGATATCACTGAAGAGAGTTGTCCCAAGGGCAAAATGACAAAGTGTAGTACCCAGACCTCTAAAGACGACTCCTCTGTAAGATTCCCACCTCCTGGCTGTTCACTCAAACCCCAACCTGGAACGTCTATGAAGGGATTTTACAGATGGAATTAAAGTGCTGAACCCATTGACCTTAAGATGTGGGGAGTATCCAGGTGGCCCTTGAAAGCAGAGGTTTCTCTAGCGGGAAGGTGGTACCGTTCAGTGTGTGACCTTTTCGAATGGACTTGTTTTTATCCAGCAGAAGTCCCTTGAGATCCACCCCAGTTGTTGGCGGTATCGAGCATTCCTGTAGTTGTATTGTTGAGGGGTGATCCGTGGGGGGTATCATCTTAGCGTGCTGAATCGTCCACCACAGGAGGCCACGCATGCTGTCACCAGGTGGCGGCTCTCATGGATGGAGCCGCCATGACCCTCCTGTGCAAGCTTGTGTGTGAGCATAAGTTTTCTGGGGAAGGTGCCCAAGGGTGTAACTGTTGGGTCGCGTGATAAGGGCGTAGTTAATTTTAAAAGAAACTGCCGAACTCTTTTCCAGAGGATGTACCATTTCACTCTCCCAGCAGCCACGTGTATGTCAGCTAGTTACTCCATTCACACCCTTACCGGCATTTTAAGACAGTACATACTGCATGGCCCCATGTAGAATGATCTAGAAAGTGGAAAACAGACTGGAGGTCACCGTGGATTAGGGATTGCATAGACTATCACGGGGTAGCCCAGGGCATCCCTGTGGGGACGGACTAGTTCTGTGTTTCGGTCGTGGCTATGGTTCCGTGAATCCTCTGGTGATAAAACTGCATAGAACCACACAACACGCACATGCACTGGTTAAACTGTGAAAATCTGAATAAGCCCTGTGGTTTGTCCCAATGTCCGTTTCCTGGTCTTGGGATTATACTGTGATCATGCAAGATGTTAGCAGAGCAAAGAGCATACAAGAACTCCCTGTACGTGATTTTTTAACTTACGGTGAATTTCTAATTAATGAAAAATTTAACCTTTTTCAAGTTTATTTTTGAGAGAGAGAGAGAGAGAGAGAGAGAGAGAGAGAGAGAAGGAGAATCCCAAGCAGGCTCTGTGCTGTCAGTGCAGAGCCCAACTCAGGGCTGGAATTCACACACCATGAGATATGACCTCACCCAAAATTAAGAGTCTGCCGCTCAACCAACTGAGCCACCCAGGTGCCCCAAAATTTAAACTTAAAAAAAAAAATAGAATGCTATCTGTCCCAAAATGACAGAATGGTTTGATTAATACAGTATTTCTAATACTTCATTTATTCACTCACCACTTTTATGATATTGCCCCTTTTGAATGCCACCTGTAATATATACTTAATATTGTTCTTTTTTTCGCTTTTATTCACTTACTTAAGGGAAATTTTACATAACTATCAAAAATGGCCAACTGGTAGAAATTAATGCAGAGAAAAGAAAATGTCGGTGTTACATTCTGTATAGATACTGCTGTTTGTATGAGTTGGTCTTTTTTTTTTTTTTAATTTGTTTCTTTCTCTTGAGAAAGAGAGAACAGGGAAGGAACAGAGCGAGAGGGAGAGAGAGAATCCCAAGAGGGCTCCCCACTGTCAGCACAGAGCCTGATGTGGGGCTCCATCTCGCAAACCATGAGGTCATGACCTGAGCTGAAACCAAGGGTCGGACGCTTCACCAGCTGAACCACCGGGTGCCCCTGGCTGAGCTGGTCTTTCATGAGTCGACCAGCAAGTGTCAGATAAGCGTCAGGGACAGCCCAGCCCCCAGAGACCTTCCTTCCCCGTGATCAAATCGGAAGGACTGAAAAGTAGAATGGGAATAACTTTGCGCAATGTCATTGCGTGTTTTTGGTGATATGTCCCTTTGCCACTAAAACCAGCTCACTTACCAGCACAGATGTTTACTCCTCGCTTTGGGAAACCACAACATGCTTCTTTATGGATGCTGGTTACACACCATTCCTTTCCAAATGGTTCCCAGACGTTTCAGGGAGGCAGGAGGGTACATTTTAAAGAAGGTGGGTTTCCGAAGTCAAACGGAACTCTGTAAATTTGCTGATCACCAGCTGTCCAGGCCGTGTATTAAGCACTCCGAGCCTCGGCGGCTTCGTGTAGAAATAGGAACCTCTTTCATGGCTGTTTTGAAGATTCAGGGAGGTCACTATAAGGAGGAAGAGGGCACCGAGGGGCACAGCAGCCTGGGCGTGGACCCCGCCCCTAGATGGCTAGCCCTGTTAGCGCTATGATCCCGTGAGTGGGTAGACCCAGACCCAGCGCATAGTAGGGCTGACTCGATGTGTGTGAATTACAGCCCCTGGCTCCTGCCACCCCTGTCTGCCCACGGTCGTAGACCCTTCACCAAGCAAGGTGCTCTCGCAAAAGCACACAGGACAGGTTCCTCTCGAGGGGAAGGTCCTGGAATAGCAGAGCCATCGAGGACTTTCCCCTGGGGCCGTGCACAGGCGGGGCGGCAGTTGAGGTCCTCTGAGCCAGGGCGCCTGAGATTCCCGCAGGAACCCCTCAGCAGCTCTGTGACTGAGTGCCACAGGTGGGCCAGGGGGTGAGAAAGGGCACTCTGGCCTCCCTGTCCAGGGCCAGCCAGGAGACAGGGCTGAGCCATCCTCAGGGGCCGTCCTCCCCTGCTCACACCTGACCGCACCCCTGTAGGAAGCGGGGGGGGGGGGCAGCCAATCTCGCTGCCTGGGCCTGTGTGGGACTCCCGTGAGGAGTGAAAACTGGGCCCAGCAGCTCTTCTGACCCGGGACCTCACGGTTCCCGCAGCGGGGACAGTTTCAAACCACAGAGTTCCAGAACGCAGGGTGGGGACTCAACCTCTGCCTATTTGGGGGCAGCATATCCCGCGGTGCTGGGCGCATGCTGGGCGCGTGAAGGCAGGGGCGGCACTCGCCTTCCGTGCTCCAAGCAGGTGCACAGGGACCACCGAAAGGGAACAGACGGGGAACGAACCAACGGTGCGCGGGCCTGGCGGGTAGCAAAACCACGCCACGTGTTCTGACGCTTCCAGAGAAGCTGGAAGGCGAGGCGTGCGAAGCTTCTCCACGGCCGCGGCGTTTATCCTGGTTTGTCTGTGTCCCCAGGCCCACCCGGGAGAGCGAGGACGAGGAGGACGAGGAGAAGAAGGGGCGAGGCTGTTCCCTGCAGTACCAGCATGCCACGGTGCGTGTCCTCACCCAGTTTGTGGCCGAGGCGCCCGACTTGAGTCAGCTGAGCTACATGCTGGGCCCCGACTGGCAGTTTGACATCACTGACCTGGTGACAGATTTCATGAAGGTGGAGGAACCAAGGATTGCGCAGCTGCAGGGCGGCAGGACCCTGGTGGGCCGGGAGCCGGGGATAACCACCGTGCAGGTACGGGCCACGCACTCCTTGCCAGGGCCCCAGCCCCAGCCCCAGCCCCAGTCTGTACTGACGAGCGTCCAGGTAGATGACGCCGGGCAGGTGTGTGTGTGTGTGTGTGTGTGTGTGTGTGTGTGTGCGTGCGTGTGCACACGCACAAGAGAATCATGACCGGCTGTAGAACATTCACCAATTTTCATAATCTAACTTAAATTAATTTTTGCATTTCAGGGAGAGTTGAGGGGAAAAAAAAATCCCTAATTTCTTTTACCGCCAAAGCTAAATTAAACGCACAGTGGAAGCCACCTTTCCCCCAGTACGATAATTTACTCTTCATATACCACTAATAGAAGAGGGTCAAACCCGAGAAAACTAGTTTTATTTTCGTAACCTTGAGGGTTAACCACTTAGCTATATGTTACACTTTGAACAGTGGACAGAAATTAAAAAAAAAAGTTTTTTAATGTTTATTTTTGAGAGAGAGAGACAGACAGAGCATGAGTGGGGGAGAGGCAGAGAGAGGGAGACACAGAATCCAAATCGGGCTCCAGGCTCCGAGCTGTCAGCACAGAGCCCGATGCGAGGCTTGAACCCACGAACTGTGAGATCACGAGCTGAGCTGAAGTCGGACGCTCAACCGACTGAGCCACCCAGGCGCCCCGTGGACAGTAAATTCTTAAATAACATGTTTGCACTAAAAATAATTTAAAAATCCACAACGAAGTGCTCTGTATTTTACTAGAGTAGAACTATTTTCCCGGTCAGTTTGAATGGCATAATTATGCAGAGATGCTGCAGCACGTTTTCTAGCAAAAATTTAAAGTGTTACCACTCGTAGTTAATTAAGTCATATTTTAGGTGGTGCCACAGCCAATGTTGACGAAACTGGATGAAATGTGCAATATTTTGTATTATTCTTCCGTGGCTCTGTAGCACGTTATCACAAAACGAGCGGCTAAAAGCACGCCTCATTTATGAACTCAGTTCTGTAGGTCAGGAGTCGACGAGAGCTGGGCTGGGTTCTCTGCTGAGGCTATCACAAGGCTGCGGTGAAGGTAATGGCCAGGCTGGGCTTCTCTGGGGGCTTTGGGGAGGATTTGCTTCCCAGCTCATTCACCTTGTTAGCAGAATGCAGTCCCTCACGGGTGTGGGACTGAGGAGTCTGTTTCCTCGTGGACTGTTAACAGGGGCCACTCACTGCTCCCAGAGGGGCCACCCACGTCATGTCTCATGTGGCCCCTCCATCAGCAGTAATAGCTGGGTCAAATCCTTCTCACACTTTGAACCTCTGTGATGTTCATTACACCCCGCCCCCCCGGATAATCCAGGATGAGCTCCCTGTCTGAAGGTGCACCTGCCGTAGAAACGCCAACATAATCATGAGAAGTGATTTCTCATCACATTCCCAGGTTTGAGAACTTAGTGAGGACATCTTCGGGGCAGCGGGGAGGGGGGCAGTTCTGGAAATTCTGCCTGCTGGATGTTCCTGTCCATTTGCTAAGCACCACTGGTTGCAGACTAGATGGTAAATTGGAAGGAGTGACTTCTCAGTACGTTAACAATCCCTCCTCCACTTGGCTTACGTGGTCTCTCCAGGGGTGACACAGTGGCCCACACCACGGTCACTGTTGTCCCATAGTGCACAGCTAAGTGCCCACTGGAAGGATGTGAACAGGAGAAGATGGCCCATTCCGCCATTTTCACATCTAAATATTAGTTGTTGGGAAACCGTTGCTCTTTGAGTGCCTGGTCCCAGGGTGGGCAACTTTGAGCTCTTGTCTCTATGTGAAATAGAGCTCTTCTCAGAAAATACCCTGTGGTTGTCACGGCAGGAGTCAAAGGCAAGGAAATGGACCAACATGATGTTTGTCAAACTCCTCCAGTTGGTGAGTGTCACTGGACCATAGCATAACCCTTCCCTACAGAGTTCTCCAAGCGCACTCACTTGGCAGACAACTGAGGGAACACGCTGATGGAAAAGGTCAGTTAGGAGTTTAAAACCACTGAGTGGAGCACACACTGGAGCTTGGTCGCTTCCTTTGAAGGTCCTCTCCCCGCTCTCTGACTCCATCCTGGCCGAGAAGACGGTGATCGTTCTGGATGACCGCGTCACCATCGCCGACCTGGGCGTGCAGCTGGTGGCTGGCTTGTCTCTTGCCCTGAAGCCTCACAGAACGGACAAAAGAGCCATCGTCTCGATGGTGGCTGCCCAGGACGTTCTCCGAGCCCCGCAGCAGGTGGGATCCCAGAGTCCTTTTGTCCCCGGTCGTTTGAGACCACTTCCCTCCCCCGCGCATCTGCAGAGGGCATCAGTTGAAGCTAGGATGGGTGGTCCGTGAAGCTCCTTCCTGCTTCTTATCCAGATGGCCCTGCCTTTTTTCGAGAAAAATACCAGCGACTTAGATACGTTTTCCTCATTCATGGTTTTATACGTCAACCATGCGTCCATACTCCACTCGCTTTGCAGCAGCCTTATCTGTGCTTGGCACACTCTGCTGTCCCATGACCATAGGATCACAGGTTTTTCCATTTGCCAAAGCAGGTGGTTTTGATACTTGGAAATTCCACGTCAGCTGCTTGAACACGCATGGCTGATGGGCCCCAAATCGCTACCGTTTACAGTCATTGCCAACTCTGAAGCTCTCCTCCATCTTTAAACTCAGAACGAGTGTTTATAAAGACACCAGGGTGCTGTGCCTTTCTGGTGAGCTCCTTCCCATAAGGCATCTTTCCCCAGGCTCCTTACCCAGTGCGTGTTTCGCTTCATCAGCACTGGCTTCCTAATAAAGAATGTTCAAAGAGATATTATTTGGAGCAGTAGCCTGATTAGTTGCACCTGATCTTGATTCAGATAAATTGCCTGATCTTTTGAAATGTTTTTTAGAAAGGTCAAAGTCAACTTCTGTTGTGCGGCGTGCAATAAATTAATATGCACCTTAATGCATTCATTAAAGTATATTATTTGCTTCGCATATCAGTGGAGCAGTATGATGTCAGTTCAAGGCATGCCAGGAACGGTCCAAGATTTAAACCATAGAAGTTTATTTTTCTCCATCTGTATATTTAAATGATATTATATAGGAAGTCGTATTTATGTTTGCAATTTGAAGGAACCTGATTATAACATAATGCTTTGGTTTCATTTTTCTTAGGAAGCAATAGTCAGTTCTTGGATTTTGTTCAGTGATGGTTCGGTGACACCATTAGACATTTATGATCCCAAGGATTTTTCAGTTACTGTGTCATCATTGGATGAAATGGTGGTGTCTGTCCAGGCAAACCTTCAGTCCAAATGGCCGGTTGTGGTTGCACAGGGTGAAGGGCAAGGTCCCTTGATTAAATTAGAGATGATGATTAGCGAACCCTGTCAGAAGACCAAGAGGAAGAGTGTTCTTGCCGTGGGTAAAGGAAACGTCAAGGTCAAATTTGAACCAAATGTTGATGAGCACCTAGGAGGCACCAACGATATCGAGGGCATCAGTCGGGAATACAAAGACCACTTCAGTAATTCCATACAGCGTGAAGGAAACCAGGAGAGAGCGGTTCAGGAGTGGTTCCAACATGGCGCCTCTGTGGGCCAAGAGGAACGTAGCAACAAAAGCACAACCCCACAGTACCCTCTGGAAGGAAAGGATAAGAAGTTGCTCAAGAGTGGTGGTCCAGACTCCTTCACAAGCTTCCCCACTCAAGGGAAGTTACCGGAACCCAATAATCCCAGTGACCTTACAGTGACCTCAAGGGGGTTAACTGACTTGGAGATCGGCATGTACGCTCTGCTCTGTGTCTTCTGCTTGGCCATTTTGGTCTTCTTAATCAACTGTGTGGCATTTGCTTGGAAATACAGACACAAAAGGTTCGCTGTGAGCGAACAAGGCAACATCCCCCATTCCCATGACTGGGTCTGGCTTGGGAATGAAGTAGAACTTCTGGAAAACCCCGTGGACATCACCCTCCCGTCGGAGGAGTGCACAACCATGATAGACAGGGGGCTGCAGTTCGAGGAGAGGAACTTCCTTCTCAACGGCGGCTCCCAGAAGACTTTCCATAGTCAACTACTCAGACCCTCTGACTATGTCTATGACAAAGACATTAAAAGTGAGCCTATAAACCCATCGGGCCCAAAGAGGAAGAGAGTCAAGTTTACTTCCTACACCACCATCCTCCCGGAGGACGGTGGCCCATACACCAACTCCATCCTGTTTGACAGTGAGGATAACATCAAGTGGGTCTGTCAGGACACCGGGCTGGGGGGCCCCCGGGACCTTAGAGACTATATGGAAAGGCTGCAAGACCAGATGTGAACTCCTTTCTTACGTTTGTATTCACCTTTATGCCTTCTGTTTTTTGAACGGTGGAGCAGTGAGTTTGTTCAGCAATAGGGGGTGATTTAACAAAGGTTAACTTGTGGAGGTCTGGGAGGGATCCCTTTCTGAGCAGGTGTCAGAGGCCCGGAGAGCTACAGCAGCTGGGTGATAAGCCGGGAAATGTCTCTAAAGCGGCCACACATAGATCCTGGAGAAGTTCTAAGACAACAGTAGTATCTGCAGCCTGATACTAGCTCAGTTCAAATACAATAAACCTGACCCCACAGACATTGTTAGTCATCTCGCGACAAACGGCCGTGTGGATTTAGAAAAGGCTTGGGTGTTGATTTTTCTATTCCTAGAACTTTTAAAGCACAGTGGACACTCCTTGCCCTTGGCCCGAGATTGGACGTACGCGAAAGATGCCGAATGTAGCCGCCCTTATTTGTTATGAGCGCTGCTCGTTATTTTTATATACATTTGCACCTGCACCTGGTTTCCTTTGGCCTCTGGAATTCTTTTTGAAACATGAAGAAAAGCAGTTGTGGTCTTCTCTCTGAGATGTTTGATTTACACATGAGTTTGAGTCGCTGACGTTTGCCGCGTCCGTGCAGGACGTCAGGTGTCCTCCAGTTTTCCACACTCCTTACCTAAGGGGCCATATCTGAGAAACTTATCCTCACAATGTCCTTCCTTCTCTTTGTTGTGAAGCTTCCTTGTATCAGGAGTGGGGACATGGGGTTTTACACAAAATATTAATATACTGTGAGGGAGGGCCATCTCTTTACAGTTTTCTATATGAAGCTTAAAAACTTTGGTGAACACTTGTCAACCACATTTATTTTTTATCTTCTGCCTGTGGAAGATTCACGGGGAATCCCTGGAGTGCATTTCTGAGGGCTTTAGAAAAGACCCTGAAATAGTTTGTCTTTATACTGGTGCTTTCTGGTCAACGCAATGTGTTATCCAAATGGAAATCAAAATCTTAAACTAATATACACCGAAAGGAAATTGCATGGGAAATGCATTCAGATTAAACTTCCATTTTACTGGAACAACCACCACAACAATTTGAAAGTAGAGTGATGTCTCCACTTAGCAATATGTAGAAATCCTTCCGTACAATGACCCCCAACCCTTACCCCCCAAAACCCATCAGTCGCGACTCTGGCAGAGATAAAACCTATACAGGGTGTGCTCTGATGGAGAAAATCAATGGGTTTGCCCCCAAACAGCATAAAATAAACGGCCGTTCAAGAGTTTAAGCGGTTATGCTGAAAAAACCATAGCTATTGGAAAGTCAAAGTGGCAATAGGAAAAAAAAAAGCATGGCCCCCTGCATAATTTTTAAATACAAAAGTATTTTTCAAGGAATTGCATGAACGGCTTCAAGCAAAGCAAGAATTTCAGGTTAGATTAGAATTTCTCACACTCACAAGAACGTTCTACTGAGATGGGATAGAGGTGAAGACGGACAGTGCACTAGGCCACCAATTCCGAGCTTTCTGTTGCCACTTACGTCCCTAGGAAATAGAAATTTAAAGTCCAGGGCAGCAAAGGCGCGGGGAAGCGGTTTCTTGACTCCTCATGGCTGCTGAGCAAGCTGTTAGAATGAGAGGCGTTCAGTTGTTGTTGGGAAGCGTTCCGTGCGTGGGGGCAGGACAGCCCAGCCTCCTCTGACCTGTGTCTCCTGCCCACAGCACTGCGGTGGGTTTGTAAATCGTGCATACGTTACCAGGGACGTGGACCTGATATTGAGAGGCCAGTGTTCAGTTGATCTTGTGTTTAAGGTGGGGGTTGAGGAGTGAAGCTGGTAAAGTTGCAAAAAAATCTTTCAACTCGGTGGGTGAACGAAGCCAGGAGACCCAGGCGTTAGCTTCAGAGGGAGTTTGCAAAGAGATGGCTGACGTCTGGCAGGAAGGGCACCTCAGGGAGCCCGGGGAGACTGTCACCAGGGGTTCGAGGCAGGGGAGGTGGCTCAGAGCGAGCTGGGGAGGCCAAAAGGAAGTTCACACGCTAATGCAGCATAGCTGTCTAAATGAGCCCCACTCCTTCTGTAAGACGTTCTCAATTTTCTCTCCCTTTGGATCTTCAGCAAAATCCCCAAAATAATGGGGATCTCATGTCTGAAACGGAGGACATTCAGCTGGTATAGGGAGCCTCCCGCACATTCTCACACAGCAGGCTGCCCCCACTGGTGCAGTGAGGCTCTGGCAGGGGGCTGGTCTGGAAAGGAAGAAGGACGTTACCATTGCCATGATTAGCGTTACTGACAAGCTTGCAAATCAGAGCATTCCCTGGGGTCTGAGCGTTTGATGTGGGCAGAGCGCAAACTCTGGGGCACTAGAACATAGAACGCGTCAGAGTTCTCAGGAGTCGGGAGCTGTCCGCGGTCCTGAAGATGCCTCCCGTGGGTGATCCAGGCTCTCTGCAGTCTCCTTTGTCCGTTTCCGTTGAAATTCAGTTCAACGTGAAAGTCGAATGGAAGGTCATGGAGGAGGGGTCCCTCTTACCACACAGCACACGCTCACACGCACGCACACATACATACGTACATGAGTGTGTTGGTAGTGAAGAGCCAGAGAGAACAGTATGTAGCAGGAACCAGCACGGTCCACGGTCCCCCGATTTGCCACGGGCATCATTCCGCTATCCGGGATTTCAATGAAGTTCTTTTCTAAATATCTCCTGCTGACCAGCAGCCGTGGATTATACCTGCCTGATTTCCAATAGATCATTTAAAATGAATAGGAACTATGCCTCTACATATCTAAAACTTAGATGGGGAACAGACCTAAATCATGAAACCTTGAAATACAGTTCCCTGGGGACCTGCATGTGCCTGGATTTTCCAGGTTTTTATAGCTGACATATCCAACTGATCGGTGTGAGTAGTAACCTGAACAGAACAGCATTGATAAAGTCCCTTCCTCTCCCCAAGAAGCGAATGCTTAGACCTCCCTCCGACCCCCGAGGCGGACGCCAGCAAGCCTTGGGACACAGGCTGGGAACTTCACGGGTCACAGGGAGGGCGGCCCAGGCACCCTCGAGGACCGGGCCACCTAGAACGGGGGAGGGTGAGACCAGTGTTCCCAGCGGCCAGATGTGCTGCTCTCCACGCCACACCCAGGGATTGAGGAGCGGCTGCCGCAAGACAGAAGCATGGTGTGAGCACACGGGGTTGCATCGGAGGGAAAGCCAGAAGACACGTCAAGTTTCCCTGAAGGGCGCCACCCAGCAAACCTCGGGACACTCTGCACATGCCAGAGAGGACTAACTGACTTCCTAACTGTTTTGTGTTGCGCCCTGGCCAGGGTAAGCTCCCAGACTTAAACTCCAGGCAGAGCGTTTCTGTGTATGAACGTTAATGCAGGGAAAACACGGATTAATTTCTGTACCATTGCCACATCCGTAGACAGGTACCTTGTACTTCGCTGATTTTTAAGTTTTAGGAAGTCTGCCTTTGTGCATTTTGTTGTTTGCACCCTCTTCTCACCCTTTTAGAAAGGCGTCTTCCCATGGTGGGGTGTTGGGACCAGCCAAGGCTCTGTCAGAGAACTAAGCAGTCCCCCTTCAATGACCACACAGTGGTTGCACCTGCTTCCTCCATATCACCAGGACCATTGCGTTTTCTACTCGAATCATCTCACAAACGGCTTCAATCCTTCATGCTCGTCTCTGTAAATGACACGACAGATGGTTTATAAACTCAGTAGCCGTCTCCTCCGTCAACAGTATACATGTGTGATGTACCGAGTATCACCTGTTATGTGAAGGAAGGGACGGGATGGGTGGTGGAAAGGCTATGCTAAGATACGGAAAGCAGATATTTTTGTATGTAACAGAGGCAGTTCCCTGGGGTGCTGAGAAGTGCGCAGGAATAAATACATTTTATAATAAAAGCATGCAATGCTGTAGCTTTTAAATGTACAGACATCCCCGCTCAAAAATATCCAAACCGATGGTGGGGAAAACACCGGGTCTAACCTCCCGCGGGGCGCTGGTTAGGACCGCCGCCTGGAGAGGGCATGGCTCATGGTGGCATCATGGGTGGAATCTGCTAGAAGATTTTGATCTTGCTCTTCATTACTTCTGGATTTTTTTTCCTTTTTTTTTTTCCTGAAAATACTTCAGATAAAAGTGACTACATTTTCCAGCATAAAGGTATATTCTAACCACAGGGTAACTCATCATTTTTAACGTGAAAATAAACGCTTAAACATTCTTCGGTTGTTTCCTTATTTTATGCACATATTCCCTCTTCAATTTCAGCCTCTGTATGAATTCACTCTTCTCATATATATTTTTTCTTCTTAGCCAGAGATTTTTAATACATTTGATACAGCAATAAATGGAAACCAAAAGAAAATGTTTCTTAAAAGTTGCAAACAGCTTTTTCCTTTGGAAAGCTTCTCATTTGTTTTCCCAGCTGGGGGACACTTATTCCGGGATGTCTTAGAAGGTGGGCTTGGGGCGCTCACGTCCCTGTCGAGGGCCACGCCATCTTGGAGTCAGTGCTGACGTGCAGGACGCAGTGGCCCCTGACCTCAGTCTCCCTTCTGGTCTTCCCTTGTCAATGGCTCCCTTGTGTGTATGTGTTTGGGGCTGGGTGCTGAGGGTCCAGAACGGACAGAGTTCTAGAGACATAAGAAAAACACAAGACTGTCAGGCTCCTGCTTGGGAGGTTGACGTAAGCATTTCAGCTGACTGCTGGCCAGGCATTGCCGAGCCCCCGAAGTTCCTCAGTTGGCATGTGTGTCCTTCCCGACACTGCCAGCATCATGTTTGGTATTTTGGCAAATGTCGTCCCTTGCATTCAGGAGGAGGGGATACCACTCTGGCAGTAACTTGACACGTCACGATAAATGCCCTCTAAATGGGCTCTGCAGACATCATTTTGAGGCACTGGGTATACACATGGGGTTGGCTTGTGAAATCGAATCTGTGGAGTAGCAGGCATCCGATGCGCCCAGGTGCTCTCCCAGGTGTGGAGGATTTTCCACGTTCTGGGCAAATGCTTCTCACCGACCCTCTCCTCCTAGACCTCATCCTTGGAACATGGGAGGATGGAGCCACGGACCCCGCAGGCTCTCCCCAGGTCCCAAAGTGCATGCATACAGTTAGTACAGTTGGCTTCTAAAAGAGAAGGAAAAAAGAAAAAGGAGCTTGAAATGAGGTTCATAAAGGGACTTTTGAGCGTGTGCAAAATGCAAACGCTGCGTTTCAAGTTTTGGGGGTATTGGACTCCTGAATGCCTAATTTAATTTCTTTATGGTTTGACACAATTTAGATTGGTTCTAGAAAGCTGTTTGCTTTTAGAAATGTGAAAAAGTACAAGAAAGTGCAGAAGCATTGTAACCAGAGTTAGTGTTTATAGACACTTCTATGACTCAAGGTGAGCAGGACACTGTCACTTTCCAGATGGGAAATAACAGTTCAAGTCCAATAGGACAATGGCCCTCCCCACCCAGGCCAAGAAAGTGATCACGCCGTCCAAACTGGACAATCTTTAAGTTCCAGGAGATGCCTTCATGATTTCTTTGGCTTTAATTCTTGCCCTCAGTCAGTTGTTGAAGATGAAACCATTTAATTTTATCTTGGGGGTTGAAATCTCTTTAGAACCTGGAGAAGCCAAGAGACAGGTGGTCTTTTTATGCATCTACCACTGCCCGTTGGGACAAGCACTTTACAAACAGAGAGATGGATGTTGCTTTGGAATTCGGGGTCCATGTGATACTGACTGCTCTATTTGAAAATATTACTTCTCTAGGATGGATTAAATCACTGTTGACCTGACCCTTCTTTTTTTTCTTCCTTTGGCCAAAGAGCATGCACCATTATAAGGTTGGAGCTGAAATAATCTGCTACTTTATGATTACCTCCTTTGTAGGAATCTGACTTGCTAAATAACACCGATGCCAGTGTAGACACTGCCTGTATAATGTAGTTTCTTCACTTAGAGATGCTTCCTTGGAGAGTGTGCCTTTTTTTTTTCTTTGTCATAACTACTGTAGGATCTCTGTTTTATCTGGGTACATTCCCACATAGGGCAAACATACTGTAATCCCATGGATATTTTAGGCTGACATGGGGCACCCATCAGGCACTGGTAAGCACACCCTTCCAAGTACTCACCACTGTAGCCCACTCTTCTAGCTGTGCATTTCTACTGGCACATTTGTAAACTTGTGTGGGACCTTTGACTGTCTCAGTTGGTCTGGTGCAGTAACTTGCTTACCACTGCCAGTTCACGTCCCCAAAGGTGCCAAGACTCGCCAAAAGGGAGAGACCAAAGTGCTTCCTCTTGGCACAGACCACCGAGTGGGTGACTTTTCCCATAGCTGTCGTCCACTGGGAGCCTTATTTTGAACACCAATTTAAAATTCAATGCAGATTCCAGGAACAAATCTGTTGCCCCCCCCCGCCCCCCCCCCCATGACAGTTGATGTTCTAGGCATCATCGTGGGTTGAAACAAATGCCAAAACGATGAAGGTCAGGAGTGGAGTAGAGAATGAAGGAATAAGTGATCACCCCAGTTGGCTGTAAGACAAATGTGAATGACAGTGGGGATCATACAGCAGATCTGTGGTCTTGCGGGGGGTGGGGGGGATCATGTCTGTCTCCCTGTGGCAAACAATTCTTACAATGCTGCTTACCTACAACATGTGTCTAAAGAGCATGCTGTTTGCTCACAATTACCTGTCAGTTGCCCAATTCCAGACCCTTCTCAGGCAGGAGGATCTGATCTGGGCCGCAGAGCGCAGTGAGTGGCCAGACCCACACAGCTCACTTCCGGGTGGCTTCTGGGCAACAGCGGGGATATTTTGTCTGGCATTTGAATAAAAAAGGTGTTATCCCCTACTTTCTATCTTTCTGAGCTGGGTTCTTCTTGCCTGGGACACGCCCAATATTATAAACAGAGCATGCTGTGATAACATTGTGCTTCTATATACTTTTTTGGTTGTATAATGTCTTTCTCATATTACGGTTTTCAGTATGATCTGTTGTATATGTTTCTCAGTATATTTAACATATCTGTAAAGGCACTTCCAAACATTTTGAAAATGAAGAAATAAAACATGTTGGATGATTCCTTGTTATAGTAAAACAATCAATTGGTAGGTTCCAGGAAATTACCTCATCTTCAAATAGGTGTTCAAAGGAGAGGGTATTAAGAAGACGTTAGGTCTGGCATAGAGGCAGCTAGCTGTGTCTTCAGGGTCTTGAGGATGGCTGTTGGCCATGACCTTGAGAATTAGAGAAAAGAATGCCCTATTTAAATATGAGAGCAAGATTCCAAGGGAAAGAGGCTTGCTCTGTGCCCTGGGGGAAGTATTCTGTCTAAAGTGAGTGTTGAAATAGCTCCGTTGGGGTGCCTGGGTGGCTCGGTCAGTTAAACGTCCAACTTCAGCTCAGGTCATGGTCTCCCGGTTCATGGGTTTGAGCCCCACATCATGGTCTGGGCTGACAGCTCAGAGCCTGGAGCCTGCTTCGGATTCTGTCTCCCTCCCTCTCTCTCTCTCTCTCTGCCCCTCCCTCACTCATGCTCTGTCTCTTTCTCTCTCTCTCAAAAATAAACATTAAAAAAATGTTAAAAAAAAAAAAAGAAATAGCTCCATTAAGAAGGTCTGTGAGTTTCTGTAGTTAAGACATGCGAATTCAGTTCCTGGAGAAAGCCAAGAAAAGCCCATATTTCCTTAAAGCTTACAAAGGTCAATTTTAATGAAAGAAAAAACTTTACTAAGATGTGTCTCTGTAAGCCAGGGGAAAGTGAGTTCTACTTACACTAAGTTGAGCCCCAGGAAAACTAACTTAGGCATCAAAAATTCCAGTTCATATTCATAGTCTTGGGATGTGTTGCATTTAATTCCAGAACCGCTAAAACATTTCCATACCTTGGGTTTCCACCGCTCTGCAAAGTTTAAGAAAGAGACCCCGTTACACCACACCCACGCCCTCTACAGACTGTTGGCTTCAAGGGCTAGGTTGCCTGAATTAAAGTCGGCCGGGCTAAGTCTGTGTCAAAAAGCAGCTTTAGCAAAGCAAGTGCCTAGTGTCAGACCGGCTACCTCAGGGTCTGTGACAACCGTGGGCCAACACCAGTGCTCCCAGTTCACTGTGATAGTTCGAGGAGTCTGTGACAGCTTCGTAACCAGGGGCATGATCAGCACTACTCTAGACATACAGAGGTCTCTACAAAACTCCCTTTCCTTCCTGCAAAAGGCAACAGCTATAAAGAGAGAATGGCTGGGCAACACATTGCACCTGTTCTGTGCCTTGATCCTCCTTTATATGAGAACAGAACTCAAGAAGGCAGCGTCACCAAGACACTGGAAGCCACTTTGGGGCGAGATCAATCTGCGCGAAGAAACACCAGGTGAGTTTCCAGGGTGGATTGGACTGACCTGCGTGGGAAGGATAATCCTGCTTGGTGCCACAGGTCATTAGGGGTCGGGGTGTTGAAAGTGGATATTTTTGTATTCTAAGTTTTTTTTTTTTTCATGGTGCTTGCCCTAAAAATACTTCGCATGAACTTGAATGTTGTGTATCCAGATATCCTTGTTTTAACTCTGCAAGATTCATAATGGATAGCATTGAAGTTGACACTCTAATAGCATTATTTTTTCATAAATCGTACAGGGGAGCTTATACTTCTAATTTTTATTAACCTACTAACATGTTCCGACTGTCTTTGACCTAGGAGCTTTCCGGTGGCCCTTTTCAGCAGGAATCAGAATGTGTATTTGGATTGTACAGGTTGTGAGTGGGTAATGTTCCTGTCCGTGTGCACTAGGAAGGCAGTCAGGGGTAGAAAGTGAGGGTGTGGGGAGGGAGGGCAGGGAGCACGATCACTGTTCATTGTGGCTCCACGTGGGTCAGATCTGCCCATGGGGGAGATTCCTTCCTGTTCAGTTGGGAAAGGTTAGCCCTTGGAGCTCGTTTGAGGGCGTGATACATCAAGGATGTCTAAACTAATGACGTCTTTTGTCCTAAACTTTACCTTCTTCTCAGGGAGGTTCTGAACTGCCTGCCCTTCCTTCCGCGATCTGAAATCCAGGTCTGACCTTGGGAGACCTGTGCGAGCCCTATGGCAGTCCTCACCCCATCCCCAGACTAAAATACAAAGAGAAAACCGCCAAATTCAGAACGGCTACAGAAAGCCAATATTATGTCAGCTTCACTCACTGTTAAGTACAGAAGCCGTAGAAAGTCTGTGGCTTTTGGAAACAATTCACAGGTGAGACTTTCTAACTTGCCAAGAATTTCCAAATGCATACAGTGATCACCACGAGATGGTAACCGATTATAAGTAAGGAGTTAGGTAAATCCAGAGATTTTCAGAGGCACAATAATTTCATTAAAGAATTCTATTTCCTATCCACGTGTGGTTGTATTACAAATGTTTGATCTGCTTTGCAGTAGGACCTCTAGATGCAGGGGCATTTGAGGGTCTCCAGGGGCCTTGAGAGAGCCCTGGTTCCAGGGACTGCCAAGGAATTTTTCTCATCCTGGTGATGAGATGTGTGTCTGGAGAAGGCCCGAGCCACAGCAGACCTCTTAGTAAATTCTGGAAACACGAATGTGTTCACCTTACATTTTGCTTGCCCTTTTGTAGCAGTGAGTCTGGGATTGGAAGATTATGAAATACTTTTCAAAACCTTAATGTTACCTTAGCCTGCAATACTCTTGAGATCAAAACCACCAATATGCTTGATTGGACATTAACATAAAAGTACAAAGCAAAGCAGGAAAACTCTAGGTTGGTTCTCACATTGAAAAGAATATTCCTACTCATATGAAATGACCGAGAGCCCAAATAACCACTAATCTAATTAATGTGGGGAAAAAAGCAGCAGCAGCAGCAGCAGCTTTGTCACCAGGTTCATGGATCTGGTAGAAAAGACTGTAAAACCCCATATCTGCAGGTCTCGAAGATTTCAGAAAGAGAGAATACTGGCAAACAGTGATCGGGTGTGGGGTCTTGATGGGCAGATGAAATCAAGGGTGTTCCAGGTTGAGGGAACGGAACATGCGAAGACAGGAAGTTCCATGTGCTTGAAGAGTAAAGGGCAGGGGTCCCCTTAGAGCCTAACTGCTTGGGGGCCTATAATCCCCATGGGGAGGGGTCAGTGGCCCCCCGAGCAGGAGAGAGATGTGTCCTGAGATACATTCTTAAAATAAACCTAAGGCGTACAGACCACACACAGGGCTCTGCATTTGGGACCCGAGTGCTGTGATAGTCCCTGCTCCAAAGTGTCCACCGTCATCTAGGAGGTGGGGAGCAGAGCCTGAGCAAATGCAGCCAGATCCTGGTAAGTTCTAAACAACAACAACAAAAAGTCTAGAAAGTGTTGCTGGAGTACTTGGGCTAAGCAGGTACACTCGGAGGCATGTTCGGGCTGCATGGCGGGAGCAGGAAATGTGGCCAGTTCATGTGGTAGGAAAAAGAAAAACAAACAACAAAAAACACTAAAGAAAGCATTCTGGGAACACATCCTGGGGTGCACAATGGTTCTTAAGCTTCCTCCTTGAAGGTTTCCACATTTAAAGGGTTGGGGAGTCTGCCCTTAACTTACGTGTTCCGTATTATCTACGTTCATTTCCCCCTTTTTTTCCATTGTAATTCGTTAATTATGAATTTATTAGTTGCCTACTTTTGCCTGAAACCTATTAGACCCCTAACCGTCTGCACCGCACGCTCTGAGGACCCGCTGCTCTAGAGGATTCTCTCAGTTCTGCCGGAAATGCAAAGTCTGCTCTGTTTTCCGCACTGCTGGTGTTGCCTGGAAATCACGTACCGAGGCATGAGGCTGGGACACAGAGGAAGTGACTGCTGAGTGATTTTAGAGCGTCAGCCTCTCTTTTGCTCTCGATTCCTTACTGTGCTTGAAATGCATGTCTGGGGTCAGTGTGGCTTTGGAAGCTCAGAGATTCACAAAACCCATCTGCAAGGGAGGGATGCTCAGGGACTGCCCAGCCTGAGGAGCTCTGGGTCCTGCTCCAACTAAGGGAAACAAGGTAAACGCTTTCATAAAAATCCATTCTGTAAAAACAAATCTGTCTCCCACTGGCCGGAACACTGAGAAGACATTGACACTAGGAAACTGAAACCAGCTACTTTTCGTTGTTCAAAAGTATGTTTGCCAATAAAATCTGTTTAGAGATATAATTCTCATACCACCCAATTCACGCATTTAAAGTGCACAATTCAGTAGCTTCTAGTATATTCACAACTTCACCACAATCCGCTTTAGAACAAGCTCAGCATGCTTCCAGAAACCCCATACCCCTTCCCAGGTCACTCCCATTTCCCCCAACCTACCCGCTTAACAGACAGCTATCCACTTTCCATATGCAGAGTTTTGCCTTTTTTGGGTATTTCATATAAATGGAATCATGCCATATGTGGTTTTTGTGACCGGTTTCTTTCATTTAGCATAATGATTTCCAGGTTGAGATGTATCAGTCACCTAAGTGTAAAAACCAAAGTTTACGACTCTTGAAGAAAACCTAGGAGGATATTTTTCTTTGAACTTTGGGGTAAGCATACATTTCTTAATCAAGATACACAATCAAAGATACACACAAGCAAAAAAGTGATAAATCATACTTTATCAAAACGTAAAACCTCTGTGTCTCAAAATACATCATTATGAAAATAAATAGGCGATCCACAGAGCGGGAGAAAATGTTCCCAGTTTATATAGAATGCTGTGTACTCAGAATATAGAAAGCACCACCGCGCGTTAATAAAGAGACAGCACAATTGAAAATGAAATGGGTAGGAGATCTGGATAGAAGCTTCCCCCAGGAAGAAGTGTGACCAGGAGTGACTGCCTTGCATCATTGATCATCAGGGAAATGCAGGCATCGCTGATAATGAAGCACTACTACCTTCTGACTATCGTGGCTGATACCAGGAAGACCAGAGCACCCACTGTAGGCATCGTTGGTGGGTCGGTAAAATATCATCACCACTTTGGAAAACAGTTTATCCATTTCTGGTTAAGTGAAACATACACTCAACATATGAGCTCCGAACAGCATTCTTTGGTACTTACCCAAGAGCAATGAGAGCATGATTCTTCATAGCGGTTTGGTCCATAATAGACAAAAAAAATGGAAACAACCCAAATGGCCATCCACAGGAGAATGGATGAATAACAGTCTATTTTCAAACAGTGGGACGCTGCTGGGAAATAAAAAGGAACACGCTCCTGATTTATGCCAAGCACTTTGTCAATGCAATGCACTGGTTTACGAAATGCAATTTATGCATCTAGTAGAACGAAAGACACAACCCCCAAGAGGACACTCTATAAGATTCCACTAACATGAAATTCAAGAAGAGAAAAAAAACTCCGTGTGACTAGATATCAGAGCACTGCTTGCCTTCATTGGGGGTGTGTATTGAATGGAAGGGGCCATTGACTTGGGCGATGGAAGTGTTCTTTGTCCTGACCAGGAGCTGGATTATAGTTCACAGAACTGCACACTGAAGACCTGTCCCTTTCTTTGTGTGTAAATTACACTTAAGTAATTTCATGGGAAAAAAACCCCAAGTATCTCCAAAAACAAAGTGAGTGAAACCCAAATATTCTCACTGAGATCCTTCTTGCTTCTGTCCCAGCACTTGTGGGCAGATTCCCCCCAAACTCAGGATATCACTCCCCACCAAAAAAAACCCAAAAAGAAATGGAAGAAGAAGGAGGAGGAGGAGAGGAAGAGGAAGAAGATGGGGGAGGAGAGGAAGAGGAAGGAGAAGATGGGGGGGGAGGAGGAGAGGAAGAGGAAGACTTGGAGATCTTCATGACCTTTGTTGGCAGGATGGGGGTTTGGGGTTGCAGAAAGAAGAATTTAAATCGAGAAAAGAAGGAGCAGCATATGGAGACATGGCACATGCCCTTTCTACCGCAGAGGGTCCTGCCTCCAGTCCCTGAACATGGGGGCAATGAGAGACCAGCTTCACTTTGATTCTCTTCGTTTTCTGTGGGACCTGTTCTGTGGTCTGGAGTAGCCAGAGTCACAGACTGGTCACCTCTGGTTTCAAGCATCCTTATTCATTGCCACCTTTTGCTACACAAATGTTTCCGTTACCTGGGCGCCTTGACAGGTAAAGGTCGGACGACACTCCTTCACTGCATTCTCAGCCTCAAGCATGGTCTTCCCTTGTAGCCTTGTTCATGTTCTAAGTGGAACACCCAACACTCCGTGGGGTTCCGTGTGGCCCGCTGTGGCCCAGCAGGGGACTGGTAACCCGAGGCAGATTCGCAGGGTCCTTCTGTGCTGACTGCCACACCCTACCAATCCTAATTCATCCCCGAGCAGCTGTGCAGGACCTTGACGGCTCGAGACAGGGCTCAAAGCTCCAAAGGCTTGAGACAGGGCTCAGGCCAGGGTTTCCATGGGGCATGATGGCAAATGCTGTTGATTGTCTCATTGTAAATACACAGATGATTTTATGAAGGGGGGAAAAAAGGTAGCCCAAAGATGTTCTGCACAAATCTGAAAATACTGTATCACAAAATTCATGATAAGCTTTGCCTGATTACACAGCTTATGGAGACCTCAAGTCACCTTCAACTGGAGCTATCGCTTTGAATGAGTTAGAGACACTTCATTTGGGAGCAAGTAATAAAATCCTGAAAAGTCCATTTCTTTGGGGATGAAAGAAATGGAGAAAGAGCCCACTAACCTTTTCTTTTAACTGCTTATGGCTCATACTCAAGGAGAGCTATTGTCTCTAAAATAAACCTTCTCCAATCTCAAGGGACTGAAGCCAAAAACAAACAAACAACCCATCCCCAAAGGCCCCTTCACGACCCGCAACAACTTTCCAATATTGCCAATGACTGGTTTGGGTGATTTCGAAGAATCCAAATCTTGCAACTTTTAAATGCCTTTTGTTTTTTTTTATTTAAAAAAAATTTTTTTACATCTATTTATTTTTGAGAGACAGAGAGAGCACAAGTTGGGGAGGGGCAGAGAGAGAGGGAGACACAGAATCCAAAGCAGGCTCCAGGCTCTGAGCTGTCAGCACAGAGCCCGACATGGGGCTCGAACTCACAGAGTATGAGATCATGACCTGAGCTGAAGTCGGAAGCTCAACCGACTGAGCCACCCAGGCGCCCCTTTTAAATGCCCTTTAAAAGCTTTTAAATGTATTTTGTTCTCACCACAACAGTGGACATGTGACTCAGTTTGTTGTCACGTCTGGATGTGCACACATTCTGCTGATAATCTCTACCCCGGCTCGCTGATGAATTAGGGAGGGCTGCGTGGTTGCATTCCTCCCTTTGCACCCATGCCTCTTTTTCAGTATAATTGGATGGCTAAGATAGAGTAACAGTGAGAGTGCACACAATAGGGGTCTTGGGCTACTCCTGCTTTTTAAAAGACTACTTCTTTTTTTGCAAAGCAAGTTCTGGTTCAAAAGGGAAGTGAGAGAGATAGGGGCCTTCACCACCACCCTTGCCTTTCTGTTGTAGACAGAGTCGCCTACCCTGCACTCACATGGGAGCTCCTGAGCTCTCCTGCATCCTGAGCCACCGTGCGGTAACACGGACGCCGTAGGTGATGGGCTGGGAAGGAGCTTCGGGCACACGTGTCGCATGGATCTCCTCTGCTCACATGCACGGTCCGTTGTCCTATCTGACTTCACGTACAAATTCAAGTTCAAGTCGTGAAGAATTTCGAGACGGTGATGGCAGAGCATTAAAGCACCACTGGGGCCCTTGTGAGCCTGGGGCTCTGTGCACCTGCCCAGGTCACACGCCTGTGGAGCTGGATCTGTCTGCAAGGGCTCGGGGAAGGGAAGGTTGTTGAGATCTCATAAGAGTGGTGGCTTCTGAGACAGTGAATGAGAATTAAGTAGGTACAAGGGAGGTTATTTGGGGGAACTGAGTGTGTGAGAACCTAGTGGGACGAAAGACAAATCCAGTGGTCTGGTGTGTATCTTCCGCGGGGTCAGAAAAACAGGACTGTGAATCCAGATATGGTCACGGAAGTGGTGCAGAACGTTGGACGCGTGACCTCATCTCCCCGATCTGTTTCTCCATCTGTACGGTGGAGAGAATGATACCTTACCTTGTAGCGCACGGTTGACAATTACATAAGACAAGTAGGTTGATGTTTTTTAGGGGTTCCTGGATGGCTCAGTGAGTTAAGTGTCCAGCTACTGATATCGGCTCGGGATATAATCTCATGGTTTGTGAGATCGAGCCCCATGTCGGGCTCTGCGCTGACAGTGCAGAGCCTGATTGGGATTCTTTCTCCCTCTCTACCCCTCCTCTCCCTCTCTCTCTCTCCCTCTTAAAAATACATAAACTTTAGTGCACCTGGGTGGCTCAGTCGGTTGAGCATCCGACTTCGGCTCAGGTCACGATCTCACGGTCGGTGAGTTCGAGCCCCGCGTCAGGCTCTGTGCCGACAGCTCGGAGCCTGGAGCCTGCTTCACATTCTGTGTCTCCCTCTCTCTCTGCCCCTCCCTCACTCACATTCGGTCTGTCTGCCATCTCTCTATCTAAAATAAACATTTAAAAAAATTAAAAAAAAAGAAGGTTGATGCTTTTTCATATGTGTTATTTTCCTCTGGGATGTCATGCTGGTGGTTGGACTCAACACATCACCGTTAAATATCCAGTTAAGTCCATCCTGTCCCAGAAGGCACATGCTGGAGGCCCACCCCATGGACGCTGTCCTCCTGGTGGGACGCTGGGGGCTAGATCAGGCGTCCAAACACCCTTCGCTGCCACGCAACACGCTATCTCAACCGGCCACACGTTCGTGGATATTTTGAGCTTTACGTGAACATTGGAAGGGAGAAGAAAATTCAGACAACATACATTCATCATCATAAAAGCTGCCAGTCACTGACTTAACTGAATGCTCCCTGGCAAGTGAGATTCTGGTTGGCTTCCCACGTTGGAGTTGAGAAATTGAGGCTTAGGCACTAAAAGCACCCGACAGTTTTGCGTCCACACAGCCTAACTCCTAACCCCCACACGGACTGTGTCGTGCTCCAGTTGTGTGAAAACTCACCTACTGCAAAGCGAATCAGAGACGGAGGGGACACGGCACTGTGTGCCATAGAAGTCCTGTGTGGAGATGTGACTGCGCGGAGGGAGCTTCTTAAAGGCCACTGGGAAGAGACACGAAGCTGAGTTGTCAGGAGCCTCCACCGATCGGACACCAAGGAGAAATGAAAATGAAACTGCGTGGAAGTCCGAGTGATATGTGCCAGAGGACGTGGTCCATTCTGGCAATTTCCCCAACAGACTGCTTTGGAGAACACCTGTTTACCTCAAGTGAGGCCCACACGTGCGTGTTCTGTCCTGGTTTTAACCCACTGAAAATGGATGTCCTGTCATCGCTTTCCCCTGACTGTGCCCCCCTCCCCTTGTCACGTTGCCGGGCATCTCCTCTGGGCCACCCGCAGGTGGCCAGTGACATCCTGATGGTAAAACGTGAGACGCCAAATATACCAGAAGCAAGAAGATACGAGCGTGCCCCACCCCCCAAAAAACCATTCGCTTTAACAAACTGACAATTCCATTTTCCTTGGAAAAGATGGAAGTCTGCAATAAATTACCCAGTAATTTCTGAAATAGAAAATATGGTCATTACCCCAGAATATCTGGGTACAAACATTTGTAGGAAATTTGCGTTCTCATTAAATCTCCATATGGCGTGTTTGGCCTCGAAACGGAGTGAATCACGACGCGAATTTCACTGCCACAGGACTAGATGTTCGATTTCATCTGTGATTGATGATGTAACGTGTAGATTTTACTGGGACGCAGACTTCGCCTGCCTTGGGGCGATTCACTCTCTATGTAGGGAAGATGTACTACAGTGGGCACATCTTGGCCGTTGTCACGACCCGTTTTTAGCGTCCGTGCCTTCATCAACGCACCTGTGCACTCACACACGTATGTGAGGTTTACGTCGGTCTTGCCTCCACGTACAGAATCGAACTGCCACCAGCTTCCTGGTCACGACAGCTCCTTATGGCCCCTCCGGTCATGAGCTTGGTGGAGAGGGTTGTCCCTACACATCTTTGCTTCTGCCTCAGTGGTTCCCATGCTGCCTTCCATCGAGGAATGACGAGGCTGATGACGATGTACAATGATGGTGATGAGGAGGAGGAGGAGGAAGACCGTGGTGGACTGCTGGTGGCTGCAAAGGTGGGGTGCAGTATTGGCTCCCTTCCATCAGGCAGCACATACATCCCACTCTGTTGCCTTTCCACTTGGTCATGGGAGCCGCTCGAACAAAGGCATGGCAGTGGGGACGAGGGAAGGCCACTTCCAAGAGGACCCATGAGGAGTCAGGGTGGCCTTCCATTTGCACACCAGGGAAACAGCAGCCCCCAGACCATCCTCTCCTACGGGAATATGAGGGACCTGGGGAGCTGAGCCAGGCACAGGAGAGCCAGCCAAGACGCCGGGGACCCATTGCCACACGTGACGTGAGCAAGAACGTCATGTGGCCACCGGCCACTGAGATCTGGCTCCGTTGCTGCTGGACAACCAGCTGACCGGTATGGCTGATAATACCCACGGAGGCCCTGCCACGGGCCAGGTCCCACGGTAACATCAGGCAAGGATTCTGTGTTCAATCCTCATGAAAGCTCATGGGAGCAGAAGCTGTTATTGTCTCTGTTTTAAAAACATGGAAACTGAGGTAGAGAGAGGTCATGGAGTTGGTCCAGGGTCACCAGCTAGCATGTGAGATCACCAGGCAGGATGGAGTAGGTGGGTAGAAGCATCAGCCTTCCCAGTGGAGCATGTTTTTCTTCATCAGTCTTGGGGTGTGGGTGGGGTAGGGGGTTCCCTCCATGTTGCCAAAGAGGAAACAGGTTCAGAGGATGTTGGGTCTCCATCTTTACCTGTAACCACAGGGCTGCCCGCCTCCTCCTTTGCCCCCCTCCCCCCGTCTGTTGTCAGTGGAACAGGAATGACCCTGTTAAAACCTAAAACGGACCATGTCTGCCCCCCCAACCCTCCATGGCTCCCACTTCTCAGAGTAAAAACCAGAGTTCTCACCATGACCCACAAGGACTTCCATGCTCTGGTCTCCTCCCCAGTCTGCCCTTACTTGCTGCCTCTCACTGGCTGCTCCAGGCACACCAACCACCCCCCAAGTGGCCCTCAAACACCAGAATCTTTCCTGCCTCAGGGCCTTTGCACCTGTCCCCTCTGCCTGCAATAGTCTATCTGCAGGCAACTGCATGGCTCCCTTCTTCCCTCCGGGAGGTAACGCACGGCTCCCCACCTCATCTTTTGGAGGGAGTACGGGCTTCCCCCCACCTCCAGGAGGCCCCGGCCCTCATTCCTTGTACCCCCAGTTCACCCCAGTTCACGCCTCTTTCCTGGTCTACGTTCCTCCAGAGTGCTCACCATCCCCTCACTCACCGTTCCGTGTCCAGCTTTGTTTTTTCTCAGTCTTCCCCTTCTGGAGTCTCAGCCTCTTGGTCACTGTTGTGTCCCCAGCACCTGGGCAGCACTGGCCCACAAAAGGGCTCAGTCCTGTTTGTTGAGTGGGTGGACAGAGGCGAGGGCCAGCACGCCGCCCCCTCCCCTGCAGGCTCAGTGCTCTTTCTTGTGAATGGGGGTGGCCAGTGGTCCATGCATGGCAAACATCTACCAGTAGACCGTGGCCCCGCTCTCAACACCTGCTTGGGCGCGAAGAGTGGTGCCGAGAGGCAAGGACACTAAGAACTGTGTCAGTCCTCGTGTCAGACACGGGCCATTCGCAAAAGATGCCAGCAATCCTGACGACCTGCTACAAACTGGGTTCATCACAGCCACTTATAGACGAGGAAATGGAAGTTGGCCAAGGTCAAGTCTCTGGTGTGAGGCCACACAGCGCTGGGGCTGGCGCGGAGGACGAGCTGAGCCATAAAACTGGAGATCAGGACCTGATCACAGAGAGCGAGGCCCCGCCGGCCGCCCTGCTCCCTGTTATCACCGTGAGGTGGGACTGGAGGCAGGGAGGGGCTTCAAACAGGCTTCACGTGGCCGAGTGTATTTATATACTTCAGCCCTTAATGGCCAACACCTGAAAAATCCGGTTTTGCATTTAAAAAATCCAATTCCCTTGCTTCTCTTGAACACAGGTGAACGGGATCCCAGCTCGCCAGGGTCTGATTTGGGTAGAGAAGGGGAAGCCAGACCACCAGCTGGCATGAGCTCTGGGTTTGTGTGGTGGGCATTTATTTGTGCTTTCTTCCTTCCAACGAATACTTAACTGAGCACCTACTATGTGACAGTCACTGTTCCAATCCCACTGAGGACGCGATGGTAAGCAGAACTTAACATTTCCGAGGCGGGAGACAGGTAACAGGCAAATACATACATGAGAGTGGGTCAGGTGGGCTAAAGAGCCATGTGAGGGGCACCTGGGTGGCTCAGTCCATTGTGTTGGCCTCTCAATTTCGGCTCAGGTCATGATCTCAGGGTCGTGGGATTGAGCCCCATGTCAGGCTCCGTGCTGAGCATGGAGCCTGCTTAAGATTCTCTCTCTGTCTCTCTCTCTCTCTTTCTCTCCCTCTCTCTCCCTCCCTCCCCTGCTCATGCTCTCTCTCTCTCTCTCTCTCTCTCTCAAAAATAAATAAATAAATAAATAAATAAATAAATAAAAGAGCCACATAAAAACAGTGAAGCAGGGCAGGGGCACAGCCGGGGCCTGGTGGCCGAGACAGGAGTTGAAAAGGGGACAATCAGCAAAGTTCCGTCAATAGACTGACATCAGAACGTGAACCAGATGGAAGTGACTGGGTGGGCCGCACGACAGGTGGCAGATGGGAGTGCACCGGAGACAGGAACAGCAGCCACAAAGGCCCCGAGTCGGGGGCATGTGTGATGTGCTGGAGGTACAGCAAGAAGTCAAGGGGGGGACGGGGCCAGGTCACGAGGTCAGGGATGCTGAGGGACGGGCTCCTGATGGTGCTGGAAGTTCGGGTGACATTAGCAGCCATGCCGTCCCCGCGCACCATGGATTCCCCTCCTTCCTGTGGCCCACGGTGTCTCTTCTGCTCCAGCCCGTTGGACCCTGAGGGTTAAGAATAACCTGGAAATATCAGGGAAACCGAACCAACAGCTGCTGTAGTATCCGTGTGATGGGTGTGAGCACAAACACTGTTGCTAATGAAAGTGTACAATCAAAACGACTTGAAAGGCCCACGCGGCTACTCCAGCCTGAGGATTTTGCAGCCCGGTAACGATCTCCAGCGTTCCTGCTGTGACTGGTGTTGAGCTCTGGGGAATTCTGAAGCGACTTTCATCCTACCGACCGACTCGGCGGCGGCGAAGTCGTAAAGCCACACGGGGATCAAGACTGCACCACACGTGCTGGGGGTGGCAGTCCCACCTCGTCTGGCCGCCCCCCCCTTCCCTGCGCTTGGGCAGAGACACAGGATATCACGGCCTTCCCGGTACCTGGGTGTCCAGAGTCAGAAGCCAAACCAACCGCCGTTGCTGCCACAGAGGAACCATAGCAGTGGATTCTTCACACCTGCAAATACGTTCTGAGTCATGCTTTAGATCTGTAATTATATGACGCGGCAGGATAATGGAACTCGCGTTTTAAATATCGTGCCCTATTGAAAGGACGGTTCAAGGTTTGGGTGGATCGGGAATCGGCACATTGTTTCATTCTGTTGGGTAAATACTGATCAGGCTGCAAAGACACCCTGTAATTACCTGGGGCGCGGGGTGGGGCGGGGTGGGGGTGGGGGACGAGGCTTCCTTTGCCACCTGTACTTTTAGCCCCTGGTCCCCTTGAGGCCACCTGGGGGGAATCCCTACCAAAGCCGGTGTCCCCCGCCTCCAGGCAGCTTGTCAGAGAAACTGCCAACAACTGCTCAGCTCAGGGTTCAAGGCTTAACTCTAGACCCGGAGAACTGGATTAACAGGCAGATCTAATCACTAACAAATAACGGAATGAGGTTCAGGCTGATTAGCTGCGCAGAGCCATTACTTGGCTTAACGGAAAGTGCAGATTTCTTACCATGAGCAGGATGTGCTCACGGAGCTGAGCGTGGTTCTCACTTGTGTGCGCATGTGCGCACCGGTGTTCTGTGGGCCGCCTGCAGGATCTCATTTGATTTCCCACCTGTCTAACCTGGGCACGCTCACCCCCATTTTAGGGGTGGAGGGGGCTGAGGTTCAGCGAGCGCTCTCTGTCCATGGTGGCACGGTGAAGGAAAGAGCTGAGATTCACATTCAGGGATACCTCCCGACAGGACTGCCCGAGGGGTCTTTCCCTCCAACCCCTCGCCCTCACCCCCGCCCCCGCCCAGAGCAAAAGGTGGCTTCAGGATTTGTAAGGGGGGGGGGTGGGGGGCTCTATTCCCGGTGCACAGGGAAAACCTGCCTCTAGCTCCGTCCAGCGGCCCCAGCCCCGCAGGGCCAGGGCCGAGCTCTGCGTGTCCCAACCGCCCCTACCGGCCCCGTGGAGGCGAGCGGTCTGCGCCCTAGTCTCCGGAATGGGCGCTGGGTGCGGTGTGCCCAGGCGCGCCCTCTAGCGCCAGCGGTTGGGAAAGTACCGCGCGGAACGGACTCCCGCAGGTGGGGCACATCTGGGGGCGCACCTGGGGCGGAGCACCCGGACGGAGCCACCACCCACCCTCACAGCGCGGCCTTCCCCTTCTGTGTCCTCACCTCTTGCCCTCTTCTTTCCTGCTCTGCCCTTCCCCGCCACGTCTAATGCATTTTAAAAAAATTTTAATGTTTATTTATTTTTGAGAGAGAGAGACACAGAGCACGAGTGGGGGAGGGGCAGAGAGAGAGACAGAGAGAGACAGAGAGAGCAAGAGAGGGAGAGGGAGACACAGAATCTGAAACAGGCTCCAGGCTCTGAGCTGTCAGCACAGAGCCCGACGCAGGGCTCGAACTCACGGACCTCAAGATCATGACCTTAGCGGAAGTCGGCCACTCAACCCACAGAGCCACCCAGCGCGTCTCTAATAATCTATTGAAATCAATGGACCCTGTTCCCACCCCCTCCCCCCCCAAAACGCACAAGTGTGCAGCATTCAGCTCAAAATATCAAAATTCAGCGAATCGCTGGCCCTCTTCGCAGGTTGCCCACAAGACGCCTGGCCGTATTGGGGCCTCAGCTGGGCTTTGCGGATGTAGAGAGAGGGCCAGGCCACTTAAATTCACCCCCCCCCCCATTTCTCTACTTAATATAAATTAATAAATAAATACAGTCAACACGGGATCTCCAAATATGTGACGTATCTTCAACGCTCCCATTTGAGTAAGCAAATGCTCCTGAGTTGTAAAAGATATTATACATCATGCACAGAACGCAGGATTCGGGGACATCACTCCCAGGGCGATACAGGAGATGCGGACCTTCTCGGTGGATGAAGGTCTGTTTGGCCGCGTCTTATCAGCGTGACCCTGTCACTGGATGTGTGGCCGTCTCGGGACATGACGTTAAAAGGCCGGAGCTGATTCTGGTTAGGAGCGCAGGGCTTGAGCCCAAATCTTTGTTCCCCTTGCTCCCACTGAGATCCCCAGAGGGAAGAGTCTGGCTTCTGGGTCCTGTGTCCAGCGTGTGTGTGTGTGTGTGTGTGTGTGTGTGTGCGCGCATGTGTGCGCATGCGTGGGTGCGTGGGCGTGCGGGCACGTGTGTGGGCGTGTGCATGTGTGCGCCTGGAGGGCAGGCAACGAGTGCTGTGTGTCCCCGCACTGGGATGCCTCCCAGGGTTTCCGCCAACAGCAGTGGCTCCTGAGTGGCACTGGCGATGCGGGGCTGCACCCACCCTGCAGGAACGATTTCTGACTCCGGGTCTGGGGCTGGGGGGCGGGGGAGGAGCACAGAGAGGCAGGGACCAGCGCTGGGGGCATGAGGTCTGGGGCCCGGCGCCTCTGGGTCAGGAGTGACCGCTGGGCTATTCCGATTCTGCACGAGGAATACAGAGGAAAGGAGCGAGTCGGCAGGAAGCAGGAAGGAGGCACAGTGGGGGCTTCCCACGTGGGCCCACATGTTTGCAAGATTGGAAGATTCTTCTGATGGCGGCACGCAGCCCAATGATGCTTGGACAGGTCAAAGGCAGGACTCCCTGCTGCTCACGGTGCCAGGCAGGGCCCCTGGGGGACCGTCCCAAGACAGGTAGCAGCAAGCTGGGGCTGCAGGGGACAGCTTGGGCACAGCCAGCGGGGAGGCTTTGTGGGCTCCCTGTGGACTGGCAGTGCGAACAGTTTCGTGGGCTCCGGGGTGCGGGGCCTGGGGAAGAGACCCTCCTATGACCGAGGCCTCAAGACTAGGTCAAGACAGCATCAGAACAAAACCCAAACCAAAAACAACACCAAAAAACCAAAACACAAGCAAACAAACCGTATTATGCCGTCCGGTACTTGGGAGGACCAAGGGCTTTCTCATCGGGTGGGAAAGCTTCCGGAACCTTCCAGAGCAGTTCCCCCGGGGTGTCTGTGTCCTGAGCCGGTGGACAGATCACCTCCTCTGCTCCCCAGTGGAGAAAGGCGAGGCTCAAAGTTGGAAGGTCTGGCTGGAAGACGTGAAGGGGAGCCAGGCCGGCCGCGGACCCGTGTCCTTTCTCCCACGTCCGTGGCCGGTGGCGTGGTTGGCGAAGCCGCCGTGCCCGTGAGCGCTCCTGCCGTTGTTACTGCCCTAACATAATTACTGTGGGAAGCAGCTGTTGTCGAACACAGCACTGTGGGCAAAGCCACGCCTGATTGGTGTCTATTAATTCCGTTCATAAATCGTGGATTAAAGTGGCTGCCGCCCAGAGGAACGCGGCTCGACTCGGGGACGGTGACATGGCTGTTGCAGCTTCCACGTAGGGAGGGACGGTGCTGGAACTTCCACCTCCCGGTCGGCCGCTCCTTCACGGGGTTCAGACCTGCTCCGTGCTCTCTGAGGCTCCTGCCCAACCCCGCTTCCTCCCCCTTCGTCTGTCCCGACCTTCTCCCCCACCCCAGGCTCTCGCTCCCCCACCTCCTGAGGACCCAGCGGACACAGCGGGCTCTGTACAAACCGGGTCGCTGAGGCTCCGAGTCAGGAACGTGCCAGGCCTGGCCTCGGGGCTCTGGCTGGGGGAGGGGTCTCCGTGGGTCTGTGGCCGAGGGTGGCCACGAGCCATCAGGCCCGGACGAGGAAGGGGAGAATCAGCCACGGCCTTGGTGCGTGTTCTCCAAGCTCCTCGGCCCGGGGGCTCCTGTTGTGTTGGTGCTTCCAGTTGGAGAACGAGACTAAGACAGACGGACAGACGGAGAGATAAAGGGCTGCCCCGTTGCGGGCACCTTTCAGCCCCTCCCCGTGTCTCGTAGCTCTTGGAGGGTCTCCCTGTCACCCCCACTCATGTTCCCTGAAGGCTCAGCTGCATCAGCTTCTTTGAGCAGTTTCTTCCTGTGTGTATCCAGGGCAGCCCAGGCAGGGCCCCGCAAGACCTTGTGGCACTTTGGGCAGAGACGACCCCCGTGTCCCTGGTCCGCCCCCATGAGCGGGGCCGAGTTTCTCTGCCAGCCCAGGGCAGCCTGACGCCTGACAGGTCTGGTGAGTGAAAGCGGCTCCCCGGGGCCCTTAGCAGGGAGACACCTGGGAAGCCCGTGGCCATCACGGGCTTTAGTGACCGTATCTGTCCACCGCTCCAGCCACGAAACCGCGTTCGGCAGCAGGCGCGAGGCCGGTACGTCCCGAGGGGTGGATGCTTCTTCACCTGACATCTGGGCTGGGAATATTTGTTCCTCCCCTTGCCCTTGAGAAACGCAGCCTTGGCTCGAGAAAAAATGCACTCCTTCTCACACACTTCCAATTCTACCAGCGGCACTTTCGGCTCGTGGGATTGAATGCTGTGTAAATTGTTCACCCCACTGCACCGTTCGGGAACATTCTTCCCTAATGAGGCATTCAGTGACGAGCACAATAGCGATCCCAGTGTTTTCCTCCAGCTACGGTGTCTGTCGGTAAATAACCGGAATAATAATAATGAGCACTTTATTCAGCAGGGCTCGGGGTCAACTCTGACCCTGTAGATGTGCTGTGCGTCACGGCCGGCTGACGGGCCTCTCTGAGTTTGGCATCATCAGCCGCGAAACGTGGGGCTTAGTCCCAATCAGGGGCTACGAACCCAGCCATTCATGAGCGGAACATACTGCTTTTGAATCGTGCATACGTTTCCCCCTTTCTTAGGGACGTTTCAAGCTCATTTAATAACTTTGAAGGGGCAGGAGGAGACAAAGGAAACTTGCGTTTTGACCACGCGCAACGAGCTGTACCTTCGATGTATCGGATACCTGGGAGGCGACAGGGGAAGACGTGTGGTGGACAGCATCACAGTTACAGAATTGTCCCCGGGGTTCCCTCCCGGGTCCCACCTGCCCTGTGTCTCTCCCGGGGAGGCTGTGGCACGGCTGAGCTGGGCTCTGTCCCCTCCGTGGGCCTCGCAGGGTCAGGGTCATGAGCACGGGAGGAGGAGCCCATGGAGGCTGGGGATGTTGGCTTGTGGTGCAAGGTGCTTCGTGCTGCTCACGGTGCTTCACCCACTTCGCTCCATTTGGTCTTGCAAGACGCTCAGGGCGGGCAGGACAGGTGCCATCGGCTGTATTTTGTAGGTGGGGTCTGGGTGGGACCCCCTCCTCCGCCCCCCAGGAGCCCTGCTGCTCCTTCAGGACTCACAGTGCACACCGATCGCTGCCCTGGATGCAGGAGAGCGAGGCTGCACGGCTGGACCGAGGCCCACGGGTGACTCCGCGCCACCCCGGTGCCATCCACGAAGTGCTTTGGCCGGAGGGAGGGCTGGGGCTGTTCTCAGGGATGCAAATCCGAGGAAACCTCAGATTGCCTGGAGTGGAGACGCTTCCCCCACCCTGTCCGCTCTGCCTGAAAGCGGGTGCCAACCCCACCAATCCCACCCCCACGAGGAGGCGGGGGAAGACGCACTGGGGTCGGCGGGGGGGGGGGGGGGCGCGGTGGCGTTTCACGCGGTCCCGAAACCGCAGGCTCGAACCACTGTCCGGCTCAGATAAGCGCTCATCCATCAGCACGGCTGGTTGCGGCGCGGTTAGCGCGACCTCCGGAGCCGAGGAGGAAGGGCTCCGAGCGCTCCTTCCGGGGGGGGTGGGCTCCGCCGGGTCTGGGGGCGGCTCCGGATGGATCGGCGCCTCGTCGGACTGATAATGTGCACGCGCGTCCCCGAGCGCAGCCACGAGGCTGCCTCCTGCCGGACGCCTGGCGCGGGGCTGGCTGGCTGCTCACCGCTCCGGGAAGAAGTGGGTTATTTTTGACCCCCCGCGGCGGCCGGAGGAACCGCACCATCCGAGGCCCCGTGGAGGCAACTCTGGGCCGCCCGGCTGCGCGATGGTCGGCGGCGTTTCCCAGCCCTTTTCATAGCGGCCGGTGCGGTAAAGGCGTCTAAAATCCAGCGCGTTGAAGCGCCCCACTTCGTACCCTCCCGGCCTGTCCTGCAGCGATTGTTTGACGAAATCGCGACTCTGATCGGGCGGTGAAGGAAGGGGCGTGGCAGTCTGAGGGGGGCGTCCGCCCCCCCCCCCCGCCCGTGGCTGCAGGGGGAGACTCAGCTCGGGGCGGGGGGCTCCCACTCGGGAAACGCCTGCGCTTTATGTCTGCCTGGTTCTGAGAAGGGATGGAGATTTCTCAACTGGAAAGCAATTATTTGTATTCACAGTTGGCTAACGGGGCTTGGAGCTTTTGGTGGAGGTCACTTACCAGGTTGACAGAAGGACGTTTCATTGAGTATTTTCCTTGTGAATTTCTGGCTGACGGTGGTATAGGACTCTTGCACCTCTTACGTGGGATGGAAAGGAGTCAGCCAGCTTCCTAGACGCCTGTAATTAAATTCCACACACCATGCTCTGACTGTATCGGCTGCCTTTTTTTTTTTTTATTGCAACTACCCACCGCATAAATCTAGGCGAGAGCCTTGCATCAGAGGTGTCCATCCACTTTTGTGAAGTGTGTTATGGGAACACGCACGGACACCTGCACAGACTCACAGAGGCAGGGAAAGCATTTGGAAATTGCCCTGGAAAAGACAGGGCAATTGTGTGCCCCTTAATTTCATTTTAAGTGACAGGAGCAACACTGTTCATTTTGTATTGTTGGGACCTTGAGGAAGGATACGCCCAATCCCAGAAAACATTCTCCCTATGTTTATCATGGCTCTTGGAATTTCAAGAATAGAATCTCAGTTTCTTTGCCTTCTGAGTCCACGGTGCATTAGTGCCAAGAACAGAATGTTCACCTGGAAGAGGTTAAACACGAGAGGTTATTATGTCATGCACCAAGAAGCCTAAAGTTGGCTGATTTGGGGGTTGGCTTGGGAGTTCTCCCACGTTTCCAAGGAACCCAGACCCTCTCTGTCCTCCTGTGCTGTCCCCATCACATCTATGGTTCTTAGCCTTGTCCCCTCCTGGTCACAAGATGGCTATCAGAGCTCCTACCATCACATCTTCATCCATACACACACAAAAGCAGGAAAAAGGCAAGTTTTGTGTGTGTGTATTTGTGGGGCAGTGGGGGTAGGGGTGGGAAGCTCCAACAGAGGTGAACCTTCCCGTGTGTCTCTTTTTATTTATTAAGAAGGAAACTTCAGGGGAGCTTGGGTGGATCAGTTGGTTAAATGTCTGGCTCTTGATTTCAGCTCAGGTCATGATCTCACGGTTCACGGCTTCAAGCCCCGCATCGGGCTCTGCACTAATGGAGCCTGCTTGAGATTCTCTCTCTCCCTCCCTCTCTCTCTGTCACTCCCTCTAAATACATACATACACAGCTTTTTAAAAAAGAAAAAAGAAAGAAACTTTATAGAAACCCCATCTTGGGTCACAGGTCATCTACAAAGGGCCCGACGAAGTGAATCGGTATCCAGCCTCTATTACGGGATGGGGCCGTCAGCAACAAGGGAGGAGGAGGGGGCCATTGGTAGGCACTCGAAGTCACTGGTGTCCCAGAAAAGGCCTTTGACTCCCAGAGTCTCCAGGGGGAGGCCGCTGACCGAGCTGTTACCAACCATCGCCTCCTCTGGGCATTGATTTATCCCCTCCCTTTCCTTCTGGGAACACCTGCAGGTCTGGTGGGTGGGAAAGGGGGCTTGGGGGGCAGCACATCGCCGGGGGGTGTGGGGAAGCTCTCAGGCAGAAGGACAAGGCCGTGCAGAGCGGGGCCAGTGGCCTGCGGCCTGAATTCAGCATGTGCACCTGCCGTGTTCAAAATGTGCACAAGAAATTTGCAGAGTCTTTCATTTTAAAAATTCAAGAGGTGTCATATAAAAATCTCCAATTTGGGTCTCCCATGAGAAAAACAGAAGACCGAGGACCCTGGGCCCGCGTTCGGGGAGCAGCACTGGGAAGGGATGTCCGGCCAGGCCCAGGTTCCTGGGGCCACGGCCCCGGACTCTCCCGCCGCTCACGCCTCTGCTGGGTGCTGGGTGGGTCGGGTCAGGAAAGGGCTGCTGTTCTGTGGAGGGCGGAGGGGGGCGGCCAGCCCAGGTACACGCGCTGCCTGCAGCCGACCCTCCTGTCCGTAGACCTCAGAGTAATCGCGGTGTGGCTCACAGAACCGCCGAGGGAGACGTCTGTGTGCCTGGCCCCGAGCTTCCCTGCAGTGCTGGTCTTGCGACCCTGCGAGGTGGGCACTGTGGTCACCCCTGCCGTGTAGACGAGAAGACAGGAGTGGAAAGCTGAGTCACCTCCCAAGGTCACCCGCCACGCAGGAGGGCCTGGTGCTGGGGTGTCCTGGGGTTCTCTGTGCGTGGACTCCCTCCCGATTAGTAGGTAGTCTGACGGCACCCCACTCACCAGGAGAAATGGAGAGCAAGTTCATCCCTCATCAAAGGGCTTCCTGAGGAGGGCCGGGTGGGGACAGCCAGGCCTGAGCCAGGAGGGCAGGGTGGGGCTGCCTTTCTCATGGCTCGAGGTGGGCCTGGGGAAAGTTCCCACGTGGGCCTGGGTGTGCGAGGTTTGAGTTTCTAGTGGCATCGAGGGAGGCAGGACCAACCGGTTTTCTCAGGGATTGTCCAGATGGGAGGCTGGCCCACCACTGCCACGTCCTGGCTGAGAATCCAAACCCGGGCTGGGGTCACAAGCCCAGGATGCCGGGGAGGATGCGATGCCCCGTGGCGCCCCTCAGGATGGTGAAGGGGCATCGATGGCTCTGGGGAGGGGGTGCTGCTGTGTGAGGGAGTAGAGCCCTGTCGTGCCCTCCTGCAGGGGCCATGCACCCGTGCGGGCTCTGACAGGTTCCTGCCTCCCGGGGTGATGAGCCCTGAGCCGACCGGGCAGAGGTCTCAGCTCAGAGCTCAGGACATGACAGGGGCTCGCTGATGGTGGCCTGAGGACCGGCTACGTGTCTCATAAGACACAAAGTGGAAAATGCCCTTTCTGCAATTTTCCGTCAGGATAGCTAATCTTTCAGCAGAGAATTCCACAAAGCCCTCCAGTTCAGATGCTCTTAACTTGAGAGGCACCTGTGTGTCTCAGTTGGTTGAGCCTCTGACTTGGGCTCAGGTCATGATCTCATGGTTTGTGGGTTCGAGCCCCGTGTTGGGCTCTGTACTGACAGCTCGTAGCCTGGAGTCTTCTTTGGATTCTGTGTCTCCCTCTCTCTCTGCCCCTCCCCTGCTCTCTCTCTCTCTCTCTCTCTCACAAAAGTAAATAAATAAACATTAAAAACCAGATGCTCTTAACTTGAAAGTCGCAATAACTGGGATGCGGCCGGTGGAAAGCTCATTAGGAAATATTTGATGAGCCAAGAAAAGCACCAAGTTAACAATATCAGTATGACTGACTAAGCATGCTTATTGCCAATGCTGGAAGGAAAAACGAGAGCTACATACAGCCCGGGGCCCAGGCTCTGCTTGTCCCGACAAGGTCAGGACAACCCAGCATTACTCACGTAAAATGCCCAATGCCTGATGTTTGTCGGCATCATTGAAACTGTCTTCTGCAGTGAAGAAATGGGCAGAAAACATGAATAGACACTTCTCTAAAGAAGACATCCAGATGGCCAACAGGCACGTGAAAAGATGCTCAATGTCGCTCCTCATCAGGGAAATACAAATCAAAACCACACTCAGATATCACCTCACACCAGTCAGAGAGGCCAAAATGAACAAGTTGGGAGACTATAGATGCTGGCGACAATGTGGAGAAACGGGAACCCTCTTGCACTGTCGGTGGGAATGCAAATTGGTGCAGCCACTCTGGAAAACAGTGTGGAGGTTCCTCAAAAAATTAAAAATAGACCTACCCTATGACCCAGCAGTAGCACTGCTAGGAATTTACGCAAGGGATACAGGAGTGCTGATGCATAGGGGCACTTGTACCCCAATGTTTATAGCAGCACTCTCAACAATAGCCAAATTGTGGAAAGAGCCTAAATGTCCATCAACTGATGAATGGATAAAGAAATTGTGGTTTGTATACACAATGGAGTACTACGTGGCAATGAGAAAGAACGAAATATGGCCCCTTGTAGCAACGTGGATGGAACTGGAGAGTGTGATGCTAAGTGAAATAAGCCATACAGAAAAGACAGATACCATGGTTTCACTCTTATGTGGATCCTGAGAAACTTAACAGAAACCCATGGGGGAGGGGAAGGAAAAAAAAAAAGAGGTTAGAGTGGGAGAGAGCCAAAGCATAAGAGACTGTTAAAAACTGAGAACAAACTGAGGGTTGATGGGGAGTGGGAGGGAGTGGAGGGTGGGTGATGGGCATTGAGGAGGGCACCTGTTGGGATGAGCACTGGGTGTTGTATGGAAACCAATTTGACAATAAATTTCATATATTAAAAAAAAAAGAAACTGTCTTCCGTGTGAATTTGACAGAACAACACTGTGTTTCTTGGTCACGTGTCTAATCTCTCACACTTTTTTACAAGTGAAGGCTCAGCGTTCCCTCTGAAAGTCAGGATTGAAGAGGCTTTGGTGTATCTCTCCTCCAAGCGCTGAACAGAGTTTGCTTCGGAAAAGAGAAAACAAATACAATGAAACTTTCGATTGTGATTAACTTGTTCTGCATGTGTTCTGCAAGACGAGCAAACATCTCTAATAAATTTTAACTGATTAAATGAGTGATGTCTTGTGATACGGGGAGTACATGACGCCGAATGTCACATGATCACAACTAAACCAATGGTTCTTCTCTCTCTCTCTCTCTTTCTCTCTCTCTGTATGATTGTGAGTGATCATCTCCCATGCTTGGATGCTTGGTCTCAAGGCCACAGTGGCAGAAATCAGTGAATTTTCAGAACATTGGAAGGTACCCACAACTGGCACTGCTGTGTTTTCTGTCACTTCAAAGCACCTCTGGACAGTCCTTTGCTTTTCTTTCCAAGACTGAGCTTAGGAATGCTTTGCTTCATTCCAGGTCAGGCTGCCTGCGGATATAGACCCTTTCCTCTGCCACCTTATTGCCAGTTACATTAAATACAGAATATGACAAGAGTTTATTAATACTGACATATTAGCCGACATCCATGCAAGTGTGCAGAAAAAGTTCCACTGAACCAACAGATAGCACTGATTCCGTTAGTGATCGTGAAAGTTGTCCTACACAATAACTCTCCTCTCGGGGCGCCTGGGTGTCTCAGTTGGTTAAGCGGCCGACTTCGGCTCAGGTCATGATCTCGAGGTCCGTGAGTTCTAGCCCCGCGTCGGGCTCTGTGCTGACAGCTCAGAGCCTGGAGCCTGTTTCGGATTCTGTGTCTCCCTCTCTCTGACCCTCCCCTGTTCTTGCTCTGTCTCTCTCTGTCTCAAAAAAATAAATAAACGTTAAAAAAAATTAAAAAAAAAATAACTCTCCTCTCTCTTGCCTCCCTCACACCAGCCATGAAGATTTTCAAAGGTAAATGCAGGTTAATTTGTTTATTTTTCTTTATACTTTGTATTTTCTTTATTATTTTGTGTTATATTACAGTGTTATAATCATTTTTATATGAATATTTTTGGGTTGTGGAACGAATCATCTGAGTTTCCGTTATTTCTTATGGGGAAATTTGCTTTGATATACAAGTGCTTTGGGTTACAAGCATGTTTCCAGAGGGAATTATGCTCACAAACCAAAGTTTTTCCTGTATTTCCCAAATTGAGGTGGGAGCTTGCTTTCACTAGTCAGCACTTGGCACATTCCGCTTTCGTGGGATCTGTCAGCTTTTCTGGAAGAATCCATCTTTACTCTCTTGCTTAAACACTCAGATCTAAGGTTAAGAAAACCATAGGGAGAGGTTGCCCAGGCTGTGGGGCAGGGGCTGTGAAGTTGCCCTGTCTGGATGGGCAAGGTGATCGCTCTGCTGTGCTCGGTGCCCTGTGCAAGCTGGTTTCCTCTCAGTGTGTCACTGCATGTGCCCAGGACCCCTTCTCAGGATTCGACAAGATCTGCTAAGTCATCATGAAAACCTCTTTTTTTCTTAAAAAAATCTTAACTTTTTCGGGGTGCCTGGGTGGTTCAGTCAGTTAAACATACAACTCTTGATCTTGGCTCAGGTTACGATTTCATGGTTTGTGAGTTCAAGCCCTGCATCAGGTTCTGTGCTGACAGTGTAGAGCCTGCTTGGGATTCTCTCTCCCTCTCTCTCTACCCCTCCCACCCTCTCTCTTTTTCTGTCTCTCAAGAATAAAGAAATAAATAGGGGCGCCTGGGTGGTTCAGTCAGTTAAGCGTCCAACTTCGGCTCAGGTCATGATCTCATAGTTCGTGGATTCAAGCCCTGCGTCGGGCTCTGTGCTGACAGCTCAGGGCCTGGAGCCTGCTTCGGATTCTTTGTCTCCCTCTCTCTCTGCCCCTCCCCTGCTCCTGTTCTGTCTCTCTCTCTCTCAAAAATAAATAAATATTAAAAAAAAAAGACTTTGGGGCACCTGGGTGGCTCAGTCCATTCATTAAGCATCCGACTTTGGCTCAGGTCATGATATCGTGGTTCATGAGTTTGAGCCCCATGTCAGGCTCTGTGCTGACAGCTCAGAGCCTGGAGCCTGCTTCAGATTCTGTGTCTCCCTCTTTTTCTCTGCTCCTCCCCTGCTCACACGTTCTCTCTCTCTCTCTTTCTCTCAAAAATAAATAAATACTAAAAATAAATAAATAAACAAACTTCTAAAAAGTCTTAACTTTTTCTTAAATAAATGTATCCCAACAGGAAATCTTGAATCACCGCCATCAGTGGAAAACTTGTATTATTTGCCACAAATAGCAAACAACCAAAAGTGTCATAAACACAGAGGAGGTTTATTAAATTCTAGCTGGCTCTTAGACCCTGAGCTTGAGGCCTGGTTTCTCTTTGATAAAAGGAAGATTTTTCAAGGAAACTATCAGCAGGAAAGTAAAGATATTTTTTTTTTAGTGTAATCAGAGAACTTGGAAGAGAATCAAAAATAAAAATCTTTATTGAATACATGTCTTCATCAAAAGTGAGGAGACAAAAGCTTGACTCAGAAGCCCAGCTATTTCCAGAGAACTGGGGAGCTCATATTTCCTTGTGAATGTCGAGAGGCTCCCTCTTTGTGAAAGAGACGAGAAAGTGTGGCCCCGAGAAAATCACCAGCGTGAATCGCTCACCCAGATTAGTTTGTGGCGCCTGCAGGCAGTTGAGGGGGAGACCCTGGCCCCACATTTGGCCCGACAATACGTTCCATCCCAGAGAGAACTGGGGGTCTTAGCCACTTCCCCTCGTGCAGGCGTGGAGCCCTGATGGAGAGGTGGCCACAGGGTCAGATCAAGGTCAGTGGTCCCCGTTCTTCCTGCTCTTCTGAGCTTGGATGAACAAACAAAAGGCTGTTTGGGGGATACCACTGTCTTTGAATAAAATGTTGGAAGCTCATTTGACCCCCTGAGCAAATTGGAAGAGGCAACTATGGTGCCCTCTGTCTAAACTCAGCAGAGTCTCCCGAGTGGAAACTTGCGAAATTGCATTATTTGTCTGAAGTCTTTATTCCATACGATCTATTAATGAACATAAACGGAAAAACAAAATTAAAGTCGTGTGAAAGATTAAAGCTGCCTTGTACTAATGAGAGACATCTGTTTATTCCTGTTTGGTAAATGTTCATTCACCCACTAGACAGGATTTTTTTTTTTTAAGTTAGACATAAAGGTTTTAAAAAAACAGAAGTAAAACAAATCAAAGATAGTTGCTGGTACTCTGGGAAAACGGACAGACTTAAGGCCAAGTTTAGTTAGAAAAGCTGTGTTTAGAGGAAGGATGTGGAGACTTACTTCACAGTTTCTGATGCACATGTTTCAATTTCATAGTCAAATGCTCAGGATGGTGCTCACCCCGACCATCCTTCATGTGTCTATTTGACAGGAATTAATTGGATGTCTCCTACGAGCTGGATGGTGCGCTTGCTGAGGACGAATTAGTGACTAAGCCAGATGTGGGCCCTGCCCTCAGGGGGACTCTGATGTGTCAGGTGAGGCAGGCATGGACGGATAACCCTTAGTGGCTAACAGTCACCTAGCCTTTTCCGGGAAATGGGTACTTTCCTAAGGGCTTTTCCAATGTATTTACTTTTAAATTAAAAAAATATTTTAACATTTATATATTATTTGAGAGACAGAGCATGAACAGGTGAGGGACAGAGAGAGAGGGAGACACAGAATCTGAAGCAGGCTCCAGGCTCTAAGCTGTCAGCACAGAGCCCGACGTGAACTCACAAACCGTGAGCTCATGACCTGAGCCGAAGTCAGATACTTAACCGACTGAGCCCCATCCAATGTATTTACTTTTAAAAATCCTTTGATAATTCTAAGAGGTAGCGGTTCTTATTATATTTGTCCCCATAACACGGATGAGCAAAATGAGGCACAGAGAGGTTAGGAAACCAGCCCGAGGTCACACAGTAAGTGTCTGGAAGCAGAAAGTGCCATGAATCATCAAGCAGGACAAGGCAGTAGCATGTGAGTGACAAGGAGGACCCTATTTCAAATAGGTGGCCTGGGATGGCCTCTCCAAGGTGTTGCTATCTGAGCAGAGTCTGTACCAGGAATCAGCAAACTACATCCCAGGGGACTTGGATCGCTGCCTGTTTTTGTATAATCTTCCAACCAAGGATGTTTCTTTATTGTTAAATTGTTGGAAAGAAATTTACCCTGAAGTAGGTGAGGCAGAGGAGGTGGAAGATTGGGCTCCACTCTGCAGGTGGAGTTCACAGCACCCGTAGATGGTGTGGGTGTGAAAGAAAGACGACAAGAGGAGGATGGCTCCCCGGTTTATGGACGGTGGTGTCAGTTCCTGAAAGGAGGAGGTTTGGGGAAGAACCTAAGATTCCAGGTTTAGGAAGTCATGGCCTAGAAACTTGTGTCTCTGAATGTTAGAGGGCAGCTTTGATATTAAAATTCTTGGTTTGCAGCAAGGCCAGGAATGTGTATATTAATAATATTTTCTGGAAAATGATGACAATGATGGTGATGATGGCGATGATGATGATGGTGGTGATGGTGATGATGGTGATGATGATGATGGTAGTGATGATGGTGATGGTGATGATGGTGGTGATGATGGTGATGTTGGTGATGTTGGTGATGTTGGTGATAATGATGGTGGTGATGGTGGTGATGGTGATGGTGGTGATGATGGTGGTGATGGTGGTGATGGTGATGGTGATGGTGGTGATGGTGGTGATGATGGTGGTGATGGTGATGATGGTGATTGTGGTGATGTTGGTGATGGTGATGGTGGCGATGATGATGATGGTGGTGATGGTGATGATGGTGATGGTGATGATGGTAGTGATGATGGTGATGGTGATGATGGTGGTGATGATGGTGATGGTGGTGATAATGGTGATAATGATGTTGGTGATGTTGGTGATAATGATGGTGGTGATGGTGGTGATGGTGGTGATGGTGATGGTGGTAATGATGGTGATGGTGGTGATGGTGGTGATGGTGGTGATGGTGATGGTGGTGATGGTGATGGTGGTGATGGTGGTGATGATGGTGGTGAATGGTAATGACGATGGTAATGGTGGTGATGATGATGGTAATAGCTAACCCTTACACTGCTCCTCCTGTGACTGGCTCTACTCCAAACCCTTTACATATATGAGCTCATTTAATCCTCACGACAAACTCAGGAGGTAGATCCCGTCATTCCCCCCACTTGACAAATAAAGGCATTTGAGTACAGAGTGGACAAGCATGACACTCATGGTCACACGGCCAGCAGGGGCTGCGGCAGGATCTGAACCCAAGGTTGGGGTACAATCATCCATGCTTATTTACCACCCAAAAATAGTTGATCAATGACGGCGGGCTCTGGGTAAAACACTTTGTTCAAAGGAGGCGAAAGGCCATCTTTAACAAGTTTCTGAAAAGGCCACAGCACAGGAAATACAGAAAGAAATGTGCATTCAGGGTTTCAAACGTTCACCCTGAACTACTGACACAGACGTGTAAGTGCCTCTAAGGAGAGGGCGGGTGACTAGCAGTGTCATGGGACCTTCCTGGACAGAGGACGGTCCACGTTTGCTCTAAATATATTTTAGCTAAACAAGATACGCACAGATACAATCTAATGTGAGAAACGAAAACATTTTATTTCCTCGACACCTGTCCCCTCCTCCATCCCTGGGCTCAGGTAATCTCTGCCTCGGGGTGAACCCTCCCTCACCTTGGGTGTTTTCGCACATGCGTGTGGGCCCGTGGGGAGCACAGAGGCTTGCTGTTGCCAGCGTGTTCACAGGACACCTCCGTCTTCAACGCCTGCTGCAGGCTGGGTTGGCGGGGTCAGGAAAGCCGCGTGCATTCTCTCTGTGGCTCCTCACCCTTCCCAGCTCGGCCTTGGTGCTGGGCGGCTGGTGTCCGAGCTGTGTCCTTCAGTCGTGCTCCTGGCTTCAGTGCCGGGCGGAGGGCTTGGGCTGGAACACAAGGGTGGAGGCACAGGTGAGCAGACTGTGGGCCTATGGGGCTTCGTTACACCTGCCGGTCGCCCCCCCCACCGGAGCCCCCAGGCTGAATAATAGGTAATCATAAGTGAGGTCTATGATAAGCAGAACAATGACCCCCAAGATGTTCACATCCCGATCCCTGGAACCCGTGAATTTGTTACCTTCCGTGACCGAAGGGACTCTGCCGGTGTGATTAAGTCACGAATCTTAAGACGAGAGGTGAGCCCCGGGGCCGTGTCAGCCTGGTGGCCGTATGTCATCTCAAGTGTCTCTATAAAAGAGAGGACAGCAGCCAGAGTCAAGAAGGATGTGATGCCCAAGGCAGAGGTTGGAGGGATGCCGGGACCAAGGAACGCGGCTGGCATCTGGAAGCTGGGATGGAGAAAAACAGATGCTCCCTCAGAGCCTCTGCAAGGCACTCTGGAGCAGGCGAGGCAGGACTCCTCCCTAGAGCCCTCAGGGGGAGCACGGTCTGGCCTCCAGCGCTGCGAGAATGCATGGCCCGGGTTTGCTGCAGTGTATACGGCAGCCCCAGAAAGGAACACGGGCCCTCGCTGCCCTCGCAGAGCCCACGGCCCCGGGGAAGAAATGGGCGCACAGAGAAGCATCTTGTCTCGGAAAGCCCGGGCTTTGTGGACGGCTTTCCAGCTGGCCGGCCTAAATCGTGCATTTAGGTGAGGCTGTGACCCCCAAAACCGAGCTGGCCTGGATGTGACAAACTCTGGTCGATTCCCGGCAGGCGGCCCGCTGCTGAGGCCACGGCCGTTGGCGTCTCCTGGGGCCTTGACATGGCCCGCAATTAATTACGGCTCTTTCACCCAGGGCACCTACCCCAGGGGGGGAACAAATAAGCCTTTCATGTTTGCACTCTGTTTGCTGGGAGGTTTTCTGCCTTCTCTGCTCTCCGTTGTTGGTTACCTCCTGAGAACCCTGTGTGGGTCTTTGTGTGCAAAATTCTAATTACCGCTCCCAGGATCCGCAGGCCTCTTTTTCTTCTCGAAAGTTTTATTTCTTGGTTATTTTTCATTACAGCACAGAACAAGGCGGCTCTTGGCACGGGCAGAGCATCAATTATCACTTGGGAACATGCCAGAGCCGCTGAGGGGGGCACTTCGAGCACCGGTTGACTTTTAAGGGCAGAGGGGCGTCCGTGCCGGAGGAGAGCCGAGAAAAGCCTGGGCTTGCTTTCCTCGGATGGTGGCTTTGACCGAGTGCGGAAGGGGCCCCGGGAGAGGGGTGGCTCTCCAGGGGCTCAGCCGTGGCTCCTGCAGGGAGAATGAACGTGGCCCCAGTCACACCTTACAAACAGTGAGGTGGTGAGGCTTCTCCTTCTCACTCTGCTCCCTGAGCAAGAGCTTGGCAACCTCCTTCTCTCTGGACCCCCTCCTTCCCCTCCTGCAAAACGAGAGTGTGGATGAGGTTGGAGATCCCCGCGCTGTACGGAACACTCTTTAGGGATGTGCCTCTGGGGGAACCAAAGGCACTCCCCAGCCAAACAGTTTGGAGAAGCCTTGAAGGCAACATCCTTTTTAATTTAATTTCATTTTTTTAGTTCATTTATTTATTTTGAGAGAGAGAGAGAGAGAGAGAGAGAGAGAGCATCCCAAGCAGCCTCCCCGCTGTCAGCGCAGAGCCTGATGTGGGGCTCGGTCTCAGGAACCGTGAGATCACGGCCTGAGCCCAAATCAAGAGTCAGATGCTCAACAGACTGAGCCAGCCAGGCGTCCCCGCAGCAGCTTGTTTTTTAAGGGATTCTCAAGGCGCAACAGGATGTAAAAGGTCTGTGTCCGGCAAACCAGAAGCCCATTGGAATTGGCCAAATTCTGTCACCTCCTCCGTATAATCGTCACCGGAACTGCGTCCGAGGGCAGCCTGAGAAGACCCCGTGGTGTACTTTCATTGAAACGGACGTTCATGTACGTGCACATCCCTCCAGGTCCCTTCCGTGCCTCCCCCTTTCATTCTGTTCCCCCTCCCACCGCTCTTGTGCTACCAACACCTCTTGCACAGACTGGAACCTTCCAGCTGGCCTCCCCTCACCCCCTCCCGGCCCCTCAGATCCATTCCACGTTCTTCGGCCAGTGGGATCCTCTTAAATGCGAATGTCCTCCTATATCCTTTTCTACCTGCTCCTCCCTGCTGTTCTCGGGGCGGGGGGACCCAACATTCACAATCTTCCCACCAAAGCCAGGCCCCTCCCGCCCTGCCGCCCCTCCAGCCCTCCACGCCAGCTCCCCTGCTCTCCACGCCCGCCCCGCTGCACTGGCCTTTCCTCTCACTTCCTTCCCCTCCGCCCTGAACATTTTCCACCCGCTGCTACCTGGCTGCTTCCGCTTCACCTCCCAGGGGCCCTGGCACACCACTCGCTCTCTTAGGGAAGCCTGTTCGGATTCTGCGAAACCCCATCAGAGCATCCTGCTTTACCCTGTTAGGTGCCCACGCGGGTTTTCCCCTGAGCTCCCATGTCGATCACACTGTTGTCTGTGATGACAGGACCCCGAGAGCTGCTTCTGTCCACGGGTCCTCTTATCATCCACCTTCTTGCGAAGACGCGGCTCGTGTTTGTTTGCCCCACAAACCTCCGGGGGTGGGGGTGGGGTCTGGTGTCACCCCTGTTACAATCCCAGCTTCCCCCACGGGGCGGGCGTTGAAGGCATGCCCTGGATGTAGGAGTTAATGACCGTGCCAGGCCCTACACTGAGTACTGGAACAGAAAGAAGGGTGGATAAGACATGATCAATAAATAGCCTCCAGATTAACCATTAAAGTGTTTATTGACAGATATGTGTACAAAGCTGGAATGTACCCAAGAGAGGAGTGGAGACCCTAGGGAAGAGGAAACAGGGAAATGTCCTTGGTGGCGGCTTCCTCTGAGCTCAGCCGAGAGGACTGGCCAGTGCCATGGTGACTATATTTATTTATTAGTTTATGTGGGTAATATCTCTTCTTGATTTTCCTGGTATCAGCTCAGCTTTGTTTTCTTTTTTTTTTTTTTAATTTTTTTTTCAACGTTTTATTTATTTTGGGGACAGAGAGAGACAGAGCATGAACGGGGGAGGAGCAGAGAGAGAGGGAGACACAGAATCGGAAACAGGCTCCAGGCTCTGAGCCATCAGCCCAGAGCCCGACGCGGGGCTCGAACTCACAGACCACGAGATCGCGACCTGGCTGAAGTCGGACGCTTAACCGACTGCGCCACCCAGGCGCCCCTCAGCTTTGTTTTCAAAATTTTTTTGTTTATTTATTTTTGAGAGAGAGAGAGAGAGCGAGAGACAGAGTGTGAGTGGGGGAGGGGCAGAGAAAGAGGGAGACACAGAATCCGAAGCAGGCTCCAGGCTCCGAGCCGTCAGCCCAGAGGCCGACGCAGGGCTCGAACTCACGGACTGCGAGATGATGAACTGAGCCGAAGTCGGACGCTCACTTAACCGACTGAGCCGCCCGGGTGCCTCTCAACTCAGTTTTTATTCTTAGTCTACGTAGTTACAATGAGTCCGACCCAGGGTATCAGATGGCTTGTGCAGGCCTCACATCTGTAGAGTCAGAGCGAGGATAGGACCTGTTTCCCTGGGTGAAATGAATAAATGAGTTATATCTGAACTATAAATGAGCTATAAATGAGCTATATTCTGCAAGAGGCTTAGCAGGGGCCTGGGGCGCCTTACTCCCTACCGGTGTTGGAAGCCGGTGGTCCTAGGGGTGGTAAGTGATAGTATAGTCACTAGTAATGTTAAGAGTATCTTTGTACCCCGGGTGCTGAACCCACTGGGGAAACTCTGCTTCAGAAAACCAGGAGGCATCAGAAAAGGGAGGCAGATGGGTACAGACAAGACCCCATCAGAGGCCCACTCTGGCGATCCTCTGGAATGTGCCGGATGGCGCGAACGGTGCCTGGGGTTGCAGATAACAGAAGCCCCGTGAGCATCGGAGCTGCGGACAACAGCCACCCGCCACCTTGGCGTGGGTCTCATCATGGCACGCCTTTTTCTGGGTTCAGGTCCAGCGGCGGACGTCCGCTGTGCCGTGCCTCGATTTCCCCCGTGTGTCTGAGGTGGAGGAAGGCTGGGACGGAGCACATGCCCTCCTGAGCGGGGGCGCCCTGCAGGCTCGCCCCGCGGGGCACAGCCTCCCGAGAACACCTCGATCAACGCGATCCCAGCCCCCGAAAGGGAAGACAGAGTTTCCCCTGGAGTCCGGGAGGCTGCTGCCGGAATTCTGCCTGGGAGCATCCAAGATGGCGATCTGGAAGACCTCCCCCTCGCTCTAAGATTCTGTAAGTGAAACCATGGTTTGGACAAGAATCTATAGGGGGCTGTTGTGCAAGCAGTGTAAGTTTTCAGAGAAGCATGACCTTCACTGAGTCATGGCAAGGCCACGTCTGCTCTGGTTTCATAGTTTCACTGATCGGACCGATCCGATGGTAAGACCAGAACCACTGGGCACCTGTGTGAGGCAGGCGACCTCGGCTGCACGGAACAGGATCCGTCTTGAGTCGGCTTGCGTTGAATGGACGTCCATTAAAAGGAAGGCGACGTGTCTCTTGCAAGAGGGGTGCTGCCCTGGGTGTCAGGAACTAGGACCTGGAGGGACCCTGGACCTGTCAGCTGCCCTTTCTCCCTGCTGCCCCTCCCTCCATCAGCCCTCCTGCTCTGCAACGTGGCTTGCTCTGTGGCAGGCGGAAGACGACGTTTGGTAACATCCACATCAGCGTGTCTTACTCGTGGCCGGGTCAGACCTCACCGTGGATATCCATGCTAAATTTAATGTGTTTATTGGTTGCGCGAAGACTAAACCAGCCACACGCCAGCCTCCAGTTTTGAAGTATAAAGATGTCCTCTGTGCCCAGGGCCCCCTGGGACCCACACTTCTATTCTAAAAGTCAGCAAAGTTGGGATCAAATTATACCTATTAATGGTTATAAGTGAATTTTTATCAGAACTAAAGCGATGTTCTTCTACTTTCCGCCAAGTTGAAACTAACACCTTGATTACGGGATCGCCTGTTTGATGCTGGGATGTATGATTGACTTGACCACTTCTGACCTACGAAGGAGAGTGGGAGACAGTTTCAATCTGTTCTCCATCTATTTATGCCACAATGTTAGATTCTTCTCCACGAGGAAGTGAAGAGCACAAGGTCTCTTAAAAATAGACTGAGAAGAGGAAGACCTCTGTTTTGTTCTACAACGCATTCATTTACATAGAATATTTTTTTTTCAACGTTTATTTATTTTTGGGACAGAGAGAGACAGAGCATGAACGGGGGAGGGGCAGAGAGAGAGGGAGACACAGAATCGGAAACAGGCTCCAGGCTCCGAGCCGTCAGCCCAGAGCCCGACGCGGGGCTCGAACTCCCGGACCGCGAGATCGTGACCTGGCCGAAGTCGGACGCTCAACCGACTGCGCCACCCAGGCGCCCCTAGAATATTTTTTAAAAAGAGCATGGAGGATGTCTTGAAGTTAAAGCGTCTTACGAAGTGTCCCTAAGGGTTTGTTCTATTTGTGTGTGTGTGTGAATATTGAAAGGAGCCAGATGCTGGGTGAGAAAAAATGGCAACACAGATTGAGGTTTTCGGTGCGTCCATGCATGTGTATGCGTCTGTGCGCACGCGTGCATGCGTGTGTGCGCGTGTGCACGTGTGTGTTTTGGTAGTGGCGAGTCTTGCCCCGGGCTAGGTGCCTATCTCCGCTTTTCACATATCGTTCTGGGTAGGAGCTAAGCGCCTTCTGACATGGGGAGGAAAGCGTGAGCAGAAAGTGTATGTGATCACAGATTCGTCACCCCAGAAAAGGACGCACATTTGTGCGAGCTTTTAGGGATGGTCACAAAAGACAGCAATTGGAGTCTGACCATCTACAAAAAGGAGAATGTGATATGGAGGCGTGATGAGAAAGAAAGTGGTGGAAAGAAGGGAGAAAGGAAAGGGAAGAGGAACTCGGGGGGGCGGTTATTGAACGAAATGTTTTAAAGGCAGAGTAAGTTCATTAATGGCGAGAGATTGGCATTGCTGGAGAAGGGTGTTCGGCACAGATTTAGAGACTGGAGAGAAGACAGAGCTGCACAGGTGTTTGATCGCCTGGATCCAGGGAAGACAGGGCAACGTCAACATGTGAGCCACTCGCAAAAGCAGCCTTCAGCCTCGTCCACAGTCCTGGGGTCCCGAGGAGTCCCCAGGCTACGATGGCAGGAGGGTGCCGTGGTGCGGGATGGTTCCTGTTCTATCTGAAAGCTGGACAGACGCTCCCTGGTCTCCACTTCCGTCTGTTATGTGTGTGCCAGAGTAGAGAAGCCCTCTGCCCTTTCTCTCCGTCCCTTGTTTTCTCCTGTGGAGCCACCTGACTGCGCTCCTTCGCAACAAAAAGAGGCAAAACTGCTCCTAGACGAGCCACGGGCAGAAGTGTATCTCTGCAGGTCCCAAATCCAGATAAACGCCTGAACTCCCGGACCCTTATGGAACAGCATCGTACTGTCGATGCTCCAGGGCATAATGTGTCATTACATCTAACTTCATAAACCTGAGACCATTATCTCTCTGGTCCGGGCTTCGCCTAATGGCTGTATAATGATTTTTGTTACTGCGTTGCACTGGGAGAGAGAAACTTTTGAGCGGGTATTATTAAAAGGCTTTGAATCCATGAAAGGCTAACCTGCTCAAATGGGTCGAAAGCACCATCCTCGACGACACGAGGCACCTTTATCGACTCTCCACCATCTGCCGTAATAGAGATTTTGGACCAAAGCTGATGAAGCAAAATGTGTTTTTTAAAATCCGTTTCTGCCAATAGCTCCAGACATGCATAACCTCTTTTCTTGCCTGCCCCTCCTCTGAGAGCTGGAGGAAGGATGTTTTGTTACCTCCCAAATCCCTCCAGCAGCAGAATTGAGTTCCCTTTTTTTCCCCCTCCACCTGTAAGAATACCTTTAGCCTAATCCCACGGGAATGGTTTTGGGGTTTGTGGGAAACAGGAAATCTCGGTTCTGAGTTCCATTGTGTGTTCAGAAGAAGCGGCTCCAAAGGAAGCTGCGTTTTCACACGGTACATTTTTTTTTTTTTTAATCCATTTGTGTCTGGAGAAATGATATCAAACAATTCTTGCTCCCACACCCGGCTCGCTGGCTTTACAGGAAAGGGTCCCTCTGCACGTCGTCTGAAATAATGACCTAATAATGAGAAGAGTGACAGCACATGCTTATGGGCCAGCTGGCCTCGTGCCGAGAGTTTGCAAATATTTTCTGATCTTTCCGGTTTGCACACCTGACAGAAAGAGCTAGTCCTGAAGAGACGATGAGCCAGGCCCAGAGCAGAGGGCTGCACCTGCTGTCCAAGCGATGTTAAAGGTTGGTGGGGCGCCTGCGTGGCTCAGTAGGGTAGGCATCCGACTCCGTTAGCATCCAAATCAATCCGACTTGATTTCGGCTCAGGTCATGATCTTACGGTCGTGGGATTGAGCCCTGAGTCCGGCTCAGTGCTGAGTGTAGAGTCTGCTTGGGATTCTCTCTCCCGCTCTCTCTGCCCCAACCCTGTCCTGTCTTTCTCTCTCTCTTTCAAATAAGTAAACCATTTTAAGAAGGGTTGGTAATGTTATTATGGTAGAAACTGGCTATTTGGTCACCAAGCATTGCCCTTGCCTCCTGGACATCTGTCCCAGTGACCTTGTCCAGCAACCACACGTGGAGTCCTGGCTCTTGTCCTTAGAGCCTCCTGTCCAGTCTTCATGCCGTCCCTTCCCTCATCTCCTGGCCACATGAAGAAGGTCAGGTGTCGGCCTGGATGCCCCGGAGGATGGCAGCTCTGAGTTGCAGAAGCAGGGGCCCCTGAGTGACCGCATGGAGCCCCCTAAGGATCGGAGTGTAGACACAGTTCTGGTCATTAGCTGTACTCTTCAGCTCAGGCTGCCACGACAGAATGGGTGGCTTAAAGACAGAAATCTAGGGGCACCTGGGTGGCTCAGCCAGTTGAGCATCTGACTTCAGCCCAGATCATGATCTCAGCGGTCATGAGAGTTAGAGAGGTAAAGAGTTCGAGCCCCGCAGCGGTCTCTCTGCTGTCAGCATGGAGCCCGCTTTGGATTCTCTGTCCTCCTCTCTCTCTCTCTCTCTCTCTGCCCCTCCTCTGCTTGTGCTCCCTCTCTCTCTGTCTCAAAAATAAACCTTAAAAAAAAAACTCACACATAAGAGAAGTCTATTCTCTCATGGCTCTGGAGGCGGCAAGTCTAAGTTCAGGACGTAGGACACGCTGTTCCCTCCGGAAGCCCGTCCTTGGCCTGCAGGTGTTCACCCCATCATAGCCTCTGGTGGCCTTTCCTCTGTGCCTTCTCCTAGTCTTACAAGGACACGAGTCCTACTGTATTAGGACCCACCCCCATGACCTCATTTAACCCTAATCACCTCTTTAAGGGCCTTGTCTTTAAATTCGGTCACCTTGGAGGGTAGGTTTCAACGTGTGAATTCTGTGGGACACAATTCACCATAACAGTCAGCATGGCCCCGCCTCGGATAATGACTCTTCTGGGCGGTAACGGAACGCGGTCACACAGGAGAGAAACATGGCACCCGGTGTCCCAGCAGTAGATTATGACGCATCCGTTTGTCCTCGTCTTCCGTCCTAAACACTGGGCTAAATCCTCAGCATTTGAGCCTCTGGTGTATGTGTTTGGCTACAGCTATTATTTAGTGGAAGCCTGGTTGGGAGGGGTGAGAAAAAGCAGATGGGACACCACAAAGCTTTGGATTGTCAGGCTGGACTCCTGAAAGCCACGGACACCACCCGACAGCAAGCTTTACGAATAGCCTCAAAGGCAGGCGAGGGTCCGAGGCACAGGTGAGGCGGATGGTGGTCCAGCACCGTGGACCCAGCCCTCCAGGCCCTTTCTCAACTCCTAAGGACACATCGTAAATCAGACTTAAGCAAATGAGGTCTCCCAATGGATGCATTTTTGTGAGAGCTTGGGGCCTCCAGAAAGCACATGGCCAAAGGGACTCCACGGAGTGGGTTTAATGGGGGAGACTCCCACGAGGTGGGAGAAAGCAGGGGTGTCTTTAGTCTGTGGACACTGTCTGAGAAAGCTGGTGGGGATGGAAGGGTCCAGCAGGCAGAGTCAAGCCATGGTGTGCTTCTGGGAAGGGCCTGACCCGGCCACTAGCAAGTCTCTGAGCCAGGGATGCCTGTCACAGGAAGCCCACGCCAGGCAGGAATGGATGGCCGGGCACTGTGTCGTGCGCCTCAGTGACGGGGGCCAGTCTGGGGGAGGCACGGCCTCATGGGAAGACCACAGTGAGTAGGGCGTCTGCGTGGCCACCAAATACGTGGGCGTGATTGGTCACAAAAGGGTGGTGTTCACTCATGAAACTACTTTATCGTTCAAGAGTTATGAAACTCAGGAGTCCTTTTTCAAGGAGTCAGGTCTCATAAATCTATACATTCCAGACATTTTTACCATATGCTAGACAGACCAGGTTAACGCGCTAACGGATAAGGTTTCTCCTGCTAATGGGGGCCCCCGGGTGGCTCAGTCGGTTAAGTGTCTGACTCTTGGTTTTGGCTCAGGTCATGATCTCATGGTTCGTGAGTTCGAGCCCTGCATGGGGCTCTGTGCTGACAGTGAGAATCCTGCTTGGGATTCTCTCTCTCCCTCTCTCTCTGCCCCTCCCCTGCTTGCTCTCTATTTCTCGCTCTCAAAATAAATAAATAAACATTAAAGAGAAAAACATTTCTCCTGCTAGCAAATACTCTTGTGTTGGCCAGAAGATATCCTGATCAGATTATCAGACAACAAATGCAAACATAAGGTGCCTAGTTAAGGCTTGGTTTCAGGTAAGCACTTTTTATCTACCTACCTATCTATCTATCTCATCCATCCATCTGTCTTATGTATCTGTCTATTTATATCCATTTAGTGTATGTATGTACCATGCATTATTTGGGATATACCTATAGTTTTAAAAATGTTTTTGGGGCGCCTGGCTGGCTCGGTCAGTGGCACCTGTGACTCTTGATCTTAGGGTTGTGAGTTCGAGCCCCGCGGTGGGTGTAGAGATTACTTAAAGATACAGTCTTTTAAGAAAATGTTGTTTACCTGAAAATCAAATGTACCTGGGCATCTCGTGTTTGTGTCTGTTAAATCTGACGATACGTCCTGTATTTCATGGGATAGTGCTCTCCCCTAACAGCATGTTTATTAGGAGGTGTGAGTGGGTCTTCTTCCTTTTTCCCCAGGGTGTTCCTAGGGGAAGGGAGGGCGTGGATTGTTAGCCTGCTGCTCAACTTTCCTTCCTGATGGATCTGTGAGCTGCTCTCTCTCGGTCCGGTATCTATGCTCCTCCCACCCCGTCGCTAACACACATAGACTGGGGAGTCTGCAGTGACAAATTCAGGGAGAATTTTGAGTGGGGGAAGGGCCTTTCTGGGAAGGAATAAAGTGGAGACCCCAAGAGCAGCAGGCCTCATGTTCTCTCATGCTGAGTGTCTGAGATGCCCTTGGGTTCACTTTCCACTATGCCCTTTGAGCAAAACTTTTTGTTCCGTTTTCACTTTCTCCATGTGCCTCCTCTCTCTGCAGTCAGAGCCCTTCACCAGGTGACGTGAACAGAAAATGCACCCTCAGTTTTGCAGGAAGACCGTCCATCACAAGAGCCTGAACCTTTCCAAAAGGCCCGGTGATGCTGGACGTGGACCTGTGCGGGGCAGGGTACTGCGGTCACACCTGGCACAAATCCCTCCTCAGTCCGACTTAGGACTTAGACTTGTCGACTTAGACAACGGACAGAATTGATTGGTGATTCCCGAGGCGACAGCCCACAGCAGGGAAGAGGGAGAGCCTGGGCTTATACCCAAACCATCAGAACCCAGAACCTGGCTCATAACCCGTAGGCCGTACCCAGGCCAGATCCTCGGCGCGATGCCCTTGAACGTCCACTGCCCTCCATCGAGATGACCCAATTACAAAGGTAGCTGAACAGTCTCTCCTGGGGCCTGGAGCAGAGAAACACTTTGGCTTGCGGTTATAGGAAAAAATATATTTGAGACTCATGCATATTTATATTAAATCACATATAAGAATAAATGTCAGATCAATTTTTCTCTTGTTGGCGTAATACACAATAAAATAAATGGCCCATAAAGAAGAAGGAAAAGGTTTCTTTAACAAGAGGAGGCTTAAATATGCAAACATTTTGATAGCCTACAGGGCAGGTAATAAAAAGAGTTTGATGCATTTTCTTGATAGAGGGTTTACAAGGTTTTATAAGAATTTTTGTTAGTGCTTATATTTAATTTTTATTCTATTACCTCCTGTGACCAGACTGTCTGGTCATTCCCACTATTATTAATATTAACACGCTTATAAATATTAGAGAGTGTTGTGGTTAAGAACGAGCACCAGGAACTTTTAAAACTCTTAATGACTGCAAGTTGGAGATAATGGAATTATCCTTTTCATAATTTCTGCGGGGTTTTTATTATTTAAAAAAAGTTTTACAGGTAGAAGCTGAATTTCATATTGAAGGCATATTGCTTCCGTAGGGGATATCTATGTATTATTCAAGGCTGCCCTGTGTCAGTTAAATTAGCGCTAGCTTTGGCAACAGATAACCTCCATATCTTAGTGGCATGGCCCAGGGGACGTGTACTTTGGTGAAGTTTGTTGCTAACCCAAGTCAGGTGCGATCGGCTGGGTGCCAGGGGCAAGGCATAGGCAGTTCGTCAGGGGACCCGGGCTCCTTCCATCTGGAGGTTCTGCGGGCCCCTAAGGGTGAGTCTTCTGCTGGCCTTGGCCGCTAGATGGATGAAGAGACCGGTGAAGGGCATGAGGGAGGGTCCATGGGTCATCTCGCTCACCCTGGGGCACACTCTGCCAGAGCTCACCCATGTCCGTCTCCCCCTTCTTCCCAGCACACTGCTCCCCTCCCCTGCAATCCGCTGGGACCCTGAGACTATTCCCTGCGCGTGAAGTGAGAGTGGAAATGACAGGTGTTGCCTCCAGGGGATGCAGCATGGACAGACCCATGGATTTTCCCTTCTCTCCTCCCCTCAGCTGGGCTGCAGAGAAGGACACGGTTTAAGTGGATAGCAGAGGTGGTGGGAGCTTGGGTCTCGGAATGACACGACAGGGGACAAGCCCCCCGCATCATACCTTAGTGGATGGCGTGCTTTCTAGGGTTTACAAGTCCGCAGGTGCAGGGGAACTTTGCCCCAGGTGGGCAATGCCCACCCTTCACTGATTTAGGTACCATTTGGCACTGTGGGTTGCTGTTGCAATGAGGTACTCTGCCTATGGGAAGGTCATCCATTTTGGAGCTTAGGGGCTGAATTGTGCCCCCAAAAGATGGGCAGTCTTCACCCCCAGCGCCTCAGTATGTGACTGTATTAGCCAAATTCTCCAGAGACATGATAATATAATGTAAATATTAATATATTTATAAGTATGTGTTTACATAAATTAGCTTTTGTGACCATGGAGGCCGAGAAGTCCTGTCATCTGCCATCTGCAAGCTGGAGAATTGGGGAGGCTGGGTCACGTGACGCAGTGAGACCAGAGGCCTGAGAAGCAGGTGCTGGAGGTGTGAGGTCAGGAGAAGAAGGAGGATGTCCCAGGTCAAGCAAAGAGAACAAATTCACCTCTTTGTTACATGCAGGCCCCAACAGGTTGGATGGTGCTCACCTGCGTCGGCAATCAATTCCTCTTCTCAGTGAACTGATTCAAACGCTCCTCTCTTCCAGAGACGCTGACGCGGATGCTCCGGAAGTCATGTCTCATCACCGGAAGTCATGTCTCCTGTTACCTAGGCCTCCCTTAGCCCAGTCAAGGTGACACAAAGTTAACCATCACAGTGACCCCATCTGGCCATAGGGTCAGTGGGGAAGGTAGCCAGTTAAGTAAGGTCATACGAAAGCAGGGGGAGCCCTGCCCCCTGGTGACCATTTTCCTTATAGAAGACCACCAGCTGAGGGCAGAAACACGGAGGGAGGCACCATGTTGTTACTGAGGCCGGGATCCACGTCCCGCCGCCGAGGCCAAAGCACGTCCCAAACTGCTTGGGAGGTTCCAGAAGCTAGAAGGGGGCGAGGAAGGATTCCCCCTACATGTCAGAGGGAGTGTGGCCCTGCCCACACCCGGGATTGAGGACTTCCGGCCTCCAGAACGGTGGTCAAGTACGGTGGCCCGGGGGGGAACCAACACCGTTGTTGGGCGCCGGTGCCCAAGGACATCTGAAGGCAGAAGAACAGTCTCACCCGTTTACCGGTTGGATCCCGTGGGGGACGGGGGTTCCCTTCGGCGGGCGATCTCATAATAAATTCAGAACCCTAATAGCGGCCAACACTGACAACTCCAAGAATCTCACCTAAAAATCTGAATCTTTGGTATTTCTTGAAAACTCTGGCAAATGGTGAGACCCATCTCAGCCTGGCACAGAAGTTACGTGCATCGAAGTAGGAGCTGCTGAAAACAGTAAAGCCGTGACCTGGTAATGCATCAGCCCGGCGTGGTGCCCAGAGCTACCCTCGGTGACCCCCATGCTAGCTATGCTGTCCCGCCCACGGCCCACGGATAACGTGGAGGTGGTGGGGAAATTTAGGCATAAGGTCTTTGCAGAGGTAAGGAGTTAAGGTGACGTCTTACTAAAGAAGGCGCACGGCTGTCCTTTGAACCTGGCCTGTCCCTTAGGAGACTAGGATTGCTGCCCAAAGTGTTTCATTCAGTATATTTCCAGAATAATCTATAGACAGGTTCTTGAAATTTGAGATTGGCTTTTGCTTTGGGTGTGTGTGTGTGTGTGTGAAAGTTTATTTATCTGCTTTGAAAGAGACAATGAGAGAGTGAGCTGGGGAGGGGCAGAGAGAGAAGGAGAGAGAGAATCCCAAGGAGGCTCTGCATCACCAGAGCAGAGCCCTATGGAGGGCTCAAAATCAGGAACTATGACATTATGACCTGAGCCCAAATCTAGAGTGAGACGCTTAAGCCACAGAGCCACCAAAGTGCCCCAGCTTTGTGTGTTTCTGATCCTTAACAGCAAGCTGAGTATATTCATACCTGGGGAATGCTGTCTTCAACGACCTCCTTTCCAGATCTGGATTTCCGAGTGTCAGACTCCTCGAAAGCAACGAATACCTCCACGTTTCAGATTTTTAAACCCCGGTTTTGTCTTAGTGTAGTCCTACACCCTCTGGTCTACTTTTTTGGTGTGTGGCCGGAAGGAAATAATGTTCCAGGACTACAAAGAACCTTCTTCCCAAATAATCACCCTCAACCTTTCAGCAGCTGGTTTTTCCTCTGTGGATACGGAAGGCTTCAGGCTCTACATCGGGCTGTTTGTTTGATTTTGCTTGGCGTGTTCCTGCATGCAGGAACCTTCCCATCTCTCAGGAAAAGTGGCCTCTGGAATCTTCATTCATGGGGCTTTTCTAGGTCTCCTAAGTCCTGTAAAGGCCAGTTTCCAGAGGGAGGTTGGAGCCACAGTCCTGGGCTTCCGGGCTTATCTGGGGAGGGTCACAATCTCTTCCATCTGGGTCCCAAGGGAGGCCGGAGGCATGTAATTTGACTCAGGATTAATTGCTTTCGAACTGGTGTTTCTAGCGTATCAGTTGAGAACAGGTTTGTTTATCAAAGTCCACTGGTCTGTGTAACTCACCATCCCACCAAAATGACTTAAATTGCGTTCTTTCAGAAGAGTACGGTTTTTAAGGGTGGTTATTTAGTTACAAAGCACCCACAGGGGAGACACATAAGCCACATAGAGCATTTTATTTTGTGGGGAATACCATGTGGGATGCAACACCACGATTTTTTGCGGGGGGTGGGGGAGACGTTAAGATCACTTTCCTATTTCTCAGATAAAGCATTCCCCCTTGTGCGTGCCCTCAGTGTCCACGACGTTCTAGATGCTGTTCGGCAAAGATTAGCCAAACGCGGTCCTGAATTTATGAAATCTTACCAGTTTGGCCTCATGCACAAATAACAGGAAGTCCGATTTAAATTGGCTTAAAACCCCCCAAAGTTACATTTGATGTAGCTAAAGTATTCAGGGAGTGGAGGGGGTTCTGGATCCAGCTGGATCCAGGGGCTCATCAGAATACAGTTCCTCTTAACCTCATTTCTTAACCTTCTTCTGTGGGTTCTGTTGTCAGGATCTTTCCTCGCGGAGGCAGCAAGGACCGCCTGCAGCCTGGGGGGTGGGGGTGGGATGTCCTGGCATTGAGCTGATGGCTCCTGTCCACAGAACGGACGTAGCGTGTCATTGCAAAGCAGCCGGGCAGCTGTGATGTCCGGTCATACTGCTCCGTCTGTGGACGGTGGGCGGCACGGCCTTGCTAATGTGGTTACAGCTGACGGTAGTCCCAGGGAGTGTCTCCGGCTGCTGACAGTGTTTCATAAATGCATCGGGTCACCGTGTCAGGGTTTTGGAATGATGTCATTGGGGAAGTACGAAGTTGGAGCACCCCACTCACCCAGTGGACGGGGCCTCGCCATGGACAGGTGGACGTCCTCACCGAACACCCCAGCCTGATGACGTCTCCTGGAATGTGGCCAGTTTAGGCTTCTTGCCGTGAACTTTAGCTTCTGTAGAATAGATGCAGTGGAACACCCGTTTCCCGTTGGCCACTAACCTCGTGGGGCTGCAGGAGTGACTCACTGGCCCAGCCCCTTCCTCGACCTGCACAGAAGCATCGTTCACAAAGGATTTGCAGGTTCCAGGGACTCTGCTGAACGTGGGAGGTGGTTGGGAGCCGCAGGGGTGGGGGTTACCCTGTGGCCCAGCCCACGTCACACGGAACGTAGAGCCGCCCAGCTCTCAGAGCTGGGCTTTTAATGACCGTGGCTTCTCAGGCACAGGGGCATTTCCAGAGAGCCCCACCCCCGCCCCCCACCGCCCCCGACTTGACTCCTCTCTCTCCACTGGGTCCACTGCCTGCCGATGTGCAAGGTGGGAAGCAGAGGGAATCCTGGCCGAGGAGGGGTCGGGGGCCTGGCACATAGCCCCTGCTCTGCCCACGGGGCCATGGTCCTGCGCTGGGGCAGAGGAGCAGACCCCTCGGGAACCCACTCGGGGGGCCTGGGGACCGGCTGCCGATGGCCCCCTCCCACCTCTCTCCACCCTCTGCCCTCTCTGCTCATCTAGTTTTTACAGTTAGTAGATGAATAAGAAATTCGTCTCATTTTCTCATGAAAAGCAGCTAAAGAATGATTTTTGATCATTTTCCCTTTACACTCAAAAGCTCTGTTTTCACCCAAAAGTCCTACCCGAATCCCGTCTCTAGCACTGGGCTTCCTCCTTAGAGAGCTGCCACCTGACGTTAAGATGACTGACCTTTCCGTTTCTTTGTCTTGCTTTCGCTACGCCTGTCTTTTCCTCCTTTTCTGCATTATTTGAGTTGGACTATTATTCTTTTCCTCACTGACTGGTTTGGACATTTTCCATTCTGTGGTATTAAAAAAAATTTTTTTTGGAAATGTTTATTCATTTTTGAGAGAGAGACAGACAGACAGAGACAGAGCATAAGTGAGGGAGGGGCAGAGAGAGAGGGAGACACAGAATCTGAAGCAGGATCCAGGCTCCGAGCTGTCAGCACAGAGCCCGACGAGGGGCTCGAACTCACGGACCACGAGATCATGACCTGAGCCGAAGTCAGCCGCTTAATCGACTGAGCCACCCAGGCGCCCCTCCCTTTTCACATTTCAGGGAGGAAGCTGAGAGGCAGGTTTTATAATTCTGTTCATTTAAGCGGAAAAAAAAAATTGCCTCTTGTGTTCTTAGTAGTATGATGGGAATGACCCAGGTCATCCACACCCTGGCCACCGCGATGCAAATGGTCGTGTTTCCACTGTTAGAAGGAAGGCTATCCTAAAACGTTCTTGCCTACTTTAAATCTGGTTGTTTCTTTGGATCGATGTAATTGTGCAACTTTAGAAATCTTTTTTTAAGATTAATTTAAACATTCTTTTTTAATTTAATTATTTTTGAGAGAGTGAGAGAGTGCGAGTGTGAGTGGAGGAGGGGCAGAGAGAGGGAGGGAGAGAGAGGATCCCAAGCAGGTTCTTGCCGACAGTGGAGAGCCTGATGTGGGGCTCGACCTCATGAACCATGAGATCATGACCTGAGCCAAAATCAGATGCTTAAAAGACTGAGCCACCCAGGCGCCCCACTTTAGAATTTTTTTAAAAACTATTAAGGTGTTGAAGCTTCCCCAAATGTCCCCTGTGCACACACACCCCGCCCAATCTTTGTCCTTCTGAAAATATGGAGTGACCATCTCAAAAAGCACTGTCATCCAAGGCTTCTGATTATATGTTTCCACCAGAGGCTTCTGCCTTTTGTCTTTTTCTGTCAGATTTCATTTCTGGGAGACTGGAAAGATCAAACCTTGCATTAGAATGTCAGGGCTTTTATTTATTCATCTATTTTGAATAGACTGTCCGGCCTTTTTTTTTTTTTTTTTAATATATATTCCCAACTCATAAATTCCAGTTTTCGAAACCGGCATGCATTAAAGGAAATGAATACGGTTTTGCGTCAGGCATTGGGGTTATGCATTTGCTTCATGGTTTGATTACGTGGGTCTCAGCTCTCATAGGAAAATAAAATCGATGTGGTCAGGAATTATGTGAAATATTTCCCCACTGCGTCTCACTTTCTGATCCAGTCAAGACTTCTAAAGAGGAAGAGGAACATAAAATTAGGTGGCAGTAATAATGTAGACCTTGTCACAGAAAGAAGGAGGGGGGAGGGTGTACTGTTGGGCAGAATGGTCAGATTCACCAGATAAAAAAAGCAAGCCCCAGTTACATTCAAATTTCAGATCAATAATAATTTTAATAAAAGTCCTGTAGGGGAGCCTGAGCCTGGGTGACTCATCTGGCTAAGCGTCCGACTTCGGCTCCGGTCATGATCTCACGGTTCGTGGATTCAAGCCCCGCATCGGGCTCTGTGCTGACAGCTCGGAGCCTGGAACCTGCTTCGGATTCTGTGTCTCCCGCTCTCTCTCTGCCCGTCCCCTGCTCATGCTCTTCTCTCTCTCTCTGTCAAAAATAAATAAATAAACATTGCTTTGTATCCAAAGCAAGATGTGGGACATACTTATTCTAAAAATTCACAATGCATGTGAAATTCAAATCGAGTTGGTGTCCCCCTGTCACCCGGCAGCCCTGGCTACGAGGGGGTGACGGCGAGGATGATGTAAGGGAAAGACAAGAATGAGTTGGCATCTTTCACCTCGACAGGGACTCACCAGATGGCTTGAGAGCACAAAAGAGCTTTATGAGAAGTGAGAATATGGGAGTATGAAGAAAATATGGGCGGAGAGAATAATAGAATTAATGTCTCAGGGTGACGATCGCATTTTTTAATCACTGCCTGACACTCGCTTCCTTGAGATTGTCTCAGAGATCGTGAGGTTATGCACGCACCCATGGGGCGTCTGCCTGTGATACACAGCGGGAGGTGGTGAGGTGCAGAAGGGGGGGGGCGGTCACACTCAGGGCTTGATCTCATCCCAGCTGGTGCTGGCCACGTGCCCTAACTTGCTGGACCTCAGTGGTCACACTTGGAAATGGCACCCGGAGGCCTTGCCCTGCCTCCTTTGAAGCGGCGTTGTGGGAATTAGGTGACTCAATGGATGGGTTGAAAGACTATTCATGCCTTTTACACTGTAAGTTCTAGAGGATCGGAGACTAGATCTGTCCTGTTCACTGTATCATCCATAGCTCTGGCAAGTCCCTCACAGTTCCTAGTAGTCAGAGTAAAACAAGAGTTTGTTGTGGAAATAGATGGACACCAGTATATGTTGTTAAATGTACCCGGTCCCATAGAATACAGAAATGCCCAGTGCGTGTGTGTGTGCATGTGTGTGTGCACGCATGTGTTTGTGAGTTGAGTGACAGGGCCCCCTGTAACCACACAGCAGGCAGGGAGTCTGCGGCTAGGCTATTCAAAGCCTTCCTGATTTCCCCAGATGTCAAGGCTGCACATAATACTGGACCTTAATTTTAGGACCGACTCCAAAGCTGTTCAATGAAAAGAAGTAATCCATTGAAAGTAACAGGATGGAAACACACCGGAAAGGCACATAAAATAATCATACAGGAAATGTCCGCCTCATTTGCTAGAACATTTCCTCCCCGCGTCTCCCCTCTCAGTGGTGAGCTTGTTTCCATAACAAGACTCCAATCAACCATCAGTCGTGTGCAAACCAAAGGAATGTTAACCCCTTTCTGCTGTTGATAACCACATTGGCATTTCTTGTATATATGTAAACATATTCCTGCACCTCGATTTGGTCTGGAGGGTGAAAGTTATTGACGTGTGATTAATTACTATTCAACATGAGATGAAACAGAAGCCAACATGATTGAGTCGATTGTTCGAAAGGGCTGAACGTTCCTTTTCTGTTTAGTGAAAAGGTGATAAATTTGAGCCTAATAAAAGCCTGGACACCTGAATTAAGCCTTTATTTTTCAATCTTTCAGAAGTTACAGAATGAGTGTTCTCTGCTCCATACAAGCGGGACACAGAGATACAGGTGCAGGACCAACAGGGACCATTAATCCCAGCGGGGGCTCCTTCCGCACATTTACCTGAATGCCTGAGCTAGAAAAATACGCATGGTTTTGTTCAATAGGCTTTGTAACGATAGCCCAGAATATGTGCATTTTTTTTCCTTCTCCATACTGGGAGAGTGTTACTGTGCGCTGTTTCTCTTGATTAAAAAAAAAAAAAATCCCCATGTGCTCACTTTAAAAAAACGTTCATAGATTTTCTCCCACTACTAAGTAAACTGCTAGTTTGTTGTAAACTAGTTTAATCTCTCAGGGTTTTATCTTCTGTTTCTCTGCGCCCATGTCATGTGCAGGGGATTGTTGGGGCTGTACCCAAGTTCTGGTATAATCTGCATTTCTCAGATTGTCTTCCAGACCCGTGGGGGGTGCTCTCTGGCTGGGCATCAGATCACATCTCTTCTATTCACAGTAACTTTTAACATGTAGAAGCATGATCAAGTCACGGTCATTGGTGATGTTGCTGGCTTCCTCCATCCATGTCCAGTTGCTTAACTTTCCCTTTGAATTCAGCTCCTGGCTCTCTGGCATCTGTTACTTCCTTTCCTGATATGACACAAGTTTCATCATCTGGAACCGAGCTATTATGATGGACTCATCACAGAACTTCGCATCTTGATTTTTATCTGCCCCAATTTGTCTTACGTTTGCCAGCAAATTAATTTCCCATCGTATAATAGATCTATCCAGTTCCAGAATCTGTGCACCACCCATCCTGAAACTCCATACCCATTAAACAATTACTCCCTAGGCGTTGTGACCCACATCCCACAGAGATGGAAAGGCGTTACTGTAACCCCTGGGAATGATTCACAATCTACTCTGAATCACAGACATTGGCATAAAAACCCTTTAAATTATTCACTCCTTGGACACAGTGTGCTGGCTCCCAGATGGCACCGTGTGGTCAGCCTAAATTACCTGGCATCTGAGAATTAATACATTTTGGGTCCTTATTATTTGGGTTTTACTTGCCCACAGCCCTTTCACATTTCGTGCATCTCCCCGTGTGCTGGTGAGTGGGGAAGCAGAGGCCACTGGCATCCCCTCTGCAGACCGGAGGTTGAAGGCCAAGGGACTCACACTTCAGCATCATTAGAATCACCTTGCAGGGCTTCTAAGCCGCTGGACCTTGGTTCCCGGACTGCCTCACGACTGCAGGGGTTCTTTGAAAATTATTGACTTCTGGTTCCCACCCCAGACGACGTGCTTTAATTGGTCTGTGGCAAAACCTGTGCATGAGAGAAAGAGAGGAGAAAAATAGGGAAGCATTTTATTTGAAAATCAAACAATTATAACTTTCCAATTCTGCAATAAGCCTGTGCTGCTGGGTTAGATTAGCGTGGGGTGGGAACATACTCAAAATCCCGTATATATGTTGATTAGATAATTACAATGATGCTTTTTGGTTTAGCCAGAAAATGATTCTTTTTTTTCTTAAGATTTTTTTTAAAGTAATCTCTGTACTCCACATGGGACTCGAACTTATCACCCCGAGATCAAGAGTCATGCACTCTACCGACTGAGCCAGCTAGGCCCCTGCCCCCCTTCCCGTAACTATTCTCAAAGACATAATATGGAGGGTCTGCTATTATGTTCTCTGGTGCTGAGTTCCCAGTACTCACTAAAGCCCGTCTCCATGAATAGCGCTGTGCTAGGACCAGAGATTAAACCAAAACAAGCCCTTCACCCTCAGGAATTTTAGCAAACCTTATCTCTAATAATAATTACTTCTGTTTGAAAATGCTTATTAGTACTGTTTAATAATGACAGTGATTCCTAACCCAGAAGCACACTTGAGGGACAGTAGCACTTCTGGTTACTTTATAGCTTGAATCCTATAAAGTCTTTCCAACACTCCAGTAGACCAGGTACTATCATTTCTTCCACTTCATGCATGGGGAAATTAGAATTTCTTAAAAGACGACTTTTACTGGGGGCGCCTGGGTGGCTCCGTTGGTTAAGAGTCCGACTCTTGGTTTTGGCTCAGGTCATGATCTCACGGTTCCTGAGTTTGAGCACCACGTCAGGCTCTACACTGACGGCACAGAGCCTGCTTGGGATTCTCTCTCTCCCTCTCTCTCTGCCCCTCCCCTGCTCTCTCTATTTCTCTTTTAAACAAACTTTTGAAAGAAAAGGTGAAAGTATCAGACTCAGGAATGAAACCCAATCCCCTCTGACTCAAAAGCCATGCTGGTCACTACTGAAGACAGAGGGAGTCAGCCGGGGTTCACACGGGATGGCGGTGAAGATGGGATACCAACAGGACTATTTTGCCTGGTCCTTCCCTCAGTTGAAGATCTTTAACATTGTCCAAGAGGAAGGCAGAAACCCTGCAGAAAGGCCCACCGAAGGATGGGAGGAAGATCCACGATCATTAGACATCTTTAAGCCCCATCCCATCACCCCAATGCAAATCTGCAGTTGCTATAAATTGACATTCTATAAATGCCATAATTATAAATGACTGGTACCATTATATCACAATATTTTTGCACGTGTTGACAGCGTTTATTTGGAAAATGTCAACATTTACAATACTCCACAATTTGTCAACTCATGTTGATATTTCTCCTTTGGAAATTAGAAAGAATTAGCGGGCTTCCTCAGTGTCTGAGGATGGGCCTTCATCTTGTAAATTAATTGCTGCAGGTGTGAAAGAGGTGGTCAATGAGAAGGGATGTCGGTGGGGGGAGGCTCCCATCCAGTGGGGGTGCATATGATGGTGGTCAGTGTTTGTCTCTCCAGTTATCATCTTGTCTTCGTAGTCACACGGAAACACATAAACCCAGGAGAATTAACAAAATGACTCCTAAAGGCCCAAACAACATCATCCTCTCTTGAAGACCTGTCTTCTCCTGTGCTGTGGCCGCGTGGCCCTCCAGTGACGAGAAGAAAGCCACTCTCTCCCAAATTAGAACAAGGGTCAGAGGGAAGGCTTCACACCTGTCCGGCAGCTGTGGTGAGCCCAGAAGCTAGGGGTGAGGTGGTCCATGGCGCAAGGAGGCTGCACTCCCAGCGACAGGTAAGGGCACAACTTCCCAGCTCTTGTGACTAGCTCTGACACACCTGCTGGGCACCTGTTGGTGCATACGGTTCACTCTGGCCATCGGCCCTTGGCGGGTGCGACCGGTCCAGCCCCATGTGTATTCCAGCGAACCTTCAGTGTCTCTTATTGCAAAAATTAATACTACCGTGAGTCCCATTTTAACAAGAAAGGCCCGTTTGTCAGGACAATGGTCACCACTTCAAAATAAATATTTTCTAGAAACATATCGCAAGAGTGTGGATTGAGCCTGGATAAAGAGTAGTCTGTTGAAAAGTTGACATTTAATGGCATTCTACTTTATATTGTTCAAAAGGATTTTATCTCCTAATTCTGCAGCGTGCATTGTCTAAGATTAGCCAATGACTTCCGAGCATGGAAAGCATCACAAAAGAATAGCGTTAACTGATTTCCAAGTGTTCGGAGGAAAACATTTTCTGTTTGGGACAATAGAGCTTGCAAGCACTTAATAAATATTATCTCCCCCAGAAAAATGTCCTAGCAGCCCAGATTCTTTCTTCTAAAGGGGAGCATTGATTTTGGTATCAAATGCTTGCTACGTTCTCTGTGGCCTACATGAGCAGAAATAGCATCCACGTGCTGGGGAGGCTGAGCCCTGGGCCTTTAAGGATGCGCAGCGCCCCCTAGTGGGAGCACATGTAACAACCTCCACCTGTTCTAAGGACGCGGGGGGTGCAGGTGTCTCACCCACACACCCACGCCTGGTTGGAGGGTAACTCCTTCAGTTCCTTACCCCCATCTTCTTCCGAAGTCACACGCAGACGCTCACAGCCTACAGATTCCCAGACACACCTATCGGGAGGCCTGAAACAAACTGAAATTCCTCGCGAAAATGTTTTGGGTGCTCGAGTCACACACTGCCACGATCAAAGAGCCTAAACTCCCACATTTCTGCTGAAATAGGGAGCATCTGTTCCCCTTATGGTTTGCCGTGTTTGCAACAGACATTTTTGTTACTTCCCTAGCTCTGCTGTCTTCCCCGCAGTGTAACGTTGCCTTCCGCACGTTAAGAGTGTAGCTAGCGATGCTGAGGCGATACCCTGAAATTAGCCAAATCAAATCTTAGCATTAAAAGGGAATCATTTTTTATTCAAACAAACTTGCACTGGACAGGATTTCATACCTTGTTGTATTTAAATCAATAATAACCGTGAATTATTGATCATTTGCAAGGGGCAAAGCAAAATTAGCTCTTGGGCCTGTTTCCAATGTTTGGGTAAATTTATGACAAATGGGATATTGACTAATAATATTTTAAAAGCCTCTTAAATTTTTCAGCACTTCGGGTTGGAGGGAATTTATTAGACCAAATACTGTAAAATAGAATGAAATAGATTAGTTCTCTTTTTGAAATATGAGTATACACTGTGCTAGGCAGCAGTAAACATAAAACTTCTCCCTCGTGTATGTTTCCACTTTAAATTATGGATGGTGCTTTCAAGCTTCCAGGTCAAGAAGTGCCCCAGACACCCAAGAGTAAAAGATTAGCTCTCGGATAGCTTATAACAAGTAAACAATCCCGATGCTAAATGAAAGTTTACGTCTTAATTCCTTGAATCGTCTTTGCGAAGCTGCGTCTTGTGGTTATTTGAGAGTACGTGCACGCACGAAATCCCAGAGTAGAGACCGTTTGAACTTTGTCTCGAAAGCGATGCCAGGAGAGGTTTTCTTTACACGAAATGTCGGTTTGTTTCTGTCCTAGTTGGCGTCGGTTTCTCTATCAATGTTAAAACAGCGTGTTCGGAAATTACCCTTACTTTTCTTTAACGTCAAGGGTCAAAGACCAAGCGTCCGATTCCCCCCACCCCCCTTAATTTGTGGCGTTATGGGCACTCTCCATTTTATTCACTATTTAAGTCACTTCTTTTCTCTGCAGACAGACATTCATTACTGGAGGAGAAAGAGCTGTGGGCTCATTTTACGAGGGACAAGCTGGGGAAGACGTATGTTAGCATCACTATCAGACGTCCTGGGGCTTTCTTTTGACTGACCTCAACTTCTTTTTCTTAAATATGGAGTTGTAGGGGGAAGTTCCGTCAGTGTGAGTAAACAGATGCTAACAGAAACTCCAGAAATGTTGCTGTTTGTTGATTATTTTTGATTTTTTTTAATTTTAGAGACTGGGGGGGGGGGCATAAGAAGAGAGAGAGAATCCTAATCAGGTTCCACTCTCAGTGCTGAGCTGAATGTGGGGCTCGAGCCCTTGACCCTGGGAACATGACCTGAACTGAAATCAAGAGTCATAGGCTCAACCAACCGACTGAGCCACCCAGGCTCTCTTTGTTGCTGCTATTTTTATTAACAACTATTTTTCTTCCCAGAAATCTACATTTTAATGACCATCAACAGGCCATCAGAAGAAATACAAAGATTTGTTTATGTAGGATTTTGTCTCGTTAGTCACCGTATTATACATACCTAGGCCCACAGCTCGGGGAAGCTGCAAAACTTATCATTCCAGAAACTTCTCTTTTGCTCACGTTTTGGAAAAAAACCAAAGTTTCAGCTCAACTCCCAAAAGACAAAAACATTCACGTTGTCAAGATAGTGGAGAGCAATAGTGCGCTCAAAGTGGTAGTGATTGTTTTTCTCAGCCTCTTGCCTCCAAAGGAAAAAACAACAACTTTAATTTCTCATTTGTTAGAGCAAAACAAACAAACAAACAAACAAACAAACAAACAAAAACATGTGCCCAAACTGAATCAGAAACAAGCCCCTGTGGGTCACAGAATCTCTCTCATGTTTGAATAAAGTTGTCTATCCGTGGAAGGGAGGGCAAAGCCAACCCTCTTCTCTGGGGCAAAGCAAGAACCACAAAATTAGTGGCTCTCTGCTCACACCTGTGTCCCCTGGACCCCGGACAAGATGCCACCAGCTCTCTGGATCTTAATGTCTCCAACTGCAAGAGGGACACGATAATGCTTCTGCCTCTGCAGAAGGCATGGCAGGGACGGATGGGAGGAGGGAGGTATTTCATTGGCAATGACATTTGATCCTGAGACCCCTTGCTAGCTGCCTGGGGGTTTGAGGCTCCCTCCTTCACTGTTGAGGTCTAATCTTCTAAATCAGATGTTTGCTAGTGAGAAGATCCTGGAATCTTACCTTCTTTCTTAGAAATTTTACCTCCTTTTACTCCCAGAATCTATGTCGCTGAGGCTCCATCATAACAAGAACCCCAGACGGCAAGTCGGATTTCCAATACTAACTTCCGCATTGGCTTGCCGTGTGATTTAAATCCACTAATTTCTAACCTTGACAGTTTTCACATGGGATTATTACTGTGTGCTTCATCTAGTATGGAAATAGATAATCAATTTTTGTTTATCTGAGTCACTGGAAACATTATGCATCCATTAAGAAATAAGCATGTAAGGGTATTTTTTAAATGAGAAGTCTCAGTCCTCAGGGATAGTCTCCTCTAATTCTCTATTAAAAAACAAAACAGGGGCGCCTGGGTGGCGCAGTTGGTTACGTGTCTGACTTCAGCCAGGTCACGATCTCACGGTCTGGGAGTTCGAGCCCCGCGTCAGGCTCTGGGCTGACGGCTCGGAGCCTGGAGCCTGTTTCCGATTCTGTGTCTCCCTCTCTCTCTGCCCCTCCCCCGTTCATGCTCTGTCTCTCTCTGTCCCAAAAATAAATAAACGTTGAAAAAAAAATTTAAAAACAAAACAAAACAAAGCAGGTGGGAGTCAGTACCCCAGAGAAAGCAACTGCCTGTCTGAGATGCTCACCTTCTACCCGTGGGATCATAACCTCTAAGTACCTGAGACTGTGACCTTATTCGGAAACAGGGTAATTTTATAAGTGTACTTGGTTAAGATGGGGTCATACTGGAGTATGGCGGGATCCTAATCTGTTATGATCTGCCCCCTTACAAGAAGGGAAATGTGAACATAGACCTGCACACAGAAAGAATGTTCCATGCAAAGCTGGGAGGTGCACTGCCATAGGAAGAGGAACTATTAGCAATGGGAGAGACGTGCCCTGGACATACGCATCCCTGGGGCCTTCAGAGGGAGCACAGCCCGCTGACACCTTGATCTCAGGCTTCTGGCCTCCAGAGCCGTGAGACAAGACAGTCTGTTGTTTTGAGCACCACCACCCCCGCCCCCCGTTTATGTGCTTTGTTCTGGCAGCTCTGGGAAACTAGAGCACTGGTCTGTTCCAGATAATCTTCACTCTTCCAGTCCTGCCCATCTGATTTCATTTGTTGCCACGGATTTCCTTCTGACACGTCTCTCCAGACGACCAGTTGTGGGTGGCCCACGAGAGAACACGTTTGCCGTAATCCCTGCCGTGCTGGAGGCAGACGAGAGCACGGGCTTGGAGTATAGGAACTCAGACTTGATCTCTGGGTGCTACTGACTACTGTTGTGTGACTCGGGGAAAGCAATTTATCACCTGTAGGCCCCAGTTTCCTCTTCTGTGACATGGAGGAAGTTGCACCTACCTCACGGGAGGGTGGTTAGGATGAGATGGAATCATGCAGAGAAGCACTTTAGCAGAGAGCCCGGCACACAAAATGGTCCAAGAGCAGGTAGCAGGTATTATTTTTATTATTTTACTTGAAACAACTCGAGATTTGCAGGATACCTTTTGTTTTTCTTACTACTCTATTGCGTTCATGAGGATGCGCGTTTGTTTCCTCTCAAGTAAGACTGGTGTGGTAGCTGGCATTGATCATCGCTGAAGGGTCCCAATCCATCTAAAGTCATGACAGACCCGGGCTCTTCCTGTCGTATCTATCAGCATCCCGGGGGTGTTGATGTTATCCATTTGGTCCAGACAGTGTACCAGTGCATCCCAGGACAGCCAGCAGGGAGGGGCTATGGGAAGACAGAAACATTTCCTGGAAGAGGCCCATATTCCATTGGCCAGAACTTGGACACATGACCGCATCAGGCTGCAGCGTAGCCTTGATCCCGAGCAGCCGATGGAAAATGGGTGTTCAACTCAGAGAAGCGGAGGGTGGAACTTGGGACAGCTGGCTGTCTCAATCCCAGTCGAACATCAGTGCACAGATGGTGGTCAACCAAATATGGTTAACGCTTTATGATTTTCTTTACTATTATAATGGTGATTAACATTTGATATTGCCAGAATATCTCTTGTCTTAAACAAAGAGAACAGTTTTCATAGCATTGCTGGGGAGGGAAAAATTTTCTGTAAACTTCAAGGTCATTTTAGCTGGCCTAAGAATTAAATGGACATGAGACAGATAAACAGGAGAAACTAGAATTAATTGCATACATCTGGGAATCCATATAAACTTTAGAGATTCCAAAAACAGGCAATTTGATGTATATATGTCATTCTGGACTAAGGAGAAGGGGGTAGGGGTCTGGGACGTCAAAGGAAAGGAAGGAAATTCATAGGAAGAATGGAAACAGTACATGATGAGTGAACAAGTGCTTACTGAGCCATCCAGCAACAATGGGACACAGAGAGGACTTTCGATCAAACAGTGCTGGGGAGGAGGAATTTTTCTCAACATTTCAAGATTCCTCTAGCCGGTCTAAGAATTAAATTTACATGAGATGGATTAACAGAAGAAAAAGCAAAGTTTAATTATGGGTACACAGAGACCCAGTCATGAGATTGCGATCTAAAGAAATGACCAAGGCAGGCAGGCTTTATATCTTTTAGACCAAAAGACAAACAATCAATCTGTGAGGAATTGACAGGATCTAGAAAACTTAACTTTGGGAGTTAGGTAAGGAATTTGAAACAGAATGCAGGCTGGAGTTGTAAAGCAGTAAAAGGACAACGTTTGTTTAAACAGCCCTCTTGGCTCTGACTTTCCTGTCTCTGGTGATAAGGTTTCTCTACATCCTGGTTCAGAGTACCTGGCACGTGGGAGTTCTTATTTCCTGCTTTCTGGAAATAAGGGGGGGGGGGGTGGTGGTTCAGAGTGTTCTTGCCTCAGCTGTTCCTTAATTAACTTTTAATTCAAAATAATCAGTATACCAAAGTGGCACATTTTGGGGTGGCCTGTCCTTGGCTCCTTCTCCAGCTTCCTCCCTTTCTACCATAGCTAGTTCATATTGTAATGTGGTTATCTGTGGTGATAGCTCCTTCCTGGGGACAGGTTCTCTATCTAGTGGTTAGTGGGAAGGGAAAAAAGAGAAACTTCTTGAGTCTTTTGCTTTTTAAGAATACTTGGCCTAAAGCAATCCACCTACCAAAGAGACACATTTTGGGGTGGCAAGTTTTGCTCCCTTATACCATCAATTAAAGATTTTGTAGGATCACCACATTTTTAATAAGGTTTGTCACTTTGCATTACAATTTGCTTTATAGCTGTGGGGAGGTTTTTACCCCTGGCTCCTAGATGGTCCTGTCATGGTTTCTATGTTCGGAGATTGGTTGGTGCTATGAGATGCCCTTCCATCGTGCAACACAACACAGGAAACTTAAAAAGGAGTACTAGTTCTCTCCATGCAAACCCTTCCCCATACTGCAGCTATCACTATGTATGCTGCATTCTATAATTTTAAAATGATGAGATTTAAGGAAGCAGCTGAGTATTACTGAACCCAATTTTTTGGTTTTCCTCCAACACCAGAGTGAAGTTACAAGACAGGAGAAAGCTAAACATGAGGGATGATGCCTAACAGACAGAAGGAGCAGCTGAGAGAATTCTTGAGTCTGACTTCCACGTGACTCTCCTCGATTTGGTTTCTTAAATGATCAGAAAAGCTGCTTTCTGAAAAAAAATGTGTGTCTGGGAAATGAGTCATTGTCCCTATACGATACGTAGTGCCTTTTATTTTTATCATCCATGCAAAATCTGATTTGTATGCTAAATTATTAATAGTTTTCTCTCTATATTTTGGAAAACGCTTTAATTTTAAAGATGAAAAAGCACCATTGAAATGGGAGAAATAAATTACTGAATATGAAAATATCTGTAAGTAGGGAACAGAATTGCTTATCTGCCAAAGACATGTGTCAAAAATAAGGGAACATATCAAAACAGCTAATTCACCTGTCAGATTAATACTTTTGATAGGCTGCACATTGCTAATGGGGAAAAAGGGAGCGTTTTTAGCTTTGGGTGAGTTTGTGAGTTTAATTCCCCTACTTCTTTGGAAGCATGATTTTCCTCTGTGTAATTGCATAGCTGACCAATCGCCTCTAGAGATGAGGTAAACCAGCTCATAGCAGCAGAGACGGGAGAGAGGGGCTGCTTCTCTGCTCTCCTCTGATGGCAGATGCGTGAATTGCGGGGACCTGTTATGACAGAGCCAAGAGTAGGAATGTTGGTCTGGGGATATTTGAAAGGAGGGCACCTGGCCAGAGCAGGAAGCCCACACTAAGAGGGGCCGTGCCATTATTCTACCTGGGACAGAGGTGGCCTGTCCTTGGGCCCCGTTAGAAACACCCGGTGGAGGGGCACCTGGGTGGCTCAGTCGGTTGAGCGTCCGACTTCGGCTCAGGTCATGATCTCACGGTCCGTGAGTTCAACCCCCGCGTCCGGCTCTGTGCTGACAGCTCGGAGCCTGGAACCTGTTTCCGATTCTGTGTCTTCCTCTCTCTCTGACCCTCCCCCGTTCATGCTCTGTCTCTCTCTGTCTCAAAAATAAATAAACATTAAAAAAAATTAAAAAAAAAAAAGAAACACCCAGTGGGGTAAATGGAACTGGGTGCCAAAGGAGGTTGAGCGCAGGCAGGGACAGCAGAGGGGTCTCTGGGGAATCGTGCAGGCATCCATAAGAAAAGGAGTCAGCTTTTAATACTTTTCAGGTCCAGAGGTCATCAAGCCACTGTATTACCATGTTTAACCAGGAAGAATATGTTTACTCCGTGTCCCTCCCTGGGGGTAGTAAAATCCTTAGCTAGCAGCTCGGGGGAGGAGGGACTATATTCAGTGAGGAAAGATACAGATCCAATCTGGGAAAACATTTTATTTGTGTCACATTTCAAGTTTTTATTATATAATTAATATAATTAGTTTCAAATTACACATTGAGCCTGTATTATCTTAAAGATAAGACTGCGTGTGTAGGACTGTGTTAGCGTAAAAATAATGAGCCTAACAAGGGAACCCTCCAATCTCAATGCACTGACACAAGAGAATTCTTCCCCTCCTACTCCAGGCCCTTGGAGACCCTGCCAGGTGGTATGGAGAGCTGAGGTCCTTCCATTCTATATACGTTGGTAGGAAAGAGAAAGCATAAAGTAGACACTCCCACTCACTGCGCATCTTGGCCCAGAAGTGACACATCCCTGCTGCTCACACCCAGTTAGTGACAAATAAGTTACACATCTAGATGCCAGTGGGTGGCAAATGCCATCCTAGGCCAGACAGCTGCTTCTCTGTGACAACTCAGTCCGTTGGAAGAACCATAACACATTGTTGGCAGAGAGCAACGTCTCTACATCAGAAAGTGTGAGCTACAAACCCATGGGACTTCCTAGTCCTTGGGCAGGAGGAGGAGACAGGCTCGTCCCTCTGAGAAGGAAGAAAGGGAAGGGAAGAGACAGAGAAGAATGGCTTCTTTTCAGTCCCAATGGCCCAGTGTGGGAGGTGCACATGACACAGGGGTTCCCCAAGGGACACAACAGGTTCCCATGGGGGCCACCTGAGGGGATTGGTGCAAAGATGTGTTGTCTAAGCAGATGACTCTGAGTTGAAGAGGGGCTAGCCAGACATCCAGGCAAACATGGCACCCTTGGAGAAGCCCCAGAGGTGGGAGAGAGCATGACACTTTCTAGGGTGGGTGTGGTTCCCGTGGTCCGTGCAGGGCAAGGGGGATGGGGCCGAACAGCCAAGCAGGGTGGGGTCCAGTAGCTCCTGAGAGCAGGTGGAGGCCAAGTGATGACTGACCTTGTTACCCCACCAGCCTCTGGGGCTTTAGCCTGAGGGCAATAATGAGCCACTGCAATGGCGGTGGCATAATTCGATTTGCATTTCGGGAAGACCCCAGGAGCCGTAGGGAGAAAGGCCTGGAGAAGGCAGGATGGAAGGGGCAGGAAGCCCACTCGGGTCACAAGACTCCAGCCCCTCATTTCTGCAACATACCCCAGCAGAACCTCACCCTCTCTTTACTGGCTGGTTTTCAACACTGGTAACGCTTGAGGTTGTGTAAGCGTATCGCTACGTCTCATTCTCAACTCAGAGCTCAGAAACAGGTAACTTGCTGTTCTTACTGATTGGCCATAAATTGTTCTTCATCGTGGGCTTAAGTGGACACCACATCCCTTAAGTCGATTGTTAGCAGGAGCTAAGGTCAAGTTTCATCCAATGAAGAACTCATTGTGGAAAATGGAATTCAGTTACGGAACGCTCCTGCTCTCCACACACACAAATTTAGAGAAATACATTTGTATGCACACAGGGAAGCTGGAGAGAAGAAATGATAAGCCAGGCATGTAAAAATTTACATATGGAAAGTGAGAAGGGAATTAACTCTGATTTTCTTGTCCCTTAATGTCTTTTTAAAAACGGTTCAGCATGGGGGCGCCTTGGTGGCTCAGTCGGTTGAGCATCCAATTCTTGATGTTGGCTCAGGTCACGATCTTATGTTTCATGATATCGAGCCCTGTGTCGGGCTCTGCACAGACAGGGAGGAACATGCTTGGGATTCTCTCTCCCTCTCTCTCTCTGCCCCTCGCCAGCTTGTTCTCTCTCTCTCTCTCTCTCTCTCTTTCGAAATAAATAAACACTGAAAAATAAAGGTTCAGGGATGCCTGGGGCTCAGTTGGTTAAGCATCTAACTTCAACTCAGGTCACGATCTCATGGTTCATGAGTTCGAGCCCCATGTCGGTCTCTGTGCTGACAGTGTGGAGCCTGGAGCCCACTTCGGATTCTGTGGCTCCCTCTCTCCACCCGTCTGCTGCTCACACTCTGCCTCTCTCTCTCTTAAAAATAAATAAACATTAAAACTTTTTAAAATAAAAATAACAGTTCAGCATGGAAGCAAGAGGGGCCGGCCATCTTCATTCAGTCCCCGTGAATGCAGGGGCTGCTCACACACAACGGGCCATGGGATGCATGAGATACTTGAGGACCAAAGCAGGATCGCAATTGCACGGATCTGTCACTGAAGCCCAATTCATCTGTAAAGTCACTTGAGATCTTACCTCTAACTGAAATGTCTGTACTGAGTGCAAAGGACTGTAAGAGCATCGTGCCGCACCCCCCTTCTCTACCTGGAAGGCGTGATTCCTGAATGTGCAGGATCAGCTGTTCACGGTTCGTTTTCTTAACTGTGGGCTTTGAGCCTAACGCAACGCTCCCACGTCCGGGGGCAGTGGGAGCACTGGATGTCGGGCTGTGTGGGCACACCACTCCCAACAGATCTGAAGGACAGGTGTTGAGCCCTATCGACTGGAAGAGGCAAAAGGCCCTAGGCCATCCGCCACTGTGTGAGCATCAGATTGGGGCCATTAAATATTGTAATCCACATCATGCGTGTTAGTTTTGTCTTGTGTCATTGGAAAAGAGAAGCTTGTTATTGGACGCATGCGTACATATCTATACGTACATGCTGTGTTTTACACATTAGGTACTAAGGGTGAAATTCATTTTCACTTCGGGCATTTATGATACATAAATATTCATAACTGTGACTGGTTGGTAGGTTAAAGACCTAAATCTGGTGGTAAGAAAAATGAAATAACTTTCACATTCTCCTGCAGGAAGGAAGGGTCTGGCCACCAGTTAAGCCACTTAGCAAATATTGAAAACTATGACCCCAGGCAGTCAACCGAGTCAGGGGTCCCTTGAGTGAGCTCTGCTATTTGTAAGCATCATGGACAGAATCCTGTAAGATTCACTCTGGATGAGCCATATTTCAAAGTGATCCACTCCCTGAAAACCATCCACCAACCTATGTCCTCAAGAGTAAGCAGGGCTGACACCCCATGGGATGTGAGGCTGGAAATCCCCAGCCAAGCCCATTTCCTTCATTTTCCTGCTTTGAGGGCATGGCAGACAGTCATGGCTTAATCAGAAAATGACCATCATTCAATAATTCATGCATTCAGTCAAGAAATCTTTGTTGGGCATTAAATATATTTAAGCCTTATTTCATAATCTCAGACACGAATATCACTATCCTTGTTCTCAAGAAGCTTTAGTCTACTGGAAAAGATCTGAGTTTGTGGTGTACTGACCTTGAGAAATGACATATGGTCAGATAATAAGAGCATAGACTTTGATGCCAAATTCTAGCTCAACCCTGCATGGGCTATGTGATCTTAGGCCACTTAACCTCTCTGGGCATCAATTTCCTTATGTGTAAGAGATGTTCACTCACAATAGCCTACATCCTAGGCTTGTGGTGGAGATTAAATGAGATGATGTATATACAGCAGGGTTGGCCTCATTAAGGAGTGCTCCGTGATCGTTATAATTTCTATTCCTCTAGAGGACGCAGAGGCTCCATCAGTGATTCGCGCAGGGGTGGGGGGTAGACGAAACTCTCTGGAGGAAGATTCATATACGTCTTAGCAATTCACTTCACTATTATGAAATAGTTAAGTAATAAGGCACATTTAGTAAAACCTTGTTTTCATAATACAATCTAGAGAAGGCGGAAGTCTATGTACGCTTGGTGGGAGTATGAAGAATACAGCAATCGTTCTCAGTCTGGAAAGGGGTATAAAAGAGGGAGTCTCTCCACCTCGGCCCAAAGATGGATGGAGGAATAGAACGTCAAAGGCGTTTGAATGTTTTGGTGAAGAAGGCACGGGTTAAATTAAAAACTGGGGCATACCAGCCTACACCCACTTGGATCAAGGAAGTCCTTAGAAATAAAATGAGAAGGGGTGCCTGGGTGGCTCAGTCAGTTGAGTATCTCACTTTGGCTCAGGTCATGATCTCACGGTTCATGGGTTCGAGCCCCACGTCGAGTTCCGTGCTGACAGCTCGGAGCCTGGAGCCTGCTACAGATTCTGTGTCTCCCTCTCTCTCTGCCCTTCCCCCACTCATGCTCTGTCTCTCAAAAACGAACAAATGTAAAATAAACAAACAAACAAACAAATAAATAAATAAATAAATAAAATGAGTGGCCGAGATTTCAGGCATTGGTGCTGAGCAATGGGGCAGGAGTTTAGGGCAGGAGTTATTAGAATGGTTCTATCCAAAGCAGAAGGTCTTTTGCATGGGGGGAAGGCTGATTTGAGAAGTAGGGGACACAGTTAGCAGGATAAATGAAACAGCGGGTATCTCTATCCCAGCATGCCACACCTCCTCATGGTAGGTGCCCAAGCTTGGACAGACCAAATCCCAGGATGCATCCTTGGCTTCTGTGCGTGGAGAGGAGCGAAGTTTCTTTATTCAGGCTAAGTCTAAAGAATTGGTTTTTTCCAACCAAAATCGTGTCTATTACTTACAATTGCTGGTGTTTGCCATCTAAAAAAACGGTGGTGCCATCGTGGACCAGGGGGTCCTTGGACAAGATGGCGTACTCTGAAAAGACACCAGGAAAGAGGAGGATCCTGGGATTCCTGGGTCTGGCAGCCCTGTTCCTGATCTTTAAAGTCTTTTCTGTAACTCTTGGAGATGCCAAAGGCCAAAGAGACCCTTGTGAACAGCCTTGTTTCCCATACTGATTTGAATTCATCGGTATGATATCAGTAAGTACAGTTAAATTAAAAAGAAAGAAGGAAAAAAATGTTTGAAATATGAATCACTCTTATGAACAGAATCTGCCTAATGCCTAAATATTTTTTTTGCTGTTGACTTTGCCTTGATCTGATTAGTGTTCCTCAGCCCTGACCACACGAAGGAAATGAGTAATCTTAGGAACTTTTAAAACTCATCATGCCTGGGACTCAACCCCAAAGCTTCCGATGTAATTGTTGTGAGATGAGATGAGATCTAATCGATGGTATTCTTAAAAAGCTTCTTCGGTGATTAGACTGGGCAGCCAGAGCTGAAAATCACGGGCTAACTCTGGTGATCTCTGCAAGGAAAATGGACCATTTGCATTGGAATGTGTGTCCAGGCATCTTCAGGACCTGATGGGCTAGGGAGGATTTCTCCCATGCGAAAGTGTGGCAATGACAGAAAACTTGAGGAACACTGTGCTGTGGCCATTTGTTATGAGAACCAACATGTACGTGTCGCCTGGGTTATGACTCGTGGCAGAAGATCCTTCTGAGTTAGGATCAGGGGAGATGTACTTCCAGTGATAAAACAAATATTCTGATGTCAAAGTCATGCCGTGATGCAGGAGAGTGAATGATAGCAATGGGTTAAGTTTAAAGTCCAAACTAAACCAGAAAGTTGGGCGGGAGGGGCATTGATTTTCCCGCACGCTAGACTGGAGTTGTTATAGGTGACTATAGGAAAGTAACCAATTCTTATTAATTAAGATTCTCCCCATCTTAGGTCTCCTCTTATCTCTTGTGGCCAAGATGTGCGGAAAAAAGGAAGCTCACAAAAAATAAATTGTCATGATTAAAAAAAAAATTATGGTGATTTAAAAATATCTATTAGACATGCCCTTGGGTGTTTTTTTTAAGGACAGCTTTCTTTAGATACAATTCACACGTGAATGTACTCGTATGATAAAATGGAACAAAGAAACCTACGATACAGTGATAAGTGGAATTATATGACAGCCTTTCGTGGCTGCCTTCTTTCCCTTAGCATGTTTTCAAGATTCATCATGTTCTAGCCTGAATCAATATTTCACTCCTCTTTAGGGCAGAATAGTATTTCATTGCAAGGATATGCCGTGTTTTGTTTCTCATACCTCAGTGGAGGGACATTTCGCTCCCATTCTTGGCCACTATGAATAATGCTGACATAGACATTTGCAGTCACATTTTTGTGTGGACATACGTTTTCCTTTCCGTTGGGTATACATTTAGGAGTGGAATTTCTGGGTTATACGGTAACCTTCATGCTTAACTTTTTGAAGAAATGCCAAAATGTCTTCCAAGCAGCTGCACAATTTTACATTCCCACTGTAACGTGCAAGGGTTCCAGTGTTTCCCCGTTCTTGCCAATACACATTGTTTCCAACTTTGGATTAGAGCCACCCTAGCGCATTTGAAATGGTACCTCATAGTGGTTTTGATACTCATTTCCCTAATGACTAATGACGTTGGGCACAGTTCCATGTGATTATTGGCCATTTTAGTATCTTATCTATTCAAATTCTTGGACCATTTTTAAATTGGGTTGTTTTTGATGGTTGAGTTGTAAGGGTTATTTGGATACAAGTCCCTTGTCAGATGCATGATTTTCAAATATTTTCTCCCGTTATGAAGGATGTCATGTCACATTTTTATGATGGCCTTTGGTACACCAAAGTTTTAATTTTGATGAAGTCCAATATCTGTTTTTTTTTCTGGCACTTATGCTTTTGATGTCGTATCTCAGAAACCATTGCTTGATCCAAGGTCATGAAAGTTGACTTCTTTGCTTTCTTCTAAGAGCTTTCTAGTTTCAGAACTTACATTTAGGTCTATGATCCATTTTCAGTACATTTCTATGTGTGATGTGAAGAAGGGGACCCAACCTTACGTGCAGGATAGGATGCCGGTCCCGCCATGCCCCACAGTATTTAAAGAGAAATCTGTGGGGCGCTTGTGTGGCTCAGTCGGTTGAGTGTCTGACTCTTGATTTCAGCTCAGGTCATGATTCCAGGGTCGTGGGATAAAGCCCTGTGTTGGGCTCTGTGCTGAGCATGGAGTCTGCTTGAGATTCTCTCTCTCTCCCTCTGCCCCCTCCCCCGCTTGTGTGCTCTCTTGCTCTCTCTCAAATGAATGAATGAATAAATAAATAAAATAATAAATAATAAAGGGAAATGAGCTTTTGTTTTTAATAATTTTTATATATATAATTTATTGTCAAATTGGTTTCCATACAACACCCAGTGTTCATCCCAACAGGTGCCCTCCTCAATGCCCATCACCCTCTTTCCCCTCTCCCCCACCCCATCAACCCTCAGTTTGTTCTCAGTATTTAAGAGTCTCTTATGGTTTTCCTCCTTCCCTCTCTGTAACTTTTTTTTCCCTTCCCTTCCCCCATGGCCTTCTGTTAAGTTTCTCAAGATCCACATATGAGTGAAAACATATGATATCTGTCTTTCTCTGACTGACTTATTTCACTTAGCATAATACCCTCCAGTTCCATCCACATTGCTGCAAATGGCAGGATTTCATTCTTTCTCACTGCCAAGTGGTATTCCATTGTATATACAAACCACATCTTCATTATCCATTCATCAGTTGATGGACATTTAGGCTCTTTCCATAATTTGGCTGTTGTTGAAAGTGCTGCTAAAAACATTGGGGTACAAATGCCCCTATGCATCAGCACTCTTGTATTCCTTGGGTAAATCCCTAGCAGTGCTATTTCTGGGTCATAGGGTAGTTCTATTTTTAATTTTTTGAGGAACCTCCACACATTTTCCAGAGCGGCTGCACCCATTTGCATTCCCACCAACAAATTAAAGTCTGTAACAAGAGATGAAGAAGGGTGTTATATAATAATTATGGGGTCTATCCATCAGGAAGAGCTAACAATTATAAATGTCTATGCACCAAATACGGGAGCCCCAAAATATATAAAATAATTCATCACAAATATAAGTAACCTTATTGATAAGAGTGTGGTAATTGCAGGGGACTTTAATACTCCACTGACAACAATGGATAGATCATCTAGATACAGGATCAATAAAGAAACAAGGGTCCTGAATGATACATTGGATCAGATGAACTTGACAGATATATTTAGAATTCTGCATCCCAAAGCAATGGAATATACTTTCTTTTCGAGTGCACATGGAACATTCTCTAAGATAGATCACATACTGGGTCACAAAACAGCCCTTCATAAGTATAAAAGAATTGAGATCATACCATGCACACTTTCAGACCACAATGCGATGAAGCTTGAAATCAACCACAGGAAAAAGTCTGGAAAACCTCCAAAAGCATGGAGGTTAAAGAACACCCTCCTAAAGAATTAATGGGTCAACCAGGCAATGAGAGAAGAAATTAAAAAATATATGGAAACAAATGAAAATGAAAATACAACAACCCAAACGCTTTGGGATGCAGTGAAGGCAGTCCCGAGAGGAAAATACATTGCAATCCAGGCTTATCTCAAGAAACAAGAAAAATCCCAAATACAAAATCTAACACTAAAGGAAATAGAAGCAGAACAGCAAAGACACCCCAAACCCAGCAGAGGAAGAGAAATAATAAAGATCAGAGCAGAAATAAAAAAATATAGAATCTAAAAATACTGTAGGGCAGATCAATGAAACCAAGAGTTGTTTTTTTTTTTTTTTTAAATAAACAAAATTGATAAACCTCTATCCAGGCTTCTCAAAAAGAAAAGGGTGAGGACCAAAACAGATAAAATCACGAATGAAAATGGAATTATTACAGCCAATCTCTCAGAAATACAAGCAATTATCAGGGATTATCATGAAAAATTGTATGCCAACAAACTGGAAAACCTGGAAGAAATGGACAAATTCCTAAGCACCCACAGACTTCCAAAACTCAAACAGGAAGAAAGAAAACTTGAACAGACCCATAACCAGCAAAGAAATTGAATCAGTTATCAAAAATCTCCCACCAAATGAAAGTCCAGGACCAGATGGCTTCCCTGGGGAATTCTATCAGACATTTAAAGCAGAGATAATACCTCTCCCTCTCAAACTGTTCCAAAAAATAGAAAAGGAAGGAAAATGTCAAGACTCATTCTATGAAGCCAGCATTACCTTGATTCCCAAACCAGACAGAGACCTAGCAACAAAAGAGAATGACAGGCCAATATCCCTGATGAATATGGATGCAAAAATTCGCAACAAGAATTTTTTAATGTTTATTTATTTTTGAGAAACGGAGACAGAGACAGAACACGAGCAGGGGAGGGGCAGAGAGAGAGGGAGACACAGAATCCGAAGCAGGTGCCAGGCTCTGAGCTGTTAGCACTGAGCCCAACATGGGGCTTGAACCCATGTAGTGCGGGATCATGACCTGAGCCGAAGTCGGAGGCTTAACCAGCTGAGCTACCCAGGTGCCCTGAGAAATGAGCTTTTAAATAGGAGGTCCCATGCATTTGAAATTTTGATAATGAATCCTTTTTTTTTTTTTTTTAAACACTACAGGATCAAAAAGCCAAAAATGTCTGGGTCGGATTTGGCCAATAGACCACTTACAACCTCTGAGGTGAGCTCTCTCACCCCAGCCTGTGCTTTATTATTTGTAAAATGAAAATAATAATGCTTGATTTTGCAGAGCAGAAGGAATTTAAAATTCATAATTTTAAGTCACGGCTCTTAGAATTTATGAATGTTCAATAAATGATGATTTGTCCAGTTGTCCCCAATAATTTATTGACTTACTAATTCTCTCCTGATTCCTTCCCCAGATCTGTGTGTCATGGGCAGAAATGTATGACCATGTGACTCAAACTGATATTCCAAACAGAAATCGCCATTTGAGTTCTAACTAAATGGCATCTGAAGTTCCAGAAAGAGTAATCTGAAAGTCTGGAGGCCAGTTCACAATTTAGGTCAAGCCTCTGAGTGATTGTCTAAGCCCCCGAGGCTCTTTGAGCACCTGTTTGTTTTTTTTTTTTAATTTTTAATGTTTATTTATTATTGAGAGACAGAGAGAGACAGAGCATGAGTGGGTGAGCGGCAGAGAGAGAGGAAGACACAGACTCCCAAGCAGGCTCTGTCAGCACAGAGCCTAACACGGGCTGGAACCCACAGACCAGGAGATCATGACCTGAGCCAAGGTGGGAGGCTGACTGAGCTCCCCAGGCACCCCGAGCACCTGCTCTGTTTTTAAGGAAGAGCCTCCTCTCAATACGTTTGCTGGAGTTACTCTTTATCTCTGTGTCTTCTGTCTTCCTTGTCCACCTTTCATTTGGGGACAGGGAGTACGATTCAAGGATTTTGTTCGCCCATTTCCCTTTCTATACGTCCCACAAGAACTAATCTCCAGGAAGGCAGGTTCCATCCACTTTGGTCATTGCTATGGTCCCACTGTCTATCAGCTAATAGCTGCTGAATAAATACTAGTTGGACGGCTGCGGAAATGAACCAACACCTGGTTTCCTGCAGAGGGTTCCTTCCGCCCCTTGGCTGGCAGAGGGGTGAAGGCGATAGGCATGAGGCCTCGCCGTCAGCATCCAGGCCCTGCCCAGGGACACAGCGCTCCGTGTTATCAAAGAGCTCCCTTCCAGATGAGGTCGCTCAGAAAGCCCCTTTCCGGCTCCCTGCGCAGGGAGATGCACATCTATTCCTCCCTTGCATCCTGGGGGCAGGTGGAGAAGGGCCGAGGGGCGCCCCGGGTCCGCCGCGGAGGCAGGTGTCTGCGGAGAAGACGAGGTCCAGCCCGGGGCCCCTTCACCTCTGGGCGCGTCCAGCCTCATCAGCATCCGGGCCTCGCTCGTTGCCAACCTTGACGAATTGCTGAGAAAACGTGGGGCTCCCCGGCTCTCGGTGCCCGGCACTGGCAATGGCCACTGGTCCCGCCCGGGACCCGCGTGCGTCTTCCGGAACCCGCCCCCAACCGACGTCCCCCCGGATTCGGCTTTCTCCTGCGAGTCTATCAGCGACGCCCAGCAAGTCCGTGTGCCCCGCCGGGGTCTCAGACCTCATCACCCGGGGGCGTCTGAACACGAGATCCCCTTTCTTGGAGGTGGGAGGTGGCTTTGCATCCGATGAACAGCCTCAGTGACTGTGCACAGGGAGGAAGGGGGGTGGGGCACCACTGAAGGGCGAGGGAAGCTGGGTGGGGGGGGGAGGGGGCACCCAGGGCCTCAGGGCCACTCTGGGGATTCTTTATATACACATTCTACACATGGAAATGTTTTTCGTTTTGTTTTGATCATTTCTTGACTTGGGCAGCAGGCTGGTTATGCTCAAGGCACAGGGTGACATATGACAGTATTGTGCTGGAAGGTACGGTGAGCAGAGGTTTGGATCAGGGTGGACGGTGGGGACAGTGAACCCTTCTGCACCCTTCACCCCGAGCTAATTCTCCCCCTGCACTTAGAACCCAGAGTACGTAGAGAGAAGTATATCAAGAATGGGCCGAAGGTACAAGCTGCCAGTCACGAGACGAAGCTCTCCCGGGGAACCGAGTGCAGCATGGTCCCTGCAGGGAACAACACTGTCTCGTGTGTTTGAAAGTTGCCCAGGACGTAGGTCCTAAAAGTCCTCGTGCCAAGGAGGCGTTTCCGTAAGCGTGTTGGCTGACAGATGTGGGCTGCGGTCGTCGAGGCGGACATTTCACAACACGTGCAGATATCAGACCGTCCTGCCGGGCGCCTGACACCACGATGCTGGCGTCTTCATTTAATAAAGAGGAACGTGGTCGGGGGCCTCGAGGTGGGAGAGTGGCACGGCTGATTTGCTGTGCAACAGAGATGCTCTGGCAGAGACATGAGACACGAGAGGGGGCAGGGAGGCAGTGAGGGGCCCTCGTAACGGTCCAGGCAGGAGAGATGCTGGTGTGGACCCGGCTGGCTCCAAGGACGGGGTACCAGCTGGTCGTGAGTCTGCAGGCTGCTGTGGGGTCTGTCCTCGCCGCTGTTTACGGGTCTGGGTGACAGAGGTTGTGGGGCTTTCTCGGCGGGGTCTCCTTGCATCCGGGTGAGGGGAGGGGGAAGAATGACTCCACATGTGAGGTCCTTCCACCTCCGGGCCGAGGGGTGGCCCTGCGTCACCCTCACTAACCATTTGGCTTTGAGGAAGTTAATCCCAGATGTATCTGTCCTTCGATTCCCGGCTTAGCAGGGCGGCTGGGCGTGGCTGGGAAGGGGCCAGCTCAGGAGAACCGGAGGGCAAGCCTGTGGAGCAACACCTAGCCATCGCCGAGCGTTGATGACTGGGGAATCGTGTTGGTAACAGGCCACCTTGGGGACACCTAAAGGAGACAGCACCCCAAGACCGTCTTTCTTAAAAGCAAAGGTAACCCAAGAAATAGCTGATTGCCACCTGGGGGGCAGGTACAGTGCCTTTGTCCTCAGATTGGAAAAAGTGGTTATCGGGTAATGCAACATCCGTTATCTAACTCCCTTCCCTGTCGTCACCTTTCAGTTGCAGCGGCCGAATTTTAGCCAATGAGGCAGAAGCAGAACTCTTTGGTAAACGTTTTGTAAAAGCGTTGGATTTGCCGATGATCGCTTCCTGTTCTGGCTTCCTCCTTCTTTTTTGTCTCGGACACAGCTCTGATGGCTAGGGCTGCAGCAGCCACTTTGTGAACATGAGTCCAGGGCCTCAACATAAAAACTCTTGGCCCAGACATCACTGGGCCCTTGAGGCAACGCCAGAGTCATCTGCTCCTAGACACCTTGCTAGAGGCCTCTGATGAAAATAGATGTCTACATGAAAATACAACCTATTTATTATTGAGACTACAGCGGTCAGGTTGTATTACCTCTAACCAAACGTATTTCTCACTGATACACACGTTACATCATTTCATCTTTAAATAGTTCCCCTTGTTCCAGAGGAGAAAATGTTTGCTGCTCACAGTGGTTCAGCAGTAAGTGCTAGATCCATGATCTGTGCCCAGATAACACTAACCGTTTCTATTTCTCTTTGGCTTGTGGTTTCACTGGAAAACGTTATTCTCAGAGAGTGAGTTCTCAGTATAGCGTGCTGTGGATTATTTATAAAACCAGTCTGAAATAAAATAGAATTACCCATAATCCTACCTCCCAGAGATAACAACTATAATTTTTTTTGTGGGGGCCACCGTGTTCTGTTAGCTCTTTCCTGTTATTTAAAATCACCTACATGCTCTAAGCTCTTTGCCCAGCCTTACCTCCTATTTTTTTTTATAACATTTGCCACTTTCTAGTATCCCTTATAATGTGCTTACTTACTATCTTTTTTTTTTTCCTACCAGCATATAACCCTCACGGGGAGGGATCTTTGCCTTTACCGAGCACATTTGCGTGACCACGTTGACGACTAGGAGCCTCGCGTGCTCCCCCAGCTACACAGAGTGTTTCGTAAAAACTGTCCCATTTGCTTTCTTGAAATAATGGGATCCCCGAATAAATGAAATGTAATTAATACACGCATAGATCTTAGAGCCGTGCTGTGTTCAGCACATGGTTACCGCTGAGGGTTAACTATTATTTCTGTATTATTATAAAATCGGTCCCTTCTCTTTCTTTTTTTTTTTTTTCAACGTTTATTTATTTTTGGGACAGAGAGAGACAGAGCATGAACGGGGGAGGGGCAGAGAGAGAGGGAGACACAGAATCGGAAACAGGCTCCAGGCTCCGAGCCATCAGCCCAGAGCCTGACGCGGGGCTCGAACTCACGCACCGCGAGATCGTGACCTGGCTGAAGTCGGACGCTTAACCGACTGTGCCACCCAGGCGCCCCAGTCCCTTCTCCTTCAAGTACGGAAACGAAAATCCGTTGCTCTGTCTCTCTCCTGTCGACGCTGCGTCTCACCAAGCTGCCCCCTCCCATTACAAAACCGAGCTGTAAAACACGCGTGTTAGCAGCTGCAATGGCTTTTGTGTGTGAGCCTACAGAGCAAAGTTGTCTGCACCTACCCCGGCCGAAGCAAGCTTTCAAGGAGACTATTATTCCAGCGTTATTCTTTATAGTATTATATAAAAACCATTTTACAGCAGCTATTAAAACAATCTGTGTAAACATAATTTTTATGGCTGAATGATACTCCAACATATGGCTACACCATCATTTACTTAACTATTACTCTATTGTTGGGTGTTTAGAATGTTTCTTGTTTTTCATTATTATGAGCGGGGTGATGATATTCCTCTTGGAACATAAAAAAGCAAGTCCTCCTTGAGGGGAACCTTGATGATGGCATTAAAAAGACTAAACTCAGCTCTAACCGTTTGCAGTCGAATGATTTGCAATGGCTGAGATTAAAAGTGCCTTTGCAGGGGAGGGGTTCACCCGGGCCCTGGGAACAAAGTCCGGGCTCCCCAAGGCCTGTGCGATCTGAACTGAGATCCATGGAAAAGATGTCCTGGGTTGAGGGCACGCCGTTGGGTGTGCCCCGGGGCTTTGTCAAGAAGCGGGAGATAACCCACAGCGTTCACGCCTTTACTAATTTAACAAATATTTATTAAGCACCTACTATGCACCGAGAATTTGTTTTGAGCAGTGGGTCTCAAAGTTTGGTTCCTAGACCAGCAGCGTCAGCATCGCCTGGGAACTTGCTGGAGACGCAGATTTTCGGGTGTCTCTTTGGATGTTTCTGGAAGTGATGAGTGTTTGAGCCAGTAGACTGAGTGTGGATCACCCTCACTGGGGTGGGGGGCATCGTCCAGTCCTTCGAGGGCCAGCATAGAATCAAAAGGCAGAGAAAGGGCCAATTTTCTCTCTGTCTGAGCTGGGACGTCCATCGTCTCCTGTCCTCGGACGCGGGTCTTCTGGCTCTCAGGTCTTCGGATTTGGACCGAATTTGAACCTGGTTCTCCGGCTTGGGGACGGCTGATGGTGGGACTTCCCTGTCTCCACGATTGTGTGAGCATATCCCTCACAATAGATCTCGACACCTCCACATATCCCGATGGTTCCACTTGAGTTTACACGTCGGGCAGAAGCTGGTTGCAAGTTAAGAGTCTTGTCTTGCAAGCTGACGGCGGAAGTTAGCCGGCCAGGACCAAAACTTCCGTTTTCCATGAAGGGGGACCCCGTGTGTGAGCATACATTTGTATGTGGAGAAAGGAAAAAAAAGTCCCCTCCATTTGGATATCGAATTTGGTTCGGTACACGGGCCTGGGGCAAAATCTGAAACGTCCTCCATGTCTCCTACGAAACAGCATCTGGGAAACTCTTTGCAGCAGCTGCTGATATAAATAATTCACTGTTAATTGATGGCAGGGGTGCTTCTGAAGCCGGCGTGCCACGCTGAATAATAGGGCGATGGTGCAATGGAAATTGATAACAGGATAAATGATCACATTTATTCCCTTCCTGCCTCTGCAGGTTGTAACGGGAAGAGGCCCAGGCTCCTAGGGCCTCGTCTATGAATCAGTCACGGACAGACGTTCAAGGAAAGACCTTGCTCTATGACCTTCATGTTCTGAGTAAAGATGTTACGGTTTTCTTTTAGTAATGACTTACTCTCCTTTAGATTCTGGTTTCAATCAGCAATTCTGAAATTATATCTCTTTGGCAGAAAGTGACCCAATTTGAGCCACGGCTAGGCTGCTCAAGTGTCTAATGCTTATTCCGGGGCTGGGAGAGAAGGAAGGCAGAGAGGGGACATGTGTCCAGGTCTGAAGCACGGGTAAGGCCTCACGCGCGATCACTTGACTTCATCTCAATAGATCATTCTACTTGGGAGTGTGTGTTGGAGAAAACATTAATTTATAGGCATTTGTTTGATTTTGTTTTTTAGATTTTATTTACTTATTTTAAGTGATCAGTACACCCAATGTGGGGCTCGAACTCGTGACCCCAAGATCAAGAGTCGCCCACTCTGCCGACCGAGCCACCCAGGCACCCCAGTATGTAAGCCTTTAAAATGTTACCTGACTTGGGGCGCCTGGGTGGCTTGGTCGGTTAAGCGTCTGATTCTCGATTGTTGGCTCGGGTCATGATCTCGCGGTTCCTGAGTCTGAGCCCCACGTCAGTCTGTGTGCTGAGGGCGCAAAGCCTGCTGGGGATTCTCTCTCTCCCTCTCTGTCTGCCCGTCCCCTGCTTTGTCTGTCTTATAAATAAATAAATAAACTTAAAAAGTGAAAAAGTGATATGAGTTTAAAAAAAAACAAATAATCAAATATTACACGATATTTGTTACCTTCCGTAAATGGTAATAAGATACGGACACCCACCCCGCCACGAGGGGCTTGCAAGACGATAAGGGTACAAATGGGGTTGGCCCTCCACAGTCACGCTCTGCCAGGTCACTCTACGGTTTTTGCCACGGCCCGTCTCTTCCTCGGGTTAGTGTGTCTGTTTCTTTGCTAACTGCTTGTGGTCATCTCCTTCCCTTTACGGGACGAGCTCCAAAAGAGAGAGAATCAGATGGAAATTGATAATAGGATACAGGGCAGTGGCCTTGATTCCAGACTCCTGGCTCCTAGTAGCTCCTCAATAAATACCCGTTCACTGAAAGAAAGAGGTCATGGTTACTATACAAATGAATATTCATCGTGTCTACCGAATGGCTAATATTGCCTTGCACAAACACTTGCTCTGACGATGTTTTTCTGCAAATGATGCTGCGATAAATATCCTTGTGAGCGTGGTTTTGGTGGCTTGTAAAAATATTAATGAGATACATTAGATTAATCAACCTGAAAGGCTGAGCCTGCGTACATCCTCGTGAGAACAAGCAGCAGGACTGATTTCACAGAAAATGCCAAAGAATCTGCAGAAAGCTGCTGAACGTCCCAGCGAGTTTAATGCGGTCATCGCATGTAAGATCATTATGCAAAGACCAAGCGTCCTTCCTCATTCCGGCAATGGCCGTGGGGAACTGAAATTGGACGATACCCTTTACAACGGCACAGACTCACGAGATCCCTAGGTGTAAATCTGGGAAACAGCAGCCGTTTCTGCAAGCTGAGAGCTCGAAGCACTGACCAACAGAAGAGATGAAACCCTAAAAAAACGGGGGCATATTTCCACATCCCACCTTGCCATCCATTCTCCCCGACAGGGTCCGTGGGTTCTGTGCGACACAACTCATACATCAGCAGCATTTTCCTGAGAGGTTGATAAAATGCGTCTAAAATGTATTTTAAAAGGCAAAACCAAAAATTTGGAGAGCCCCCCTCCCAAATTTTTCTTTAAAGAACAGAGTCAGAGCACCCACACTATCTGATTATACAATTTATTATGAGGCTGTAATTATCGAGACAGCGGTATCTGCAGAAGAATGTGCAGGCCGGTCGATAGAGGAAAATTGAGTACAAAGGATGGCCTTTCCACACATCGTTCTGGAACCATTGGACGCGCATCATGTCCCTCAACCCTTACCTTACCCCATATGAAACCGTAAAGTGAATCACAGATCTAAATGTAAAGCCTAAAACCATTTCCAAGTCTTTTTAAATGTTTATTTATTTTTGAGAGTGAGAGAGAGAAAGAGGGAGCAGGGGAGGGGCAGAGAGAGGGGGAGACACAGAACCTGAAGCAGGTGCCAGGCTCCGAGCTGTCAGCACAGAGCCCGACGTGGGGCTCGAACTCATGAGCCGTGAGATCATGACTGAGCCACCCAGGGACCCCGCCTAAAATCATTTCTAAGCAACTGGGTAAAGATGACAGGCAGAAACAATATAAATAACTCATTAACTCGTCACCACCACCCAATGGATGGGTGTTATTGTCATCTCCATTTGCGGATTAGAAAGGAGGACAGAGAGGTCGAGTAACTTGCCCAAGGTTGCACAGCCAGGGCATGAGAGTCATGTGACACAGGACCGAGGCTGGGCCTCTGGCTGAGGTCCCTTGAGAGTCCTGGTGGGCCAGGCTTGGGTACCTTCCTCCGAGGGCCTGTTGGGCTGTCTGCCGGTCCCTGCTCTTTCTCTCTTGAGGTGAGTGTTTGGGGACCAGTGCAGGAGAGCAGTCCTCACGGCCGGCCGTAATGGGAAGCGTTTTGCCAAGGATGCCTGTAGCCCCGTGCTCTGTCGGCCGTGACCGCCTTCAGAGACTGGGGACGGCCATCGGAAGACTCTTAAAATCACAGAATGGTGAGGTCAGAAAGGACAAAAAGGTGGGGCTTTCACATCCTTTTTATCCCCCTGGGGTACCCGGGACACCCCACACGCCTGTCGCCCATCCCCTAGCAACCTTGCCCACGGAGAGCGGCGCCCGTCCCGCCTGGCGACGAAGGTCAGGGAGGCGATCGCTTGCAGGGAGCCCGGGGAAAGGGGGAGGGGGATATGTTGCGGCACGGGCCCTGGGGACGGCAGTGGCGATAAAGGAAGTCACGTGGCGGCCTCGGAGCTGTGCGCACACCGCGTGTAGGAGGCTGCAGGTGTAGACCACACTCCGCCAGCCCCCAGCCCCTGTGACTCAGTGCCCGGTGGCCGAGGAGCCCCCTGGCGTGTCCGGGGAGGGGTCCCCTGGTGCAGCCACGGGAGCCACAGAAGGGCATGTGTTTGGGGGAAGAACGGCGGAGATTTCACCAGGCTGGGGGAGCTCGTGCGGGCTCCCGCGGGGGCTGCTGGACAGCAGAGAGCAGAAGGAGTCTGGGGGGCCAGGACCCAGCTGGCCCCCTGCAGCACCTGCCTCCTATCTTCCCGCTCTTCTGCATGGGCCCTTCTCAGACAGGCCATCCCCACGTGGGGACAAGCAGGCCACCGGCAGGAAGGACATCCATCCCGGGAGCTAAGAAACTGGGGTGAGGAGATGGCATCTCCTCCAGAATCCCAGTGCCAGTCCCACGTGGGACCCAGCGACCTGGAGGCTTGTCCCTGAAGTGGCCACCGTGGCCCGTGCACCCAGCCTCGTGGGCGTCTGGAGCTGGTGCCTCCCTGCGCTCTGGGGCGGTGCTGGCCCACAGAGCCGGACGGATGGGGTCCAGGGAAGGGCCATGTCCCCTGAAGAGACCAGGTGGCCCCCAGAGAAGGGAAGTGGCTTGAAGCATCAGACGCTCGTCACATGCGCCACTGGAAGGTGAAATTGGAAAGTAATTTCGGGCCATCGTGTGATCCAAATTGAAACCCGGGGGAACACACATTTTAGAGGGAAGGGACAGGATGTTCAAGGGCCGGGTAAATCGTTCTCTGTGTCGTGTTTTGCTCTACTGTGAAAACAAGTAAAATATGGAAGCAATTTAAGAAACAATTTCTTCTCTTTGGGGCAACACTCTAGCCTGGCTCGGAAATACCATTTTTATTGTCTGCCCACCGTTTGCAACGCTACGAGAACACTTTACCGCGGCGACGTTAAAATGAAATGCAAAATTTTTATTTGTCCCCAGGTTTATAGATGGAAGAAGACGTCGGGGGTGGGGGTAGGTGGTTGAAGGGGGAAACTTGAGCACACAGCTTAAAAGACAAAGAGAGCGGTGGGGAGACGGGGTGGGGGGCAAACCCTCTTCTTGGTCCGGGTACTCGGACCTCCCGTCCTTGCAGGAACGAGGGCCTGGCGTCCGAATCGCAGTGATAAAACCACCCCCAGCCTGGGGCAGGGGGCCACTCCTTAGATAATCCAGGGCTGGTCTTGGCCGAGTTCAAGGAACTAATTATTTAATTAAGGGAAAGATAGGAAGGCACTGGTTGGAAGTAAACGTGTGGGCTCCCTCTCCACACCTTATCCTCTCTGTTCATGTGGGATCAGAGAACCTTATTCAGCTGCGGCCGGGAAGGGACAAGGACGAAGGAGATAGGGGGCCCCCTGTCTGATGCTGTAGGTCACACAAGCCTGGAGTGACTCTTGCCTCGGTAGGAAAAGGGGACGCCGAAAACATGTCACTTTGTCTTTGGACACCACCTTGGTCGCTTAATTCTGATGAAGTGACCAATTAAACAGGAGACAAATTAGCATCTTCGAGTGATCAGAAGAAGTTCAGCTCCCTTCTTCCACCAAGTGTTCATATGCTTCGCCAACCTTCTAACTTTGGCCAAGTTGGAGAGAATTCCCGCAATCCAGTGATCCCCCCCGGAATGAAAACATTTCCGCCTGTTCTGCCCTGAGAGTCATTGAAATAAGCGCAACGTTTTCTGTTATAATTTATTCTTTTTTAAAACGTGTATTTATTTATTTTTGCGAGAGAGAGAGAGAGAGCACAAGCCAGGGGAGGGGCAGACACAGGATCCGAAGCAGGCTCCAGGCTCCCAGCTGTCGGCACAGAGCCCGATGTGCGGCTTGAACTCACAAACTGTGAGATCGTGACCCGAGCTGAAGTTGGACGCTTAACCCACTACGGAGCCCCCCAGGTGCCCCTGTCATAATCCATTCTTTATACTGTGTCTCCTCTTGCTGAATGGTGCCATTTTCAAGATGGTGGAATGGCTCTGTAATCAGACGGTCAACTGCTAACATTTCAGGTTTAATCCAAAGTCCACCCGCCTTAGGTAGAGTGACTTTATTTAGATCGTATGTATTCATTTAATGTGATAACATGAGTATTGGGTAAAAACAGGTCTCAGGACCAGCTTCGCTAAATGTAAATATCCAATATCCCTGGGATGAGACCCTGATCCTCCACTCGTGAGAGCTGTATCGGGAGGTGGGGTCGTCATCAACTGTCAATTGTCCCTGCTTTGCGGCCGCCACGGGGTCCCGTGGAGACAGAGGAGCCGAGGGCTTTACTCCCCAGGGAAGTGAGTTACCACCGCCAGGGGCAGCCGGCTTTGCCGCTGGTCTTCAGGGGATTCCTGAGAACGTTCCCGACTCCGAAGTGAGCCTGAAGAAAATTCACTGCCTTTACAGACTTACCCCCATTAAAACGTGGGGACGGCCTGTCTGGGAAGGGCCCATGCAGATAGTGAGCCCGGCCACCACCGACCCGCTGGTCAACAACAGCGACGGCAAGTTGGGAGCGACGCGGCTTTGCGGTGAGAACGGACGTCCCACCACGAGAAGGGACACCGTCCTGGAAGGCGGATCTTGCAGCGGCCGAGTCCCTGTCCCCCTCCGCCAGACCCCTTCTCAGAAGATGCTCGGTCCTCCAGCACCGTCCCCGCTGGGTGGCTGTCCTGGGCTCCGAGAATTCTGCTGCCTTCCCCGGCAGCTCAGCACAGCCGTACCCAGATGCGAGATGCTCACTCTCCGCCATGGAGGTCACGCAGCGTCACTGTGCGTGGAACCAGAAGACAGGAAGAGTGCCAGTCGTGGGGAGCTCTTCTGTGCGAGAAAGCCCGCCTCTCCCCCTCCCTTCTTCAGGAACATCACAGTGTTGACAGAGGACGATGTCCCGTCTGTCCATGTGACATTGGCCCCTCAAAAAAAGATCCGACGTGTGTGTGACCCCTGGGCTCATGTTCAGCGTAATGAAAAATACTCTACCATTTAGCTGGCAAAATTTTTTAGAGGGATAAGGAAGAGAGAGGGAGAGAGAGAGATCTAATACCTATCTAAAAATCATTGGCATTATTTAGAGTAGGACCCAGGGGAGCCCAGCGGCTACTGTTCAGACCGGTTCACAGTTTTGTCTCCAGGGGACCTCCGCGTTATTCTGTGTCCTGAGAAGCACCCTGAACTCTGCCTGTAATTTCATCGCCGCCCCGGGCCTGCCTGGGGCGGCGATGAAATTTGCCGCCTCTGAGCCCCGTGCAGGAGACAGCGATATTGTGTCTTCTGCCCCAGAGCCAGCCCCTCGGTCGCGGGCACGGCTTCGCTTCGGCGGCAAAACCCAAGCAAACACGCCCCAACGTTCTCTCTGCTCAGCTCAAAGGACGGACGCTCTCTGCGTCCTTCAGTCTGGGGAGCACCAGAGCGTCAATTTCCTCCCTGGAGCCTTGGAAACCAAGATGAGGGTGAGGGACGTGTTGACTTCCCTTTTGCGTTTGCGTCACCCCGAGGAGCATCCCCGTGCTTCCGTGGAAGTCCTGACACAGAGCCCTGAGACGGAAACACAGCGTGTCCTTAAGTTGACTGCTTTAGTTAGAACCAAGTCAGGTCCCCGGCTCGTCCAGAAACGCACCCCTCGTTCCGCGACGTGTGATCATGCCCGCCAGTGTGCCGAAAATGCAGATTCCCAGGGAGCCCTGAGCGCCCCGACCACATAAACGTGCCCCCCACCCCACCCCCCGGGGAGGGCTGCTAGAGGTGTGGCAGAGATTTGCAGCAAGGGGGCAACTGGGGAGACACGAACCCAAGCACTGCCTCTGTAGATTCCTTTTTCTTTTCCCTCGTGTATGTTTCCTTCAAGGGAGTTCACTTCCCGTAGCAAAGCAGAGGGCGCGAGGATAGATGTCTTCGAGGTGCGGACCTTGCGAGAGACTCACTATGAAGCGACGAGGGAGGAATCGGTGGCCCGGGCAGGACGGCCGGGGTTTTGGGCGACAGGGAGCCGTGAGGAACGGACGGGCAGGTCTCTTTCCTCTGATCCACGCGTGCCCCTGCCCTGCTCACACTCTGTCTCTCTCTCTCTCAAAAATAAATAAATATTAAGAAAAAAAAAAAAGGAAGCCTGACTCCAGATCCCCTGTGTCTTGGGCCACCCGATACTGTTCTGTAACGGCCAGAATCATGGTCAGATGAACGCCTACGTTCAACTGAACATTTGTCATTTCCTGACTCTGGGTGACACTCGCACTAAACCGTCTCTCGTACTCACAGCACCCCTGTGTGCAGGGGCGGCGGGGGGGGGGTCCTGCCATGATAAGTTTATCGATAAGTAACTTTATTTGTCGACAAGTAACTGAGGTGTCAGGAGGTTAAGGAGTTTGCCTAGCATCAGACCGATGGCCAGTGGTAACGGGTCAGACCCAGAACCGGGGCAATGGCCTTCTTTAGACTGAAGGGGATCTGGCTTTGTCCTTGGCCATGCAGTGGTCACCACATGCATAAAGACAGCTAATCCTGGTTCTGTGACGAGACCAGGGGCCGTGATGCTTCTAGAACAGTGCATCCCTCCAGGAAGCAGGCAGGCCAGCTGACTCTTACTGGTGGCATATGGGAACACGGTGGGTCCATGCCAGCCTTGTTGCTCTTTGGCCTTTTTGGGGACGGTTTATTAGCACGCTGACAATTCCATTTCATGTATTTCCGTGAGCACTTTGGGCCGTGAAGTGCCCATCCAGGACTGGGAGCTATTTATTCTGACCAGATGATGGATGTATCTGGAGCCTCCACAATATGCTTCTTCGGTCCGGACCCCAGAAGTCATCTCTGGCTCTCAGGAGCAATAAGGAAAGGGACGGGAAGGGCATCGGGTGTGTCTGTCCAGGGTCTGCAAGGAGACTGCAGAGCAGGACTCAGATGAGGAGGTTCTCGAGACCCGGGTACAAACACCCCAGCTGTGCTTAGACCGTTTGTTGCCGAAGGAAGCCCGAATCCTTTCCGAGCCCTCCTCGGGTCAGACCCGCCCTGGATCTCTGCCCCCAGTGTGACTGCCACGTGAATGTGGATTCCGATTCTCTCTCAGGGGCTATTTACACGTTTATGCTCATCTCTGTGTATGCATTGAAAGCTCCAGGTTTCCCCGGACTGAACATTTCCTTTTTTTGTTTTTTTTTTTTTTTGACTCCAATCACAGCAGGTGGGAGCTGGATTTCTAGGCAGGAAGCTTTTCTTCTAGGTACAAACCTTGCTCCTTTGACCCCTCGCCGGGTGTCGGCGTTTAATTGCAATATTGGCGTCCCACAGAGGGGACGGCGTTGATCCCTGGGGACGAGGAGGTGAAGGGAAAGGGCCTGCAGGTGCCACACCACGGGCCCGTGTTGCTGACGCTAACCGTGGCCTGGGCCCTGCCCCTCACTCAGGAAGAGGCTCCCGAGGCTGCGGTTCAAGGGCTGAGATCCGCCTTCCGACTCAGAGTCGGCCGTGTGCCTGCCGTCACCACTCACGTGGGGAGCAGGTGGCCCGCCCTTCCGGGTTCTGAGGCCAGAGCTCCGGTGACCAGCGGCTCTGCCCTCTTGGGCAAGAACGCCCCAACTCGGGCCTCAGCCAGAGGGACACGTTTACGAGAAGAGCCCATGCCCCAGCCACAGGCTTTTCCAGCAACTTCCCCTCCCCACGCCGCCATGTAGTGAAAGCCCATTCCTGCCTCAAAAGCCTCATGGCCTCCTCCTGCATAGAAAGCCTGCCCAGAAACCCCTCGCCCCGCCGCCTCTCTCTCCATTCAGGTCATGGATCTCAATCATGGCACCGAGAAAAAGGCTGATTTTTCCAGAAGGGCTGTTTTCCCCCAAGAGCTCGACACAGAGTTACGTTTCTCTTCTTCTCGTAGAATGTTGTTGGCCGGGCACCTGCGGGGCTCAGTCGGTTAAGGGGCCGACTCTTGATGGCTCAGGTCATGATCTCATGGTTCGTGGGTTCGAGCCTCGCATCTGCGCTGACAGCACAGAGCCTGCTTGGGATCCCCTCTCTCTCTCTCTCTCTCTCTCTCAAAAAATTAAATATTAAAAAAAGACTTTTAAAAAGGATGTTGTTGAGCATTTCTTAAAAGAGGAGGAGGGTACATTGGGGGAGAGTTTGTGTCTGCTTATTGGGTGTTATGTGCTGAACTGACCTAGGAAGGCAAAACAGAGATATTTGGGTTTTCACCATTTGGACCGAGGCGGGAGTCTCAAAATATCACTCTCGAGCCGACATTGTGTTTTATTATTTTTTTTCAACGTTTATTTATTTTTGGGACAGAGAGAGACAGAGCATGAACGGGGGAGGGGCAGAGAGAGAGGGAGACACAGAATCGGAAACAGGCTCCAGGCTCTGAGCCATCCGCCCAGAGCCCGACGCGGGGCTCGAACTCGCGGACCGCGAGATCGTGACCTGGCTGAAGTCGGACGCTTAACTGACTGCGCCACCCAGGCGCCCCAATTGTGTTTTAGATAAAAGCTCACGTGGTGTCCAGTGGGCACCCGGTGCTCGTAAGTGATAATGGCGGTGGGGAATCTACCTTCTCTCGCAGCGCTGGAACACGGCTTTGGGCTCATTTCTCTGGGACCTAGGCTGTCTGCAGCTGGACCTTGGCCCCCTCCCCATCCAGCAGGGCGGCAGTGAGGAGGGGGGTGACAAGGCCCGTCTGGAAGAAGAGCTGACATTACGTGTGCTCTCAAGGTGCCCCATGAACCTTTTAAAGGGCCCCCGTGCACGGTCTTGTGAAATCTTTACGTGGTCCCTACAAACGGCATCGACGGAGAAGTCCTGGTCTGCGTGTGGATTCTGGCCCCCGGGGCTCATTGCTGAGGCATCAACTCAACTTCTGGGTCTGGCTTTCTCCTCTCGACCTCCCAGGGTCTTCGTGGACACGACACGTCTCTCTGTTGGCCTTCTGTCAGGCAGCCTGCCGCTCACAGCAGACACTATTTCTCTGCCCCTACTGTCTGTTGGAGAATAATTTTTTGAAGTTTATTTGTTTATTTTTGAGAGAGAGAGAGCGAGCACAAGTGGGGGAGGGGCAGAGAGAGAGGCAGAGAGAGAATCCCAAGCAGGCTTTCCACTGCAAGCATACGGCCCAATGCGGGGTTTGAACTCATGAACTGTGAGATCATGCCCTGAGCGGAAGTCAGACACTCAACCCGCTGAGCCACTCAGGCGCCCCGAGTTGGAGAATAATTTATCCACTGCTCCTCTGAGTCTCTGGGCCATGGTGGAAGTCTTTAATATTTCCCCTGGTCTGTCTTTCTAGACACACCAAGCAGCCAGGCCACTCTGGAATCTCGTTCTTCCCTGGAGCGAGGGATCGAGGCGGGCCCCACAGCCCTGCCTGAGGTCTGGTGACCTGTAACGTCCCATGCTCCTCAGAGATCGCTAATGTGTGTGTCTGCTTCCCCAAGTTCCAGAATCCCTGATCAGAGGTTTGGTTTCATTTTCTTTTGTTTTCTTGGTGGCATAAGGAGGGAGGGGTAAAGGGTTTGTTTTGACCCAATATGCATTCTTCCAAATTTCCTTCATTATCTTCTTTACGTCTCCCACGGAGAGTTTAGACTTTTTATTTATTTAAAAACTTTTAATGTCTATTTATTTTTGAGAGACAGACAGAGAGCAAGCTGGGGAGGGGCAGAGAGAGAGGGAGACACGGAATCCGAAGCAGGCTCCAGGCTCCGAGCTGTCAGCCCAGAGCCCGACGCGGGGCTCGAACCCACGAACCGCGAGATCGTGACTTGGGCCGAAGTCGGACGCTTAATTGACTGAGCCACCCAGGAGCCCCAAGTTTAGACTTTTTAAGTGCAAAAGGCAGGAGAACACTTTTGTAAGTGTATGTCCCACTTACCCTGAAGCAACGCACATAGAATGTTCTAGCTCCTTCCTGAGTGTAAGGAGGAGCCACGAGACAAGCTTAATACGTGGGTTCATATTTCAAAAATGCAATTCCACCACATGGGCCATATTTTAAAAGATGTGATCACAAGTGGAATGGCGGTGCACGCAAGGGGAGCTTGTACGTCAGTCTGACGGGTCTTGTCACCTGTTTGCTCCTTCCATGTTCTTGCTATTTCGCCACTTTTTGGTGACTCCATAGTCCACAGAAAGTGTGATTATTTGCCCAAATGAGACGCCATTTCCATGCCTGTTGCTTCCCTCCGCCCCCTTGCGCTGGCCCCTGTCCACACTCACCCGTGTGTCACCGATGCATCGAACTCCCCTGCCATCAGTCACATCTGATCTATCCCACTCTGGGAACACGCGTTGCCCTTGGGTCTCTCCTCATTTTTTGAAAGTAACTTCAATCCATTCCTTACTTCTGGTGCTCGGGAGTCTCAAGGCTCAGTCCTGGACCTCTCCTCCTCCACTCCTTCCCGAGGTGACTGCACTGAGTCCTGTGGCTTCCAGCACCGTCCGTACACAAGTGCCTCTCAGACGCGTGTGGACAGCCTGAGGCCCTCTAACTCCAGAGCCTTACACCCAAGCCTGCGTTTAACATCTCTCATGAAATGTGTAAAATATTTCTCAAATTGAACACAATCCAAAATTAATCTCCATCCCTGCCATGTGTCCTACTGTTTTCTTGAACTCATTGAATGGTGCCATCATTCACGCCGTTGGCTCGGGCCAAAATCCTTGGAATTGCCCTCGACTCTCTATCTCTCATAACCCGGAATATTCCCCTATCTCTGCTATGACGTTCTCAACAAGAATGCAGGCACTGTGAAGGCAGAGACTGGGGTTTGTTTACTTCTAAATCCCACATCTAGAAGAGCATTGACCCGTATCAGGAGTGCAAAACGTATTTGATGAGTGCACGAGTCCTTCCCATAGACTATCGCTCTGAGGTTTCTCCTTTGAGAGGAATCAGATCCCTTAAAAAAAAAAAAAAAAAAATCCCCGCCTACAAGATTTGAGCATTTGTGTGTTTTAGGACCAACAGTGTTTGACATTTTGAATTTTCATTTTCCCAGTTCTCGGAGGACAAGAAGACTTGGAGGGCTGACACAGGGTATATTCTGGGGACAGGGGATTCGTGTGAATAACTTATATGTATATCATAACCTTGTCCACGATCACCTACAGAGAAGATTGAACTCAGGACGTTCTCTAGAAAAGCCTTTTCAATTGGCATCAAAATCTAGACTCTCTCAAGTTTTCTGTTGTCTCGAGGGACAGCACAGTATGCTCAACCAAAAATACACTGTTCCCTTAAAGCCACTGCCTTCATAAAACACTGTTTAAGAACACAGGTGCCACATCATATTTTTAGCTCTTGGTTTTGGATGAAGGAAGCAACAAGAAATGATTTATGTGCCTGTCAAACCAGGACAAGATAAAGCATATTCTGCCGGTGCCTCATATATTTCCCTCACATATCTTTAGCTATATATTTTGTCCGTGGTGCTGGTGATATTCCCTTCGTTTGGTGTCTGCCTTCTCACTCTGCTTTGATTCATATTAATTACCAGGAGACAAAGATGTCACCGGTGTGGGTGAGACAAAGAAACGCACAAGTGAAGGAGGACAGCATTTTCTCTGGTGGGGACTTTCCTTTCTCGTACAATCAGTTCTCAGAATGCAGTCTGTTTGTGACAGACTCGGAGGTGCGCCATGCAGGTAAAGTCACTGTGCACTCGCTCGGGTTTTTTGACTCCCCGGCGGTTCAAAGGAGATCTCCAGGGCTATTCCTTACTGACCGCTCCCAGTGATTCCACACCAGGCAGAGTGGAAGGCCATCTGGATTCCCATCTCTCCGCACATCTAAATGCTTAATTTGCACTGTGTCTGAGCTTCCAAGAGCCGTAAAAGATTTCAGCACCCGTCGGATAAATCAGACCACGGGTTGATGTTTTTGTTGCCATGGCAATTGATATTGTCGCCATTTCAATAACCTCATCAACCAGTCGGTCACAATGAGGTACCTCCATACAATGTAACAACAAAAACATAACACCTTGGGAACTCCATTTGGGAACAGTCTGGAAAAAAAATCAAAAGCAGATAGAGGTGAATCATCTCCAGCCTGACATGTGTAACGATTGAGCTGTGAGGGTGGACATTCCCTGAAAAAGATTTTGTGATGGAAGCGTTATTGCTGGTACATGGTCCAAAACCATGATTGGTTCTTAAGGCCAGTCTATGGCTTTAAAAACCTCAGAGCAGTTTTGCCCCTCGCTTTCAAGTAGCCAAAGGGACGTACATGCTTGCTAATCATTAGGATAGGTGGGGGGAAGACCTTTTGCACAGGCTTCAGCGATGTGTTTCTAGTCACTGAGCACTGCACAATGAAACGTTAGTTTTTGGCATAAATACTGGTATTTAAAGATATGATTAGTGTAGACTAAATCTGTGTCCAAAATCCTGCCAGTGGGTTTAATTATTAGCAGTGTTAGTGCTGACCACATGACTACATTGTTTTTATTCCTGTATATGATCTTAAAAACTTTTTAATGTGTACTTATTTTGAGGGAGAGAACATGAGGGGGGGAGGCACAGAGAAAAGGGGACAGAGGATCCGAAGTGGGCTCTGTGCTGACAGCAGAGAGCCTGATGCAGGGCTCGAACCCATGAACCATGAGATCATGACCTGATCTGAAGTCAGACATTCACCTGACTGAGCCACCCAGGTGCCCCTATTCCTCTCTCTCTCTCTCTATATATATATATATATATATTCCTGTGTGTGTATATATATATATATATTCCTGTGTGTGTATATATATATTCCTGTATATATATATATATATTCCTGTGTGTATATATATATATTCCTGTATATATATATATATATTCCTGTGTATATATATATATATTCCTGTATATATATATATTCCTGTATATATATATATATATATATATATATTCCTGTATATATATATATTCCTGTATATATATATATATTCCTGTATATATATATATATATATATATATTCCTGTATATATATATTCCTGTATATATATATATTCCTGTATATATATATATATTCCTGTATATATATATTCCTGTATATATATATATTCCTGTATATATATATTCCTGTATATATATATATTCCTGTATATATATATATATATATTCCTGTATATATATATTCCTGTATATATATATATTCCTGTATATATATATATATTCCTGTATATATATATATATATATATACTCTCAGATGCATTTTGTTAAGAAATCCACATCGATATTTTTCTCTAGTGTGACAGTTTTACTGGGATGAACGACACAATCTGTTTCTCATTATATAGATTGTACCCTAATGTTGATGCTTCCCTGGATCAAAGGGGGTATGTGTAACCAAAGAAAACCTTGGGGTTGCAATACATTTCAGAGGTAGGAGACATGTCAGCTCCGCACCATACCTTGAACGTGAACTTCCCCACTTTGCACTTCACCACCCAGGACTGTGTAAGAGGGCTACTGGTGTACCACAAGTGTGCTTGTAGCCGAACAGGCCATTGATAGCCTGTCAAAGCCAGAAGATGCTGTTGGAATACTGAGTGAATAGCCTTTACAGGAACGAGTCGGAACTGTTTTCGCTCTCTCAATTTGTCCACACTGTTCAATCTTTCGACTCGACCACACGTGAAGCTCTGCCTTGTATGTATTAGGAGTTAGTTACGTATGTTGCTACTTTTAGATCCAGAGCTCTTGAAAGAACAGCTTAGTTCTCTACTCTCGTCTCGTCTCCCCAGTGTCTTAGCCCAATTGTTTGTTGTACGCAGCAGGTTCTCAGTCAACATGTTTGCAATCACTTATCGGGATTCCAGGCTTCTTGGGGTTTCAAAGAGTAATGCAGTGGGGCCTGGTTTCTTTTTAAATGGACTCTACCTCGTTATTAGATGTGAAGTGAACATCTTTGCTCCAAGATGCGTTGTGAAGGGACACAATAGGAGAACAATACCACTTGTCATCTTATCTTCAAATCTGAAACAAGTAGGTACGTCCATACTCCTCAAGTTGTTTAAATCTCCTGCGTGTAAGGGAAGCACACGAAGCATCAGCCCAGTAAATCTTTTCTCGTCTTCATTAAGAACAAACACAAAATAAGCACACGTTTCTCAAAATCTCTGATTAGCTCCTCCCCTTGTGTTCATGATACCACCCTCTGGTAACCAGCCGGCCGCCATGCTGGAGATTAAGCAACGTTATCAGAATTTCTTGTTGGGTCTTTGACAAACTGAAACGCCCTGGACAGGTTTGAAGCTTATCTGGTCTTGAACAGCATTTTGTGTTAATCAAGGGTCCCGTTATGGCCCTGCACAGTTAGAGATGCTGGGGACCTGGTGTTGTACATGGTACCACACTATTTTTAATTATCCCACTTGCCCCCTTCCTGGCTGTCTTCAGAGAGGCTGCGGCCTCATGTTTTGCTGAGTAGGTGGTGGGTCTACAGATGCTGGCCTGTTACCTAGGTGACAAGGTCAAAGTGAGCCCCAAGACCAGAGCTGAGGCAATTAGAAGCCTTTTCCTGGGAATCTGAACCTCAGTCTACTGGATGGTTTCGAGGAAAAGTGTGACAAAGCCAGGGTTGAGGTGGCCATGTTGGTGCACTTGTGCCGGGACCAGAGAATGTCCACCTGCACGGAGGGGAAAGAAAAGGGCAGAGAGTCAGAGAGAAGCAGAGAAAAGGTCACGAGCCTCCAGAAACAAGGATGGAGAAGGTCCATCTCGTTTATCGTGAATAGTTACCTCCTGAATCCAGGCTCTATCCAGGCTTCTGTGATGTTCATTTGCATCTTAATTTTTAGGGTGTGAGCCACACTGTCGTGTCTTTCCAATAAGCCCCTGGTCGCCCCAGCAAGCCACACAGAGTTCCTGGAACACAAAACAGTGTGTAGCCAGGTTGGATCAATTTCTAAGATAAACCTCTGAGGCATGGCTCCTCGATCCTCAGGGGGCCTGAAGGGGACCTGATACCTTTCCATGGATTTTCCGCAGGTACTGGTTACAATTTCTTTTCGGAAAACTACCCGTGGATAAAAAGTAAAGGACGGCTTACATATTTAAGGAAGTAAGGTTGTTTGGTGTTCAAGCCAGTGATTATTCTTTCCGTTTTTTTTTTTTTTCCTATGAATTTCCTTGGTGAAGATACAACATACTTTGGGGGCAAAATGATCATTATTTTCTGAATAAGAAAAACCATACAAAGCATTTCACTTAAGTAGTCCCACCTGGCCTTAACTAATGATATGATTCTTAAAACATTTTTATTTTTAGAAAGAGAGAGAGAGAGAGTGGGGAGGGGGCAGAGAGAGAGAGAGAGCGAGAGAATCTTAAGCAGACTCCACACTCAGTGCAGAGCCTGATGCAGGGATTGAGCTCACGCCCCTGAGATCAGGACCTGAGCTGAAACAGATTTGGGTGCTCAACCAAATGAGCCACCCAGGCGCCCCTTTGATTTTTAAATAAAAAATTTTGGAAACCAGTTTGAAACTGCCTGAAAGTTTCCATCATTTTACTGAGAAAACACCACTATTGGTGTTTTTGCCATTTCTGTTTAGCGATGGCTACACATGAAAAGGTAACTATATACTGCATATATATGTATGTGTGTACAATACCAATTAAGAAGTTTCTTTTTGTTGGGCAGTATTCAATGTAGCAAACAAACTTAAAAAACTAAGCCCAGAAGAGTTCATTTTTCCTAAGTTATAACAGAGAATTAATGAGGAAGCTCGTGTTTCCGATCGGCCATTTTCTAGAAGTAGCCAGAGTTGTTTGATAAATTAACCCTCCTAAGAAAGCTTCCACTCAAATGGGCAATCAGCCTCCTCTTCCATGACGGCCCCCTTGGGTGATCACAACTGTCAGATACTGAGGCTGAGATACACTAAGAACAAACGCCATAATAAAAACGTGGCAGCAGCAATTTTTTATCATTAGAACAGCCGTTTTATCACAGCGTCTTCAGAAGACGAAATCTGTGCTCGAGGTTTCCATAGGATACATTCATTCAACGTTTAGGGATCCAGCCCCCAGAGCGTGTGTGTTTAGATATGCCGGTAGGAGGGACTCCAAGACCTGGGACATTTGCAGGTGGAAAGCCCTGGAGAGCTGCCGGGGTTCCTTCTCTGAACGGACCAGGAGGTGGGCGACCTCACCTCAGGGTGGAGGGAGCTTTAAATAGGAGCACGGGCAGTTCCCAGACTCCACGGGAGGGAAAGGCAGCGAGCACTGTGACAGATGCAGAGTGGGTGGGAGCTGGTGGAAAACGTGCTGCTTTCTATTCTCAGTGAAATGGGAAGCAATCCGTCAGCACGTCGTCCATCACAAAGGTCCCGAGGAGTGGCCCCTGTGCTCTCAAGACCCGCTGTCTGGGAGTCTGTTCTGGTCACACATGGGGTGCGGAGAGGGACGTGCTCCCAAGCGGGGGAGCAGGTGCACCGATGGCCTCCGAGGCCGACTCCTTCCCGTGTTTCCCGGTGGGGGGGCTTGCTTAGGCGGTGTCTGAAGTCTGGCATGTCTGGCGTCGCCCTCCTTCCATGTCAACTCCAAGCCCCTCCTCCTTCCCCTATAAGGCGGTGCCTGCAAAAGAAGGGGGAGAGGCAGCCTCTCGGGAGGGGGCACCATGGATCCGGGCAAAGGGTCTTCAGCACCCACACTGACAGCGTTTTCCTCCTGGTTTTCCATGCCCCTGCCCCTTCCTCACAGCCGGGGGATTGGGCGGGTGGGAAGCATCACTCCCTCACTGGCCATTTCTTCTCCGGGCTCCACCCGACGTGGTGGACCCCTCCAGACCCAGCGCAAGTCTACACTTCCAAGCCCAGCGGGGTCTACACCACGGGACACAACACAGGTCTACACTGCAGGGCCCAGCAGGGGTATGCACCGCAGGCCCAGCGAGGTCTACTCCATCCAACCCATTGGGGGTCTACACTGTGGGTCTACCTACACTGCAGGACCCAGCGAGGTCTACTCCGTCCAATACAGCGGGGCTACACGTCCGGGCCTAGCGCGGGTCTACACTGTTCCAACCCGCGGGCCGTGGGCGCATTATTCCTCTGCGCCGCCAGGTGGCTCACGCGTCGTCCCTCTGGAGTCATGAACCATCGGCATCCCACCCTGGCGGTGCGGAGACACGAGGAGCACGTACCCGTATCCGTGTGGGTCCCCGGGTGGCCTGCGGGGTTAAGCGTCGGCGCGGGACTCCCCGCCCCCGCCACGGGTCTCGGGCCGCCAGGCCCGATCTCCAGCGATGGGGGAGCGGAGTGGGGGGAGCACGGGCAGACGGTAGGTGCAGAGTGGAGGCCTGGCGGCCCAGGAGGACCGGCGCGCAGGCGCACAGCGGAGGCCTGGTGGCCCAGGAGGACCCACGCGCAGGCGCACAGCGGAGGCCTGGTGGCCCAGGAGGACCCACGCGCAGGCGCACAGCAGAGGCCCAGTGGCCCGGGCGCACCGTCGCGCCGGCGCAGAGCGAAGGGAGGTTGGAGAGCATAGTGGCAGGTCCTTGACTTTCTGGCAGAGAGTGGGGTGGATCATGACAAAATTTTAAGAGTCTCTTTGAACGTTCGGTCTGCAGATGTCGGCATTCTGAAACAAAACGCTCCTGAGAAGAAAGACTTCCCTTTCAAAGTGGAATATCACTGCTCACTGTAACAGGGACACTGCCCAGTTAGTAACTCGGCGGAAAGGCTGCAGAGAGAATTGGAGATTCTGTCCGCAAACGGGGCAAATTGGCTCTTTCATTCTTTTTTTGCTTTTCAAGTAATTGTTGATGAAGCCTCAGGTTGGCCCTTTCTGCCGGGTTATCACCCTTTTGGTAACATTTGACTCCGCGACCCCCACCGGGGACATTTCCTGGGGTTGGGATGTAGTTGAACCCAGGTCACCTCTCCAGGCAGGGAGCAGAGAAACAGTCTCATTGTTGTGATGAGCCAAACCAGCATGTGATGCGCGTCACAGGCCGTGTGCCAAGAGATCGCAAAGACAGAACCATGCTGCCCTGCTATTTACCCAGGCAGATGCCCCTGTCACACTAAGTTCATCCTAACTCTCTGGCATTGGGTGCCCAGCTGCTTTAGCTAATTGCCTTTATCCGGAGGAAACGCAAACTTTGTATCTTTATGACAGAGGGTGGTTTTGCCACTTGGAGAGAGGTGCCTGCCTAAGTTAGATCCCTATCATCCCACAGAAACTGGGAGGCGAGGGCGCTCTCTTCTCTGGTGTTCGCATTCCACAGAGATGCTTCTTGCTCTCAAGAAACATTTGTAGGGCACCTGGGTGGCTCAGCTGGTTAAGCGTCCGACTCTTGGTTTTGGCTCAGGTCATGATCTCATGCTTTGTGTGTTCAAGTCCTGCGTTGGGCTCTGTGCTGGCAGTGATGAGCCTTCCTGGGATTCTCTCTCTCTCCCTGTCTTTCTTAAAATAAATAAACATTAAAAAAAAAAGAAACATTTGCAGGAACTACCACTGGTACCCATTCTACAGATGAGAACACAGGGTTAAGTTAGATGTCTGAGTTTCATGTATGGTAAATGAGAGATCCAGGACTTGTCTCAGGCTCTGTGTTTTTTCTGCTGCATTTCTCCATGCGATAAATCTCCCTGACTTGGGGGAGGCTGTGGCCGCTCTTACAGGAGGCACAGTGAGCCTCACTCAGCCAGGAACAGAATGGGCATTACGGTCCTTTGCCATCCTGGGCACGGCTTCCAGTCCCTCTGCCTCTGACAGCAATTCTTGCGATAGTTGCGCGAACCCCAGTGGTGGGATCCCTTGTTGGGAAAGAGGGAGCCCATCATGTTTACCAAGATGACCTGAATCGCTTTGCATTTGTCTTTGTTTTACTGAGGTCCCCATTCCATAGGTGATAAAACTGAGGTCTGGGTGGCCACTGGCTTCAATGTCCGGAGGCATTGAGTGACTTCAGCTCTCTGATAGAAGGAAGGTGGGTAAATTAGTTAAAGCACTGACTTTCCAACAGCAAGATGTGGGTGAGATTCCATGCGTTGCCTCCCCCAAGCTTTATGACCTTAGGCAGTGGCTTAATTTCTGGGAGTCTTCATTTCCTGGTCTTCAAAAAGAGGGTGAGAACAATTCCTGCCACAGAGGGCTGCTGTAGAAATTAAATGAGGTCAATGGAGCTGCTGGCCAGAGGGACTCCAGAGCCCATGGGGGGGGGGGCGGTCACTGTGTTCCATCCAGCATTGTTCTTAGTTGCTTTTATTGGGGGAGGGTGGGTGGGTTAAGTTTCTGAAATCAGTGTGTGTATTCCATTGTGTCTATCTCAGTGCATCCAAATGATTTCTTTAAGGCCCGGTGCTATGGACACATGCAAAGGAATATATGTAAACTGTAAAAGATTTTTAGTCGTGAACTACAAGAATATGAGCTTGGCACTTATTACAGAAATACCGTACATGGGGCGGGGGGGGGGGGGGGCTTCAACAACACACATTGATTTCTCATAGTTCTGGAGTCCTGGAAGTCCAAGATCAAGGTGCCAGCCGATTGGGTATTTGGTGAGGACTGTCCCCCTGGCTTGCGTACTGATGCCTTCTTGCTGTGTCCTCCTCATATGCCTGGGGGTGGAGGGAGAGGGAAAGAGGGAGGGAAGCAGGGATGGAGGGAGAGGGAGAGAGGGGAAACACTATCTGGTGTCTCTTCTTATAAGGGCACTAATCCCATTATTAGGACCCCACCCGCAATGACCTTAGGGATTCAACAACTCAACTGGAGGCGGGGGTGGGGCGGAGAGGTACATTCAGTCGTCAACAGTGGGCTTGGGCCCGGAAGGAAAGACAGCATATGTGTGAAAAGTGCTGAAGACTATGACATTTGCAGGAAAGAGTTCGGCCAAGGGTGGGACTACTGTTCCCCAGAGGACACCTGCCATATCTGACTCCTCCCCTCTCTTGGAAGGTGAGCTTGTTACTGGCGACTGATTAGCTCATGATGGAGCGACTGCAGTGGCCACCTGGAACCGGGGTCTCTGGACCTGCCACCCATGTAGCTGCAATTTGCAAGTGTGACCACCCCAACCCTATATTCAGTCGAAGATGCTGATAATAGCCTCCCAAATGCTGATCCACAAAGCCAGCAGCTGTGAAGGTCACAAGAAAAGGCCTGCACGGAGCTTGGGTTGTAGGAAGGGGTCAAGGCCCCCACATTGGGGGATGATGTTCGCGGCTTGGGGACGGTCACCGTAGAGCTTGAAATACTAATTAGAGAGAGCATCTGGCATCTGTGCATTAGAGAGACAAACCTTTGAGCTGCATTTGATGAGGGAGAAAGGAAACGCAAGATCAGCTAAACAGAGTCATTGCTCATGAAGTGAATGCAAATGTGATATTATTCTCTTTACTCATCATCTGATGCTTTACTGATCAGTAATAAAGCTTCTGATAAACTGGGCCGGCTCTGCTTTAAAATTAAACGGAAAGAAAGATAAATGGGGAATGTGATGATTTTGCCTGTATCTTGAGAAGAAGATAAAGTATTGTGCTTCTGATTTTGATCCCAACCAGAGTGCCGGTACCAAATCCAAAGGGTGGGTGTTGGGGGGGGGTTCCTATAACACTGGGTGATTCTCCAACGCTAGCTGATGTCCTACGTTCAACTCAATGCCGACACTACCTGGAGATCACAGCAGATCCCACAGGTGGACGGCTTAGTCTTCCAAGACCACCTCCCCGCCCCCCTCAAGTTCAGAGGTCAATTGCATGTACAGGTTGGCACCAGTGCCCCTAGCTAACCAGCTATTTCGATGGGAAGCTGCGATGACCCCCTCCTGGGGTTCAGTTAATTTGTCACAGAACTCAGAGACACATTTTACTTCTTAGATGACCGGTTTCCTATAAAAGGATATAGCTCAGGAATATCCAGATGGGAGAGTTCATGGGGCCAGGTATGGGGACAGGAACTTCCATGGCGTCCCCAGGCACACCACTCTCCTGGTACCTCCACATGTTCACCAGTCTGGAAGCCCTCTGAGCCCTGTCCTTTTGTATTTTTTTTAATGTTTTTATTTATTTTTGAAGGAGCGAGAGAGACAGAGCATGAGCGGGGGAGGAGCAGAGAGAGAGGGAGACACAGAATCCGAAGCAGGCTCCAGGCTCCGAGCTGTCGGCACAGAGCCCGATGTGGGGCTCAAACCCACAAACTGTGAGATCATGACCTGAGCTGAAGTCAGACGCTCAACTGACTGAGCCACCCAGGCGCCCCATGTCCTTTTGTATTTTTACAGAGGTCTCATCACACAGGCACAATTGATTATATCATTGGCCATTGGTGATCGATTCAACCTCTAGCCTCCTCTCCCCTCCCCAGAAATCAGGGGTTGGGGCTGCCATTTCAACCTCTAATTACCTGGTTGGTTCCCCTGGCAACCAGCCCCCTCCTCTGCTGCTTTACAAAAGTCACCTCATTAACATAAGCCTGGTTGTGGTGGAAGGGGGCTGGTTCTGAGTCACAGACACCCATTCATCCCTACTGGCTCAGAAGCAATTTTAGGAACTGAAGACAAGAGAGCGAATAATACAACAAAAGATGCTCCATGGGTCTTATCACTCAGGAAGTTCCAAGGGCTTTGGGAGCACGAGCCAGAAGTGGGGACAAGGACCAGATATTTCTTAACAGGGAGCGTTCTCAAAGAGTCCTAACCCGTTCAGATGGCGGACTCAGAGTGCAAGGCCGGGTTCCGCATCGTCACATGTTACCGAGTCAAGCAATTTTGTTCCCTCGGCTTTTTGCTTCATTGATCCTGTCTCTTGGTTTTTTCGTTTTCCACATCCTCATTGATTTCCATTGTGATTCCTGTGCTTTGTGGAGATCTGGCTTTTCATCTGGCCTCGATTCTTTTTTAAGAACTTCCTTTATGTTTTCGGGGAGCACCAGTTGGGTGGCACTGACTTTTCTCATCTTTTGATTGTCTGAAAGTGTCTTTTTTTTTTCTTTTATTTTTGGAGATTATTTTGCTGGGTATAGAATTTCATGTTTGTTTGGCTTCCAAGTACTTAAAAACCACACTTTAAATTTTTGATCTGTGTCGTTTCTGACAAGAAGCGTGCTGTCATATTTTCCTTCATCCATTTTATATGTTACTTATTTTTTCCCCCTTGGCTGCCTTTAAGAATTTTCTCTTTATAGTTGGTATTCAGCAGTTTGGTTACGAGAGGTCCAGGGTTTTGTTTCTTTGTGTCTTGCTTTGGGTCTCTGAACTTCTTGGATCTGTGGTTTGATTTCTTTCATTACGTAGCAATTTTTTTTTAAAGTTTAGTTATTTTGAGAGAGAGAGAGAGAGAGAAATAAAGTGCATGGGGGAGGGGCAGAGACCAAGGAAGAGAGAGAATCCCAAGCACTCTCCATGCTGTCAGCATGTAGCCTGATGTGGGACTCAATCTCAGGAACCATAAGATCATGACCTGAGCCAAAATCAAGAGTCAGACACTGAACCCACAGAGCCACCCAGGTGCCCCCTGTTTAGCAAAGTCTAAGCCATGATCGTTCCAATTACTTCTTCTCCCCTACTCTTGTTCTCCTTCTGAGACTCTCGGGCACATACGCAATACCGTGTGATGTGGTTCCACAGCGCTTCGATGCTCTGTTCTGGTTTCCCCTCCGATTTGCTCTTGGCCTACCAAGCTGTCCATGCTATTGATCTGTCTTCCAGCTCAGAGTCTTCCTGAAGCTGTGTTCAGTCTACACATGATCTCATCCGATGACTTTTGGACAGGTATCACTTTCAGTCACAGCATTTCCATTTGATTCTCTCTTTCTTTTTACTTATTTACTCTATTTGTTTATTTATTTTTGAAACAGAGACAGCGTATGAGTGGGGGAGAGGCAGAGAGAGAGGGAGACACAGAATTGGAAGCAGGCTCCAGGCTCTGAGCTGTCAGCACCGAGCCTGACATGGGGCTTGAACTCAAGAACTATGAGATCATGACCTGAGCTGAAGTCAGATGCTTAACCCACTGAGCCACCCAGGTGTGCCACCCTTTGATTCTTTCTTATGATTTATATGTCTTTGATAAAATTCCTGATCTTCTCGTGAACTTCATCCATGTTTTCCAGAAAATAATTCAACACTTACTGTTAGATATTACATGAACAGGTGACACAAGAAAATCCATAAAACCGAATGGAATATTTTAATAGTGCCTTAGCCACAAGGAATTATTTATTTATGTTTATCATCCAGATCCAAGTGGTGTTTTTATTTTTTTCCTTTCCCATTATGTATACCTTTAAGATCATGCCCAGTTGGGTCTAGAGGGAACAGGAAATAGTAAGTAAATCACTAACTGACAAAATGTAATAATAGCTAATAGTTGCTGAGTGCTTTTATCCCCGCCCCTGTGTTAAGTATTTTACATGTTTGATCTCGTCCTCCTGTGGCAAACTAGTCATCAAGTATTTCTCTTATTTGTACTTTATAGATAACAAAACTAGGGCACAGAGTGCTTCAATAATTTATTCAAGGACAAACTGAAAGTTATTTGCTCATCTCGGATTCAAACCGTGATGGCCTAGTATGAGAAGCCACACCCTTACAGACCACATCAGCTGCCTCTCGAGAGGTATTTCCTTAATACCCAAAGCTCTTTGAGCTCTTGGGACAGTGAATCATCTCGCCACAAGTCCCAAAGAGGGGAAGGTTCCCCTTCTGCCTTTTCACATCATGCTGCTTTTACAGTAAGGCCTCCTAACTACTAGCATTGTAAGTGGTTTTATTATTATGGCCAACCTGCAAATCATTCGTCATCTGTAAAATGTTGACAAAAAATAGCACCTACGTCACACATCTATCGTGAAGATAGAAGGCGATAAATACTAGGGGTAACATGCCTGACCCACAGGAATAAGTGTTAGATATCACCGTTAATTACCGCCCCTGTCTGCAAATAAGCCAGCCGGGTCACTGTGCGACACACAGGTTTCCTGGCTTACACGGCTAATGAGTGCTGGTGGCAGGATCTGATCCTACATGAGTCCCAATTCTCAGGTGCTCTCAGCCACCATGGGGCACTGCCCGGAATCCCCGTTTCCCCTTCTGCTCCCGCCAGGAAGGCTCAGATGAGCCCACTCCCCACCTGCCTCTCGCCCTACCCCAAGGAAGACTGAGGGTCCACAGTTACCTGTGTGTATTTTCCTTTCCCTAACTCTTAGTTCCTTTAGGGAAAGGCCTCGCTATCTTATCCCTGTTGTTCCAGAGTTTAGCACAAGGCTTGCCCCGCAGATAGTGATGAGATGTTGTTTGAAACGGGTCGCCATATGCTAATGTCTGGCCCAAGTGGGATGGGGGAGCGCTGGAGGGAATGGGGTATTCACCAAGAACAACGGTTAGAAAAACAACAACAAAAACAACGACACACAGTGGAAATCAAGGACACGTTGATGTATTGACCTTTTCCGTCTTCATTTCAGAGAATATCAACTGCAGGGCACCTGGGTGGCTCAGTTGGTTGAGCGTCTGACTCTTGATTTTGGCTCAGGTCATGATCTCACGGTTCGTGGGTTCAAGCCCCGTGTCGGGCTCTGTGCTGAGTCTGCTTGGGATTCTCTCTCTCTCCTTCTTTCTCTGCCCCTCCCCCGCTGGCTCTCTTTCTCTATCAAAATAAAATAAATGTGAAAAAACTTGAATAATATCAATTGCAAAAGCTAATTAAAACTTCCTCCCCTTGACTCATGAAGTGGAATAAAGTCTGGACTATAACATGTAAATAAAATATAACCCTCGGGGCACCTGGGTGGCTCAGTCGGTTAGGCGTCCGACGTCAGCTCAGGTCATGATCTCATGGTTCACGAGTTCGAGCCCCATGTTGGGATCTGTGCTGACAGCTCGGAGCCTGGAACCTGCTTCGGATTTTGTGTCTCCCTCTCTCTCTGCCCCTCCCCTGCTCATGCTCTGTCTCTCAAACATAAATAAATGTTAAAAAAAATAAAAAAAATATATAACCCTCAAGTCAGATCAGGAACACAATTATTTGCTTAAGACCCATCACTTCTGTTCCATTCTGACTGCTGAGTGAAGAAGCATTTCGAAGCTTCAGAGACAGTAAAACAGGCTTTCTCGGGATTGTCAGAATTCCTAACCTGAGAGGAAGTGTTCTCAGACGTCGACTGTGGATCAGTGGGAAATTCAAGCTCCTTAAGCCGCCGTAAAACGAGTTGGTCCCCAAACCCATGATGAGTCCCTTCGAGAGGCATTTCAGTATCTTCTCAAGAAAGCAAGGCGAGAGTTCACGGCCATGCAGGGATCGCTCACAGGTCGGGGGACGTGGAGATAGTGATGAGGCACCAGCCAGGACGCACCCCGGGGACTGTGCCCGCCCGCCCACCATCAGAGCTCCCCACACAGACCCCAGTGGTCCGGGGTCTAATCCTGGGAGGGCCCCGAGGAGGACACTCGAATAAAGTCTGCCTTCAAATATGGCAATTATTCCTAAAATGTCTTTGTTGACAGCTGGTGAGACACAAGATAAACACAGGCCTATTTGCAAGTAAGCAGGAATTAGCATAATCAGCAGCTGCAGCATTACCCAGACATAGAACCATAAAGAACGTTCCTTCTGAAACAAAGTTAGAGGAGGCACCCGCATAGAATAATGAGTTGCCTATCGCCTGCCAACGTCCAGCGAACCACGAGCGAAAACGAGCCGTTTGCTACTGGCCTCAAGGATCCTGCAGGGTTCACTTTCCCCATTAAAATAGACACTAATCTTACGATAAAAATATAGCACTCTGGCCATTGAGAGTAAGTGCCGATGTCAAACGATTGGTTTTATCCCCTCGTCGTCTGAAACGTAACAGGTGGAGAGTGTCCATTATTTCCTTCATTTTGTCATCCGGGGAGTGATCAAAATGCAACAGCAAATAAGAGAGAGTCTGAGAAAAAATAATGGTCTTGTAGTTTATTCCGGGCAAACCCCGGCCAGGGTACCCACTGAGACCGTGTTTTCCAAACCTGGGGAAAGCGAGTCTCGCGTCCATGCTTAGGAATGGGAAATCACGCTACGTGGCCGTCAGATTTTCTGCACAGCTCAGCTCCTTCCTGAGGCCGGAACGGCTGACCATGAAATTATTTGTACACTCAGGACACACATGAGCTCTTCTCAGTGGCGCTGGCAATGATTCCTGGAAAAATAGTTTTCTATTGCCCCCAAATCTGTGCTAGCAAGTGGCACGTGGAGAGCAGAGAGCGCTGTCATTAATCTCTCTCTCTTCTTCAAAAACACCATTTCCTGATGGATAAGCCAGGGCATACCTCTTGGCTGCAAATTTCTGAGTTTTGAAACCTATTGCTGGGATTTCGCTTTATTCAGACGAAACCTTTGTGAAATAGACTTTTATTATAGCACGTTCCATTATAACAGAGGAGCTTCTCTGAAAGCCATTCTCTCAGCTCCTTTCTATAAAGACTGTGCCCTGACCCCCCCTCCCCGCCCCCCACCCCAGGCATGTCTCACGGACCCCACTGGCTGCGATGGATCTGCGTGTGTGCATTTCTCGAAGCTCAGGGTACGACCTTTCCTGGAGCCCGTGTCCTCAGCGCCTTTGTCCCCAGCGCTGCCGAGCCAGTCTGGCCCCTGCAGGTCTTTTCCCACTTGAGCCACGGAAAGTAGGTCAATTTTTAAAATAAACACAAGTGAGTGGCCCCAATCCCGGGATGTGTAGAGCAGGCCTGGGTGTCGCTCTGGAGTAAGGAAGTGACCCAGCGAGAGGTTTTGTGTTCTCCAGCGGCTTTATTTCCAAATTCTCTGTACTTTTCAGATGCAAGAGAATGAGCATCCAATTCAAACGGGTTTAGTCTCTGAAAAAGGGCGAATGTGCCCTTACTGGGCCACGCGCAGGCCTAGGGCGTCAGACTTGACTGCGTCTTGAGGCTCAAGTAATTTAAAAGGGACCATGGCTTTACCAGAACCTTTGCTTTTTTCTTACTAGGAAAGTAACACATCTTTATATAGAAGGTTTAGGAAGTCCAGGTAAAGTATAAAGGAAGACATAAAACTTATTAGTTACTCCGGTATTCAGTGGACACCGGGGTTAAAATTTCGGTGCAATTCTTTCCGGTCTTTTGTTGTTTGCAAAAATGCATTTTAGGTGTGTGGCAGCGCCTGGGCGCCTGGGTGGCTCAGTCAGTTGAGCGTCCAACTTCGGCTCAGGTCGCGATCTCACGGTTGGTGAGTTCGAGCCCCGCGTCGGGCTCTGTGCTGACAGCTCGCAGCCTGGAGCCTGCCTAGGATTCTGTGTGTGTCTCTTTCTGTCCCTCCGCTGCTTGTGTTCTCTCTCTCTGTCTGTCTATCTCTTCCCCCCTCCCTGCCCCACACACAAAAAAACACTTAAAAAAAAACAACGGAGTGGGGCAGTGAGGATTCCAAGTTGGCTCTATGGCTCCCACCCCTGGGTGTGTCTGTCCCCAATTATTTCTGCGTGTGAGTGGCTGGGACCTGTGGATGTCACATCATATGACAAAGGGAGAGGAATTTTGCAGGTGGAATCAAGGTTCCTGATCCGCTGGTTTTGAGTTACTCAAAAGGGAGGCTGTCTTCTGGGGAGCCGGGGCCGGGCGGGGGCGGGGTGCGGGCAGACCTAATCAGAAGAAGGCTGAAGGCTTCACTGTCCTCTGAGCCCTCAGACAGCGGAGAGACTTTCTCCTACGGGACCTAGTAGAGCCAAGCTCCCGTGAGCCCTGCAGCTGCTTCCAGGGAAGGCACACTGCCAGCAGCCACGCGAGGTAAGGAGAGGACTCCACGTCCCGGTAGACGCCAGCTCTGGGTGGCACGGGGATTGCAGCCTGGGCGACCCTGAACAGAGGCCCCAGCTTGGTGGCACCTGTGTGCCAGACCCACCGGGACATAATCACTGTGTGCCGTTGTGGTCCTACCATGTTCGTGATGATTTGTCACTCGGCATAAAAATCTAATTCGGGGACACACAAATAAAAGGGATCATTTTCACAATGATGTGCGACATTTTTGTCACTTGGTTTAATGGATGGCTCACGTTCCATCGTATGGATGCCCCGTCGGCTGCTTAATCCCAGTGCCGCCAATAGAGATTCTTACAGATTCGAACAATCTGTAAGTGGAGTAAATCTCCGTACTAAGGAATGCTGGACCTCACGGACAACTGTGCGACAGAAGCCGGTCTGAAGGGGGTAGTTACCACATAGATTCAACCAGAGGTTGGTCTTTGTTTCCTGTGTTTCCAGTTTTTCAACACATTTTTGGTGATCTCATGCCGGGATACAGCATTCCAGATCCTCTCTTGTCCTTGAAGAGGAACCGGCATCTTGGAATTTTATGTGGGAAATCCTTTGTATAAATCTTGGCAGCTAATTCAGTCTCTATTGGACGCACGGAGAGGGCCGAGGAGAAATTGTCAGTGTTCCAAATTTGCCTCCTGGGTTTCCAGTTTGCAAGTTAGGCTAGAACCAATTCTGTATTGGGAAACACAGATTGTCCCCAACATTGGATTATTGTAAACACTGTGGAAGTGAACATATTTGAACCGAATCCTTGCTGGCAATCTGCGATCGGTTCCACAGGGTAAACAGCACAATGTGAGAAACTATGTCAATGTTTGTATGAAGGTTCTTAATGCACATGGCAAACATGACTCCCAAAAGTCTGTAAAACATCCTCGACGGCCAACACAAATATCTGTTTCTCCATATTTTTGTTTACATATGTGTTTAAATTACATCAGTAATTTACATATGTGCAAATCACTTCTTACATGTGTTTTAAATTACATCAGTAATTTACATATGTGCAAATCACTTCTTACATGTGTATTTAAATTACACCAGTAATTTACATATGTGTAAATTACTTTTTTTACACGTGTGTTTAAATTACATCAGTAATTTACATATGTGTAAATTACTTTTTTAACATGTGTGTTTAAATTAGATCAGTAATTTACATATGTGTAAATTACTTTTTTACATATGTGTTTAAATTAGATCAGTAATTTACATATGTGTAAATTACTTTTTTACATATGTGTTTAAATTACATCAGTAATTTACATATGTGCAAATTACTTTTTTACATGTGTGTTTAAATTACATCAGTATAGTTGCTCTCTTCTCACGCAATTTGTAAATATTTGGTATCGGTGATATTGAACATCCTTCATCTGTTCATGGCTCATTTGTATTTCTTCCTGATGACTCATTGCTTCGCATTCTTATTTTTTCTTTTTGATATTTAGAGCTCTTTACATATTAGAAAATTCATGAGGAGTTTGGGTCCTATACCATACCGAAGATGGGTTAAAATTTTATCTTGGCATAGATTAATATTTGGCCATATGGGCACAATATGTCTTAGAATAATTGTCTCCTAATTGAAATATTCCAAGAGTTGAAACATGAAAATCGTGGTCTCTAGCATGCTGTATGAGCATTGGGCCATCTGTCAGAGAAGAGATTCCCACTCATGTGCACGCCGGGTCTTGCCATCCGAACAAAGGCGATAAATAACGTTTCGGTGATCAGAAGAAACGAGTCGGGACAGAATAGAAGCAAAGAAAAAAATAGGAAAAAAAAATAGTTCGTTTTCTCTTCTGTCTAGGATTTCTCTAGAAAGCAGTAAGGAATGTGAGTCCTGTGCTGATAACGAGAGAAAGCCGGGTCAGCTACAAAATCATACGCTTCTTGGGCCCATTGGCGAGCTGAGGTTTCAAGAGTACCAAGTAAACCAAATTCAGGAGAAGGACCCATCTTCCAAGGAAAGGCAGGACAGGCAGACCGTTCGTTCACTTTTATCAGATGAGAACAGAAGTACGCTCTCATAAACTCTTGGGGAGAAAAAGAATTTGACGTGCCTCAGTTTACCTTTTAACAAATGTCAAAGCTCATAGAATCATATACACTTTGAATGGATACAGTTTATGTGTTTATTATAGATACATTCCACCTCATTTGAGTTGATTTTCTTAAAAAGTCAGGTTAGCTTTGGAATGGAAACCGCCCATTCTGAAAACAGACGGCGAACAGAGTCAAATACACAGGTGGATGTTTCTATTAAAGGGGGACTTAGCGCTGGGTTCCGACCCCATCGCCGTCACTTTTTCCAAGTGCGGCCACGAGCTGGGCTCACGCTGGCTCACGCCCTGTGCTAACGTCTTCTGATACCACACATCTGTGGCCACGCAGATGGCCCCTGCTCACGCGGAGCTTAAATTCCAGTGGAGGGACAGACAGGAAACCAGTAAATAATACAAACATGCTACAGCCTATTACACGTGCTGCGAAGAAGATAAAATTGGGCGACTTACGAACTATGACCGGGTGCACCCTTACGTTGCTGCTTCAGGAAGACGTCTCTGAGAGTGAGTTTTGAGCAGAGACCCAAGTGGCAGAGAGAGGCCAGAGGTGAAGCTTCCTGGGCTGGAAAGAGCTGACGTGCTGAGCGAAGGGGGAGAGGTGTGTATACTGGGGAGTAGCAAGCGGGGGAAACAGGGAGAAGATTGGACAAGGAGGATAGGGAGGGACCCAGTCACGGACGCGTGCTAAGGAGCCGGTTCGCTGAGTGATACAGCAAAGTGCTGTCTTTCTTGTCCCACCAACCCCCCATCAAGAAGCAGGGACAAAAAGATCCCAGCCCTCAGCGAGAACTCAGAGGTCACCATCATCTTCCCACGTCACCATGGAATTCTTTGGGTGAACTATCACCTCACCCGTTCAGATGGCACCCCCTTTGCACTGAATAGTTCTGCCCAAGCTCTGTGTAGGCGTCAGGTAAGTCACTGTCCCCGGGGGGATTGCGGAGTCACCGGAGGGACCGTCAAGGGGAGGTTTACTGACAGAGCACATAGCTGTCCGCTGGGAAACGCGAAGCTGCTGGCACAGAAATTGAATACAGACACTGCCTTCCCAAGACAACTCACTGGCACTGAAGGGCATTCCTCAGACAATTGGTTTTTAATATGACATAATGACCCAGTAATGAAATACGTGATTAATTTGATCAGGGAAGACGGAAGTCCCTTGTGACCAGCGCCAGCCTGGATTCTCCATCCGTTCAGGACTTGGGAAGGCTCGTCACCATGCAGGAGGGGAGGGGACCGTGCAGGTGGTAAATTCTGTACTAGCGAGGATCTCCCAGCTCTGCAGACAAGGCTGCTCAGAAAAGTTCCCAGGAAAACGGCGCAAGTAGGACTCGGCCAAGGACCTACGGAAGAAAGCACCCCGGACCGTGTGGAGACCACCTGTCCCTACGGTGTTGGGGTGTTGGCCAGCGTCGTGGGGCTGCCTCTCACTGATGCAAAGGAGATGTTTAAAATTCTGAGGCCCGTGCCAGGTTCCAGACGAGGAGAGAAGCACGGAATTTTCCAGGGTCCCCGGGCAGACTCTGGTGATGCCCCCTCACAGTCCGTGAAGCAGTGACGTGAATTTAAATCCCAGTCAGGACTCTGGATGCTGTTCTTTGAGGAATCTCACACGAATCTCCAGCCCGTCTATTCCCCTGGAGATATTGCCTGCCCAACACATATACCGTGTTTTCCCAGAACCTCATTTTTTCTTTGAAGAATCACAGTCCTGTTATTTTCAAGTTTGTGGTTCCCATAGGCTGGTCAATTTGCCACAATGTAAGCCTGGAGCGACTTGGTGACCAAATTTGCTATGCCATGTGGAGATCCTAACTGTACGTCTGTAAGCCTGGCACGGAGGGAAGCACGTCTGAGAGATGAAGAGATTCCTATGCACATAGATTGAACACCTGGATCAAGCTTTACCTGAAGCCAGAATTCTGAATTTTCATTTACAAGAACCAATGAATTCCCTGTTTATGTAAGCCAACATAGTAGGTTTAAGTCACTTGCACCCCATGTTTTATTCTTTAAGCAGCTAGCGGGCACCTCTCTGTACCAGGTTCTGTGCTAGAGACGGACCCTGCCTTCTCAGAGCTCATCACCTACAGGAGGAGGACGTGCCCAGCTGTCAGATATATACAGACACCTGTATATACATGTGTATTTCCTATTGGCTCTGTTTCTCTGGAGAACCCTGATTCCCATAGGGGTCATCCATATGTCAATAAAAGCCATGAAATTTTGGATGCACATCTATCTATCTACAGGCATATACCTGTGTCTGCACTTACTACGGATACATACGTGTATATTTATATTATAGATATACACGCATATATGTTTTCTATCTATAGTTCTGCCTCTCTATTGAAAGGAGGCACTGAGGACCAACCCATACAGCCCTCCTAATAAGGCAGTACAGCATCTCAGGAGGAAAGGACGAGCAGTTTGGGGGGGAAACAGTTGTAGGGTTTTCCCCCTTCTATCAACAACACATTTCACTCAGATTGCCTCATCCTTACTCTACTTCTCTTTGGAGCAGGTGGTGTTTCACCTCTATTCGCAGCTGTGATTTGTTCAAAGAGGCACTTAACCCACACCTGGTCAAGTTGGGCAATCCATCCCCCAAGCCCTGGGGGTCAGGGCTGCAAATTGGTGCAAAATGTATGAATTGCAGGACTCTTGCAGGAATTCTCAGATAAATACCTTACGAAACAACTTCAGGGGCGCCTGGGTGAAGTCGGTTAAGCGTCCGGCTTCAGCTCAGGTCATGATCTCATGGTTCTTGGGTTCGAGCTCCGCAAGGGGGTCTGTGCTGACAGCTCAGAGCCTGGAATCTGCATCTGATTCTCTGTCTCCCTCTCTCTCTGCCCCTCCCCTGCTCACACACACACACACACACACACACTCTCTCTCTCTCTCTCAATCTCAAAAATAAACATAAAAAAAAAAAAACTTCAGGGACTGAAATGTGGATACATGCAGCCAACGTTACAGAGGGCAGAGCTAAGAGGAACTGAATATTGGTAAATCCCTGAATTCCAAACAGCATCGGTTATACTCTTAACCATTTTATTTATATCAGATTACATTGAGCCCGTCTTTGCTGAATCTCGTTGGAGTGGGTTTTCTGATACCTACAAATAGAAGAAGACCCACTGGTGTGGAGATTCTGGAAGGAGCCCACATCCTACCCTAATTTGGGGTTTAGGCATGACAAGGGGACAAGCCATCAGACAGATGAGCGCATACAGCTAGGGAGGGTAGCTCGAGGAGAAGCCTGGCCATGGGGTCTGGTCAACATGGAGAGTATTCAAACAGAAAGGCGGATAGAGCCTTCTGAACGTGACCGCAGGGAAACCAGCAAGCCTGGGGAGGACGTGTCACAGAGAAGAACTTCAGGACCACCTAGAACCCTGGATCCTTTTCTATCATCCAGGACACTGCATTCTTGGATATTTATGTTGATCAGTCCCCACCAAGCATGTTGAACAACAACCAATGAGGGGATTCAAGGGACATCCACTCACTCTGTTGAGTGAATACGAGTAAATATCTAGTCTGACCTTGCACCTGGCCCCATACTTCTATAAGGTTGACTTAATACAACACACACACACACACACACACACACACACGGACACCACATGGGAAACAAATTTGTTAATAAACCTGAAAGAATACAGCCTCTGGATACAGAGGAAAGAGCCTCTTTTAATTCACTAAAGGAAACAGATGTAAATTTTTAGACAGTCTCCGTTCTGGGCACACGAATGAGGTTTGTCTTGGTGGGCAGAAGCAAGAGAGAGTTACAATCCATTTCACTCAAGCGGCCATCCAGATGAGCTAGAAATCCTGCTGTTGGCTGCCATCTATGTTGGGAAAGGAAAGAATTAAGTATAGGAATCTGGGGAAAGTGAGAACGATAGACAGCCTCTGTGTATGATTCCCCAGGTTTTAATAGCAATAAAGCAGGACGTGAAAATGGATTCACTAGGACGAGCCTACAAGCCTCCCCTCCACCCCTCTGCCAAACCGCTTTTTCTAGCAAATATGCTTTTTTGTGGTCCTCCCGCATTCTGTACGCTGATTTTTTCCAAATGCGGGGTGGTCATGTCACGTAGCTAAGCAAGGACACACCCCCGCCAAAGCAGCCTGTCTGCTCGCGGATAAACAGATTTAGGGTAACCCCCTAAGGAAGGAATATGAAGCCGGAAGGTGCTCAGAACAGTCCTAGTGGTGGATGTTTGGGAACTTAACAATGAAGGAACTTGGGACAGATTCGAAGTCAGGCAGGTGTTTTTGTTTTTGTCTTGTTTCTCCTCCTTCCCCACGCTTGTGCCTCTCATTCTAGAGAAGCATCAGAAAATAGAACTTTTTTTAGGCTTCTAAGGCCAACGCAGATTCTGCATGTTGTCATTATGTCCTGCCTTTGTCATGGTAGTGCTGAGGCAGATTTATTTATTAACGATCCTGTAAATATTTAGGATGGGGGGGAGCAGCAAAGGGAAGCAGCTGAACCAAATCCGTGAAGAGCTAAGAGTTTTCCTAGTGAGATTGAGATCAGTTCTTTTGTCGTCATGGACAAATTAAACAAAGTGAGCTGTAAGATAAGACCGTGTACATTACATGTAAATATATATGACACATACGTATCACACATGTAGTACTGTGTGTCTAATATGAAATATATATCATGTGTGGGTGATAGACGCGTTACAAAAACAATACAAAAAATAACACTACAGGGACGCCTGGGTGGCTCAGCTGGCTGATCGACGGGCATCGGCTCAGGTCACGATCTCACAGTTCATGAGATCAAGCCCGGCGTTGGGTTCCTTGCTGATGTCGTGGAGCCTGCTTGGGATTCTCTCTCCCTCTCTCTTTCCTCCTCCCCTGCTCGCAGGCATGCACTTCCCCCCGCCCCACTGCTTCCCCTTCCCTCTCTCTTTTTCTCTCACTCTCAAAATAAATAAATAAACTTAAAAAATACCTTAAAAAACCAAAAGTAACACTGTATGTAGCATTACAACATTATATACAGTGTTACAATATGTAGTGCTATTTTTATACTATTCTTTGTATTTGCATATATTTTGCACAAAGATAATGTAAAAATAACATAACATGTACCCATACGTACATATTCTATATCCGATATACAGCTGACCCTTGAACAGCACAGGCTTGAACTGTGAAGGTCAACTTATGTGTGAATTTTTTTTTTCAGTAAATATAGTACAATGCTGTAAATGTATTTTCTCTTTCCGATGACTTTCTTTCCTTTTTTAAAAGTTTATTTATTTAGGGGCGCCTGGGTGGCTCAGTCGGTTAAGCGGCCGACTTCGGCTCAGGTCACGATCTCGCAGTCCGTGAGTTCAAGCTCCGCGTCAGGCTCTGGGCTGACGGCTCAGAGCCTGGAGCCTGTTTCGGATTCTGTGTCTCCCTCTCTCTGACCCTCCCCCGTTCATGCTCTGTCTCTCTCTGTCTCAAAAGTAACATTAAAAAAGTAAAAAAAAAAGTTTATTTATTTATTTTGAGAGAGAGAGCAAGAGGGAGAGCACAGGGGAGGGGCAGAGAGAGCGGGAGAGAGAGAGGATCCCAAACAGGCTTCTCACTGTCAGTGCAGAACCCTGAGGTCATGACCTGAGCCGAAATCAAGAGTCAGACACTCAGCCAACTGAGCCACCCTGGAACTCCCCGCCCCCACCTGATTTTTTTTTATTTAAAAAAAAATTTTTTTTAATGTTTATTTTTGAAACAGAGAGAGTGCAAGCAGGGGAGGGGCAGAGAGAGGAAGACACAGGATCCGAAGCAGGCTCCAGGCTCTGAGCTGTCAGCACAGAGCCTAACGGGGGGCTCGGACCCACAAACCGTGAGATCACGACCTGAGCTGAAGTCGGACGCTTAACCAACGGGGCCTCCCAGGCACCCCCCCCCCCCCAACACTGATGATTTTCTTAATAACACGTTTTCTCCGGCTTGCTTTATTACAAGAATGCAGTATGCGATACATAGAACATACACACGCAGTACGTGTTAACGGCTGCTTATGTTGTCAGTGAGGCTTCCTTCCGGTCAACAGGAGGCTATTAGTAAGGTTTGCGGGGAGTCAAGAGTTACACACAGATTCTCGACGGTGCGGGGTGTGGGTGCCCCAGTCCCGCATCGTCCGAGGGTCATGTGCACATCACACACACACAAGGGCTCCGGAGCTCAGTTTCTGACTGTCCAGATGGCTCCTTCCTGTTCTCTCTGCCCAGCACACCTCCACCTGCTTATTATAACCCTTTCTTTTCCCCCTCTCCCCAGCCACTGGTGTGGAGCCCGGGAGCCATTAGTAACCTGTCTGTCACATTTTTCTGTCCTTAGAAACGCAACCTCATCCAACCCAACGGCTTTGAAGTCCAATGTTCATGTAAATGCAAACGGCTCCCCGAGCGCCAACAGTCTGAAAGGAACCTCGGGCCGACTGTAATTACAGAGGGCTGGTGTTTTCCGCCTGATTCTTCACTCCCGCCTGGCCAGGCCGCACGCCGGAGTACCTCGTTCACTCAGCATTTCTACCTCTTCCTCCCTGGGCCTCTGTATCACAGACGGTTCCCCACATCTCACTGGCTGATTGTTTATTTGAATGTCTAGGGGGCAAGAAAGTCCAAACTAAGGCCAGATAATGTGTGTGTGTGTGTGTGTGTGTGTGTGTGTAGAGAGAGGGAGAGAGATTTCTTATAAGGAATTGGCTCATGAGATGATGGAAGCGAACAGTACCAAGTTCTGTGGGATGAATCAGAAGCAAAGGACCCAGACAAGCTGATGGTGTAGTTCTAGTCTGAGTCCAAAGGCCTGAGAAGCAGGGCTGCTGAAAGTCCAGGTCAAGTCTGAAAGCAGGGAAAAAGCCAGTCTCACGGGAAACCGGCACGCAGCAGAATTTCCCCGTCTCGGCCTTTTTGTTCTATTCAGGCCTTCAACTGATTGCATGAGGCCCACCCGTAATAGGAAGGGCCATCGACTTTACTCAGTCTGCCAATATAAAGACTGATCCTAACCGAAAACTCTCTCACGGACACACCAAAAATAATGTTTGACCAAATATCTGGACACCCAGTGGCCGTCTCAAGTTGACGCATAAAATTAACTATCACGATGTCCTAATTCCCAGAACCTATGCTTATGTTACCTTCTCTGGGAAAAAGGGAATTTACCCTTCCTGAGAGGCGAGATTATCTGGGTGGACACAATGGAATTGCAGGAGTCCTTTATTTGAGGGAGGCTGGAGGGGCAGAGTCCGAGAAGGAGGTGTGATCCCAGAGGCAGAGTTCAGACAGGAGGGAAGGAGCTCGACCCGTGTTGAGCTCTGTGGGGACAGTGCAGAGCCTCTCTCTCCCTCTTTCTCTGCCCCTCCCCTGCCGGTGCTCTCTCTTTCTCTCTAGAAAATAAGTAAATAAACATTAAAAAACAATAGTGTCTCATCAGCAATATCAGCCCTCCCCTGTTATGATGGTCAATGAAGCCCTTGGTGTTGACTGCCTCACCGGCCTCATTGGGGCCCATCTCACAGGCATAAGACCCAGGCCAGGCCCAAGTCCTTCTCCTGGGACTTTACAGATGCAGCTGGAAGAAAAACAATGGACCCCTGGTGTCACGGTCTGGGAGGCGAGTGGGGGGGCCTCTGGACCTCAGGTCCCCACTGGTAAAGGCCCATCTGCTGTGAGAAAGAGGCCCCCCAAGAGGCCAGCAGGGGTGGCCTTGACCTGCAGAGAATATGACTCTACATCCTGTAACCACCCCCGGGGTGCTGGCTGAGTGGCTCCCCGCCACCCCGCTTCCCTCCAAGTGCTCAAACCCCATCTCAGACCCACAGGCTTGAAACTCTTGGCTTCTTAGCTGTTTCTTCTGGTAATGTTTCTGTCACTTGCAACCGGAAAAGTCAGTCCTGGGGGGTAGAATGAAGTTCAGCCGGTACCTTGTGAACGTCAGCCGTTTTCAAGGCGACGTGCAGGCCGGTTATGATGACCAGAGATAGAGACACGGCCCCGTGCTCCCCAGCCGCCATGAGCCACGCTGTCTCCACAGGGTATTTGTAACCGTTCCTAGACTGTGTCCTTGATGGACCCCCCAAAGCCCACGGTGGAGAGGAGGTGGGGCCAGGCCCTGGTTCGTTCTGCAGGCTGCCGGAATTTCATAACCGGGTGTGCTCAAAACACACGAAGGAGATTTCTGAGACAAGTGCAGGGAGGTCACAGCAAATGGCTGGTGTTTGTATACATTCAACGCATTGGAAGGAAGCTTTCGACACAGGCAGCCGAGGGGAAACACTTCTATTCGAAAGAAAATCCCTCCATGGAGTGAGCTCTCCATTCATTGAAAATTCTCTGTTGAAAGGAGCAGGTGTGAAGGAAGAAAAGAGTGGAACTTCCCTGGGATGGATTAGCACACTGCTTCGGAATGTGTTCAGAGGCCCTCCGGCTGCCTGGAAACTGATTGCAAACTGATCGCCAGCCCAAGGCTTTCGTCTCACTACTAGGGGGGCAAAAATAAAGCCCGGTGGTCCTGCCTAACTTAAAACAGCCCAACCCAGCTGTTAATCAAAATTCTCAACTGGAACCTGAGCCCTGGTCTTCTGCAGCCGGGAGACCTTGGTAGGAAGGACTTCTTCTCCCTTTCTGTGCCCACCCAGCCCCAACCATCCAGGTGCCTGGTGGCAGGATCCCCACGGACAACAAATCTGCCAGGGCCCTGATGGGGGTCCCCAGGGGAGCCGGTGCCAGCAGCTAGCTGCCCCAGGACCTAGGGGATAGTGTGACCCAGACAAGATGCTCAGTCAGGTTTGTGGAAGGAGTGAGGTCATGAGGTGACAACCCCTGTCCTCCCTGTCCAATCCCCACCCGCCGCCACAGAGAGATAACTGATCACCAACCTGGTGGGGCCCTCTCCACCCAGAGGTGCCTCTGTGACATCTTTTGTCATCATCCCCTAGTTCCCTAAACTGGTTGTCTCCTTTGAAACCCCCCCAGGGTCCCACTGGCACCTCAGTTCCCAGCATTTGCCTGTGGACCTGACTTCTGACCATTGAATCCCCACCTGGTAGCGTTCTAACCCCTGTGTGAAGAACTTGAAACTTGGGGACACCACGGGCTGTGATGTGAACCTCACCCAAAAAGTGGGCACATTTCAGGGGGTCTGGCTACCTGCCCAGGTGTGGAGCTGTCCAGGATGCTCAGCGGGGAGAGGCTGTCCTGCTCTGAAGCCCTTGTGAGGACCACCCAGGGGCTCCTGCAGGAGGGCAAGGGGACCAACAGTGAGTGTGTGTGGAAGTGGACAGCGGGCCAGGCAGGCGCTGGGTGGGGTCCGGAGGGACAGTGGGCCAGGCAGACGCTGGGTGGGGTCCCTGGAGGGACAGCGGGCCAGGCAGACGCTGGGTGGGATCTGGAGATACAGTGGGCCAGGCAGATGCTGGGTGGGATCTGGAGGGACAGCGGGCTGAGCAGACGCTGGGTGGGGTCTGGAGGGACAGCGGGCTGAACAGACGCTGGGTGGGGTCCCTGGAGGGACAGCAGGCTGAGCAGACGCTGGGTGGGGTCTGGAGGGTCAGCGGGCTGAGCAGATGCTGGGTGGGGTCCCTGGAGGGACAGTGGGCCAGGCAGACACTGGGTGGGATCTGGAGATACAGTGGGCCAGGCAGATGCTGGGTGGGGTCTGGAGGGACAGCGGGCTGAGCAGACGCTGGGTGGGGTCTGGAGGGTCAGCGGGCCGGGCAGGCGCTGGGTGGGATCTGGAGGGACAGCGGGCTGAGCAGACGCTGGGTGGGGTCCCTGGAGGGACAGCGGGCTGAGCAGACGCTGGGTGGGGTCCCTGGAGGGACAGCGGGCTGAGCAGACGCTGGGTGGGGTCTGGAGGGTCAGCGGGCTGAGCAGACGCTGGGTGGGGTCCCTGGAAGGACAGCAGGCTGAGCAGATGCTGGGTGGGGTCCCTGGAGGGACAGCGGGCTGAGCAGACGCTGGGTGGGATCTGGAGGGTCAGCGGGCTGAGCAGACGCTGGGTGGGGTCTGGAGGGACAGCGGGCCGGGCAGATGCTGGGTGGGGTCCCTGGAGAGACAGCGGGCCAGGCAGACGCTGGGTGGGATCTGGAGGGACAGCGGGCTGAGCAGATGCTGGGTGGGGTCCCTGGAGGGACAGCGGGCTGAGCAGACGCTGGGTGGGGTCTGGAGGGACAGCGGGCCAGGCAGACGCTGGGTGGGATCTGGAGGGACAGCGGGCTGAGCAGACGCTGGGTGGGGTCCCTGGAGGGACAGTGGGCTGAGCAGACGCTGGGTGGGGTCTGGAGGGACAGCGGGCCAGGCAGACGCTGGGTGGGGTCCCTGGAGGGACAGCAGGCTGAGCAGACGCTGGGTGGGGTCTGGAGGGACAGCGGGCTGAGCAGACGCTGGGTGGGGTCTGGAGGGACAGCGGGCTGAGCAGACGCTGGGTGGGGTCTGGAGGGTCAGTGGGCTGAGCAGACGCTGGGTGGGGTCCCTGGAGGGACAGCGGGCTGAGCAGACGCTGGGTGGGGTCCCTGGAGGGACAGCGGGCTGAGCAGACGCTGGGTGGGGTCCCTGGAGGGACAGCGGGCTGAGCAGATGCTGGGTGGGGTCTGGAGGGACAGCGGGCCAGGCAGACGCTGGGTGGGATCTGGAGGGACAGCGGGCTGAGCAGACGCTGGGTGGGGTCCCTGGAGGGACAGCGGGCTGAGCAGACGCTGGGTGGGGTCCTGGAGGGACAGCAGGACCAGAAAGTGCCTGGCTCAGGACCCCATTCTCTCTTGGTTTGTGCACCTCTCGTTAATGCAGCGGCTTGCGGGGACTCTGTCCATCCGGACCCGAGCCTCCTGGTCTGTGCCGCCCGGAGGCAGAAGCCGGGGGCACCTCCACCCTTGTGTTTAAGTGTCCTGGCATTTCACATCACGATCTGCCGCGAACATTCCCTTATATATCTGTTCTCCTAGTAGTTAAACAGCTCAACCGCTGCAAGGCGGACAATGGATTATTCTGACGGACGGACGATGTCGAGCCCCGCAGCTAAACGTGTTCGCGCCCCGGAGCCCTGCACTCACGCAGGGGGCGTCCTGAAACTTGCTGGCACGTTTGCACCACCAGGTGGACGTTCCGAGCCACAGGCACAGGGGCCCAATCGCTAAGCCGTGTGCTAACTTCACCTCCGGGGATCGTCCCCTGGGAGTATCCGGTATCTGTCAAGTTAGGCAGTTTGGCGGGACGGGGGGTCTTGGGTGCGTGACTGCTCGGAGAACTCACAAGACGCTTCCAGAAGCAAAAACAATCTACCGGTGGTAGGGCGCCTGTGCGAAGGTGAAGTCAGTGCTCGACCCGGATTTAAGGACAGCGACGGAGACGCGGTTTTTCGTCCCTATTTGGGTGGCTGTGTCTGCTTGGCCTTGCGACTATTATCGAGACCGTCTCACGCGAAACTGCTGATATGTGACCATCCTGACACACAAAATTACACTGTCGGCAGACTTCTGGGGACGACTTACTGGCCAAAGTGGTTATTATTATGTATTTCAGGTCACTTTCATACAGTGGCCTCTTTCAGCCTAAATTAGAATCAACAAAAAGTCGCAGTAAACTAGGGTACGGCTCTAATAGGGCCCGAATTTCTGGGATTCGCCATGCAGGGATGGAAATGCCTCACGAAAATGTTTTTACTCCCCGATCCATCGTTGCTCTTGTGAGAGTGTAAAATAGGGTGACGTGTTCTTGCTGACAACACAGCCTCTGAGTTGCTTTCACTGTTGAGAGCGGAAATGGGACAGAACCTTCCAGAATCTCCCACCCCCACCCCCCAACTCCCCCGCCCCCGGGGACCATGCACTGGGCGTGTGGGGTGTGTGCCTTATGGAGCAGACTTCATTTCGTCCTTCCAGTAATCGGGGAGGTCGCTGTTGACAGATTTTCTCCGCTTGACTAGCGTGGAAACTGAGGCACGGAGTCAGGAGCAGCCTGCTCAGATTGCACAATCAGAAAGCAGCAGAGGAAGAATTCTGCTAAGTCAGATCTAACACCAGGGTCCCCCGCTCTCTGCAGATCGTCTCTCCGGGCAGCACATCGATGCACGTTCACTGTGCAGAGTGGGTGCGTCTTCAGGACAAGTCGAGGTTCGGTATCTGTTCTGCATGGTCTCAGAGGCAGGCTGGAGCCAGGACAGACCCAGAAAACCGTGATCAAGATCACAAAGACAAGATAAACCATAGAGGGCTTTTCTGCACAAAGCAGAATGATTTTGATTTTTCAGGGGCTGGGGATCTTTAGAAATTAGCGTAACATCAGCTTTGAAAGCCACAAGAATTATTTTAAAAAGGTTTTTTCATGTTTATTTTTGAGAGAGAGAGAGAGAGAGAGAGAGCATGAGTGGAGGAGGGACGGAGAGAGAGGGAGACACAGAATCCAAAGCGGATTCCAGGCTCTGAGCTGTCAGCACAGCGCCCGATGCGGGGTTCGAACTCACAACCCACAAGATCATGACCCAAGCCAAAGTTGGAGCTTAACCGACTGAGCCACACTCCCTTTCTTAAAAAAAATTTTTATTTTAGTGTTTATTTATTTTTGAGAGTGAGAGAGACAGAGTAAGAGTGGGGGAGGGACAGAAAAACCACAAGAATTCTTTCAAAAGGCTGCACTCTTTCTGATCGGAGAAATTAATACGTATCTCCTAGAAAACGTGTATGTTTATGATAATACAGAGCTCTGTAAACTACTTTTTGTGAACGTACCACTTTTTGCCACCCGTGTCCCTGTTTCTAATTGCGTAGGGTGTTTAATGACCGAAGGACATTTGTGTGTGTGTTCTAGAACACAGCTCGCAAGTAGGCATTGAGACTCAGCCGGCCAGCTGAGATATCCTAGCAGCTCACTGGGTGGCATATTTACTTTGAAGTCCTGGCATCTAATAGGTGCTTAGCAAACATCTCTGAAGGGGACGCGTTCTGCGATATCTGTGCTAGGGGCTGAGGATATAACAGGAAATACAAAAAAACCGAGTTGCAACTCTGGGGAGCTTGGCCTGTAATGAGGAGGGATAAATACAGTAACCATCACACTGAAATAAAATATTTGCGGGGGGACATGGTATAAAGAGAAATGAAACGTGGTGGGTGCATCTCAGACTTTACACGGACTAATTAGGGGCCTCTCTCTGGCAGGTGCCATGGCAGACGGCAGACGGGACTGTGTGAAATGAACCAAAGGAGATAATTTCGCCAACGGTCGGTCATCTTGTCTCTGCTAGTACAATAGAGAAGTATACCCCTTAGTGAGCGAGATGCACATGCCTATAAAGTCGGCACAAAATCCCACACGAATGTATACAACGAAGTGGAAGAAAGCACGAGGAAGACTTCTCTTATGTCCTTAGCAGATAAGTGGATGCTCCCCGGGACTGTCCCCTGAATTCCCGGGAGAGCCACCTGAGCTCATTCTGGAGGTCAGGGCCCTGGAAGGCCAAGGACTTTGTGTTGTGAAATCCAAAGGCCTGGTTCCCGCAGGGGACCTATTATGTTTTATGGAGACACTGTAAGGAGGAGGGGCGGCCTCTTTCTCCTCAAAGAGAACGTCTTCCTTCTTCCTTTTCACAGGCAGATGGACCACTGTGCAGGCTGGGAGGTGGCAGCCTGCTGGGTGTCTGAGGAAGGTCAGGGAGGAGGGATGGGGCGGAGAGAGGGAGAAAGATGGGAGGGAGGGGAAGGGACAGAGGAAGGAAGGAAAGGGAGGAGAGGAGGGAGGAGGGGAGGAAGGGAAAGAGGAAAGAAGGAAGGAAAGAAGGAAGGAAGGAAGGAAGGAAGGGAGGAAAGGAGGGAGGGAGAGAGGGAGGGAAAAGGAAGCAGACACTGATGTGCTATCACAGTCTTCATTTAAGGTAAAATTTTGCAGAATATTTAATATGATTGGAGGTCATCTCATTAGCTTTGATTGGATTTTGCTTCTTTGTAAAGGCTGCTGCTGCTGCTGCTGCTGCTAATAATAATAATAATAGCAACAGCTACTACTTCTAGAGCAAAGCAGATACAGCAGATACAGCCAGGCACTCTTACACACACACACATACACACACACACACACACACACCCCGTACATACATGCTGCATGTAACACATGCATGACCCTCACAGCAGCCCTGAGTTAGCCGTTATCACCACCATCCCATCAGCAACCACAGACACAGAGGGTTCGAGTAGCATGCACAACTTACTGCAATTCCTTGTGGCTGCACCGTGTTGAGAGTGGACCAGATTCAGATCCAGATCCCGGGCTCCAGAACCCCGAGGCTCCAACCGCTACCCAGCCCGCACTCTCTCTTCCCCTGCTCTGTATCCCTTGGTCCTTGGAGACGCACAGGCAATAACATCTCTCCAATAGCCTCTCCCACAGCCTTCCCAAACAGGAATATCTTTCCTGTGTTTAGGGTTCTAGTTACTGCATCTGGAAATTCCCCTTAAATTACTTTGCCCATAGGTACTAATACCCTTAGCTGTGCTCGGTCAGTGACACGTATCCATCCTACAAGAAGGCCCGTTGTATCCATCCATTGCGCTACTCGTGACAACTTCCGCAAAGATGCTCAACAACCCTTTTGCGTCTTTAACAACTCGGATGAAAAGCATTGAACATACTGGGACAGATGTAGTGAAGACGTTATTAAATCACATCTACGTAAGAAGTAGACTGAATGTAGGACAGAGAGTTAATAGCTTAGCTCGTCACGGGAAGCCATTTGCTGGTGTAGGAGGCACATCTGATCCGGGTTCTCCTTTTTGGACGGGTCCTGTTGCGATCGATGGGTCTTGTACCATCCCCACTGGGCTGTGAGCTCTACGAGGACAAGGATTGTGTCTCTCTCTTCCTCCCCCTCCAGAGCAGTGTTTGGAATATCACAGCGTCCGCAGCCTCTGTTGAAAGAATAAACGAAAGGATGACTGACTGTAGATCTGGTCAAGGAAGTGGGTTTGAATGCCTCTAAACGCATACTGTTAATTACCACCGGTGATCTAGCTCTGGTCCTGGGTACGGGCCACAAATTAGGACCGTTCATGTCAGAAATTAACCTGGACACCCAGGTTCCATCCACTGGGCTTTGGGATTGCTCACCTCCCCCTTCATTTTGGGTTAAGGGTAGCTTCGGTTCCCACACCGCACCCATGGCGGGCGTCACTCGTCAACCACAGCATCGTCTCAGAAACCCTGTGAATGCCACACCCCACGTTCGCACAACTGGCCCACAGAGGTGACAGAGCCCACGACACCCTCTACCAGCCCCCTGAAGAGGCAGACACGGAGCTTGGGGAACACAGTTAGGCAAATCAGTAGAGGAGGGAAGGACGGTGGGACCTTTTCGCTGTGCCCCAGGCCTCACCCCGCAAGCCGACCTCCTCACTGCTCCAAACCACTTTGCGTGAGCACACGGGTGCCACAGCGCTGTCTTCACAGACGGTTTCTTTAACGAGAGGGGAGAAGGACGCATCTTCCCTCTTTACCGGCTCAAACGAAAACCATCCCGGAAGCCACTGCCCCCCATTAAACGTGAGTATCTCACACACGTGCGATGAGCAAAACATTACACTCCAGCGTGCTAACAGAGGCGATCAAAAATGAAAAACAGGAAGTAAGTTGCTAAACGCAAGTGCCATCTCGAGAATAAACTCACCGGGCGTAAGCGGGGCATCCCAGTTAGATAAGAAACCCCGCCCAGACCAGCATCCCTGGCAAGATCGTGGGTCGCAGAGCCCCACGCAGCCACCCCGCGGAGAACTGGGTCTTGCGACCCCTCTACCTCTCTACCTTGCAGCTCACCTGGAAAGACAAAGCTTGTCAGGAGCACATCCTCCCGGGGCAAAATCACTCACTGCCTTTTCTCCCACAAAAATAAAAGGAAACAGCAGGGGTCTCTCTGCAGCCCTGTCTAGGGGGAGCTAACAGGACAGGAGTCAAAGTCTTATCTTTCCTCCTGCTTCGCCCGGACACGTTCCAAACTCCGGCAAAATGCATTTGTTTTGGTGGGTGCTGTTGGGTTCCCTGCAGTGTGGTATGATGGTTAGGGATTGGGGTTGTTATTGGATATGATGCCTCTAATGTGGGAGAAGGCCCGTCCCACCCAGGTCAGAAGACGCCCACACGAACACAGCCAAGGGCTTCGGATGGGGGAAGGAGCCCACGACGCAGATGTCCCCGACATTGCGATGATATGCCACGGTGTTCTCCGTGCAGGCAGAGAAGTTGAGATCTGTTAACTTCCCCTCCCCTGTCCTCCTTAGCATCCCCCGTCAGGACTAATGACGATTACTAGTGATGATAATACCCTGAGCACTGATGACCTGTCAATCCTTGTCTAAAGAGGATCGACCTGGGAGCTAGTGACAGCTGTCATCATGCCTAACATACCAACGATGGGCTCAATAGCTTATCTCAGCTCTTCTAGGTAGAATGCGGCGGAGTCAGGACTCGAACCCAGGACGCCTGGCCCCCAGGTCCGTACTCTAACCGCTGTGCTATACAGAGCCTCTCTGGCATCCTTCCTCCCGCCCACTGTCCTGAGGGAACAGAGTCTCGCTCTGGCCATCTCCTACGTGCAACCTAAAAGGGCACTTTTCTCTCTCAGCTCCCTCGTTGCTGACTCTAGAAATTTCCTTTTGATTTACTGTCAATTTTGTTATTAATGTCGTCGATTGCGTGTAGTCCGAAAGAGCCACACTGCAGCCAGGAGCCGTTCGTTGAAAATCACCGAACGATGCTTATCAGAACTTTTACAATATTTAACGCCCAGGGTACAAATGCGTCATAAATTCAACAAGAGTGGCGAGGAGCAGGTTGCATACAAAAATCAGATCAAACGATGGGAGAGAACGGAAATTGGCTCAGGCCATCGAGTTAAAAAATATCCGTATTCCATGTTGCGAGCCGGGAACTCAGGGCGAGGCTGACCACGGACGGTGGGCACCCAGGAATCGTCCTGTTCTTGCGTTCACACGGTCGTGACGAATAGACGTTGTGTTGTCTCTGGTGGGAGGTGGAATGAAGGCCTCCAAGCCGTCCACCTCCTCGTCCCCAGGACTTGTGAACGTGTGAGCTCACGTGGCGAGAGGGGACTTGGCAGGCGGGAGCCGGTTAAGGCCGCTGAGATGGTGAGAGTTGTGCGGGTGACCCGGTGTGACCACAGGTGCTTACACGTGGAAGAGGGAGGAGCCCGGGAGGCAGGTGCCTCTGGAAGCGGGCCAAGGCAAGGGACGGATCTCCCACAGAGCCTCCAGAGGGAGCACAGCCCCGTCAACAGCCCTGGGACCCCATTCAGACTTCGGGCTCCCAGAACTGAGATAATACACGTGTTGTGTTAAACCACCATGCTTGGGATAACTTGTTCCATCAGCTAGGAAACAGGTGAATCCCCTTTGAGTGGAAATTCTCCGGGGGCTGGACGGGGCCCCTCTCGTCAACCTGTGGAAACTCATCCCCTAGGGCAGTGTGTGAACTCCACCAGGCCTCACAACATACGTGCTGATGGAACGTGCAAATACATAAATAAGCCAGTGAGCGCAGATTCTGGCTAACCGTGTCGTAAACATCTCTAACGATCTATCTCACTGGCTAGCAAAAATGGCCTGGCTGCGGTCCAGCGTGCAGAATTGGTAGGGATCGAATAGAAATAGGAATTAACTGACAGAAAGCGTTTGCCAACTCTCTCTGGAGGCACGAGGCACAGCTGGATCTTTGGAGAGTGCCCAGGTGGGAGGAAGGGCTTTCGGCGTTTCTGCTGCACTGCAGACCTTCACAGGTGCGTTGCTGACAATACAGCTCTCCTTCGCACCCCGAACAACTGTGCGCGCCCAGAGCGCGACCGCATCCCTCCCGTCTACGGGAGCGGCAGTGCCCCTGGCTGACAATTACGGTTTGTTTCTTTACTCTAGAGACGGAAGCATCTTTGCTTTCTTTCCTAGATTACCACTTTATTAATTCAAACGGAAAACACCCCAGAAAACAAACATTCGCTTTAAATTAAACGTAAGAATGCCGCACACATCACGGAGCGCCCCACGAGCAAGGCATTAAAATGTAGCGCGCTGATCCAGGCAATCAAAAATGCAAAAGAGGAAATAAATACTCAGGAGCAGCTGTCACGCTGAGAACAAATGCTCAGGCAGCAGAAGCCGAAGGTTGGAGCAAAGTGGAAAACTCGGGACCCAACGGCCGCGAGCGCGCGGGAGACAACAGGCCTCCAGGCGAGAGGCGCTAGTTACGCCTAGAAATGAAGAACCAGCTTTTGCCAAATGTGGCTTTTGATAAAGATACACTGGAGGGAAAACAGGTGAGGGATGTGTGCTGCTGGGAAGGCGGCACCTTGTGGGCATTCTTTCTTTTTTTGGCCTAAAACCCAAGGAAGGCGGCGGAAGTATGGTGCAATCTCGTCTAAGTGCTTTCCACTAAGTGCTCGGCCAAGTCGTTTCTAAGGCGGGAGACCGCTGCTGGGACCCACAGCATCCCACTCGCTGCCACGGCGGTGGGAACGTGGGGCATCGATCCCGAGACGCCGACAAGCATCTGAGCCTTCCCTGGCGGCCCCACCTTGGCTGGGTGATGCTGCCCCGGAGACAGCCTTATTTTCTTTAATGTTTATTTATTTTTGAGAGAGAGAGAGAGAGAGAGAGAGCAGGAGAGGAGCAGAGAGAGCTTCTCTTTGTTTGTGTATCTGATCCTCCCTTTGCCTCAGATGTTCAGCTGACAGTGACCAGAAGGTGAATCACAGACCACGGTCCAGGAGGTCGTGCCAGCGCCCCGTGTCAACGGCCATCGCCGACTGTAGAATAAAACTCAGAGTCATTGTCATGACCTGGCTCTGCCCCGCTTTCCAGCCTCATCATGGCGCATCCTCCGCTTTGGGCCACACCGACCTCCGGTGCTCCTCGGAGGTAGGCATTTTCTCCTTGCTGGGGCCTTTGTGCCCGGCGATCCCCCTTCCCGTGAGCCTTTCCGCGGCAGCCTCTTAAGCCCACCCGTTCTCTTCCTTGGGTCTCAGCACAAACATCCAGGTGAGACACTTGATCAATTCCCTGGAGTCAGGACCACCTTCTGGGAAATCAAGGTCCCGATACAAAGACATGGCAGGCACGTTCCCTGCCTCCTGGCCCAGATTCTTAACCTCCCACGAGCCTTCCCCTGTGTTTTCTTCGAGGAGAATTCCTTAAAAAAACAAAAATAAATAAAATTCCGACTGCCCTTGGAGTGCAGTAGACTTCAACAGATTTTTCCTTTAAGAGATAAGAGTACCTCACACATGCTGCCTTTAGGCGTGATAACACTTCCGCGTCCCGTCGATGTAAATTATAACTCTTTAATCCCCCCAAGAGCCCTGTGAGACAAAAACTGTTAATATTCTGGTGTCCTGACGACAAATCTAACGCACAAGAGGTTGAATAACTTCCCAAGGTCACCGAAACAGAGCTAGGATTCGCACCCGGGTGGTCGGGATCCGGACAGCCGTGCCGCGGAAGGAATTGGTGCCTTCGAACATCTCAGTTCAGTGACCAAAGGCACAAAGGCAGCGTCGGCCACTTTGGGGAGAACCATGTGTCCAAGCTAAGTCCGTCACACCTTGCAGGCTACCCCTGTCCCCAAACCCCAACTTGAAGGAGGAGAGAAGAAAAAGGTTGATTGCACTGGACACATCCGTTTTGGAAAGTTGTTCATCAGCATCTGTCAAAAGGGAACAAAGACGTAGCTTGGGGTCCAGCGAGCTCTGCCCTCGGGGAATACCCAACAGACAGGGGAGAGGATGCCTGTCCAAGGAGAGGCACAAGAATCGTCACGGCGTCACCAGATGGACGGGTTGGAAACTGGAAACTGCCCCCAATGCTCATGAAGCATAGAGCGGATGAATGATGGAATAAATCATCCGGTAAGTAGTGGAAGCCCCAGAAGTCATGGTCACCCACGTATCACGGAGCAGCATGAGTCAGCGTTGCTATATGGTCGTATTCCTATGATGCGTGAGAACAGGCAATGCCCACCCGAGCTGTTACAGGCGGCTGCCCTTGGGGAGGGACACAGGGGGCTTCTGGGGTATAGGTGATCCCCTGTCCCCTTGGACAACCATCTATGCACTTTTCCAGGTATGTTACATTCCGATGAAAAGCCTTTTTTTAGAAAAATTTTTTCATGTTTATTTATTTTTGAGAGAGAGAGAGAGAGAGAGCGAGTGGAGGAGGGGCAGAGAGAGAGGGAGACACAGAATCCGAAGCAGACTCCAGGCTGATGCGTCCGACTTCGGCTCAGGTCATGATCTCACGGTTCGTGAGTTCCAGCCCCGAGACGGGCTCTGTGCTGTCCCTTGGGAGCCCGGAGCCTGCTTCAGATTCTGTGTCTCCCTCTTTCTCTGTCCCTCCCCCACTCACGCTCTGTCTCTCAAAGAATGAACAAACGTTAAAAAAATTTTTTTTTAAAGTCTGCTTAGCACTTAATTACTTTCTTTTTTTGTTTGTTTCCGTTCTTGACAATCCAGCGATGTCTGAAATAATTACGTTGTCTCTGTTTTTCATGTTTTCCCTCGAACACGGTTTGTCCTGTTGTAATAGACCCATTACCACCTTGGAACTACTCATTTTATTACGAGGGACCCAGGAAGGTCGGAGAAGGAAGGACTCTCTTGGGGTGGAAGGTGGGGGGAATTCTCTCCCGCACGGGAGCCCTCTGGTGCTCAGGTCTTATCTGCAGGACCCCCAGGTCCCCCTCCTTGCAGGAGGGCGAGGCTGGCTTGTAGCCAGGGCCCACCTGGGGGTTCCTTCTCGTGGGTGCCGGGCGAGATTTGGGGATCCCAGCCTGTGAATTTCAGCTGGTGCTACTCTGCATTCAGGGAGGCAGGGGCGAGGGGAACCTCTTCGGGAAAGGTCATGGGGGAGGAGGAGGGGGGACCACTGTTTTCATAAATTCCACCGGGAGAGCAAACTGGAGGCTTCTGAGATGCGGCAACCGTAAGCGTTCGTGACAAGCCTTGTGCATTTTGCAAAAGTCTCCCGCTAGAAAATTATTCTGGCAGAGAGTGAGGAAAGTGACCGGCCGTGGTATCCAAAAGGATTTATGACAGTGACACGAAATGCTACTTAAATGTTAGCTTAAAGTGTCTGATGACGGGGAAGTCCTGAAAGGTAGTCTAGCTGTCGGCTGGGGTACAGCGAAGGCATTAACAAAACCGTGCTGGAAAAACAAACAACCAAGAAGTACTTAATGACACGGAAAATAGCTAATTATAAACAGAATTAAATCGGGTTACAGCGTGATGTGCACAGTATGCTTAAAAAAACCATGTAGCAGGGGCGCCTGGGTGGCTCAGTCGGTTGAGCGTCCGACTTCGGCTCAGGTCATGATCTCGTGGTCCGTGAGTTCGAGCCCTGCGTCGGGCTCTGTGCTGACGGCTTGGAGCCTGGAGCCTCTTCGGATTCTGTGTGTGTCTCTCTCTCCCTCTCTCTCTGCCCCTCCCTGCTTGCACTCTGTTTCTCTCTCTCTCAAAAATAAATAAACATTTTTAAAAAAAATTAAAAAAATAAATAAATAAACAGGTAGCGACTTTAATATGTTTTTGAGTGAAATTGAGAATATGCTTCATACATCATCTGAATCCATACTTTCATCCTAAAATTGCCCTAGAACAAGGTAATGGTTTTAGAAGAAAAGAATGAGAAACTATGTATCATTCCTTAATAGAGCGAGGTGACCGCCTCATTCTTTAAAAAATAATTTTACGATAATTACAGATTCACGGAAAGTTGTAAGGAAACACCCAGGGAGGTACCACACATCCTTCGCCCAAACTGTCCCAAGATCAGCATCTTGCAAACCGCGACAGGGTATAAAAGTCAGGAAATTAATGACCTTGGTCTGGTCCCCGGAGTGTATTCACATGTTTCATATGTTATGGTTGAACCGGCCCCCGTGTGTGTGTGTGTGTGTGTGTGTGTGTGTGTGTCTGAAATTTTATCACATGCACAGACCATGAAGCTACCACCCTGCGTGAGTACGTACCTGTCCCTTGCTGCAAAGCTCCCAGATGCCACCCTTCCGGGCCCTGCCCTCCCCCCTCCTTCCCAGCTCCTGGCAAGCACTAATCAGTGCTCATCTCTCCAACTGCGTTATTTCACAAACGTCACATAACTGGACTCTTCGGTGAATACCCTTTGGTGACAGGCTCTCCACCTTGGATGAGTCCTTGAGACGCATCCAGGTTGCTGTCTCCATCAGAGGACAGTTCCTTCGGGGGGTGGGGCTGAGCAGTATTGTTTGGTGTGGCTGTACCACAGCTTGTTAACCATTCGCGGGGCACAGGACCCCTGGGTGCTTTTCAATTCAGGGCGATTATCAATAAAGCTGCTGTAAACGTTAGTGTCTGAGTTTATGCGTGGAAGTCAGTTTGCACGGCTTTGGAATCCACATCCAGGAACACCACTACCCGATCCTACGGCAAGCCCACTTTTGGTCTGCAAATGAACCACCAGACCATTTCCCAGAGCAGCTGAACCTATTTCTATTCCTGCCGGTGACGTCCCGGTATCTGGTTTCTCCACGGCCTCACCGTCATTTGGTGTGCGGGGTGCTCTCGTGAATGTGTGTGTTTTCATAAGAAAAACTCAGTCGAAGTGCACCTGACTCTTGATCTCGGGGTCGTGAGTTCGAGCCCCACGATGGGTGAAGAGTTTACTTAAAAAGAAAAAAGAAAACAAAAGATTACAACCATCTGCCCATTGGTTAAGCGGTGGGTGGTGAGACCACTAAAGTTGCAAATAATTTTTCTTATTCCCCCCGCTGAATTTTATCCCTCGAATGTATGTTGCTTTTGTATTCAGAAAACAGAAAGTTAGGGTTTTACTCATGTAGGTATTTGGGACAGGGTGGGCCTGGGGCCACAGTCAACGGTGTCAGACAGATGGTAGAGAACTTCACAGACTGAGAAGGGCATGTTTCTATGAGTTTGTGAGCGCCAGTCCCATCCCTCCCCAGCTGATCCTTGCAAATAAAAGAAAATCAAATCTGGGGCGCCTGGGTGGCGCAGTCGGTGACGCGTCCGACTTCAGCCAGGTCACGATCTCGCGGTCCGTGAGTTCGAGCCCCGCGTCGGGCTCTGGGCTGACAGCTCGGAGCCTGGAGCCTGCTTCCGATTCTGTGTCTCCCTCTCTCTCTGCCCCTCCCCCGTTCACGCTCTGTCTCTCTCTGTCCCAAAAATCAATAAACGTTGAAAAAAAAATTTAAAAAAGAAAATCAAATCATAATAATCTTGAGTTTGCTCCCTGTTAATTATATCCGTGTTTTACTGTTGTGGGCAAAGATGCTTTGAATTTAACCAATATTTAAGTCAAACACAGTACAAGTTATCTTGGCATCCCTTGGCAATCATAAACGAGTAAAAATAAGAGATGCTTTGAGAACCACAATTTGTAGTTGGCAGAGAAGAGGAAATCATTAGCTGCTGGCCTCTTGGTGACAAGGTTTCTGAAGGAATCTGTTCGTTTTCATTCTGAATTCAGGGATCCGTCTGAATTCATTATTCCTTTCAGAAACCAGCTTAACCCCAAAGGGACACATACAGAGACTGTGTTTATTGCTGGTTGTGGTCACCGAAGCTTAATATTTTAATCTAGTTTAATCTGAAACAAAGATTATAAATGGTCCTGCTTGTTATTATGTTTCGCTCTACTCGATGGAAACCATTTTCACTAAATCATTTTTTCTTACTTGTCAGGGTAGAATTAATTAGACACAAGGACAGATTGCATTTGTTCGTAGGGGTTTCCAGAATTCTGGGGAAGTTTGTTGTTGCCGAGGTGGCAGGCTCGAGCTGGTGAAGCATATCACCCCCACCCCCAGGCTCCCACAGCCTGTGGAGACGGACCCAAACACCACCTGTGGCTTTGGGATTTTCTTCCCGTTTTACTGAATCCCTCAAGTTTCCCTCTACTTATTCTGGAACCTCACGAAGGACTTGTAGGCAAAGCCTCTCAAGCTGGAGGCTCAGGCCAGCAGCCTTTACAAGGCTGCTCAAAATTGGCCAACATGCAGGGGCACCTGGGTGGCTCGATCAACTGAGCATCCGACTTCGGCTCAGGTCGTGATCTCACGGTTCGCGGGTTCCAGCCCCGCGTCGGGCTCTGTGCTGACAGCTCGGAGCCTGGAGCCTGCTTCGGATTCTGTGTCTCTCCTTTTCTCTGCTCCTCCCCTTCCAGTGCTTGCTCTCTCTCTCTCTCTCTCACTGTCTCTCACCAAAATAAATAAATAAACATTAAAAAATTAAATTAACACGCAAACCCAAAATTTCGACCTCTGTTGGTCAGAAGACAAGGAGAAAAGCCCAACATCCTAGTGGCACTTTTTACGTTTTCTGCCCATCCTTCAACTGACCTGTCATTTTTCTCCCCCGAAAATGGATGAAAGGTACAGCCACTTTGAGATTTCTCCGTAAAGGGTCATCTCCCCCTGGGGACAGAGGAGAGGCTGTCCTGTCCTTTCCTTGGGCCCCACTGCCCTCCTGCTTCTGTGTGAGACAGACTGGGGCTTTCACGGGCTTTACATTTAAGGCACAGAACCAGAGGGGAGACAAAATGTGGTCCTGGCAACAGGCACCTGCCTCTCCCCTCCCCTGCTCTCCTGACAGGAGCAAGATGGTTATTCGTTCGGACCAATGTGGAGCCCTCAGCCTGTTCACAGAGTCAGCAAGAGGTTCTGAAAGGGTTTCCTGTTGAGTCAGAGGCATGCGGGGCCACGATGTCCTGGGTCACTGTAGACCACGCGTCCGGCAAAAAGGGAAGGACTCAAAAGATGCTTGAAGATGCACCCAAGGTAGCGCTCCTCATGCCCGCGTGTGATTATTAATCAACAGCTCAATCCTGCGGGGCCCCAGACACAGGGCCTTGTCCCCGGCGATCCTCCTTATATACGGACGCCCCATCCTGGGGCTGCCCTGGGGATGCTCCCCGTCTCCGAGCCTCTCTACTGTCCTCCTGTGTAGCAAGGGGACAGTCGCAAGCCCCACCCTGCCCCAGTTTTTCCGAGGCTTCGATGAGGTAATGCGTGCAGCGCGTGGGGCGCGGGGCCAAAGTCTCTGTGTTGAATGCTACTTGTGCTGTCCTCTCAGTTACACCTGTTCCTATCATAATACGTGCGCAGAATTCACTTTTGTCTGGGTCCGTCTCCACTGGCCTCTTGGGTGGCAAGGCGTCAGAAAGTAGGCTACAGGTTGCGAATGCGCTTTGTGAACCGTGGACTTCTGGTAAATGCTGACCCTCTGGGAAGCCTGCAAAGGGGCCGTCGGAGCCCCGGCACCAGGCGAGGTGTGGGGCACACTAGGAGTGAAGGCCTCGGTCTCCACCGGCTCTCTTGCTAGAAACGTGCCGGGATCTGAGAAGGACCAGAGCAAACGCCTCGGGTTTGCTCGTATTTCTACGCATTTGATTGCAAGACCGTTGGACAACGTCAAGAATACGAAATATTCCAAGCATGGCTTAAGTCGGAAAGGGCGCTTTTCACTTCCCGCGAGGACCCCCTTCCTGATGAACGAAGTCGCCTAAACCCTGCACAGACCTTGGAGGACTTTGACGTCCTCTGAAGGCTGCGTGGGTCCAGCGTGGGGAAGGAGGCCCACGGCAGGGAAGGCAAATAACTTGCTCACAACCTTGCCAGACAATGTCAGCTCCTCCAGATTATCCATCCCCAGCGAGAAGAGAAGCAAAGTGTGCCGGGGAGCGGTCCGGTCCCTGTCACATCCGTGGCGGCACCCACGTGCCCACAACAGCACCTGCCAAGGCGCAGGTTCTTAGTAAATAGGTGTTCATTTAATGACTTAAAGGGACAGGCCCCTGCAGCCAACTGTTTTCTCAGCTTCTCTGCGCTGATGTCTCTCAAGCACAGACAGCAAGTCATTTTCTCCTGGGTACCAGCCCAGTCCTTCCCAGTACTGTAAGGGTTAAATTGTAGTGCAGGGTCAGCCTATAGCTTGAGAGAAAACAGCTTTGTGTTTGGTGACACTGTAGCTTGAGAAATAACAGCTTTGTTTTAACACTGAAGGTTAAGAGATAACCGCCTTGCTTTACTCTTGTAAATTAGGCTTCACCAATTAGGGGAACAAAAGTTCAAACAAAAGAGCGTCAGAGGCAGGGTCAAGGAGATCAACTGGTGGCGACTTAACGGCAGAAAGTCTAGAATAATCACCCCATCCGCGAACTGTTTCCAACTCTTCTGGGAACTGTTTCTTTGTTCTGTTCCCCAGTGATGATAAGACGATGGGGTCGGCTGTAAAAACTCTGTACCCTGGCTGTTCGGGCCGCAGTCTGATCAAAAGTGTTGGTCCCCGATCGGTCGGCTTTGCCTCTCGTTGCAATAAACTTTGTGGGGACTGTCACCGGTGCCCGTCGCATTCTGTTTCAGGGGTTGTGTGGATGCAACAGTACGCTTATTTTATTTTATTTTATTTTATTTTATTTATTTTTTTAATGTTTATTTATTTTTGAAGGAGAGAGAGACAGAGTGTGAGTGGGAGGTGGAGGGGCAGAGAGAGAGGGAGACACAGAATGGGAAGCAGGCTCCAGGCTCCGAGCTGTCAGCACAGAGCCCGACGTGGGGCTCGAACCCACGGACCGCGAGATCATGACCTGAGCTGAAGTTGGATGCTCAGCTGACTGAGCCACCCAGGCGCCCCTTAATACACCTATTTTAAAACAATCGCATGCAGTGGGAGCTGGGAAGAGCAGGAGGGGGGGTGGGGAACGCCCGGCTGGCTTAGTTTGTGGAGCATGAGGCCCGCGATGGGTATAGACATTACTTAAATAAATTAAAAGTGAAGAAGTAAAACGATGTCACGGGTTTAGAAAGCTGCAGTGTGTGAAACCAGATCTGAGTGGCATCCTGGGAAGACAGTGCTGTTGGGCCCTAAGAAGGATTGTTGTGGAAAATTCCTGAGCAACTGTGTCCCATGAAGACCTCAGTGAAGGAAGTCGTGGGTTTCCCAGTCCTCAAGCGAATCCAGAGCATCTCTGCTTTAATGCACGCTGAGGATGGTGACTCGCAAGATTCCTTAAAAGATGTTCCTTAAGGGGCGCCTGGGTGGCGCAGTCGGTTAAGCGTCCGACTTCAGCCAGGTCACGAACAATTCCGATCAGGGGTGCAGGCAGATCCCCGTATGGAGAAAACATCCCTGCAGGCTGTTACTTGTTAACAATACGGGTCAGTGGGTGGCGTCCATAAGGAGTCAAAACCCACATTTCAGTCTGGGCTGTTGAGTCTTCTTTCTCTCGGAGACACTAAGTTTCAGATAAAGTGGCCTTTAGTAGGAATGTTTCATTTAAGGCTCTTTGGCTTTAAAACCGCTGCCTCGGGGCCCCTGGGTGGTGCAGTCGGTTAAGCGTCTGACTTCAGCTCAGGTCACGATCTCGCGGTCTGTGAGTTCCAGCCCCGCGTCAGGCTCTGGGCTGATGGCTTGGAGCCTGGAGCCTGTTTCCGATTCTGTGTCTCCCTCTCTCTCTGCCCCTCCCCCGTTCATGCTCTGTCTCTCTCTGTCCCAAAAATAAATAAACGTTAAAAAAAAAAATTTAAAACCTCTGCCTCAGCAAATGAAGGAAACTCTTCAATGAAGTCTGGCTGAACTTCTGCCGTGAGCCAAAGCAGAGCTGCAAGGACCAAATATTTAGTCTCCCAACTGCAACAGCCAAAAAGCCAGATTAAAAATACCTGACACAACAATCTGTAAGACACCGAAAGTACACCAAAAAAGACAGGGAAAAAAGGGACACGTGGGTGAACCCCACAGTGGCTCCAGCTCGCTGCCCTGTTTCTGGACTATGGAGTAGGATGGGGGGCCCACGGAGGGGTGGGGGTGCTGGGAAGCCCGTAGATTGAGGAGACGGAAGTGAGAGCTGGGGGAGACCAACGTAGCCCGAGCCCGGAGGACACAGGGCCAGACAGAGGCAGCACTCCACAGGCGTGCGTAGGGCCCCCCTCGAGGGCTCAGCTCACGTGTGTGTGAGATTAATGCACACGCATCACAAAAGAACCTCCAGATGGGAATGAAAGACAGAGGGCCTGGTGCACACGGCACAGGGAATCGTGCCTGTTTCCATGAGCCGGATTAGCAAACCCCGGGATTCACGCGGCACTGGGCAAAGTAGGCACAGAGGTCTTTCCTCAGTCGTGGGGAATAATTAAACTTTAAATGGAGCTCGTGCCTGTTCAGCCTCACAAATCTTAAAAGCAAGACCTGTTTCCAAGTAACTGAACCACATCCCAGAGCGAAGCTCGAGAAGCTCTCTAAGAATACAAAAGTGCCCAGCAGCCAACGACGTAAAACTGACAATGTCTGACATCCTTTCAAAAATTATTAGGCAGGCAAAGAACCAGGAACACTTGACAGGTAAGGAGAAGATCAATCAATCAATCAATCAAACCATCCAAGAATTCACAAGCGATTGCAAGGAGCACATAGAGACATTACAAGTTATTATGATCGTGTTCTTTATATTCAAAGAACCAAGCTAAATATTTTTCTCATTTGTGAAAATAAAATTAATTAGGACTGTAGAGTGAATTTTTTAATGTTTATTTATTTATTTTGAGAGAGGGAGAGAGAGAGAGAGAGAGAGAGAGAGCAGGGCAGAGAGGGAGGGAGAGAGAGAATCCCAAGCAGGCTCTGCACGGTCAGCACAGAGCCCGACACGGGGCTCAAACTCACGAACTGTGAGATCATGACCTGAGCCGAGATCAGGAGTCGGACGCTTAACCGACTGAGCCACCCAGATGCCCCCGATTTTTTTCTTTTTTAAGAACACTTTCCAGAAATCCCGGGGAGTCTGTTTTGCTGGGTGTGGCTTTATAGCTATTCTCACACCGTTACACTGTCTCCTCCCCCCCAGTCCCAGAAGAAGCTGGTGTTCCCCTCTTCTTGAGTATTTGGGCATTTCTAAACTTGCACTTTTCCAAAGGCTTCCCAGATGATGTTGAACATGGCCCTGTGTTCCAGGCGAATTACCGGAAATCACACTGAAATTTCTTCAAGCTGGTGCATTACCTACATAAAACCCAAAAGGGAAGCTGGGCTAAACGTGAGCCAGAATAGCAAAGGCATGCAGATTTTAAAACGAGAGACCAGTTTTCAACTTAATTCCGGGAGTCAAAGCCAGGAGCAAAGCATCAGACACCTGTGGTGGCAAAAGGAAAGTGTTGCCTTCGATTACTTTCGTTACATCCCAAAGGGATACCCTGATACACCCACATACGAGTCCCAGAGCTTTTTTGCCGTTGTGACGATGGGCCCTGTTGCCTAACTTACGGGAATGAAAACAGTAATCGTTGCTGGTTCTCTATTGCTAATATCGTGGCCCAAATTTCGAGACTGCAGATGGGGAGATTCCATCCAGAGGATTTTGTAAAATGCCAAACACGAATAACACGGCAATGGCATATTAAGGCTAATTTCACACTGCCGCAGGATGGGTCTCTGGTGCTTGTTGCTTTGGGCATATGTTTCTGTACTCAGACGACAGAGGGCTACACCAAGTGGAAGGGCTTGGGGTTCACCTCTACTTGAAAATACTGTGCGATCAGAAACAAATCTCCTTCTTTTTTCTGGTGTGCTGCCTTTACCTTTTGAACTTCACGCCCTGGGCTAAGCCCACCTGATTCTCGAATTAAATTGATTCGAGATCATTGGCCTTGAGGTGGAGCCAGGAAGGGAAAAGTGGAAAAATGGCTCCAATCAATTCATTTTAACAAACGAGGAGTCTGCCTCTTTTACTTGGGGAGATTAGCTTCTGCTTCTGGCCGTGATGACGTAGCTATTGTCTGAACAATCTCCCCTTTGAGGACATGTCATGGAAAATAGGAGCAAAGTGAATAAAGTATTCATGACCCACACATTAAATCACAGAGCGGTACAGGTAGTCGGTTCGTACGTTTGTTTATTTTTGAGAGAGAGAGAATGAGCAGGGGAGGGGCCAAGAGAGAGAGGGAGACACAGAATCCGAAGCAGGCTCCAGGCTCTGGGCTGTCAGCGCAGTGCCCGATGCGGGGCTCGAACGCACGAACGGTGAGATCATGACCTGAGCCCAAGTCGGACGCTCAACCGACTGAGCCACCCAGGTGCCCCGGTAGTTGATTCTTAAGGATATTCCTCTATTAATACATTTTTATATTTTCTATCTGCTGGTAGATTCCCAAAGACAATTCATAGTGCATTAAAACATACACAACAGGGGCGCCTGGGTGGCTCAGTCGGTTGAGCATCCAACTTCGACTCAGGTCATGATCTCACAGTCTGTGGGTTCGAGCCCCGCGTCGGGCTCTGTGCTGACAGCCCAGAGCCTGGAGCCTGCTTCCGATCCTGTGCCTCCCTCTCTCTCTGCCTCTCCCCCATTCTCACTTTGTCTCACTCTGTCTCTCAAAAATAAATAAATGTAAAAAAATTTAAAAAATAAAAAATAAAACATACCCAACAATCTCTCTTTATCTGGGGGTGGGGGGAGGAAACAAGCAAATATGTCAAGAAAGAAAGCAAGAGCTGAGAGATGAAGCTCATCCCTGTTTTTCCAGTAAATTTCAGCCTTCCTCATTCCATCTAAACGCAGTCACACATTTACTAGAGTCTTTATGTCTTCAGGTCCTGCGTTTGGAGTAATCTACATTTAGAACCTACGACGTTCAAGTCCTGTGCCCTGAATACTAAAGACAGCCTGGTGATAACCACCATCATATTTTCCCTGTAATTTTTTTTTTTTACCCCACTACCCAAGCTCTGAATCATCTGGATGTGAAAGCAAAATACAGTTTCCTTCTCAGCAAAAGTCACCGCTATGCCAGAGGACCAGAAGTTGGGAACACCATTAGCAAAACATATCATACAGCCCTCATGCTTAGAGTAAATATTTTAGCTTGGTAGTTTTCTCCTTGTAATGACAGGAAAAGATAGGCTAAACTAGGCAGAGAGGGAAAGGATAGGACCTGAGGTCCCTGGGTGGGGAAAAACACATATTTTGGAACAATGCGGGGAGTATCTGACCACAGCAACCCCCCTCAGGCGTAAGGTTCCTCTTAAGAATGTGACAGACCCCACCTACTCCCCCTCAGCTTCCCTTCCGGAATTTGACAAAAGACCTGCCTAAAAATAAGTAGACCATAAAACCTGTGACCCACAAGGAATGATCTGGCTGTAGACCGCCCCTCACACAATGGAAATAAATCAATCAGGAGTGGATGACCCAGCACCTAGAGCTACCCAGCCAATAAGGGCAGAACCTGAGAAGGAACGAGGGGGAAAGCATGGGGGAGGGTTGACCAGAACCTTATAAAACAAGGACGCTCCCCTACAGTCCACGGGCATTCACTTTCCAATGTCCCCTGTCTGTCAAGAGAGCTTTCCTACTATTCTTACTTGCTTCTTCTTTTTTAAATGTTTATTTATTTTTGAGAGAGAGAGGCAGAGACAGAGCATGAGCGGGGGAGGGGCAGAGAGCAAGAGGGAGACCCAGAATCAGAATCAGGCTCCAGGCTCTGAGCGGTCAGCACAGAGCCCGACGTGGGGCTCGAACCCACAAACTGTGAGATCATGACTTGAGCTTCAAGTCGGACGCTCAACCGACTGAGCCACCCAGGTGCCCCCTGTTCTTCCTTTCTGATCTTACATTCTAACAATCGTCTGCTTACTGCTCATTTTGTGTCACCTCTTCATGCTTCGAAGCGGCGAGACCCCGCACGAATCCCAGGCACCGAAGTAAAAAATCCTGCAGCTGTTGCCGACTACAAGCTCACGCGAATCCCTTTGCAACGTCACTTGGGCCATCCTGGAAGCGCTGATGGTATTAGACCCGGCTCCACAGCATGGATTCTGTCCAGCTCTCCCCCAATACCGTCTTTCGAAGAAACAAACCACGTTTCCATGGAAGATGCGGAAAACCTACTGTGGTTACGATGGTTTTCATGGCAGCTGGTAGCGAATCCTGGAGTCACTAGGAGAAATGTAGTCCACACCCTTTGACGTTACCCCCCAGTGGACAGTAACAATTTACTTCACAATTAATTATGAAATACGGTCTTCCAATTAACTAATTTTAGAGTGGTTTTGAACGTACAGAAAAGTTTTGAATGTACAGAGAAGTTACGAAGATAGTGCAGGGAGTTCCCATACACCCCACACCTGGTTTCCTCCGGGGTTAACATCTTAATTTCTACCGTATTTTTTACCACCACTAATGCGTCAATATTGATGTGGCAACAAAGGCAGAAGGAAATGCAGATAAAATTAAATTTCCTTATAACCTTCAGCCCACTGACAAATACTTGAGGCAAATACTGATCTCACATTCCTCCAGGAACCCCCCCACTGCCCTAGTGTCAATGCCTCACTAGAGGGGAAAACAGCCTTAGCCTGACAATAGCAAGGCCTCCAGGATCCCTGAGTCTTCTTTAGCAAGTGAAAGTCCGTTAGGAAATTTCCCTGAGTCTTTACCTCTCCCAACTCCATAGTATATAGCATAGAGTATACAGCATATGGTGTACAGTACATAACATATGGTATATAGTATATAGCATACAGTATATAGTATACAGTATAGAGCATATAGTACATAGTATATAGCATGTAGTATACAGTATATAGTATACAGTGTATAGTATATAGCATATGATGTACAGTATAGAGCATATAGTATATAGTATACAGCATACAGTGTATAGTATACAGCATATAATAGTTTATAGTACACAGTATACTGTATACAGTATATAGTATGCAACATATACTGTATCATAGACAGTATACAGTATGTAGTATACAATATATAGTGTATAGTATATACTATATAGGATAGAGTATATTGTATATACTATACAGTATACAGTATATAGTGTGCAGTATATGGTATACAGTGCATAATACACAGTATATAGTATATACCATACAGTATACACTATATAGTGTACAGCATATAGTATACAGTAGTAGTATACAGTATATGGTGTACAGTATAGAGCATATAATATATAGTATATAGCATGCAGTATACAGTATATTGTATACAGTATATGATGTACAGTGTAGAGCATATAGTATATAGTATACAGCATACAGTGTATAGTATACAGTATATAACATATACTGTATCATAGATACATACTGTATCATAGATACATAGATACTGTATCATGATACAGTATACAACATATACTGTATCATAGACACTATACAGTATATAGTATACAATATATGGTGTATAGTATATACTATATAGCATACAGTATATTGTATATACTATACAGTATACAGTATATAGTGTGCAGTATATGGTATACAGTGTATAATACACAGTATGTAGTATATACCATACGGTATACACTATATAGTGTACAGCATATAGTATACAGTATGTAGTATACAGTGCATAGCATACAGTATATAGCATACAGTGTGCAGTACATAGGATACAATATACAGTATATAGCATACAGTATACAGTATATAGCACACACTATATTGTATACAGTATACAGTGTGTGGTATACAGCATACAATGTACAGTATATAGTACACAGCGTACAGTATATAATATACAGTATACAGTGTGCAGTATATTGTATACAGTATATAGTATATAGTATATAGCATGCAGTGTACGGTAGTTAAGATACAATATACAGTATATAACATACAGTATATTGTATACAGTCTATAATAGCATGTGGTATGCAGTATAGTATACTGTGTAGTATGCAGTATATAATATACAGTATACAGTGTATGGTATACAGTATATAGTACACAGCATACAGTATATAATACATTGTATACAGTATATAGTCTGCAATATATAGTATACAGTGTATAATACACAGTATATAGTATACAGTATACATATACAGCATATAGTAACCAGTCACCCCTCACAACCCCAGTGCAGCTCTTTCTGCCCACGGGTCCTGTCCCTTGCTTTAATAAAATCACCTTTTTTGCGCCGAAGACATCTCAAGAATTCTTTCTTGGCCATGGGCTCCGAACCCCACCCCTTCAAACCACATCAAATGTATCAACTGAAGTCCATTCTTTACTTCGATTTCCTTAGTTTTTATCTAATGTCCTTGCCCTCTTCCAGGATCCTGTCAAGAACACACTGCGTTACATGTAGTGGTCATGTCTCCTTTGTCTGCTTTTGGCCGAGAGTTTCTCAGAGGTTCCTTGTGCCGTGTGTGTCTGTGTGTGTAAGCTTATTTATTTGTTTTGAGAGAGAGAGAGAGAGAGAGAATCCCGCGCAGAGGCCGACTTGGGGCTTGAGCTCACAAGCCGTGAGATCATGACTGACCTGGAATAGTCGGACGCCCAACCGACTGAGCCCCCCAGGCGCCCCAGACGTTCTTTGGTTTCGACGATCTTCATAGTTAGGAGGAGTACCACTCAGATATTTTATAAAATGCCTTTCAAATTTGGTTTGTCTGAAAACAAAAACCAAAAACCAAAAACCAAAAAACAGATTTGGTTTGTCTGATATTTTTATCATGGTTAGACATGATGTTCTGATTTAAAAAAAAATTGGGGGGGGGATAATTTCTCATGTCTTTTAAAAAGAATATGTTGGCCCAGGCAGTTTCGAGAAATAATACACTTGTATCATCGCAAGAAACGAGTCCTTGCTCCCTGGGTGACGCCTCCTGCACTGGTGACCAGGACAAGCCTGTAACAGAATGTCACCATCAGGATGTTGCCTTCAGTGTGGCCCACAGATTTACTTAGCTTTTCCCAGCTACCTGCACAGCCATTTGTGCGTCTGTGTGTGTGTGTCGGGGAGGGAGACCCTCCTCTGCCCTGTGGTCCTCCCAGCTGGACTTGGCATTGAACTGACGGGAGACGGATGAACAGGCGACAATCACATGAGACGGCGGTACCCGCGGGGAGTCCACACGGACCGGAAACTCCGGAGACAATGAGACAACAAGAATCTTCTAGGAGCTAAGGAAAAAGGTAGGTCTGAGGACACAAAGGGGGAAATCTCATTGGCCAGGAAGTGCAAGAAGGTGTTTGGGAAAACAAGTCATTCAATTACTCAGGCGCAGACGAGTTCTTGGGTTGAGGGGCCTCCGTTAACACTTGTCGTCCGGGTGCAGGCGCTCCTTTCCGGTGCAAATTTAGGCACTTCTGGGGAGGCAGAGAGCCTTTCCTGAATCTGCTGGGTCTGGGTTACTTTTAACTGGAAGTACTATTTGGGCCATAGTGGCCCGTTTTGGGGTGTCTCCTTCTGCCCCCCTTCACATGCATGTGGGTGCGTGTGTACTGAGTAGTATGTTGTCTTCTCGCCTGTGTGGGAGCCGATACCCCCCACACAGACCCTGACACCCCCGTGACCACCACAGCGACCTCTGCATTATCCTTGTGACCCTAAGCCCATCTCCTCCCTAACTCCTGGCGGACATTGCTTTCCTAACATTTTTGTCAGTTCAAAAACATCATACAGACAGAATCACATAGGATCCGAGTTTTCAGGATTGGATTTTTCCCCACTCAACACAATATCCCGGAGATCCCTCCACGTCGTTGTCTGTACCCATATTGACGAGGGAGTGTGGGGTGAGCTGAGGGCAAAGCACAGGCTAACAGCCCCCCCCCCCCCACCACCACCCAGGGGAATATGTGTGCTGTTCCTCAGACACTCCTGGCTACCCAAGGACAAAGGGAAGGGGGGTAAGCCCCGGCCATGGTGATGTGGGAAACTAAGGCAAATGAGAAATTACATCCCCTTACTGCCTGCAGCCCACTGACAAGTCCTGGAAACCGGCAGACTGACCTCCCTCTGGGCGCTCAGCGGTCCTGATGAGGACGCCTTGCTGGGGGCAAAGGAGAATCTTGGCTTAACATCGTCCTGACCCCCCCCCCCCCGGGATCCCCTAAGTCTACTCTCACCGATAAAAAGTCCTTTGGAAACTTCCTTTATCTCAATGGCCCCAAGACATACGCGGGCAATCATCCTCCAAGCTCATGGCCCCTGATACACATCGGAAGGGTCTCCTCGTGACTGAGGTTTTACTAAATGACAATCATTGGCATATGTGTAGCAACAGCTGGCCCCTCAAGGTCCTGGAAACCTTGCTTCCAAAATTCCTTAGAGACTTACTCTACCCCTGACCCCCTCCCAGCCTGAGGGTATGTGATCAGTTACCCATCACGACCCCAGTCCTGCCCATGGGTCCTGTCCCCGTGCTTTCATAAAATCACCTTTGTGCACCAAACACGTCTTCAAGAATTCTTTCTTGGCCGTCGGCTCCGGACCACCCCACCATCACCCCAAAACTTCATCACATATTCTTTTACGTGGCTGTGAAGTGTCCCCTCCTGAACCACTCCCCTGCTGAAGGACCTAATCATTCTTTTTTGCCATGACGAATAAAGTTACAATGAGCACACGTTCACCATTGGCGAGTTTTTTTTGAAGTGAAAAAGCTCCAGATTGAACCAAACTCCTTTTCCCTGATGGGTTGTTTTCTTTCCGATTTCCACATAACGAATAAGTCTGATGAGCATCCCTTTTAGTTAAAAACCATTGTCTCCTTGGGGCGCCTGGGTGGCTCCGTCAGTTAAGGATCCGACTTCAGCTCAGGTCATGATCTCACGGTTCGTGGGTTCGAGCCCCACATCAGTCTCTGTGCTGACAGCTCGGAGCCCGGAGCCTGCTTCGGATTCTGTGTCTCCCTCTCTCTCTGCTCCTCCCCCTGCTCGTGCTCTCTCTCTCTCAAAAATGAAATAAAAACATCAAGAAAAAACAAAACCCTTGTCTCTTCCAAACCTTACCATTGTAAATGGACCCCCAAACAGATTAATTCTGGGGGAGATTGGGCCTTCATAGCTGCCTCCATTTACCCCCTCAGAACTGTTAATTATTTTTCCCATTACAGACACAGCTCTGGCCCTCTCGTGTGTCTTCGGGAACGTGAGTGACGAGAACAGTCCGTAACTGCGTCCTTCCCCGCGACAGCCCCGTGAAGGTATTGTTTATCTCTGCTGGTGAAAATTGGATCAGCGGAGTCGGGGAATTGGAGAGAGAATTGTGAGAGCAAAATCTATCCCCACCTTCGAGCGAGCGGCCGGCTGAGGGGTTTGAACTAGATTTGGCACGGTTTCAGGGGAACAGGTACATACATCCGGAAGCTGGAATATCGCATCCTTTGTCTCTGCATTTATTTCCCTCTTTAAATATCTCAGTCTTTTTTTATGTTTATTTACTTATTATTATTTTTTTATGTTTATTTTTGAGAGAGAGTGCCCCAAATATCTCAATCTGCCTTAAAACTATAATGTATTCCCTTTCTCACCCATAACCATCTTCAGGATGAATATGAACACCTTGAAAAGAAAGCTGGGACTTAATGTATGTGTTAAGTTGCAGCCCTGTCACCAGGTAGCACAATTTGGGGAGCCTACGTGGTCACACACGACACGTCTGGCCCCAGACCCTCAACCTGTTGCCTGGAGGTGAGTTGTCCCCACAGCCCTCCAGTCAAGGAGGATGAACCAGGCTTGGGGACAGTTCTACAGATCTGAAACTCGAGGCTGGGTGAGTCGGTGAGTCACCCAGAAAATGTGAAGCCTCCGGGGCACTAAGGTCGGAGTGCAATGACACGAATGCAGAGGACAGGGGCTGGGGGCGTCGTGGCTGAGGCGGCGGGCTAGCCATCCCCCAGCCTGGAGTAGACGGGACCTGTTCGGGCCGCAGTAGCAAAATGCCACAGCCCGAGTAGCTGATAAACCACAGAAATTTATTGCTCACGGTTCTGGAGGCCGGAAGTCCAAGATCAAAGTGCCAGCACGGTCAGGTGAGAGCCCTCTTGATATGGCCTGGTCTCAGCCGTCTTGATATCCCCTTGCGCGGCCTAAGGGGCAAGGGAGCTCTGTGGGGTCTCCTTCATAAGAGCAGTAATCCCATTCATGAAGGGCTCCACCCCGTGACCTAATCGCCTCCTACGACCTTCACCTTGTGCAACCGGATTTCAGTGCATGGCTTTTGGGAGGACACTGACATCCGGACCACAGCAGTACCCAACTCTATGTTAGATTCCAGGGCAGGTAATCTTTTCAGATCCACTAGTTACCCTCTGGGGAGCTTGCAATTTGCCTGGGAAGACATTGGCCCAAAGAAGGTGTAGACAGGACCAAGGGTTGGGCTGCGTGGTGTAGACAGGGTGTGCCATTGTAGTTTGGAGCCAGCTGGGGCTTGGACGGAGCACCCATGGTGCTGAGGGGACATCACTGGCGGAAGAATTTAATGGCTATTTCTGCTTGAGAGAGAGACAGACAGAGACAGAGCGTGAGCGGGGGAGGGGCAGAGAGAGAGGGAGTTGCAGAATGTGAAGCAGGCTCCAGGCTCCGAGCTGTCAGCACAGAGCCCGACGCGGGGCTCGAACCCACAAATCGAGAGATCATGACCTGAGCTGAAGTCGGACATGTAACCGACTGAGCTACCCAGGTGCCCCTCAGTTTTCTTCTCTGTAGAACGGGGATGATATTTGTTCCCGGAGCAGCACCTGACGCTCAAAGCCAGTGGGATAAATCGCTTAACTTGGTGCCCTAAAAATAATTTCAAACTTCAGAATGGAATGTATTTAAGACGTACTTAGAGGCTAGTGGGTTGTTCTTCCTGAAAAGATATTTAGTCATTCTTTAGATGGTTCTTAATAATTTCATTATCCTTTCTTCTACCTCCTCAAAGACACCCACATTTACACCTCCCAAGAGCAAAGACCCAGCTGTAAGAAAGAGGCGACAAGAAATTCGAGGAGGCTGTAATTCTTGGGGTACAGACACTGGGCTCACAGGCAGTGTTTGGAATAAGCCCTTCTGCTCCCCAACCTGGGCCCGGAGCCCCTGCTCTTCGTGGGATGCAGCAGGCACCGGGGCCGGGCCGTGGGATGCAGCAGGAATGGGCTTGGCTTGTTCCAGAAACAGAATCGGACGTGGTGGCCAGGGCCTGTGCGTGGTGACCGCCTGACCAGGTAGGTCCGAAGCACGTGATTTTAAATCTGCTGCAGACAGAGGACACAGTCCTGGAGATGTTTTGGTCTCTTGTCCCTCCTACCTGGATCACCGCAAGACCCGAACGGCTTCTCTTAAACAATTTGTGCCCCGTCAAGGACGCCACATGGGCACGAGGAGCAGACAGGGTCTCTAAGCATCCCCGGTGCGGACCCTGTGCTGTCGAGAGTGCGTCGCAACAGAGCGGTCATGCGGAGGGCACGGGCCATCCGTGTTTCCGTATCAAAGCTAGTCGGTCCAACAGCATCTGGGCTTGCACAGCCTTGCCCTGCAAATTCCACAGGTCCAGATGATCTTGTAGCCCACTTCGGCCCCCGCCCCGGTGGTCGGGACTCTTCCTTTCAATATGGCAGCCGTGAGCTTCTTATTCACTTGGATTGTGCTAAAAGCTGGTTTCACTTCTTCTACTCGGTGCTTTAATTTTGCACCAGGCTTGCAACAAAACTCATCGTGTGGCACAAACGAAGCCTTGTTTTGTCTGTGGAACACTTCCGCTTCGATTCTGCCAGAGACCGGGCCTGACCAGAAGCCGTGGCCTTGGGTAGTTTGATGAAGGTGAATCTAATTGGAGGATTTGCCGAGTTTACTGGGAGCAAAATGGAATGGAATGTTGACCCGCTGATCTACAGAAAGAAAACCCCAAATCGCACATGCTCTAATAGGGATTTAGAAGCAGGCTCACCATCTGAGGAAACTTGAAAGCTTACAAGGTATCCGATGACATAAATTATCGTACATCCTTGTTGGCATGATATGGTATTGTGACCATGTATATGATCGGTTCTTATCATTCAGAGAAATATTTACAGATTATATGAAAAAAAATCTATCTCTGAAGAGATTTTCAAAGCTTGTGAAGACTCGTGGGCACGGATGGTTTTCAAGGTCAAGGTTTTCCTTCTCTGGGGAGGCTTGCGCTGACCCGACCATGGTGATGTTTGCAAATCAAGTCAATGTTTCCACCCCACGACCACACAGCCCACAGGTGTTGTATGTTGCCTCCAAACTTTAGAGATTCTCTTTCAGGTACATGCTCACCTGTACACCCTTCCGTCACATTTTTGCTTCCCATAATGCAGTGATATGTCTTTCCAGAGCTGGCTCTAACTTCCATGAGCAACAGAAGCTTCCAAATGGGTCTGGCCGTGGTGAGAGCCCCTTACTGAAAAGTCCACTGAATAGAGTAATTGCACGGACATAATGAGGGCGCCCGGTGCCATGTGAAAATTGTAAATAGCAGGGACAGTGTGATTTGCACTCCGTTATGATACAGTAGCTCATTATGGCTCTGTTTCTAGTCTCTTCATTAACAAGCGCCTCCGTTTCTCGGATAGAAACCTCTTTTGTGTTAGAGGCAGCGTCTCGCTCAGACTGATGCCCGGGAGTGCGGGCTGATGGGAAGCAGGCATTCACGGTGCTGAGGGCAGGGCACGAGGCTAAGCGGTGCCCCAGAGTGTGCCTACACCCCAGCCACATAGCAGTGGGTACCATGCTTGGGTGGTAAACCTTTTAACATGGGCATTTTGTGTGCTTAGATCACAGGGAATTCTGATATTAAATAAATGATTACAATAGACTCCATCAATAAATTAATGATAACAATACCATTAATAGCAATGATGATAATAATGATGATGATGGTAATAACAATACCTGAGGGGGAGGAGGAGGAGGACCATGGAGTCAAGTCCTGTATTCCCTGTAGCCCCATTCAGAGATCAGTTCCCATTTCATTGTGATTACTCAGAACCCTCCACTCTATCACTTACGTGCTATTTTAAATCTCAGGTCCTGTGCGATGCTCATCTTTCTGAAGACATCATTTCTGCCCTGAGTTTGCCAGCAGTCACCCCAGCCTCTTCCTGCTGGACCACGAAATAGGAACTTCCTTTCCCCCGGTATTGGGATGAAGAAGCTGTCCACACTGTCTCTCACCCCAAGGGAGTCCCCTTTCCGTGGGGGCTGGTTAAGGACAGCGTGTCACCCTCTGGGGCATCTTCATTAGAGAAATCTCTCCCTGCTCCATGCCGAGCAGTGTGGGACCCCCCACTCCTATGGTCCAGGACGCAGACAGCCCTCCAGTCTCAGCCGGATGCCTGGCTGGGGACACTTGTGTCCCTCCTGGCAACAGCCACAAGCCACGGGGCAAGTTTGCATTGTGGGTCTGAAAGAGCTACGTCCTTCTAACGCATCTCTTGTTGCCCTGAGCAAAGTTCAAACCAAGAGGATTCATGCAGAGGGCGCTGGTGTCACTTTGGCCGGCCCAGGGGTCAAGGGTTATTATTGTTTGCAGTGGAAGGCCCTAGTTCATGTCTGAGAACCATTGGTGCTGTGGTGAAGGGCTTTGGGGCAGGGCAAACGTCAGTGACAACCGCCCTCCATCGCTGTTCCTGATTGTCGAACTCCAGCGCTGAGTTTCCTTTTTTGTCTGCGGAAACCAGATGCTGGCTTGCACCTCGTGGGGCTGCATCCATCCTGCAGGCCAAACCCTCAGCACTGCGTGCACCCCACCCGGGGAGCTCCTGTGCGAATGGAAGCTGTTCCTCTGGTTCCGTTGCACTGCCCACCGCCCTCCGACAGCTCAAGAGATGTCCTTTGCTTACCTGGGACTTGTCATTGTCAGCGCGACCACTCTTGGCGGAAAATACCATTTCGCATAGAGCTCAGAAATGCAAATTTTGGTGTCGACTGCAGCACAAGCCCGACCGACCTGGGGACCTGCGTGTGTGTGTGTGCGTGTGTGTGTGTGTGTGTGCGCGCGCACGCATGCCAGGCATTGATCTGCATGTGCTCCTTGTAAGGAAAGTGTGTTGTGTGGGCTTGTGAGGGTCTACTCGTTTATAATTTAGGTTTTTTAAAAGTTTATTCATTTATTTTGAGATAGAGAGAGAGAGCGTGAGCACATGGCAGGGAGCAGACAGACGGAGAGAGAGAATCCCAAGCAGGCTCCGCACTGTCAATCAGCACAGACCCTGACTCAGGGCTCGATCCCATGAAGCGCGAGATCATGACCTGAGCGGAAATCAGGAGTCGGATGCTTAACTGACTGAGCCACCCAGGCACCCCATCCATCTGGAATTTTTTTTTAAACATGCCAGGTATCATAGAACTTCATCAGTAAATACTTTACATCCCTGAAGAGAAGAACTATTTTTATTATTAGCTTCATCATTCGCTCTAGTAAAATTAATAACAATTTCTTAGTATCTTCTGCTACCCAATCAGTCCTCACGTTCCCTGACTGGTTTATCAATGGCTGTTTGCCCGTTGGTATGTGTGAGTCAGGTTTCCAAGGGGGCTTGCACACTGCATTAGTATATCTGCTTCTTAAGTCTCTTTTAATTTTTGACAGTCTCCCGTCCTTTACTCTCTTTTTCATGCGATGTATTTGTTGAAGACACCACATCATTTATCCGGTAGGGTTATTCAGAAGTCTAGATTTGGCCGAGTGCACCTTTGCGATGTCATTTTCATGGTCTCCCTTTGCCTGGATTTCCCAAAAGCTCATAGTTAACGGTAGAGGTTTGAACGCATTTGGTTCATCTTCTGGAAGGATTCATTCATGGCTGCAGATACCGTCTCTTATCTGGAGGCACCAGTTTGCTGGTGTTTTCTGCGACCGATATTCCGAAAGAGTCGTGCAGAGAGATGTTCTTTTGATTTCAAATGTAGAGCTCAGGATTCTGTTCAGTTCTTGGAAGCACTAATTCGTAAGTGATATTTTTATTGTGTCGCTTTTTTATTGGGTATGCGTGTAAGTGTCTGGGGTCTGTTTCCAGGGATATGTATTATTTTTATCGGGTAAGAAAAGTAAATAACAGAATGGGTTGGGACCGTGGGAATCTACTTATTAACATTTCCCGGAAGTGTTAAAGTAACTAATCTGGTGACCTCTAGGATAGAGAGGCTTTCATTGTGTAGATTTCTCAGTCAAAACGGAGGGGGACATTATGTTAGGAAATTCTTGGAAGAAAAAGAGCCACTGGGGAACCCCAAACCCCTAGCCTCCTTCAAAATACTCCCTTTAAAGTCACATTCCAGACAACTACCTCCTTTCTGTGGGTTCCTGTGACATAGGTAATCTGTATAGAAAATAATCTACAAATAAATGCAATTTGTAGGCCCAGTGCTATTTAATCCAGGTCTCCTCAGGATTTTTTGTGGAACTTGGAAACACTATTCAAAACATCATATGGCAGAGGGGCGTCTGGGTGGCTCATTCGGTTAACCGTCTGTCTCTTGGTTTCAGCTCAGGTCATGATCTCATGGTTTTGTGGGTTTGAGCCCTGCATCAGGCTCTGCGCTGACAATGCGGAGCCTGCTTGGGATTCTCCCTCTCCTCCTCTCTCTCTGCCCATCCCCCACTCACACTGTCTCTCTCTCTCGACATAAAGAAATAAACCTAAAAAAATTAAAAAGCAATTACACGGCACAGAAAATATGCCAACATAGCCGGGACAGGGAGGGCTGGCTGTGGACCCAAAGGAGCCAGCCCATGCCCCTTCTGTAGTAAACAACTGCTCCGGGGAGGTGGCTGGCCAGGCAGGTCTACACTCGTCACACCCTTTGTGTTTTGTGGGGGGGGGGCACCCCGGGACTCGTTCTCACAATGGAATGGGGGCCAGTGACGCGTGCCGCTTCTTAGCCTCAGCTTTAAGACAGCCTTTGCCCTCTCCTTCGTCTCTTCTCCCCAGTTGGTGGCCAGAGGCAGGTGACAGCGAAGCCCAAAGCGACCGTGGAGCCACAAGATGGAAGGAGTCTGCGGTGTGATTCATCATTTGGAGGAAAGCCTCTGCCAGCCCGTGTGCTTGCCGTGGACAGTTTGGTGAACAAGAAATAAACTCCTCCGTGTACGATGCTGGATTTGGAGGTATATTTATTATAGCAGTCCAGCATTTCTGTATACTACTAAAGTACTGGGGACAGTCCCTTGAAGCACCCCACAGTGTACAGGTTAGTTATAGCCTAATATAAGTTCACATGCACCTCTCTTGCTATGGCCAACTTGCCTCCCATGGGGTTTTTAATGTGCATATTTTCACCAATAAGGTTACTCCAAACCTGGATATTACAAAGTTATTATTATTATTATTATTTTGCCAATCTTGCTAAATGTATTTTTTTTATTTGAGAGAGATAGAGAGAGAGAGAGAGAGAGAGAGAGAGAGAGAGAGTGAGAGGGGGAGGAGTCCAAGGAAGAGAAAGAGAGAATCTTACGCAGGCTCTGCATGGAGCCCAAGCTGGGGCTCGATCCCACAACCCTGGGATCATGACCTGAGTCAAAAGCAAGAGTCAGACGCTGACCTGACTGAGTCACCCAGGCGCCCCTCGCTAAATGTATTTGTTAACAACAACAACAACAACAACAAAGGTACCCTGATGACTTCTGAGTTTGAGAAGGATTTATGTACCTTTAAAGACTTTTATTGCTTCCTTATGTTCAAATGCCCTCACCATTTTGGTGGGAGACGGTACTGTTATTTCTAAAATATAGCAATTCTTTAGTTAATCTGAATATTAATCATCTCTCTCTTAAATATAGTATAAAAAATTTTTAAATATTTTATTTTTAAGTAATCTCTACACCCGATGTGGGGCTTGGACCCACAATCCCCAGATCAAGAGTCACATGCTCCACTGACTAAGCCAACCAGGTGCCCCTAAATATATTCCAGATACAGTTCCTAATCTATCATCATCATTTTCATTTGCTCTATTGACTCATGTTAGTGTTTAAATATCCAGATGCACAAGAGTTATCAACGATACCTTTTAGGTTTTACTTTGTAAGAATTTTCTTCCTCACGTCTAGTACATATTATCTTACATAATCTTAAAAATATCTCGCTGTCACATTGTGCTTAGCTCTCTATTTCATCAAGGTTTTATCTTATTTTCTAGAGTTATGAAGTCTGGAACATTGTGAAGGTTTTATGTACTTGTGATATTATTGTTACCCTTACTCTCATGTTCTCAACCAGTGATGAATAATTTGAAAATCTTAATACGTCCAGTGAGTAGTATTTTTATTTTATTTTTTAAGTATTTATTTATTTATTTATTTATTTATTTATTTATTTATTTTTAGTAATCTCTACACCCACCATGGGGCTTGAACTCATGACCCCAAGATCAAGAGTTGCATGTTCTTCTGACAGAGCTGATCAGGCCCCCCCCCCCGGCCCCCCAGGGCGGAATAATGTTAAAAAATACTTCTAATTTTATGGGAAAAAAACCAAAAAACATTAATTTGAATTTGACTACTAATAAGACTGATTCTAGCATAAGTTGTTCAATATATATTTTTTTCTTCCTTTACGGAATCTCTGTGTGAGTCCTTTGCCCACATACTAATGACCATTCAACAAATAAAAAGATACATTTTATTTTTAAAGATTTTGTAAGGAGAATGTTTACAGGACCATGGACTTCTGGGGACAGTCCACATGCCAGTGATTCTCACTACAGAGTAATTCGATAGTATATTCTCTATCAGAAGGAGCCTTTTCTGAAATGAAATATTCTTGACAATGAAACTGTTGAACAAAATTCTAGCATAATTTACAGATAACAAAGAACCATAAGATCTCAGTCATGTTCACCGAGTTAGGGGCTTATGCCAAAACTCCTTTGCCAAAAAGATTACACAAAATGTAAAGGAAACACAGGAGATAAACTGTAGAAGCAATTGATGCAATAAACGTCTCAAAATCATGAAATGCCCAAGGCTGGAGTTTATTACACGAGTTCATGATTGATTTCATCTCTGTGAGGTGCCCAAATCCTCCAAAATTTCATTTCAAGGCTCAAATATTTGCCCAGCCACCTGGGACAGAGAGTTTATAGGAAAGTTTGCAGAAAATACAGAGTTCAAAGTTCTTAAAACTCACAGTCTTTCTCCACCTTTGATTTTCATAGCCTTCTTTGGCCTCTGCTACTGTGCACGGATGAGGTGACGTGGGACGGTTCTACTGTTCCCTGTTTCTCAAGAAGCAAAGGACTCATGCTGGGAACAGTCCCGCAGGAGGGGCGGTCAGGTAACTGCCCCACAGTGTGGCTGCTCAAGGGTCCAGGAGCCAACACCTTACTCCACTTGGTAAGATCAGGGGCTTTGTCCTCTCAGCTGGAGGCTTATAAGAACCCAGCCTGTTACATCTCAAGTGGGGATTCCTTTCCTGGGGAAGGAAGGACAGGGCGGTGGAAGGGGCAAGCTGCCTGCTCCAACGCCGTGGGTTAAATGGTCACAAATACGTGCTGAATCCCTCATCCTTGCCCTGGTGTACGGGTGGATTCCCAGGAAAACAAGGTGTGCCCACCTACAAATCCAGGAGACGTGCACGAGTTCCAAGGTCAGTGACCAGGACGATACGACGCACAGCAAACGAGGGGGGCGCAGACGCCCTCGAGAAGCTGGCTCTGTGAGCATTTCATTCATCGTGAAATGGCAGAGGAAGGATGCTGAGGCCATCCCCTGGGCGTCTGGACTCCGAGGTTGCCAACTGCAAGGTGGAGGTGAGAACCCATCCAGGAAGGCCCCTGATTCTTCATCTTGCACAAGATCAAGGAGGTTGCAGCAAATTAAAGAGCGGGCTCCAGAGACGCCACCGAGGGATGACGGTCTTCGCACACGGGGTGTTTCCAAGCACAGATGATCCTGGCGGAGTGGAGGTGTGTTTTGGAGATTGAGAAGGATCTACGGGAGAGTGGAGGTGGTTCACGTGATAATGAGTATTTTACGTTATTTCTCCTTTGTGTAAATTTACCATTGGAGCAGCCCGTTTTGATTTTGATTTTGTCATTTTCTACTTTTGATTTCCTTCTGTTTAACATTCCTTTTACTTATTTTTTTTTATTTTCTTAATGTTTATTTACTTATTTATTTTTGAGAGACAGAGCACAAGTCGGGAAGAGGCAGAGAGAGAGAGAGAGAGAGACAGAATCGGGAGCAGGCTCCAGGCTCTGAGCTGTCAGCACACAGCCCGACCCAAGACTCAAACCCACGAACCTTGAGATCATGACCTAACCAGAAGTTGGACGCTTAACTGACTGAGCCACCCAGGGGCCCCTGCTTTTACTTACTTAAAAAAAAAAGTTAAGTAATTTCTACGCCCAACATGGGGCTCAATCTCATAACCCTGAGATTAAGAGTCGCATGCTCTACTGAGTCAGCCAAGTACCCCAACATTACTTTTGATAAGGTCTTTCCATTTTGATATATACAGCTTATCAGTTAACACTAAGATATATGGACATTTTCAGGGTGTATTATGAATTTTTCGGGGCTACAAGGGATCATTTGAATCATCATCCAGACTGAAGGGTTAAGTCTTCTCCAAACATGGGAATGCCTTTTTTTTCCTTTTCTTTTCTTTTTTTTTAAGTTTATTTATTTTTGAGGTGGGGAGGGACAGAAAGAGAGAGAGACAGAGAGAATTTGAAGCGGGCTCCGTGCTGTCAGCACAGAACCCAGTGTGAGTCTCGAACCCATGAACCGTGAGATCATGACCTGAGCTGAAGTCAGACACTTAACTGACTGAGCCACCCAGGCACCCCTTTTTTTCTTTTCTCTTAAGGAATAAAACAAACAAGTGAATCTGATAACAGGGTTTCTTTTTAGACGTGATTAGAACTTGAATTAAGAGATTGGACCAGCTAATCCATATAATAGAAATCTTTAATCAACAGAGAATTAGTTACCATCGAAGGACTTTTATTTTTTAACTCATTTTTATTATTTTAATATCTTTTAAAATTTATTTATCAAAAGATAGACTAACACAGTCATGGAACACAAACACATCGACACCTTTTGGGGCTGCAATTAGCAATGTGAATCAAAAGTCTTAAAAAATGTATTTGCTTTTGGCTTCCACAATTTCCAAGAATGTATCCAAAGGATATAGCGTCAGCAACATGGCCATTTGCCCAGCAAATGGTAGCGTCCTGCCAGACACCAGCTCCAGCAACCAGGGGTTCGCGAAAGAAGAATGGCGTCGGTGAAAATAAAATAAAACTAAAATAAAAAACTGGAGGATAAAAAACAAAAATAAAAAACTAAAACTAAAATAAATATGGGCACAGACAACCGCAGTGTGTTGAACTGGCCAATTTATTGTAGCAAACGTGACATTATATTTGCTAGTGGTTTCCTTGTAGCATACGTCAACTATGTTTTTCTAACATTACCTAATTTTGAAAATGTTCCAATGTATAAATGACCTTTAAGAAATAACATGGTGGTTTTCCCCTAAGTTTCCCGCATACCCTTTGATTATAGATTAATTTCTTACATTATCCCATTATGCATCTACGTTTATCTATAATCTACAAAGCATTTGCTTTGCTGTTGGCGTGAAAGGCCCTCCATTTCTCAACATCTCAAGTGGAACAGTTACAGGGACATGACCTCCTAACCCATGAGGCCAGAAGAACAATGTGTTTGCCTCGGTCCAAGGTGCCAGAAAGGGGCTGAAAAGGCCTTAGAAACCCATGCCTCGTACATTCTCAGAGAGACAATGCACCTAGGAACCAATGAACCATTCTGTAGCTTAACTGACTAGGTTCAGTCATCATCTGGAACGCCTCCGGGGGGCCAGGTGGGCCTAGGGGTTGAAGTCACCTGTGCCCAGAGATACACTCCTTAGTTGCCGGAGTGGGGCTTTCAAATCTATATGTCTCTCCTTTACAGGCCCTCTTTGCTGGCAACTGCATGAGGCTATCCTTCCTGTAAGTAGAGGAGTCTCCGTAGGGGATGGCAAGGGCTAAACGTAAGGCCGCACAATTTCTTGCGGAACCTTACTTTCTTCCCTAATGGTTCTTTTCCCAGCGGCCCTGCCGAGGGCAACTCCCCAACAGACAATACCCCAGGTAGTTTTAAGGCTGAATTACCTAAAAGCAGGAGTACTAGAAGCTTCCCTGTCGGAGGCCACCTTGCAGTCACCAATCCGTCCACAGCCCGGGCTTTGCCACTCAGGCTGGGTAGCTCAGCTTCCAGCAGCGTCCCTCTGGTACCCACACCCCCTGGACCAGTGACTCTTCTCCATTGCCATCCATGTGACCAGCTCAGCTCAAGGAGAGAGCTCAGGGTTTCAAGTCTACGGCAGTCAGCATATTCTGTCCTCCTGGCCACCTGGACTGGTTTACGATGGGTGGGGGCTCAGTCTGGTGCTGTATCAGGCATGCTCAGAATTTGTGCACAGGACAAATGATTAGATCAGGACATGATTAGATTTGTGCACAGGACAAACAGATTCTTTTTGCAGAGAGTAGATGTAAGTAAGCCTAGACTTTTTTCATGCCACCTTGTGGAGAAGGCCCTGCTTTGAAAGTCGAGCCAGCTCAGAGAACATGAAGACTGAACATATAGATTTATCATGGAGAGCCCCTCCCGCTCTCAAATGGGGACACCAGCTCCACGAGGACAAGAACTGCTCATCTCTGTATCACCCATCACCCACAATAGTGCTTGGCATATGATGGACGAAGAGGCTGGCTCAGAGAAGTTCTCAATGACGGTACTTGAGGACCTGGATACAATGTGTTTACTTCTAGAATTTCCCTGGGTTTTGACATTTTGAGTGGATTTTTCTTTCCTTAAGACAATGTAAGCTAGGCTTACCCTAACTATGCACTACGAATACACAAGAGATGAGCCAAGATTCTGTTGGATGAAGCTCACATAGGATTTCTTCTGACACGTGTGTCTTTCAGCCTTCATTAGCCGGTGAGGACAAGTAGGGCCCAAGCTATGGAGATGCACTCTTAAACACCATACACTTAAAGAAGTACAGTCTTTTCTAGAGTGGCCTGCCTCACTCATTTCCCAGACTCCCTAATAGGGAATATAAGAGTACTTGAAATTTCTCTGAGGTTCCATGGGTTTGTGGGTCCCAGGGCCATCGTGTCTCTGTGGAGAGTAGATCAGTAGCTCCCAGTTGCCATGTTGCGCGGTCTTAGACTTCCCTGTTTCTTCTACTTCTTCATGGGCCACTAACGTGAGTGTGTGTGTACCCAAGTCAATGTGGTGACCTCTAGGAGTCTCGGCATGGATCCAGGCCGAAAATACTCATCATAGTTAAATAATTGAAGATTAGATTCAGGATAACATCCAATCATAAGTGTAAAATAATTGATAAGCTTACCTGTATCTCCAGCAAGGTGTTATGCGGTGACCAAAAATTACTTTAATTCACTAATTTACTCATTTGACGACTATTTCTTGAGCAAGATCTATGTGTCCTCACCTTGGTTAGGCCCTGGAAGACGACAATGGGGAAGGTGTGTGTCCTCGTCCATCTGCAGCAGGCAAGGTGGTCATGAATCAGGCAAACGGAGAGATGAAATGATCACTGAGAACCCCCCCGGATAGGACTGTCATGAACGATCAGGGACTGTGAAAGGGAATAAGGAGGAAAAACCATTTTTCATACAGTGCTCCGTGAGGGTCCCGTCACAATAGATACCTATTGTGTTTAGTCTGAGACCTAAAGAATGAGCAAATCTAGCCAAGAACAGAGAGCAAAAAGGGTGTTGCAGGCTGTGGTGCTGTGATTTATGATAAGAAATGTATCTTTGGTCTTCATGTTTCTGGCGTAGAGCTTCTAAAACCTTTAGAATTTCCTAAGTGATGACCGATATAAGGGTGTCTTTTGTTATATATTAATGAGGGCTCTGGGACCATGCCCAAGGAGGGAAGGGGGACTGCCCTGGTTGCCACCAACCTTGAATAGAGGGCTGGAACTTGCAGCTCCCCCCTCTGACCTCTGGGGAGGAGAGAGGGCCTGGAGGTTCAACTCATCTCCAGTGGCCAACGATTTCGTCAATCATATGTGTGTAGTGAGGTCTCCACAAAACAAAACCAAAGGAAAGGGTAGGGAGAACTTCCAGGTGTGTAGACACATGAGGTAAAGAAACACTATGGGGGCGCCTGGGTGGCTCAGTCAGTTAAGTGTCCAACTTCTGCTCAGGTTCATGATCTCGTGGTTCGTGAGTTCGAGCCCTGCGTCGGGCTGTGTGCTGACAGCTCAGAGCCTGGAGCCTGCTTCAGATTCTGTGTCTCCCTCTCCCTCTGTCCCTGCCCCATTCACTCTCTCTCTCTCTCTCTCAAAACTAAAAATAAACATTAAAAAAATGCTATGAATGTTTATTGCTGTAGAAACATGTCCTAAATGCTATCTATAGATTCCATTCATTCATATTCACCAGAACCCGACGAAGGAGTCCCTATTACTGTGCCCATTTACAGATGGGGACACGGAGACACCTAGAGATTAAGAAACATGCCCAGTCCAGCAATTCCACCTCTAAGAACATGCCTGATCGAAGCAAAAACACGCTCACGCAAAGATTTCTAGACGTATGTTCATAGTTGCATTATCCATAACCGCCCGGAGTGGAGACAATCGAAAAGTCTGTCAGCTGATGAATGGATGACTAAAATGTGAAAAAACTGAACACTGGAATATCATTGGGCCATACAATCAATGAAGTTCTGATGTATGCTACAGCACGGATGAACCTTGAAAACATCATGCGAAGCGTCAGAAGCCGGACACAAATGGACTAATATTGTATAATTCCAGTTATACGGAAGTTCCAGAATAACCAAATCTATAGAGATGGAAGGAGTATTTATTTATTTATTAGTCATTGTGGGGGCTGGGGGAGAGGGGGGGAGTGACTGCTCCTGGGTTTGGGTTTCCAAGAGGAGTGATGAAAACCATCTGTAGTTAGTGGTGATTTTTATCTCAATAAAGCTGTACTAACAAAGGAAATAAACGTGTCCCAAATCACAGGCAGAGAGTCTTTGGATCTGGAGCAGCCAGTGGGATTGCAAAGTGGGTGTTCCCAGCCACCACACTATCCACGACTCATTCCTTATGGTCCTTGAAAAGAGGTATGATTTTTACTCTATGGGGAGAAAACAGTCACCTGCTTTGAAGATAAAATCATGGTAACCCATAGATGTTTTCAAAATTAATTTAAGCCAGGGCAGCTCTTTGGAGACCCACGGAGGATAGCGTCTGTGCTGCCCTCACTTAACACGAGCCCCAGGGAGCTGATTTTACAGTTTCTCATGGGAACCGGTGCGTTAAACTCTAATTAGAACCCGCATTCTAGGGATGGACTGAAAATGATGTGTATTTCAAAACGCGTATATGTGCGTGAAGTCCTGTGCCCACATCTATCACGTGCTTAAGGACTGATGGTCCTGGAGGCCCATCCCACGTGTTTGGGACACAATGTTCAAATATTATCTGACAAAGCAGGAGAGTCATATCTGCACGAATAAAGCCGACTGGGTCGGAGGAACCTGAAATTGTTTCCTGGACCTTCTGTCATCATGTCTGATGTGGGGCAGATGAACTCTCCATGCCTTTAGTTTCATCATCGGTGAAGCTGGCGTATTTGGATACGCAACGCTTTATGGTGTAATGTGATCATTTACTGTCTGTCTTGGGTCTGTGCAGGCAGCCCGGGCTCAGCTGCCCGGATGCTCAGGCGTGTCTCATGTGCTGCTCCCCGATGGTGGCTAAGGCTGCTGCCGTCTGAGACGGTGACGGGGCTGGGCGTCCACCATGGCTCAGGGACTCGGCAGTTGATGGGGACCCATGTACCTACACACGTCTCATTCCCTACTTCTGAATGTATATGCTATTTGATTTGGCGCCTCAGTTTCCTCATTGGCCACATGAGTGGCAAAAGTATCCAATGCGGTGACCCATGTGTGTCGGTCACAGAGCCGTGCCTGAACACGGTAGGCACTTAATAAAGTTGGCTCCTATCATTTTGGGGACAATGGCAAGGAGCTAATATACATAAAGTGCCTCTTGCTGGGTCTTGCACTTGGAGGCTGCGTAAAAATTGTCGTCAAGGAATGGAGGCTATTGTGTTGCGAGACGCGGCCACACGCGGCTTTGTGAACATCAGCTGTCGGCCCCAACGTCCCTGCTCCTTTGCTTTCATAAAGAAAGGTTCATAGAGAAGGCTCACCTAGCCACAAAGCCACTATGGTCTGGCATTTTACCAAAGATGAAGTAATTTTATTAGTGTTCCCAAATTCACCTATTGAAGATGGAATAAAACGGAAGGCAGACTTATCTCCATGTGCTTTCCCTCGTCCTTGAGAGATGTCTTTTGAAAGCTTCAGGTGTTCTCTCTTCTTGAAACATTTAAATGTGTCCCCTTTATATCAGTGATAGTTGAATTAATGGAGGTACTCGGGGCAGGCAGGGGACAGGCAGAATGGCACGAGTCCTGGCCTCCTCCAACGGGTGTCAGTCTGTAGAAACCTAGCGTCATTTGTTGAATGTCGCGCAGATTAATATGTCAGACCTGGGAACGTTTGCCTGGTAGCATTGTAGCATTTAGATAATTGAATGCAGTAATCACACCGCGCCTTGCTTAAAGTTAAATATCGGGATTTACATCATTCTTTGCCATGGGACTATTTTTCAACAGTTAAAAAATCCTCACAATAAGACAAGGTCTTGTCTGGACCTTGTACATAGAATTCTCGAAGCAGGTCAGCTCCTGGCAACAGATGTATTTAGCTAGTTTAATATGCACATTACCAAGCAAAGGCGAGTAGTTAATGGAGCATGAAATGACTTCAATCTGGAACGTTCACTGTGGATGGGAAGTCTGACCCGCCTGCTCCTGTCAGTGCTCAGTCCTGCAACCTGACCTGGGAGGAGTCCCGGGGGCTAGCTGGGACCCGACAGGAGGGAAGACCGCACCCCACCATGACACATCAACTCGCTCTTTGACTTTTCCCTGGTAATGTGATTATGGATGTAATGAAATGAAATTATTTACACAAACCCCCCCCCCCGCCTTTTTTGGGGAAAGTCACATTCCTGAATATACCATTAGCTGGAGAGGTAAAGTCAGTGACAGGAGCAGGTAGGGGACAGTCAGTACTGAACGGAAGGGTGGGATCCCGTGAGTTTGTTTTCGATTTCTTATTACGCAAGAGCATGGGCCAAGTACGTATAGTTTGTGGGTGGCATATCATCACGGGAAGGGGAACTCAGCTCTCAAATGCCATGCAAGTGGAGAGAACACCATTACAGAGCTCATTGTCAATCTTTGCAATTTCAAGGTTAGACAGAGGGGTCACTGGCTTGTTTTGGTTTCCATTAACTAAGACATTTACCAAGAAGCTTTCTAAAAAAAAAAAAGCTTTAAGTTATGCCCCCAGGCTGAGTGCAGCATGAATTAAAATCTGCACAAAAACAATGTTGAACTAACAAGAATATCATTAATATTATTAGTCCTCTAACCCTCTGTAAATGTCAGTGCCTGAGCTCCATTAGACATCACTTATCCTTCGGAAAATGAGGTCACCGGAGGCCTGAGCGACACACAGCCAAGCCCAGGAAACGGGATGCGTGAGTCCATCAGTGACCAGCTCTCTGGGGTTCTGCCAAAGCCGACGGGGACCTGCTGTGTTCCCTGCCCATCACCGCCCCTTCTCCCACTGCCCCCCACAAGCCCCTCCGCAGACCTGGCTTAGCAGGACCGCTGTCGCCAGCCCTGTCTGTGCGACCGTCCCCATGTCCCCACCAACAGAGACGGGGGCGGGGCTCCAGCCGGGTCACGCCCCACCGTCTGTAACACCTGGCAACACGAGGGTGAGTTTTCTACATCTGACCCCACGTGGTGGCATCAGCCCACTGCTGTGGTCTCAGGCTTCCACTCCTGCATTTTATGCCTGGGTCTGATCTTCGAGACATGTCAGTGGAAGGCAGAGCTGGTGCTGACCACTTGGACACATGCAGCCACAGAAATGCTTTCTCCTACCTTCCTCCCTCCCTCCCTCTCCCCCACCTTTTCCTGCCCGCCTCCTTCCGGGAGATCCAGCTCCCGGTTTCTGGCTGCATGTTGCGTGGCCTTGGCCCGGTGCCCTGAGTCTCCATTTCCCCATCGAATAGCGGGGACCATCACATCCACCTTGCACTGTGGCTGGAAGTTGAAACGGAATGGGCAGGACGACCACACATCATCGCTCAAGAGCTATTTGCTGACTGCCTACAGAACGAGACAGAGGGAACGTGCACCTTGTTTCTTGTTTTTGATTTTCCTAACTCCACTCGCTTGAGGAAAACACCTTCAGGATTTGGGGCCGGGGGGGTCAGTGCCCCATCAGTTGCTGGGGAGATAACTCGACAAGAGAAGAAGGCATGGCGTCCTGATGGTTTTGCTCATCGCTGGGAAGGGCCTGTGCGCGGGGCTCCTGCATCGGCGGGTCCTAAGCTCCTTGCGGGGATGGAGGGGGTGGGGAACAAGCCTCCGGGAGATGGTACCTGGAGGTGGGTGTGGCCAACAGACAGGGCTCCACCCCTCAAGCCCCTTTGGGGGCAGAGACCAGAAAGGAAGAGGAGGGGTGCCACATCTTTGTGGCCTTTTTTTTTCTAACACTGGCTACTTAGGGGCAGGCCTGGCGGCGGGGAGCACCCCATCTTTGCTGATGCTGGGCGCGCCAGTTCTCAAACCTCCGTCTCCTGGGTTCCTGGGGGCGGCCCTTGCAGGGAAGCGGGTGAGTTCTTTCTCGGTGCAGCTTCTGCCGAGTGCCGGGCAGGGCCTTTGACCGGGCTCTGCCCCCCCCCCCCCACCGGCTCCTGTTGGTAGCGGTGGGTGGGCACTGGGGACCCGCGCCCTGCCTCGCCTGCGCTCTGTCGGTGCTCAACGGGGCACACAGGCAGGGCAGGGTCCCCAGCTGCTCAGGGGCTGCAGGAAGTGCGGTTAGGGAAGGCTGTGGCCTCCTCCCTCAGTCCTCAGGAGCCTCCGATTAGATTCCTAAACTTTAGGGTGTCTATCCATTTTACTGCTTTGCTGGCAAAGCTCATTTGTCTACAAGTGACTGTCAGAGGTGGTCTCACAGGACGCGTTCCCCACACTGTTGAGCTGCGCGGATTGCTTCCACGGTGAGAGCTGAGTAGAAAGGGGAGACACTGACATTGGCTCCTTGTTTCTTTTCCCATCTTCTGAAATCCAGTGGGGGGAGGGGGTGGTGGGAACCAGGTACCTGCCAGGACCTCCCTCTCTCCAACGTCTTCTGGAAGATGGATAGGAAAGCCACTGACTGATAGTGTATCTTCCTCGCTCCCCGGGGGAAATGTTCGACTTCAACTCAGAAATGTTGATGTCTGCTTAGCAAAAAGGCCACGGGCCATTTGGAAATGTTTGACAAAAGGCTTATCTCTGCTCCTAAGCAGCAGGAAGCAGTTTACACGGTAACCTGACGTCCTCAGGGGGTGAGGGACCTTTGTGGCGACGCCCCACAGAGCACAAAGACTCCTTGGTAATCTTGGATACAGGTGCTCAGAGGGGGATCTTTGCAGGAGCTGTGCCCGGGAGCAAGGCCCTCTTGTCCCCAGAGCAATCGCAGTGGGAACAAGTAGCCTCCAGCAGGCATCCCTGTGGGACCGGAAGGAGAGAGCTAGAAGGAAACGACCACGGCCTCTGGACAAGTGGTCCAGAAGCGGGAGCTGTGAAAGGAACCGCGTCTGCAGTCTGATGACTGGCATCTGTGTCCTCCTCCCCTACGTGCTCCGTCCAGACCCAGGTTTTCTGTCCGTGAAAGGGACGAGGTCAGGATCAATTGCAAGGAAGGACGTGAACCATTTGGGCAAATTGCACCGGGGTGGGGCTATTGATCCCTAGCCTCGACGTTTGCTGGTTTTTCTGGGTAGACATTTACATTTCGAGCCTCCTGACATTTCGGTGCAAAGCCTGCTCTCTTCGTGGACCGGATCACGTCCGTTTAACCCTTTAGATGCCCCACTGACTTTCTGACTTTTAATATTTCAGCCATCAGGGATGAGGCCAAACCCCAAATAAACCAACAGGAGGACTTGTTAGCGATTTCAGTGCTCTGGTGGGAGACGAGCATGAAATAAATGGTTTGTTCACACGTGGGTCCCTTGGCGTCTGCTGTCTTAACACCCCCCTAAAAAGGCAGCTGCATTCTACGCAGCTCACGCTGAAAATAGGCAATATTGTCCGCGTCCAGGGACCAAAGCAGAGGGACGGCTAGTATTTTGGACGTTTTTATCTTTTCTGAAAGGAGCTTAGACTCCTATTTCGCAATTAACATTTCCTGACATGGCCAAAATAAGGTGGCTGCACAGGTACAGTTCAGAGATGACAAAGGGTTAAGATACTTGTGGATCCGTTCATTCGAAATCAATATCCCTACCCAAAAGGCAATTCTCAGGAGGACAGATAGAAATCATTAATAAGCACATGAAAAAAACATCTATCATTGACAGAGGGATCGATGGAAATAAACGAATAATGAAAAGCTTTTACTTGTGCTCACGGCAGGTTAGGTAATTCTGGAATATTTCTAAGGTAACTGACCCTCCCCTTGAGGACAACCAGAGACAATGAATGCACATCGCAGTTAATGGGTTTATTAGTAAAAACTCCCAGGCCAGAATCCAGAGTTTTACCGAGACCCAGACCCAAGGTTCTGAGACCTCTCTTTTCTGGAGGCCAGTTCCCGAGGGATCGGCTGAAATCCTGGAGTGTGAGAGGCTCGTTTTAGCAGCGGAACAAGCAAAGCCCAGTCCTTGGCTCTCACCCCTCTGATGTGATCATTGTGAAGGCATTTGTAATAAATTTGTAATAAATGCCCCCTTAAACCTTTGCAGCACTTCTGAGGAAAGACAATGGAGACAGAAAGTCTTCAATTGACTGTGATCATTACTCACCTAGATAAGGTTCTTTACCCTGGAAGATCCAGGGCTGTCTCTGCCAGACCCTGGGAAACTTCTCGCTTCCTGGAGACACTGGGGGGAAGAGTTGACCGTCATGGTGCCATGTGGCCCTCTGTGGATGCTGGAAGCTTGACACCCATGCTTTTCTGCTCTGGCTTGCTGTTCTGGAAGCATTTCAAGGGCTGGTTTTAGGAGCTTCCCTACCCTGAAATGCTTGTCTCTGGATTTATTTTCTTTCGATTTGTCCTAAAACTCAGAAAGGGAGGGAGATCTTTCAAAGACTACTTGATTTTTTTTATTTTTTTTATTTTACCCAATTCTCCCTGGGTAATTGTGTCTGATAACTTAGGGCTCTGTGCAGAAGCCCGGCCCGTGGATTCCGTGGCAATACCTGACGTGCGCCAGGAAGATGAACAGGATTGTGTTCTTGGTCATTTCACTCCATGTGAGGGTGAGCTTGGTCTGTTGGGACGGTGTCTTTACTTGAGCCCGAGTTCGTTCACAGTCGAACGTGGCTGGAGCGGGTGAGTCCCAGGGCTGTCACTCAAGCCAAATTAGAAAGGAAGGGAGGGAGGCACTGAGGAGAAAACCAGGATACGGGCTTGGGCTTTTGAGGCCATTACCTGATCCCGAGTTCATTCAAGTTAAATAGCATCTGTGTGCCTTGTATTCCATTATGTTATTTGTAAAATGTGTCCAGAGACACCTGTAAACCATGGCCAGCAGGGAGGGGGTAAGGGCCATACATAACCCCAGCCCCTCTCTGCTCTTCTTCCCGCTGCCTTGGCCACACCCTTTTAGAAGTTACAGGGAGGCGAGTTCCGGGGGTGCGGTCCAGGGAGGTCAGCCTCCTGAGCGCAGAGCAGGGGCGGGAGGGAAGGGTGCACAGTGGGTCTGGAGGGGAGGCCAACCCAAAAGGGAAAAGAGAAAATATTGCCAATATAGCGACGTCTCTCTCTTTGCTAAGCGTTGCTCAATGAACGACCGTAGCTCCTATAATCACGCCCATCGTAAATCTGTGACAACTTCCGGTCATTCGTCTAGAATCAGAAACGATAACAATACTGTCAGGATGAACTGGAGAAAAATGGGAAGAGTAGCCAGCATTTCTGCGATGCTTCATGATTTCCAAATTGTCGTCATATATTAAATCACTACCGAACCTCCTAATGAGACTGTTCCAGTCAGCTGTTTAGAAACATTTACAAATGAGCCAATTGAAGCATGGAGAATTTATTTGGCCGGGGTTAAGACTCATGTAATTTTAAAATATTGAGGTGAAATTAGCATAATGTAAATCAACCACCGAATATGAATAATTCCATCGCACCAAACACGTTCACAACAATGGGCAACCATCCCTTCTGTTGGGCTCCAAAACGTCTTCATCACCGCCCCCCCCCCAAAGGAAACCCCAAACCATTCATGTTTTCCATTCTTCCCCAGCCCCTGGGACCCACCAGTCTGCTTCCTGTCCCTGTGGATTTGCCTGTTCGGGACATTTCATATAAATGGAATCACAATGTGTGGCCTTTTGCGTCTGGCTTCTTTGACTGAGCATCATGTTTCCAAGGGTCCCTCATGCTGTGGCAGGTGTCGGAGCCTTGTGCCTTTTTGTGGCTGAATCGGGTTCCACTGGGTGGGTGGACCCCACTTCGTTTATCCCTCCACCCGTAGAAGGACATTTGGGTCGTTTCTCCCTTTCGAGTCTCGCGAGTAGTGTTACCATGACTCACGTACAATTTTAACCTATGTCCTTTTCGAACCTTCGTGGACATGTGGGTGACAGCATGGCATCGGAGCACAGGATCTAGAATTCACCCTCTCTTCTTTCCATAAAGCGATATGCTCGGAGGGCCCGGGAGAGGCCCCGTCCTCGTCCCCAAGGACACAGCAGTGAAGGAAACAAGTCTCGTGTCTCGTGTCTAGCAAGGGAGGCGACTAGGACTCGGAGACAGGCCGCCAGGCGGTGGGAGGCGCACAGAAGGCCAGGAAGGGAGTTGGGAATGACCATGCATTATGACGGTGGCCCTCTCCTGCTGAGGCTCTCATCCTGAAGCCGGTGCTCTGACCCGGGATTTCAGCAGAGCCCAGGGAGGTGACGCGGGAGCATTTCCGGGGAGGAACGCTTTGGGCAAAATCAAACCTTGATTCCAATCCCAGCTCTCCCCAACGGCACGTGCGTTACCTCGAGCCAGGGATAGCGTCTTTGAGGCTCAGTGCCCTCGTTTGTCTAACGGCATACAATCATCGCCGTTTCACACGGCGGTCCCCCTCGTGCGTCGAGAATGCTGCAAGGCGTCCGCGTTCTGCTTTTCTCGCTGAGACGCGGGGGGCCCTCCGCGGTGCCGTGTCAGTCTGGCAAATGCTTGCAGAGCAAAATCACGGGGTGGCTTTTGCTGCTGTGTGCCTCCCTGCTCTTCAGGGCCGTGGCCCCTCCAGTCCTGGCCTTTTTCGGCAGCTGGGAACACAATTTTTGCCTCTCTGTCCACGCGGCATTGCTCCAAGCCCTGCTGGATCCCTACGGTCCTTCATTCCAAAATACTCCGGAAACACGTGCCGCCCACACCCCAAGCCAGCTTGGCAGATGTGTCTCCGAGTGGGGCTGCCTGAAGCACGCGCACCGTCTCCAGTGTCAGGTGACCCGCCACAGCCTCGGCGTCCCCCGTCTGTCATCGTTGCGCTTCGAGCATTTGCCACGTGCTCGCAACGGTTTTTGTTAAAAGGCCACGCCTGTTCCTTTCACCTTTGAACCTCTGTGGCAGAATCTGCCTTCAGCTGGGAAGCTGGGAAGCCCAGGTGACAAAAAACAGCCTTGTCCGCTCAGAGGGACGTTTATCCAGCAGGCGGAAAAGAAGAAAGCAGGAAAGGAACTCGCCCAGTTATTCCCTATTATCTGCTGTTAGGTCGTTCCCAGGAATCAACGTGCTTCTGTCCACTCGTGAATTAGGATTTCTCCGTCCAGATCTGCCTCTCCTGGTGCTGCTAGTGTATCCGCTTAGGGTGTTGTCAGAGCCGTGACGGCCATTGCGAATTAAACACCTCCCAGGTGCCCAAGACGGTGATGTCCGCAAGACAAGGGTTGCATTTGTCTAAGGCTGTTGTGAGATCGCTTGAAATTCCTTTTAAAACGTTTCATTTTGGGGGGGGGGGCGCCTGGGGGGCTCAGTCGGTTGAGCGTCCGACTTCGGCTCAGGTCATGATCTCCTGGTTCGTGAGTTCGAGCCCCGCGTCGGGCTCTGTGCTGAAGGCTCAGAGCCTGGAGCCCGCTTCGGATTCTGCGTCTCCCTCTCTCTCTGCCCCTCCCCCGCTCACACTCTGTCCCTCTCCCTCTCTCTCTCTGCTCCTCCCCTGCTCATGCTCTTTCTCTCTCTCTCTCAAAATAAATACACTTAAAAAAGTAAAAAAATAAAACATTTAATTTTTAATTTAGGGAACAGAAACATCACCCTCCAGGTTCCACTGTGAGAGGAGGTCTTTGCAAAATTAAAAAAAGAAAATTAATGTTTATTTATTTTTGAGAGAGAGAGAGAGAGAGACAGCCGCAGACGGAGTGGCTACTTAAACAACAGAAACAAATTGTTCACAGTAATGGCGGCCGAGTCCAGGATTAAAGCACCAGGCTGGTCACATTCTCCTGAGGGCCCCCTTCTGGTTCACGGCCGGTACGTTCTCACTGTGTCCTCACCTGGTGGGAAGGGGTGCTCTCTGGAACCCCTTTTACAAGAACACGCATTTAATTCCTGACTTGGGCACTTCCCGAAGGTTCTACCTTCTCAGACCACCACCTTTTGAAGTTAGGATTCCAACATACGGATTTGGGAAGTGGGGGGAGGGCAAACATTTAGTCCACAGTAAACTGCAAACTCTGGGTATTTTTTTTCTGTACCAGATTGCATTTTTTTTTTTACAAGATTGTATTTTTCTTTTTTTTACAAGATTGCATTTTTCATCTGTCCTGGTAGGATAGTAATCTTTTTTGAAGAAGTTGGGTAATAAATACAGTTTCCAGTGTGCTTGAAGGTTTGCTGGTCAAGAATTACTTGACTGAGGGACCTATTGAGGTCAAGGGCCTTTAATAATCACACAGCCACTGAGAACAAACTGAGAGTTGATGGGGGGGTGGCAGGGAGGGGAGGGTGGGTGATGGGTAGTGAGGAGGGCACCTTTTGGGATGAGCACTGGGTGTTGTATGGAAACCAACTTGACAATAAATTCCATATAAAAACATAAAAAAAAATAAACATTAAAAATAACCACACAGCCAATGCTATTTTCTGCTGAAGGGTTGACGAGGAGGGTCAACTCGAATGTCCTCCGAACCTTCTCTCTGTGCCCTGCCTCTCCCAATCTGCTCTTCCTTGTGACAATTATTGCTGTCACTAAGAGAATAGAAGACAGCCAGGATCCAGAGGGACCTAACCAAAGTGGGCGGTTAAGGGACAATAGTTTTGTTTTTGTTTTTGTTGATTCTAGGTGTTCAGAAACAAAACTCATGTGGACTGTGCCTTTGTGGGTTTAAGTGGATAAAGAAACCTCCTTTTTGGAGATTCAACACCGAACACCTGATCATCATAGACGTCAGACAGAGTACATTTGAATACAAAATCAACGTGAATGCTGAAAAAGTACCAGAAGGACTGTTGGCCCCGGGGCAGTGACCTGGGCTGGTGAGAAGAAGAGTTTTGAACCGGCCATATTGGATTCTAGGACCACTCAATTTCTCCCCCGAAACCCCAGGCCCCAGGAGCAATATGGCAACCTTGACGGATACCCAGGAGCCGAAGGGGAGGGCCTATTTGCATGCACTGTAACTTTGCATAATATTTTAGAAAAAATAAATAAAGGGAGACGACCACAAATGTTTGCCTGGATTTATGCCTCCTTTCCTGGCAAACCTTCACAGAAATGGCCTGTTTTATGGTTTTGAGCTTTTGAGCTATAAGAGTTGGCTTCCAGGCAAGTGGGAGGGGCTTGGAGACTCGGCACGAGCGATAGTGTATTTTTATGAATACTGTTTGAGCCTGAGATGAAGTGACTTTGTCTCATTCATCCCTTATCCAAATCACCACTGAGCTTTGACACGACTTGCTCTCTACGTTCCAACATGTCCCCAGGTTAGAACAGCAAAATCTGTTTCTGTTGGATTCAAGAAGCAGAATATGACAGAATCAGTAATGTAATTTGTCTGCACCGTCACCTGTAGGATGTCTAGTGTCCTCTCCTGAGCTGCACCCACGTGCTCCATCCCAGAGGGACAGGATGTTGGGTGGAGAGAGGAATGGCCGTGGCGGAAATGGGGACACGTTGTATGCTTTCCCTGGACACCTGAGCTTCTCCCACCCCTGCTTGCTTAGGTAGATTGAAGACCTCTGTCCCTTATCTGCTCAGGAAAGCTCAAAACTGTAGAAAGGCTCTGAGTTGTAGATGCGGTAAAGTTAAGCTCACCGTGGTGCCTCTGGGCCTTAGTATCCAATGTCTTTTCCAGTTTTGAAGCCAGACACAAAGAAAGCCTTGGTTTCTTCTTGGTCCCTCCGGGCCCTACCTGCCTACGGACCTTACAGCTGCTTGGTTCAGAGATGTCTGTGTTGGCGATCAGAGTGGAGGCGTCCAAGTTACCATCTTCCCAGAAAACCGTAGTCTGTTGTTAATGATGGTGAGGCTAGCACAGGGGGTGTGGCAACACTTTGGGGTCTAGCTCTGGTTCCTGATAGGAGGGTTCGCTTAGCAGGGGCAGGTCACGGCCAGCAGCAAGGGCTGTGGGCCTCCCAGCTGGCAGGTCCCAGGTTCCATCAATGCCTCCAGACCAGGTATGTGAACTCAGAGCACTGGGGCGTGTGCTGGTCCCAGGGGCAGGATCACTGGGTTATATGACTCAGGGGCCACTAGTCACATGGTGTTTTCTGGCACTTTTGAGGATGAGGGGCCACTCTGCAGACTGGAGACCTCTGGGGCAAGGATCCAGCCCAGTAGTTTTCCTTACAGAATTCACGTCCCTGGACTGGTGTCTTATATTCATTTTCTCTCTGAGCTGAATTCTCTTCATCTTCCTTTTCGATGCAATCTATGCAGTCAAGGACTATGCAATCAAGGACTCTCGACCTCAAGAACCCTGAGTATCTGTAGCCTCCTTCTTAAAGCAGATCTGAAATAACTCCGTCACAGTCAATGATGAACTCACCTATCAAAGCACGTACAGTCTTATTATTTGTATTTACTCCTTTTGAAATGCATTTCTCAAATTTTCCATGCTCCTAGAACATGCCTTGCACATAGTAGGGATGAAGTAAATGTCCCTGGTTTGATGAAGAAGCACCAATTTTCCAAATTGTCCACGGGGAAGAAATGACCAGCAATGTGATTTTTTCTGTATGTCTAAGTTTTCAAAGGCCAACCGGTGCCTGGCGCAGAGTAGATCCTCAGGACGTATCGGTTAACTTAATTTTGTGGAATGATCTCCACACTCCTCCAGAAGCAGAGAGGATTGCGTTGAAATGGTCCCAGCTTCAGCTTGAAAGTGCTTTCCCATTTATTCATTTGGTTGTTTCTTTAAAGTTTATTTATTTTGAAAGAGAGAGAGAGAGAGTGGAGGAGGGCAGAGAGAGAGAGAGAGAGAAAGAGAGAGAATCCCAAGCAGTCTCCATGTTGTCAGCAGAGAGCCTGACTCTGGGCTTGAACCCACAAACCGTGAGATCATGACCTGAGTTGAAATCAAGAGTCAAATGCCTACCCGACTGAGCCACCCAGGTACCCCAGTGCTTTTGCATCAAAACAAAACAAAACAAAACACTGAGAAATGAAGTATCAGCCTATAAATTTCCAAAATTCTAGGAAATAGGTACAAGCAAAGGATAGCTTTGTAACTTTTGAGGTGAACCCCTACAGCATAGTCCCCCAAACATTTTCAAATTTAAACAAATGACCTATAGACTACATCTAAACAGCCATTCCTCGTGTTTATAGTGGAAGGTGTGAGCTCCCACACATACCCTATGACCTCTGTCCTCTTTTCTCAGTGACCAATCTGCCCAGGTATTCCTTCCTGGAAGGAAGCAGCTTTGAGCTGCTCTGAATTGTTTCAGATGACTGGTCTGTGAGCTGTGCCTTTGGCCTCATGGCCCCAGCGGCTGAGTGTTTCCAGCAATCCTCCTGACTCAAGGCCGTGGGGACCAGCTCCTGCTACCCAAGACATGGGCTGCACGTCTGAGCCCAGAGGCACGGAAGAATGAGCTTGCATAATTGATCATAAGGCACAGTGTGCAAAGCCTCCCAGCAAATTAAGGGCGTTATCAGTCCAAGACGGATGAATGTCTTCCCTTTCTCCACTAATGTCTCAGCTCTGTGAGGAATTTAAACGTCGGCTCTGAAAAACAAACGTAGGAGGGGAACCTTTGGAGAAAATGAGTATAAACCTTTCTCCAGGGAAAGGCTAAAAGCCACGATCCAGTAATGATGTGTGGACGTGGTTCTCATTAAGCTAATGTGAGTTATATATGCAAATAGAGTCTATGAATACACAAGTTACCTGTGTATCGGGTTAAGAGATCAGAATCATTTTAATGGTTCACGTTATGTCTCGTAATCCAAAATAGACTCATGAAGTCCATTCGGCAACCTAACGGAGAGAAAAATCAAGTTCTCGTTGAAGATACATTGATTTTCTACAGGCAGCACTGAAGCCAGTCTTTCTTTTCTTCCAGGTACTCCTAGGATCTGCCAGTTCCAAATGTTAACGTGTTCTGAGAAAAAGAAAAAAGGCATTCTATTTCATAATGGAGGGGCTGAACAAAAGGGCAGAGTCTTTTCAGTGGATGGAAATCATGTTCAATGCTCATGAGAAGCATTTTCATCAAGGCGATGGATTTTTATTGTATTTGAAGTAAGTGACGTGCTTTTTCTTTACCAGGTAATAAGGTTCTTAGTTTTGTATGTATTTATGGGTGACGGTAAAAAAAAAAAAAAAAAAGAAGAATAAGAAGACGAAGAAGAAATCAACTCTTCAATCATAAACTTTACAAGGGCAGACATTAGATCTGTTTATAGGTCAGTGTCTCCCCATAGCCCAGCACCACACCTGGCACATAGTAGCTTCAACGCATTTTGCGGTTTTACACCAAAGGCTGACAATCTCTTTCTGCCAAGGGCCAGCTAGAAACTATTTGAGTCTTTGAGGGCCATTCCCCCCCCCGCCACCCCCCCTTTGCAAATCTTCATCTTTGTCATTGCCGTTATGAAAGCAGCCACACACAATAGTAAATGAAAGGCATGGCTGAGTTTCAATAAAACTTTATTTAAAAAAAAAGTCAGCAAGTTGGATTTTGGTGGAGGGCCAAGGTTTTCTGTCCCCTGTTTTACACCACAAAGTTCAGGGTATTTGTTAACTAGTACAATACGAAATGACTATAGCGAGCAGGTCATTGGGATGTTACAGAACTCTTATTTTTAAAAGAACATACCTGCTATTAGGTTGTAAACCTCAAAAGGGCAGGTAGCATCTCCGTTTTATGAACCGATATCTACCATGCCCTAACGGAATGCCAGGCACCCGCTGCTCAGATACCTGGATTGTTCTTGCACACATCGATGTAATTTGTATTCCAAATCTCAAGGCTGAAGAATTCCTAAGTCGCATTCACAAGTGGTGACATTAAGCCACAGTAGGATCCAGAGAAGACAAGATAAGTGAGTGGTGTGGATGTATTAGAGAATGCTAACAAAATGCGGGGTGAGCAGGGGAACTCACATTCCCCCAAAAGAGCAGCAGACCCGGTCCCCAAACACTTGTTTCCATGTCAGGGTGAGGGCTTGATGATGCCAGAAACCTTGTGTTGGATGCATTGGGCACGTTTGGGAACTATCCAACCCATGGGTCAAGAATTTTTGAATTCTGTCCCTAAGCACCAGCAAGCAATCAGAGTTATCAGGAAAAAGAAGGGCAGGATGTGAGTGGGAGTTAAATCAAATAGAAAAATAGTTAGGATCCTATTTTCAATTTATCTTTTTTTTTTTTTTCTGAGAATTCAATCTAACAGCTGAAACGAGGGCCAGATTGAAGCTTAGAGAAAAGATATTATGAAGGATCAGATGTTCTCCATTCCTCTAAAAAAAACTTCTACCAATGCAATTTTTTCTCTGATTCCCCCCCATTTTGTTTAAAGATTTTCCTTCTGATTTCTGTCGCCTCTGTCCTCCCATAGATAGGAAGCCAGAAACCCTGAGTTTAATTCTGGGCTCTGTCATTTACCAGCTATGTTGTATCAGGCATGTATCTTAGGTTCTTTCCCATAAATGAGGATGATACCGATTTTTATATGTTGGAATAATTTCAAATATAATAATAATATTATTCCAACTCAAATTGTCTTCAGTGAAAAGGGTCTTTCCCTTATTCAACTGCAGGAAGTCCAGGCTACAATAAGCCACAGAGTGGACTGATTCAGAAGCTCCGTGGTGCCATCAAGGATCCAGATTCTTTCCCTTTCTCATGGTCTGGAGGCCACCCTGGGCATGTCCTTCCTCCTCAGGTAGACAGCAGGACTGTTGTACCCGTCATTGCATCCAGACGTAACGTCCACTGGAACAAGAGAAACCCCTTCTTTCAGATGGTTCTCTACGGCATGAATCAGTTTTTCACGAAGAACTTCCCAGCAGAACTTCCTTCTCCTTGGCAGATGCCAAGCCACACATTGATGGATGAACCAACCAATGTCAATGGGAACCAACTGCCATTACACCTGTTGGGCCGATCCCTGCAGCTGGAGTAGGGCGAGCTTCCCCGAGGCTCACTCCTCTGTGCAGGAGTTGATATCTGCACAAGACTGGGATTCCACTGGGAGCAAGACAGAGTGATGGCTGCTGGGCTGGGAACCAACAAAGTCGACCACACAGACCCACCTCACTGCTGCTGCTGTAAAGTGCCCTGCGCACGTGTGCAAAGATTATTTTCATCGGTTTGGGATCCTGTAGACAAAAATCACCTAATTAATCCACTAGACCATCCAGGCCATCGGATCAGTTTGGTCTACGTTCCTGGTTTTATTAAACCTGTTATAGCTTAGCACTTCTAACTGGAGCTTCAACATTGGGGCATATGATGTTAAAGCTGACGACGATCTTGGAAAATATTTTCTTCTGTGCCTGCTTCCCAGAGACCCACAGCTCGAGAGGAGGGAGCAGCTTAGGTGGGAGGACGACACGTCTCCAAATGGTCTGAATTCATGAAAGTTATTACACAATCACCCTGAGAATTTCCCCCATGTGTACGACTGGGCAGCATTGCAGGAGCTTCCTTTCCTCCTCGGTTTATAGCTTGTCTTTCTGATCGAGATTGAAGTGAGAAAATAAAGACATCTGTGGCAGAATAATATTTTGAAATGCCAACTGATATTTCTTTCTCTTCGGTGTTTCCTTTCATTTCTTGACACTCCCCACACCTGGGCATTCAGGCTCCGGAAATTCGTTGCTTCAGGGAAGAGATGTTACCATCAGGCACAATCTGTACAGACTCAAAACTCTGCGTGCTGATCTCATTTGTAGCCAAGATAAAGTGAGAGGGGCGAGATTTACCTTCCTTCCTGAGACAACTCCACCCCCCGCCGAACTCCCAACACAAAATATTTTTCCAGATATGGAACGCTGGGCAATGGAGAATGGTGATTTCTGTGACACAAGAAATACATGAGGTGAGCTCTACGGTTACCCCAGACAATTGTCTGCAGGGAGATTCCAGACTGAGGTGCAGAGAGGGAGAACCAGGTGGAGCTTGGAGGTCTTGAGGGATGGGGCCAGGGGGCCGAGGCAGCTAGAATTTGCAGTACAGAGTATGGGGCGCTTCCCAGAGAGAGAGAGCTCTGGATTCACAGACGGTGGGCTGAGAACACACAGTGCACACCGACGAGCGTGGGTGTGTGAGGAGGGAGCACTTCCCGACTCACTTTGTGTACTACTCTGATATCGAAATATTACAAGAACGTACGCCCCGTGAAATACACGCAAAAAATTTAGCAAACCGAATCCACTGATATACACAAAGGAAAAATGCATCCTGGTAAAGTGGGGCTATCCCAGGAATGCAAGGTTGGTTTGATATAGGGACATCGATCATTGCAATTCAACAAATTACCAAATTAAAAAAAAAAAAAAAGACCATGATCATTTTCACAAATGTACAGAAAAGTATTTGACAAAATGGAAATTGTGTTCCTAGTCACAACTCTCCGCAAATGAACTATGTCTTCAACTTGATGAACAGCGGCTGTGACAATGCATATATACTGGATGCTTCTCACCTATGACAACCTGCTCATATCGTAATAAATGATGAAAAAGCGAATAACTTCCACCTGAGATCAGGGAGCGAGAGGTGTACTGGGGGCCCCACGCCCACCCCTGGCTTTCATGATTCACGAGGAGGGCTCATAGGACTCAGCATACAATTGTACTTATGGCTGTGAATCATTACAGCAAAAAGACACACACACACACACAGACACACACACACACCCAGCAAAGGGGAAAGACATATAGAAGTATCTGGAGGAAACCGGGCTCCCGCTTCCAGACTCCTTGCCCAGTAGAATCACACAGGATGCACTGAACTCATCTATCAGGGAACCTCCGTAAAGTTTCAGCACCCAGAGTGTTTACCGGGGGCCAGTCACGGAGGCCCCTCTGCCTGGAAGGTACCAAAATTCCAGACTTCCAGAATGAAAGCAGGTGTTCAGCATAAAGCACATGATTTGCACAGTTTAGGCCCAAGGAGTCACCTTCCCCGGTTGCCGGCCAAAGCCTTCTGAGGAATGCAGTCTCACGTCTACTGTGTCTTTTCACACGGGGCTGGATCTCAGATACTATACTGAACTTTACAGCATCTTAGATCAGGAGAATGTTGGCAAATATCCACACAGCATCAACCGTCAAACTTAGGTTGTAGCTATACCTGGTCTATGTCTTACCAGCATGACATCGAATTGCTCTCCGAGGCTGTGTCCTGAGAAGGACAAAGAAATTCTCTGAATGCTAAAAGGTTTGTTTTAATCACTCTAAGCTCTGCTGGTCCGTAACATCGAGATCACAAGTGTTTGTGGGAGAAAAGGGCCTCTGTCACGATGTTTGCCGTGGAAAAATGCGCCCGATGGCCTGTGACACAAACCGGGAGGTAGGGAACGCACCGACTCGGGATCTCGATCCTGAAACTTCACAACTGTGTAAATGGCCTGCCTTCAATCTACCAGAAAGGGAAAGTCTCCCTCGTCTTGTTTTTGTTGTTGTTGTTGCTGTTTTTCTTAATAAAATCTTATGACTCTGACAGATGCATTTCTAAAAAACGGTGCCGATGAGGGACCCCACCCCCACTCAGAGACCCCACCCCCACACAGAGAGAAACACATCTTCCTTCTTCTGCAAGGGTCCACGTCACTGTCATCTAGGAGGGTCTTGTAGGCACAGGGGTGCAGAGAGATTACGGGGGAACCTTCCAACGAGGGCCCAGGGCAGATGCGCTCAAGAGTGGAACTTTCTCCGGGAGGCTTTTGCACAATGCGGTCCATCGGAAAGAAGAAAGGGAAAGAGATGGGCTTAATTATGTGATTTTCTTAACTAAAGGGAAATGGGATATTGTGCTCTAGCTACCTCCCTCCATTTAAGTTGTAAGATGCCATGAATAAAACCATCGCCCCCACAAGGGCTTTCGCGCATCATACACCATCACTGCACATCCCTCGCTGACCCCGTTCCCGGGTGCTTCCTCCCACGGAGGTCGCCAGGGGGCGCTGGTGCAGGCGGGGGTTCCAGAACCTTGCCTTTGCCCCACGTGACCGCAGCCTTCAAAGGAAATCTCACAGAAGGGCTCTGCAGAAGCGGTTTCCCCCTCCCTCAGGCTCTTTCTGCAAGGCTGGTGCTTTTTTCATTGTTATTTTTTCTCCCCAGGACAAACAGGAAAGTAAAATCTAGAGCAAAGACCTTTGTGCGTTCCCTCTCGAGGTGCTTCTGTGTTCCCCACCATCCTGACCCGCTTTTCCATCATTTGCGGACAAAGGAGTTTTCCAGCTACACTGGCTGATAATATGCAAAGAGGCTTTGTAAAAGTACCTGGTGTGTGTGTGGCATTATGCTCTTGTCACACACTCAATTCACTGGGCGAACCTTGTGCAGAACACCATTTTAATGAAATGCTTTGCAAGTCGTAGCTGAAGAGATGTGATCAGCATTGCTGTTCAACAAATTGTTATGGATTTACTAAACCATGATTACATTTATATTAAAAAAACTGCATGAATAAAAAGGAATAAATATAATTAGTATTTGGAAGGGCAAGGACAGCGGAATAAAAATGTTCATCTTTTATTAATCGCATACATTTTGCAGGAGGAGATTATTTTTCCCAGTTTGAGCTAACGTCACAGAATTATTGTACATAATTGTGGCAACAGTTGGCCTGTGACAGCTTAATGGCATTTTGCAAAAGCCCTCAGTTTGCAAGCCGCTCGTCTCCGCCAACCTCCCCCAGTTGTTTTCTTAATTGCAAATAAGTTCCGAGGACCGGCGACCCGGGCTAGCAGCCCACGTGGAGCTAAGTGTGACCAGCGCCCCCCCGCCCCCGCCCCCGTGTGATAGTCTCCGTCCGATTTCTGCTGAGATGCCACCAGGGGAAGGACAAGACCCACAGTAATGAGCCACGGTCGGTGGCTTTGCTCTTAGCCTTCTGACCCCAGGAGTTTGCTCACTTCGCATCTGCTGAGCTGGTGCACAGGTTGGCCAGAGGTGCGTAACAGAGCATTGAAAATTGGGGCTCTTAACTGGCAGGAATGTACTGTCTCAGTTCTGGAGGCCGGGCGTCCGGGATCAGGTTGTGGGCATCGTGGGTTCTTGCTGGAGGCTCCGAGGGAAGACCCAGCTGGCCACCCCTGCTGTTCCTTACGTCCGAGAGGCAGCACGGCCTGTCTGCCTTCATCGATCTGCCCGTGCTGTTGTACGTGTGTGTCTCCAGATTTCCCCTTCTTAATGCAGCCCCGTCATACTGGGTCGGGGCTCCACCCCAAGACCTCATCTTAAGTAATTACCTCTGCAATCTGCCTATTTCCAAACAGAGTCACATTTTGAGGCAGTGGGGGCTGGGAGTCAACTGCACGAATTTCCAGAGAACGCAGTTCAACCCCTAACAGCCACCGGTGGAAGCTTCGGGTGCACAGCTGCCCGGAGACCTGACGGACAGGACCGCACACTTCAGGGACTGAGTTTTCTGGAGGCGGGAAGCGGGGGTGCGAAGCTACGGAGAGAGACAAAGAGAACGTTTCCTGTGACTCGGGCCCAGGATCCAGCCATGCCTGAAGTGATGACTTTTTCTGAATTATTCTGTTAATTCAGCACACGAGCCCTCGCGTTCTCTTTTTGCTAAAGCCAGTTTTGAGATGGGCTTGTCTCTTGTGCACCAAGACCCAGAAGAGTTAACATAGCATAGGATTCTTAGAAAAAAATTGCCTTGGGGTAATGTTAAAAACGCAAAAGTTTTTTTAAAAAAAATTTGTAATGTCTAATGTGTTTTTAACGTTTTTTTTTAATGAGTGACAGAAGGGGCAGAGAGAGAGGGAGACACTGACAGAAACAGACTCTCCAGGCTCCGAGTTGTCAGCACAGAGCCCGACGCGGGGCTTGAACTCACGAACCACGAGATAATGACCTGAGCTGAAGTCAACGCTTAACCAACTGAGCCACCCAGGCGCCCCCAAAATGCACAAGTTTTTAAAAAGTCCATTGCAGGATAGAGATCGTGTATCAGGCTAGTCTCCTGAGACTTTTTTTAGGCATGCGGGTCCAAACCTAAGATGAATTCCTACCTACCCCCACGACCCCCAAGTTATCCTGCATAACTGAGTCACTGTATGTTTGAGTCTGTACAAATTGTCACATATCATGAAGGAGTCCCCGGATCACTTGGTTTTTACAGCACTTCGAGGGGGACCCAGCAGCCTAAGCAATCTCATTTGGCCGCTTACTTGCTTTATAAACGTTTATTAAACTACAGACAAGATCACTTCATGCAACTTGAGAGGGAAAAGGTAATATTTTAAAATTGTTACAGCCTTTTAATTAATTTCCTTTAAACGTGCGTGTGAAAGTAAATTAAGCAATTAATGGGTGATAATAAAAATGTGGATATTTCATTCACAGTGGAAAACCACTTCAAAAATTCTCATCAGGAAAATAAAGTTTAATCTAATTTGTAACTTTCCAGAATGCTTTCTACGGAATATTTATAGATGTTCCAGGAAACAATGTCCATTTTGAATACACGGTAGCCAATGATGGATTACACAAAGGTAAGTCTGTTCCTCAAATAGGCTTTATACTACAGGACAGTTTTGAATTTATAGAAAAATTAACAAGGTACCTCCGAGCTTCCACGACCACCCCACTCAGCTTCCACTGTTAGTAACATTGTACATTTGAGTAATACATTTGTTACATTTGACAAACCAATAGCAATGCATGAACTAATGTTCGTAGTTTATTTAGATGTCCTTTTATGAATTTAGTGTCATTTTTCCGTTCCAGGATCCCTTCTAGGATCCTGTATTATTTTTAGTTTTCATGTCTCCTTAACTTCTTTCTGGCTGTGGTAGTTTTCTCAAATTTTGGATGTTTTCGTGACCTGGGCAGTTTTTTTAATCAAAAAATTTTTTAAGTTTATTTATTTATTTTGAGAGAGAGAGAGAGAGAGAGAGAATCCCAGGCAGGCTCCGCACTGTCAGCTCAGAGCCTGACACAGGGCTCGATCTCACACACTATGAGATCATGACCTGAGCTGAGATCAAGAGTCGGATGCTTAACTGACTGAGCCCCCCAGGCGCCTCCACGACCGGGACAATTTTGAGGAGCAGGTTTGATATTTTGCAGGATGCCTCCCTGTTGGGATTTGTCTCATGTTTTTCTCATGCTAAGACTGGGTTTTGAGTTCCTGAGAAGGTCCAAGGACCGTGTGCCACGTTCATCACATCATATCAAAGATACATTCTGTCAACGTGACTTATCACTGTTGACGTTGACCTTGATCACCTGGCAGAGGTCCTGATAAATCAGGTTCTTCAATGCAGAGCGACTCGTCCCCACCCCTTTCCACGCTGCCCCCTTTGGGAGGAAGTCACTACGTACAGCCCACACCTATGGAGAGGGGGTCAGGGTCCCCCCAACTCGAGGGTGGGGCATTTGCATAAATCATTTGGAGTTTTTCCACAGGAGATGAATGCTATTTATATTGCAGGAATTTTCCATCCGTTAACAGGCTAGTGCTTGTTGTGCACCTACACGGGGAAAAGATGTTTCCAAGTTTAATTTGACCACAGAACATTTTTAGGCAGGCGTCTTGCGGATTAACATGGCCTCCTGTGTACCCTGTGTTTCTCATCACGTCAAATCAAATATATACAAGTCAGCAAGACATACTCCAAGGCAGCGAAAGTTTTTAAGCTAATAAAATGATGATCTAGAACTCATTATATATCTGTATACATATACATCTCTCTCTCTCTCTCTATACATATCCTTTTCCAGAAAATAAACCCCTGAAAAGCAACCATTTTTCTGACTTCTATCACCCTTAATTAACTTTGCATCTCCTTAAACTTCACATAAATGTAATCACAGAGTACATTTAACCCTCTTAATATAATATATATAATATATTATATATATAACATATATAAATATATTTATATAACTATAAATATATATAAATATCTATGTACTATGTGTATATATAAATACAGAAATACATGTCATATATGTGTGTGTATGTGTTATATGTGTATATACATATATATCTTATATATATGTATATATACATAACTATATACATATACTGCATATACATCGCACACAGTGTATTCTTTTGGGGGGGCAGAGAGAGAAAGGGAGGGGGCAGAAGATCTGAAGCAGACTCTGTGCTGTTAGCAGAGCCCGATGCAGGGCTCGAACTCACGAACTGGGAGGTCATGAGCTGAGTCGAAGTCAGACGCTTCACCGCCTGAGCCCCCTTGGAGCCCCGTGTGCGGTCTCTTCTGAAGGATAAAAGGAAGAGAAGGTTAGCTGGGGGTGTTATATAGCAGAGCTCCACGCAGGGCACTTTCCGTGTGTTGTGTCATTTACTCTCTTAACTCGCTCATAAGAAATGCATTTTGGTAAGGCTACTAAAGCTCAGAGAGGTTTAGGTACACTCCCCAGGGCCACACAGCCCGCGTCATCAGCCAGCGTTCAGCCTGAACCAGCCTTTTCTACTGCTCAGCATGGGCCTGTGTTTACAGATAAGACGGGGGCGTTTCTAGCAGCAGGCTGGCAGGAGAAAGGGGCATATTGGGAGCTGCCTTGGGGAGATAACACAGGGCATTCGGTCACAGGAAATGTCTCTCTGAACCTGAGGTGTTTGTACCAGCCAGTGCTGTTTTCAGCGGTATCAGTGCCTACAGATGGTTTTACCTTCTCGCGTAACAGTAAGTCTAGAGCTGGGAGCTCATGGGTGGAGCAGTCCCAGTTCTGTCCCCAAGGACCCAGCCCCTTCTCTCTTCTTTCCCCGACGTCCTCTGCGTAGAGCTTTCGTCTTCGTGGTCGCAAGATGGCTGCGCCTTCTCCAGCCATCACATACACATTTCTGGTGGGAGAGAGAGAGAGATGCTAAAATGCTTCTCCTAGCAACCTGTGTATTTTTTTTATTTGAGAAGTGCTTCTCTATGCGTTTCCACTTAAATCCCAATGGCTTGAATTAGGTCACAGAGCCACCCGCAACCCCAATGGAAGCTGCAGTGGTGAATATTTTGCCTTTTGGTTTCTTGAATAGGGGAAGCTGGAGGCAAGGGAGCTGTGTGTGTCTGCTGCAGGGAATTACAACCTAAATGGAAAAATCCACACTCCCAGGACCGTAAGCCGCGAACAGAAATCCCACACTGCAACTGGCATATATCTGGTGTGGTCTAACACGTACAGATGAATTTGCGTACTGATTCCAACGGGATGCCTCGAGACCGTTTTCATTAGCATTTAAAGGGGGGAGGGTGGGTGACGGGCATGGAGGAGGGCACCTGTTGGGATGAGCACTGGGTGTTGTAAGGAAGCCAGTCTGACAACAAATTTCATATTAAAAATAAATAAATAAATAAATAAGACATATGAGATTATTCTGGGAAGCACGCACCCTTTTCAAACAAGCGGGAGAGGGAATCGATCTGAAGATGGGGGGTGAAAATGGTATTAAGTGGGAGTTTACTACCCGGTGATAAAGAGCAGAACAGAAAGCAGGGGCTTCCCTTTGGACCCACCACTTGTGCTCTGTGCGACCTGTAAAGGAGGAGCTCAGGGACGGTCACGACAGCTGACACCAACCTGTTCCACCGTCTGCCACACAGGGGAAACGTGGGGGTGCGTTCCAGCGTTTAAATGCCCGTCTGCTTCCTGAGAGGGGCTGTCCTTCACCCCAATTTAAGTAGGGGCTTCATTAGGACCAGCGCTGTGTCCTACTCGCTGATGAGCAGACGGGCAGAGGGTGACACGCGCCCTTGGTGCTGCATTTGGGAAGAGCACTGGCCGCTGGCTTTCTCGTGGGGATCGCTTCCTTGTAGACCGCCGCCATAGACAAAAGCTAAGATGGGCTGTGCACTGGGCCCCCAGGAGTTGTCAGGCTCCAAAAGTGCCCCGGACGCTGTAATAGTTTGCAAACAAATTCCTTTACTCAGGTTGTCAGTGAATCAAAGTCACCAGGGGTGAAGCCGGAAGCGTGCATGATCCGAATGTCGACATCTCACGCTTTTCTCGAGGGCTCCTTAGACTCTCCCGCTAAGCAATGGAGTCTTATATAGACATATTTTTATCGTCAAGAAGAGAATAGGAGGTTGAAAGGGAAATGCAGCTGTAAACCATGTAAAGTCGAGAGAATGAATGTGCTTCAAGTATAATTGAAATCAGAGTAATTATAACATTTTCCATCTCAATCTCGACTCCTTTTGTTGAAGAGGAATGCTTACTTTTGGAAAGAGAGGGGTGAAAGTCTTGACGTGGAGTTCATCGAAGGCGATGGAAGTCAGAAAAGTGGCTGCTTTGTAGAGATTGGCTATTTTCTGACTCCTGGGTGTTAGAAATGTCACGCGTGCTGATCTGGGTGATGTTTCCGCGGGTGCACGGACGGGCTAAGGGGTGGGCCCAGCTGCTCAAAGCCAGCCCTTGTCCTAGTAACCCCAGGCGGTCCAGGCAGCGACCTCGGCCTCCTGCAGCCTCCTTCCAGCTCCCAAGTCATGTGGCCAAGTTCAGCGTCGATGGGGAGGGAGGAGGAGCCTATGCACAGTGTGGTGGGGGCGGGGGGGCTGCAAAGCCACAGCACGAGGGATGAGAGCATACATCGTCAGTATGGGGAGTGCAGGGAGCCTTAGGGATCCAATCCGCCCCAGTGGGATTTTCTCTCCAACTCTGCGTGTCCTCTGTGCACGCAGCATCGTCGCTGACCGTGGCTCGCACTGGAACGTCAATATGGGTCAGGCACAGCGCAAAGCACTTATCCCTAAATCCTCACCACCACCCTGGCAGCAAAGCACAACGTAGCCACCGCGGGTACTTGATGCATCCCAACTTCAGAGATGTTAAGCAAATTCCCAGGGTTGCATAGAGCTGGCCGATGAAGGAGCTGGAAATCGCACCCAACAGTCTGATTCCAGAGCCCATCTCTGTCTCCCTCCCCTAAACTCTTCTTACCGAAGGCAATGCTTGTGTGTCTTCCTCCCTGCTCATCTTGACAAGCCTTTTATCGAGTATGTTCTCCTAACAAGCCGTTCTAGGTGACAGAGGCAACGGAGAGCACGGCATACAAGAGCTCATGCTCCAATATGGAGCGCACAGGGAGACGAGCAAGCCCAGAAATAGATAGCTTAACTTTAAAGAAAGACGTGATGTTCCAACAAGAAAGCGGGCGGATGGAACTGAGTGTCTCTAGGGGATCGGCAGCGAGTGAAGGATCCATGACTTCATGCAGACAGGGAGTCAGGGGGGGTCCTTATGAGGAGGTGAGATTTTGCGTGAAGACCGAATGCTGAGAAAGGTCCAGCTACGTAAAATCTGGGGGAAAGGCTGGTCCAGGAAGAAGAAGCAAAAACAGATCGCAGATCTGAGGACCAAGAAGAGGTTGAGCGGTTAGAAACTCTCTCACTTCTCACGGCCTCAATCTGTCCACCCATAAAATAGGAATGAAACTCTCTGATTATTTACCTTGGCAAGTGAAACTGTAACCCTGCGTCTCAAAGCTCATAAGGCATTTTGAAACGATATAGAAACGTTAAGCGAGTCTGATGACACACACGAAAACGTAACCCTTGACAAAATTGCAATGACATTTGGCAGTGGGTTTTCCCGCAAACTCAGCACGCAGGTGTCACTCCAGGGTGGCTTGCGTCTGCCGTGACACCTGTCATCAGGTTGTGATCCGTGTCTTGAAGAGCTCAGGCCCACGTGCACTAATTTCCTACGGCTCATGTCAAAGACAGCACAAATTCAGTGGCCAAAACCATATGCCAGGCATTAGTATGGATTACGTGCGTCGCCTCATTTTGAGACGCAGAAAGAGTGAGACGACAAGGTCACGTGACTCGGGTCCCACGTTCGAGTCCCAGGGTTTCAGTGGGTCTTGAGCGAAATGCCCTCCACCTCGGTGAGGAAGAGCGAAACCCCTTAGCCATTTCGCCTGTGAAACCTGAGCACCTGCCGGGAACGGGGCCTCAATTCAGCCCGGTGGGGGAGCTGTCTGACGGCTTCAGCTACACGTTCTTGTGCCCTGGAGTTTACGTTTGTGAGACAAAGTGTGTTCAGCACGCCGGTCGCTGAAGTACAACGATGAATGATAAATTGGAACAGATCTCAAACCGTTATTTTCTGTTATTAAGAGCTTATGTTGTATCCACGTTGACAAAGCCTTCGTTGGCGTGAAGCCCGCAGCCTGCATTTCCTGTGAGCGTGCGTGGTTTCTTCCTCTCTCGACCTTTTTTTTCACATCCACATCCACGTTTCCCCACGTTTCTGGTCTTCTTCTATCCATCGTTTGGTAAGCTCTGTGTCTCACTTCACTTCCACTCCGGAAGGTGATACGACCCTTGGGGTTTCGGCAGTGAAAAATGACCATATGTACAAAGACCCCTCCGACCATTAATTCCGCTCACTCGTTCATGTAGAGACCTTTTCAACGTTGGGTGGCAGTGTCTTCTCCAGCACAGAATCGCTGTCACCTTTTAGCGTGATGCCTGCCTGCCTCTGACTTTTTTTAAGTTTATGTATTTGTTTTGAGGGGGGAAGAAAGAGAGAGAAAGAGAATCCCAAGCAGGCTCCACACTGCCATTGCAGAGCCCAACACAGGGCTGGAACTCACCAACCGCGAGATCCTGACCTGAGCTGAAGTCCAGAGTCAGACGCTTAACCCACTGAGACACCCAGGCGCCCCCATGTCTGACTTTTATACTAGGCTATGACTGGATACGTCCCCTCTCCACGGACCAGCACAATACCTTACTTATTCCGGGCAACACTGACCACCCTCCCTGCTAGAGGAAAAAAAAATAGTTATGCCACAGGAATCTCGGAGTTACAAAGCTCGGCTGTTTGCGTATTTATGGATTCGTAAACTCTGGTCAGCTTCGAAGGGGGTCTGGGAGAATTTCCAAGCACGTGAAGCTGCTTCTAGCGTGCACAAATACAGATGTTTAAAGGTAATCTTTACTTTGTTCATACCCTGTGGAGCATATATCCTCTTTAATCCCATCTGTGAAGTGGGAGCAGTAATGTACCTGGGGAAGCTACAAAGGTTATGTAAATGGGAAGAAATACAGAACTCAGGAGGGCACTGTGCACACACACACACACACACACACACGTCTAACTATCATGGTAATAGGAGCAGTGCCTCCCCATACAGTTAAGGCCACACGTAAAGTGAAATAGCCCAGGGCCCGGCACACGACAGCAATCAGATATTAGGACTCCTTGCTAATGCCGTCACCAAGATCAGTCCACGTCTAAGCACACGCCTGTCAAGGCGACTTCGACCTTGGCGGAATCAATCTCAAGCTGTCACAGAGCTCTAAGTGAGGACGCGGTCGGGGCGGCAAAGCACCGGGCCGGAAACGGCTCCTTTCCTCCAGGAAACACTCTGGACCTCCAGCCATTCTGTAAGGTGACGAAGAACATGGTGTTTTTATAGCCAGGGATCCACTCTGCAACGTTACGAAGCGCGTATTAGCAGCCGTGACTAGCTTCATGGTCAGGGATTTGCTCCGTGGAGATTTAAGATCTCGTCGACGCGGCCTGGAGGTGAGTGGCGGGTGACAGAGGACCGGCCTCCAGTCTTGGTCAAGGGGTCAGTCCCCTTTCACGTTGCCTGCTGCCACCCGGGCCCTGGGCGGGCTGCAGGTGCAAGCAGTTTGCTGGGAGCGATCGCAGGACAGTTTTAACTCAACGAAGGTGGCCGGGGCCAGACCAGGGCCAAGCAAGCAAGTCTCCAGGGCGCGGAGCGTAAGGAGTCCCTTGCTCTCCGGCTGTGTAGACACAGCGTATGAGTGTGGATGCTTTCTGACATGTTGAGTCCCGGGTGCCTGGCCTGCGTCACCCTTGTCCTGGCCCCGGAAGGTGGTTCGTATGTGAAAACAGTTCAGGAAAGTACGTGTGATGCCATTCTGCGTGTTTCTTCGACTAAATATCCTTAACTTGTGCCCTCTTTTCTTTTTCTTTTTTTAAAAATCTGTCTGTAATGAGTTATCTGAGCTAATTTGTTGCCCTCCAGCCTGAGTTGGGACCTGAAAGGTCTCTGGGTAGGTACTGATAGTCACACTTGACCTGCACCGGGTCTCACGCTGAGAAAGGGGCAGAAAAATCGCAATGTTTATTTATTTTGAGGGAGAGACAGAGCGCGAGCAGGGGAGGGGCAGAGAGAGAGGGAGACACAGAATCCGAAGCCGGCTCCAGGCTCTGAGCTGGTAGCACAGAGCCTAACACGGGGCTCGAACTTGGGAGCCGTGAGATCGTGACCTTGAGCCGAAGTTGGACACTTAAAAAACGACTGAGCCGCCCAGGCGCCCCCGCCAGGAGCTTTTTAAACTCTACAGGAGCTATTTCCGGTCGGTTGAGGGTCCGGCTCTTGACTTCGCCTCAGGTCGTGATCTCACAGTCTGTGAGTTCAAGCTCATATCCAGCTCTGCGTTGACAATGCGGAGCCTGCTTGGGATTCTCTCTCTCTTCCTCTCTCTCTCCCTCTCTCTCTCTCTCTCCCTTTCACCCTGCCCCTCCCCGGCTCACTCTCCTTCTGCCTCCAAATAAATAAATTGAAAACGAAATACCGATGAGCTATTTTGACCGCAGTTAGCTCCCCATGCTCTTGCCTCGAGTGACCTTGGTTCTGGTCCTGCACTTCTGTGTGTTCATCTGCCCCCCGCTGCCTCTGCTGCTCCCAGTGACGCCCACTGCATGCTGCTCCCGGCATCAGGACAAGGACCACTCCAGCGCCCCGACATCCCCAAGCAGGAGGAAAGCCTGTGATCTACTTTGCAGGTGGCAAAGCTGAGGCCCAGCGCGGTGTGGGCGCATCCCTAAGGCCCCGTCGCAGGTGGCCCTCCTGGAGCTCAGGCAGGATTGGGGAAGCCGCGGTGGAGGTCCTAGTGGGCCTGCCGTTCGCAGGCGCCCTGGTAATGCTCTGCGGGTGCTGAGTCTGGTCCCTCCAAGGCCAGGCAGAGGAGCGTAACACAGGGGCAACGTGGCTCCCCTTGTGGGGCACCCACCCTGGGCGCATAACGGAATGGCCAGGGGATAGTTCGTGTGCCCTGTGAATACTAGTTTTGTTAAGATGGCTGACCCAGGGCATGGGGAGGGCTCACAAACGCCGTTCAGTCCCCTGGCCTCTCCCCTGATTGTTTTTGAATGTTTACTTATTTTTGAGGGTGGGGGAAAGCATGTGCAAACAGGGAAGGGGCAGAGAGAGGGGGGGACAGAGGACCCCAAGCAGCTCTGTCAGCGGAGTCCTAAGTGGGGCTTGAACTCACGGACCATGAGATCGTGACCGGACGCTTAACCCACTGAGCCACCCAAACGCCTCCTCTCCCATGGTTAAAGGCTGTGTTTAAGCGGGGTTTGCTGACCCCACGGCCAGCTCCTGGGTCCCGCACATACCCGCTGCCATGGGAATGATGAGAATCTTGTCTCTGATTTCCCTCTCCCTCTCCCCTGACCACAAAGATCGGTGAACCCTGTCCCCTGGCCGTGTCTTGGTTTCCTTATCACCATGTCTGTGCCCTAAGGTTATTCCAGCTCTGATATTTGCCCTCTGGCTTATATGCAAAGGTGAGACTCAGGATTTCTATAAGAAAACATGCTGTTTGTAACAAGGTCTCTTAAGCCAATCACAAAAACAACAGACACAGTCAAACATTGAAAACTGGGAACTCCTATTCATCAAAAAACCACATCAAGGGCATGGAAAGACAAACCACAGAATGAGAGAAAATATTAGCGCATACAAAATCAACAAAAGGCTCGTATCCAGGATATATAAGAATTCTACATTTCAATAAGCAAATGACATCCACACCTATTAGAAAAATGGCTTGAAAGACACTTTTTATTTTAGTTTATTTTACTTATTTTGGAAGGGGCGCATGTACACAGGTGAGCAGGGCAGGGCCAGAGAATCCCAAACAGGCTACATGCCTACAGCGTAGAAGCCGATGTGGGGCTCGAACTCACAAACCATGAGATCGTGACCTGAGCTGAAATCAAGAGTCAGACGCTTAACCGGCTGAGTCCCCCAGGGGCCCCTTGAAAAGACACTTTCAAATATCAGAGCGCGAGGGGTTGATATCCCACAACCAACAAATGTACCAAAATATACTCGACCTCATTTACCATAGAAGCGCAAATTAAGACCACAATGAGATTACTTTCAGACGTCAGGCTAGGAAGTTTGAAAGCCTGGCCGATGTCTAGCGTTGGTGAGGATTTGGGGTTGGCAGAACTCTCACACCCTTCTGCTGGGAATGGAAACCAATCCGACCGACCACCATGAAAAGGGATCTGGCATCATGTCCCAAAACGAAACGTACTCCCGCCCTCCGACGCAGCAATTTGCACGTGTGCCAGAATACACGTAGGACGATGTCACTAGCGGCATCATGAAGATGGCCCCAGGTCAGACACAACCCAATGCTCAGCATAATGGGTACATATCGGTGTTTTGGTATATTCGTACCCAAAGTGCCATAGATAAAATGTACCGACTATAAGTACACCGGGTGTTAAAGCGTGAATGGACGTACCACTGATTCATAGCACTGAGAGGTGGCTCTCACTGAGTGAGTTCGGAGTGAAAGATGCCAGGCATCCACACTGTGATGATTCCACCTGCTTCAAGGTCACAGCGCGGAGCTGCGTGGGGGCGTTAGGATACGGGACCTGGAGAGGGCAAGGGTGGGTAGCGATCAGGAAGGAGGCAACCACAGGGGTGTCTGGGGACCCGGGGACATCCCTGATGTTTTATTTGCTGACCCAGCTGGAGACTGTATGTGGGTTTGCTTTGGAATCATTCAGCAGGCTGCCCTCTTCTGATTTGTGTCCTTTCTGAAGTTCTGCTTTCGTTCAGTAGGAAAAAGCTTTCAAGAACGGTACGTAGGTGTCAGTCACACAAGAGTTAAGTAAAAACTCTTGGACAAACTTGGGTAGGGCTCTGTACCTTGCCATAAACAGTGACGAATTTGCATTTGTTCCCGGGAATAACACCACTGCGAGTATTATTTTCTCTGAACGCACGCGAGGGAAAGGGGTCTCAAATCAAATCTTGAATGTCACGAGCCGCATTCTCTCTGGAGCTCCAGAGGCGAGCATTCCCTTGTCTGTGGGATTGCATTGTGTTTCTCCAGGACCCCGTAACAATGGATGAGAGGAACTGGAATGTTTCGATATTTTGCTGCGGGCAGAGGGAATGTGTAATGATGCAGAATTATCCGTTCGTTCATTTTCCCTGATGAGATTCAGATGCGCAAAGATGAGGTTGTTACAGACCAAACAGACGGGCGGGCATCACACCGCGCTGTTGACCCTGAAAACTGCAGGGATGGTGGGTGACAATGATTAATTGGATATGCTTTTAAGAACTGGATGGGTCTCTTACTATAAGATTAGTGAGAGCTATGGGAGTCTCCAGAGTGAACTCTGACTCATGTCACTTATTCTGCGTCGATAAATGTATTCCATTACCCTGGAGCAAAAAACAGGCAGGCCCTCTCTTTTGTAGGAAAATATTATCTTGTTTTATTTGGAGGGTGGGGGAGAGAGAACACTTAGTTAGATAGAGGGCTGACCGGCGTTAGAATAAAATAGGGGTCTGATCGCCTGAGATTTCTCTTTGGAAGAGACTTCAACATCCATGCATCAGAAGGCGGGTCACCTGCTTCGGACCGCGGTTGACCACGGGTAACTGAAACCACGGATAAGGGGGACGCTCCTAGCAGATTGCCTTAGAGAGACCCACACCCGGCTGTCAGAATCCACTTCTGCTAAGGGTGAACGGTGCCGTGCCGGCACACGTGGTAGGTGGGAATAATTTCCATTAGAAACATTCTTTTCTCTTTCCACAAACTATGGCAATCACAATAAAAATGATTAGCTGTGGTAAGAAGGAAAAGGTAGTAATCGGGAAGCTGAGGGAGGGCATTTATGTTTGACTTCATCAAATTATGCGCCTTTTTATCTTCTATGTTAATGCGTTGTACTTAGAAGCTTTGCATATTCTAATTTATTTCCCCAGACTGCAAACAAATTTCCTTGTGCTGAACCGGCTTCCTAAGGCCCAGTGGATAATCCTGTGCCTTGGTTTCATCCTCAGTGCGTTTAGCGTGGACGGGGTCTGAAATAACGGAAATTCTGACCTTCGGGCCCTGAGCCTCTGCGCCCACCTCCCTGTGGACGCTCCCCGTGGACACTCGCCACCCAGGCCACTCCCTGGGTTTCGTTCCCGAGTGATGAGCAGAGCAGCATTGCTGGAGATCCAGCCTGGTTTGCTCAAAACCCTCGAGGCCCGGCAGAGCTGTAGCACCTCCTACGTACCGTGGTCTCTAGAATATTCACGCTATGGCATGATGGCACGGTCACGAATGCGGGCACCAACGTGGGCTCCGGAAGGGGGTGGGTTACTTGCTTTTCAAGTGCCTCCCACGTGTGGTTTGGATTTTGGTTCTCAAAAGTCACTAAGCCTGCACTCTTGCTGGGGAAGCGACTGGACAAAGTTTTCCACTAAAGTGAGGGAGTTAGGCGAGAAAGAGAAATACTCGGGGAAGGGCGAGCTCTGGCACGGGACAGGGTGAGAAGATCCCCAAGGTGATGGGCGAGGGGGACCCTGGGGTGGCTGTGCCTGGCGACAGCCAAGGGCAGGTCGGCAGATGTTGGGGACTGTTTCCGGAAGACAGTGGTTGGGCCTGACGTGGCCGGTCTCCTGCTCTGTAAAATGGGAACACTTGACGACCTCCCAGGCTCTAATGAGGACTGACCATGTTGCAGGTAACTGCTGACCTTGCCCTGCCCACGTCCCCTGGGGAAGAATTCCATTTCACGGGTAACATCTCCAGCTTCCAGTTTCCTGCTCATCCGGAAGCAGGAACGTGGGAAATTACTTTTCCACCAGCCGTGTGAGTTAATGACACAATTTGTAAATTGTTTGATTCTAGTAACGGCATCAGATACAGAAGAAACAACTGTAGCTCATATCCATATTCTTCAATAAAGCAATTCCAACGGCCCGTGATGGGTTTAAATGCTAACATTTGGGCAACACACAGTATTGGAAACGGAGCATTAAAAAGGCTCTCTCTTTCTCTCTGTATTAAAAGGCCATGGCAGAAACATATATTATCCCGTCTCAAAAGAATCTCAGAAAATGTCTTTCCTGTAGCGTCAGATGATTTAAAATCGATCTCCTATAGCTTGCCCCACTTTTATATTTTTAGCCACAGACAAAATAGTGGCTCTCTCAATTGTCTGGTGAATCGCTTTGAGGACCAAGGTTCAGTCACATCGCTGTTCTCAGGGTTTACTCCTGGTGATCTCTTCCCTTTGTGAGCCCATTACGGCGCAAAGAAATGCCCCGCCACTTTGATTTAAACTGTGACTTCAAGCTACACGCCTTGACTGTTCAAGCCACCAAACGCAGTCTGTAAGCAGATACCGCGCCGTGGCAGACAGACCGCACACGTGTGGCTCTGTGTGAGCGCCTCATAGCTCTCATCTCATGGGCATGATTTTAATTTTTGGCAAAATTTCCCTGAACGTCTCCAGGTAAGTCCTTGCCTGGCCAAGGGATCAGAGCTTCACAAAGACAAAGTCCCCGTCCTGGACCTTCTCGCGTTCCAGAAAGAGGACACACGGCATGTGTAGAGACCGCCTGCATCCAAGGCCGACACAGGTGAGGAAACGCAGGAGGTGAAGGCCTAAGGCCACAGGTTCTCAGGGGTGGGAGTTCCCCAGGATGTGGGAATGACCCGGGCGTTTGGGGAGGTAAATTTTATTTTTTATTTTTATTTTTTAAGTTATTTTTTACAATGTATTTTGAGAGAGAGGGAGAGAGCACAAGCTTGCACGAGTGGGCGAGGGGCAGAGAGAGAGAGGGAATCCCAACTGTCAGCACGAAGCCCAAAGCACAAAAAAAAAGCTGACGCGAGGCTCGAACCCAGGAACAGTGAGATTGCAACCCGAGCCGAAACCAAGAATCGGACGCTTAACCAACTGAGCCTCCCAGGCGCCCCAAATTTTACTTTTTATTTTTTTATGGTTAAAATCAGCTTTATTTTTTTAAATGTTTATTTATGTATTTTAAGAGACAGAGAGAGACAGAGTGGGGGAGAGAGACAAAGAGAGAGGGAGAGAGAAAATCCCCAGCAGGCTCCTTGCGGTCAGCACAGAGTCAAACTCGGGACTGGATCGCACAACCCTGGGTTCGTGACCTGAGCCCAGATCAAGAGTCGGATGCTCAACTGACTGAGCCCCCCAGGCTCTGGGAAGGTCAATTTTAAATTGGGTCTTGCAGGATGCTTGTGTCAAGAGGGAAGGAAAGTCAGTCCTGGGAACAGATACACAATGAACAAAAACACTGCCTTGGAGAGAGGATACACGTTCTGAGTATTTAAAGCCAGGAAGTGAGGAAGTGTTCGAATAAAAAGCGCCCTTCAGAACTGGGGAGGAAGGCTTTTCTGAGCTGAGCTTAGCAGCCCCCCACCCCCACCAAAAAAAAAAACAACTGAATTCAGGCAGACATTCCAGTCTCAATGCTCGTTTGCTCGGGATTCAGGAAATAATTGGCGAAGTCTTTCCGATACTTACCGGTTTGTGTTCAAGTGTAAACGAGCAGCCTGCAAGTGTTTATGGCAAATTATAGACAGTGAAGAAAGTATTGGAAATGGGATGTGAGGTAGGGGTCTAGCGACTTGTGTTTCGGTGACTGATGTCTGTTCACAGAATAGCACAACCTATTTTACGAGGACGTGTGTGAGTTTTTCTCGTCACATAGAAGTATGTGAGTCCGGTGCCTATGAGGTCAGGTGCCTACAAGGTCAACGGAATAAGAGTGGAATCGGAGAATGAAGGGGAAACAAGAAATAATAGAAAAAGAAACGGGTTTTCCATGAATCAGTGGTTCTAATGTCACACGAATCCAGTGCGGCAGCCTGAGGACGACATTCTTATGTGGTAAAAAGTCCCTTTGTGTTTAAAGAAGATTCCACAAAGCGATGGGTGTGAACACATAGCTCAAGTGAGCCCTATGTACCGGGTCTTACAGGTTTCTAAAGTGGGCCCTGAAACCCACAGGTCCCCTAGGGCTCCGTCTCCTTGGAGATGGGGTAGACAGTACGGCCACACCAGGAGTCTCAAATCCAAAAGCCCACAGGAGCCAGGGCAGGTCAACCACCTGAGGGAGACTGTCGGCTACCCTGAGTGGCCCAAGCCCCACCTACAGAGGGTGGGGTCTGCTTGATTTCAGCTTATGTCATGATCTCACAGTTGGTGAGTTCGAGCCCTGCGTCGGGCTCTGTGCTCACAGCGTGGAGCCTGCTTGGGATTCTCTGTCTCCCTCTCTCCCTGCCCCTCCCCTGCTTGCTTGATCGATCTCTCGCTCGCTCGCTCTCAAAATACATAAATAAACATTAAAAAGAAACCACCTGAGAAGAGCAAAGGAATCGTTTTTGAGAGTCAAATCTAGTTTACGGGTCACATTCATGTTTCACCAGCTTCCTCTGTCCCTTGTATGTGGTATCTCACATATCACCCATTTCCAACGGGGGCATATAGCTATTATCAAAATATCACTCTAAGGCACCCCAATCCTAAGGGGACCAGACATGGTTTTCCATGGAAAAGCTTTTTAAAAAGGTTTTTATTGCGAATTTAAATATATAGACTTTTTGAGATGCACATAAAATAGATGCACATTTTTATAATGTAGTTAGGTCAGCATATGTCTGCAGAGCATTGATTTACACGTTCACATGCCATGAATTTAATGAACATTCTTCATGAGCACCTTTGACAGCACTGTCTTCATCGGCACCTCGGACGCCCTGAGCTCAGAGTTTTTGAAAGGTTTCACTTTTAAGTCTCAGCCATCTGATTTGTTTTTTCTTTTTCTTTTCTTTTCTTTTTTTTTTTTTTTTTTTGAGTGGGCTTCACTCCCAGCGTGGAGCCCAATGCAGGGCTCGAGCTCACGGCCCTGAGATCCGGCAGAGGGGCGCCTGAGTGGCTCAGCTGGTTAAGCGTCTGACTCTTGACCTCAGCTCAGGTCATGATCTCACGGTTCGTGGGTTCGAGTCCTGCGTCAGGGCTCCGCGATGACAGTGCAGAGCCTGCTTGGGATTCTCTTTTTCCCCCTCTCTCTGCCCCTCCTGTGCTCTCTCTCTCAAGATAAATAAATAAACTTAAAAAAAAAAAAAAAGACCTGAGCAGAGATCGAGTTGGACCCTTAACCTCCCAAGCCCATCGTGTCTACGTCACTTGAGACACAGCAGCTGCGATGCTGTTCCCGAGGACAGGGTCACAGCCACGGCCCCCACTAACATCCCACGAGGGCAGTGGTCACTGATTCCTTGTGCCTGCGGGGGTATGTCCCCAGTGCAGCCAATCACGGGACAGTGTCTTCATGGGATATTGAAATTGTACATTCAGAGGAAATCCTTAAGGCTTGAGATTGTGAGGTTGAACCTCCGGGGATAATAACAAAGTGTGTATCTAACGACTCCAATCTCTCTCTCTCTCTCTCTCTCTCTCTCTCTCTCTCTTTCTCTCTCACCATTGGTTTCTGTTCACCTCCTACGTTTCCAAACCAAGCTTGATTTGGGATTAAGCGTCTTCCCCAGACCAGACTTCATTGTTCAAAATAATGTCATTGTGACGGTACCTCGTAGCACTGGGAGCTTTCCTCAGGGGTCATGACCGGGGGATGCACATTCTCACACTGGATACCAACCCACTTGCTTGTCGTTGTGTCACAAACGAAAACTGGGGGCTCAGCAAACTCTCCCTCCCCCTTTGCGACTAGCATGATGGGACTGAGTCCCGTAGTTCTCTGGGTCTTTGAGTGTCTCGAACAAGACTTAGGGGGGAAGAGTAAAGCTTAGAAAATCGGGATTGCTGGCAGATTCGCTTCCAGGGCCAGGAAAAGGCCACTGGCTCGTGGGTGCCATATGGCCTCGAACGCAAGCCACTAAGACATTTGCACAAGCGCACGCCTGATCCCCTGTGACAAGTGCTGTGGCGCCAGAAGGCACACAGGTTCTTTCCATTTAGGAACAGGTCTGAAGCCCACCTACCCACTGAAGTTTCCCCTGAAATGCATGGCTGCCCAAAGCATCCGTTCCACTTTCTGGAGTCCGCAAGGAAGAGACTGCGTCTCATCGGAATTCTGTCCGCTCATTTCTTTCTTTCCTCCTCGGACCACCTGGTGATCCGGAATTGGTCCCACCGGGGGTGTGAATGGCGTGCCTACTGTTTAGAGATAAGATGGCAGGTACAGAAATTCCTTTTGATAAACTTCGATGAAAGGTTTATGCCGAAATCATTAGGTGAAATGAGGCAAAAGCCACGGTGAGTTCATTCTCCTCTCTTCCTACATCCCAAATCACCCATCACATTAAAGTGAACGCTGCCAGTTTCTAAAAAAGATACCTAGCAATTGTATGACTCTCGCGTTGACTCTGGATCCTTCTGAGTCTATTCCTGTATATTGTGGAGCTGTGAAATCCTCGCTTCCTGCCAAAGCCCCTCTCAGAATCTCTCCATCCAGATGGTTCTCTTGTGTTCCTGCAGTGGGGGAGCGTTAAATAAAGAAATCCCACACAGACACGGTGGGAAAGGGTCCCAGAGTTCAAGGATAATGAGGAAGCCCATCTTCCTTATGCAAAGACAAAAGTGACATCTCCTTAAAATTGTTAATTCATCCTGAAAGGAGAAACAATGACCTCCCGTGGTCATCATATTGAATGTCCATAGAGAGGAAAATGGTCTTCACCCACATGAACTCTGTGGGTCAGAGCCAGAAGCTGCCTTTGCCAGAAAAGGCTTCTTCAAGGGCACGGCTCTGCTAGATCAAAGCCACGTCCTCCAGAGACTAGAGCGGGGAGTTTCGTGGGTGGCACCAGTTAGAACCAGGCGGGGATGCTTCTATTCTTAACGACTCTCTCGAGTCGTGCAGTATAAGCAGATCCGCAGGTGGAACCTGGGTGAAGCAGGGATGTGGCACCTGCAACGATTTTCCAAGTTCTCATTGGCTCCAACCTGTGTCTGCGGCTGACACTGGTTCTCCTGGTATTGACCCTGGCGGCCATTCGCACCATCGGGTCCCACAACACAGGACAACTTCGTCTTCACTCGCTGCCCGAGGGCGTTCAGACCCTGAGCACTTCTGTTCGTTTGCTGGCCATGGATACTGCCTAACCCTTAAGACAAAGCCTGATTGATCAAATGCCAAGTTTCAGAAGTGCCTCCTTAGACAATGGGAAATAATCCTGCCCGGAAACATTTTCCCACAGCATTAGCGGGCTGTTCCGGTTACGGGGGCTTCATACAGTTGTGTCCACATAGTCAACCTCCCCTTTACAAGAATCCTGCCTTCTGTGATTAGGGAGTAATTCAAGGCGGGGGCATAAGGGGAGTGTTCCTTCATTTTTCCCCAAGTGCTAGAAGTCAAGCGTTCGTAAGTTTCAGGATGACGTCAGTTTCAGGATGGTTGGCTGGCGGGGAAGGAGGAAGAACAGGAAACCTAAAGAAACTTCCGACTGGCTTCAAGGAAGCTTTCTTCGCAGCATGGGGCGGGCGCTAGTCTGTATGTGTCAAATCAGAAGATAATGAACCGGCAGCTGCAAAGAAATCTCCGAGGTGATGCCCAAGTGGCAGCCGGGGTACTGGAAAAAGACGGTGGGAACCCCCTTGAGCTCAGAAGCATCAGCTAACCCATCGGTTCAGCCTGTACCAAATAAAGAGGCTTAATCTGCAGCCTGGAGGCACAGACAGGCTTCCCGGAATTGATGAAGCCTCAGGACAGAGACAGGCACGTGGGTGGATGGATCTGTGTTTAGAATTTAGAGCTGGTGTTGGCTTCAGGCAAGGTAGCTCCCATCCCCGTTCATCTTTCCCCGAGAATCAAGGCTCACACTCGGGTGCGTGTGGTTTCTCTCCTTGTTGATTAATCAACAGCATCCATTTGGCACTGACTGTGCGCAATCGGCCGGTGGGAGGGTGGTGATGGCAGAAGGTTGTCCCTGGGGACACCCGAATGAAGACAGCGGATCCAGGTCTCATGGCGATTATCAACTGGCAGAGTGAGACTCACCTATCTACCCAGCCATCCATTCGTTTCATACGACGGGCACAGGTTGAGAATTCGCTCGGTGCACTGGGACCGTGGGACAGCACTCAGTACTTAGGCAGTGACAGACTGGGGGACGTTGCAACGAAGGGTAGCGCGCCCAAAGGACTTGGGGGCTGAGCCAGGAAAAATATTCGACCACCAGGTGGCACTAGCACACAATGGGCTTGTTCGGGCGACCAGGACAGGTTTGCAAGCAAAAGCCCCCCACTGCATGGGGCCATCCGGACGCTATGATACGAGGGCCACCACCCAGGAGGGGCGGAGAACGAGGAAGCTCTGCAGAGGGGACCGAGCGTGCAGGTGACAGTGGCTCAGCAGCACGGGGGGAGTCTTCCTCGGGGAGCTCCAAAGGCCAGCGGCTGCCTGAAGTCTGTGCGGCTACGGGGTTTGTCTTATCTGCCGCAGGCAGATGTCGGTGCGGTTTTGCGCGGTGTGCAAAGCAGGCAAGCTGCAAACAGCTGAAAAGGCACTTATCGGGGGCTAGGTTTAAAACAATTGGCGGTATGACACTTTGAGTCGGTGCCAGCAGGGTTTTGAACTGGGGCGTCCCAGTCTGCCGCGAAGAAACACACACAATCTACGGACCCATCTACAGGGACCCTCTTGAGGCTCCCTTTTCCATAGTGGGAAGTCATTTACATACGGCCTTCCTGGAGCCGCTGGAGGGGTGAGGGATGCGGAGACAGCCACCCATGCAGCCCTTGTGAGCGCTTGCTCTGTCTCTAGCCTCGTTCTCAGGGGAGGGGTGCAGGCAAAGGTGAGGTAGGAACTCCTGCTCCGTTGTTGCCCCTTAAGCCCCCAGCTGAACCTCGAAGGCTCTACCCCACTGATAGTGAAGCAGGGGAGACGAGGAGTTTCATGCTGAGATTGTTAATTCACACTTGAACGCCACCACCTCTTCCCATCCCCCACCCCCACCTCTCCCCGTGACCACGGAGGGACCTTCTTGGAGATGCAGGAATTAGAAAGCCCACGAGGGGGCAGACTTGAACGACCTCCTTGCTGCTGGATCAGGGTCCAGCGCTTTTTCCCGGGGTTCTGAACACCCCACCCAAACTTGCGTGATTAGCTTTTATTCATTTTTACCTTTTGGAAATAAATCCTGTTTTTTAAAAAAAGTTTTTAACGTTTATTTATTTTGGAGAGAGAGAGAAAGAGCGTGGGAGCAGGGGAGGGGCAGAGAGAGAGGGAGACACAGAATCCCAGGCAGGCTCCAGGCTCTGAGCTGTCAGCCCAGAGCCTGACTCGGGGCTCGAACTCACGAATCACAAGATCATGACCTGAGCTGAAGGTGGTCGCTCAACCAGCTGAGCCCCCCAGGTGCCCTGTAAATAAACCCTTCTTTGATCAATCCTTATTTGAGTGTCTTATCTGTTTCTTGCTGAAACCCCGACTCATGCATGCCTCATATCATGGCCCGACTCATCAAATTATGTCCACTTCCACTTTAGCGTCGTGATACGAATCTTACTTTTTAAGTAACTATAGATACGCTTTCTTTCTGTGATCGTATGCAAGTATATATGACAGACATCGGCCGGAGAACAGAAGCACTAGGTAGTGTATGTTAAGAGATTTCTCCCAAAGAATGTGCATATACAATTATGGGGGTGACTGCACAAATCTCAAATCCGGGGGGCAGGCCATAGGAAGGGCAGACTGGAACGGTCAGGCATGGCGGGATGCTCCTGTCCCACAGGCGGGGAAGCTTCAGCTCTGCTTTTTTTAGGGTCTTCCAGCGGATTAGGTCGGTCCCACCCAGATGATCTCTCAGAATCTCTTGTATTTAAAATCAACTGATTGTGGAGAGTCGTCTTGTCTACAGAATACCTTCAGAACACCCCGCCTGGATTAGCATTTGGTTGAAAAGCTGGGGAGTGCAGCAGCTTAAATGCTTGCAACCCCACCCCGCTGTGGGATTCAGAGAGAACGCCACAATCTCTCACACAGCCGTGTGAGAGATCTCTCTCTCTTCCCAGAGATCTCTCTTCACAGCCGTGGCTGTGAATGGAAACAGTGATTGGGTGCAACTAGTTAGGGGAAGAACTATCTAAGGACACCTAGTCAGTGGTTTTGGATACAGAACGAGAACCGAATCCTCAGGACCCCCAGCCCGTTGTGCCTCTAACGCACCAATACACTGTGTGTGGTTAATTCTGGCCTTAAGGAGGCTGATTGGACAAAAGTCAGTGTCGTCGACCAAGGGGGCGGGAAATTCTACCAACAGGGTATTGAAAATATTTGTTTCTGTGCTTTTCCAAGTTGAACGAAATCTAATTTGGGGGTCCCTTCCAAACTTCTGCCCTGGATGAATATTTGTCTTGTTCTCCAAGGACACTTAAGAAGACCCAGATAAACTAGAAAATCAGCTCAAAGTCATATTGCAAGGAGAATGGGGGCAAGTATTGGAACTCAGGGAGGAGACAAGGAAGGCAACCAAGAACCTTGGACGGAACAAGGAAGAGAACTCGTGCACCCAGCCTGTGGCACTCAATGCTAATTGGCTGTGTGTTACAGCAGAGCTTTCTAGAACAAGGAAATTGTGAATCCTCCCCCCCCCCCATTGACACTGTAAGTACAGCATCTCCCAAGTCTTGTGTACAAAATGCTTTCTACCGTGAGCTTGTGTCAAGGTACTAACTTAATGATTGATAGCCTGGGTCTATCTGCAGGGTTACTTTCTTGTTTCACAGTATGTTTTTGTTTTTGTTTTTGTTTTTGTTTTTGTTTTTTAACTGGTTGCATTAGTACCTAAAGCTTTGGAAACTTTCACATAAAAATCCAGATTTTTGGAGTCTCTTGAAGCCAGAGGCCAGAAGAAATATTCCTACACAGAAGCAACCAGCCGGGGCTGGAAAGATCTGGAGTCCTTATTCCAATTTCTGGCCTGACGTCTCTATGCATGCGAACTTGAGAACCCAGGACTTGGAGAACGCATAAAATGGCCTGCTGCTCGTCCTTCCATCCCTCGGGTTGTGGAAGCTCTTGAAATGCTCAGCCCTGGCTAATGATCCACAGTATCATCCGCCCTGGAGCCTGATGGGGCTTCCCTGGGATGTGCGGATTCGAAGCTTCCTTGTCGGTAACACCCGACCAGATCACTGCCTCTTTTAGATAACTTCCGTCTCCAATTTTTATCCCTTTCCTTAATAACTACCTCCCTTTTGTTCTTCTTGGGTGAGCATAATACAATTTCTCTGAACATGTGTAAAGTTAATTTATCTTTGGCACCTTGTATTTCAAACCAGACCCCAAAACGCCACTAATCTCTAATTTATAACAAACTAGCGGTGCGTGAATTTCATTAAATCACATGTGGCTAAAAGACAGACTTTGTTTTTATCCCAAGATATATTTGCTGAAGCCCGCTTAATATCACATTTGTTCGGTGAGTTGAATAAAGCGTGCTGCTCTACTTGGTACTAGGAGTATTAAGTATACATATTCAGCTTTTTCAAACCTGCCACGTCCTCCGAATTCTTGGCTGAGAAAAAGTTGCCTCTGTCAAAAAGGAATATTTAGACCAGGTCAATTCTCCTCTGAAAAACAGATGGTTTAAAACTTCTCTTATGCTATTAAGCAATTGCACACAATTTACATAATGGGATAGTTCTGTTCACACAACCAAGTGAATCATCATAATGGGAATTATAATTATGACCAGGAAATGTGAGGTGTCTTATCAAGAAACATTCACTTCCTCAAAGGTATAGTTCATTTCCTGAACAAGTCGCCCTGCTTCTAAAGGACTAATTTAGCGTGATGAACCACAGCAGGGTGAGGCGTCTAAGTATTTGAATTTAGTGTATTTTACTATTGCCGCGCAGGAAGGGGCAATGGAAAGTGGGGACAGGCTTCTAGCCAATCACGCGGACAACAGATGAGTTTCTCCCCTGATGCGGCAGGAACCTGCTTGCTCTGGGGACGGGAGCTCCTGGCGGTTTGTTCCCTGTAATCGGCAGAACAGGAATGTGGCCTAAAGTTGACCAACAGGGCAAGTCGGATGGTTCTGAGGTCGAAGTAATATACTTGGGAGACTCCATGTCTGACACAAAATTCGGGAAGTAAGTGGGAGCCGTCACCTTGCCGTGTTCATGTGCTCAGTGTTGGGGTTACCAGACAAACAACGTAATTTGGGATGTATTTAGGTTAAAGGTACAGGCACAGGATAAGATACAGGATGGGACACACTTATGCTAAAAATTATTTGTTGGGGCGCCTGGGTGGCTCAACATCTGACTTCGGCTCAGGTCATGATCTCGCGGTTCGTGAGATCGAGCCCCGCGTCGGGCGCTGTGCCGACCGCTCCGAGCCTGGAGCCTCCTTCGGATTCCGTGTCTCCCTGTCTCTCTGCCCCTCCCCTGCTCACGCTCTGTCTCTCTCTGTCTCTCAAAAATGAATAAACGTTAAAAAAAATTTTTTTAAGTAAAAAAAAAAATATTCGTTGCTTCTCTGAAATTCAAATCGAACTGCTCCCGTATTTTTGTTTAGTAAATCCTACAACGCTGTGGATGTTAGCAGTTCATCCCCTCCCCGTGTCCCAGCCTGTTCAGGGAGGACTTCATTTTAGTAGAAACAAGAAACAGCAAATCCACATCCCACAGATGCTGGTGGCAAACTGGCTGCCGTTGGCTGAGGTTTCGCCTTGCGTGAGGGATAATGAAAAGTGGCTCCGGGAGCAGTCTGAAGCCTCCCCTGCCCTGACGTGTGCGGACGGAAGAGGGCAGATGCTAAACTTTTCTGGGTGGACGACTTGGTGTGAGAGTAGCAGTTGAGAAGGTCATAGCTCAACATCGGATCTTGTGTGATGACGGGTGTGTGTAGGCGTGCACGTGCGTGTGTTTCCATGTATGTGGGAGAATGTGCATGCGTGTGTGCGCGTGTGCGGGTAGGGTGTGTGGCACAGGGCTTTTAGAGGGAGGGTCTAAGGCCAGCCGGCCCTGGGGTGACGTCTCAGTTCGTCCTCCCCATCTGGATGACCCACAGCAGCCACTTCTAATGTTTGGGCCCGCGTGGCCTCATGTGCCCAAGCGACGTAATATAGAAGCTATGTCACGGAGTAATTGGAAGGAGGTACGTAGTAAGTTATTACATCTACACTAGGGAAAGTGGCTAGAGCAGCGCCCATGACACGATGCATGAAGGTAACCGTTGGGCATTTCTCCTGCGAGTGCTGTTCACATCGGTGATGTTAGGCCCCGGGGAGGGTTTCTCCTGGAAACCAGTTAGCCTCTGCTGTTTCGGTTTCTCTGTGCACACGCCGGGGACCGCACAGGCACCCACCTCAGGGGGCGCTCAGAGGTGGCTCAATTCACACGGCCTGGGGCGTAGTGGTTGAGAATGGGGACTGGAGCCAGCTAGCCAAGGCATGACATCCCCATGACCAGTGGCTGTCCCTGCGACCTCAGGCACCCCCCTCAACCTCTCGGAGCTTCTGAGTTTTCATCTTCGATATGGAGACAGAGTGTCCATTTCATGGGGTCTTTGGGAGGGCGGTACCTAATGCCAAGAACGACTCACAGTAAGCGCCATGGAAATGCCCAGATGCAGGATAATGGTGGAGGGGCTTGAAAGCCCTCTTTTCCCTCCTTCCTTCCCTGCCTCACGGCCCCTCCACTCCCCTTTGGCCTCGCCGACTTTTGAGCCCTTTGTGCCTGGGACCGATGCAAACACGCCACAATTAATTTATTTTTCCCGTTTAATTTCACAATGGACCTGTGAGGTTGGTTCTTTCTTTAGCTGGGTTTTCCAGAGGCAGAACTGAGGGTAAGTCCTTTGCCCAAGGGCACCCAGTTTGTGGGGATGGGGCCTGAGAGGAGCCCATGTGGTCCACCTAGAGCCCATGCTTTTCCTCAAAGGCAGGCTGCTGGGCTGGCCGGGGGGGGGGGGGGGGGGGCTCCAGGAGTCTCTGCCTCCTCGTTCTGATGATCCGGACAGAACAGGGGTGGGAGAGACTGCAGTCCCTTCCCCTGGATGCACCCTCCGGCTTCCTTGTTTCCCGGGTCCTTTTGGGAACGTTGGTAAAGGCTGGCTGTCCCTAGTGACGGGTCCTCCCTGTCTGTGTGCGCTGGTACCTTGAGGGTGATTTTCCTGCCGAGAAAATCCCATCTGTGGTCACTTGGTTTTCAACTAATAATCAAAATAGTAAAGTAACATTCCCCAACCCAAGATTTTCCTTAAGCCTTTCCAGTTCAACGCGCAGATCCTCATATCCTACGTACAAAACTAATCCATTTTAACATTTATGTTAAAGCGTTCTTTAAAAGACCAGGTAATTAAATTTCTTTTCGTATTTGTAAATGTAACCTATCTGCTTTCTTTTCAAGCAACTCAAATGTCATTTTATAAGCAAAACGAACTTATGTATTTATACATGCACCCTATATTTAATAAGTGAACAAATTGTCTTTAACATTCCAATGAAGTTACCTCTCCTGGGTGAGATGTGGTTCCTTGGAGGTTGGGGATCTTCAGCTGGGGCAGGGAATCTGAGAAGCAGGTACACTGGCTGATTTTTCTTAACCACCTGGACTGCCTTGTCAGGCTTATTTAAGTGACTTCATGTCGGCGAATAGAGAGGCACCTGCTTCCGCGTGGGGGATCTCCAAGTCCAAGGCCCTGTGCCATTGATTAGATCAACGCACAAGTTCTTCCTTCCCCCAGGGCTGCTGCTGTTCCAGACATTTCCATGAACACACACTGGGATCCACACACTTCTCTGTCTGCCTCTTTAGTCTTAGTGGCTAAGATCATTCCAAGGACACTCACCTCCCCGGCTTCCTTCCGTCTTCAACCTTCAATCAACCAAATCTGCTTTGCCCTCTCACCCTGTGCATCAAGGGAACATTTTCAGTCCTGTTTGGCCATTGTGGATAATTTTCTGCTGAAACCCTGCCTCTGTTAATCCAGACGCTCCAGATTATATATGAAAATAAAAATACAGAGGTGTGTATATGTGCAGAAACATGTACATCTATGACTTAAACATCTTTTAAGCTCTTGGACGTGCAGTACGACATTCGTTAAATTTCTTTAGAGAAACGGAATGGCATTTTTAAGCGACTTTTCTTTTCTAATCACTTAATAGACTCTAATAGCAAATACATAAAAATTACAATGACTGTAAAATTTATTACTGTACTTACATTTCAGCATGTTCTAAAACACCGTATAATTGATGTAATTAATTTAGTCACACGCATATGCAGCCATATGATTAACAGAGTAAATGAAATTCATACACGTACATACGTAAATGCGTACACAAATACCGTGTACTTATTTAAATTAAAATATCCTATATTTTTCCTTTTGAATCAATTTTTTTTCTCTGGATATAATTAACTCATTGCCTTTCACAAAGTCAATGTATTTCAAGTAGCCCCAAACCATTACCATGAGTACTCTGGTTTTTAAATGCTCAAGATTCTCATAACTGGGCCAGTGAAAGCCTTTAATTAATGTTCTCTTCCCCTTTAGAATCCCCGTTAAGATTTAAAAAATATTCTGGCTTTCTGATGAGATTGACAAGCTGCAGAACCCTCTTGACTTTGTTTTTGTCCCCAGGCTTAGAATCAGCCACTCCCCATGAGTGCTGGCCTCCTTGACTGAGCGGATGTGGGAAGCCAGAGTCCGGGGTCTACGGGCATTGGTGGTTGGCAGACAAGCTGCTTTGAGACAATGACTGAGGTTAAATGTTGACCTTGATAATTTAAACTTAGCAGAGTAGCTCTCTTCTGTGCTCCATGGGAATCCTCATGCCCTAGGACTTGCTCTGACATCACCTGTCCTCCTCTGGCCCCCGTGTGGTTCCATGACCACCTCCTTCCATTATTTATGTGAGGCTGCTCCCAGGGTTTTGCTCGGTTTGGGTTGGTTGGTTTGTTGGTTATTTTTGGCCTCAGTCAGATGCCCTTCTCAATGCATACACTCTCTCTTGGTATCTCGTTCATTTCATGTTTAAAAAAATTTTTTTTTAATTTTTTTAACATTTATTTATTTTTGAGAGACAGAGAGACAGCGTGAGCAGGAAAGGGGCAGAGAAAAAAGGAGACACAGAATCCGAAGGGTCCAGGCTCCGAGCTGTCAGCACAGAGCCCGACGTGGGGCTCGAACTCACAAGCTGTGAGATCATGACCTGAGCCGAAGTCAGACGCGTAACCGACTAGGCCACCCAGGTGCCCCTAAAAAATTTTTTTTAATGTTTTTATTTTTATTTTTGAGACCGAGAGAGACAGAGCATGAGCAGGGGAGGGGCAGAGAGAGGGGGAGACACAGAATCTGAAGCAGGCTCCAGGCTCTGAGCTGTCAGCACAGAGCCCGACGCGGGGCTGGAACTCATGGAGTGTGAGATCATGACCTGAGCTGAAGTCGGACGCTCCACCGACTGAGCCACCCCGGCGCCCCCATTCTTATGTTTTTTTTTAAACCTCTGACGCTATGATAATAAATGCCAAATATGTACCCCTAGACTAAAGCTTTCCTCTTCAGGAGCACACCACCAACTATATAGTAGACCCAGAATTTTAAAATAAGGCTTTCAACGAGTGGAGATGTTTCGCTTCATGTAAGCAAAAAATCAACAGTAATGATCTCTTGATCATTCCGACTTGTGTTTCCAAAAAAGGAAATTCAACAGGAAGGAAGACTCATAAAGAGCTACATTCAGCTGGGCTTTAAAGAGTTACTGATTTCATGGATGCTTAAACGGGGAAACGGAACAACAGAGGAAAGGAGAGGGAAACAATAAAGGGAAGAGGAGAGAATGGAATGAGGGAGGAGAGCAAGGGACTCTTTCCAGGGAAAACAGCCTGCTGTGTCTCCATTTTCATGCCCTTTGCAAAGAGCAAGTGGATGCTGGCTTTGGAGGTTTTGGTGGCAGGAAGCCAACGAATGATCAAGATTTGAATCTCATGCTGGAAGTGCTCCTGGGTAATTATACCTAAACTCTATAATTTTCAGCCTTCTCTCCTGTAAAGTGATGATGCCAGCATCTGTGAATGTAGAAAACAAATATGAATGAGCCTAACGAAATATCTGACTCTTAGTCCTAAATCCACCTTTATCCAAAGAGCGAACAAGTAAGTGCATCGGTGACATACACCCAGGAAGCGGGTGCCAGTTCACCGGAAGGTCTGTCGCCCCCTGGGATGTCCCTCTGCCATAAGCAGCTGTTTGACAGATGAACAACGAGGGGCGCCTGGGTGACTCAGTCGGTGAAGCATCCAACTTCAGCTCAGGTCATGATCTCACAGTTCTTGAGTTTGGTTCGTGAGTTCGATTCGTGAGTTCGAGCCCTGAGTTGGGATTGCCGCTCTCAGCGCAGAGCCACTTGGGATGGTCTGTCCCCTTCTCTCTCTGCCCCTCCCCAAGCAGCACTCTCCCTCTCAAAAATAAATAAACACTAAAAAAAGAAAGGTTCTGGGGCGCCTGGGTGGCTCACTCGGTGGAGCGTCCGACTTCAGCTCAGGTCATGATCTCGCGGTTTGTGGGTTCGAGCTCCGCGTCGGGCTCTGTGCTGACCGCTCGGAGCCTGCAGCCTGCTTTGGATTCTGTGTCTCCCTCTGTCTCTGCCCCTCCCGTGTTCATGCTCTGTCTCTGTCTCAAAAATAAATAAACATTAAAAAAAATTTTTTTTAAAAAGAAAGAAAGGTTAACAATAAGGTGCAATGAAATATGACTTGCATTTTCGGTCGTCGGTATTACTTACGATTACCTCAAAACAGCGTCTTTTAACCTGAGTGTACTTTAGCCCCTTAGATATTAGCAATGCAAAATTATTCCTCTTATGTGTGCCAAGGAGGCTAAATGTTATTAAACGGTCTTAAAAATCGGTGTTTACCCACAAAATTAAACAATTTTAATTTTCCTTCACAGCCACATAAATTATAGCTGATTGAAATTAGAATCGGAACATTCCCATGATTAGCCCCTTTGAGCGTTCCTCCCGCTACCCTCCAGCCTCCTAAAGGGTATGATTTAAGAAGAAATCAGAAAAGCTGCTTTTCCCAGTTGGAGGTGAATACACGGTACTCACCATCTTGGAAGTCTATGCTTCTAAGCTTTGACATTGGCCAAGGAGGGATGTAGATAAATAGGGTGGCCAAAGATATTTGCTCTCAATGTATCCCAGAAAGACTTGCTTAAGAAGTTTTGTCTCGGGGCGCCTGGGTGACTCCGTTGGTAGAGCATCCAACTCCTGATTTCAGCCCAGGTCATGATCCCAGGGTTGTGGGATGAAACCCTGAGTCAGGCTTCATGCTGAGCATGGAAGCTGATTAAGGTTCTCTGTCTCCCTCTGCCCCTCTCCCCTGCTCTCTCTCTCTCTCTTTCTCTCTCCCTCAATCAATCAATCAATCAATCAATCAATCAAAGTTTTGTCTCAAGCATGTTCTACTGGAGAGTCGTCAACACCATCCTATGAGTAAAGTCTAAGCCTGTCATGCCCCTGGTCGTTTTGTAGAGGTCCCGAAGCACGTGGCATTGCAATGGTGGCAGAGGTGAATGCCGTATTTAAATTTCAGTTGGTAACCAGTATCAATCCTCTTGGCCATCTCTGGGCAGAGAAAGTTGGTACCTCCGTTATGAAGGTAGTGGAAGGTCACCTCTTTCTGAATGAGAAAAAATTTGCCCTCACTTGGGTCTTTGTATTTTCAGAAAAAGGGCTTTCCACATACTCTTTCCCCTTTCTCTTGACTTGGGCCACAGGGAAGAGAGATGGGAGCTGGGCTTGGGACACTCCAGTCTGCCTTTGCGTTTCCGGGTGATTCTGCAACCGATCTGTGGACATCTAGCAATTCACTGTGAAGCCTGCAGCGATGGCCTGTCTCCTCCAGCAGCTCAGACGGGGGCTGATGACGGACACAGTGAAATGGTGGGACAGGCACATGTGGACACAGTTTCTGCATAATACACATGGGGGGTCAATATCAAAACAAAATTAATAAATAAAAGCTTGGGAAATCTATTTTCCCTCTTTGAAACCGTAATAGAAAATACGATGAGACTGAAGGAGGAAGCACCAAACAAGGTAAGGTTTTATTTTTATTGTTTTCTCCTCTTTGGAAAGCTTTCTCTCCGTGTAATATTAAAACTCAGACTTAGTAGTATTAAGTTCAGTCATTTAAGTATGAATCTTATTACCTAGAATGTTGAAAAAGGGGAAAGCCCCACAAAAAAAAAATCTCCATATAAAGAGCACAGGATTTGGAGTCTGGCCATTTCCAGGGCTGACTTATGGTTTCTTTTGTACAAGTTTATCAATCTCTCCGAACCTCTTTTTTCCTCACACATTTAATAAAGATAATTCCTCACCAGGGCCTTTGTAGATCGAATAAGATATACACATGAAGCATCTATCACGGAGTTAGCACTTAGTAATAAATTTCAGTGAACATTACCATTATTGGAATTTTTAAAAATGATAATATTGGAGGCATATGGTTGGTGGTTCAGGAGCTGTGGCTGTTGGTTCTGGCTTGGCAACATATCGATTGTCATCTGGAGGCAACACTGGTGACAAGTGCTGTTTCCTGTTGTCCCAGGGGTGACCCAGTCCCTTGATGGGTTAAATTCCTGGATAAACACAGATGAAACCAGAATTGATCTACTGTCATATAACTCCAAAATTAAATGCGTGAAAGGGAAGCTCTGGGTATTCGTGCGACATGTCTAAACTTGCCTTGTCCTGCCCCAAGCATCTGTCTGTAGCCTGTGATCTCAAAAGCTGGACTAGACTAACTTTAGTGGAAACAAAAAAATGCCTTCTCTTTTGACTGGTAAACACAGGGCCTTGGGCGCAGTTGATGTGCAACGCGGAGTTGCCGAATGAATCAATGAGTGACTTCAACGTCATTAATACTAGCGCTAGCTGGTATTTTTATCAAACACAGTATATGTTCCGATACTGAGTGAAGAAATTCCCAAGAGTTTTTGGAGAGTGTAACAAATCGGGTCTCGCTCGGGCTGTATATGGTGGCTGCTGAGACTCAGGACCCAGTACTAAATGATAAGTTAGGAAGAGACGAAGCATTCCCACATACACCACGTCCTTTAGAGATTCTCAGTTGAGTTCAAAGAGTCAGAAGAGTTCAAAGGCCAGTGATGAGGGATTCGGCATGCACCTCAGAAGCAAAGATCGCGATCTGCGCGGCACGTTGGCGTATACAGGAAACTCCGCCACGAGTAAAAACAAGTGATTCCATATACAGCCTTAAAATGTGTAAGTTGCTGAGCTCAGTTATAACGGCAATATGGACCTGCCGTAGAGAAGCTTCCTGGAGCTGGTGGGGGAGGGACGCACCGCTGTTCTCTGAGTTGGGGTGGATTCATAATCACGTACCACCAGGCAGGAATCGATGCACCCAAATAAAACAAAAAAGAGCAAATGCACAACCGTGTACACACGAGAATGATCAGACCCAAGAAGCGACACTACCCTGGCATTATCTGTGGCTACTGAGTAAATCTATAGACCAAATTGGCAGGGCAGCCCACAGGGGCACTGTCATCCATCAACGTGGAAAGTGTGAGAAGATGCCTAATGGGGCCGCAGCCCTTAGGTCTGTGTCCTGGGTGAGCCCCCTGCCGGGGTGGACCGAAACAACCTGGAGGTACCTGCTGGTGGGACCGATCAGCGGGTGGCCAAGGGTTGCTTCTTTACCAAAGTCTGTGGTCATGAATCTAAACACCTCCAGCGGCCAAGGATGAGCACGGCTGGACCAGAGGGGAGTCTGACACACTCCTGAACTCCAGCACGTTATTCACGAGAAGCCCCTCTTGCACCTGCCTTGCATGGTGGACCTCCTCCACCCAGGCAGTCTCAGTCTTCTCCTTGGGTCTTGGGTCTACTATGAGCTATGTGGTGACCTCTTGAGATGCCTGGGGTTCCATCATTAGTGATCTGTTCCGATGAAATATCGGTTTTTCTAGTCTTCTCTCTAGCCTTCAGCATTATGAAGGTACTGTATTTTTTTTCTACCTTGTAGAATCTTCTGAACACTCATCACTTCCAGGAAAATTTAACCTTTTCAAAGGTTAAACATCTCTTTGTACTTCCTTTTCGGGCTGAGATTGGTTGAGAGCCGCATGCCCTTCGTGGAGTTACCACAAAGGGATGTCTTCAGTTTCCTGTGGGAGAGTGGAAGGAGAGCACCTAGGAGTCAACACGGTGCAGGCTGGCTTGACATCCAGGGTATCATAGCTTGACTGAAATTCACCGTTACCGGCTATAGATCCCTGAGGGGCTTCACTCTCTCAGGTCCTTCAAAGCCTGTTTCTTTATTCACTGGAATTCCTCCTCTCTCTGGGCACCGGCGTTGTAACTGTCTCTTCCTATCCGCCATCAACGGGGATTCTAGATTTACACAGAGGACATGAGAAAACACAAATACAAAGCCGTAAAGCAATGGCTGAAATACGTAGGGTTGATATGCTCTCAAAAGGAAGAGTGTGATCCTGATTCCAGGAGATCTTACACGGGCAGCCGTGCTCTGATCCTAGGCTTTCTGATGTCAACTACCAACTACCCCAGAAATACCACCACACACGCTCATGAAGCAAAGCTGAGTTTTTATTATAATTACTGTAGCAAGGGGAATACCACCTTGACAACAATGTCTTTTATTTTTATTATTTTTTTTAATGTTTATTTATTTTTGAAGGAGAGAGAGAGGGAGACAGAGTGTGAATGGGGTGCAGGGAGAGAGAGAGAGACACAGAATCCGAAGCAGGCTCCAGGCTCCGAGCTGTCAGTACAGAGCCCGACGCGGGGCTCGAACTCACGAACTATGAGATCATGACCTGAGTGGAAGTCAGACAATTAACCAACCGAGCCACCCAGGCGCCCCATGCATTCAGGATGTCTTGCTAGGGTCAAGGCAAGACAGAATGTGTGTTAGGTTACGAGGTCTCTTGTGCAACCAGTCGCTCGAGGCCTCGGAGGAACAGCGGGCTCGGAGGGTTTATTGACCAAATTTGAGGGTGCCCCATTTTCACATCTGTACCACCTCTGGAACCACACAGCGTACAAAACGTGGCCTCTTGAATCACTCCGTGGTATCCTGGATGCTCTTTCTCGTCATTTAACAAGGAATAAAGCCTGTTTCGCCTCATCCGATGGATGTGTCATCAGGTTCTCCATGTGTTATCCTTCCCACCCCCTAGAAGAACTGTTTTGGCCCTCAGATCAGAAGACTACGGAGGGAAATGCTTAGTCTCAGAAACTTCAGACAACTCGACAGAAGACTTCACTCACAGAACATCCAAAACCTGAGCACAAAGCAGAGGCATCCCTCACGGGGATGACTCATCAGGAACATCTCTGCCAAGAGTGGCTTTGGCTGATGAAACGATCAGAAGTTGCTATTTCTGCCCTGCAGTCCCTATTTCTCCTTTCCCCACACTCCTGTGAAAGAGGCACGGTTCCCTGCAGGATCTCCTTGAGCAGAGTAACTGACTGCTCTCTCTCATTTCTCTTGCCGAACGCTCTCGGCTTGGTCGGATGCATGGCTCTCCTCTGCCAGAGAATTCACAGAGCCTTCCACAAGCAACGGGAAGGCTTGTGTAGATCCCGGAAGATCCCCTGATCAAAATTAGCAAGCAAACACTCAGCATAGCAAGCCTTGGATTCGCTCCTGGTGACTCAGCCTCTGAACAAGTGGGCCTCTAGTATGCACCCTTGTGTCGATTGTTGAAAGCTGAGCCAACAGAATCAGAATCAAAGGTCTTGGGTCATGCCCCTTAGGGGCATAGCGCATCATAGAAGAGCCCCAGTGAGAATCAGGAGAGCAGGGTCATCTTTGGGGCTGCAGACGCGATGGGTGGTGAGTCAGGGGCTCACACCGCTGCCTGCCCATCAGTGGATCTCCCCTCTGCCTTGTCAATAAAATCCTGGAGTTGGTTGAGGTGCGACCCATTCACAGTCTTTGGGTTCTGATTGGCCACAGACAATTGGGGCCACCCGGGTCCCATGCAGCGGACATTCATTTTCTTCGCCTCTGTTGCAGCCAGGGGTTGCTGGGGAAGTTCTCAGATGAAAGCCGCTTTGTTATCCACTTCCTTCCTGCATGGGGACACACACACGTGTGACGGTTGGGGCTTCTTCAGCCATATTATCCCCAGGAAGTGACAGTCAAGAGGATGAATCCGAGAGATATCATGGAGAGCAGGAACGTGGCCCCAGAATCACAAAACCCCAAGTTCTCTGTGGAGAAAACAATTCACGTCCTTCTCGCTGAAGCCACTGCTGGCCGGGCGTTTACCGTACAAGAGCTGAAGCGTGATGCGTAACACAAATAATATTTACGCTTTCATTTTGCTTTTTAACCATGCCAGTAAGAGTCAACAGCCAGCCAACAGACAAAAGAAGGAAAAGGAAACCACCATCGACTGTAATCTTGTCACGTGTAAGTATTCCTGACTTTCCATCCTATTTGTCTACAACTCACATTGTACGGATCCCCCGCTCCATGACAAGCGGGCAATACACATAGTCTTTGGTCTGTCTGTTCTATCCCCCTTTCCCCAATTCTCCAACTACAATTAGAAGGGGGAAAAAATCAACGTAACTCAACGGCGTAGTATTTGAAATCCTCTTATAAGAATGTCATCCTGCCTGGTGCTAATATTCCGGCAGTTTCCAGCATGGAGGGGGCGCCCAGTACCTGTTTGCAGATTAGATCATTGGCACATTGGAATGCCAGTCTTTCTCGGGAGTGAGGCTGGGGTCTGCTTATTTGTACCTATAGAAAGTCACTTGTTTGCTTATCTCTCGAGTTTCTAGCACAGTCTCTTTGGAAGGTTGGCATTCTGGAAGGACCACAGTTTAATAGCCAGATAATCCAGTCACAATGACAGGCGACCTTCAGAAAGACGAAAATCGCCTGGCACTGGGATTTAGCTCTGAAAAGCTGTTTAGAGGCTGCTGGCCACACAAAGAAAGCAACGTCTGTGCTGATAAGGGCTGGGGGGGGGGGGGGGTGGCGGGGAGAGCTTTCCAGTCAGTGCCGCTGATAATTAAGTGGCCTTGTCAGAAAGTTGAGATATACGTAGATGCAATTGGGGATATTTGATTTTAAAAGGGTATAAACACATAAAAGGGAAGAAAAAGGATTTTAAAGAGTCGCCTTTAAGACTCTTTTGGTGTCAGTCAAACTTAAAATACGTTGCTGCCCGAAGACACTCAATCCCTGATTCTGAGGCTCCTTATAAAAACGTGGCCGGGCTTGGCAAAAGCTTACAGTGTGCTTTTGTTCGCTTTTTTAACACTTAAATGTGTGCGTCGTCGAATTTTTAGTATGCGGATCTGCGTTCTGTAAGGATGGGGGCTGCTCCTGTAGCAAACGCGGCCACAGGACAGTTAAGGCAATTAGAACAGGAAGAACGTTCCATCAAAGCAGACCACGCTGGCGCAGAAATTGCTTTGTCCCGAAACCCGACGACAGCAGCGACACAGAAGGTAGTTACCAACATGCTGCCTTCCGAAAAACCAACGATCCTTATAAAGTCGGCCATTAGCTGATTGATTCATTGCAACGAAGGAGACCTCGTCAACAGGCTTTATCGCTGTACCTCCTGATTAAGAAACAGAAGACAATAATTCCGCATCATTCCGGATAATTTGCTCGAATCCGGGAGCTCCCGTGGTAGTTTACAGTTAACTCTACTTAGGTTTGGGGGAAAGCATCTTAGTGCAGTGGGGCATCACAGCTTTGTCACCCTGCACTGGCGGGCGGGGGGTGGGGGGTGGGGTGCGGTGAGACTCAGAAGCCAGAGGACCTGTGTTCAAACAAATCCTGGCTCTGTCACTTAGGGGGCACCTGGGTGGCTCAGTGAGTTGAGCGTCCAGTTCGATTTGAGCTCGGGTCGTGATTCCAGCGTCGTGAGATCGAGCCCTGCGTCCAGTGACGTGCTGGTGTGGAGCCTGCTTGAGATTCTCCCTCTCTTTCTCTCTCTAAAATAAAATAGAAACAGAATACGAAGAACTTAGAATAATGCCCAGCACATGGCACATGCTACCCCGTGCTGGCTTTCATTATGCCCTGAGGACCAGCCTAGTATAAATCAAGTGCCCCCCAGAAAGGGTACAGTGCTTCTGTTTTCCACTAGCCCCCTTCCTCCACGAGGCCACGAACAAAGGGCTGACTCTGCTGGACAGGAAAATGAGACCAAAAGGGGGAGACAGGAGATCGTTGAAAAACGGTAGTATCTCAGGGAGCTATTTTAGCCACAAAATCATGTGATGAAATTCCAAGGGAATGTTCATCCTCTGTGCTCGCCTTACTGTGACTTCAATGAACTTTTATGCGAAAAGTTACGTATGTGGCTTTTTTTTTTTTCCCGTATAAGAAAGGAAGTAAGCAAATTTTCGACTACTTGGGTGTCCAGAGGTTACGGGCCACTCTGAGGGCTTTCTCTCTTGCTCTTTCTTTTTTCCTTCTTTCCCCGCTCTTCCCTTGTCCCTCCCTTTCTTTGTTCTTCCTTTTGTCCCTCCTTTTCATCCTCCCTCCCTCCTTCCCTCCTCCCTCCCTCTTCCTTCCTTCCTTCCTTCCCTCCCTCTCTCCTTCCTTCTTTCCTTCCTTTCTTCCCTCCCTCCCTCCTCCCTTCCTCCCTCCTCCCTTCCTCCCTCCATTCCTCCCTTCCTTCCCTCCTTCCTTCCTTCTTTCCTCCCTCCCTCCCACTATCATTATCTGATATTCATCAAGAACCAGCAGTCCTGTTTGGAATGTACAAAAATAGATTCCTCCAAGTGGCTTTTTCCCCCTAAGGGATGATAGATTGCTTTTCTCCCCTCAGTACAAGCCAGAAATTGAAACAGATGAAGCGTGGCTTCCACAGTGGCAGGCAAGGGAGTGTGGCCTGCGGAGAGTCTGAGCCCGGACATATTTGGCAAGCAGGGAGGGGGGAAGTGATCCCTGTCCACAACTGGGGGTGGGGCTGGGGGAGTCCGCTCTCTCCAGGGCTGCGAAAGACGCGGGCACCTTCTCCCAACAGCATCCTCACTGCGCCATATGCCTTTTTATGGATTTTGCACATTCTTCCCAAGATAGCGACAGTGTGACTGTTCAGAGGTAAATAAATCAATTCAGTGGATTTAGGACATTTATCATCAATACTCGTGGCACATTCACAGTTATTCGAGGACACGTGTGGCGTGGAGAAAACATCGAAGTGGCCCATGTGGATGTTCCCAGCTGAGGACGAGCAAGGCCATCCTCAGCCTTTGGCTTCAACTCTCGGACTGTCAACACCGTGCTCTTTCCACGATCTGCTTAGTGCCAAGTTTTGGTTCTGATTTATTTATTTTTTTGTTTTTTGCCTTTTTATGCCGTTGGGGATGTCTTGTCCAGCTAGCGTTGACGTGTTGCCTAGTGACCCTGCACACAAGAAAGCGGCCAGGCGCCTCCCAGAGAAGGTTCTCTAGAAAAACTCCCTCAAGCGCTTGCTCTAACGTTGGCCCTGAGTTCCGCATTCGTGAATCAGCAATATATGTTAAATAACGCGTCTTTAGTCATAAAGGAACGTTAAAAAAAGGTCGTTTTGATCAGCTGATAAAACTCAATAAGAGACACCCAGAAATCTCTATCTGTATTTCCCCTAGAAAAAAAATGCTAAGTATTTACTAATTCAGTGCTGGTCACGACTGTCTAGAACGTAACTACCGTGGACCTTGAGCGTTGCCTTCGACTTGGGGAAACAGCAGTCTGGATTATTTTTCTTTCTTCATCCTTGTGTAACTTTTTTTGATGCCAAGAAACAGAACGTCATTTCAGGCTTCACGTTTGCCCCCACCTTCTATGGCGGACCCATCCTTTCCAAATACACTGACTTTTTTTTTTTTAATTTTTTTTTCAACGTCTTTTATTTATTTTTGGGACAGAGAGAGACAGAGCATGAACGGGGGAGGGGCAGAGAGAGAGGGAGACACAGAATCGGAAACAGGCTCCAGGCTCCGAGCCATCAGCCCAGAGCCCGACGCGGGGCTCGAACTCACGGACCGCGAGATCGTGACCTGGCTGAAGTCGGACGCTCAACCGACTGCGCCACCCAGGCGCCCCGCAAATACACTGACTTTTATTTCAGAGCTGGCTTAATTGAAACGGTAACAATGAGGTTAGGAAAGGAAATGGTATTTCCAGGTCTGTGCATATGGTAAGCTGCCTCGTTCTTGGCTGCTTGTGGTATTTATTGTTCTTGGTCGGTTGGCATGTTTACGGTGCTGAGTCAAATCTTATAGCTGTTTTACTGGGCTAATTTTTCGCACTGCATTTGGTCAGCCCTTTCCAGACGCCCAACGAGTTAACTCCGAATCACTTGCTGCTGTGGATTTCATCCCCCCCTCCCCACCCCCCCAACCATCTAGAAAACCTCTAGTGCTCTGCGCTCTCCAGCAGCCTGGAAACAGGGGTCAAGGAGGAGAGAAAAAGGTACCGTAAAAAAGATCCCCTAAACCTTTCCTCGGATAACTATTAGGTGATGAGGATCCTCCCTTGTCCCTGTAATATTTCTAAGTGTTGTTGACAGCTGTAAGGAACGGCCATGAAACGGATGGGGTCAATGTTGGATTGTGTACCAGATCTCCGCCACAATTAGTTAACATGGTTGAATTAATATTCTTCACTGTCTTGACAGCAGTCCTCGGCGCAATCTGACTGCAATGTGGCTCAGATGGGGTATGATTTCATTTTCAGCTAGGGCAACAGCAAAAGGGCTGTAGTATGTAGTTCCAAAACTCACCTCTCGCCTGGAAGGCTGGTGACCGCGCTCCCTCAACGACCCCGACCCAACTGCCATGGGCACCTGTTTGCATCGTAACAGTGGCTTCGCACAAAAGCAGGTCGGGCTCTGTCCTGCGAACACCTCACGTTCCATCCTCTCGGTCTTCCAGTCCTTCGGGAGGAGAATTGTAAGCAGGGAGCATTACCTCTCTGTGTCCGGCTGTGTGAAAGCTGAAACAGAAGTATTCTAAACCTATGGGGACCGAGCACCCGGTGTGCTTGAGACCGTGGTGTTTCCCGGGGACACGGGGCCGTCGGTGCCAACCCTGGGAGGTCCCAGACAAACACAGGAGTTCGATCCTGGATGCAGCGAGATTATTTGCAAATCAGGTGTGCCCTGCCTTCCTTTGGGTGTTTCCATAATAGAAGCCATCAAAGGAGCTCCAGACCATGGAGAGAAGGCCAAAGAGGAACACTGAACGGGGAGCCCTTGTGTCTGTGAACTCACTCGGAGCGATGTGTCAAAGAAGTCGTCAGCCTCAGCCATGGTTTATCGCCCCGGACACAGCGGCCGAGGGCAGCAAGGGACGTTGGATGGCCACTGCCCATCCAGTATTGAAGTCCTCCCACTGTAGAGGCTTCAAACAGAATTGGAAGAAATAAGAAATGCAAAAAAAAAAAAGGGGGGGGTTGCATTTTAATCTATGTTCTTGGTTTTTTGTTTTTGTTTTTTTCGATTAAATTTATTGGGCATTTATACACACAAAAGAAGGCAAGGAGGACATCGGGGCTCCCAGCTGGGGGCTGCCCTCACTGGTCTCAAGGACTGTCCAGGAGCCGGCCACCCCCCACCCCCCACCAGGAAAGGAAGGTCTGCGCCAGAATTTCTGGCTGACGAGTTATTAATTCAAGACTCGACACCTGCGAAGCCTGTTCTCATTAGTGGCCACATCTGAACAGACCCAGATCGGCACACTCTTATGATTATGCTTGCTCACATACACAGGTTTTAAATAATAGATGGTCTTGAACGTTTCCCAGGTAGTTTTATTTTGTATCATATATTTTATCCAAACGTCTTTGAATTATTTAGTTAGAATTTAAAAAGGCAGTAATCACGCCATTTACCTCGTCTGATGTCGCTAAGCAAGGTTTTGAAGGAGGGTCAGGAAATTAAGACACTACGACTGTTACTAATAATGTTGGTAATAGGAGTTCCGTTGGGTTGAAGACGATGGGGGCGGGGGGACTTCTTCCTGCCCCCAAATCTTGAGACTGTGAGATTCGACAGCCCCGAATGGGAGCACGAAAGTGGCATGAATGGAGAGATCCTCACTGTCAGTGAATCTCAGCATACAGGGTAGATTTTTGTTTTACATGAGCTCCATTGCCTTGCCCTCCATGGGTCAGTAGTTCAGATTTTAAGGATCATGGTTCATAGAAACTGCTGTCCGCTTTTATCTGTTGATTGAATTTCTTGTAAGTCTAACTGAAATAAAGCAAAACCTTCTGTCCACCAGCCCTGACAAGTGGAAGCTTCTCACCCTGTTGATGCCCAGGTTACACCTCACAGATTCTTATCGAATTGCACAGGGGTGGGGTCTGGGCATGGGGGATTTTTTTCAAGTTCCTCAGATAGTTCTAACATATGCCCTGGGCTGAAAACCACTTCCAAAGAGGAAGACCCTGGGTGCTGACATGACTTGGTCAAGAAAATGACTGTGCCTTCTTTTCTAGCAGAAGGTTGATCCCCAGAGGGTGGGACGTGTGATTTTATTCCTTTCTCAAGGTAAAAAGTTCACACTGTGGGCTTCTCTTCCTAGAGATCTACATTTTCCTGGTCTCAGAGAAGAGATAAGGAAGTTTGACTTTCTGGGGTGCCTGGGTGGCTCAGTAGGTTGAGCGTCCGACTTCAGTTCAGGTCATGATCTCCCGGTTGGTGAGTTCGAGCCCCGCCTCGGGCTCTGTGCTGATGGCTTGGAGCCTGGAGCCTGTTTCCGATTCTGTGTCTCCCTCTCTCTCTGCCCCTCTCCCACTTGTACTCTGTCTCTGTCTCTCTCTCTCTCTCAAAAACAAATAAACATTAAAAAAATTTAAAAAAAGAAAGTTTGACTTTCAAAAGTCTGGGTGTTTGGTGATGAGTATTTTCAACTGGGTTTTCCTGGTTGAAGGGTGTAGCCCAGTTAATGGGTTTCTAAAGTAAGTCACCCAATGTGGAGCAGAATGCAGGAGCTGTGGTTAGGTTGACCAGTTGTCCTGATTTACCCAGAACTGGAGGGTTGCTGGAAAGTGGGGCTTTCTGATGTTCTGTGCTAAAATAGGAGTGTCCAAGGCAAACTGGGATGATTGGTCACCCCATCTTGTCACTCAAGGATAGCACTCAAAAGGGCCAGAACGTCAAGTGGAGGCAGTTGGGAAACCTTCCCAGGCAGGGCGAGCATCACGTCTCCAGCCCCAGTGTGGCTCAAAGGTGGGGAGCTGACGTCTCTGAGTGGGTCATATGGACATAGGTCGGGAGACCCCCAAGAGTGGCAGCCATGAGGGACGGAGGCCCAGAGGATTTCCTCAATTCTGGGTTGATCAAGCTCCAGGAATCTAGACAGTTCCATGACAGAAGGGGAAAGAGTCCTTTGAAAATGACCAGGATTGATTCCTGCCAAACCAGACAGATGGAGCAGAGCCCAGCCCGGACTCGAGCCCTCTGAAGACTCTGCTCTAATTTCCTACATATTTAAAAAAATTTTTAAATGTTTATTTATTTTTGAGAGAAAAAGAGACAGAGTGTGAGCAGGGGAGGGGCAGAGAGAGAGGGAGACACAGAATCCGAAGCAGGCTCCAGGCTCTGAGCCGTCAGCACAGAGCCTGACGTGGGGCTAGAGCCCAACGCGGGCCTCGAGCTCACGAACAGTGAGATCGTGACCTGAGCCAAAGTCAGACGTTTAACGAACTGAGCCACTCAGATGCCCTTTTCCATATATTTTTTTAAATTTAAAATGTAAAATTTTTATTTGAGAGAGGGAGCACGCACGTGTGCGTGAGCTGGGGAGAGGGGCAGAGAGGAAGAGAGAGAGAGAGAGAGAGGGAAAGAGAATTTAAGCAGGTTCCACACTCAACATGGAGCCCAACGTGGGGCTGCATCCCACGACCCTGGGATCACGACCTGAGCTGAAATGGAGAGTTGGACACTCAACTGAATGAACTGCCCCCAGGAGTTCTAATTTCCCATTTTTTAATCCTACCTAGACCATCTAGATGCTGTCCGGGCTGCAAAACACTTAACTGCACTTGTCGACACAATTTTCTGTCAGTCCCGTCGTGTTGACATTGATAAACAAGGAAATCTTTCTCTGCTCCAAAGTCTTTAAAGGCTTGAGATCACATGCCAGTCCACAGAGAGGTTTTAAAAGAACACAAGGACAGTTGTCCTAAAGGAAGGAGGAGGAACAGGCACACTCCTGGCATCTGGGATGTTTGGATTTTAATGACCGTGAGGGTGGAAATCTATGACCACAAGTGTAACCAGTAAAACCCAGTGAGATGGGAAATGATCGCCATTAACGTTCTCTTCCTTTGGCTGGAAGTTGGGGAGAAGAAAAGAGTCCCATTGGACTCAACTGTTTCTTGGAAGACCTCGTTTCACTTTTGCAACTTCAAAAGAAGTTACAAAAATTAACCTTCATTTTGAAATAACATGACAAGGACATCTGTAAAGGCGAATTTACTGGGAATTATATATAAGAACGTGGAAATCATTTCTTCTTGTAGTCAGGACCCGAGTTATTTTCTATTTATATGCAAATGTCAGATTCGTGAGCTTATTTTATTTTTTACAATGCTGAAATGGTATTTATTTCCTAAAATTTACATGAGTGGAGTCCTGATACGATAGCAGAGCCACTCGGATAGCAGATTTAGGAAATGCGTTCCCGACTCCAAATGCGCAGAGAGTCAACATTGCTCATTTTAATTTTCCGATATGATAAATTATTCTATTTGTCACAAGAGCATAATGATTTATTGATTTTCAAAATCGGCACGGAATTTTGAAAAGAAGTACTCACCTCTTAGAAGCAAAGCCGGTGGCCAGAAACACCGGCTTTCTCTTTAATTACCTGCAACCCGCTCTCTGTATAATGACTTCTGGGGTGGGGGGGAGCCCTTTCTTCGTTGCTTTGTGTTTCCCTGGCGATCTGTGTATCTGAGTGCTTCCATTTTAACTGTATCTCAAGTCCTTTCTGGGAGAGCAACTTCTAATTAAAATGATTGCTAATTGTGTGCTTTTAATTAGCTGACGCCTAATGAGAAGTGACAAAACAATTTGGTCCCTGCAGGGAGCTGAGTGACCAGAGAATAATTGCTACTTAGGGACAGTGTTCTTTGTGTGTAGCCTCCCTTCTGCGGGCGAGAGCTCCAACGATTATAGCGTGTTTAGAGCATGGTAGAGTATAAATAGGAGAGAAAACCAAGCAGTCAGACTTACCCTGCCTTTTCTCATAGTCTTTCATGTGCACACAAGGCCAGGAAAGCCAGGAGGGGTCTGAGACGCCTGCTTAGGACCAGCCCAAATTCAGCCTGGCCAGGCAACAGCTTCGAGAGGTTCTGCAGAACCAGAGCCCCCGAGGCCGCCTGGTGATGACGTCAACAACCCCAGCCTCAAAGGAAAGGTGACACTGGGAGGCGATGATCGGACCCTGTTGTTTTCTGGACTGTTACTAGCAGGGCAAAGCACTTGCTTGATTCCCCTTCTCTTTCCCAGGCAGCTCCAGTCCTCATCAGCCAGGCTCCTTCCTACAAGATGAGAGATGAGAAGACAATCCGCTTGCAATGAATGAATGTTATCAAGACAGGCGTGCCTAGCGACTTGCCTGCGACTGTCATGTCTGTGTGTGCAAGGGATTCACTATAGCACCTGTGTCAACTTAGTCTGATCAATGCGGGGACTCACCTTGGACACACAAAAGCAGAAGGAGATCCCAGCTAGAGATAACACTGCCCCTGACGTCACCAGAGTATGATCACTCCCAAGGCTGCCATCTTGGAACTTGCGTACAGACGCTTTGGTGAAGAAGCAACCCATAACACGCTTTCAGGCATGTTGTTATTTTACCCCCCCCCCCCTTGGGAAGGTATCGTAGGTCAGTGGTTACCAATGTCAGAATTACCTGGAAGGGTTGTTTGTGCAAACAGACAGCTCGGCCCCCACCCCCGGAGTTTCTGACCGGGTGGGTCTGAGAATTTTTACTTCCAACAAGATGCTGGAAGTCAAGAGACCACTCTGAAAACAGCTGCCTGGGTTATGAAGGATGTGGCTGGAAACAGAATAATTCCATCTGGAAGATACGGGAAGTTAACGTGGGGCTTGGAAACAAAAGAGGCATTGCAGAAGAATGGAGTGAAGCCGACATAAGGAGGGAGGACACTAAGGAACATTTAATTATGGCAATCACGCTCACTCTTTTGGCGGTGACTTGAAAAATAAATAAGCAGAATTAGAAACACATCAGCCTAGACGGGACAGTCGAATGATCTCAGGATCCTGGTGCCATGACTCAAGGGGCCCTGTAAACGTGGTCAAGGCTCTTTGGAAGTTTAAGCCATGGTTCTTTCTCTGTAAAATGGCATAACGATACCACTCACGTTGCGGAGGCATCATGGAGAGTGCGTGGAACACTGCTTAGCTCGGGTAAGCAGGTAATCTTGGGAATTAGGGAGCCTTTCTAATACCCGTAAGGGGAAACTGCTATCGATTAGAGGAGGTCTATTCTGGAATAGAAAGAAAAGTAGTGTCCGTGTAGGCTTTTGCTCAGTTGTGAAATATGCTATTTATTTACTTATGATTTATTAACAATTATTTATTAATCAAATAATCATGCTAATGAGTGAATAAATATAAAAAGAGAGGTGTTTTCTGAAGGCAAAAGAAGAACTGAGGTGGTTTGGGCAGTTATAACATGGGGAAAAGGGCCCACACCAAGGGTTATAAAGTGGTATTTCTTTTTTTTTTTAATGTTTATTTTATTTTTGAGACAGAGAGAGACAGAGCATGAACAGGGGAGGGTCAGAGAGAGAGGGAGACAACAGAATCGGAAACAGGCTCCAGGCTCTGAGCTGTCAGCAGAGAGCCCGACGCGGGGCTCGAACTCACGGACCGTGAGATCGTGACCTGAGCCGAAGTCGGACGCTTAACCGACTGAGCCACCCAGGCGCCCCTATAAAGTGGTATTTCATGACCTGAGAGTTAGGAGAGAAATCAGGAGAGTAGAAAAATAAATGACCACCCCACCATCCAAGGCTCCCGTAAGAGTGGGCTCCAACCTTCCTTTTGCCCCTGCCCATATGCTTCTCACTCACCTGGATTAAATAAGTTTGCTCGTGGGGCGCCTGGGTGGCTCAGTTGGTGGAGCGTCCGACTTCGGCTCAGGTCATGATCTCGCGGTTCGTGGGTTTGAGCCCCACGTCGGGCTCTGTGCTGACAGCTCAGAGCCTGGAGCATGCTTGGGATTCTGTGTCTCCCTCTCTCTCCACCCCTCCCCTGCTCACGGTCTGTCTCTCTCTGTCTCTCAATAATAAATAAGCGTTAAAAAAAAAAAAGTTTGCTCATCTGGTCTCAAGCTCCCTGAATATCCTGATCTCAGCACCTTATTTTGTTCCACATCTTTCTAACTTGAACAATCTTTACTGTGCCTCAATTTGCTCATCTGTAACGTGCAGATAATAATACCTTCCCAAATAGAGTATTTGAACAGCCTGGTTTTGCAGTAAGCATGATATGAATGCTTCCTGCTGCTATTATTATTATTATTACCTTCTATGTGATTCTTCAAATGCCACTTCCTCGTGAGCTTTCCACAGTGGTCCCAGCTGAGTAGCCATCTCCTCTGTGGTCTGACGGGATCACTGACCAGAAGGACAATGGGCTGGATTGAAACAGGGGAAGTGTATTGTCACATGGAACGAACCTATAAAACGTGCTGGGTTATCATCTTTGTAAAAGTGTAGCTGAATAGAGGGCATTTCCAGTTTTGTTTTAAACTGAGGAGTGTTACATCAGGGGGCACAGAAAACACACGTGCCCCACAGGAAGGCGTGGGGAGGGGTCCGCAGAAGAAAACAGAGGGCTGGGCATTGGTACATTCTCTCAACCCCAGAGCCAAGAGTCTGGGCTGAGACACAGCACGAAGCATCACGTGCATGGGGTTGTCCTGGCGACAGGCGTCTCCTGTTCTCACAGGGATGATGCTAGAAGGAGAAAGGAATACACAGAAGAAATGACAGTAATCAGGGACCACAGCGGTATGTGGTCTGTGAGCTCCTTTTCAGGGATAATTTGAAAGGGAGTTCAAATTCGTTTTCAGAGATGATGAGAAGTAAAGGTTCTGCGGAACAATGAAAATGCTTCGTGGCATCTCAGCACTGCCACCTGCTCCCCAGATCTCTGGACCACTGAGGGTGAGCCTTGCCACTCCCCCGATCTTGCCTACACAGCTGTAGAAGTAGGTACCTTTGGCTCTGAGTAATGACATTTGCGGAGGGCGTTTGAATTATGAAACCCAACCCTTTCTTGATGGGCACTACATAGCATAATGGAAAAGTTTTTAATTATTCCATCGATTGCCTAGTTATTTAATTCTTTGGCTTCCTAATGGAGCCAGTGTAGAATTTTATTGCCTGCACTTCTGTATTAGATAATAAAAGGAGAGCAGCCTTTAATGACCACATTAGATTAAGTTAAAACAGATTGATTTCTCCATATCTATTAGCTCTTGTTAATGAAAGACAGAATGTCTGCACCCAACAGGTGACCGCCTTTCCACAGCTGAGCTCCAGGAGCTCAGCATAAACTTGTATGGATTAGATCGGTGGTCAATAAACTGGTCTATAAGCTGGTCACTAAAAGGGCCAATCTGGTCTGCTACCGAGTTTTGTATCACCCAGAAACCGAGAATGATTTTTACGTTATTAAACGGTTGAAAGTAAGTCAAAAGAACGTATCGTGACATTTGAGGGTAATGTGACATTGACATTCTAGTGTTGTCCCTTCCCATGTGGAACCTGTAGTCAACTGGGCAGTCCAGGGTTGCAAAATTGAGATAAGTAAACACAAGACCATTGGGCAATCAAGGGTCTAATCAGGTCTTTACAATGAGCAAGAAAAGTGTGTAAAACTCGTGACTGAGCCACTAAGCGTTCAGAAAATTAAAGAACTGTTAGATGGTTAAATGCTGCGGTCTCCTGAAGGAGCCATGATCTTTCCCTTCCCTACATGTGGACTGGTGTCCTAACTTCTCTGCCTGGACCATTTCTGCTCATTACAGGCATCACTTACCTAAGAATTTCCCCCTGACCAACACAGCCTGTGTTAAGACCCCCTTTTTCTTCAGGCTGTGCAGCCATTTCTGTATGAGACACATATCGCTTCATTGGAACTGATGGAACTGATTATTTGCTGTATTTGTCTGTGGTTGACTCTGTTCTTTCAGGGGAAGAGCAAATTCCCTCCATTTCTTCATTTCTGGGGCTCAGCACCATAAGCTTGGGACATAATAGATGATTAAATATTGTTGATAAGTGAACACGAGAAGGGGTTGCACATGGAAAGGTTTTCAGGGACTAAGCCTGTCATGTACTGTGCAGTCTGGGCATGAGAGACAAGACGGGGTGTTGGGGCTGTTGAGTGGGGAACCCCATTGAAAGGGGCAACAGATCTTGGGGGCAGGTGGGGGCCAGTAGGGTCAGACTTTCCAATTTTTCAAGGGAAACAGTAAATTTTCTTTGTATGTCAACAACTATTTCAAAAATTCCACACACAAACCGACAAACAAACACAAAATTAGACACAGATCAGGCCAACAATTCAAAGAAACTTTTCTGTGAGGTGTTTCTGGTCAATGAGAAGCCATATTGCTGTCTCTGCCTTCAAGGGTGGTTAAGCTCCTGATAACTGGAGAAGCAAGTGGCATTTGGAATGGCCGAAGGGCTCTGTTTACTGTTGGTCCCCCAACTTCCTTCTTGATAATGATGGCAGATAGCAAAAGCTGGCTGTCTCAACACCCATTCTGAACCACCTTCATACCTGGTTTATTTTTTTTTGCAGAAGATTGGAGAGAGAACCTCCCCACACTTCGCTGCAGCCTGGCGTGACCATGTGAGCCAAAGCTGGCCACTGAAACGCAGAATGGGAGTGTGCTGGGATTCCTGAGAGGCCATTGGCTTTCCTGATCTAGACATTCTTCCTCTTGATTCCCTCCTTCTTCCTGCTTGGGGCATGCCAGCTTTGAAATATACTTGGACAACGAGGAAAAAGCCTGGGTCCCTACTCGTTCACTGTAAGCCGTACGAGCTCCAGATGGCCTGGTTCTGGACTTCTTGTTGGAGGAGAAAAATGTGCCACTGATGGTTTAAGCCAAGGTTATTTGGGTGCTGTAGGCAAATAATTTCTAACTGATCCATTGGAGTTCCCTGTATCTCTTCAAAATCGGAACCCCGTGATGCCCAAGGATCATTTGTCAATGCCAGGCTTTTGTCAAGGAAAAAACAAAAACAGAACAATCTATTTTTTTTCGTTTCAAAAGGAAATATTCTTTCTCCCAATACCTTCCCATCCCTCTTCAGCCCTCCTGTTTTGTGCAGACCCACCTGCCTAAAAGCTCATCTCTGGAATTGTCCCAATGGTAGGCTCTCATGTTACATGAGTCTCTTGGTATAGAGCTCCTAAGGGACAGTATGCCTGGGAAATCAGTCCATCTTGGAACTGGTGATAACATACAGGATGGAATTGGGAAGGTCGATCACTAACCATCCTATTGTGGTCACTTCCTCCAGAAGAGCACAGAGAGAGGAGAGACACCGTACCAGCATAGCATCTTGAGAAAAACTTCCCCTGACTCTTTTGAACTGAAGTTGTTGCCTCTAAACACACCTAACCTTTCTGTTCATGCCTCTGTGAAACAAGGAGTATAATTTATCACATAAGAGTGTAATTAACTGCACATAAGGCTGCCTTACTAAGGAGCTCTTTGAGGTTAGGCTCATCCCACTATTTCCCAGAGAAGGCAAGTGACAAAGGCACTTGGATGGGGACTGTTGGAATGATAAATGGATATATAAATGGATGGGTGGATGGATGGATGGATGGATGGATGGGGGAGTGGATGGATGGACAGATGGATAGATGATTGGGTGGGTGGATGGATGGATGGATAGATAAATGGATAAATGGATGGATGGATGGATGGATGGATAGATGGATTGTTGGATAAATGAATGGGTGGATGGATACATAGAAGGATAAAAAATGAAAAAAGAATAAATTAAATGAAAACTCATAGTAGGTGTTAAAATATTTTTTGAAGTTAAATTTGAGCCATGAATAAGTTGACATTTAGCAAAAGGCAGGGGACCTCATAACTTAAGTAACAACATTGTAGCAGGAGCTCAAATGGATGAGTCTTAAATGTCAAATGAACCATTTAAACCAATCTGGTCACTGTTCTAAGTCCAATGACACTTTTTCGGTGGTCACTCCCTGGTCTGGTTCCAGACAACTGAGCAACACTTGTGAGGATGTCACATACAAAATACCCAGCTGGCCAACCGCAGTGAAGTGCCCGAAATACTTCTAAAATAAAGGAAATGCTAATGGCCCCTTTGACGGGTGGCAATTGAGTTGTGTCATTTATCTTCCTGAGCTAATGGAAGGGGGATCTCACATTAAGCCATCTTCTTGACTACGCTTGCCCTCATCCATCTGCAGAGATATTAAGGTTCTGGTATGCTGAATTTCTAAAGGCCAAGATGTGCATTTGGCCTAATGGTGTGACACCAACCAAGGAAAACAAGGCCATAAAGATAAAGAGAGACACTGCTCCCCTAATTCATGTCCTGAGGGTCAGGAATTAACGGACTAGGAAAGAAGAGGGAGCAATTAGGATAATACGGACGGACCCTAGCTTGGTCTTCCCTCTCTTGGCAAAATTGGTTTGTGGTGGGTAACAAACTACACAAGTGCCCCTGAGTCTGTGTGGATGGGACCCTCGCTCCACCTGAATAACAATGATAATAGTAATAAACACAAAAATGGCATTTGCACATGCCGATACCACCACAGGGGTTGCTCTCCATTCGTTAGCTCGTTTGATCCCCACAATGGCCCAATTTGGTAGAAAATACTATGATCATCCCCATCTTACAGATGGAAGAATTGAAATCTAGACAAGCTAAGCAACTCGCTCAAAGTCATCCAACCAGTAGGCACTTGGACCCACTTCACTAGACAACCTGCTGAGGACGGTCCTCTCCTGGGACCAGAGAGGGACCTCGACCCACAGGGGCAGCACTGAGCTGTCAATATAATTGTCCTCGCCATCTCTCTACTCTCTATGTCCAAACAGAAAGTTCACATAGGTTCTGGGTAAACACAATTATTAATTTGTATTGATTCATTTCACTTTCCTCAGAAGTGCTGTTAAAGTGACAGCCATTTTATAAAATCACCTTATAAAGCAAATGGGAAGCGGCACAAACCCGCAAGGACAAAGCAAAGGAAGTTGACAGATATCAGACTTGGAAGTGGAAAAACAGACGGATACCTCTTCTTTGCTCCAGTGGCTGAAGGTCATGTGTGAATGACCAGAACATGACATTAAAGTCCTCAACGCATCCACTAAGTGGATTTCAGGAAATTAAAATGCATAATGAGAGAGAAAGGATCATTTTTCTAAGGACTCCAGTAACCCAAACATTACCTTTCACCTTTTCTGTTGTTCCGTATGAACAGCTCTTAGCCGTGGTCAGAGAGGATGAAGTTACAAGAAGGAAACACGCACACACACATGCACACATGCACACACATGGATTGCACTGGTTCTAGAAGCCTTGGGAACCATGCTGTTCATACACAGACAGCCCAAAGCGTATAATAACATAAAGACATCTCTGCCACGATCTGCCACGAATGCGGATTGTTCAGCGAGACCGGTCTCATTAAGCATGCTGTGTTTCATTTGGATGTGCCTCTTGACTTGTTTCCTGGCAAATAAAATTACCAGGGACTGGGCAGGAGAATATTAGTGTTAATAGAAAAGTTTATTCCATTGCCATCTGCTGACTTCAAAAAAGGAAGCTGGCAAATGACAACTACTTCCCTCGGTCAGGTGGAGAGGAATGAGCACAGTGGGTCATGGAGGGAACTTCAGATGCAGGCCAGCTGGACACATGCTTGCTTGTTTCTTGTTAAAACTCCTTCCAACCCAAGCAGCCGTATTTTCAGCAGAAGGTAGGCTGGCGTGGTCGATATCTGCTCTCTTTGCCTCCCCATCATCAATTTCTCTTCCTCTGTGGCACTCCTCTCCCAGGATATCCCCAACAGGAGAGGTGGGGACAGCAGTGAGGAAGGGAACGCGTGTCCCATCCAAAGGAGACAGCTGCTACTCAGTAGGCATGAGATCCCAGTGGTGCACGGCTCTGATTTTCCAAAGGAGAGATCTTGAGACGGAAGCCAAATCGTAGGAAGACAGAGCCAAGAGTTAATGAGAAAGAGAGATGCCAGTCTTTGAGTCCCTTGATCAAGCAGTGCCTAAACCAATACTCAGAAGTTTGCAGTCATATGGGCTGTTTAATGTCTTCATTATTTTTTTTATTAAGTTGATTTGAGTTGGCACTAGCAACAGAAAGGGGTTCAAAGTCAACAAAGTCAACTCTGGTATCAAAAGGGTTGGGCAAGTTGGAGAACCAGACCAGACATCACTAGACCCACACCAACCCGGGACCAGGAGTCCTTATGAAAAGGGTGGTATTGGGCCTGGATGGGACATAATCATAGAAAGAGGAGAGGCATCCATGGAGAATGGATCGTAAGAGCTAAGGCGGGGGGGGGGGGGCGGTTCAGAAACACTGCCGAGTAGGATGTCCGTCCACACATTTCGTTTTGTCCCGGACAGTCTTGACACGTGCCCGCTGTCCTAAGATGGGGTCACACTCTTGGTGCTGTCCTGGATTGGCTGTAATTATATGGTCGCCCTTTGTTTAGTGAACTCAAAGAACCCAGGTTTCTGATACCCTAACTCCCAGATGCCCCATATATCCGATTCAGCCTTCTCCACATAGCCACCAGTGCTGTGACCGTCCGCCCCATCCAGGGAAGCAACATGGAGTCAGAGAGAGAGCGCAGCATCCTTAAAGCGGGCCAGGAATGAGCTCATTTTGGAAGCAGATGAAGGAAGTTTGCCTTCCTGGAAACAGCGGTGCCTGGAGGACAGGCTGTCGGTGGGAAGGATGACTCAGTTGTGAGTTGATGCTTGCCAGAAGTCTGCCTCTTTGAACGAATTATTGTCTTCCCACAACTGACGGGCATTTTAAAATAATGAAAAAAAAACCCCTTGATTCAAGGACACATGTCAACTTGGGGCAATTAACATTCTGAAAGGTCCATTAGTGCAGGAGGCTTGGGAAACATCTTTTCTTATAAACTCCTAATCGTATTAGGCATTTCAGAAACAAGAGTTAGGAGGGAAGGAGTCGTATGTTGGTTAAATAGCACTTCCTGAATAAAGGGCGTCCCCGGAGACCAGGGTCAGAGCTGGGGAGAGTATTTGGTTTTGCAAAATATATGCTTTTCTCAATTTGCTGGTGTGTGTGTGTGTGTGTGTGTGTGTGTGTGTGAGAGAGAGAGAGAGAGAGACAGACAGATGGAGGGAAGGAGAATCATTATTTGTCTCTGTGTGTGGACATATGTCATTTCGTGCATGTGTTATCTCTTTCCTAAAGCTATGTTGTACTGTGCAGGATAAATGTATGCAAGTTATTTTTTCAATCTAACGATGATGTTATATTTTAGTCTAGCATGTACTGGGAACACCCAGAGACTAGGTTCTAAGGATTAGGAGGTGCTCCCGAGAATCTGGGAATATTTGCAGGCACGCTACACCCTGTGTAATTGAAGTGATTTATTTATTTTTTCTCCCCTGGGTTCCTATGCCCTGGTTCTGGAAATATCTCCTTGATTTTCCATGATCAGACCACCCCCATCTCAGTGACTGCAACCGCCCTCCAGAGTGGGAACCTGACCCCAGGTCCAGCCAATCAGTCAATTCTATCCAGCTGGCATCGGTGATTGGCTTGGCATGGTCATGTGACCCAGCAGCATCCCACACTGCATCCTGCCGAGGGACAAAGGCAGTGGGAAGTAAAACCTCTCTGCACACCCACAGGCTTCCACATGGTGATGTCAACCTGCCCTTGGCATTTGCCCCAGCCCAGCACTCCGGAGCCTAGCCTGTCTCAGGCTTTGAGATTTGGGTTAGAAGCCAGGTCCTGATGTGGTCGGTCGGGGAGGCTCCACGTCTGACGGCGTGCCGCCCTGTTTCCTCATGAAGGCTTAATTAATCGCACCAACATTTCCGGCATTGATTTTTTTTCCTATTTAGTTTTAGCTGTGAATTAGCAATTCCTTCCCAGGCAGCCTGGAAGGCAATGTCTCAAGCAGTCACATGTCCAATCAAGCTGTTTACTCCAGTCCCTCTGGTCTGAGCTCGCACCTGCACGTGCTCCTGTCTGACGGATGCTCATTACATCTGGAAGAGGGAGGAGGCACCCTTGTCACTCTTACTGAAGCCCCTGTTTAGGGTCGCTCTGTGCTGGAGACTGGCTCAGTGGCCTGGGGGAACTGATGATGTCCCTCACAGTGGCCATGAAAGGAACCTCAGCATCCAGAGGTGGCCTGGGGCTGCTTTCCCCCTTAAGGCAAGGCGAAGAGCCTTCAGCCCCGTGCTTCGGCTAGACTAGAGCAGTCGCCTATTCCTTGGGCACCCTGAGACAGGAAATGACTTCTGCGCATAGGGGCCCAGCAGCTTTGACAGGTCTCAGGTACACATACAGCGAATCAGCAGTGAACGCTTCAAATCTACGTCTCCCACCTGAATGGTCCTAGAAAGCTCAGGACAGTGATAATTCACAAAAGGAGAGAGGAGAAAGTGACTAGATCTGATGTGTGTCTGAACTATAAAATATTCCATTTCCAAACTCAGTGTTCTTTATCTTAGGTCTAAACGGGGGGTCAACTCTAAGCCATGACATTAATTTAAGGGACCTCATCTATCATTTTTTTAAATACGTGGACCAGGATAAGAAAATATCAGGGTGCATGCTTGGAACAAAGTTACATATTCTTTTTTTTTTAAGTTTATTTATTTATTTTGAGGAAGAGAGAGAGCGAGCCAGCGGGGGAAGGGCGGGGGGGGGGGGGAGAGAATCTCAAGCAGGCTCCGTGCTGTCAGCACAGAGCCCAACGTGGGGCTCGAACTCAAGAACCGTGAGATCATGACCTGAGCGGAAATCAAGAGTGAGATGGTCAACCAGCCGAACATATTCTTTCTAACGAAATTTGCACTTTTAAATTAAAAAAAATTTTTTTTAATCTTTATTTATTTTTGAGACAGAGAGAGTGTAAGCATTGGGGCAGAGAGAGAGGGAGACACAGAATTCAAAGCAGGTTCCAGGCTCTGAGCTGTCAGCATGGGGCTCGGACCCACAAACCGTGAGATCATGACCTGAGCTGATGAAGTCAGACGCTTCACCGACTGAGCCACCCAGGCGCCCCTAATAAAATTTTCATTTAAACTGTGTATGCGTGTGTATGTGGAGTGTCCCAGCATAAGATGCCTTTCTGGTTGTGCCTTATGAAAAAGAAGCTGGGAAGGCACGAGACTAAGCCACTGCTCCCAACCCAGTCTTGTGGCTCCTTCGAGGCCATTGAGATAAAGTCTCACCATTTCCAGCGGGTTCCTCACTTGCCTCCAGCCTCCTCTGAACGTTCTCAACCGGCCGATTCCAAGCCTGATTTTATAGTTCCCTGTATTGACCTTTATTACTCGGCGAAAACCTTCCATCGACCGGTCCGCTGGTGTGCCTTCCCCCGCATAGCTGTTCCCCCTGACCTCATACAGCGCCTTCTAGCAGGACCCCACGCAGAAACCACTCAAGGCCAGGCTGGTGGGTGAATGAGTAGAACAGAACACGCCTCTCGTGGCACAGACACCACGGGCACAGGGGACAGGAAGGAGGAGTTATCCCCTCCTTTCCGTTGCACCTGAACCGCAGGGGCCCCTCCCTTGTCTTATTCTCTCCTGAGGATAGGGCCATTGGCACAAGATGTATTTTATCATTCTCGTAGCTCTGCTGTGCGGGAATAACAGCAATCGTAAATGGCCCGGATGCTCAGCTCCTATGACAGGGACAGCGGGGAGAAATGCGGACAGCAGGGAGGCAGAGGGCGCACGACCGTTGCTATTCAGTGGGCTTGGAGGGCCACGGGAGCCACAGCATCGGCTTTTCCGAGGGAATCCAGGAACCTCTGTGCAGAGGCCACCACGCTTGCGTGTGCTCTGGGGGAACTTCCCCGTGTTGGGGACACGAATGACAGATGCCGCTTGATGGGGCTGCACGACACTCAGGGACAGCCCGGGGGGTCAGGCAACCTCTGAGCTCTTGCCGGGGGTGAAGACTCTGGCTAAGGAGCCTCCGTGGATGAGGCACACGCACCCACATTTTGCTACAGATATAAAACCGCACAAGAAAAGCAGACTCGCCGATTTGGGGCGGCGACCCTCCTGAGCATCCGGCTGTTTTCTCGGCGTTTTCTCCGTCTTCTGGGTACATGGGCCCCTTTGATGGCGAAGGTGACAATTCTCCTCCCCCTCTCGTCTAGCTCTGTTCTAAGCAAGTCCTGGGAGGAACCTCAGCTCCCTTCCCCTGTGCGGTTAACCGGGGCTCGGCCCCTCTCTGCGGTCTTGGACCTCGATCCAAACTCTTCAGGCTGGATCAGCACCGCAGGGTTCTCAGCAGGTGCACCTGTCTCCCTCTGACGGGGGGAGGGGCTTTGTGTCCGTGGAGTGTCCGTCCTGCAGGGAGCCCTCCCCCGGGGTCCCCACCCCTCCTCTGGCGCCTGGTGGGTGCGGACATCATTCTTCCCAGCTGCTGCCTGCGTTTCTTCCCCCGTGGCATTCGTCACCGCTCACCCATCTCCGGCTCTCGCAGAAGCCGGAGGGGACATGCTGTTTCCTGGGCAGAATAACTGAGAAAATAACTATCATTCGGGGGGACGTCCTCGGAGCCCATCAGGGCCTCCTCCTGGAGAATCGATCGGGACGTCCGAGCTCCAGTGTGGGGAGCAGCTGGCAGGACCGCTTACGTGGGAGGCTGGTTGGGGTCATAACTGTGAAATATGGCCCAGGAGAGGGGTTTCCGGTGATCGCACTCGGAAACCAGGCGCTGCTTTTGCTGTCGGAGGAACAGCCCCCGGGACAGGCAGCACTCAAGAAGCAACGTGCGTTCTGTCCTGCTTCCTTCACCCTGAGTCCTCTCAGGACTCCTGGCAGGCATCCGGGCGTGGGGCCTGCGGAGCAAAGGTCCCTGCAGGGCCAAAGTGGGTCACCTGAGGATCCATATCTCCTCTGTTCTTTGCCACTTGTCACTTAGGCTGTGGTATCTCCTTTGATTGATTCAGTGGGCATGATAGTTAAATTGTACAATCGTGGGGCGCTGGGGGGCTCAGTCGGCGAAGCGTCCGACTTCGGCTCAGGTCATGATCTCGCAGTTCGTGGGTTCGAGCCCCACGTTGGGCTGTGTGCTGACAGCTGGGAGCCTGGAGCCTGCTTCAGAGTCTGTGTCTCCCTCTCTCTCTCTGCCCCTCCCCTGCTCATGCTCTCTCTCTCTCTCTCTCAAAAATAAATAATCATTAAAAAAATTTAAATTATAAAATTGTATCTACTCATTGTAAAAAGATAAAAACACCTAAAACTATACTACTTAAAGATAGCAGACTTATGTTTTAATTGACACACCCCAGGCCTGTCCTCTTTCTACACGCACACACATGCGCGCACACACACACACACACACATCCCCCTCAGCTAAAGTCAGTGTCACCCTCAGAACTTAGCTAGCTAACCAACATGCCCTTCCTCCTCCGCATCTTTAGGGGGGTGCCCTGTGTTCACCCTGCATTTCTGCCGAGGGAATTAAAATTCGTTCTGGGAATTGTTGTGCGGGTCCCGTGCCCGGCCCCCGGGGTGCGCATGGCAGGCAGAAGGGCCCCTGCCCTGTGGGCTGCTGCTGCAGAGCAGACCCCCAGCTCTGTGTCTGGGTGGATTCGTGCCTTCTCCTCAAGCTTCTCCTGCTGTTTTCTGCTCCACCGATGCTCACGGGGACAGCCCCGTGCCGATCCCAAACGCACTTCCTCTCAGCTCTAAATTCACCTTTTTGGCCTGGTCTGTTTCATGGTTCCTTTTATGTGTCACCTTGACCGGGCTAAGGGACACCCAGATAGCCGGGGAACGTTACTTGTGATGTATCTGTCAAATGGTTTCTGGAGGAGATTAGTGTTTGATTTAGGAGACTGAGGGACGAAGATCATCGTCACCAGTGTGGTTGGACATCGCCCAGTCCTCTGACGGCTCAAACGGGGCAGAGTGGAAGAAGAGTGAGCTCTGTGTCTCTGCTAGAGCTGGGGTGCCCATCCCCTGCCCTTGGACACCTGCTGGGGTGCCCATCCCCCGCCCTTGGACACCTGCTGGGGCGCCCATCCCCCAGTGTCTCTGCTAGAGCTGGGGTGCCCATCCCCCGCCCTTGGACACCTGCTGGGGCGCCCATCCCCCGCCCTTGGACACCTGCTGGGGTGCTCATCCCCTGCCCTTGGACACCTGCTGGGGTGCCCATCCCCTGCCTTTGGACACCTGCTGGGGTGCCCATCCCCTGCCCTTGGACACCTACTGGGGCGCCCATCCCCCGCCCTTGGACACCTGCTGGGGTGCTCATCCCCTGCCCTTGGACACCTGCTGGGGTGCCCATCCCCTGCCCTTGGACACCTGCTGGGGTGCCCATCCCCTGCCCTTGGACACCTGCTGGGGTGCCCATACCCCGCCCTTGGACACCCCAGCGTCTGGCTCTCAAGCTTGTACCATCTGCTCTCTGGTTCTGCTGCTTACAGATCTCTCAGCTCCTGGGACCACCTCCATAACCAGGAGAGCCAGTTTCTATACTCAATCTCCTAAAAAAGCAAGCAAGGGAGGGGCAGACAGAGGCGGTGACAGAGGATCTGAAGCAGACTCTGCTCTGACAACACAGAGCCGGACGCGGGGCTCGAACTCACCAACCGTGAGATCATGACCTGAGCCGAAGTCGGACGCTTCACCGACCGAGCCACCCAGGTGCCCCTAAATCTCCTCTTACGTATGTCCGCATGTCCAATAGGTTCTGTCTCTCCGGAGCCCCCGCTATAGCACAGCCTGTGAAAATGGATCTCAGCCCTTTGTGTTTTGCTTTGTTTTTTCCTTTATCAGCTGACACGGAAGCTTTTGCAACAGAGGGCGCTAGAGGGACATTGAGGAAGAAATGTATGGGGCCAGGGTCCACTGTGTGCAGTTCATGGTGGCCAGCAGCGGCCCCGAAGCCCCTTCAGCCAGGTTTGCTGTGAGGCGCCTCTAACCCCTGAAGCACCAGGCTCCCGGGGCGGCTGCTGGCCCATGGTCACCGTGGTGAAAGTGCCAGCAGTTTCCCTGTCCTGTGCTTTTGTAGGGGATCGCCTCTGGTGAGTAGCTTTCCCTGGCATCCTAGAGGACAGTTTCCCCAAGAAATCCAGGGGATAGATTTCCAGCAAATTCCACCAGCAGGATACCGTCTGGCTGTGCCCTCTCCAGCAAGACCTCATCTGTAGCAGTGGTGATGAGTGGGTTCTGTCTCAGCCCTGAGGGTAGTGACGCTGTTCTTACATTCCTCACAATTCCCTGTCCTCGTTCCTAGCCAACCCACCATGACCCCCATCTCCCCACCATTTCCCATCTCCTGTTATAGTTAAGAAATCTTTTTTTAGGTGTATTCATTGATTTTGAAAGAGAGGGAGAGAGAGAATCCCAAGCAGTCTCCACAATGTCAGCACAGAGCCCAATGTGGGGCTTGAACCCACGAAACCTTGAGATCATGACCTGAGCCAAGATCGTGCCCTGAGCCGAAACCAAGAGTCGGATGCTTAACTGACAGAGCCACCCAGGCACCCCTATAGTTAATATATCTTTATATTAAACATTTCTTCCTCAAGGTTCCTTCCGGGTTGCAGCCGAGCAGATACAAATTCTATTTAAGGCAAAAGTGAAAAAGAAAGAAAAACAACTATCATCATTTGTATGCATAGTGTACTTCCCTGAGTATTTGGAGAGAAGTGGAATTTCCATCACATCATGGCCAACAAACCAACCTCGTCTTTCCTCCTTCCTCTCTAACCCAGCCCCTGCCTGCTGGCTGGCTACGTCTCCCTCTTGTTTCCCTCCCCCATTCCCCTCTTCTCTCCTCCTCCAAGGCCAGTTTGTTTACAGAGCAATTAAACGGTTTCTTGGTTGCAAGTCACGGCTTCAAAACGTTCACATTCTACCTGAGAGAGGTCACTTTCCTAATGCATCCCTCACGCTCACAGAAGTGCATGCACACACACACGGACAGAAACACAGGCGCAGGCACACACGCATACACACACACACACATCTGCTCACACCCATTCTGAGGGTACCTTTGGGTGTCCCTGCCCCCTCCCCTGCCCCCCAACCCAGGACAAGAGCAGCGTGGAGCTGCGAGGTGACTGTCAGAGCCCCGGTGGCCTGCTGGCTCCTCACAGGGGGATGTGCACCTGCGCGGCCAAGGGGGATTATCTGCTTTGTGTGTTTCAAGGGTTTTCTTTAATGTTCTACTGGGTTTATTTGTCTTTGGGGGAAAGAGATGACCCGAGAGCTTGAAGCATGCGAACGTTGTGTATGATGTTTATGTTTTGATTGTGAACATAGACTTAAATATATAATCACCCTAAAGTACTTAAAGAGATAATGGAGACAATTACCGAGTCATTATGGCAGGAAAAGTGGCTTGTGTTACGGTTTATGCTAATTGTGGTATTTGGAATGGGTTCCAAAATCTTCCCATCGACAGTAATGGCACCTCTGTGTTTAACACACGGTCGTTGGAATAGTAGAGGCATTTCAGGAGAGTAACACACAGGTGAGGTAAGGTGCGGGGTCCTGGACTATATGTCTCTGGAGTTGCTTTCCAATGAATCTCGAGCACCCGGATTCAGGTCAGACATGTGATAGATACTCAACGGATGTTTGTTGCATTAATTCGCTGCTGTTATTCATGCTTTTCTGGAGTTCCTTTATACTCTCCACTCAACAGTAGGGAGGGAGGGAGATGGTCTTGGGGACTGGACCGCACGGGGCCTCAGAGGCAAAGGCTTTACCCTAAAAGCAGACTGTGAGCTGTTGAAGGGTTTCCAGCAAGAGAGCAAGGGATGGGATCTTGCTGTGTTCCTCCAGTCCCTCTTCCGTAATGTGAGGGGAATCGACGAACGGAAGCAGGAGTGGATTTGGTTCCAGTAGCTGGGACTAGAGACAGTGAGGTGGGGAGATTTGAATGATGTCGTCAGGGTAGAGCCAGCAGGATGTGGTTGGATTGGGCGAGGAAGGGGATCCATGAGTGGATTCCAGAGTGATGGCTTGAGTGCTGAGTAGAGAGCGACGCAGTTAGCACCAGAGGAAACCCTGGAGGAGGAGAAGGGTGTGGAACCCAGGAAGAGATACTCTTAGATCAGCTGATATCCTCTTATGACGTAATTCCCCTAAGAGATGTGCACTAAAACCAACGCATGGGCTCAAAGAACATTTCTGAAAACTTCCTGTGTCCAGAGAGCTCTCTCCCTGCCGCTTTTGGGAGATGCTAAGTCATGAAACTGGCCTTTAAGAAATACGAGGACAAATGAAACGCAAAAGGCATTTATGTAATAAGGGAAATAATTATTTTCATGAAAACGAATAAGAGAATTATGAAAGAGAGAAATGAAGTCCATATAATCATTAAATAAATTTGTCCGTATTGCAAGAAAATCATTTGCCTTTCTATAATAGAAACACACTCGGATTGGGGAGCCTGGGTGGCTCAGTCGTGAAGCGTCCGACTTCAGCTCAGGTCATGATCTCACGGTTCGTGGGTTCGAGCCCCGCGTCGGGCTCTGTGCTGACAGCTCGGAGCCTGGAGCCTGCTTCCAATTCTGTGTTTCTCTCTCTGCCCCTCCCCTGTTCGTGCTCTGTCTCCCAAAAGTAAATAAACGTTAAAAATTAAAAAAAAAAAGAAACTCGGATTAATGATGACATGATACAGATGAGTCTAATTTATAAAAAAGAAATTTAATCTGACTTCAATGGTAATGGAGTATAAATATTTGCTTGCTTTTCCCTTTACTTATCTAAATAGTCACTCTTATGTGACTATTAATGTGACCTCTTAATGTTGCTTTCAGAGTTGTTAGAAATTGTTGTGATTTTGTCCATAATTTTAACTAGGGCCGACTTAAGAAATCGGTGGTTAACTTATCATCCTTATTGTTGCGTCTACGTTTTGTCTTTAATCAACCACATAAGAACTGGGATGCCCAGACGATTAGAGATGAGGTTTGGGTCACTACCCGTACCCGTCTGATTTATAGCTATTCCACAATCTTCCACCGTGTATGCCTCAAATAATAATGGAAGTTGCAGTGAGTTCTTGATCGAGTTAGTTTTCCCAAGATTCCATTCATTTTCTCCCTTGTGTTTCCTCTAATTGTCAGCAAAATTTTTTTTCTGCAGGCATGAGTCTAGCGTTGGAATTTCATCAGGTTTGTTTTGTTTTCCTCTGTGTATTCTTCTGTTTTTGCCGAAATATTTGTTTTGTCTACATTAATCTGACAACCTGGGTGGGAATGGATTCAAATTTATATTTTTGCTGTTTTTGTTGCTTCACTTATCCTGACTGCAAATGCAGTATAGGAATTCATGCTACTGTCATTTATTTTATATGGTACCTTGCTTTCTGGCCACCGATATTCTATGAACTACCAGACTAGCATTTGTCCTCATAATAATAAAGATAAGGAATAGACCCAATTTACTAGCACATTTGTGGTATTTCTGGTGCCGTATTCCGGTTTATTCATTCACTGATGCCAATATATTTCTTTTGACTACGTGATTTTATAATTTCTCCGCACTAGCGGACTATTATTTCAAATCCAGAACTGTTCCCTTATATACAATATATAGCATATTGTATTTACATAAGCAACACTGTACATTTTCCCTACAATCCCATTTTAAAATCATTTTCCATCCATGTGCGACATAAAATATATGGATTCCCCCCCCCATAAATATCTCCTTAAAGAAATACGACTGTGTTTTCTACTCTATTATGTCTTAGAGACTAGGAAATAAACTTCCAGATTGTCCTGCAAGGAATACTAAATGGATGAAAAGAAACTAGCATTTACTAAGCACACACGTTTGTCAACTCCTTAGTTAACCCTCAGTAGGATTGTTAGGCACACTATAGCACACCTAGTTAAATTTGAATTTCACATAAACAGCAAAGACTTTTGTTTAGTATAAGTATACCCCAAATGTCGCATGGGATATACTTACACTAAAATCATTCGTTGTTCCACTGAAACTCAAAATGATCTGAGTGCCTTGTATTATATTTTCTAAATCTGGCAACCCTCTCCTCAGACGACCCTGGATGGCTCCTACTTGCATAGCTCTGTCTACTCTCCTTTTATTTCCACGTCCCCCAGTCTAGAAGAGAGTTCTTTGGGAGTGTGTGGGAAACTTGAAATAGTTTCCACAATGGAGACTTGGATGCTTAACATTTTAAAATAAGGTTATTTTTATAGTCTTTCCTCCCGTGCCTGAATATAAAGCAAAATGAAGACTATCCTCACTTCATACAGCGTCAGATTACGGTTTAGAAGGGACAATCATGGCACGATCGTGCTGGAAGCCACGTTGGCGGTCCCCTTACCCACTGAGTGTGTTGTGCCAATGGAGGGCGCGTGCCCTCTTCGGGAGGCCTTTTGGTCATCTCCAGCATGGGGGACATTTCTACTACAGTGATTTTTGCTGACATGTGATTCGTGGACGATGTGTGAAATAATACGTAAGTGGCATCCTGACCAAAGGAAAAGCAATACAGGTTGAGGATCAGACAGGGGGTCGGACTGAGGGAAGAGGGGAGAGGAGGCAAAAGGATGGAGGGGGAGGGGCTTGCGGAGCCACACCCTATATGCTGTCTGTGCTCCTAGACCCTTGTGGAAGGTTCCCCAGGCTCTCCACCCGTTTCTCCGTTTTGGGGGGTGGGCAACAACGAAAAATGCCCGGAGACAGACCTCCTTTGAATATCCGCGTTCCTTCCAAAGAGAAGCCCAAAGGCATTTTATGCCACAGACACAGCTTTGGGACATAATTCTGATAAATCCCATTCCTTTCTTTTCACGTTAGCGGACAATGTGGCCTCTGTCTTTGAATCTCCAACGCAAACTTAACACGTTAGCTTTGTATTTGCCATATGCTCCCACAACCTGGCTTTTAAATTCCATTCCGCATCGGGCCGGACTTTTATAGCTCATGATCTGTAAGGAAATACAATGCTGCGGACCAGGAGGGCTCACCCTGAAAGAAAGAAAGGGAGTCTCTTTTGGAATGTGAATAAACCATCACCGTCTTTATTAATTCTCCGAATGCAAGCTTCCACGCTGAAAGTCTTTTCAAAGTTGGACCCAGCTGGGGACTCATTCATCTTACTGCGCATACGCTCATTCCAGACTAAAATGATATCTCTGATTCAAGGATAATTACAATTGGACACGGCACCAAATAGCTCCCTAACCGTGCGTGCTGCAATTCAGGAAAGGAGTATCTGAAGCCATGAGGCCTTTCTGAATTGATGGAATAATTCTTTTTTGAAATAAATTAAAACTAGGGAGAATATGGGTGACCCAGAGTCTGATCCCTGCATTTATGAAAACATTTGGAGATTTCAAACTAGCTTCCAGCCCATGCCCTGCTGATGCGAGTATTAGAGATCTCTCTTCTCATTGATTTCAACAGGGACGTGGGCCTGATTATCAGTGTTTTTGTTGCAAACATCTCTTTTTTAAAGAGCGCTGTCTAGGAAAATGCTTTCTAATCAGGCATTTGTTTTATTTAGTCTGCTGAATTGAAACTCAAAACCCCAAGACATTCTGTAAAGAAACACTAAGCATAGAGAGGCCGTCATGCCATAGGTTTTGTCTTTTTTCCTTTCCTTCTTTCTTTTCTCCTTTTCTTTCTTTCTTTCTTTCTTTCTTTCTTTCTTTCTTATGATGATTTTTTGAGAGAGAGAGAGAGACAGAAACAGACAGAGCACAAGCAAGGGAGGGGCAGAGAGAGAAGAGACAGAGAGAGAAAGAGAGAGAGAGTGCAACTAGGGTTGGGGCAGAGAGAGAGGGAGACACAGAATCCCAAGCAGGCTCCAGGCTCCGAGCTGTCAGCACAGAGCCCGACGCGGGGCTCGAACCCATGAACCCTGAGATCAGGACCTGAGCCGAGGTCAGAGGCTCAACCGACTGAGCCACCCAGGCGCCCTGTTCGTGTGTATTTTTTAAAGGTGGACACTAGATATTTCAAAATCCAGGTTTGGGATCATAAGAAAGTATGACCAAAATACATCAGTCAGAATAATTTAGGGAGGAAAGCAATGATCGACCTTTTGGGAGTCATGTGATTTTTATTTTCCGAGTGTGTTTGGTGCAGGAGAGACAGGCTGAGGTGGAGGTGGGTCTGGGTGCAGGGGTATCACCTGACCCTGGACAACAGGGGGGCTCTGTTCTCTCCCCAGGAGCCCTGACTTCCAGCCATGCTCACGGCAAAGCTTGGACGGTTCTGCCTCTCATGCCAGTGAATGATGGCCAGGCCACCGGGATTGGTGTCTCCAGTTCGCTCCATTCAGGTCAAGGGGGGGCATTCCGTGTCCCTCTACCAAAGGCCAGGGCTGCTGTCAGATGGCCTCACCCCTGCAGCCACCACTTCCTGGTTCTAGAAACTCCTCCGAGTGTGACCTTCCAGCTCTGTCTCGAGCCAAGTTTTAATTGTACATGGCTGTTGGCAAGTCCCTACCGGCTGTTGGCCAGAGACATCAGTGGCTTGCGACGGCAGCTTTTTCCCTGGGCAGCTTAGGAACTGGAAGCTTGCTTTTTCTCAGAGCAGAACTCTAGCGAGAGAGCAGACCTTTCATCCAGTCCTGAGGTGATTGAATCCTGGACCGTGGCTTGATTACACCCTTGTCACAGACCTCAGTCACAGGCCACCAATTAAGCTGTCTCACAGAAATCAAGAGATGATAAATGGTTGCCGTCTTAAGCTATTATAATTTGAGGTAATTTCCCTCCATCTTGATCCAAGTGTAATTAACAAAAATTGTACATATTTAAGCCGTACAACTTGATGTTTTGATATACACGCACATCGTGAAATAATCACCAGAATCCAGCTAACGAACATATCCGTTCACCTCACATGGTTGTCATTTACTTTTCCTTTCCTCCTCTTGTTGTGTGTGTGTGTGTGTGTGTGTGTGTGTGTGTGTGTTGAGAACATTTAAGATCTACTCTCAGCAAATTTCAAGTGTACAATCCAGTACTATTAACTATAGTCACACTGCGGGACGTCAGATCTCGGACACTGGTTCATCTTATAACTGAAACGCTGTACCCTTGACCAACATCTTCCTACTTCCTGCCCCCGCCCCTCGGACCCCACACCCCATTCTGTGCTCTGCTTCTACGAAACAATCACGAAATGAATATTTTAGTACTTGTAAGTGTAGTACTGTCCCCACCGAAACCTACGAATTCAGGGGTGGGTTGGAGCCAGGCGGTGGGCAGAGTCCGTGAAGATAAGAAGCCTGTCAGAGAAAGCTCACATCGCCTGAGTAGATGACCGCAGAAATCTGGTTCTGGATGCTGAGGACGATGGCAGGGAAGGTTCCCGCTGGGTGAGGAACATACTAAAAAACGAGAACAGAGAGGGTCTCGTTATGTAGAGGCAGAAACCTCACGGCACCTGCAATACTCCGGAAAGTAGAAACTGTGTCCAACGAACTTGGAGATTTAGCCTAGGACGTTCTCTAGCAAAGCACTGAAAGTGCTGTTTATAGTACAGTGTGTGATGAAAAAGACCAATAACAAAAGAGACAGTCAGTGGTTTTGAAAATTCTCAGCTTCTCCCAATGGCAAACGACGCTAAAATTAAGAAATGATTCCCAAGCAAGGAAGAAATCCAGAGCACTAGCAGGAAAATGTTGTCTTGAAATGAAAGTGAGGGTTTGATCGTAAGATATTTGTTAAAATCTTAGGAAGTTCAAAGAGGGTGCCTTGGAGAATTATTCAATCATTCAGAAAAGGCTCTGTAGAGGGACTTCACATCTGCCTCTAAATAGAACAATCAAAGTGTGTAAGATTATATCATATCAAAGAGGCTCACTGTTGTGGCTTTTATCAAATGGCGTGAGCCCCAGTGTGATTCACAGGAGGTCCACAAAGAGTTTGAGAGAATTTTATCAGCAGGAAAAACCACTCGCTTGAACTTAAAGAAATACAGACAATAAAATGCAAGAAAGCGTATGGATCCCCCAAATTCTACAGGTAGGAAACCAGCCAAGAAAAAAAAATTCAGCAGCAAATAACATGTCTGGTTTTGGTTTTGTTTTGTTTTGTTTTGTTTTGTTTTGTTTTCATGTATTCTCCACTCAGAGAGTGAAACTGAGAGTCATGAGAGAATTATTCCCAGGCCTTTGAGCTCTAATATCAAGAAACTTCCAGTGTTTTCCTGGCTCTATTTTTGAGTTACTACAGTAGATCAGGGACTCTCGGTTTCCTTCCTTTTGAAGAGAAGTGTCTACAGTGATCATCCTACGTCTGTTTACACTTTGTACAGTGGTCTGTGGGAGGGAGCAGGTAACTTGCCCCTTTCGTGTCAAAAGTCTCCATACGGAAGGAACACACAGCTGCCTGCCTTTATGGCATCGTTTTGTGGGGCTCTCTTAGACGACGGGCTTCTGGACTGAGAGCCGATGTCACAAGGTGGAAGGAGACAGGACTTGGGGGGAGCAATTTGTTATGAATCGGTGCTACCTCATAAAGTTGCCAAGGTCTCAGCATCAGACAAAAGAGAGAGTATTCACCACCCGCAACGCCAATTCAAAGACTAAGAACGGTCAAATCTATTTTCATGACTGTTGTGTTTCCGTTTTGGGGAGCGGAGAAGGAATCTGCAGTCAGGCCGGAAAGTTACTCTGCTATTTTGGTTGTCTTTAACATTATGACCAGTGTCAAGAATGCTAATTCACCTGCTTGATTTCCCACCTTCCTTCTGCGCCTCTGGACCTCCTGGAGAGCCCACATCTGACAGCCCAGGATGATCACTGTCCTAGAATACTGATGCACATTTTGAACCTTTTCCCGTTAATTAAAATTCTCATCCGGTAAGAATTACTTACCCAGATCCCAGGGATTACATACTGGAATCGTTATTTCTTGTACAACCGGAGGGTTTTCTAAAGATGGAGTAAGATTTTAGGAAAGCCATTTGACCTACTTGAGTGAACAGGCTTTGTTTAGGATGAATTAATGGTGATTTGTAATCACTGTTCCCTAAAGTCAGCACGATCTTCTCAGAACCACTTCATCAACTCTGTCGACAGTAGGGAAGAACCAGATTTTTTTTTAAGTTTATTTATTTTTGAGACAGAGAGAGAGAGAGAGAGAGAGAGAGAGAGAGAATCCCAAGCTGGTACCACACTGATAGTGAGGAGCCCAACGTGGGGCTTGAACTCACCAACCATAAGATCATGACCTGAGCTGAAATCAAGAGCCAGAAGCTTAACTGACTGAGCCATCCAGGCAACCCGGAACCAGCTTTTTCTTTTTTTTTTTCTTTTTTTAAATTTCCTTAATGGAGATCTTCTGTTGGAACAGCACTTGTGACTTTTCTGTGAACTTTGACTTTTCTCTTTCTTCAAAACCACCCTGTGAAAATAACCGTGGTAACTGACATCGCCATTGTTCGGGGCAGGTGAAATCTCCCTGCAAAGTACACGTAACTGTGGAGGTGCCCCCCTGCCCTGTCCAGGCTCAAGTAAAATTTCCACTTTGGTCAGTGGGTGAGGTGTTTTTCCCTTCTCACCCCCAGCATGCCCCCAAGATTGCCCAGACCCTGCACTCTGTTTCCGGTGTCTGTTTGCGTCTGTGTGGGGTGACATCCACAGAAAGTCCCCCCACTCAAGGGAAGTCCAGAATGGAGGGGTCGATGTGCGGCAGATGACTTAGGGCTCATCCCCAGCGCCCCCCCCCATCCCTCCCCTTCTAGTCTCAGCCCCTGTCCTTCCTTCTGACCCCCTTTCCTCCACCCAGTCTTTCCTAGTCTTTGGGATCAAAAACTGACTTCACAAGTAAGCACTGGGAATTTTTGTGTCAAACGCCTGTGTTCTCGATCTACTCCCTCCTGGATGTGGGCTCCTGCAGAGGCAGGCTTGCTGCCCTCTGGCCCTTCCCCCTTCCACCTGCACGGGCCACGGGCGTCACACCTGGAGGTGCAACAGCCATGTTGCCACCAGGATGTAACGGCCCTGATGGCGATGGGAACACAAAATGGACCGGCCCTGGGTCCTGCGATAAAACTGGGACACGACACACATCCTGGGCTCCCTACCTCCACCGCCCTTGTTATGTGAGTCGAGCAGCCCTTCTTTGTTCAAGCTAACTCTAGTGAACGGTTCTGCTCGTTCTGCCAAATCCCACCTGATACCCTGGATGTGGCTCTTTCCGATCTTCCACGGATGTTTTAATCCCTCCCAAGTGCACCCATGATTCCTCAATCGGAGGTAGACCAGGCAGCCAGAGGCGATTTCTCCTGGGCTCCAGGGTTCTCAGCATCGAAGGGCACAACCCAGGAGAAGTGAGAAGGAGGATGCCTTTCTCACCGGCATCAGGGGCTCCAGCTTCACCACCCAGCTCCCTCTCGCCCGTGGTAATGACGCCTCTCCGTGTCTCCTCTTCCGCTTCTCACGTGCATGTGAATTCAGAGCACCGACCCTCACAGCAAAAGGCGTCACCTTATTCTGTCCCTTCACCAGCGAGGAGCCTAACGAGGTCGCACAGGTGATAGAGTTTCCTCCTGCCCCTGACCTGTCAGGGCAAGTTGAGTCTGATCTGATTCTCATTTCATTAAAGCAGGCTCCGGAGGGTGACGAGATCTAATGATTTCCCTTTGTGTTCGAGAAAGGGCCCTCGGGTTTTGTTTTGGTGGTGAAATTAAAGAGGCATCTCTGGACCTTTCTGCAGAACCTGGGACCTTCAACTCTGAAGTTTCTGCTGTATTCCGCAGTATTGGAGAAAACATCTTCCGAGTGGTCTATGGGTTCCTACTTCATATCTATGCAAGTCGAAGCCAGATGTCCTGGATTCCCCAAACCAAAGGAGCCAAAGGAGAGGTTAGGATCTCCAGAGCAAGACATACAGTTGCTGTAGCCGTATCATCTCTGTGGCCATCTTGACTTCTCTCAGGAGCCAGCTCACATTTGTGATAAGGTTCCTGGCAAATGTGTGGGTGAATCGAAGAAGATGAATTCATGACTTAGGAGTTCAAACACATATTTAAAATTACTTAGACACTTCCATCGGAGCCTTATGCCTCTTTTTATTATGGAAAAGCCAAACACAATGGATCCCGCTTACAAAGGCACTGAGACAGTGTGATTTATTCACCGGATTAAATCAATCAAGTCCTGAGTCACCTCTCCAGAGCTTATGAATTGTGTCTTCTGGCAATATTATCAGGAGGCTGAACGGCCTGATTGAATTTAGTGCTGATGAGAAGTATTATATCGAGTCCAATCTCTGAAGAGGAGGGAGTGGATGCTGTGTAGACAGGCTGAGTGTCTCATAGTGACTCAGTCTCCTTGCAAGAATGTACATTTGACACGGGGACTAGGAATCTTCGTAGATGTCAAAGGCTCTTTAATTCTCTGTCATCCCAAACATCTGGGTGTGCAAAAACTTTACAAATACAGTGAAATCTGAAAATGGCCACAGTGTAAAAAAACAAGTCTCACTAAGGTCTTAGAGAAAGGCCATCCCTTTCCTGCTCTCCCAGGGAGGGAAACAGGAGTTTCCTACAGGTGTTGGGATTCAGCCAGACCTGGGTTCCAAGTCCTGCTCTGTCCAGCGGTGTGCCCTTTGACAATTGACTAACCCTCTCTGGGCCTTGATGATAATGTCTGTAAAATGGGACATGTCATAGCACCTGCTGGGGTTACTCCAATGGGTTAAGTGAGGCATCTTGTTTAAAGGTCCCGGAGAACGACAGCTGCTCCTTCTTGCACCTCGACTCCCTCCAAATTGGGTCCTGATGACAGAAAAATCCAGTGTGCTTTAATCCTGGAGACGGAATGAGTTAAACTCTGAGAGAGTAAAATGTTAGAACTCACACGGTGCTTAGAGGTTGTCTGGGGTTAGACAGCCACTTTACAGACACAAGGGAAAGAGAGACAGTGTGGACTCGTGGCCCGCTCAAACTCACACGCACAGTGAGCCGCGGAGCTGGGCTGAGCCTAGGTCTAAATAGTCCTGCGTCTGCGGACTGGGCTCCGTCACAGAAAAGTCAGTGACGTGGCTTGAAGGATGATATTTAGTATCTCGGATAACAAGGGGGGGCAGACGCACGGCTGATGAAATAGCTCCGTGTTACTATCACAACCCATGTCTCCCCCTGTCATTTGGTTGTACTGTCCCAAATACCAGCAGTGTCATCAACCAAGCTCAAGTTCAAGGACCTGCATCCACCCTGGCCATGCGCACAGGAAGAAGACTAACCCAGGCATGCTTAGGCTCAAGATAGAACACAACGGCTACTCTTGAGGCACACAGGAAATCCTGGAGGGTCTGGAATGTACTACGTGAAGTTAAGGGATCAAGGAGGCAGAACTTTGACTCCCCCGGGCATTGCGATGCTCGCTGCCCTTTTACTTGAAAACCCAGCTCCTGGGCACCTGGGTGGCTCAGTCAGTTAAATGTCCGACTTCGGCCCAGGTCATAGTCTCGCAGTTCATGAGTTCGAGCCCTGCGACAGGCTCTGTGCTGACAGCTCGGAGCCTGGAGCCTGTTTCCGATTCTGTGTCTCCCTCTCCCTCTGCCCCTCCCCACTCACCCTCTGTCTCTCTCTCCTTCAAAAATAAATAAAGATTAAAAAAAAACAAAACCCAAAACAACCCAGCTCCAAACGCTTTATCCAAGAGGTGCCTGTTACTTCTCTCAAGCCTCTGCGATCGCTCCAGCGGGACAGAGAGGACAGTAACTAGGATGACATAGTGTGTGTGCAATTTTCTCCCTCCTAGCACGTGCTCAATAACAAACGCGTGCAGAGTGATTTTAACAACACTTGAGTATTCTCTGTGCCACATCTTTTGGCCAAAGAAACGTGAGTGGAAACCATGTGGGTCCCATCAGGGCAGAAGCTCCAGGGGCCAGCGCGTGATGTCCTCTCCTCCTGGCACATTCTCTGCTCCATCCGCCTGGGTTCCAGAGAGGAGGACCCAGGGCGGAGCGTTCAGCTGATGTGCAGGCGACACGAAGCAAAAGCGGGGACCGAACTGTGTTCCTTCACGCCCCTGAGATGGTTGGGTCGTTTCTCGTCCCGGGGTGACCCAGCCTGTCCCGGGTAATAAAGACAGTGCGTTGGGACAAGGGGGTTTTGGGCTCTGTTGTACACAGGCTCATTGTCACGCAGCTTTGTACGTTCAGAAGCCTGCTGGGCTCGGCTGTTCCCCCGCTGGGAGTCGCGTGAGGCTGAAAGCCAGGTGTCATTGGGACTGTGTTCTTTTCCGGAGGCTCTGCGGAAACTGCGTGTCCTCGCTCGTTCACATTGTTGTTTGTCTCTGGTTCCTTGTGGTTTAGGACTGAAGTCGCCATATCTTTGCTGAAGGAAGGCTGGTCCCAGCTCTTAGAGGTCTCCACGTTCCTTGGCCTGTGTCCCCCTCTCCCCCCTGCCCCGTTCCGTTTTCAAAGCCACCAACTGCGCAAGCCTTCACACTTAGAGTCTTTTCTGGATGCATCCTCTCCTGTCATAGCATCACTCTGCACTCTTACTCTCCTGCCCTCCTCTGTCCACTTGCAACTGCCCGTGTGATAATCCGGGACCACGTCTCTGCTTTCAGGTCCTCAATCTTAATTTCCTGGGCAGATCCTTTTAGCCAAGAGAGGAACCATATTCTCTAGCTTCAGGGATCAGGACAGGGACATCTTTGGGGGGCATTATTCTGTCCACTACCCTTGGGGTTACACTAAGTCCTTCATGACACGATCTCCTTTTTGTGTTTCCACCTGCAAATTTGGGGTTCTGCGTGTGATATATACTAAACAGGTATCATCGTTTGATTGCAAAATCAGTAAGGCGGTTGTAACAAAGCACCGTGGTTGTGCTAAGGCACTGAGGTGCATTAAATGCAAGGGTGTGAGACAGAAAAAATGGGCTTACAAAAGCAGTACTTTTGGATAGATTAGGATTGTTTCCTGTGATACTGTGATATAATTAGATATATAAATTTTTGGGTCTTTGTCCCCAGTTCCTGACTCCCTCTTCCGAAATCCCTGGGAATTTCCTGCTGGGTACGAATGTCTTTTCTTCTAATGAGGTGACTCTTGGTGAGCCCCTGGATGGGGGCTGGTCACCAGAGACACCAAGCCATGATTAGAACCCTAGAAATTTCCGCCCCAGAGAGGGGAGAGGGGCTGGAAATTGAGTTGATGGTCTATCATGCCTGTGGGAAGAAGCCTGTATAAAACCCCCTAGAACAAAGGGTTCTGAGAGCTTCTGGGTTGGTGAACACACAGAGGGGCTGGGATTTCGGCACGCCTGGGAGGTCGTGAAAACTCTTCATCCTCTCCCACCTACCTTGCCCTCTGTGTCTCTTCCAGCCGGTCGCCCTGCGTTATGGCCTTTTGTGATGGACTGGTAACCTAGTAAGTTTCTGTCTTCCTGAGTTCTGGGAGCAGCAGCTCAGGGAAATTATCGACTCCTCGGAGAGGGTTTCAGGAACCACTGAGGAGGAGCTGGTTGGCCAGTAGCACCCCTTGGCAACCAGAGGGGTTTGGGGAGTGCGGAAGTGAAGGGAAACACCGAAGAGAGGTTTTTCCCAGCTCAGGTGCCTGGCCTGAAGGAAGAACTTTAGAGACGCAGGCCAGCGGCGTGGTTTCACACGCGGACTCTGCGACCAAATTGCCCGAGTTTGAACTCCGTGCCTTCTCATTGCCGGTTGTTACAAATAAGACTCCTGTCTCTACATTCTTTCCCCTTCAAAAAAAGATGAGGAGAAACAGTAACCTGGTGGGGTTGTTGTGAGGTTTCGATGAATTAATGTATTGAAGACCAGTTCATCAGAAGGGCCTCACTGTCATGAATGTCGGCTCTCACGCTACAGGGAACGTCGGGGTGATGACTCAACTCCATTGTCACAAAAGCTCTATTACACAATCTTTGACACTAGATGGGTGATTTCCTGACCTGGAACCCAGAATGGAAGGTCGTGGGTAGACATTTGGTGCTCTGAAACTGGCAAAACCCTGAGCTTTAAGCTGTCACCCAGCAGAGACAGGCTGAGGAATGGGAGGGCATTTGGTTGGCGATCATTAAAAGCTGATGCTCAGACAAAAGCTGCCCGAGTCTTACTCAGAGAAGCCGAGTGAGCTTCCCTTGTGGGGACAGGGATATCCACAAGGACTGATGTCAGGATAGGCTTCAACCCCTGAGAACAAACTGCTTGGGGATGCTTTCCCGCACTGCGCAGTGGAAGTGAGAAACCAACGTTTCTCCTTTTCTTCAAGGCAGAAAAATCTGGCTGAAAAGACCCGACACAGAGGGGTGACCCAGGAAGGGAGAGTCGACACAGGTCATGAAGATACTTGGTGCAAAGGATTTTGTGGGATTTCTAGGCACTTCCTAGCACAAAGGAGCCTATGAAGGGGTTACCAACGTGGGCTCTGAAGGTAGGCTAGCTCTGTCTGAAGCCCAGCTCCCACACACGCAAGCATTACCCTTGGGCAATTTATTGAACCTCCTTAAATCTCAGTTCCTTGCCTGTGAAATGGGTATAACAAGAGCCCACGCACACAGGTGTTCATGAAGACGGGCTTCACCCAAATATTACATTTAAAAGAATGTTGTACTTGAAGCCAGTGCTCAGTAAATATTACCGTTAGGTGATTTCCACTTACCATTTCTCCATCTAGATTCCCTCATCGGTAGAATGGGCCCTGATGCTATGTATACAAATGCACAAGATCCATCCATTTGACGATTGTTTACTTGAGACACATTGTGTAAGTTGTTGAGAATTCGGGGAGGGGGGCAAATACGAAGGTATCCACGTTGAGCTTACATTTGGGATGGGAGGAAAGGCAGACACAGGAGTTGAAGACAGACTATACGCAATGCCCAAATAAATAAACAGGATGACAGACAGCGAATTGCCTATTCAACAAATGCTCTGTAAACAGGGGTTACATTCTCTGTATCTAAATTCCCTGACCTTTTGAAAGGGATAAGAAAAACAGCAAACCCCAGGGTTGCCCGTGAGGATTAAATGGATTTAATAGATGTAATACCAGCTCCTAGGGGATAGATGGCTGGGGGATAGAAGTCTTTACCTACAGGGGAGGGAGTGGGCTTCTCTCAGTCAGTCACTCCCCCACTGCCTGCGGGGACCTCTGGGATTACTCCCTCCTGGTAGTGGATCTGGGATCTGCATTTGGCTCTCCAGCTGGGAGGGTGATATTCTCCCCGGAGAGGAAAGAAATGATGAGTGTGGGGAGCTGCAAATCATAAACCTGCAAAAATGTAGCACTTCAGGGAGTGACAGTGAAGGGGACACATTTTCTGGCTTTTAAAATATTACCTTTTCTGACAGGAGGGACGGTGAAGCAGGCCCCGAGGCTTCAGCCAGGAATAATGGGATCTATTTTATTTCCCACTGATCGTGAGAGGCCAAAAATATTTCCTATGATTAAACAACAACAACAAAAATCCTCCAGCCCTTTAGGCTGCAAAAATAAGCGTCCCTGTCGCTATAGGGCGCCACAGGCAATAGGCCCCCCGGACTTCTCCCCTGGGTCCTGTCTGCAGCAGACACCAAAGTGGACAACGGGGAATTAGCATCATTCCTTCAAGACAGTAATTCTCTGCTATCGTCGGAAACTGCATCCGGCCTAGAGGAATTCTCCCCGCCGCGCCTCGCGCCTGGAGGGCTCGCGTTCTCTACCTTCACTTCGCGTGGGGTCGGACTAGGGACTGGGCACAGGGGCGCGGGGAGAGATCTGGGACCCGGATGGGACCAGGGTCGCCTTGTTGTGGCGCGGGTGGGCGGGGCGAGATCTGGGCCCGGGGCCGGTCGGAACGCAGGTGGGCGGGGTGAAATCTGAGGCAGTGGCAGGGCCGGGGCTCGGGCTCAGGTGGGCGGGGCGGGGGCTGGGACCGGGGCGGGTCGGAACGCAGATGGGCGTGGCCGAGGGGCGGGGCGCCCCGCAGGTGGGCGGGGTGAAACCTGAGGCAGTGGCCGGGCCGGGGCTCGGGCTCAGGTGGGCGGGGCGGGGGCTGGGACCGGGGCGGGTCGGAACGCAGATGGGCGTGGCCGAGGGGCGGGGCGCCCCGCAGGTGGGCGGGGTGAAACCTGAGGCAGGGGCGGGGCCGGGGCTACGGCGCAGGCGGGCGGGGCGGGGACTGGGACCGGGGCAGGGCCGGGACGCAGGTGGGCGGGGCCGGGGTGGGACCCGGGCGGGGCCGGGGCGGGGCGCAGGTGGGCGGGGCGGAGGCGGGAGGCGGGGCGGCCCCGGAAGCTGGAGAAAAGTTGCAGGGATCCGAGCGCCAGCAGCTGCTGGAGCTGGAGCCGCTGGAGCGAGGACCACCCCGCAGGTACAGAGCGGGCGGCGAAAACTTGGGGTCTGAGGGAGCGCTCCAGGCCCACCTCCCGGGGATGTGCGCGGCGCGGAGCCTGGCGCTGGCGCGCTGCTGGGCACAGATGAAGCTGGAGCGGGCGTCTGTCGCGCGGCCCTGCGGCGGGCGGGGCAGCCCCAATTTGGGGTTTGTTGGGGAACTCTGGCGGGGGCGCTGATGCCACCAGCAGTGCCTCTGCGGGGCTCAGGGCGGCCCTTCCCCTGGATGGGGACAGGGGTTTGGGACAAATTAGTCCGTTCCAGGATCTTCAGAAGCCTTACCCGGAACCTTGGGAAGCACCTGGAACCAGACCAGCTTCTGTTCCCAGAAGTGAGGAGGGGGTATGACTAAGGGGAAGGGTTTACTGTCCCCCCCCAAACGGTTTCCATGGGGCCTACCCCCACTCCACACCGACCACATTGTGGCACTTAGGCTCCAGGAAGTGGGGCAAGTTACGTGAACCTCCGTCCGCAAAGCACAGGATCACATCCTGACCCCTGCATTCGTACCGCAGCTCGTCACACTGGGACTGGGGAGCCCCCGCGGATCGCGGGTTTTTGCATCTGTTCCCTCCACGCCAGGTCCTAGAGCTGAGCTTGGACCACCGAAGAAGGCGCGCTCACAAGGCAGCTCACAGCTAACTCTGGCTTGGCAGAAATCTGGGACCCAATCCCCGACACCCCAGATTGAGTCCGATGTGATTCGGGGGTGTCTTGCAGTACAGATGGTCGCGCTCAGAGACGCTGGGGTCTGGGGCGAGCAGGTGTGAGTCTACCTTACAGGACTGGGCTTCCAGAAGTCCCATACCGGAAGCTGTCCCGTCCTCCACGGAGGGAATGAGCCTTTTGGAGTTGAGGGGATTTTAGGGGCACGTTGGGCACATAGCAAGGGCCTGGAGCTTTCCAGAGATCAGCTGGCATTATGAGTCTTGCTATTTTTATTCTGCGCCCGTGGGGCCAGGGTCACTGCCCCCGCCTGGCGGGAGGGGCGGGGAGAGGTGGTCTCTCAGCCCCAGGAGCAGCTGGCTGCACTCTGCCCTTTCCTCGCACAGGTGCCAGTGGTCTGGGGGCGGGCAGCAGTGAGGTCTCACCTCTTCAAGGATGGTGCCTGCTCCTACAGCTTATGCCAGGGTCCTGGGGTGCACACCCAGGAGAAGAAAAAGCAACAATACCTCTTTCTTGCTGCCTCGCAGGGGTGAGGGTTTGCAGGACCTCATGGATTCAACTGTCTGCAAGGTGCACACATTTCTGTGTCTTGCTTGTGGGGCCACTGGTTCCACCCCCAGCCTCTGGACTCGGTTGTCAAAAGCCAAGTCCACCTTAGTGGAGATCATTTTTTCTCTTCTTCCTGAAACTGTTTAAGCTGGGCTAGAGCACTTGGTAGAACACTGGGACGTGTTGCCAACCGATGTTGAAAAGTTGCATTTGCTTCTCAGAAGTCTGCGTGCACAGCCCGGAATTCCAGAAAAATCCACCCTCCTTGCCAGGTTCCTTGACAGCTTCATACACTCAGTTCTCTCCAATAGTGTTCCCTAAAGCTTATAATCGTGCCCCTTGCCACAAACTCCAGAAAAAATACGGCCTCACATACGCAGAGGTGTGGTAGTGTGTAAGGGGGTTATCTTTCTGGTCTGTTTCATTTGAGTATATGTGTGTGCCTTGTGCCTGGAGTGAGCCCAGCCCATCTCTCTCCTCCTCTGTTGGTTTTGATTATTAGTCTAGTCTTTAGAGACAAGATTTAGTGTGTGTGTCTGTGCGTGTGTATTTGTGCACACACATTCACTTGTGTATCTATGTTTTTTATTGTATAAAAAAGTTGCCTAAACTGAAGTTCGTCTAGAGATGGGTCAAAGACACAGCGGTCTGGCACAACACTAGCAAAAAAACTGGTTATACTGGATGTATTAAGAGTTGAAATTGTTTTGTCCTTCATGGGAGATTTAAGATACTTTTCGAGAGTAATTTTGATCCCCTACTTGCAGACTTTGGAAATTGAGCCCCACATCACATGAGAAGAACGGGCTTTAAAAGCTGTTTAAACAAAGTGCAGCTTATAATGTCTGGGTAACTTATCCTCTGTGAGGCAGGCTTCTCCATATACCTTATTATAAAAAAAAAAATAAGTTGCCAGGGTCAGGTGTAAAACAAATCTTTCATATCTACGACTCAAAAAAGCCATTGCACCACTGGGTCGACGCTTAGTGTGTAAAACCATCCTTATTTTGGAAATTCTTTCTTTATAACGGTCTTATACTCCCCTCCCACTCATACATGCAAATAGCTCATCTTGTTCAAGGAGACTGTATAGAAAAAAGAAACACCTTTTGAGAGGTTCCATTTTAAGTCAGCGAGGAGGCCAGATCAGAGAAAGTACTTGCAGCATTGGAAAAATAATGCCAAGTGCAGTTGTCACATGGGAGCAGGATAAGGAACCCGCGTGGAGTGCAAGTACTGGTAAATTCTCTCAGCTCACGGGACTATACACAATTTATTAAGAACCAAACATCCGGCATCCAGAAAAGCATATAACGAAAAGCTAAATTGCCCTTGTTGGTTTCTCCTTAATCCCAGCCTTGCTCCTAAAGGGGAGCCATTTTAAACCCTATCGGTTTTGTTTTTTATTTCTTTCGGTGATTACCTCCTCGGAGGGCTATTTACTGACGCGACTGACGCTCAGTTCCTTTGTCAGTAAGTCGTCTCCCTTCTTCACTTCCAGCCTCCGGACTTTGTTTGCAGAGCAGCGTGCCACGCTGAAGGGGGAACACGGTTCCCAGCTACCCTTGCAGCTCGCGGTGGTCACGTGACACGGATCTGCCCAATGGGATGCTAATGAAGGTCTGGAGGCGGGGCTTCTAGGGAAGACCAAGGCCCCGGATCCAAGATGGCAGCCCAGGAGAACCACTGGCACCCGGGTTCTTGGTGGCTCAGCTTCTCGCATGAGCGTGAAGGTTCCAACCGAGAGCAAGCCTCCGTTGCCCGCGGGTCCCCTGCGGAGTCCCCGAATTAACTTCCGTGACCAACTCCCCGCCGACTTCAAGGTAACACTGGTAGACACGTAACACCCACTGCCAAATGTGGGGGAGAACGCGGAGAAACTGGATCCGTCCCGCATTGCTGGGCGGAATGTAAAATGGGAAAAGTCTGGGAAAAGTTGGCAGGTTCTTAAAAATTCAGATCCGTCTACCAGGCAGGCCAGCTACTGCAGTCCTGGGCGATGGGCGCAGATGCAAACTTACGCCCACACCCAGACCTGTCTGTGAATATTCACGGCAGCTTTATTGGCAGTCACCCCACCCGGGAAACAACCCGTGCGCGGTCTCTAACGGGTGAACGATTGATGTGTAGAACATTCCTACGGTGGGATGTGGGCTCTAGCTCTCTTTTGGAACCTCTGAACTTAATTTTTATTTTTATTTTAAGTGCATTTATTTATTTTGAGAGAATGCGTGTGCAAGCGGGGGAGGGGCAGAGAGAGAGAGAGAGGGAGGGAGAGAATCCGAAGCAGTCTCCATGCTCAGCGTGGAGCCCAATGCAGGGCTCGATCTCACAAACCACGGGATCATGACCTGACCTGAAGCAAGATTGGGATGCTCAAACACGGAGCCATCCGGGCACCCTTGAACTTATTTTTATTTAAATCGGAGGTATCAGTACAAATCACTCTGGTGACAGATGGACAGATAGATAAATGGGTGGATGGTTGTGTGTGCACATACATGCGTGGGTTGATATGCACCTGCACATTCCCCAGCTCATGTCTGGTAAGGAGGGCAGTGACAAGGCCCGCTCGTAGCCGGGCCTCACGAAGGCTCTGTCATGCTCTCCTCTAAGGACATGCCTCCTGCAGCAGAGTGGTGCAGGCAGTCTCAGAAAACGCTGGAGCAAATACAGCTTCATTTCTCATTCAGTATGTGGACAAGCAGCCGCGGCACCTATTAATGGAAAAAAGACTGATGGTGCGGTGGTGGGTTTTGAGATTAAACAGAGGGATGATGGCTTGTCCGGGCATGAGGCGTTCTATCAATACACGTCCCTGTGGCTTCATAACATGTTCCTAAATCCTGATGGAACATTTTGTGGTCAGGTGGTTCTGGGACAAAACGAGGACCTGCCACCTGATGTTTATGACTTTCCATATAAGCTCTCGGACAAAATTTGTCTTATGTCATGCTTGAGGCAGAGCGAAACAGAAGTATAAACCACCTCCAATTCCCAGGGGGATGGGCCACAGTCCTGAAGAAAGAGAACGCGCCCGAAGCTTGTTGTAAATTGACCTCTGGGAGGTGTAATGAACCTGGCTATAGTTAAAGAAAACTTTATGTAAGGTTCGTATTTCCTTGCGTTAACTTTTCTGCACATGAGACCCCCGGAGGATTTAAAGGTTTACTTAGAAGATCCAATCTGAACCTTTTACCCTCAAATCTGGCTGGCTGTGTGTTCACTTACTTTAAATGGAGAACATTCTTATGCTGTGCCAGGGGTTTTAAGGAGTGTGGTCCAGCACTACATTTCACTGGGCTCAGCGCTAGGCTCCCTGGGTGTGCCTAAGCCCACTCTGTAGAGGGCGTTAGGAAATGTATGTGTGCACGTATCCATACACATACACATGTCTGTCTATCTATCTTTTTTGAGAGAGAGAGAGAGGGAGAGACAGAGGCAGAGCATGAGCAGGGGAGGGGCAGAGAGAGAGGGAGACACAGAATCCCAGGCAGGCTTCAGGCTCTGAGCTGTCAGCACAGAGCGCGACGCGGGGCTTGAACTCGTGAACCGCGAGATCATGACCTGAGCCGAAGTCGGACGCTCAACCGACTGAGCCACCCAGGCGCCCCTACATCCTGACTTTGGAAAATGGTGTATGTATTTATTTTTAGGATATCTGAAGTTCTGAGTCAAAGCTACCCACGACGTCTGCTCAGGGGGGATGTGCCTTCCGTTTCATCTCTACCCCCTGCTCCCCCACCCCCTTCTTTCCCCACCTCTCCACCCCACCCGAATCCCTTTCATTTCTGGTTTATCCTTCCTATGAGCATTTTGCACCACCGAGCAGATGCGTGTGCGGGAGTGTATTATAGACAGCATGTCCTGGAAATTACTCCCAATTCAGTTCCTCGTTCCTTCCCCTCTTCCTTTTAAGTAGAGTTTGGTCTTTAGAGCAGTTTTAGGCTCACGGCCAAACTGAGTGGGAAGTACAGAGACTTCTCATACGCGCCAGCTCCTGACGGGCACAGCCTCCCCCAATTCCACCCCCTCACCCCCCATCCTCTGCTGTAGCTGCTGTAACTTCGCTTGAGGATGTACCACAGGTTATTCCAGCACTCCCCTTTGTCTGGAGATTTTTCATGATCTCCGGTAATTTGCGGCTACAAACAGTGCCATAAGGAGTCAGCTTGTGTGCACGTATTTTTATATGTTTGGGGGAATATCTTCAGGCGGCTTCCTGGAAGTGGGGTCTCTGGGTCGAGACATCAGTGCATGAGCAGTTTACCTAAGACTTGCCACGTTTCCCTCCAGAAGGGCTGGGCCAGTCTCCCCTCACCATCCACATACGAGAGTGCCCGTTTCCCAACAGCCTCGCCAGCAACGTGTGTTCGCGTGCTTTGTAATTTTTGCCTGTTCGTTAGGTGAGAAATGGGATCTCCGTGTTGTTTTAATTTTCACCTAACTGTGAGTGCGTTTGGATACTTTTTTGCATGTTTAAGAGCCATTTTCCTATCTTTTCTTGTGAGTTTTCTCCTCACACGTCACGTTCTATTTCAGTCTGAATTCGAGATATTTCAGTCTGAATTTGAGAAGCCCCAATTTCAGCAAGAATTGAATTTCTTTTTCAGTGACGTGTAATTAGGTTCAGGCTCAGTATTGGTATCTAACTCTGACAGTGCCTTGAGAAACGTCCAGCAGTAGGGGTAACGCACTGTTTGGAGGGTGTGTGGTGTTGGGGGCTGGGCGCTGTTGTATTAGAATTGGGTTGATCGTGGTACTAAGAGAGTTTGAAGGAGGCCCTGGGAAAATTTATTCCGGGATCCCAGTAACAGCCCTTTCCCCTGTCACAGAGGCCGCTCAGGTCTGTGGGAGCTCGTGGGACGGGGCAGGGGGGCTAAGAGTGAGGACTGACTTTGGGCTCATGCGAGTGAATCCCAGTCACCTGCCGAAGCACGTGGGCTGAGGCCTGTTCTCAGAGGAGGGGAACCAATGCAGGTTAGCCCTGAACCGAGACTCTCCTTGAGGTCCAGATCAGAGGGGCTGTGGGAGAACTTGGACATGATTGTCTCACTCTGTGACTCAGTGGAATTTAAGGTCACGTCTGTGCACCACCAGAACCACATGTGGATCCGGAAGTCACATCAGGCCGTGGAAGAACCGGCCCACGATGTTTTCATCATCAGAGATTAGAATCAATCCAGGCGCAGACATACCCACGGCGGCCCCTTGCTGGCCAGCCCCAGTTGCCCAAGGTCCCGGCTGCTGACTACATAAACCCCGTCCAGTGCTGTGGGGTTTGTGCCCCTGTGCGCATAGTTCCTACAGGCTGCTAGAATATACTTTCCATCATACAGGTATCTCTGGCCATGTCTTATGTGCAAATCCGGGTTAGATTTTTCCTCCCTCCTCGCTCCTTCTCTCCTCCCTTCACCCTTTTCTCCACTCTCTCTCTCCTCCCCACTTCTCTCTCTCTCTCTTTTTTTTTTTTTTAATTTTTTTTTCAACGTTTATTTATTTTTTTTGGGACAGAGAGAGACAGAGCATGAACGGGGGAGGGGCAGAGAGAGAGGGAGACACAGAATCGGAAACAGGCTCCAGGCTCTGAGCCATCAGCCCAGAGCCTGACGCGGGGCTCGAACTCACGGACCGCGAGATCGTGACCTGGCTGAAGTCGGACGCTTCACCGACTGCGCCACCCAGGCGCCCCAACTCTCTCTCTTTTTCTGATAAATAGTCCTGGCCCTCATGGAACTCACAGTCTCTATGGAAGGAGAGAGAAGGCCAATGCATACATTAACAGGTACTTTTCCCCAGGCCAAAGTGCAACTTTTGAGTAAATGAGTCTAGAAACGGCACTCCGTTTCAGTAGTTCTGTTTTCGGAATTAGAGAATGAAGTGAAGCAATACTAATGAGATCCCATAGGAGGCACCAGAACTGTCTTGCTGGGTGCCGCATTGGAGGAGACCGTCCGTCGGCATGATTTAGCCGAGCATCTACTATGGAGGCCTGGGTGGCGGGCTTCAAGGGACATAGAGCCTCTGAGCGAGGGACTATCTCAATATGCACACTGCTGTTCAAGTCCCGGAGGAACAGGATGCAGACAGGAAGTGACCTGAGAGAAGAGAGAGGGCCGTGCAGTCCCGACGGCTACCCAGAGGAACCTTCCTGGAGGAGGAGGCTTGGCGGATGAGTAGGGCTGGCTTGATGCATGCAACCAGGTGAAGGTCCACTGCTTTTCATGGGGCACTTGGACATGGGGATTGGACATTTCAGTCCCTGGAATTTCAACTCCGTCCTGTTTCAGCATTTTGAAGACTTGGGACTGCTTTTCACCCCGCCCGATTACTTAATTCCTCACCCCAGCCTGTAGAAGTCCTTGTGGCTATGATCCCCATTTTCTGGATGAGCAAACAGAGGCTCCGAAAGGCGATGTGGCTTTCACAAGGGAGCCAAGCTAAGGAAGGCGAGTCTGAGCCGAGCCTTTTCATCCCCAGAATGTGACTTCCCACCAGTCCGCCGTGCTCAGAGAGGCAATATCTCCAGGCACGTGAGCCGCAAACGAGAGGCAGACACACATTTCTGGATTCATACAGGGACACACCAACCAGCCACGAGCATTAGTTGGTGCTGCGCGTTTTAACGTGGGTAAGTCTTTAAAACTTAAAATGGAATAAGAGGGGTGCCTGGGTGGCTCAGTCGGTTGAGTGTCCGACTTCGGCTCAGGTCATGATCTTGTGGTTCACGGGTTCGAGCCCCACATCGGGCTCTGTGCTGACAGCTCGGAGCCTGGAGCCTGCTTCCGATTCTGTGTCTCCCTCTCTCTGACCCTCCCCCCATTCATGCTCTGTCTCTCTCTGTCTCAAAAATAAATAAATGTTAAAAAATTAAAAAAAACAAGAAAAAAAGAAAAAAACGGAATAAGAAACTTAAAAAGCAAGTTGCCAGGGCATGCCTAGAACAAGGCATCATTGTATACAGCCTGAAACACGGAGCACGATCTCATACATTTTTATGAACACGCAATTAGGCAGTGACAGTATGAAACAAAATATAAACGTGGAAATCGTACAAGCGTTGGGATAGCGGCTATCTCTGGGGAGGGCAGGAGGTGGGTGGGATGAGGTGGGGGTCCCCAGGAACTTCAGCACATCTGCGTCTTATTTCCGAGCTGGGTGGGGGCATGGGTGTTGTGTTTATACACCATATAGTATATGGTGTATAAAATGGCAATTAGGTGATGGGTTACAGTGGTCAGTCTGGTACATTTTTCTCTCAGAATTATTGTCTCTCTAAGTTTGCTTGTCTTTTGGGAAAAGGGGGGCATTTCCCTTGAGGGGAAACGAGACAAGAAGCTTTTCCTGAAGCGATCGGAGACATAGATGGTCTAACGCATGCTGTGGCTCAGCTTAGCATGTGATGCACGTTACCTGTTTGGTCCACTGACCCGAATCTTGCATCAGTGGCCCCCACCAGTGGCTAGGGCTTTCTCAGAGGCCGAAGAGTTGTTGTCGGCACCTGCCTCTGGTTCCGTGAGACTCAGGGTGTTGTATATAAGCATGTTCACTGTTCCCAAGTCAAAGAATCAGAATCTGAACTAAATTCCCAGACAACTCCAAACGTAAAACCCAGGGAGAGCAACAGTACTGAGGCCAGGAATAGAGAGCGCCATTCATTCATTCCATGAGCTTTTCCTGTGCCTACAGTGTTCCAGGAATTCTAGATACTGGGGCTACGGCAGGAAGCAACAGAAATATCATGCTTGTCCTGGTAGAAACATTTGCTCCCTCAAGGGAAACATCCTGTGTTTCCAAAAAACAAGTAAGCACGCTTACAGCGATAGTGATTCCAAACATTACTTAAACCATTGCCAACATAAGAGCATACATTTGGAAAGTTTGATTTGCTTGCAACTGAACAGCAGCGCACATTAATTTTCATTCATGTATTAAATGCCGTTTATTGCGCACCTACTATGTGCCAGCTGCTGTCCTAAACACCGAGGATGCCGCGAAGATCCCAGAACTGCCTGTCATTGGTCTGATCTGAGCCAGAGGCTCACCCCTGAACCAATGACTATAACCCAGAGGATGGGATATTCTGATTGGCTATGCCCGGTCACATGCCCACCCCTGGAACCTTTGGGCTCCGTCCAAACCACACAGACCAAATCGAAACAGATTGGTTTCCCAGAAAGAAAACCGAGGGCTCTTCCATGGGGTTTCTCTCCATGCCCCTGTTGGTCACACAGGTGCCCGTGGCTGGGTGCATCTCCGCGGCTGACGGCCACAGTGCGCCGAGCTGAGGTTGAAGCCAGGGCGCTGTCTGCTGTCCCTGCTCCTGCCGATCGAGGTGTGTCTGATTGACGAGGACATCCGACGCAGCCTCTGCTGCTGCCTTTGCTAACGTGAGCCGATCCATTCGTGGGACTTCTTGTCGAGTAAGCAAAACATTGTTTTCTGCCTCAGTCTGCATTGCCGTTCGGTCGCAAAGTTAGCGCCTGCAAACAGCAGAAGTTGTTTGGGAAGCTGGAAGTCGGTGAAAAGCCGCACCGGGTTAAAGTCAAGGTCTCTGCGCGGCTGCGTTTCCTCTGGAGGCTCCGAAGAATTGCGTTTTGTCGCGCATTCGGGTTGTTTCTGACGGTGGCGGGCTGGGGCCCCGGCTCCCTTGCTGGCGGTCCCCTGAGGGTCGTGCCCAGCTTGTAGAGGAGGCCCTCGTTCCTGGGCCCGTGGTCCCCTTCCTCTCAAAGCAGCAATGGCAGGTGAGTCCCCGTCGTGCTTCCCGCCTCTCCTGCCATTACCCATCTCTGGCCGACTCTCTTGCCGCCTTCTTGCACTTTTAAGGGCTCATGTGATGAGGGCCCCCTGGGGATAGTCCAGAACAGGCTGCCTGTCTCCAGCCCCTGACCTTAGTGCCACGTGCAAGACTTCCTCTGCCAGGCAGGGTAACGGCCTCACAGGTCGCGGGGATTAGGTCACGGACATCGTGCGGGGCATTGCCGGTCACAGGGGCTAATCAGAGTGTTGAAGCACTGTGCGTGGCTAGGGTGAAGGGGAAATTGGGGTCCTCCGACCTCTGACCGGAGCTCCTGACCATCCCTGTGCAGACGGATAGCCTGCTGCTAGCACAGCACGTGTGTGTCTGTCCCCTCCCCACCCAGGGGACAGAAGAAGCCGCCCCTGGCTCCGCGAGGCTGGTGGCTTAACTTCTCCCTGAGCTGCTTCCCACGGGTGTGAGTGGGGGCAGTGGGGCCTCCTGGCCAGGACCATCTGGGTGGGATCCCCAACTCCCCCGGCTCCCCAGCTCTGGATGAGTCTCTTGTTGGGGACTCGGCCTTGGTTTCTTCTGCCGCGTCCGGAGGCTCAGGCCTCCCACGGCGCAAGGCTCACTTCTAGGCCACAAGGGACCCAGCAGAACCAGGGCCGACCACGTCCTGCTCCCGAGGTGTCTGCACCATAGCGGGAAAGTCGCTGCATAGGCGGTGCAGGATGTGAACCCTGGGAATAAGTGAGCGTTGTCAGCAGGACGTAGGTGGTGAGGAGAGCGCGTCAGAAATCGTGCTTTAGGAAGGAAGGCTTCGCGGAGACATCCGGACAAGGAGCAGGAGCCAGCCGCCGAGTCCGAGGGAGAGCAGTACGGGCGCATGAGGCCGACAGGTGTAAAGGCCCTGGGGCAGAGCAGTTGACAGGCCATCCGTGCGAGGGGGGATCTGAAGGAGCCTCGGAGCCCAGAGAGACACCCAGGAGCCCTGCCGAGCCACACGGGGCCACCCGTCTAACTCAAGTCTCCTCGCGTCAGAGATGCTGACAGAAGCCTGACCCTGTGCAAAGGCAGAAGTGTAGCTTGGGCTCTTTCTCGAGGGTCTAAAGGATCTCTGAGTTTTCCCTGTGGGGCTTTGCTCACTTGAGAGGTTGTTGTGTTTGCTTCTGTGTTTTACTTAGAGTAATAGTAACAACAAACCGACTTGTCTGCCAAGTAGATCTATTCTATTTTTTTTTTTTTTTTTGGTAAAAAAACTTCATTACTAGGTAGCTGGTTCAGTTTAGCTATTCCACATTTTATAGTTGGATAGTTTCTTTGCCGTGACCCTATGCAGTAAGCAATTCTTTAAAAAAAAAAAAAAAAATCCAAAGGGCCAGCTCCAAGCAGGCATACAGGGCACATTTTGCGATTTCACCGCAACCAGAGGCGTGTTGTGTGGGGATCTGCTTACAGTGGATCCCTTCTAAATGGGCTGTGCCTTTATCTCCAACAATTCCAGCTTAAAAATATTTGTAAAAAAATTTTTTTTAACGTTTTATTTATTTTTGAGACAGGGAGAGACAGAGCATGAACGGGGGAGGGGCAGAGAGAGAGGGAGACACAGAATCGGAAGCAGACTCCAGGCTCCGAGCCATCAGCCCAGAGCCCGACGCGGGGCTTGAACTCACAGACCGCGAGATCGTGACCTGAGCTGAAGTCGGACGCTTCACCGACTGAGCCACCCAGGCGCCCCATTCCAGCTTTAAAATACTTGTGTCGTGGGTTAGGTTGACTGCTGTTCACTGTCGTTTAGACAGATGACTTCAGGGATCACTTCATAAGAGAAAGGAAGAAGAGAATGTATTTCATGCCATTATAATTTATAATCCCTAATTATAGAATGAGGTACTTTAATTATGCAAAAGTGCGTGCGTTTTGATCCGCGCGGTCTAGGTCCGTGCAGCTCTTTGCAAATGTTTATCACACCCTTCTCTTTGCTGCCTGCGTTTTGTTCACAACGCCAGAACTTACTGTCTGAAAATGTGTCTGTCACTTTGATTACACGCTGCTTGCCGAGCGTTGCCGACTGGGGCTCTCCGCATCCCCAGCACAGAACTGGCAGCTTGTTAGAGCTCATTAAATATTTGTTGAATTGAATTACATTTGAAATACTATATTAAAAATCTTGCACCAACCTGCAGGGTCCTTAGCGGTGAGTTTTGTTCTTACCATGGCAATACATTTGCATTCATATTTAATAAATACATTGCAGCTTTCCCCTCTAAGTGGCAATAAAAACTTTTATGCAGTATTTGGGCTCCACTGGGTTTAGCTAAAGGAGCTTTCTACCCGCCCTTGGGGTTGGGACGTCAGGATCAATGTTAGGAGCTGTTTGTCTGGAGGAAAGAGAAGTTTCACTGAGCCAGCAAAGTGACCATTTTGAATTGCTTGGGATCTGATTTAATGCTGAATCGAGCATTTGCAATTTTGCTTGGGTATAAAGTAGAAAGGGCCAGTTCTTCTCTCTGCGGATTTGAGAAGGATTTGGTTTGGAATGGATGAGTCACGGCGGACTGCGAGGAAATCCAAACTCAGCACCCCCAAACTCAGGCTCTTCCCCGAAACCTCACCATCCTCTCCGACCTCCTCTTGCAACGTCCCTGCTCCTGCCGTCCAGCCACGTGGACTTCCGGGGGGTTCCGTGAATCTCCACGCTGGTTCCCACCTCAGGGTGGTTTGTGATCGTTCTGCCGTCTGCTGAGAGCGCTGTGTGCCTGGACCTCTGCGGACCTGGCTTCTCCTCCTCAGAGGGTTACAAGCCCCGACACCCCCCTCCCTTTTTTTTAAACGTTTATTTATTTTTGAGACAGAGAGAGACAGAGCGTGAGCATGGGAGGGGCAGAGAGAGAGGGAGACACAGAATCCCAAGCAGGCTCCAGGCTCCGAGCTGTTAGCACAGAGCCCGACACGGGGCTCGAACTCACAAACCGTGAGACCATGACCTGAGTCGAAGTCGGAAGCTTAACCGACTGAGCCACCCGGCCGCCCCTCGACACCCCCTTTCTTACGAGCCCTGTTGTTCCAGGCCAAAGAGGCCCCATGCGAGGCAGTCTCTCCCACGACCCAGCTTCGTTTTCTGCACTGCATTTATTATCCCGTGGGGTCATCTTATTGCTTATTTATTTAGCATCCGTGACCCTCACTAGAACATCAGCATCGTGCAGGCAGGGACCGTGCCTGAGTTCCTCAGCTTTACCCAGGACCAAGGACAGGGCTTACCATGTAAATATTTGTGGGACAAACACCCCTTCAGCTTTCAGAGCCAGCAGTGAACTCGTGTGCTGTGGGACCTTGTGGTAGGAAGTAATAACGTGGGATCTGACGAGCCCCATCAAACCTGAGATGCTGAGGTCAGGACTCCCATTCTGTGTCCCACCTGTAGGACTCTCCTGTTTTTCGTTTGTGCTCGTTTATCGCCAATGTGAAGATTTCGGGAGGGCAGATGTCGTGGTGGGATGGATCGGTTTGTGGTGCCTCTGCCTGACAGGTGGGTGACACAGGGGACCCCGCTCTGGACTTTGGGTTTCCTCATCAGGGACTTTCCTTTAGGATGTCTGCGGAAGAAATGGTTAGCAAGGAAAGAGAGGCGTATCCAGACCCTCTGACTCCCCGAGACTCATCTCTCTGGAATATCTTCTCCCTTAAAGTCTGACATCCCAGGATCCCTGAGTCCATTGGGGAAGACGGAGCAGATTAACATATGAGCCGTAGACCTGGTTCATCCAAACTGTCACGAAGGCACTTGAGGGCTGGGGACTCGTCCGTGATCACCTTCCTTGACTTTACAGCCTGTCTTCTGGTCCCACTCACCAGGGCTTAGATTTGGGGACATAACATGATTTCTTTGGGCCTCAGTTTCTACGTCTTCCTACACAAAGGTTTGGTGGAACCAATTTAGAGATGCTAAAAGTGGGCCACTTCCCTCTTTCGGCAGAGTTTCCGGAGGACTGGGTGAAAGGTACGTGGTGGAGGGTGTGATGGGAACCTGAGCCAAACAGAGCCTCTTGCGAAGGGCTTTCCAACCCAGTGGACGTCAGAGTGCTGGTGACTGGCCTTTTGGGCCCAAAGGATGCCGCTCATCCACGAAATGTTGTTGATCTAAAGCAGTGGTTCTCAGAGTGGGGCTCCAGGGACCCCTGGGGTTCCTAAGACTCTTTAGCCATCACCATTATTATCAGCAGCCGCATGTTACTTGCTTTCTCTTTTCTGGATTATTCATGTGTATACAGTGGAATTTTCCAGAAGCTGCATGATGTGTGGTATTGCAACAGACTGAATGCAGAAACTTGTGTGAGAATCCAATTGTCTTCTCCTGAGTCAGACATCAGAGATTTGCAAAAATGTGAAACTGTGCCCCTCTTGGCACAGATTTTTTTGTTTAAAAAAAAGAAAAAACAGTTATTTTCCGTAAATATGTCACTTATGTTAACACCTCCTGGGTTTATTGTTGTTGTTTTTTTAATGCGTTAATAGTTCTTTTTTAATTCTCAAAAAAAAAAAAAAATAAATAAACGGAAATCTGAAATAACTTCTTAAACTTGAACTCCACCGAGGCACACGGGAGTTTTCCAGTATTTGAGTTATTTTTAGGGTTGGTGGGGTGCACCCCTCAGTTCACCTCCTCTCAACACAGGATTTTTCTTTCCTTGTCTAGAAACGGAAGGCAGCCGGTCGTGACGGGTAGCGGTAACCGGGGACTGCTTGTCATTTGTTGGTTCTGCGACTCTGAGCTGCTTCTTGCCGGGATCCGGCCTGAAAGTGGGAGAGAGGGAGCCTCCGTCCCTAAGGACGTTCTGTGGGGCTTTCTCGCCCGGCTTCCTGATGCAACTGCTCCTGCAGACCCCTTCCCTTTCCTCTGGCTCGGCCTTACGGCCGCTTGCAGAATTTCCGGGTCTTAATTGGTCAACTCGTATACCTTCGTGCTGGCTTGCCAGTTCTAATTATGTGCTAGAACGGAGGGAAGAAAAGAGAACATTTGCGGCCTAATGAGAAATGAGATTGGGCAGATATTCCTAGCTCTGCTTACAGCATAAATTCAATAACTCAGTTTTGGTGCCTTTGTGCTGGAGGGAAAAAAAAAGCCATAGGAGTTAGATTCCATTTTGCAGCTGGGCCGGATTGCACAGCTCACGTCGCAGGATCAGAAAAAGCATTTCCCTCGCCAAGCAGGCTAATGAAGCCCCTAATAGGATTTACTGACCAGAAGAACCACAGACCAAGAAACAGCAGCCAGGTTCTACTTACTTGCCATTTGTATGTAACTTTCACATATAACGGATGTCGTGTCAGAAATTTTATTGCAGTTGGAACAGAATATGGTGTGATATTTGAACTCAGATACAAAAAAAAAGACAGCCTGTGTGTATATGTGCATGTGAAAACTCCCTCTCACTCTTGATTTCTGTAAGAAATTCAGTCTCCGATCCTGATTCTGTGATCACAGTGGTTGAGCTTGGCTAAAAATACAGCCATCGCCAAGAGGTTGGGATGTGGGGAATGAACTTTGAGTGGAGCGAAAACGGCCAAGTCTTGCCTAATTAATAGCTCTTGGAATGTGATGCCAATGTGTACCTTACCAGTGACGCCTCCAATGACTGTAAAAAGTGCTCTGTGCCTATTCCTTCACTGGATTATTTGTTTTTCGGGTGTGGAGTTTGGTGAGTGCTTTATGGATTTTGGATACTAGCCCTTTTGTCTCATATGTCATTTGCAAATATGTTTTCCCAGTCCGTCGGTTGCCTTTTAGTTTTGTTGATTGTTTCCTTTGCAGTGCAGAGGCTTTTTATCTTCATGAGGTCCCAATAGTTCATTTTTGTTTTTAATTCCCTTGCCTTTGGGGATGTGTCAAGTAAGAAATTGCTGCCGCTGAGGTCAGAGAGGTTTTTCCCTGCTTTCTCCTCTAGGGTTTTGATGGTTTCCTGTCTCACATTCAGGTCCTTTATCCATTTTGAATTTATTTTTGTGAATGGTGTAAGAAACTGGTCTAGTTTCATTCTTCTGCATGTGGCTGTCCAGTTCTCCCAGCACCATTTGTTAAAGAGACTGTCTTTTTTCCACTGGATACTCTTTCCTGCTTTGTCAAAGATTAGTTGGCCATACTTTTGTGGGTCCAGTTCTGGAGTCTCTGTTCCATTGGTCTATGTGTCTTGTTTTGTGCCAATACCATGCTGTCTTGATGATTACAGCTTGCAAACTGGTGCAGCCATTCTGGAAAACAGTGTGGAGGTTCCTCAAAAAATTAAAAATAGACCTACCCTATGACCCATCAATAGCACTGCTAGGAATTTACCCAAGGGATACAGGAGTGCTGATGCATAGGGGCACTTGGACCCCAATGTTTATAGCAGCACTCTCAACAATAGCCAAATTGTGGAAAGAGCCTAAATGTCCATCAACTGATGAATGGATAAAGAAATTGTGGTTTGTATACATAATGGAGTACTACGTGGCAATGAGAAAGAATGAAATATGGCCCTTTGTAGCAACGTGGATGGAATTGGGGAGGGTTATGCTAAGTGAAATAAGTCACACAGAGAAAGACGGATACCATATGTTTGCACTCTTAAGGGAAGGAAAAAAAAAAAAGAGAGGTTAGAGAGGGAGGGAGCCAAAACATAAGAGACTCTTAAAAACTGAGAACAAACTGAAGGTGGATGGGGGTTCGGAGGGAGGGGAGAGTGGGTGATGGGCATGGAGGAGGGCACCAGGGATGAGCACTGGGTGTTGTGTGGAAACCAGTTTGACAATAAATTTCATATTAAAAAAAAAAGTGCTCCGTGTGACTGAAGGACGGATATTTTTGGAGTTAAATATAGCTAGTCATAGATTAGAGAAACATTGTTCTTTGACTTTTTTTTTTTTAATGCTGAAGAAAACGAACAGACATGATCAGGATTCAAGTACGCGGATGTCGATTGGTTACGTAATTACTTGCATAATTAACATCGGGGAATAAAGGAGCCGCAGGTGGCTGCTTTAAAAACTATACATCACTCGCTGTACCTCATGGTTAGTAGGTTTTCTTGTTGTGGCTGAACTACTCGTAGTACTGTCGGAGGCAGAGGAAGGGAGATCCTGCCTCTCAGTGAGACCAGCATATAAATTAAAGCGCCTTCTTTGTTAACTGTGTGTTTTTCAACTCTTCTCTCTCTACCAGTTATCAGATTGTGGATTGCCTTAGAATCAGTTTCAGCGGTACCGAGTGTGAGAGATATCGGATCTCCTTTTTAATTTCAGGTGATTAAATCTCGGGGTGTTGGGATATCTTAACCCAACACATACTGCTATCTGTTAGAGATGCTTTCACTGCAAGTAATAGGAAACTCAGGTAACTTAACCCCCTTGAGACAGTGCTTTGTTTCGCTTGCTCAGCAAGATGTCCAGATCTAGGCAGCTGCTGGCATCAGTTTGGGTTTTCAGAAATAGTAGGCCCTCGTACCATATGATCGTGCCTGACTTTCCCTCGTGGTCACAGCATGGCTGCCTAATGCCAAGCATCACAGCCGTGTTCAAGGCAGGAAGTAGGGTGGAAGACGCTGAACCCAGTGGTGCTGGTCTCTTTTATCAGGACAGTCAAGCGGTTCCAGAAGCCCCCATCTAATACCGGGTTGTGTCTCACTGGTCAGGGCTGTTCCACCCAGGCACCTGGAAAAGCGAGCATTTACTTTCCCAACAGCCTGTGGGGCTCACTCCCTGGATAATCAAGTAAACTCTTACTGGCAGTATAGCTCCAGTTGCCAAGGGCTTACAGTAACAATCAAGGTAAACATCCTTAATGTTAGAAGAATTACGGAGTTTTGAGGGGAAGGGTGTTAAATAACCAATTAAGTGATTAAGTATTGAACTACAGTTTGCTATTAAACGCACACCGACATGAAAGAGGTAGGCCAGAGCTCTGTGGACCCATGGGAGTCCATGCTTCTTGGAGTCTAACCCTTGAGCTGGGTCTGAAAGGATGAACACCAGTACACCGAGTGAAGAGAAGGAAATGACTGTTTTCGGAAGGACAGCGTGGACAGACAGAGCTGTGTGGCCAACCAGCGCCGAGGTCAAAGCACAGGCAAGGAGGGGCCTCCGTTCCCATAGGGCAGGAAGGCATCGAAGATGTTGACGTGACTGGTGACGGTGGCTGTTGCTCCTTCCCGTGAGACTAGCTTATTGGCCACCGGTTCGGCAACGGGTATTTTCTGCCACCGACAGCTTTCCCGTCCTTACGTGATTTCGTACTTGAGGGGCTCGGCCAACAAGTGCATGTGCAAGGAGTGTCCTTCAGAGACCTAAATAGAAGGTCACGTGTGCAGCGGGCGTGTCTGTGCAGAGGGAGGGAGGTCACCGACATGTTTTGCCCAGTTGTGGGTATTTTATTTTTTGTAGTGAAGGCTACGAATACCGCCAAGCCTAAACTGTTTTCTCCTGAAGCCAACTCATAAGGATAGTGAACCTTATTAGGTTTCTCAGATGTAGAATGCCTGGGATGAAATGGCATGTTCTGTAGAGTCATGTTCCCAGTATGGGGTATCTCAGACTTCTGCTTGGCTTGCTTCCCCCTGTCATCCCTTCCCCGAGGTACGGGGACAGGCGTGGCTCAGCTACTGAGCAACCAGATAAAAAAAACAAAGGCTACAGACACTTTTTGCACGTTACCTCTACGTGCAAAGGAGAAAGACGTATGCACTCAGGCAATGAGGGTTTTTGCTCAGTCTCGATGAAATACACCGTGAGTTGGAAAAAGGGTGGTGGGGGCCGGTGTCTGCCTTTGTCCTTATCAGCATCAGCAGGGAGGCAGGTGACCCCAGAGCGGTGCCCAGAGGGTATTTTGGTCACGTCCAGAGAATGCAGCCGTCCACGGCAATGACATGATGCTTGCCTCTGGTCCGGCTGGGAGGAACACCCGTCTGGGCTCTGGGACTTCTCAGCATCCTTTCCCCATCGTGGGCAAGTTCAGGACTCCCTGGACATCCCTAGCACCCAGAACCCAGCACCCCAGACAACACGAGGCTTCACGGGGTTTGTAGGCAAAAGCCATTCCTGTCGCCAGCGGGGCACCGGACGGTCTGACTGGAGAGCTCTCACCCAGCGTGGCCCGGACGGTGGTGGAACCCGGTACCCTGTGGCTCTGACCTGCACAGGGGACCCAGACGTGAACTGGTTTGACTTTTGTGCTGGTGAGTCCTAGGTGGTGAATTCACACTGGCTCACGGTGGGTGGCACGGAGATGGCCGATGTCCTGTAGCAGATTGCTGATCATAATAACATAATCATAAATTTAGGAGTAGCAGTAAAAATCAGCGATGTGAACGTTGTTTTAGGATCAGGGCAAGACGTGAGCAGCCCGGGCTCTGAGCTCCCCTGTGAGTCTGTTCCCAGTGGCAGGAGCCTCCAGCTACTTGGAATCGTCCTCAGGAAGTGAGCTTTGAAAACCTCGCACTGCTTTTCATTCAGCTTCAGTCCATTCAGCTCAGGTCTTGATCTCGCGGTCTGTGGGTTCGAGCCCCACGTCGGGCTCCGTGCCAACAGTTCGGAGCCTGGAGCCTGCTTCCGATTCTGTGTCTCCCTCTCTCTCTGCCCCTCCCCAGCTCATGCTCTCTCTCTCTCTTAAAAATAAATAAACATAAACAAATTCTAAATAAATAACAAAAGAAAGAAAACCTTACGCCGAGCAGGGGTGGTCCGTGTCTGGTTCCTCCTGAGGACTGTGTGCCCCCTCCTGCCCTCCTCCCAGTGTGGCCAGGACTGCTCGCTTCCTCCTGGGTCCCCTGGGCTTCCCCAGCCCCTTCCACCTCGTGGGGACCCCTCCCCGTGTCCAGGTCCCATCCACACCTGCCCGGACACATCTGCCCCGTTTCCATCACTCGCGGTCCCCGCAGCAGACAGCACCCTGGTTCCCAGCGTGTCCGTGAAACAGAGAAGTAACACGCGCTTGGCAAAATGCATGTTAGAGCTCCTTCTGGGTGCTGGTAAATGCACCTTAGTTTTCAAAGGCAAAGCCATTCACTGCTCCCCTCCCCGTATCTCCCGGAGGAAAGGGGACATGTGAGGATCGCCTTTCACCAGTGACCAGCTCTCCTCTGATCGTACCTTTTTAGGAACAAAATGATTTTATGGATACGTCCAGTTAACATAACGAAGACAGTCGCTGGAGTAAAAACAACGGCGTGAGGACCTGTGGGAAGTCCCCGGGGAAACAGAAAGTAGCAGCACATCCACAGCCCCTTTTAAGCCTCACCCATGGGGGCCATCACCCCACCACCCAGACGCAGGCGATCACCCGGGCGCTCATGCAGCAGGAGCCCGTATGTATGTGGTGATGAATGAGTGTGTGCTTGGGAAGCGGTGACTGTCTGCTGACCGGGTAACACGTGGCTCCGTCACTGGGCTTCCGGATTGTTCCATTACCGGCTGCACTGCTGCGGGAGGCTTTGATTCTCTGTGCCTTTTTATCCAGGAATGACCTAATTCTATTTAAGGTGGCAAAAGTTACTTGAGCTCATGGTTGCCATAAAGATTTCGACAACATTTTTCAAATTGGTTATTATTGTGCTCATGCTTTTCAGTGCAGATTTGAAAACTGCAATGGAGAAAATAGAAATGATTCATGAGGCAAGTGCGAGACATGCATTTTATGTGCAAGGCCAGCGTGGCACCTGCTAGGCAGCAGTCCTTTAATTTTTAAACGCTTATTTATTTTTGAGAGACAGAGACAGAGCACAAGCACAAGGGGGGGCAGAGAGAGAGGGAGACACAGAATCCGGAGCAGGCTCCAGGCTCCGAGCTGTCGGCACAGAGCCCGACGTGGGGCTTGAACCCACGAGCTGTGAGATCATGACCTGAGCCAAAAGTCGGACACTTAACTGACTGAGCCACCCAGGTCCCCTGGGTTGTAAATCCCCTGGGTTGTAAAAGATTGTAAATCTTTTTAAAAAAATTTTTTTAACATTTATTCATTTTTTGATACAGTGCAAGTGGGGGAGGGGCAGAGAGAGAGGGAGACACGGAATCCGAAGCAGGCTCCAGGCTCCGAGCCGTCAGCACAGAGCCCGACGCGGGGCTCGAACCCACGAACCGCGAGATCATGACCTGAGCCGAATTTGGACACCTAACCGGTTGAGCCGCCAGGCGCCCCTCTGTCCACCCGTCTGAATGAGCATGTATCTTCCAGGGCTGCAGAAGTGGTCTGGCCAATGTGCATCTCTGGACCAGGCCCTCCCCTGCTCTAAAACATTAACGCCTCTCAGCACCCTCTGTTTGGGGTACGGCGCTGGTCGCATATACTTTGCTGTGGTCTCTGTTCTCCGTTCTGTCCGCCACAAACACCTTTAAATCCACAGTGCTGGAAAGAAAGCCATTGTGGGAACGAGTGACTGAGCGAATGAAGAATTGCATGGCGGGGGGGGGGGGGGGGGGCTTGCCTTCACCCCTGCTGGGACACAGGGGTGATGCCTTCCTGGAAGCCCGGATGAGCCAGACTTCGTCTGGAACTGGCTCCTGCCTCTTCCTCAAGGGTTCCTCCAAAGGGAAAAAGTTGGGCGAGCAGGCTGGTGGTGCCCATTCCAAGATCCCCATCTGTCACAGCCGTTGGGGGAGACTCTCAGTCGGCCAGCTCACTTCAACCGCAGGGCGTCTGGAAATCTCTGTCCTGGAGCACGTTCAAACCTCGAGCGAAAAATACGGGGGACAGAGCCTGTAGTTCTGTCGTTTGCTTTCAGCCCCGTGAGGGAGAGCATCTGATTCACTGTGGCTGAAGCATCGTGGGTTGTTCTCTCTTACCGTAGGACGTCCAGAGGTAGGTGGTTCCACTGGTGGTGGGGGAGGGGGGACTCTGCAGCAAAATCGTGACATCCAGAGGCTTCCCTGGGTCTTCCCATTCAACCATGTCAAGGGAACCGACTCGCTCACGATCCCAGTGCGACCGCAGAGCCCCCAGACATCACTGGGACGCACAGCTCTAACAGCAGGAGGGGACGTCGTGCTCACACGTCTTGTTTCGACCGTGGAGGAAAACCTTTCCCCCAGCATGAAAATTACCCTGAACCACACCCCCCCTCCCCCACCGCGATGCTCTTCGGTTATCTTACGTCATAATTTGCTGCCTCAGCGACAATGTTGTGATCGACATCTCTGTATTCCCGCACGGAATAAATACTTGTAAAATGAAAAAAAAAAAAATCCGTACTTTGTTGGACCACATGACTGAGTGAGCTGTGATGTTTTTTAAAAAAAGAGAGAACAGCACAAAGCGTGGTCCTTTGGCTCGTGAGGACGGATGCTTCCTTTTCCGAGAATGGGATCGAGGGTTACGGGAGGAAATCGGCAAACGGGAGCCGTCGGTATGAGACACGCTTACGTGTCGGTGTCCTGGGCCTACCAGGTGGCACGGACAGGGCCTTGCTCCTTGAGTGATTCCCGTCTGTGTCACCGGGAAGCAGTTCTCAGAGGGAGCGAGCTACATCTGCGTGGCCAGAAGCCACCCCGCGGAGCCTGCCTCCACCTCCCCGCTGGACCGGGCGCGAGAGTGAACAGCTCAGTGATCCTCCCCGGAAAGCGGAGCTCGAGCGTCTCTTGGGCTCGGGGGAAGAGCAGAGCCCTGAGATCTGTTTGTTCAAAGCTCCCACCCACTTTGTCCTGTTAAACTCGCGGATACCGAGTTTAACCTGCAGGCCGTGTGAAGCCTTGGGAGCTGGGAGAGGGACGGCAGGAGCTGGGAGCCTAGGTGTTCCCTGGGGCCTGCCCCGTGAGGTGGCCGTCCACACGGACAGTGTCAAGGCCACCTGGCTCCTGAATTCCCGTGAAGGCCGAGTGACCAGTCCAGGGAGGTCAGTCCGCGGGACGTGTGAGGCTCCCCCGGAATCCTCGTGTTATTTTCGGCAGCATTGAGGGCTCTCTCCTCGCCTTCTGTCCTTTCTCCCGCCGACCAGATGCAGAGGCCTTCTGCACGGGTCTCCCGCTCCCCCTGAACCTTCAGGCCTCCACATAGCCCGGATCGGCTCACTGGGAGAGGGGCAGGCTCGTTCCTCCGCCTGGGGGCTGTCTCTGCAGTGCCTTCTCGGCCCCAGAGTGCGGTGTGCCCGGTCCCGACGTCTGGCAGAGAGAGGGCGCAGAGGAGTCCCCTGCTACGCGCACCGAGCACACACAAGGTCACCTTGAAGCCCTTGTGGAAAAGAGGGAGGCTGAAATCATAATTTAAATATAATCCTGCCTGTGTTCCACTCCAGAGGCACCTGCTGCGGGGCGTGGGGGGTGGCGGTGGGGTGAAGCCGTTCTTCTGGGTTGGTCTCCGTTTGCTCGGGAAGCTCAAGGCCCAGGCATCCCCCTCACGCGAGGCTATGTATTAGGTGCCTTATGTCTGGCTTAAGGGATCTTCAAAAGTGCTTTTTTAATAATGGCTTTTTTTTTTCTTTTTTTTTTTTACCTTGTGCATACTGAGCCCTAAGCTCTCCTGTAAGATTCAACTCCATTCACCCTTGGTAAGGCTCTCTAAGAATTTAATACATTTTTAAGATTTCAGGAGGTGATGCCGTTTCACGGAAGCTGATGCGTATGCGTTTCCAGCAACGGGTCGATAAGAAACTTGACAAGGATTCGTAGCGATAGGGACACGCCACGCATCCAGTCTTGAACGGGTGCTATCCTTGGAGAGCCAGGGAGACAGACAAAACCATCCACTGCTAAGACACAAAGCAAAATGGGAGGCCAACAGAGAAAAAATAAAAACAAAAAAGATAGCTCCTTCCAACCCTGCTGTGGGTTCAACGGCGTATCCTGAATCATCTTGCAAGCAAAAGGCCTTCTCCTCGCCCCAAATTTTGTTTTCATTTTATTTTTTAAATTATGAATTATCTCACATACACTTAAATATGCAGAAGTTATCGTGCACCTGTCCGTTTATCTCACATCCGGCTTTGTTACAGATTAACGTTCTGCCATTATGGCTTAGGAAAAATTTTTGAGCGGGGGGGGGCAGTGGGGGACATCACAGACATGGTGGACCTTTCACTCCCTTCCTGGAAGGAGCTGAGCCCCCCCTGGCTGTGTGAAGGGCCTTTGTGGACACCCGTTGGGGGATCATGCAGAGTTTTCAGACCCTCTGGTTTTCGCTTCCCCGCCCACCCTGTAGTCTGAGAGCTGGGGGAGGGGGTTGCTCTAGGACAGGTCCCTCCTTCTCAGCTCTGACTGGTGGGGGGGGGACCTCCGTGCTGGGGTGAGCTCCTCCCAGGCCCCCCTCTCCCCCAGCACTACCCTGGCTCCCCTACCTTCCCTCCAGCCTCTGGAAGGTCTCAGGCTGTGAGGGACATGTCCACATGCAATCCTGTCCCAGCTGCTCCTGGAGGGACTCCTTGTGTAGCACTGCCACCTGGTGGCCCTGTGGTTTACTTGTCAGCCCCAGGTCCCTGGAACTTGCCGCCTGGACGGATGCTGAGTTACAGAGCTAGCACACGAACCGGTCAGACCGGCCTTCCGGGGAGGGTTTATTCTTTGTCCATCAACCTCCACCTGTGTTAGTTTCGTGCCCACGGGAGGCTGGTGAAGACCTAAGGGGGCTCCATGCACTGACCCTCGGACATTGCAGGGGCGTGGCGTGCAGGGTACCAGCCCCCTGCACAGTCAACAGTTTGAGTACAGCCTTGGACTTTGCAGAAACTGAACTGCTTCTGGCCTGCTGTTGACGGGAAGCCTTCCCGATAACAGCAACCGTGGATGAACACATATTTCGTACGCTGTGTGTAGCAGGTGGTGCACCCTTCCGATAAAGCAAGCCAGGGGAAGTTGAGAAGTTTATAAGGGGGAGAACATACGTTTACAGCACAGTAGCGTGTTTATGGAGAAAGCCCCGCACGTAAGTGGATCCGCGCGGTTCAAAGCCGTGCCGTTCGGGGGGGTCAGCTGTACCTCCTTCGCACGTGACCGTGCAGTGCAGCAGCGTTAGCTGGAGGACGTGTGTAAAGCTGGGGCACGATGATGAGCCTGCAGTTCAGACAGACCAAGCTTTCTCCTGCACACGGCGCACCATCGGCACGGTTCTCAGCTCCGATCTCTCCGGAGCTCGTAGGAGAGCAGACAGTCCATAGCTTCCGCTTGTCATCGTGTGTGCCCTTCCTGCGTCTTACTGGCCGAGAGCTGACCTGCAAAATTGACTGACCACCTGTTGTTTTCTCTTATTAAATCAATCTGCCCCCCCCCCCCGCCCCGAGTATAACACAGCTCGTTGTTGGACAGGACTCAAGCACACCTCCGTGTCCACACCTCTCAGCCCGCAGCCCTGACTTATTGGGGGGATAGCAGCTGCCAGGTGGCCGCAGAGCTTCTGGGGGGCCCCGCTTTTCCTCGGTTATCATTGGCCCCGGGTTTGAAGGACACTCCTCCCTTTGGGGTCAATCTACAGGCTCTCGACCCAAGTTATTCACTACAATTAATACAATCCAGTCTTGCTGTCTCGCTGGCGACGTGGTCATTGTTCCAGGCTGATGTTGTGACTTTTTTGTAAATGCCACAGACAGCCTACTTCCCAGAGCAGGGACTATTCCTTCCGTCTAACCCAGAGCCTGGTGCTCTCGGGATGCTCGGCGGCCACTGCTGAATCAACGACACTCCGTGTTTAAGAAACCAGTGCAGTCTCGGTGTATATCAGCCGTCCTTCGTGCCTTATGGCCTGCAGCACACTGGGTAATTTTGCTGTTGCTCTAATATCTCCTTGTATAAAGCAGTCAGTTGCCTTGAGCGTGGCTCAGAATATATTTCTCGTTAAATTGAGTTCCAGACAAGTCTGCAAGGGTATTAGCCTGATGTTCCAAAGGAGCAGTGAGCCTCAAGGGCATAGTGTAATTATTCATTTGCTAAATAACACAGACACACAATGGCTTAATTACAGTATTTTGCTGTGAAAAAGAATTGTAGTGATTTCCACATCAGAGTATCTCATTAATGAGATTTGCTAACTGTTATTGGCAATATTCGGAAATGCCCTTTTATTTTAAATCATTTTCTAAATTGCTAATGTCGTTTGTGGGAGAGGAGAGCTCCTCATACCTCTTGTGGAGGTGAAATGTTAGCGATTCAGAAAATCCTCAATGTTAATTTCTTCCCGGGTGGCAAGACTTGATGGTGTGAAAAAAAAAATGCATTTTTGACATCTCTCTATGTCTCCACCTCATCAGTATTCAGGTTATTACAAGCATCAAGAATCCAAATGTAAAAAAAAAAAATCCAAACGTGAGGGTTATTTCCAAGAGTCCACACGTTCCAGAACGTTAACTGTCAATGTCATACCTTTGGATCCCAGCCCTGCCACTAGTGACCTTTGTGGCCAGGTCAAGACAGTTATCATTCGTGGGCCCCCATCTCCTCATCCGTGACATAAACCGGTTTGTTCACTGATTCAACAGATCTGTCTGGGTGGTCCAGGCTCTCTTCTCAGCACTGGGAGTTCAGCAGCAAAATGGGGCCAGACGAGGCCCCTGATCTACAGGAGGTTCCCTCCTAGTAGGAAAAAACAGACCATATGCCTAAGATAGCTCAAGCTGCTTATATATTTATATATATATAAATAAGTAAGTATTTATATATATGTTATATATATATTTATATATTTTTATATTAAATATAAAATATATTTTATATATTTTATATATTATATATAATATATTATATGCAATATAATATATAATATATATTTTTATATTATAATAAATATTATATATTATAAATATATATATTTAATATAAATAGTATGTTTATATTAAATATAAAATATATTTTATATATTATGTATACTTATATATTATATATATTATATAATATATAAATATTATATTATATATAAGTATATATATACTTATATAATATAAAATATGTATTTTTATATTAAATATTTAAATAAATATATATATAAATATATGTGTGTATATATATATACACACACACACACACACACACACACACACTCATGCAAATGAGTTTGGGTGATTTGGTTGAGAAATACTTGGGAGCTCTCACTACAGGAAGGATGGCCAGGGGAAGCTTCCTGAGCTTGCCGACATAATAACAGACACTTGAATAAGAAGGGAGTCAGCTTTAGACATTTTGGAAGAAGAACATTCCAGAAGCAGGGAGTAATGAGTACAGAACCTGGGATAAAAGCTCATTGATCTCTTACAGGGACATCAAGCAATTGAATTCAATGATTTCTACACAGGGCACTTGAAAATCGTGTCTCGCATTTTCCCCACGCTGGGCAGTGATATGATAGCCCAGATTATCCATTTTCATGGGTTTCATTTTCTTGTCCTTACCTGGGCTTAGTTTTCTTCCCAAGTGCTTCGTCCCTAAGTAGGCATGTGTGTGAGTGCACGCCCAGGAGCGTGTGCGAGTGTACAGGTATTTTTAAGCCCCGTTTCTTGGACTGCATTTCCATCCTTCCTTATCTGACCACACACACCCCACCCCTCTCAGTTACCCGTGTGACCAGCCACTGGACAATAGAACAAGAAAATTCTTCCGGTCGAACCTTCTTAAAGATCCTTGTGTGTTGTTTCTCCTTAGAACCAGGGATTGCCAAGAAAACGGGTGGAACTTGAAGGGTGTCATTTACCTATTATTTTTTTTGTCAGTTCGGAATATGAAAAGTGTGGAACTTAGATTCTGGTCCCCATCGTTTCAGACCCTGTCGCCAACCGAGGGGCTCTTTCATGAAATGGTGCCGGTGCCCTGGCGGCCCGCCGTGGTTCAGTCCGCGGATTCACGCGCGCCTGTATTTGCCTGGTCTTTGGAAGAATGTGGGAGGGGGTGTGGAGCGTCGTGTGGAGGGGCTGTCCCCTCTCATCTCGGCCGTCCCAAGTTCCACGACCGTCTAGCTGCTGACACTGTTCCTTCCTCATGGCGTTGGTCACCGCCACACCTTGTGGATACCGGGGTGTAGGTCTCACTGCAAAGAAGACAGTGTCCGTAAGAGCGGCCACCGCTGTCTTCAAGGCCATGTCTCCAAGGTGTGGAGCCCGAGTCAGCTGTTGGACAAATGGGTCTCGTCATCCTACCCTGCGACATCTCACTGTGATGTGGCTAGGAGGCTGTGCGGGAACGTGTGAACCGGGAAGAGAATTCAGAACCATAATTTCAAGTGGTGCCCCATAGGTAATTGACATTCTGCTTTTTTTATTCTGCTTTGTTTTGTAGCTTTATTGAGCTATAGTTGACATGTAATATTGTGTAAGTTTAAGGTATAAACCATAGCGATTTTATATACGTACATACAGTAGACCCTTCCCCCCTCCCCCCATCTACAGTTTTACTTCCCACAGTGTCGGTCGCCTGGGGTCGACTGTGGTCTGGAAGCTGATGATCTCCTTCTGATGCATCAAGGGGTCAGTGGCCGCCTAGCGCTATGTCACATGCCGGCATCATTCACCTTGCTGCTTGTCACATGGGCATTTGGTCATCCACACCGTCATTGTAGGAAGAAGGGTGAGTGCACAATAATAAGAGCAAGAGAGAGAGAACGTGCACATGACTTTTATTACAGTATATTGTTATAGTTGTCCTACCTCATTATTAGTTACTATTCCTGAATCTCCTACTGTGCCTGATTTATAAGCTAACCCTTATCGCACGTCTGTATGCGTAGGAAAAACCATAGTACCTGTAGAGTTCGGTTCCCCTCGTGTTCAGGCATCTGCTGGGGGTCTGGGAATAGACCCTGCACAGGTAAAGTGGGGGGGCACCGTATGGCCAAATGATTACCGCGGTGAGGTTAACACATCCATCACCTTCATCGTTACAATTTGTGTGTGTGTGTGTGTGCGCGCGCTGAAAACTGTTAAAATCTATTCTCTCAGCAGCTTTCAAATACATAAGAAAGTGTTGTGAGCTGTGGTCACCATGCTGAATGGTCACACCCCCAGCATGCATTCATTCCCCCCGTAACTGGAAGGTGCCCTCTGATCGCATTCACCCACACCTCCACCGCCTCTGGGGACCCCCAGTTTACTCCCTGTTTCTGTGGCTTTGTTTGTTTACAGCCCACGAGTGAGGGCAATTATTCAGCCGCCAGAGAGTCGAGGTCCTGCCGTTTGACGCCTCTTGGGTGAAATCTGCCTTGTTGTTCCTCTTCCTTGTCACCGGCCTCGCCGAGGAAGTCAAGTCAGGCATGCAGATGGGAGACAGGAGCCTCACTGAACTGCATGGAAATTACTGCCTACACTTAATAAAGTCACATCTCTGATAAATGGGTGTATTAACAACTTCCATAAACATGAATGAGTTTAATTGCTTCAGCTTAAAAGGGGACAATTTAAGGGACCATGGTCTAATACATCTGCACTAATTTATTTCTGTTTTTTGAATTAGGAGCAGAAAGCAAGTAGCGAGATAAACCCTCAGCAGACGAATAAATGAGAACCGGGTTTTTATTTTTATTTTTTTTATTTTTTCAATATACGAAGTTGATTGTCAAATTGGTTTCCATACAACACCCAGTGCTCATCCCAAAAGGTGCCCTCCTCAATACCCATCACCCACCCTCCCTTCCCTCCCACCCCCCATCAACCCTCAGTTTGTTCTCAGTTTTGAAGAGTCTCTTATGCTTTGGCTCTCTTCCACTCTAACCTCTTTTTTTTTTTTCCTTCCCCTCCCCCATGGGTTTCTGTTAAGTTTCTCAGGATCCACATAAGAGTGAAACCATACGGTATCTGTCTTTCTCTTTATGGCTTATTTCACTTAGCATCACACTCTCCAGTTCCATCCACGTTGCTACAAAGGCCATATTTCATTCTTTCTCATTGCCACGTAGTACTCCATTGTGTATATAAACCACAATTTCTTTATCCATTCATCAGTTGATGGACATTTAGGCTCTTTCCATAATTTGGCTATTGTTGACAGTGCTGCTCTAAACATTGGGGTCCAAGTGCCCCTATGCATCAGTACTCCTGTATCCGTTGGGTAAATTTCTAGCAGTGCTATTGCTGGGTCATAGGGTAGGTCTATTTTTAATTTTTTGAGGAACCTCCACACTGTTTTCCAGAGCGGCTGCACCAGTTTGCATTCCCACCAACAGTGCAAGAGGGTTCCCGTGAGAACCGGCTTTTTAAAACAGAAAGTTGATATCATTAGAACGCGATTAACTTTTTCTCCTACTCCAGCATCATGGACTAAGCCAGCCCCGGGGGACCTGTCCTTCAAAATAAGTAAATTTCTGGCTGAGGAATGACATGATTCAATCATTTTATTAAGTTGAAGTGCATAACTGTGACTATTTGGAGGCTGGTTCCTGGTTTTTGTTGTTGTTGTTGTTTGTTTTGTTTTTCTCCCCGTGATTTTGGGAGCTTCAGAGCACGCACACGGGGCTCGCTATGTGTCGATATCAGGTGCCTCTTGCTCATAGAGTTTTTTGATCAGCCCAACACTGTGACAAGGTGGGGAGTATTATTACCCCCATTTACAGGTAGGGAGACTGAGGCGCAGAAAGTTGAAGTTAACTGACAGCCCAGGGGGTCTTTGGTGCGTCCTTCTCGAAGGAGGTTCTTCCTAAAAAGAGCTTTTCATATTTGCTCATCTCGCTTGTCCCAGAGGGAAGCTCTGTAAGAGTGCTCGTGACCCGGGGAGGGGACTGCACCTGTTTCAGGGGCCCCAGGAATGTTTCCAGGATTCTGGCTCTCTGCGGCCCTCTGGGCTGGCTTCCCTTAAAGGCGGTTTCTCCGTGTCTGGAAAGACACAGCCACCAGCACCTGTGGGTTATTTATCCTCCTCCAGCTTAGCATCCAGGAGAGAGAATATACCAGAAATCCTAGTAACTAACCCATTGGCCAGCGTTAGGTCACGCTTGCTCCTGGGCTCACGTGTGTGCAGGGGGCCCGCAGTCAAATTCAGAATCCTTATAGCTGTTCATAGTCATGTAGGATTTTCTCTCTTCTCACATAACGTCCCTCATTGTAGTGGTGCACAGATGCCTCCTTATAGCCGAGTGAGTGCTGGTCCCTAACGGATAGTAGTTTATGCCAATATTTAAGAACCTTCCACTCGGTGCTGTCCGCCCTTCACAACACCTCGGGGCACAGTGTCACCTGCCATTCAGAGGCTCTCGTGAGGGGGACGCATGGATGTGTCAATGCCCTCTTCTGCCGTAAGAAGTCACCACCAGCTTAGAGGCTTAAAGCAACGCGCATTTACTACCGTGCAGTTTTGGAGGACGGGCTCTAATAGGGGTCTCGTTGGCCTAAACTCAAGGTTTAGCACGGCTGTGTCCTTCCGGAGGCTCTGGGAGGGGGGCGCATTTCTCTGCCCTTCGCGTCCTCCAGAAGGAGGACGCCCACATTCTCCCAACTTCTTCATCTTCAAAGCTGGCGTCTTGGGTCGTGGGTCTAGCCCTTGTCAAACTGCATCACTGTGACTTCACTTCTATCTCCCCCACATTCAAGGACCATAGGACGACATTGGGATCACCTGGGTGATCCAGGGTCATCTCCCCATCTCAAGGTCATCTGATTGGTAACCTTAATTCCATCTGCAACCTTCCTTCCGTTTTGCCACGTCACCTGTCACGTCCATAGCTCCGGGGACCACGGCAGGGACCTTTTAGGTGTTGTTCTGCCGGCCAGAGCGGGGCAGGGGTTCCCTCTCCACGAGAAGCCACGGGAAAACATCACGACCTGCGCGAGGCCACGCGAGTCGGGACTGAATCTCACCAACGCTGCTGTCCCTGTTTTGTCTCCGCTGTATTTTTCCTTCGAAATGCTAAGATTTGTGGGGCTTGCTTTCATTACCTGTCACTTTTTAGCAGAAATACTCGAACTGCAACTGTTTAATGAAACAGCTGTCTGGAAGCCGAGGAGTTTGTGCAGAAGTAAAGGGCACGTTATTCCCTCTGTTATTTCCATCTGGGAATTGCGTGTCACTGTGCCAGTACCAAGAACTCAGTGTCGTCTTCCCTGCCTCCCACCGTGAACTTGGATCCATGTTCCCCATAAGGCTTTCTCTGTGGTCGGCGAGGCCAAGTTGGCTCTGGGAAACATTTTCCAGCAGTAGTTAGCAGCCGAGACAGGGATGGCTTCCTGAGCCCCCAGCATTAAAGTACAATTTATTTTATCTTTCAATCACCGTTCCTGGAAGGCAAGCCCAAGTTGCTGGTTAGAGCTAGGGACGCCCCGCGGCACGGTTAAGAGCCCCACGTGATGGATGGCATAAATGGATCTAAATGCAAATTTCTTTGTTTCTCCTCATTCTCTGGACACGGGTGACTGCACCAAGGCTCTTTATGAGTTCTATCTTAAGGGCATCTTTAAGTGTTATTAAAGTTTGGAGAGCAAGAAGCAGCCCAGAGGCGTTGTAGCTGGAAATCCATGGGTTGTGTGTTGTGAAGATGGGCACCCGGGGGTGGATCTCACGGTGGGGGGGTGGGGGGACGGCTAGAAACAAAATGATTTGTGTCCTTCGACACCTGTTAGGTTTGCGTTTTCCTCTGAGAACCTTCTTTTGCTTCTGCAAGTCAGTTTCTCTTATGCTTACGGTTGTTTTCCCTAAATGCCCCTTCTTATGGAGAATGAATTGGGTGGAAGCGGAGTCACGTTCTCGCCCAAACATACACAAAATTGCACGGGAGGCCCTCCTTCTACCCCGTTCCACTGACTATTCTCCTTGTTGGGAGAACCCTCCAGGGTGTGGCTGGCAAACTCCTGCACGGCTGGGTCATGTAAAACACTTGGGTCTGTTTCCCTACTTCGAGATGAGGTCGAGCGGCAGCACAGTCAGTGTCTCCAAATGACACTAGGTCCTCTGTCCGTCCTTCCTCTCCCGGAGTCTTTGCATTCGGGGATCTTTCCGAGACGGAATGCCTCGGAATGGAGCATCCTCCTCCGGTACCGAGAGTAAACGTGGCGGCCGCAGCCCCGGGCCGTGACCTGGGGTGGAGTTTGTCGCGCACACTTGGCTGTGAGTCTCCGAGGCTGATTTGGGCCTCTCAGGGTAGGTAGTTGCAAGAGCCGTCATGAGGTCTTTGGCTGAACCAAATGATCTCTTCGAGGCAACCAGTTCAGGGGCAAGAGCGGAGACGCGCCTGTGTCATTTCAGCAATGAGTGTGCTGATGTCTTCTCTTTGATAGAAGGCGTGAAGACGATTTAAAACTTTTTTTTCATTTGTTTATTTTTGAGAGACAGAGAGAGCACAAGTGGGGAGGGGCAGAGAGAGAAGGAGACAGAATCCCAAGCAGGCTCCAGGCTCCGAGCCGTCCGCACAGAGCCCGACGCGGGGCTCGAACTCACAAACCGCGAGATCGTGACCCGAGCCGAAGTCGGACGTTTAACCGACGGAGCCACCCAGGCGCCCCTGATGATTTTAGAGCTATAATTGTGTCTGCATTTTCTGCCTCATAGCATAGTTATAATTCGGACATTTCTATTCCGTGCACCCTGGGCTGTGGTGAGTTCCACAGACAGCAGTTGTCATACGAGCTGTACCCCTTCTGTCACATTCGGAAACGGTACCTGCACGGGCCTGAATCACTAAGCTCGTTCCCCAAGCTTGAGTGGAACAACACACGCCTGGTGCCTCACTTTGGGTAGAAATCATCCGAACTCCTGCTGGGAATCACCACCACAGGTGGATTTATCCTTTAGACTCCTGGGTTGTTAGGCATCATCCGGCTCGGCTGAAAGATCGCACGGCAGATCTTATGTCTGCAGCGGGTCACATAAGCTGAAATGCGTGCCCACCGGGGAAAGTGCTACCGTGTGGAATTTTCAGAGTGCGTGCCATCTGGTCTGCCCTTTGCTCATGCACATGATCCCACGTAATCCCCGCAACTACCTGCCGAGGCAGGCTTTACTCTTATTTCCCGTTTCCAGATGGGGTAACTTTTCCAAGACCACACGGGGACTGGGTGATGGAGGCAGGATTCAAACCCGAGTCTTATTCCAAACTTCACGCTTTTTGCCACACCTGTGTGCTTCCTCCAGAAGCTTCCAGGGAGGTGGGACTCTCCAAGGCAGGGGATATGTAGATAATACAGAAAGTGTATGTGTGTGTATGTGTGTGTGTGTGTGTGTGTGTGTGTATGTGTTTATATGTGTATGTGTGTGTATATATGTATGTGAATCTCTGTGTATGTGTGTATACATTTGTGTGTATATGTGTGCATGCGTGTTTATATATGTACACATGTCTGTGTATATATATGCGTATTGTGTGAGTATATATGTATGTGTGTGTGTACGTGTATAATATATGTAACTGGGTCCAGCCTACTCTCCTGCTGCAAACAGTGAGAAACTTAAACAGCACGAGATATTAGGAAAACGTGAATTAAAACCACAACGAGGATCACTGCACACGCATTACGGTGCCTGAACTAACAGACTGGCCGGACCAAGTGTTGGCCAGTGCGTGGAGGTGCTAGAATTCTCCAGAATATTCTCCCTCATTCAGTGCTTCTGGGAATGTAAAATGGCACAGCCACTTCCTAAAAATGGTCTGGTGTTTTCCTAAAATGCTAAGCCTAATGGATCCCGTAGCCTTAAGAACATTTTTCTACTTCACAAAGGATCCATTTTTTAAAAATTAGTGATCTTATCATATCCTCGGTTACAAGACCAAAGGAGAAAACCACAGTCCAGAAATTCGTGCAAGAGTGTTTCCACAGACCTTGAGGCAAGAGCCAGTCTGAATATTAAGGAATATTCGGGAAGACAACACCACGAAAGGGTGAGTGCGCCAGCGGGTGGATGCGTTACGGTCTTGCATGAAAAGCTCCACGAGTAGCTCGGAGACCGATGGACCCCTGCTCGCGAGTCCGTATCCAGGGGCGGCGTGTGGCCCATTGGTCTCCACCTCTGTGTGCGAGTTCACAGAGAAATCGGTCACAAAGGCCCACGCCAGCGTCGCAACACCTCGCAGACAGGATCGTGCATCGGGCTGGTGGAGCAGAGACGGTGCCCCAGCGTCTCACACAAATCAAGTCCTTCGCCATCGAGTCCCCCCGCCCCGCCCCAAGCCCAGAGTTTCCTCGAAAGGTGGAAGACAGGTTCGAAGAGATGAATTCACACTTGTTCCTAATTAGCTGTCTGGAAGGCAGAAGACAGCATTGGAGGACGCTCGCAGGCACTAACGAACATTTAAACGGCAGCCGTCGGAGGGGACGCGGGCAGATGACGGAGGCAGCTGCCATGAAACCGTGGCAGGGGGCCAAGTGACAGTCTGACACGTGCACCCGGGAGAACCAGCCCCCCCAGTTCTGGGTGGGAGGAGAGAGATGCGGGGCCGGGAGACCTCAGCGCTCGAACACCAGCGGCTAAGTGAAGAGATTACTGCTCCTTCTTGACTTTGCACCCGTTTCGTACAGGGTTCCTGCGCTCAGACCTCTTAACTCGGCATAACAGCCATCCCAGCAGCTGCCGTTAGAGCTTTCCCTTTAGTGCAACTGTTTGCCGGAGAGAAAACCTTCCCATTTTAGCAAATTAAAAGAGTTCCACTTTAAGCATTGTCTTTATTTGACCCACACTGGCCTCAGGGAAATAAGAATCAATCGGAATGCTTCTCTCTCAGCAACCTGAGGGGCCCCTGGCTGGCTCATTCAGTAGAGCGCAGGACTCTTGATCGCAGGGTCAGAAGTTCAAGCCCCATGTTAGGTGTGGAGCCTGCCGAACAAAAGAATTGAGGGCACCTGGTAGGCTCAGTCAGTTGAACATCCAACTCTTGGTTTTGGCTCAGGTTGTGATCCCAGTGTCATGGGATCAAGCTCCATATCAGGATTCTCTCTCCCTCTGCCTCTCTCCCACACTAGCTCGCTCTCCCTCTCTAAAGAAAAAAAAAAAAAAAGAATTTGATTGGAGGCATATAGACTCTAGTTGAAAACCCAGGTCAAGGAATTCTACCCTCTTAGATTCTGGAGCTCAGTGTACTTTTGGCCTTACTATGAAAACGTTTGATTTCATGAAGGAGGCCAGCATACTGCCCATAAACTCTATGCCCATAAACTCTATGCTAATCTATGGATTAGCAGTTTGGCAGTTCTGAAAAATCCACCCTATCCCCTTAGAAAGAATTAAAATCCAGAGTACCTAGTGAATTACAGTTGTGGATCGACAGGTGTTGATCAGTATTGACTGAAACACTGGAAGAATTCACATTTCTCAAAGCTAAATGCAGTGTATTTCAGGAGGAAGCATAATTAAGGTTCTAGAAAAAAAAATTATGTTTTACTGAGAAAGAAAAAGAAAATGAACAGAGACTTCTCTTCCCAGAAGAGGACCAGAAGGCAGGTGGAGAGAGACAGGGAGACTCAGCCACCCCCCAGGACAATAGTTGAGCCACCTTGCTATCTGGAGGGCTCACCCAGTTTTCGTTTTCTGATAAACTTTGAAAATTAGGACACGATTGCTTTTGAGTCTGAAGCTTTTTGTAATTTATTCGGGCACCTCCAAGTGAAAGTCGAACGTGCCGTATTCTGAAAAGAGGGGTATGAACTTGGACGCGATCGACACCAGCGTGGGAGGTAAGGCAGCTCTGGCCGCGAAGACACACAGGTCCGGGTGGACACGGTTTGGAGGAGACCCCGGTTCTCACAGAGCCGGGTTTGGATCAGAACCGGTCTGATGGCGAAGCGTCCAGGGACCCTGGCCCGGGGCTCACCCACCCCGCACGCGTGGTGAGTCCCCATCCGCCTGCAGGCACGAAACTGTGTGACGCGAGAGACAGGCTTTATGGTGTCCCACGCGATGTCTCAACCCGCTTTGTGAAGCGAGGCTCCATGTTGAGATCCCTTCCCGCAGAGTCGTATGTGCGAGAAAAGTCCAGCCGTCAGCGACAGCGCTCCTGCGAGGTGCGTGTTCCGGCTCGCCTCCAGCCTCTGCCGTAAGCTGGCTCCTCTGTGAACTGCTTTAGAAAGCCTCCTCTTTCGTTCTTTTATGCCACTCATCGTGATGTTTCCTGACGCGTCACCCCTTGCGTGGTCGTTTCCTTCCTCCGGTATTAGGAGAAACACATTGTGGTGTGGTTGCCACGCGCGCAGGGCCCACGACCACGTCCTGTTAACCGTGGGTGCCCCCTGACCAGCCGGCACTGAATTGAACAACAACTATATGCCCGCGGGTGTGAAGTAGCGAGAGAAGCTTGGTCAGTGTCGCAGAGGGGACACCGTCAGGCTCGAGAGCAGCCCAGACTGCTAGGACTTTCTGCCGTGATGGTAACCATCTGTATCCATGCTAGTCAACGTGGCAGTCACTGGCTCAGGGAGCTTTAGCAAGAGGGGACCTAACTCATAATCATCTGGCCTGCCCCCCCCACCCCCACCCCGCCCCACTCCCAGCTGGTTTTAGGCTGGTCTGGTATACCAGAAGTCTGGTTCGTCGTGGAACATGTGACAGGCCTCGATCCAGATGTCCAGACCCCTCGAGTGGACCTGGGAGTGACGGAGAGGGCACGTCTGCCCGTGTGCCATCTGGGCTCAGGGCTGGGGTACAGATGGGCGGGGCCTGCTTAACCTCTGGGGTGCTGCCTGCTGAGAGTGTCACGTGCTGACACGGTCCCCTGGTCACCAAGGTTAACGATGCTGTGCTATGCCGAGCGAGGGTACTCTTAGGCCTCCTTAAAGAGGACGAAACCAGGCGGAGTGAGGTTTAGCGACTCACCTGAGGCCACACAGGTTGTTTCTGACTAAATCACATATATTCGGGAAAGTAGTGATGGAATTGGGACGCCTGTGTTTACAAACGACATGGGATTCACCTTAATGGCTTGGCTAATAAAGACAAGTACAAGCTCACGGAACTGAAAGTCCCGGGCACCCAAGGAGCCGAAAACATATCCACGCAAAAACCTGCAGGTGGATGTTTATAGCAGCTTTGTTCGTAATTGCCCAAACTTGGAAGCAACCACGTAGGTGGATGCATAAACATACTGTGGTCCATGTGGACTATGGAATGTTACTCAGGGATACCAAGAAATGAGCTATCAAGCCCATAAAAAGACAGCGAGGAAGCTTAAATGCCTATTACAAAGTGGAAGAAGCCAATATGGAAAGGCTACGTACCCAATGGTTCCAATTCTATGACATTCTGGAAAAGGCATGACTGGAGACAGGAAAAGGTTCAGTGGTTGCCGGGGCTTGGTGGGGAGGGATGAAACTAGTTGTTAGTGCAATGAAACTAGACGTATGACATTATGACGGCAGACCTGTGTCATTACACATTTGCCCGAACTCACAGAACATACAAGCGTGAGCCTTGTTGGGTGACAACAGTCGTGTGTCACTGTGGGTTCATTGATTGTAGCAGATGTCCCACTGTGGCGGGGTTGTCGATGGCAGGGTGTGCAGGACTGGGGGCAGAGGGAACGTGGGAAATCTCTGTTTCTGCTCAATTTTGGGGTGACCCTAAAACTTCTCTAAAAAATAAAGCCTATTAAAAAACCAAAACAGAGGCATCACTGGATCCAGGCTCTGTAAAATGTGTGCGTCAGGACCAACTTTTTGACCATCTTTGGGCTCTGCTCCCTGTATTGGCTTCATCTCTGGCCGACTTTCTTCATGTACCAACACCTACAAGCCTCAGCTCCCTGTAGCTCCAAATCCCAGAAGAACAGAGAGATGCTGTTTACCTATAATTCCTGAAAGTGTTTTTTTTTTTTTTTTTCTTAACATCCTGCCCATACCTCCCTGCCCCATGGGGTCTGCTGGGCATCTCTGCCCACATGGGTAGAATGTTCTGGTGGCCAGGGTGGAGGCCACGTGCCCCTCCTGCACTTGGGGGGTGGGCTCAGCCCCGCCCACACTGTGTGGAAGAGGGGAGGGCTGGGATTTGAGGTAATCAGGCGCCAGCTCACGTACCCAGCACCTGTGCCTGAGCCACGGTTTGTAAATGGAATATACTTCCGTGTGGAGTAGTTTCAGTACTGGTACCTGCTTCCAAGGCTGGAAGAATTTGGCTCTGGGCGCTCAGGAACTGTGTGCGTATCGCGAATGAGTCTAAACTGATTTCTAGAGAGTTACACGGGGAGATCACAGTGGTGAGCTTTATTACGTGAAGCTGGACAGAGGCCCAGGCGCCCCTCTGAATACATTTTCGAAGTGTGATCTGGGAAAGGAAGCAAAATGTAGGCTGTAGCAGAAAGTCTATGGCCAGGCTCCCTACTGCAATCATTTTGAGTTTGCAAGGGCCAGAGTATTTTAATTATCCCTGGGGCAGGGAGCTAGGGTCACTGGCTCGCTATCGTGTAGGGAAGTGTCTTGCTTCAGATGGCTGGGAAAATAATTAGAGGGGCAATAAATACAAATGTCATTCAAATGAGGCTATTAAGAGTTGAAGCTTGACATTTCAGTATTTAGCATTATTAGTTATATGTGTAACAAGCCATTGCACCGAAAACAAAATGACGGTAGATCAGTTGGTGTAAAATTAAAACATCCCATTTACCCCGCATGTAGTTTGAAGCTCCCCTTCCTTGCTAATCAGTCTGTTACGCATAATGGCCATTCTTGGCTGGGGGTGTTTCGTCGTGTTTTGCGTGTGGTCGTCCGCAAGTATTAGCAATAAATGGCATGACTGTCCCGCATGGAGATAACCGAGACTAGGCCGTATGCCTGCGGATGATTGGAACACCAGCCCGGTTGGGCTTGGGCAGAGGAGCTCAGAGGACAGCGTTCAGGGTTCAGAGGAGTTCACACGGATTCTGGCTGCTAAGACTTGACTCCCCTTAGGAGGGGGAGGAGTCCTTAGGAGGGCCCTCTTCCCCGCAGAAGTGCAAGGTGTTCAGGGACTGCTTGACTTTGAGGTCCCGTCTCGATGCTCTGAGTACTTGTTCTGAGAAGACGTTCAGTGCTGACCCCTGACTGGATTAGCTCCAGAGGAGGCTTGAGAGCAAAGCCTGGACTTTCCAGCGCGTTCCTGGGAAGGTAAACGCTGTCCTTGGCTTTACGCTCCCCCCAAATGTATTGTTTACATTTGGAGACTATTCTCTGGGCCCTTACCTGTCCTCACCACTTTGGGTTGAGATCTCTTTTATTCTGCATGAATAAGAACAAATAAATATGTTCCTGGAATTTATTAATATACCTGATATATTTGTGATATAATTATATTGGAATTAAGCAATTGAGATCCTCTATGTTTTATTTAAAAAATTATTTTAATGTTTATTCATTTTTGAGAGACAGAGCATGAGCGGGAGAGGGGCAGAAAGAGAAGGAGACACAGAATCCGAAGCAGGTTCCAGGCTCTGAGCTGTCCGCACAGAGCCTGACGTGGGGCTTGAACCCACAAACCGCCAGATCATGACCTGAGCCAAAGTCAGACGCTTAACCGACTGAGCCACCCAGGCACCCCTCTGTATGTTTTCTTTTCATTAGTCCACCCACATACGAACCACAGTGACAAGAGTTTGGGATGTGAGCCACCCAAAGAGACACGCGATCAAAGTCATCTTGTCCTACACTTGGGACACGTCTTCAGTGATAACCCTGTGACCCAGGTCAAAATACCCGATGAATGGGGTGGTCTGGGGAGGAATTCAAGGTCAAAATACTTGGGGATGTTTTATGGAGATTTGAGTTTTTTCCTCCTCTTTTAACTTGAACCTGGAACTCGCAGATTCGCTTGGGCCAGAGAATTGTAAATACCCAAGGTAGCGCTCTGCCTGAAGGGAACGGCAATGCTCTTGAAACTTGGGGCCAGGGGCACGACAGTTTCCCCTACTCCTGGTTGCTAGGGATTCCTGGAGCGCTGGCAAATGGCTCCAGCAGAGGCAAGGGGTGGCGAGTTGAATCACCGCCGGGGGAAGGATGTCGTGCCCCTGCGTGCTAACGCCTGCTTTTGAGGGCCGATCCATCTGAAAGTATACAGAGTCTCTGTTTCTTTCTGTACCGGCAGAAAAGCAAGCCCAGACTGGATGCAGTTCCAATGCAGAGGAAGCATGGTCCGTGCACAGAGGCCGGGAAGTCCACTCCTGTCGTGTGCCGGGAAGGCTAAGAGCTGGAGATGTCTGGGGAGGGGCACTCACGACGGTCACAGTCACTATGAATTACCTTCCCTCACTAAAATAGAAGCTGGCACAGGGTCCCTCCTCATTCGTTGCCGACCATGTGTCCATGGGATGTGTGTCCGCTCTGAGCGCATGCTCATATGGGTCCAGCACTGGCGACCGTGTGTCTTCGGTATCTTGTCTCATCATCGGCGTCCTGACCTGGAGTTTCTAGGACTGCCCTCACTTCAAATATTATGCTCCCTTCATAAGGTGACACCTAATAGACTACGTGTTTGGATTCTGTATTCGAAGAGCGTGGTCTCTGGACTCTGACCCCCTTCTTTGGGGCAAGTCAATCTGCCTAGATCAGAGAGAGGACACGTCTTTGCTCTGGGGCCCAGCAGAGTTTTTAAAGACGCTAGCTCCCGGGGCTCTGACCTTGAATGTTCCGAGCTGAAGTAGAAATTGACTCTTTGTTGCGATATTGGCCTCAGATAATAACCTCCCCACCCCCCCCACCCCCCACCAGGAGGCTCTGCTTGTTTTCAAGTGTGTTTTTGGCCTTCCCCTGTGGTGGCAAATGGTGAGGAGAGTGGGGCCTGCTCATAATGACAGAGGTCAGTCTCCCCAGTGGCCATTAAATGGCCCACAGCCCCTCATTAGTGCAGAGTGGAGGGAGTCAGGCCAGCTCAGCCATCAGAAGGGACATCACCTTTCATTCTGGGACTCATTAGTGGCCTTCATCCTCTGGGGCCTGGTACCGACTCCCATCTAGACTTTGTCACCACCTGGCATCTGTCATGTCTGGAAATGCACTACTGATGCTGTGTCTGAAAGCTGCATTTCTAGTGTTCCAGAACACTGAGTGAGCTCATTTTCAAATCCCTGTCCCGGAGCCCAGAGAAACAGCTCCTCAAGTCATGGGCATACCCCAAACCACTTTGGTTTTCATGTCCCGTAACCGGACCCGTGAGTAGGTCTCCAGGGACAGAAGCCACAGATACCATTCTTCGCCACCGTTTGCCGTCGCCTCATACGTGCATTTCACTCTTAATTACCCCGCTGGGGGAAAAAATGAGTGTTTCCTAATCAAACTATTGCCAGGGAGGATACGGGCACATTTCCACATAAAATATTGCAGGAGTGCTGGAATGGATCCCATCGGGAAAGGAAAAGTAAGAGAGTCACAGACACATAGTTCTTTCTTTTTTTTTTTTTTTTAATTTTTTTTTTAATTTTTTTAAATTTTATTTATTTATTTATTTTTTTATTTATTTAAAAAAATTTTTTTTCAACGTTTTTATTTATTTTTGGGACAGAGAGAGACAGAGCATGAACGGGGGAGGGGCAGAGAGAGAGGGAGACACAGAATCGGAAACAGGCTCCAGGCTCTGAACCATCAGCCCAGAGCCCGACGCGGGGCTCGAACTCACGGACCACGAGATTGCGACCTGGCTGAAGTCGGACGCTTAACCGACTGCGCCACCCAGGCGCCCCAACACATAGTTCTTTCTAACCGCATAGTTAGACTGAATTGCCTTAGAGTAATTATCCTTGGCCAGTGGTTTGACACTGGGGGCATTTTGTCCCCAAGAGGACATTGGGTGACGCATGGATACACTGTTGGTTGTCACACTGGGATGTTACCGGCATCTAGTGGGTAGAAGCCAGGAAAGCTGCTGTGCATCCTACGGTGCCCCTGGACAGCCCTCACCCCCCGCTTTACAAAAAATAATTATCTGGTCCATCATATCAGTAATGCCCAGGTTGAGAAACCCTGTCCTCTAAAAATGAGTTTGAGGCTTTTGTAATTAACACAACGAACCCGGTAGGAGATGTGACTGAAATATTGGATTTTCATTAATTGGAGACAGAGTATTTCATTTCTTCTGAAGGAGAGCTCATCACCTAGGACTATTTACACACTTTGGGTTTACAAGAGCCAACAAATCCCTTCCATTGAATTTCTGCCCAGATGAGACGTGTTGGAGAGACCCCAGGTTAATTGAACATTATACGAATTCTGATTTGATTTTTTTACTCAAATGGCATTCAGAATGCCATGCCACCTGTGGGCTAATTGTGACGCCCTCACTAAATCCTTCAGCTTCCTGGAGCTGGAGGCACCATTGAGGTTATCTGTGTCGCCCCAGTGTCTTTGCACTTGGGGCATGCACGGGACGTGTGCTTTCTTCGAACTACAGGTTTTGAACAGTTCGCTTGTGTTCTTTCTCCCGACTAGGTGTGTATATGTATGTATGTGTGTATGCATGCATGCGTGTGGGCATGTATATATGTCTGTGCATGTATATGCATGTAGACACACGTACGCACATCTTCAGTCTTGTATTTGATTTCTTTCTTTGCTCTATTGGCATTTAAATAATCACCAGCGATCACTGGTATTTCTGCAGTGCTGTGAGCTCTGGTTTTCTTGGGAGAGAGCTGGGCCTTCCTGCCTCTTGCGATGCCCCCAGGGAAAGGTCATTTTTACTCTCCTTACCAGTACTGAGTCTGTTGTCACAAGACCTGCCTTCAAAACATTAATATATCATTGCTGGCTTTGCTGGTGGACATTAGACCATTTTTTCTCTCTGGTGTGATGATGCTTCCCATACGGTTATCCTAAATGGATTTCTCTAAATTTTGAAGGTAACCGGTAGTTACCGAGCTCTCATTGCCTCCCAACACTGTGGGGGATTTGGCCATGAGCTTGGTCTAGTCCTTGCTTTCAATAAGTTGAACACACAGCCTCAGCAGGCTCTCAGACCTCAGTATACCCAAACCTCACACCCTGGAGAGTATGCTGATTCCAGGACAGGGCCCAGGTCCTACGGCCCTCCTCTGTGCTGGTGATGCTACTCCGTAGGTGCTTAATAATTGCTCTAGAAGGTTGTTGCATGGGAGGCATGGATACCAGTTAAATGCAGGGACCAAGCCTCATACTTGGCTACTTGAGATGTGAGTATACTGGCTCTACCATTGTTTATTTCTGGACATTGGAAGTCTCTGTCTCTGTTAAGGGACAGTGGCATTAACTTGCCTGCCAAGAGCCTGAAATTTAAATGAAAGATCGTGGGGGCAGGGGCGCCTGGGTGGCTCAGTCAGCTAAGCATCTGACTTCGGCTCCCTCAGGTCATGATCTCACAGTTTGTGGGTTCGAGCCCCGCGTCGGGCTCTGTGCCGACAGCTCGGAGCCTGGAGCCTGCTTCTGATCTGTGTCTTTCTCGCTCTCTCTCTGCCCCTCCCCTGCTTGCGCTCTGTCTCTCTGTCTCTCTCAAAAATAAGTAAACGTTAAAAAAAAAAAAAAAAAAAAAAAGGAAGATCTCACTCAGGAAGGGTCATCTGACCCTTCCAGAAGGGAAACCACAGTGTGGTCCTCTGTGCGTGAAGGCGTCGCTCCTGAGAAGCCGGGGCAGGTCAGCAGCTGCTGTTGGGTCCCCCGCTGACCGCCTGGCCTGGAGTTTCGGTTGCCTTCCGCGGGCTCTGTGGTGAAGCCAGCCGGCCTGCAGACGCGGGGGGTGCGCCCTGGCTCCCCTAAGCCTTGACTTCCTCCTGTTCGCAGGGCTGTGCGCCCCACCATTGCTGGTGCCTCGACATGCGGGCAGGCGGTAGGATCGCATTGCTGGCCCCCTGTGGTCCGATGGGACAGCGACGTGCGCTGGCCGGTGACTCTGCAGCGGACGTGTCGCGCGTCACTTCCGGGCCGGGGTTGCCCTTGGCCGTCCGAGAACCGCCAGAGCTCTGGCTGTGCACAGGGGACCCCACCTGTGCGAAAATGGGACGAGGAGGAGCACACACATTTATTCATCTTGGATGCACTGAGCATCTTTGCCGGATTGATAAGGAAATAGAATAACATTGTTGACCTGCCTCTGGGGTGGAGGGGTCCTGGGGTACCGCAGGGAGACAGGGTTTTCACCGTTTTACCACGGTACGCTTTTGGAAACGCTAGTTGTGTGGGAATGCGTTACTTATTCAAAATACCTTTAAATTAAACACATCGTAATGCAGATTCTCTAGTTCGTGGCTCAGACAAACCCAAAACCATCCACCCCGGGGGGCAATGAGGAGAACTATTAACGGACTAACACCCATTCATGGCGAACACCGTCAGGGTCTGTCACCTGCTTTGTTAAGTCGCTAAGCACGGATTTAAGGTTAGGGGGCCCAGAAATAGCTACGCTTACAAGGGATATTTAAATTATTAGGCACGATAAGAGCTTTTGTTCTGGACAGTAATGGGGGAAACAGAGAGGGACGAGTCCTCAAGGCTGCCTTTAGAGAATCAGCGTGGGCTGAGTTCTGTGCCTCCCTTTCCTGGAAGGGTTTTGGGATGTTGCCAGAGACAGAGACAGAAAGAAAAAAATGTAACTGGGTCAACTGTCTTAGCGGTACCCAGGCTTGTCACGGTGATTTCTGCAACATCCAGTGAGCCTATTAGTGTGAGAAATGGCTTTGGGTTTGGCAGCTGAGGAAACTGACGCTCCCGAGCATTTGCTCGTTATCGAGAGTTATTGTTTTTGGCTCCCGAGAAGTGTTAGCTAAGCAAAAACGAGGTCACTCGAGCCAACCCGCAAGGTAGATCCTGCTTTAATGGAGAGAAGGAGAAAAACAGAAGGAACCCCAAATAATTTTCCTGGGGTTGTAAACTAGAGGGTTGGTGGAGGGTTGGTCCAGATGTTAGGAGATGAATTAAGACTCTGGGGGTTTCTTAGAGTGTTTCTGAGGAGACCATGTGAAGATCCAAAAAGAACAGCAGCGGCATCCGTGACAAGATAAGAGTCGGGATGACAGCGTTTTACTTTTATTTATTTAGCTATTTATTTATTTTAAAGCTCATTTTTGAGAGAGAGAGAGAGAGAGAGCATGAGCAGGGGAGGAACAGAGAGAGAAGGAGACAGAGAACCCAAAGCCGGTTCCAAGCTCCAAGCTGTCAGCACAGAGCCCGACGCGGGGCTCGAACCTACGAACCGCAAGATCATGACCCAGGCTGAAGTCGGACACTCAATTGACTAAGCCACCCAGGCGCCCCAAAGGCGTTTTCCTTTTAAACACACTGTTTCCTGTGTACAGACATCCATATACTGGGTACAGCAAACACCCGTGCACCTGCCACCCTGTTTGTCAAGGCCTCACATCTTGCCAAATTTCCTGTACTTTCTTTAGCGCTGCGTGTTAAAGGCCGTCGTGTGTCAAACATCGCAGAAGCCATTCGAGCCTTAAGGTCTCAATTCTCAGACCGCATTCCGGTCTCCTCCTCCCCAGAGGTAGCTCTTCCCCTCAGTGTGGTCATTCTGATTATATTATAGATATTTAAGTCTATATTATATATATATGTTTACATTCTGGGAATGCTGTGTTTATAAATAGAAAGTTAACTGTGGTTCAGGGGACGTATATCATATATTGCACGATACAATGGTATATGATATACGATAGTATGATATGATGTGATAGTGTTATCACATGTATTTGTCACATATAATTGCAAACTTAGTTGTATAATTGCAAACTTAATTGCCAACGTTTATTTGCAATTAGCTATCTCTTTCAAGTTTATGTCTTCTGTGTGTGTGTGCTTGCCTGCACGCCATCGGTATACACATGCACGCGTTCGTGAGACTAGTTAGCTTTTCCCGGAATTTTATGCAGAGGGTCATCCTGGAATCTCATTTACAAGCCTTCTTATTGCTCACTGTAACGGCTTTGAGGCTCATGCACAGTGTTCTTTTTTTTTTAATTTTTATTTATTTTTATTTTTTAACGTTTATTCATTTTTGAAAGATAGAGAGACACAGAGCATGAACGGGAGAGGGTCAGAGAGAGGGGGAGACACAGAATCGGAAGCAGGCTCCAGGCTCTAAGCTGTCAGCACAGAGCCCGACACAGGGCTCGAACTCACGGACCGCGAGATCATGACCTGAGCTGAAGTCGGACGCTTAACTGAGCCACCCAGGCGCCCCTCATGCACAGTGAGTGTTCTTTCTTGCTGATTACGCTCCCTATTTGGACATCCAAAAACTTGTTTTTTGTTTTTTTTTTATTCACCTGCCAATGGACATTTGAATTGGTTCTAGTTTTTGGTTTTATAAATAAAGCTGCCGTGAACAGAACATCCAGGCACAAGACTTTGTGAGCATGTGTGGTTTTTTTGGGTTTTTTGTTTTGTTTTGTTTTGTTTTTGCCTTTGTTTTTGTTTTTTGCTCTTACGTAAGTATCTAGAAGAGGTCTTTTCAGCTGGTCGGATGCTTTATATGCGCTTAACATTAGAAGCATGCTAACCTGTTTCCACGGGTGTTGTACCACCCACTGTTCCCTCGGCAATGCCTGAGAAAGTTGCTTGTGATTCCACTTTGCCAACAGATGCCATGGCCAGTTTATCTTGCCTGTAAATTTAGCCACTGTGATGGGTTTGCCATTTTTGTACTGATTTGCATTTCTCTATTGTCCAGAGATTTTGAGCATCTCTCCCTGTGCTCATTGACAACTCATGTTTCCTTTTTTTTGGTAAAACGTCCTCTCAAATTGTTTGTCCATTTTCATAGCGAACTGCTTGGGGTTTTTTTGTTGTTGTTAGGTTATAGGAACTCTTTATGGAGGGTCTCTATCTGGTGTGTGTGTTGTGAATATTTTCTCTAAGCTCGTGGTTGGCCTTTCTGTTGTAATGTTTATTTATTTATTTTTGGGAGAAGGAGAGGGAGAGCATGAGCAGGGGAGGGGCAGAGAGAGAGGGAGAGACAGAATCCCAAGCAGGCCCCACGCTGTCAACACAGAGCCTGACGCAGGGCTTGAACTCCTGAACCGCGAAATCATGACCTGAGCCTAAACCAAGAGTTGGACGCTTAACCCACTGAGCCACCCAGGCACCCCTCCCTTTTTGTTTCCTTAGTGGTGTTTTTCAAGGATCAGAAGTTTTAAATTTTGATGAAGTCCAAAATGTTTGTGTTTCGTGATTCACACTTTTAGTGTTTCTTCTAAGAAACATTTACCCTAGTCAACTTTGCTAAAATTTGTCATACATTTTCTTACAGAAATTTTATAAACTTACAAGATTGTATTTAGTTATATGATACAGTGGGTGTAGTTTTTTTATCTACAGTGTGAGATAAGGAGGGCGTTCACTTTTAAATAGATATCCAGTTGAGTATTGACGTCTGTTGACAAAGCTTTTCTTTCCCCATTGAATCGTCTTGGTCTTGTCCCAGTTGTCAAACATCAACAGCATATACCAAGTGGTTCCACTTCTGAATACCATCCCACGCTACTGATGATCACGTCCACGTTTTGCAAACAAACCTGTCTTGAGTATTGTAACTTCACGGTAAGTTTTGAAATCAGATATGTTAAGTCCTCCAGTTAAAAAAAAAAAATACTTGGGTTATTCTGGGTTGTTTGAATTTCTGCACAAACCATGGATGGCACTGGTGTGTCAATTTCTACCAAAGTCCTCTGCAGTCTTGATGTGGGCTACATTGACTTTAGATCAATGCGGCGAGGATGAACACTGTAATCATTCCGAGGTTTTCCATCTGTGAACAATGGTAGAACTTTTTACTTATGTAAAGCTTATTTCCTTTCTCTCAGCAGCGTTTTGTAGTGTCCAAATCTTAAATGTGTCTGTTAGATTTATCCCTAGGTATTTTATGTTTGGGATTCACTGTAGCTTTTTTCAAACTTTATTTTCCAATTGGCCGCTGTTCGTAAATCCAACTGATTATTTTGAAATTTTGTATCCATACCCTGGCAAAAATCTTGCAAAAAAAGTTTAGATTTGTAGATTCCCTGAGATTTTCTGTCGCCTGTAAGTAGGGACAATTTCATGCCTTCTGACCTCCAGACCTATTTTCCTTATTTGATGTTACGCTTTCTATTCTATTCTAATTTTATTTTTTTCAGGGCTGAGATCCCCAGAACAGTTTTGAATGACAGCAGTGAGAGTGGACATCCTTGCCTTGTTTCCGATCTCAGGAGGAAACAACTCTGTCTTTCATCACAGAGCGTGATGCTTACTGAAGTTTCACGTAGGTGTCCTTTCCCATTTTGGAGGTCCCTTCATTCTCCTGTTTCCTTGGAGCTTTTATTATGGATGGCACCAGGAGCAGGGACGCTTCCAAGAAACTCAGAGATGCAGGCACGCTTCTCAGTCTCCCCACTTTCCCCTGAACCGTCTCTGGCCCTGGAAGAATTTCACTCTTGGCCGATAAAGCGAATCATTCTAAGCAGTGACTCATTAGAAGGTCCTGCTTTCTCTCCACGAGGGGAGGGGAGTTTACAGAAGGAAGCAGTAAATTTAAATTAGCACGGGGAGCAGCCCGGTCGGTAGGAAACCTAATGGGACAGAACCCAGTCTGAGCTCAGAGGGAACGTGCCTGCCCACTGATTTCACGTCCACGGCACAGTTTCCCTTTGACTCTCACTTGTGAGCCTCGTCAATGTGTCCGTTTTGGACGCAGCCGTGTAAAAGCAGCATCATTTTTTCTGGGTGGTGGGTCTGGACGGAGCATGATCAGGCCGTCCTTGTTGCTAAAAGCAAGCTGGCTTTGACTTTTCTGTTTTTCTGGCCCACCAAGTTTTAAGGAAGCAGGGACCCGGAGCCCGGCCCCCGAGTGTGCTGATTCGGACACGGTCTTTATGACGATGCGCTGACAGGCCCCTGCACGGAGGAGCGACGTGTCTGTGGTGGAAGGAAGCCGCTCCTGACTCAGGAGAGAGAGGGTCTCCCGGGGGCCGTCACCATTCTGAACTTCCAGACTGTGGAGGGACAGGAAAACTCACCCAGTGGGCATGCTGCCTGTTTATTACTCCTGATTTCTGGGGCGATCATTTTGTCTTCTGCGTCGTCCGCCCTTGGGGGCACGACCAGAGGGTCCCACGTTTGTGAGACACGGGGCTCAGCGCAGGGCCTCAGATGCCATCTGTCCAGGTGTCTTCAGCGGTCATGAGACGCGGGTGCGTATTGTGGGTGAATGGACGAGAAGGGGTGTAGGAGAAACTGGGGAGGAGCAGAGACTGGCTGACAAAGGAACACGGCCCTGTGTAAATAAAAGGGGCGTCAGCTCTGGCTCCAGCTGACTGCCTCCGTGTGAGGATGGGACTCCAGCACGGCCAGAGCCTCCGATGTTTTCAAAAACACACCCACGTGGCCTGGCTTTTTAAAAATGTGTTCATTTTATTTTATTGACGTTGGAACGGGACCCCTGAGCTGACCCCAGTCCGCCGGAAGGTCGATGTGAAACGGTCTCCGAATCCGAGGCGGTGCGGCACGGCCCTGGGAGGTCACGGTCGCCAGTGCCGGCAGCTGTGAGCGGCCCCCTTCCTGCTCAGCACCTGTGTGGCTCACCTTGGAGGAGAGTTGCCCGGAGATCACGAGAGGAGCCTGAGATCCTGACAGAGGCGGGCAGATAGACTGACTTCCTTGGCAGTGGTCGGCAGTCATTCTCGTAGAGCCCCGGGTGCCTTCTGATAACTGTCTGCAGCCTGAGGCAGTCTTCGTCTGGGTGATTCGGTCCCTGGAGGCATTAGCCGTCTGGAGACCCTTTCTGTCCCCTCCCTGAGGGCGGGGACTGTTGCTGCTCTCATCAATTTGCCTGCAGTGGCCTCCTAATTGTTTTTTTAGCTGTTCAGCCAGAGCTCGGTATAGGCACCCAGCTAAATCCTGTGATGGGAGGTGTGGGTGCTCCCTGGTTCATCTGCCTGTGCCGCTCCGCCCTCTCCCTCACCCGGGCCGGAAGGTACCGGAAGCATCTCACGGCGTCCGTAAGTCTTCACGGAGCTTCAGCGCTCAGCCTGTGGACACCGGTGGCCTGGCTTTGGTCTTGGCGGTCGTCTCTGCCCCAGCGCTCCGAGAGCTCTGGGTTAGCCGCTCCAGCAAAGCCCGGGCCTCTCTTGGGCCGTTAGAGGCTCAGGCCCCGAAAGCAGACTAACTGGCCTCGAACACCAGCTCTGCCTCTTGCCAGGTTTCTAACCTTGGAGAGGCTGCCCGACGTCGGCGTGTCAGCTTTCCCGGTGTTACTTCCCAGTTCCCGTGTGGATTGCCACACTTGATGTGCCCCATCCACGTAGGTGGTTAGGACACTGCCGACACACGCCGTCCGGACGCCGGCTGCTCATCGTCAGCGGTATCTTCTGGAGAAAGGTGCCCTCACGGGGGTTTGCTTGCGAACAATCAAACCACACCGCTGCTGCAGTCGTCCTATTTTGTTGAATTCCTCGGCCAGAGTCTTTGGGCGGAGCCTCAGACGTCTTCCAGCGTGAAGGGACAGGTGCACGGACCCTGCGTTTGGCACAGGGGACGGCCAGCTTTGCAGAGTGCCCTAAGGAAGGCCATTCCCTCTGGACACAAGCTGGAGTCTGGGCGGGGCGAGGGGGCGTTTCTTCCTTCTCCCACTGACTCTGTCACCTCCTCCTGAACAGCGTGGACTCAGGACAGAGCTTTAGGAAAAAAGTTCTTTGAAGAAACAGACGACTCTGAAAAGCCAGTTAATACTTTTAATCCTTTAACTAAGTTTTTGCAAGTCAAGGAGGTTTGCAATAAATGCCTTTTAATCCTTTAAGTTTTTACCAGTCAAGGAGGTTTGTAATGAATGCCTGGGAGGAATGACGACGAGGGACACGGTGCCCTTTCTGCCTTCAGTCTGGTAGGTGCTGCCCGCGTGCGCAGAACGGTTGGAGATAGCCAGGCCCAGGAACACGGAGAACGAGAGCCCTCTTACCGTGTCTTGCTCTCTGGGGCTGAACTCCACTCTGTGACCGACAGACGGCTTAGGATGAGTCTTGGAAAGCCTCTGGTCTCCACAGAGAGGTTCCACATGTCACCGTGCGTCCACAGCTTCCCGGCTCCCTTTCATTCTCCCTCCAGGTGACTCCGAAGACACAAGCGGCCGCATTTCCAGGTGGCAGGCACCCAGCAGGGCAGGACGATCCCCGTATGTGACTGCGCACCCTTGCCGGTGAGACCCGAAGGCAGCGCGCCGGGCTTTTTCCCGGTGAAGCCGTTACTGGAGATAAGGGATAAGTGATGGGAGTTTCTGGAGACGTTATGAGAGCCCGCGATGCCTCTGTTGCTCCCGGTTCTTTCTGTGAAGGAAGGAGGGATGGGAGGAGAGAGAGAGAAGACGGCCTTGCCTCCCGGACAGAGGGCCCGGATCCGCGCTGGCCCGCGCCTTCCTGGGGGCTCCCGCGGGAAGGCGGGCGAGGGTGACGCTCTGTGTGCCGTGAGCCAGCCCGCCGTGTTTAATTAAACACGATCTCTGACTGTGGCAGGCGGATGTATACACCCCCAAACAGAGACGTCTGGAGGGGAAACAACAGCTTTCACTTAACACGGAGCAGGTGCGTTGCCAGCACGTCGGCTGTGGCCCTGTCATTCCGTCACTGGCGGTGTCTGTGCGCTCACGGCACAGGGAGGCAGGTGAGGAGCAGGGACGCCTGCCCGGACGTGCCAAAGGCTCGACGGAACCATCGGGTCCGGTCGCCCCTTTGGCTGTCGTCTGTCTCTGAGCAGGTGAGGTTGAGGAGTTGACCTGCCGGAACAGAAGAGGGAGGAGGCGACACGGGCAGCACCACTGCTCGGACAGCCGGGTCCGGATTCAGGAAAATGCAGATTCCCACCTCTGCTTTGCCCCCCACGGGCCGGGAGCACCAGGCAAGTCTCCCTGAGCCTCACTATTGCCGTCTGGTTATGGGGGTGGTGCTGCCCCAGAGGGCACCGGCGAGTGCCTGGTGCGCAGTGAGCAACATCACTTGCACAGGGCACCACGTCGTGGACCATGGAGCGCTGAGCCAGTGCACCTGCCCCACCGTGCGTGATGTGCGCGTTTCAGGGTCTCGGATGCACGTGGCCCACGGGCATGTTTTATTTGACCATCCGAAATATTTGCGTCTCGCGCATTCATTTTCAAAACCGAAGCGTCCAAAATATTTGCGTCTCGTGCATGCATTTTCAAGACCGAAGTTTAGGGATTTCACGTGATGTTGAGATCTCTGGCTTGAGATATTTGGAACACCTGGCACCTCTGAACCAATGGCCTTGTAGCAGGTGGAGTCACAAGATAGGTGCGTATGCTCTTGGAAGGGTGTCTTTCCCTCCACATCGCCCTGAACACGCAGGCGTCTCGATTAGCAACGCCTGACTTCCTGCGAGGGGCATTAATTTTGGCCCTGGTTCCAGAACCGAAAAGGCCAATGCTTCCCCTTGGCTCGGGGAGCTTTCTAATTCTGTCATTTGTCTAAATTCCTTCTGGACGGTTTTGTTTGGTGTTTGGCGGTGATGTTCATCACAAGGGCAGAGCTTAAGGGGCGGCTTCTGATCTCCGGTGAACGTGGTGTAGGCGGCCGGCTGAGAGTACCAACTCCGCGTGACTGTGGCGATTCGTAATTCCCAAGTGCGTCCTTACGCGTGCCCTGACTTGACTTTCACCTGTGAGCCACGTAGGGAAGAAATGACGGTCTTTTGCCCCGAGCGTTTGACGACTCTGACCACTGGAGCTCCTTCTTGAGATGCTTTGTTCACTTGCGATCTGGGCCAGTGCCCTCCCCCTCAGCTCTCTTTAAGAAATGTCGTGGGGATCGGGGTGCCTGGGGGGCTCAGTCGGTTAAGCAGCCAACTCTTAATTTCGGCTGAGGTCATGATTTCATAGTTCGTGAGTCTGAGCCCCACGCTGGGCTCTGCACTGGTGGTGTGGAGCCTGCTTGGGATTCTGTCTCTCCCTCTCTCTCTCTCCCTCTCTCTCCCTCTCCCTCTCTCTCCCTCTCTCTGCCTCTCCTCTGCTTGTTTGAGCGCTCTTTCTCTCCCAATAAATAAACCTAAAAAAAAAGAAAAGAACAGAAAAGCTCTGGGGTCAGGCAGAGCCGGAAGACCGCCGATGTAAGGGGCTGGGCCCGTCTCTTCTTGCTGCCATAACAGATCAGCACAGACAGCGGCATAAAACAGGGCAATTCCGCCTCACCGTACGCGGAGGGGCCACACGGGTCTCGCTGGGCTCACACAAAGGTGTGCGCAGGGCCGCGTTCCTTCTCAGGCTCCAGCACAGAATCCCTTTTCTGGCCTTTTCCAACCTCCGGAGGCCGCCCGCCTGCCGGGCTGGTGACGCCCTCCATCTTCCAGCCGCAGTGGCTGTTCAAGGACTTCTCAAGCCATGTCCCCCTGACACTGGCATTCGTGTCTCCCTCTTCCGTGGACGGGGACCCTTGTGGTTCCACCGGGCGACTGATGCACAGGTTCCGGGGGTAAGACGTGGACATGTTGGGGGCGTTATTCTGTTTGTCCCGTGCACTCGAACAGGTGTCATTACTGGTGATCTACTCAGAGCCTCTCATATGCAGAAGGCATGTGATAACCCTTCTGCAAAGGGAAGTGAGTCACTGTCCCCAGGCGCCGTCCCCCTCACAATGCTCTCTCGTACCCCATCCTGCCTGGAGCCCCATCCTTTCTCCCGTCTGCCTGGCCCGTGGGGACCATTATATTGACACAGGCCGCCTGGTCTCCTGCCAAGTGTTAGAAGGCACTGGCTTTCTGCCCCTCTGCTGTGCACACCCCAGGCTCGGGGCTGGCAGACCGTGGCACTGGCTGGTCCCTGGGAGAGCCTCCTCCCGAAGGGACTTTCCAGGTGGACTTGTCTGCCCATTTAGGCCTCAGCTTGGGATCACCTTCCTCTCAGAGGGGCCCCATGGACCCTTCTCGAGAGTCCCCGACCCCGCGAGAGGCTGGTGGCAGGAAGAGCTCAAGGGTGCATAGAGCCAAAGCCCTGAGCTTGTTTAGGTGGGCGCCCTGAGCAGCCCGGATTCCCAGCCCCGTCACTCTGAGCCCCCCTGAATCAGTGAGATCTTTAGAGGAGAATCAAGATGCAGTGCGCCCACGCTTTCAGCAAGAAATTAATTTGGGATCGATGTGAAGCTGACTTTTTAATGATTTCGTACACGTTTATTTGCTTGTCCTTCAAGTGGGGAGTGAGTGCCTCCTATAGACCCACGTCAGCCACTTAGTATGTGTAGATCGATCGATTCGTGTTTGCCAGGACCAGTCTCTCGGCCGTGCATCGACAAGGGGAGCCGGTGGGCCTGGACATCGGGAATGCCGCAGTGACATTTGTGGTGACAGCTTCGCTTTGCTTTCCCTTTGGTTTTTGTTGTGCAGCGTTTTCCCATCAAGATGCATATCACCCGCGCTAGGCGATGGGCTCTGGGGGCTTCCGTGAGACTGTCCGGGAAGGCACCTCACGAATTACAGAGCCGTGCCGCACAGGGGGAGCGCGGGGATTTCGCCTCCCAAGTGCTGTGTGGTGTTTGAGGCCGGCCTAGTTAGGGCTTCCCCTCCCCCGGCCTGCCCTGTACCCTCTTGCGGGAGGCCTTGACACCCTTTGTCTGTACCTGTGTGCACCGGGGAGAGGGGGGACTCTAAATCTCTAGAAGCTCCCGTCGGTGCTGAAAGCAGGGTCTTAAATCTGCACAAGGACCCTACCCTCGCTCAGTGTGTTCCCAGCCCCCTCCCGCCCCCCCCCCCCCCCAACTGGCTCCTCCCTGCAAACCCAGCCTCTTCTGTCTTTAGCAGCAAATGGCGTTGGAGGTGATGGCTTGGGCCATTTCTGGGAGTTACTCCCTTTTCCTGGGTCTCTCCCTCTCTGGGAGGCATGTGTGTGATTAAACTTCTGTTTGCTTTTTTCCGCTAACCTTTTCTTTCATGAGGGTTTCGGCCAAGAACTTAGAAGGGCAGAGGGGAAATTATTTTTCCTCCCCTACGTGGTCATTGGTGCTGTGAACGATGTTTCCGGTTTGGGGGTCACAGGGGTCCTACTGTGCCGGGCAGCGTAACCGGTGATTGAAGTGTGACCGGACGGCAGCCGTCTCACTCTGGGGGAGACCCCTTGAGATCTCGGTTTTATTGGGCACAACTGTGGCAGCAGGGGCTCAAGGGGGCGGGGTCTGCCCCCGGGGGCGTCTGGACCGCAGCCTTCCGGCACAGATGTGCTCCCGCCAGCAGACCAGCCTCTCTGCCTTCCCGGGCATGGCTCCGTGGACGCTGTAGTTCGATTTGAGGCGGGGGCAGAATACGTGACCCCGAAATGTGCCACTTTGGCATGTGGATTATTTTGAGCTGCAAGCAGTTAAGCCCCGGCAGACTCCAGAACAACTGCTCCCTCCCCCTCAACTACCTACGGGAATATGGGCCCGGCCCAGAAAGAGAGAGATGCCCGGAGACAACTTTCTCTCTGGAAGTCGGGTCCGGGCGGCGTGCAAACACCTAATCGCTACACACGTGCTCCGCCTTGTCCTGCCAGCCTCCCCCCTGCCCCACGAAGCCCAGACCTTCTCCATTCCTCTGCTCAGGATGCAACGTGAGCCCCAACTGCCCGACTGGCCCTCAGTGTCCTATCTTTCACAAGTCTCCCATACAGATGAAATTAAATTTTTCTTCTCCTGTTAATCTGCCTCATGTCAATTTAATTATTAGGCCAGCCGGGGAACCTAGAAGGGAGGAAGGAAAATTCGCCGCCGCCCCGGCAGATGACGAGGGGGATCCACCGTGTTGACTGAGGTGCCCGCTGGGGCTGGGAGAGTGCACGCGCGCGTGGGGCTGCGTTACCTCCGGCTGTCCCGCCTCCTCCGAGCCAGCTTCCGTTTCCTCATCCACAGAAGTTCTTAAGCCAGTTGACTCCGTGGACTCTTTGTGGATCCCTAGGCTGTGCCAAGCACTGCTCCAGGCACGGGAATAAGGCGCGACATGGCCCCAGTCCCCCTGGAACTTTCAGCGGAGTGAGAGCTGCCGTGCCCCGTCTGGTGTGAGCCTTAGACCCCTTTGGCTGTGTGGCGTAGCCTGTAGTCTCAACTCCCGTTAACGCTTTTAGGTAAAAACTTAAAATACGTAGCGTTGTGAAGGCAGTGCATTACGCGGAGATGTAGTTCTCAAAAACCACGGAATAGGAACGTGGGCGCGTCTTTATTGCTACCTTCGTAACAAGATCAAGCGGCCGGTCTGATAGCCGCTATAATTTTGCAGCCGTGCTGGGTGTAATTGACATTTGGAAACATCTGCTGTGACTTGAACATGAGATGAAAATATCCATAACCTCCACCGGTGATCACGTCGCAGATCCTGCTAATGCTCCTGTGGTCTGTTGCCTATATTTATAATAGAATCCTTGAAGGAAATCTTGAATTGACATTAGAAGTTTGTGAGCGTAAGAATATCATTCTTACGGCACCCAAGATTATGAAATTGATCTCTGGACTCCCCAGCGTCTTCCGATCAATAACGCTTAGAGTGGGGAGGGGCAAGGTAGAAAGAACCAAAAATACATACACGCAGTGACAGGATATTTTAGGTATTGTAAGTCAGAACGAAGCAGGGGGTGTGGGAGAGAGGGCTGGGGTGAGGGTGCCGCTCTGGGGGAGCCATCACGGATCATGGAGAGCCGGGTTGGAAAGTGGCGTCTGAGCAGAGAGCTGGAGGAAGTCACAGAGTAAGTCCTCGTGCGTACCGGGAAGGAGGTGCAAAGGCCCTGAGGTGGGGGTGTGTTTGGTGCGTCCGGGGAAGTGTAAAGTGTCTGTGTTCACGGTGGGGCAAGTGGCAGGGGTAGGGGGTGTGCTGAGACAGTTCCCGCGGGGGTGGCACACAGGATGGGCTTACACAGTGGGGACCCTTGTGTCCCCATCAGCGTGCTGCTGAAGGAACCGAATATGCTGAGTCCGCACGGCCTTTGAGGTTTCTGTGGGGGCCGAGACCACCGTGAGAGGGTGCCGGATGGTGTCCTGAGTAGGACAGCAAAGCGGTTGCACTGAATCAGGGTCTGCATGACAGTTCCCCCCTTTCAGGACTCTCTCTTTCTCATAGATTTTAATTTTTAGAGCAATTTTAGGGTCACAGAAAAATTGAGTGGAAAGTACAGAGCTCCCCCCCCCCCACCCCCGATCTCTCTTTTTCAACCCAGACGAGCTCTTCAGCCTCTGTCTGGGAGCCACAGAATCCGCCTTCAATTCACAGGGCCGTCTTTCTTTCGCGATACCGTCTCCAGGTTTCCTTCTATGGGTCACTAAGGGATGCCGACGTCTCCCACTTAATGTAACAGGACGCTGTATTTGAGAATATGTACTCTTCTTTAAATTAGAAACCCGCAAATCAGTTGGAAGGAAAATGCGAGGTGAGCAACGGTGGCCACGCGGGGCATGAACGACGGCGACCCGGGCCGTGTTGCTGCGGGTGAGGGCACTAGGGAGCCAGTGCAGGCTGCGGAACGTGGGGGTGCAGGCTCCTCAGAATGGTCCCTGCTCTGGAAAGCGCGGGCCTCCACCAAGCGCTTCGGCCCCGGCCGCGGCCTCCTGCTCTCGGAAGGAGGCTCACGCGGGGACCATCACTGCCCTTCGTCCAGCCGTGGGGTCCGTTCCTGGCTCCGGGTACGTCATCCAGCTCCGGGAAGGTCACTTGAAGACGGAAGTTCCCCTGCTCAAGTGCTGTGGTCGCCACCTGCCGGGGGCGAGAGGTCTTGTCTTGGGAAGGGGCGCGTTGCTTAGCAGAGGCGAGGCGTTCGGAAGGTCTGAGGACCAGGGTGATGCCCACGGAAGGCTGGCGGCTTCCGACCCCCCCTGAGGGAGGACGTCCTCCTCTGTCGCCCAGAGCCACTGGTGGTGTTCTTCCACGCCCCCTGCCCCCCACCAGCCCTGGACTCAGGTTGCCTTGCTGCATGACCTTGGCAGAACCCCTCCCTGTCTCTGGGCCTCAGTTTCCCCTCTGTGAAATGGGAGTGTGGACCAGGTGGTTTGTGTCTTTTCATATGTTGTTTTTATTCTTTCCATTTTTTGTGTCTCCAGAATATTCAGTGTGTCCCCACTTTGTATGTATCCTCTGTAGCTTTCTTTAGGTCACACACGTCCACGCACACAGTCACAGGGTGGCATTGTTTCTCTGGTCTGTCGTTTTGTGTCTTTACAAAAATGGGCTCGTTCTGTACACATTTCTTTACAACTTCACATTTTCCATTTACATTGCAAGAATCCCCCCGGAGGTGAGTCGAATAGACGCGAAACATTCTGCCTATAATATTCCTTTTTTTTTTTTTTTTTTAATTTTTTTTTTCAACGTTTATTTATTTTTGGGACAGAGAGAGACAGAGCATGAACGGGGGAGGGGCAGAGAGAGAGGGAGACACAGAATCGGAAACAGGCTCCAGGCTCTGAGCCGTCAGCCCAGAGCCTGACGCGGGGCTCGAACTCCCGGACCGCGAGATCGTGACCTGGCTGAAGTCGGACGCTCAACTGACTGCGCCACCCAGGCGCCCCGATATTCCATTTTTTCAGTAAGTGTAATTTACTCAGCCTTCCATTTCATTTGGGTGTTCGAGCTATTTGCAGGTTTTGGTTTTATTTTGCTTGCCTGTGGTCCTCCCCAAACAATGACGCAATAAACAACCTTTTACACAGTTCCTCATTACTTGTGCCCATAGTTGTATCACACCTAGAAATCGGACAGCAGGATCAAAAAGCATGTGTCCTAATTTCCTTTGATTTTTGCCGGATTAGTGTTCCCACGAGCAGCACGTAGAACGCAGACTCCTTCCCATCCCTGAGAGGGGGTTGTCACTCTGTGAAACCCTTGCCAACCTGGTGAGGGGGCTGCCCCGGAAAGCGCCTTCCTCGGGCATCTGACAGCTCCCTGTTGCGGGGTCCTTCGGGGGGAATTCAGTCTGAAATTCCCCCACAGGGTTGATTGTGCTCCGTTAAAGAAAGACACCTTCCTCCTCCAGACTTTTCAGCCTCGGACTCTTAAGTAGCAACCGCCCTGGGCCACGCAAGCATTTATGAACTTGCTCATAATGTATCTAACTTGGCTTCTGAAGGAAGAAGGGAGCCCCTCTCCCTCCCAAAACACAGCGAAAAGAACCAAAAAAAACGTTTAAGATCAAGCTCATGGAACAGCAGCAGCTCAACCCTGTGATGGTCCATTAAAGCCACTTGTGGGGACCAGGGGTCAGGGTGCAGGGAAGCCCCAACTTAGGACCCAGATGGCGGGGCACCTGGCAGCCCAGGTTGGCCCTGAGCCCTGTAATGAGAGGACAGAGCCATGCCTTGGGGACCTGGGGGTGGTGTGCAGGGCAGGGACAGCCCGGGTCTGGCACACGGCCCCGCCCCGGTGTTCTGAGCCTGGAGATTGGGGTGCAGCGGCCCTGGGGCCCCCAGGGGGCAGGTCTCATTGCAGCGACAGCTGCAGGCGGGGAGGACTCCAGGCAGGGAGGACTCCAGGCGGCTGGGCTCGGCGTGGGTGAACACTGCAGGGTTCTCAGTAGCAGAGGGGCAAACACATGGGTGGGGGGGATGGCTGGCGGGGGTCTCCTGCTGTCTTCCCTGGGCAGTGAAATCCCTCCCGGGGGGGCCGTCGTGGCGCTGTCGCCGAGGACGGAGGGGGGATGGGGTGCCTTCGCTCTTCCTCGCGGCCATCCTCCGTTTTGAGCTCTGCTGCTTCCCAGAGCTTTCCCAGCGCGCTTTGCGTGGGTTGTAGCCGCTCGTCTGTTGTTTCCGTCGTCCGTATGGACAGACCACCCGGCTCTCTACCTTGCTGATGCCTCCCACGGGCCCTACGTTCCCCTCAAGGAGTGTGACGATCCCGGGCCTTACGTTTATGCCCTGCACCCGTTTTGAATTGACTGTGTGCTGTGTTCCATAGGCGCCCAGTGCTGTTCTTGTGCGCGTGGGATCCAGGTTTCCCGGCGGCGTTGGTTGAAGAGACTGCGCCTGCCCCACCGTGTGCTCCCGCCCACCTTGTAGAAGATCGGCTGACCGTGTATCCATTTATGTCGGGGCCATCTGGTTTTTCTGTCGTGCTACGTCTGTCCTTATGCCAGGACCATGCCGTTTTGACCATTACAGCTTTGTGATCTAGCTTGAAACCGGGGAGTATGAAGCCCCCATAGTCTTTCTCTGGACAGTTTTTTTTTTAATGTTTGTTTTTGAGAGCGAGAGTGTGAGCAGAGGAGGGGCAGAGAGAGAGGGAGACAGAAGATCCGAAGCCGGCTCTGAGCTGCCGGCGTAGGCCCTGGGGTGGGTTTCTTGAAGCCCCAAACTACAGGCTCATGACCTGAGCTGAAGTTGGGCACTCAACCGAAGGAGCCAGCCAGGCGTCCCCAGATAGTGTTTTCTTTTTAAAAGGCAGTTAGAGCCCACGTGAGGGGCGGCAGTGTGAACACGACGCAAGTGGACATCAGACGCTCTAAGTCATTCGATCTCGCAGCCACATCTGCCCTTGAGCTGTGCCTCACCTGCCTCCCGGTGTTGAACACAAGCCCTTACATTGAAGTGTCAACTGAGAGGGGCCCCTGGGGGCTCCGTCGGTTGGGCGTCCGACTTCGGCTCAGGTCACGATCTCGCGGTTCGTGGGTTCGAGCCCCGCATCGGGCTCTGTGCTGACAGCTCGGAGCCTGGAGCCTGCTGCGGGTTCCGCGTCTCCCTCTCTCTCTGCCCCTCCCCTGCTCACACTCTTGTCTCTCTCTCTCTCTCTCTCAAAAATATATAAACTTAGAAAAAAAAGTGTCAAGTGAGAACATGCATTGTCTTGTCTGTCCAGTAACAGGACGGGCTTCCAACAAGTAACTAAAATTGCTTGCCTGGGGGGCCCCCTTTCAAATGGAGTTGACCAGAGTTGGTGTCCGTGAGGTACGCACTTAGCAGAAACCGCCAGCTATGCTCAGTTCACGGTCTCCTCTCATCGTCAGTCTCTAGCGGCGGCTGGCACAGTGGGGCATCCATGCCGTGGGGAGCTCCGGGGGGTGACCTCTCCAGGACGGCAATGAGCAGGGTTATCATAAACAAAGGTATTTCAGACCTTCGATTTCTGTTCCCCTTCACATCCCAGCGGGTGGCATCTTTTCGGGAAGAGTGTGTGGCGTGTGTGATTGTCCGCTTCGAACGGGAAAAAGGCGCTTCTTGGACAAGGCTCAGCTGAAGGTCCTTTTCTCGTGTAAAAGTAGACACGCGCCCTAATCCAAGGATGACCCCGGGAAAGCAGTTGTGCCCCCTTTAAGATCGCCACGGGTTTGCAGATTGCTAAATACCGTGACTCCCGTTAACAGAGGAAGAGACGTCTGCATTGGACAGTCCTTCCTTCTGCATTTTAAGAGTCCTTTGTAAAATCAGAATGGCAAATAAAACTCCAGAACCAGTGGCTTCCTCCTGTTTGGTTAAAGGATAAGAAAGACGAAGCTTTTCTTTCGATACGCCGTAAATGACATCTTTGCGTTTTTCTTTTTTTTTATTAATTTTTTTTCAACGTTTATTTATTTTTTGGGGGACAGAGAGAGACAGAGCGTGAACGGGGGAGGGGCAGAGAGAGAGGGAGACACAGAATCGGAAACAGGCTCCAGGCTCTGAGCCGTCAGCCCAGAGCCCGACGCGAGGCTCGAACTCACGGACCGCGAGATCATGACCTGGCTGCAGTCGGACGCTTAACCGACTGCGCCACCCAGGTGCCCCTCTTTGCGTTTTTCTAACGAGGAATGGGACTGTTCACTTTCTGTGTCGCTTTACGAAACAAGTGGACACAAATTCAACTGTGCCACGCAGGGCGACAGCCACACGTGGCTGCCCGAACTTCAGTAACTTCAGAATTCAGGTTCTCGGTCCCTCCGGCCGCATGTTCAGTGCCTCAGGAGCCACAGCTGTGCCTTGAGAAGCACGGGTGACAGAGCCCTTTCGTCCCCGCAAGAAAGTCTGTTGCGGAGGCTCCGGTAGAGACACGATGCGTTTGGATTTGACCTGGTGCAGGAAGTGAGAGCAACCTTGCAGGAAGCACTTGTGTGCCGTGCGCCTGTGTCCCGACGTATCAGGTGTGTGTATGCCAAAGGCACAGGAGAATCTCTTCGGATCGTAATAATTTAGCAAAGCACCTGCCTGACACAGTAAGCTGCTTCAGTTAGCTGATCTTGCTTACTGAAGGAGAAGAAACAAAAGAAAAATCCTTGTCCTAACTGTCCTCGTCTTTTTTTTTAAGCAAGGCATCAGAAGAAATCCTTCTTTAGCTTCTTCTGACATGAATTCTCTCGGGCTCCTTCTAACACCGCGTGTTTCCTTTTGGCGAGTACAACATGGAGGAAATAGTTCCATGACTTACAATGGAATTGGATGTAATTCATGTCTGGAAACATAATTGCCAAAGCGTCTTATTCCTTGTCATGTTCGCGTTTAAAAGAGATTAAGGGGGGCGCCTGCGTGGCTCAGTCGGTTGAGCGTCCGAGTTCGGCTCAGGTCACGATCTCGCGGTCCGTGAGTTCGAGCCCCGCGTCGGGCTCTGTGCTGACAGCTCGGAGCCCGGAGCCTGCTTCGGATTCTCTTCCTACCCCTCTCTCTGCCCCTCGCCCCTCAAATAAATAAATACACTTAAAAGAGGTTAAGTTGATTTGGGGGAAGGGAACGGATAAAAATTCTCCATTACGTTTTCCCAAAAGGATAGGGTTCTTCCTTTCTTCCCCCCTCTTTTTTAAACAGTACTCCACAAACGGGCATTAACTGGTGGTACGCTTCTGCGATGCATCTCAGATGTTGGGTCTTGGGTCACCGTGGAAGGTTGGGGGCCAAGGAGGGGACTTGTGCTCTGCCCTCCCCCACACCCCCTGTGCTGGACCCCCCCCCCCACCCCAGGCGTGAGTCCACGAGAGGGGAGAGGTTGCCGTAAAGTTCTGTGCTCTGTTTGCAGGCACCCTCTGTGTTTCAGACCCTCACCTGCACTTGGGCACACAGAATTCGTTTACACTCCTTCTAAACCTCACCAGAGTTCCAGCACCGCCAGGAGGCAGGCCGAGCTGGAGCCCGGACAAGGGGCAGGAAGTCAGCCCAAGACCAGCCCTCGATGATCCCGCGTGGCCCCGGCCGAGTTGCACTTTCTACTACCTATTAAAGTCTTTATTTCAGGCTTGATTTTTTAACAGTTTTATGCTTTCCCTCTGGAGTGTTTCCCTCAGTGGTGCCATCTAATCAAGTTTTAAGTTTTAATTAAACAGCTGTCATCTGCTTGTTAGTCCTGTGGCTACCGGATGTTTTATTAAATTTTAATCCAGCCCAAGCTGGGCGAGAATTCCTCAGATAACAAAGGGAGGTGGTTAGCCGGGTGCCGTGGAGATGAAGCACAGCTAGCTGACGGGCACCGCGGGCGCACGAAAGAAAGTGGAAATGAACCTGGAAGGAAGGAGAGACCGTGAGGCCGGCGTGGGGGGGGGGGAGGGCATGTGGCGGGGACAGCACAGGTGGCCTAGACCACAGGTGACCCTTGCCTGTTCTCTGCCTCCCTGCCCCCGTCCCCGGCTTCCTTCCCCCTCAGGTCTCTGCCTTTCCCTCCCTCTCAGCCTTCGAGTCCCAGCCTCTCCCCCCACAACAGTCTGTAGCTGTCTGTCTCTGTTGCTTGTACATCTTCCCTTCTCTCCCTTCTGTTGCCCCCCCTTCTGTCCCAGGATGAGCACACTGGGGATGGGTGATTGACAGTGGGGACCCTCCCGGGTTCCAGAGGGAGCCTTCTCTTCTCCTGGGATAAACCCCTTGCTCGCCTGCAGAAATAACCCTCCCAGGAGAGATTTTTCCCGAAGTGTGTTCACAGGCCATCTTCACAGTTTGGCCAACTGCACACAACACTGTCTTTTTTTTTTTTTTTTTTTCTTTTTTATTTATTTTTGGGACAGAGAGAGACAGAGCATGAATGGGGGAGGGGCAGAGAGAGAGGAAGACACAGAATCGGAAACAGGCTCCAGGCTCCAAGCCATCAGCCCAGAGCCTGACGCGGGGCTCGAACTCATGGACCGCGAGATCGTGACCTGGCTGAAGTCAGACGCTTAACCGACTGCGCCACCCAGGCGCCCCAACACTGTGTCTTTATACATGCTAGTTTTTCTTTAAATTAATTCATCCTTTAGACTTAAAAAACAACAACACCCGGGGCGCCTGGGTGGCTTTGTCGGTTAAGCATCTGACTTTGGCTCAGGTCATGATCTCATGGTTCATGAGTTCGAGCCCCGTGTCAGGCTCTGTGCTGACAGCTCAGAGCCTGGAGCCTGCTTCGGATTCTGTGTCTCCCTCTTTGTGCCCCTCCCCAGCTTGCACTCTGCCTCTCGCTCTCTCTCTCTCTCTCTCTCTCAAAAATAAATAAAACATTAAAAAAAAAGTTTTAAAAACCAACACTCTAAATTTGGCCACGATCTGAGTCTACAATCCAGAAACCTGAGTTTTGTGCATGTTACATATCTTAATATATGTTAAAATGTTAAAAGTAAAAAAAAAAAAATAGGGGCGCCTGGGTGGCTCAGTCAGTTGAGTGCTCAATTCTTGGTTTTGGCTCAGGTCACAATCTCATGATCCATGAGATCGAGCCCATGCTCAGCACAGAGCCTGCTTGAGATTCTCTCTCTCCCTCTCTCTCTGCCTCTCTCCTCTCAAAATAAATAAATATTTAAAAATTAAGAAATAAAACCCCAAGGCAAAGATAAATTCATGTAAAATAATTTTAAGAATTACCAGCGTTAAACAATTCCATAGTTGGCCAACTTCTTACAGAGTGCTTTTCCTGCTTTTTGTTTGTTTATTTTTTATTTTTAAATAAATAAAATCATTTAAATCATTGCGTTTGACCAGGACCCCAACTGCCAGAATCCAGCCCCTGCCTCTGATATATTAGTTACAGAGATCTGAGCTCCAGATCTGCTTCTCTGCGTGTATGTAACACAGCGATGGGGTTTTCCATTTGTAGGAGAGCCCTTGAAAGATCCTGTGGGGGGCGCCTGGGTGGGTCAGTGGGTTAAGCCTCCGACTTCGATCAGGTCATGATCTCAGCGTCTGTGAGTTTGAGCCCGTGTGGGGCTCTGTGCCGACAGCTCGGAGCCTGGAGCCTGCTTCCGATTCTGTGTCTCCCTGTCTCTCTCTGCCTCTCCTCTGCTCATGCTCTGTCTCTCTCTTTCTCAAAAATAAATAAACACTAAAAAATTTTTTAAAAAGCGGGCAACGATGATAGACCTCACTCTCCCTCTGTCCTAGAATTGTGTCATTCCAGCTTCTAAAAGTGACACCAGCCAGTTGGAACGCACTCCTCCAGAGGGAGTTCAGGCTGCTGAGGGTCCTTGAAATCAGATCACTGAAGAAATAATTGAAGGATACAAGAGCTTAGCCATATGAGGAGGGAAGAAAGGGCCCCCGGGGAGGTGGGGGGAGGGGCATTGGTGGCTTTTATGTATGGAAAGGGCCACTGTGGGGATGATGGAGTAGATTTGTTCTTTCGTTCTGAGTCTTTAAGTGGAAACTAAAAGGAAACACGTTTTAGCTCATTATAAAGGACTAGACGTTTCAGAATCAGTGTCTCATGATGGCTACGTTTTTTTGTGAAGTGTGGTTGACACTCAAGGTCACGTTAGTTTCAGGTGTACAACATAGTGATTTGCCACACTCTCGCCCCACCACCGACTGTGTCCTGGGTGCACACCTTTCGTCCCTGTGATGTATCCTGTGGCCAGAGTTTTAGCAGCCGTTTCCAATAGGACTTCGTCACTTTCTAGCTCTTCAAACTTGGGCAAGCTCTGCTAACTCGTGATGCCTTGACATCCCTTGTGCAGCGTGGAGATGATCGTGGACCAGTGGAATCCCACCTGCGCAGAGATTAGCCCGACATCCGAGCCTGTAAGGCAAACCTGCCAGTGATGGAAAGGAACCTTTGAGATCCCCCGAAGGAAATTTCGATCACAAGGATTGGGGCTCTTTGAAACTCATAAACCCAGGAGTTAATTTTCTTTCTTTTCTCCTTGTATTTGGCCGTTGCCAATCTCTTTGGGTTCTTAACGGGTCAAAGTCTGGTTTAAAGGGGCATACGGGGAGCCACAGATATGTTTTATTTTCCTCTCTCTTTTTTTTTCTGAGCGTATATAATTGAATTGCCACGTGTTACGTGTGTAAGTAACGCAGTCCCAGGTAGGGGAGAATAAAGTAAGACTGCATTTGTAAAAGGACCTCGCAAATGGACCTCCATGACCTGCCGTATGGATTTGTGGGTCTTGACATGTATATATGTTTTAACATCCAGTGATTGTAAACTTCATGGGCTCTAGGGCCGTGTCGCATGAAATAGTGGATTCCCCATTGGCAGAGCAGAGCACCTGGAACACTGCAGGTATTCCGTGAAAATAGCTGGAGAAAAGAAGGAAGGGAGGGAGGGAGGGAAGAGGGAAGGAAGGAAGGAGGGAGGGAGTCCCAAGGGGTGCAGTGAGCCACTGTATGAGCTGTCCCGTGCCTAGTGTTTGCTGGAACGTCTGTGAATTCCTTTTCCCTGGAGGTCATCATAGACATGTGGAGCCTCTGCGGTCAAGTGGGTTTTCGCTGGGTGAGGGCTTGGACCTCACTGCTTAGGTACCATGATCCAAGTTCTCTCTGGTTCTCGTGCGGTGCGTGCCTTCCACAGGTGCTGAGCATCCCACCGTGCGCAGCGTAACGCTCCGGGAACTCGGGGCGCTACGACAGCGGAACCTGTCTGGTTTCAGCCCTTGGTGGTAGGACGTCAATAACGGGTGTTACGGCAAAGCTTTATTGTCGGCCCAGCACTATTCTAAGCACGTTAGCAGCGTCCATTTATTTATGCCTCAAATGGGACTTCAGGATGAGGAATGCCACTACCTAAATTTTGTAGATGAGGAATCAGGGGCCTTAAGGACATAAGATAAGTTGTCCCAGGTCATCCAGCCAGTGGGCCCTAGAGCTAGGCGTCCCCCCCACCATGCTGGCTCTGAGCCTGCACATCACAGCTTCCTCCTGCTTTGGGGTCACAGAGGACATGCTGAGAGGGGCCGATCCCACTCCTCCCCCACCACAGGGGACACTTGGCTGCTAATGAGCTTTGCCGAATTTTGTAACACGCTTGTGTGCAGCCACATCCCCTCGGAGGCATGCTTCCTTTTGGTTGCCAAGGTTCTTTGAAGATCTTCGCAGGAAGGATGAAAAATGTATTTCCAGAGTGGTAATCTTTTTAGGCCTCTTTTTCCAGTGGCGTGATGGGTTTTTACTTTCATGGGCTAGTAATTACATTACTGTAGCTCCCGGGAACCCCCCCCCCCGCCCCCCCGAAGCCAGCCACACATCATTAGCAGGCCCTTAACTCTTTTCCTTCTTGAAAAGGATATATAAGCAAACCCATAGTGGCACAGAGATAGTGCCCGCCAACTTGTCCCTGTGATAATTGTGGCCGGGCCTGTGGTTTCCACGGGACTAGGCACTAATGAGATGCTAAAGATGTGATAAAAAGACATTAATATGTTTTTGGCCCTTGGTTTTTGAGTCTGGCTTGTGAGTGCTTAAGGCAGTAGTGTCTTCTGGATGAGCTGTCCCGTGGAGAATCACAGTCGCCCCGCTATTTGCTTCGAGATGTGCGGGAAGCTGGTTTCTAAAGAGAGAAAAACTTTGGCTCTGAAATAGCGTCTGCATCCCATGGGTTCAGGCCCCGCTCCTGGAGGTTGGGGGTACAGAGGGTGAGATGCCAGTGGTGTGTTTTCTGAATGGGGCTCCCCCTCGAGAGAGGATGCTCTGAGACAAAGGCATCACTAAAGGCGGAGAAGATCTGGAAGCTCTCATACACGTCCCTACACCATTTAGACTTTTTTTCCTCACAGACAATGAAAACTCATATCAAATTTGGTTATGCTAAAAAGGAAACTGGTTGGATCTTGTAGCCTACAAGGGCTCATAAGATTCTTTACAAATGTTTATTTATTTTGAGAGAGAGAGGAGAAAGAGAGCATGCAAGCAGGGGAGGGGCAGAATAGGAGAATCCCAAGCAGGCTCCATCCTGTCAATGCAGAGCCTGATGCAGGGATCCGTCTCACGAACCATGAGATCCTGACCTGATTTTGATCTGAGATCAAGAATCAGACCCTCAGGGGCGCCTGGGGGGCTCAGTCGGTTAAGCGTCCCACTTCAGCTCAAGTCACGATCTCACGGTTTGTGAGTTCCAGCCCCGCGTCAGGCTCTGTGCTGACAGCTCAGAACCTGGAGCCTGCTTCGGATTCTGTGTCTCCCTCTGTCTCTGCCCCTCCCCTTCTCATGCTCCATCTCTGAAAAATAAATAAACATTAAAAATATTAATTTTTTTTATTACAGACATTTATTTTTATTATAGGCATTTAACTGATTGAGCCACCCAGGCACCCCCAGGACTCGTAAGGTTTATCGAGAAGTTGGATTGAGGGCTTTCTTAGGGCTTGGTTTCTTTTCCTTCCCTCAATCCCGATTTCCTCTGTGCTGCCCTCATTCCCAGTCAGGCTCTTCCTGTGCTGTGGCCTCCGTGGTTTCCGGGGCCTATTATCCTAGCTTTCAGTGTAGCAGGAGGCCAGCCTTTGTTCCCAGACTTTCCTCCTGGAACCCCTTGTCCTCGTGCCCGGTGCAAAGCGGCAGCATCGTGGACACAAAGGTGGAGTGTGCTAGCTGGCCACACCCAGGCTGTGTGTCCCGACACGGGACCGGGGGGAGGGGTCAGCCCTGACTACTTTATCCCGGGCTCAGGTGGAGAAGACAGCCAGTAAGGGTGCCAGGCCGTGCAGGCCAAGCATGATGGTTGTCGATGAAGTTCCCCACAAAGAGTGCCCGTGGGTATTCCTTCTTTCAGGCAGAACGCAGTCAGCGGGCATTGCTAGAAACCCTTCCACGTGGAGGCTCCGAGGCAGACCTCCAGAGGCTTTTGCAAACTCCTGGAGAAATATGTGACACCACCAAATACTAACTGAGTACCGAACTGCGTAGAAAATCACCCAAAACTTAGCTACTCGGGGAAAAAACATGCAGGTGTTAAAACAGACTTCCGGTGGGTCCGGAGTCTGGGAATGACTTCACTGCCCCAGGCAGCTCACCTGACCGGACGGACCTCTTCACAAGGGCCACCTAAATGTTCTCGTGACCCAACAGCTGGATTTTCCCAGAGTGCGTGATCTGAGAGAGACAGGGAGGCAGAAACAGAGGTAGAGACAGAGAGGGAGGAAGGGGGCATTCACAAGACTCCCATGCCTTAATTTCATGGACACTCACTGTCACTTCTGACATATTGTATTCCAAGACAAACGACTCACTCAATCCAGCCCACCCTCAGTGAGAGGGGAACCATTCCCCACCTGCTAGAGGGAGAGATGTCGAAGATCTGTGTCCCAGTTTACCCTCCGGCCCCAGATTATACTCCTCCCCTATGCAAACAAAATACACCGACCCCTCTCAAGACCTGAAAACTCACCTTTCCAGAGCATCAACTCAAAACCCAGGACATTGGGATCTCTGTATCACTTCCAGTGCTGATGCCCTTGACCCTGAGGGGTTCGGTGTAACCTCGTAGGGAGGCGTACGTATTCCAGATCATGATGCATCTGGTTCTGAGATCAGGGTAGGGGTCTGGAGTTTGGGTGACTTCAGTTCTGTTCTTGGCTCAGTGATCAGTAGTGAGGAGTATTATGTGATTGGCTGGGCACAGGTGGCCACAGAGACTACCCGTGTAAGTAACGGTATCCGCGATGGTGTGCACGGATTAGGCACTCAATGTATGCCGGCATGCCCGACGCCACGCTCCGTGTTTCATGATTTAACTCATTTAGTCCTCAGACAACACCGTGGGGAAAATACTCTTGTGAATCCTGTTTCCTGGTTGGGGAAACTGGTGCCCAGAGAAGGTAAGGAGGTTTGCCCCAGGTGACCCGGATGGCCGGGGGCCCAGTTGAGTCGTGAGCTCCAGAGCAGGGACACTTCTGTTTTGTTTATTTTCTTGCTCTTGAGTCGTCCACAAAATGACTTGTTTTAAGGAAGATCTGAAAGTTTAAAGTTACTGTTTGTCAGAGATGAAAATGTGTCCTGTTCTTTCTCGAGCCTGGCAGACGACTGAATATATATTGGCATAGATTAGGAGCTGAGGAATGCCTGGGATACCACCGAGGAGATCCTGAAAGCCTGCCTAGTCAAAAAGCATTTGCACCGGGGTGCCTGGGTGGCTCAGTCGGTTGAGCGTCTGACTTCGGCTCAGGTCATGATCTCACGGTCCGGTCCGTGAGTTCGAGCCCCACGTCGGGCTCTGGGCTGATGGCTCAGAGCCTGGAACCTGCTTCCGATTCTGTGTCTCCCTCTCTCTCTGACCCTCCTCCGTTCATGCTCTGTCTCTCTCTGTCTCAAAAATAAAATAAAATGTTAAAAAAAATATATATATATAAAAGCATTTGCACTGATGTAGGCAGAGACGAGAGAGAACACTTCTCCCTCCTCCTCAAATAGGCAGGGAATTTAGCGACCTGGTGGCTCCTTATTGACGCACCTCAGCTAGATAGTATGGATGCTCGGAAGGTATTTCTGGCTTTAGGAGCTGAAGGAAATAGAAATTGTAGCTGAGCTGAGAACCCCCTGAAATTATACAAGCAAGAGGAGATTTCAGATTCACACAGCTCAGCCATTCAATGGGGAAGAAATTCTCTCTTCTGGTTCCTGTCAGGGGGGAGAAGCAGCGGGCAGCAAATGGTCATTCCAATCCGTATCCTTTATTCCTTCTTTTTGAATGCCGTCTCCTACACTGCTCTTTGGATCGAATTTGCCACTGAAGTAGCATGGCCGCTAATGGCCCGGGCCACCCCAGTGAGGGCTGTGTGCCTCCGTTTGAAACAAGTCTGTCCTGCTCATGGCTTGAGTCAGCCTTCTGGAAGGTCGCACGTCCCCCAGACCAGTAAGTGTGCCGACAAATCACATGTCTCTATGTTATTGACCTTTGCTAAAGCCACATTGTCCAGTCCCTACATGATCGTTTTGTTTTGTTTTGTTTTGTTTTTTTCCGGATTGAAGCACTGACCTGTGATCTGCTGAACGAAGGCCACATCTACACTTTCTCTGGCCAGCAGCCATTCTTGTCAACCGAGGGTCAACCTTGCAGTTTCCCAATAGACAGGTTGCCACACGCGGCAAATAAATCAAATATCGCCGAACAGCCTTTGAGCGTTACCCTTCCGTGATTATGGGGGCTACGCTCCTGATTCGTTCCCTTTCGAGTACAGTTGTGCACAGACACACTGGACACTCGTCATCTGAGAAGCCACTGCAGGGCGTGCCTTTCACATACTCCCCATCGGCAGCCCTGCGTGCCAGTGGTCACGATGCTATGGGCTAGCTATGGTTCTCCAGTCTTTTACCAGCGCTGCAACTGGGCAGAGGGAACCTTTGGTCTAGCGCATCAGGTCTGTACCAGAATTTGTGACACTGAACCAAACAGCCATGTCAGGGTTCCCCAGGCAAACAGAACCAAGAGGGTATGTGTAGATATATAGAGATTGGCTTGGAGAGGTTGATTCATAACATCACGGAGGCTGAGAAGTTCTCTGATCTGCCCCGTGCAAGCCAGAGGCCTAGGAAACGCTACCAACTGAAATGCTAATCTCATCCAGGAGGGCCCTCACAGACGCACCGATAAATAATGTTTCACCAGCTGTCTGGGCGTCCCTTAGCCCAGTCTGGTTGACGCATGAAATTAACCATTGCCATAGTATATTAAAAATACCTCTTACGGAGTCTGGCATATGGTAAGCCATTCATAACTTAATAACCATCACTGTGATTACACGGTCTTTTCATACGGATGTATTTAATTTATAAAGGGATGGATGGTAGACAAGAACCAATAGATCACGGTGTCAGGAGACGATGCTTCACCTCCTGCTTTGCCCTGTTGATGCCCCCTCCCTGCCGTTAGCAAACCACTGGACATCTCTGCCTGCACTTTGCTCTTCTGCTAAAACGTGGTGGCTGTATTTGGATCAGCTAACCTCACGCAGAAGAGTTCGTATGGCCCGAAGCATCTTTAGAATGCAAGGAAGGTTCATCTCCCCCGTAAGCGGATGCCATCCTGTGATCTTAGGAAGAGAGACCATCACACTTGCGCGTATCCCGTCAGCCTCCTGCGGTTGGACAGATGCCCAGCATCTTCTCTGTTGTCTGGAGTGAATGATCTAGGTCCACATCACACATTCAGAAACTTAATAAACTCAAATGAATATTTGTCAGTTTTTTTTTCTTTTTTCTTTTCTTTTTTTTAATATGAAATGTATTGTCAAATTGGTTTCCATACAATACCCAGTGGTCCTTCCAACAGGCGCCCTCCTCAATGCCCATCACTCACCCTCCCCTCCCTCCCACTCCCCATCAACTGTCAGTTTTCTTATTAAGAATTATTTGGAGGCACCTGGGGGGCTCAGTCAGTTGAGCGTCTGACTTCAGCTCAGGTCATGATCTTGTAGTTCATGGTTTTGAGCCCCACTTTGAATTCTGTGTCTCCCTCTCTCTCTCTCTCTCTCTCTCTCTCTGCCCTCCCCACCTCGTGCTCTGTCTCTCTCCCTCTCAAAAATAAACGTTGAAAAATTTTTTTAAAAAAGAACTATTTGTTTAAAAATTTCTAGCCCCTCTCCCCTTCATTCTGAAGCAGGACAGAAGGGAGACTCAAATGTATTGAACGTCTTCCAGGTGCCTGACACTCTTCTAGAACGCTCTGGGGGGTGGGGCACAACACTAGCTCTGTATACTGAGTGAGATTGTCTCATGTTTCTGGACGAGGAGACAGAGGCTCAGAGAGGCTGCATGTCTAACGGAAATGGATCTTGGTTTGGGATTTCCCTTACTCTGGGATCCGTGTTCTGTAGGGAGCGTGGTGCAGGCCACGATAGATTCTATAGCATTCCTGAAAGCTGTTTTCAGTGGCCTGAAGCCGGGCTCTTTGTGGCGTGGAGATGATGGGACGTGGCCAGCATTTTGGGCTGAACAAGTTTTGCCCTGCAGGCTGAAGGACTGGGGTAGCCATGAATGTTGTGGTTCGCCAGGGCTCTGGAATGAGACTTTGATTCCCTAGAAAAGACTAGGAAAGAGCAAATGCTTTCCTCGTGGACCACCCCAACGCACGTAGGGTCATTCCCACAGAGCACTTGCATTTTACTGTAGGCTGAAACGAGACAAGCGGACAAAAACGTCAGAGGCCTTTCCCTGCTAACGAAGACATCCCTTTTGTCCGGATCAGTGGGAATCTACCTGTGCCCTGCTCTGTTCACTGGTCCACTAAAAAATCAGTGATTTGCACTAATCTAGAGAATTTTAGTGACCGATGCCTGTTAGACAACACAAAGCCCAGAACGCTGCCGAAAAGTAAACACGCACTGTCATCGAAGAATGTGATATTTAGAGTTAAATCAATAAGCCCCCATTTCTAGTCTGAATAGAACACGCATCCTTAATAGAGTTATTTCAGAAAGTCAAGTCCGGTGGACCCGAGATTTAACCACAGTAGTTGCAAGATTTAACCACAAAGATAAGGCTGTAATGATTACAAGACTAGCGGCCGATAGCGGATGGAAGAAATTCATCTGGCATTTGCCCCAGTGCAGGCCGTGTGCAAATGAGAATCAGTTTACTTGAAGCAAAACCCTCTCCCTTCGTACTGCCAACATCTGTTCCTCACAGTGTTTATTCTCCTCAACGGGGAGGGCGGAGCATCGGGATAGCCTTCGGAATGAGAAGGACACGTGAATGAGTCCAGCTTCCCAGTAAAAAGCGGCAAGAGCGGTCTGGCCGACTTCCTAAAACAAACGGGCAAGGAGGGGTTTCTCCACCCTCAGACGGGGGAGACTGGGGTCCTCGTGATGACAGAAGAAAATGACCCATGTCAGGGTCCTTTCTCTCTTGTGGGTGCATTTTATTTCCCCCGACAAGCTCCTCCGCAAGGAAGGCGTTGAGGCCAAACGCACTAGACTCATATTTGCACAGACTTGTAATCAGAGGAAAAAAGACATTTTCTGGTGAGTTTCAGTTTACAGCTTCCTAAGGAAGAGCTCTTGAGCCGCGCGGACCACCGGGCCAGTTGCTGGAGGGGAGGACTGCCCAGGGCTGGGCTCATGTACCCGCTCTTCTTCTGTGCAGTGGTCCACGGCCAGAAGAAAGTGGGGGCATCGGCAGGCAGCCATCGAAAATGACTTTGGCTTCAGAGAAACAAGTTGAAGATGTGACGCTGTTTCCAAGCTTAGCCACTGATTTGGGAAATTCGGACACACAGGCATTGACTCTTAAGTTAACCGACCCTTCTTTGAGAATTCAGAGGTGGAAGAAAAGGAAAACAAGAATTGGTTCGTCCTAAACTGTATCCTGGTGACTTGGAGAAAGGTTGAACTTGGTATTAATGGTTATAGGAGAGTTAAATAGGTAGTTAGTGAAAAAAAAAAAGTCTCTTTTTTGAATAAAATCTTGCCTCCCTGGCAGGGGTGCACAGATTATAGGGGTGGGTCAGGAGGTGAGACGGGGAGGGCATACGGGCCAGGTTGGGATGGTCACGTCAGCCAAGGTGAGGGGGCGGGCTCTATCCTGTCACCACTGGGGAAGCGCTGGAGAATTTTAAGGGGGAGAAGATTTTAAGAAAATCCCTGAAACAAATGAAATGGATTGGAGAGAAGAAGAAATCCTTGAAAGGTTTCTTTCTTCTCTCTAAGGAAGAGGAACCCATTGGAACACTTAAGTGGGGGGATGAAAAAGTGTTGATAGGATCATTACCCTGAAAGGTTGAAGACCCAACAGAATGGGAACCAGTCATCATGGGTTCATGCTGGCCTTCCCCACGCCAGGCCAAGAAGCCCCAGAAGACCTTCCTCTGTAAACATTGTCCTCATTAGACTCTCTCCATCCTCCTGTCAAGAATCACAATGCATCTGAGACTCCAGTGTACTGATTCTATAGCAATTTATCTTCCCCAATTTCATAAATGCCCACAGAAGACATGAGACTCTAGGGCCAGAGACAAAAGACTATGCGTCCCAACACACATTGTGTTTGCTTCCATTCTCCCTGAGCACCACCCCCCCCACACCCTGTGACTCCCACAGGGGTGATGCAGAAGGGCCTCTGTTTATGTCAAGGAGCAGAGCTCATCACCCCCATAATGCCTTTCTAGTCACACTAGACAAAGCTTCTCGCTGTGCCTGCTAGCCATAGAAACATATTTATAGGACCCATATCCACTTTTCTGATGCAATGATAAAGGGTGAGTTTGGCAATGATGGGAAATAAATTAATAGCTAACACACTTCTCAAAAGACTCCCTGATAGTCAAATGAAGTAACTTAATGTTCTCTAAAGCGAGCTGAAAATGGTTTTAGAGGATGCCACGATCCTTTTTAACAAGCATACTCGGGTAGTTGTTTCAATATAGACATTCACCGATAAGTGCTTTAGCATTTGCTTAAATAAGAAAAGAACAAAGTCAATTTAAAGGGAATTCTTAAAAAGCATTAAGTAATAAAAGGTAGTATCAGGGTATGGAAAAGTTCTTGAGAACAGCACACAAATAAGGTTTAGGAATAACCACAGTGGTTAAGCGAACTCACCTTAAAACATAATAGGTTGTATCGATGATATTGTTTTGCTTTTATTTTAGTTATAATAATTATTAGGATAAAGGGAGACAGGAAGAGACCAAGCAGCTGAGAATGTAGCACCAGGCAGCCAGCCCCGGGTTTTGGGGTGGAATGAGGTCGGCGCCATGAATCTGGAGAATGCCTGCATTCCCTGGGTGCGTTTCCTTGGCATCCTTTGGGCACGGCTGGATGGATTCTTGCTGGACAAAGGGAGAAGCCCTCGGATGGGTACACAGGATCTAGATACACGGAATCACCCAAAGCAGCAGCACCCATTGCCCCGAGGAAACCCTATCCCTGTGCGTCCTGCAGGCTATTCTGGGCCCTGACGTCACCTCGCCTGCCTGCCTAGCATAGCATTTCGCGGGCCAGCTGGCTTCTTTGTGGCAGGCAGGGCCGATGACCTTCAACAAGGATGCCCAGGGACCATGAGGCATGGGTGTCTATACATTAGAAACAACGACTGTGATTTTAAACTGTACGTCTCTGTGATAAAAGGGAGAATCAACAACTAATCCCATTTGTAAGGGAAGGAAAGAGGACGATGCAGGCTGCCGTTTTGTTAAAACGAAACTGCTATGCACCGGCTGTTAAGTGGCTGGTATTTAGGGTATAAGAATTGTGTGCCACACCATCTGTCTGAGCTATCTTCGCGATGCTCACCAAGGAGGAAATGCCGCATTCCTGTGGCTTCTGCTTAATTGTCCATAAAGAAGATATCCCCAAGTCAATGGCGTCTTCAGAATGATGGATGGATCATCCATGTGATGTGTCAAATGGTGTGCTTTGGGGAACAAATCACTTAAATCATTGTTTCCCCAAGCATGGTGCGTGTGCCACTGGAGGTATATCATGTGGTTTTTGGTGGTATAGGGACACGCTTGTGTTGTATTCCTTAATGTGTATTTGGCTATGTGTCACAAATTAGTGTAAGCACAACATGAAATCAATGACTAAGGGAAATGATTGCTGGAATTATAGGTATGTGGGCAGGTGTGCCCATGGGTGTAAAACTTCAGCGTGTAAGCATGGCCTTCCAGCACAACAGATGGAAGGATAGAGAGATCGGGTCACACAAATCACCCACAGAGTTCCTCACTATTCAGACTTAAATCACCATGCTGTGCTGTATTCTTTTCAGTGTCACATAAAAATCGTGAGTAATTTCTAGAATGTGGACGTGACAGAAATTGTGAAAGTACCGCATGAATAACCGGCTTGGGAAAATTTGACCTAAAAATATGCCATTTGATTTGCATTTCTGTGT